>NC_090696.1:33217500-34570000 GCF_040954835.1 Lepisosteus oculatus | reverse complement strand
GTTGTAGGTAATAGTCATTCCACTGAGGCAACCATTGTAACCACTGTTACATTATAGAAGTTACTTCATCAAAATTGTATATGACAATTTTCTGCCTTATGCTGTT
The DNA here is from genome assembly GCF_040954835.1 of Lepisosteus oculatus. Classification (NCBI taxonomy): domain Eukaryota; kingdom Metazoa; phylum Chordata; class Actinopteri; order Semionotiformes; family Lepisosteidae; genus Lepisosteus; species Lepisosteus oculatus. The sequence continues at coordinate 34,569,894 of NC_090696.1, read as the reverse complement.
GCATGTTTGGTACTGTGATTAGCTCTCTCCAGGTACTGTTGAGCTACTTTTTATGTTCTGCATCTACAGGGAAGCAGAGAAAAAAATACAGAACAAAAAGGGACCAGTACCACTTAAACTATGGTCTTTTTGAAACTGAATATAAATGTTCTGCTGAAGTAAACATCACTCATAGTAATATGTATTGTTACACCCTCCACGCAAATTATGGGGAAATTTGATTGAACTAGTTCAATTGTCCTATTGCTCCTATTTGTACATTGTAGTGTGAAATACTGTATATAGGCAAAATACACAATGGTAGTGAAACTCATGTCTTAAGTCCACTGTTATTTGAATGTGTTCAGGCACATGGCTTACACTTGAAACAGCACAGTTAGTTTCTGTTTTGGAAAACAAGCAAAATAGTATACTATACTACTAGAATACTATATGACTACGGTATATACAGCGGTGTGAAAAAGTGTTTGCCCCCTTCCTGATTTCTTATTTTTTTGCATGTTTGTCACACTGAAATGTTTCAGATCATCAAACAAATTGAAATATTAGACAAAGATAACACAAGTAAACACAAAATGCAGTTTTTAAATGAAGGTTTTTATTATTAAGGGAAAAAAAACCCAAACCTACATGGCCCTGTGTGAAAAAGTGATTTCGAGCCTTAACCGCTTTTTTAAGGTCATGCCACAACATCTCAATCGGATTCAGGTCAGGACTTTGACTAGGCCACTCCAAAGTCTTCATTTTGTTTTTCTTAAGCCATTCAGAGGTGGACTTGCTGGTGTGTTTTGGATCATTGTCCTGCTGCAGAACCCAAGTGCGCTTCAGTTTGAGGTCACGAACAGATGGCCGGACATTCTCCTTCAGGATTTTTTGGTAGACAGCAGAATTTACCACAGCAAGTCTTCCAGGTCCTGAAGCAGCAAAACAGCCCCAGACCATCACACTACCACCACCATTTTTTACTGTTGGTATGATGTTCCTTTTCTGAAATGCTGTGTTACTTTTACGCCAGATATAATGAACTTGAACTTGAACTTGAACTTCATTGCCATATTTAACCGGTACTGGTACAATGGAATTCTAACTTACAGAAAGTCTCTTGATTGTAAAACAAGTGTAAAAAACAAGACAAAGTGCAAACAGTGCATCAAGACAATGTACAAACAAACAATAGACAATGTGCAAGTAAACATGTAGACAGTTTGAATGTAAACAATACAGATGTGTAAACAATGACTGGAGATGTGCAATAGATAAGAAATCATAAAGAGGTAGATGGTGATGGTGTAGGTGTGGTCCGAGGGGGATGGTTAAATGTGTTCGCCAGTCTCACTGCTTGTGGATAGAAGCTATTGAAGAATCTAGTGGTAAGTGTCCGTATGCTCTTATATCTCTTGCCTGAGGGCAGTGGGGTGAAGAGCTCATGCCCGGGGTGGTGACTGTCCTCTGTGATGGACAGAATTCTACCACGGCAGCGGTCCTCATAGAGCTGTTTAATCTCGGTGAGACCGCAGCCGATGATCTTCTGGGCCATATTGACCATTCTCTGCAGTGCCTTTCTTTCTCGCAAAGAGGTGTTGCCATACCACACGGTGATCCCGTTGGTGAGGACGCTCTCGATGGGGCAGCGGTAGAAGTTCACCAACACATGTATTGGCATCCCCCATCGCTTTAGGCACCTCAAGAAATAAAGGCGCTGCTGAGCCTTCTTCATGATAGAGTCAGTGTTCACAGTCCAGGTTAGATCTTTAGAGATGTGAATTCCCAAAAACCTAAAGCTGGTGACTGTTCCACTTCTGTTCCATCAATACTGAGTGGGTTATGAGTGTATGGCCTGTGTCTCCGAAAGTCCATTATTAGCTCTTTCGTTTTCTTTATGTTCAAGTCCAGGTTATTGCTATGGCACCACCTAAGCAGCTGTACAACTTCATCCCTGTAAGTGGACTCGTCATCATCACTGATCAGTCCTATTATAGTGGTGTCATCGGCAAACTTAATGATGCGGTTGTTGCTGTGTCTTGCTGTGCAGTCGTGAGTAAATAGGGAGCACAACCTTGGACTCAGACAGCAGCCTTCTGGGGTTCCAGTGCTCAGGGTGAGTTGTGTTGATGTTTTATTGCCTATCTGCACCACCTGTGGTCTCTCGATAAGAAAGTCCAGCAGCCAGTTGCAGACAGAGTTGCACAGACCTAATCCCCTCAGCTTTGTCACCAGTTGACTGGGTATGATGGAATTAAATGCTGAACTGGAGTCCACAAACAGCATTCTCACATACGAGTTCTTAGTGTCCAGGTGTTCCAGGGCTGTATGCAGAGCCAGGGAGACAGCATCATCCACTGATCTGTTGTTCTGGTAGGCGAACTGCAAGGGGTCCAGGGACTCTGTGATGGAGGAGTTGATGTGTGACAACACCAGCTTCTCCAGGCATTTCATCACCACAGATGTTATTGCTACTGGGCGGTAATCATTCAGGCATGTCACTTTTGTCTTTTTGGGGGTTGGAACAATAGTGTTTTTTTTAAAGCAGGTGGGGACCATGGACTGTGACAGGGAGGAGTTAAAGATGGGACACACACCTTCAAAGAAGTTCAACTTTTGTCTCGTCAGTCCACAGAGTATTTTCCCAAAAGTCTCGGGGATCATCAAGATGTTTTCTTGCAAAACTGAGACGAGCCTTTATGTTCTTTTTCCTCAGCAGTGGTTTTCCTCCTGGAACTCTGCCATGCAGGCCATTTTGGCCCAGTCTCTTTCTTATGGCGGAGTCATGAACACTGACCTTAACTGAGGCAAGTGAAGCCTGCAGTTCTTTGGATGTTGTTGTGGGGTTTTTTGTGACCTCTTGGATGAGTCGTCACTGCGCTCTTCGGGTAATTTTGGTCTGCCGGCCACTCCTGGGAAGGTTCACCACTGTTCCATGTTTTCGCCATTTGTGGATAATGGCTCTCACTGTGGTTCGCTGGAGTCCCAAAGCTTTAGAAATGGCTTTATAACCTTTTCCAGACTGATAAATCTCAATTACTCTGTTTCTCATTTGTTCCTGAATTTCTTTGGATCGCAGCATGATTTTGAAGATCTTTTGGTCTACTTCACTTTGTCAGGCAGGTTCTATTTAAGTGATTTCTTGATTGAGAACAGGTGTGGCAGTAATCAGGCCTGGGTGTGGCTAGAGAAAGTGAACTCAGCTTTCCAAAGATGTGATAAACCACAGTTGATTTATGTTTTAACAGGGGGGCAATCACTTTTTCACACAGGGCCATGTAGGTTTGGATTTTATTTTTCCCTTAATAATAAAAACCTTCATTTAAAAACTGCATTTTGTGTTTACTTGTGTCATCTTTGTCTAATATTTCAATTTGTTTGATGCATTTCAGTGTGACAAACATGCAAAAAAAAATAAGAAATCAGGAAGGGGGCAAACACTTTTTCACACCACTGTATATACCGTAGTCATACAGTATTCTAGTAGTATAGTATACTATTTTGCTTGTTTTCCAAAACAGAAACTAACTGTGCTGTCAAATGAAATGTTAATACGTTAAGCTCTGCAAAGGTCAAAGACAAAATCTGTTATTTGAATGTGTTCAGACACATGGCTTACACTTGAAACAGCACAGTTAGTTTCTGTTTTTGAAAACAAGCAAAATAGTATACTATACTACTAGAATACTATATGACTACAGTATACTGTTTATTATATTGAATGTATAAGTCTAAATCAAATGAAATGTTACGTTAAGCTCAGCAAAGGTCAAAGACAAAATCTATTTTTTCTCTTCTTTTTTGTTGTGCTGTTTTGCCTTTTGGCAATTGACGCTGACCTATAAGAGACTGTAGGAAACTTCTTTTCCAGCATGATACCCAACTTATCCATCCATCTGTTTTGTTAGCACTTTATACAGAAGCAATGGGTTTGCTGCCATGAAAATCTTTTATATGAATGTTCTATGATTGTTCACTCTGACAGGTTTTGCTTTTTAAGTAACAGAATAAAAACCTGAACTATCAAGGATCAAGGACTATTATATTTTTCGTGTTTTTAATGTGAATTAATATTCAAAATGGATAGCTCTTTTAATGTGCAAAAAAGAAGCTAAATTGTTCTAATCCACAGCATAATGGTTTTTTGAGTGACTAGTCTAGTTAAGCCTCTGCATCTGTAGCTTGCAGGTTGAAGGGTCTGGTCCATCTGCTGACTGTGGCAGTGCCTTCACAGTGTTATTAAGAAACTGGCGAGGCACTGGCAAGATGAGGCAAAGAGAGCTGATAGTTCTTTGGCCCACTACACAACAAAGACCACAGCTATGTCTTGCCTCTGCTATATCAGAGGGGTCGTATGAAAAGAAAAACTCAGCCCAACACATCCCAGTGTCTTTGATCCTCCCATGTTATCTCAGAGATGCAACCTGAACAAAAACTACCCTTTGTTACACAATTCCTTAGATTACTAGGAAGCCATCGGAAGACATGAGTATAGGAGAATTGATTATAAGGTAGACACAACTTTCCATCTATCCACTTTGTGTGTGTGCGTGACATTTCTGACTGCAGTTACACTGTTAATGCAAAAAATAGCATATAGAGTAAGACTTAATTAATTTAAAAGTAATTTTTTTCCTTTTTAGTAAAACGTATAATTGTTAATAATGACTTCTAAAACAAACAAACTGAGTAGCCACATACAGTATTGTACAGAGGGTCCTCACCATTGATTTGTCCTCACAACCCAATTGTTATTTTTCTAGTAAACATACCATCATACATTTTAAAACCCAGACAAGCTTGTGATGGAAAATGTGATTTCAGTGTGGCTTGGCTAGACAAAGTGAATATAGTACCACTTTTTTCACTTTAGTTTTTATTTTTTCAGAGAAAAAAAAAGCCTCAATTTTTTTTTTACTTCTTGCTAAACATTTCTCAGAACAGATTTTTCTAAACTCTGCTTTATCCAGTGGAATGGATACTTCTTCTTTACTGCTTAATATGTCTTTTAAAAATCTCTGATATATGTTGCACTAGGTGTATCTCTCTGGCCTAGACAGAACATTTTAATTTCCCGACACCTTTTAGTGATGGCTTCAATTTCCCAGGGTTTTGATAAAATCGTGTGGTCTCAGTGTATCAGGATTGAATACCCTGCTTTGGGAACAGTTTAATGAAGTGCCATAGTTTCACCGCCTTTCATTTGACATAACCTCACTCAGAGGTGCAATAAATGCAGTGTGATAAATGTAGGCACTGCGATTGTAAAAATATACTTGTAATTGGGTTAATATGCTTTAAAATACTACCCATTCATTATCCTTCAAAGTGCTTTCATATGACTTATTCAGGTAAGTCAGCACAGTACAAGGTACCCATGTTTTATTCTTTTGTTCTTTAAGATTCTTCAAAGATTCCAGGGCCCCTGCATGAAATGCGCCTTTATTGAAAGTGGAGTAACATGGGTGAATTAGCTGATATTTGAACACTGATAAGGACTGGTGTCTAAATCACAGTACTGACTTGCAATGCATTTTAGTAGCACATTGGATACGATTTTTATTTATTTAATAAGCTCCATGAAATAAAGAGCCACATTGGGAAACAAACTCACACGTGTGAATTAGAGATTAAGGTTAGTTTAAATTAATACGGCACCATTTCCCATGAGAATACAGCAGACATGAATATAAGAAAAACAGACAATATTGTTCTGATGTGTTTTTAAAATTTAACAGGTTATCTATTGCGACCAGAGATATTTAACCTAAAGGAGGCTTATGTAGTGGTTAAAGATATAAGCTTTTGTTTTGTAAAACAATATCTGAAAGCTATAAAGGGGAACTCTTGAGGTCAATTGAGGTTCTGAAGTTGTAAAATGGATTGAAAAGAAATAAATTAGCCAATATATAAATTTTGTCAATAAGGTTAGAAAATACATTACACTGCGCTGAATGGTGTTTGCTTTACTAAGACACCAGAAGCGATTCTGGATTTCAGTTTTAACAAAAACACCAACAAGACACTACTAATATGGAAACAATGAAATTGGCACTTACCCAGTAAATTCCAAAAGGACCGCTCAGTTCAGTTTGATTCAGTGCAGTGGTTTTCTTGTATCATTCACAGATACAATTTTATAACATTTAATCCCTCTGAATCTACTTTCAAACATGCCTAACTTAAAGCACTGGGATTTGATAGGAACAATAGTACATACAAAAATAGTAATGTATAGGAAAAGCAAAACATGTATGGTAACTGAAGCTTGTTACAATTTTTAAATTAGATTTACAATGCAAAAATGGTTATGATTTCATTGTTTGTCAATTGTAAATATTATAAGTACAAGTCATGATTTTTGCATATTATCATCTGATTTTTATGTTTTTGATAATGTGTGACATTCATACTATATCAGAAAATGTTACTCATTCCTGGTGGGAATGGGAGCTCAGAGTCTACACAGGAAAACATAGGGCAAAAAATGGTCAGGGTCTACATTCCTGCACTGGACATCAATCGACCACAAGGCACACAAACAGGGACAGTTCAGAGACACCAGTTAACCTAGGCAACTTGTCTTTGGCAGGTGGGAGAAAACTGGAGCACTCAGCAGAAACCCACAACAACACAGGGATAACGTGCACAATCCATGCAGAAGGTGCCTTAGAAACGAACTGCTGGTGTTCTGCTATTGATGAGCAAAATGTTTAAAATAAATGTGGAACTGCTGCCAAGAAGAGAGATTTGTGAATACCAAATTAGAGAAAAAACATTACCAGAGAACAAAATAACATCCTCAGCCTTTGCAGATCCACTGCTAGATTAAGCTTGGTGGCCAGATGGGCTCCTCTCATTCATCTCATTTTTGACCTTTCTCATGTTCAAGCTTGCGTCTTCGACTAATTATTGCCAATCCACTCTGGTATATCTATACAGTTCATCTAGACATCCTAACATATATTAATTTATGTATCTCATTTACATTTGGCTTCAACTGAGTAACTCAGTCGAGCACTGAGAGTTTTCAGTAAGATGCTGGTGAAACTATGGGCTTATCCACACTAATATTGTTTTATACAACATAATAGACCACGGGTAAAAAATGAATTTTTTTTAACTCATTTGTTCCCACAAAACCATCTGTTGAATCATCCAGCAGCCTCCTAGCTGTTCGCAGATCTCGTACAAGTTCTTTCTGCTTTGTGTTTATTTCAGAAGAGGAATCCTTAACACTTAACCACATTTCTAGGATCTCAAAGGTAAGGTGTTGTGAAGGGTAATATTCATTCATCCTTTGTAGCCTACGCATGCTGACGCAGCTACCTACTTGACCTAATAATCATTTAGGCTTGATGTAATTGTATCAGATTTCAAAAGCTCATTTCCACTGTCTTCTGATCTCCCGTCTACAAGTTTTTCCTTATTGACCTTTAAGAATAATAGTGCTTGTTTTCTGTTCATATTATGTCAGGGTTTAAGTGTGAAGTGCAATATGAAGATGGGGTTGGGGAATGGATTCGTTTTATGACAGCTGTCATGTAAAGATGGTGATTATGGTTAGAGGTAAAGCTGCGATTTGTGTAGAGCTGAAGTTAGTAATATGATTAATGTTGGACTGACATCAAAAAAGAATTCATGCACAGTGGAGGTATGCTCTCCTGGTCTTTATTATGGAGTCCAATGTGTTTGCAGGTTTTTATCAATTGGCTTAACTGGACCAAAATTACAATTTTACCAGATTTTGCTGGTGCAGCTGAATTAAAAAGACTTTAAAATGTGAAAACTCAACAGTTTCCTGGGACTAGGAATGAACATTGCTGACATAGAGTTAGAGTTTAGCTTGTACCCTTTTTATATGTTATAATTCCTGAGAAATAGGACAATGGAATAGGCTTAGATGCAGTGTAACTAGTAAGCTTACATTTAATTTGTGGTTAATCTTAGATTTTATTTAGAGATAAGGAAGAGGGTGGAATTTGGCCATTGGACATATCTGAGTTTAGGTTTAAACATTTTTTCCAAGCTAGAATTTATTATGTGGATGTTGCAAATGTAATTGTTATATGTACAAACTGGCTTTTTTCATAGGGACAAAGTACTTGTATCTGCTTTGGCATTAAAAAAGAATGGTTGGAAACGTGACAAGATTAGAATGTGATTGGATGTAGCCAGGGACTACAAAAAAAGAGCAGATGGATTTCTCAGATACAGAGCCAGGTACATCTCTGAATAAGGCATCTTCCTTCAGCAGGCCCAGTAACAATACCGCTTAAGTGTTTCTTTGTGTATGAGTATAATTTCATTGCATAACAGTTGAGCACATTAACTTGGAATGTATTGTATTGTAAAAATCACAGTATTCTACAGTACTGTATGCGAGACGTTTTATTATTGTAATAGGCAAATCACATTTCTTTCATCAAGCAGTACTTTCTTTATGACTAGAGCTGTCATTTCCTCAGCCCGGCAAGTTAACACCACACACTAGAATATTAACCCTCTTTAACCCACCTGAAGAAGGCTCCATGGCCGAAACGTTGTGTTTTCTTTCTTCTTTTTTTCAGCATGGAATAAACCTACTACTGTACTTGTTCCTTTGCAGCCTTCGCATGCTGATGCAACTACCCACCTGAACTACTAGAATATTAACAACATTATCTATTTAAATCCAGTGTCTCGTCTCGTTGTAATTAGAATTTGACCAAACTACTGAAAAAAGACTAGAGGAGTCTTTAGTCAGGTGTCAGAGTTCTTAAAGCTACTGTAAATAATATCGTCACAGATGTAAAGAATGGAGTAGAGAACTTCAGTCCCAATTTGTTTACAATACAATAGGCCCTCTTTATGTCACTGGAAGTCTTGTTGTCTTGTTCTGAATTGCAGGGAATGACAGCAATATTGCACTACACACACCTGGAAATTTCATCTGTTTTGTGATATACTGTAAACTTTTTTTACACATTTTTGCACATTTTACTTTTATTGTGGTTGTAAATGCACTCATCAATGTTGATTCTTTCTAACCCCAAAATATAAAAGTTCCCCTTTAAGACATGAAAACAGGAGACACTCCTTCACACAAAGACTTGTGGGAGTTTGCTACAAGCTACCCAGTGCCCCTGTTGACACTGATATCCTTAACCTGTTTGTGAAATGGCAGTATAGAATCCTCAGATCAGTCACTTCCAGAAGCCAAACAAGCTACAAGGGCCAAATAACATCCTCTCATTTGTAAACATTCTTATTTTTTATGTTTAAGGTGGTCAGATCTTTCAAAGTTGCTCATGAACAAGTAAAGTCACCTGAATAACTAAAGGCCAAACAGAAAACTATGAACTTTGTGTTTTAACCATAAAAGTGTTGTATTCCAGGATTGCAAAAATTTATTGAAATTTACTAGATGAAGTATTATACATATCTAGATATTGTATATTGCCGGCAATTTATTGAAGAACAGAGGTTATGTTTGGCAATAGTTCCTAAATGCCAACACACCCTTTAAATCAAAAAGCTAAATATGTGTGCAATACAAAATCAACCATTATAAACCATTACAGTATTGTGGTTTTTAAATTTTTTACTAGGTTTCTGTTTTTGATGAGCCCAGAACAACTGGCTACATAATGGAAAATGTGTGTAGTGGAAATGAAAGAAATTAATACAAATTTATTTGGGAGTAAATATAATGCAAATTGTTTCGTTATGTATTCATATAGTATAACATAGCATATTATGTTTTTTTCTATGTACAAATAGTATTATTATTATTATTATTATTATTATTATTATTATTATTATTATTATTATTTATGCAGGTGCATTATGCAGTGGTGATTAATCTCCCTTTTGGCACAAGGCTCTGTGGAGCCTGTATTCCTTTTATATATTCCTCTGGGGTGAATCAGTTCTGACAGTGATCTTTACCTGACATTGGCTTTCTTTGAAACAGAAAATCCTAAAGGTGCTTGTACAACAAGGATATTTGAACTTTCACCTGAGTTAGTACTGCCTTCAATACAAACTGAAACCATCAAGCTGTTTTGAAGAATCCATCACCAGTGAAAGGTTCTTTAATACCAATTTTTTATAACATTATCATCATTATTGCTTGTGGATATTTTTTAAACAAAGCATACTTTCCATTAAATGGCAATTGCTGAAACGTACACAACCTTAAATCCAATAAGTACCTCTTCCATTCTGGGCATAAGGGATGATTTGAAATGAATTGATGTGTTCTGACTGGTGAGTCAAAAAAATAATTCACTTTTCCAGTGTAAAACCCAGTCAATTTTTTTTCTAACAGTATTTGATATCTTATTGTTTATTTTTCAGGCGGCAGATGGCAATTTTCAGAAAGCCTTTCTGCAGAGATACTGCCGAGATACCTCACAGGTCACATGTCATTCATGAAAGGTCGATGATTCATTTACAGTTTCATCATTCTGCACATAAGCAGGCGAATATCATTTCATTCAGAGCGCTGGCCTATTCTGGAAGTGATAGCCCTGACACACTAAAGGACTCCCTTCAATCTCTTCCTCTTCTGGGGCTGTGGCCCAGTGTTGTTCACTTCATCTGCCTTTCATTTCAAGATCTGTTCTTGAGTGTAAAGGACCGTACAAACCGTGAAATGACAGCTTCTATTTGTATTTAAATAATTACCCTTCTTTGTGTGTTATTACAGCTCCGCTATTGGCTTACACTAAACAATGCTATAAAGCTACCTTAAGCTGAAGTGCATTGGTAACTCCAGCTATGATTTTGAAACCCCATTAGAAAAACAGAATCTGCGATGGATACTCATCACAGTGATTTTAATGATGACTTAATGCAGTCTGTAAGTTGTGGTTATATGATCTTTAGATTTTTTATTTTCTTGTATCATATTTAGTCATTTTAGTGAAATAGTATTGGGGGGGTGGTAAATAATGTTGCACTCAATGTTATATTTAGCTTCAGGTATGAACAAAACAAAAGCAGGTTGAAAATGACAGGAGTCCATATTTTCAATGCAAGCTTCCTCTGGGCAACTAGGAAGGATTAAAAATGATTAAATTGTCTCTTCCGACACTGAGAATTGCATTAGCATTTATATCATTAATTTACTTTAAAAGTCCATAGCACATTCTTAAAAAAATCAGTGAAAGTTGGTGTTTTTGACAGCAATAATATACTCTGTATTGAAAATGTCCATTAAAAACAATATGCTGGAGCTAAGCAACCTACACAGGTCACAAGGCAAATTTTAGTTTTGAGAATCTGGTAACCATTTGTATAACAGAAATTGTTGGAGCAATTCAGTAGAAGTGCTTTGCTTAATGGTAGAGGAGGCGGGATTTAAATCCACAAATTTCCAGATCAGAGTCCAGAGACCTATCCACAACTCTCTGCAAAAGCTTGAACACCTACTGTATTTCTCCACAGTTTTCAAATTTTCAGTTAAATATTGGGAAATAACTTGGGATTCAGTCTCTGTAGAAATTAATGCTTTTGTTTTTGATCTACAAAACCATTTTGATCAACACCAGCTATTCAGAATCATTTCTGAGCTGTGAAGTGTTTCTATCTTTTTAATCTTCAGATGTTTTACTGTCCCACAAGGCAAGAAGTCAGGAACTCCTCTAGCAAAACAGCTTGGTCTTTTGTCTCTGACTGTTCTCTGCAGAATTTTATTAATCAACATTTGTTTTTAATTTTGGCAGATATGTTGTATTCATAGCCTATTTGCAACCTAATCAAAACAGATAAGTCACAAAAATGCTTTCAACTGTGCAAAACAATGTTGTCTATTATTACATTATTATGAAGTGGTACTGTATATGTATTAATAGTACTAAAGTCAGATACAGTGTTGATAATAACCAAGAAGGATGTCCTTTACCAAAAGAAATGTAGAGATGGGAACTTAACCAACTGCCAGAGCACACTGTGATTTAGCTTCTCTATGATCCTTCATGAAAAAGTCCCAAATCAATAATCTACTAACAGCCAGATGGGCACGATAGGCTGAATGCAATCCTCTTTTCTGATACGTTTCTTATTTTCTGAATTTAAGTCTATTCCCCTGTTATTGGGAAGGTGAAATTCCACAAAGTCCTGCCAGTGTCCCCTGATGGTGACCTGAAGGATTTGCCAACAGTGAAACAGAATCCTAAGCACCATGACCTCTTCTTCTGATTGCCTGAAGATTTCCTGAAGGGTGATGGATTTGAAGCGTGTGAGTAGAGACCTCTGAATCCATTTTCACTACATCTACTTGACTATGTTAGGTCTCCAAAGATGACAAACTTAAAGATCAATGCATTTCCTTGATAGGTCACGGACCCATTAAAATGGAGAAACTACTTTAGTTTTATTTTATTTTTTTTCTTTTAAACATCACTTTTACCCTTTTTCCTTTTCAATAATAAACCAGTTTGCTTGGAAAGACAACGAGTTACCAATGGCATCTATAGTGTCCCAAAGCACGTGGAGCAACACAAAAACACATTCTTGATGGTAGCACATTTATATGGGCTTTAAGCGAATATTCCTGACAAGTTTATAAAGTACCAGGGTGAAGAGGTTATTCACTTAAAAGAGCGGTCGGCTGTAATTCAAAACAACTAGCCCTGGGATTTTCTTTCTTTATCCCTTACTCTCTAGCCTCCCTAAGTGAAAGTTTTCAGCAGGGCATTACACACAAGAGCAAGCAGCAGATTGTTTAAGATTACAACGACATCCTGGACTAGTCCTGCAGCTGTAATATCTTCATGTTCGCTGTCATGGCCTGTCACCCCTGCTGACCAGCTGGGACGCAGCACAGCCCTGCGTTATTCAATCAACTTTAAGTGTTATAAATACTGAGGTCCATAAAAAAGTACAATGTAATGATGGCTTAAACAAATGCAATTCATCATCCTCCCTGTGCACATATCATTTTCCCCACAGGGCAACCAAGCAGCCAGCCAGGCAGGCAGGCAGTTCAGCAGGCCGCCTCGGAACACAGCCCAGGCGCTTGCAAATTATTTTAAATCAATGTTGCTGTCTGACGTTTTTCGCAATACAATTATATATATATATGCAACACACCGATAGATGGATAGATAGGTGCATTTGGGAGTTTCCATGCATATGCCATGCCTAAACAGCGAAGCAGATGCAGAAATCGAGAAAAACCAAAATTAGTGCTACAGAGGAAAAGGAGAAAAGAAAACGATACTTCAGTTCAGCTGATCCTTAGTTTCCTGCTTTTCTGTGTTATTATCTAGGAAGTCTGTCCACAATGATATAGAGAGAAACCCTTTAATTTAAAGGTCAAATGGGGGCCGTTTGTTTTAACTCAGTGGACCATGGAAATGGCATTCACATATATTATCTTTTGTCCTTCAACAGTTGTTAGACTTGTAGCCAGAGGGAAACTTGAGAGAATTTCTTCCACCTCAGCTATTTTTCCTTTTAATACACACTGAAGCAGCTTTTCTGTCTGCTCTCGCACCCATCATGTAATGTGAATGCAATCAATACAGATTTATTACTTTGATTTCATAAAATGGAGTATTATTACTTACAGCCCAACTGACGCTGTAAAAAGTGAACAAATCTGGCAAACGTAACGTTTAAAAAAGATGGTGTGAAAGCATAAATACTCATGTATGGTTCTAGATCAAGTGAATGCTCAATATTGGTTCGAACTTTTCATGACACATGCCTGCTACATTTGACTAGTTTTTGTGCCAAACTACACCAAAATACCAGATGTACAAAAGGTCTTGTTTAGAGTTTGAAACATTTTGAGTATGAGCTTTATTTTTACTCATATCTATTTTCCTTATAAAAAACACTAAATATTTTAGTACTTTCCATACTCTTTGAATCAATTTTTTAAAGAATTTTGTTAAAGAATTGTTAGTCTAAGAAGTCTAAGGCGATATTATGGAATCAAGCTGGCATCAATGCTGGTAATCACCATCTTTCCATTCCTTTTTGTTGTTATTATTTTGACTAATCTTAGTGGGCTCTCTTCGACACACTCACCCACTCTCAGCCACAAGGTTGGAACAACGCACACTACTGTATTGTTAATGCTAAGGAAAATTAACATGAGTAAATAAGTCCCATTGGAATTGAGTAGTTTTTTATTGTCCAGAATGTCCTGAAGAATAATTCACACATTTTTACCAAAAGTGGTAAGACAACATAAAAGGCATAACCTTTCACATCACATGAGGCTATAGACCCTACTCTTGATTACTGCAGTCCTGAGATGGACACTTTCCATCACCTTTACTATCTGCTGAAGCAACTGAATCCTCTTTATTAAATTGTCACACTGAAAACAAAGACTTGTGAAGATGGAGGTAAATTAATGTAAGTAATGTAATGTAAAGCAAATAAATTGCACTTTAATTTTCTGCTGAAAGAGTGGACAAAAGAGGACAAAAGCGTATGGAACCAGGGCTACTGCTGGGCTACAGCTTTGAACAGACAAAAGTGGTAATAATGACATTTTTGCCACAGATTAAAAGATTGCTGTGCAGTTTATTTACCATTGTTTTTACACAGTTTGCTAGACTGCTGAGAGTCCCCTTAGACAGAAGAGAGTGGAAGATGAATATAGTATGGCATGTACTGAGTACCACCTATCAAATGTGGTAGTGGAAGTGTTCCTGGGTTTGGTTGTGAGTATCCTTGGCAGCAACTGACAAACTGGTTTTGTCTGAGAATCTAATGAATTCTTGAAGCTACATAAACAAGTGGGACAGTGCTTTGAAGCCCTGGATCAATTCATTCCCATGTGCTCTGAGGTTCTTTCTAACAAGTGTACTGCCACATTCATTAGATGCTTGTGGATGTGCCTTGCAAAGAAACAAATCAAAGGGTGGGCTCAAAGGGATGCCACAGTCTCTTGACTTAATGAAGAATATGAGCGTATATGTTCAAATCTGTGGGACAACTGAACGAAAACAGGTTGAACTGGTGTTCTTCAAAAGCAGAATTACAATCTACAGTAAATTCACTGAGGAATGGACAAGACTGCATCAGGTAACGTGCAAAATGCTGTGCCTTGAAAGTCATCAGTTATACTGCTACCATTCTATAACACCATAACCTATGCCCATAAGCTGTATACAGTATATGTAAAATATATATATACCATATTATATATCAATATACAATATAGGTATTTTGCAAATACAATAATACTTCCTACTAATAGATTAATGTGAGGATTCTTTTTCCAACAGGGTTCCTTGATTGTCACTGGAACTTTTACCAGTTCACATTAAGGGATAGTGTTTTACTGTTATGACGAACGATGCTTGTCAGTTTTTTGAGTTTACTTTTATCAAGTCTTAAAAAGTAGATTGGGTAATTAAACTGAACATAGCACATTTGTATTGGGTATTTTTAAACACAGCAGAACTGTTGTAAGAGTTCAGGTAGGTACAGTAGATGCATCAGCATGCGTACAGTAGGCTGCAAAATTAACCAGGTGTCACACCTGAAGAAGGCCCCACAGCCGAAATGTTGTGTCTCTTTTCTTTTTTTTTCAGCATGGAATAAACCTTTACTTGTTCCTTTGCAGAACTGTTGTATGTTGTTTTGGATTTTACAGGCTGTGGCATGTTTTCAGTTTCTGACCAGAGTAAAAGCCTTAATGTTGGACATGTATAGAGATTTTTTGGTTTGCCATACCTGACCTCAAAACTGTGTCACAAACAGAAAAAGGAGAAAATCCTTAATGTCTGAAGAACGGGGTATTTTAAAAACAATTCTTTTTACATGACATCATTTACTCTTATAGACTGTAGTTCAATGTTAAGTCAGAGTTCATTGACACTTCTTTTTGTCTTTGGTGCAATGACTGTTTTATATTAGCTATTGACTGGGCTGCTATCGATCCTGAGCAATGTATCGCACAAATCATTTTGCGCTAAACTGCTGAATCAATAAAGAAATCTCCTGGAAAATTTATATTAAAAAGCCACTGTTTGCTTAAATGAGTTCCATGTGGACTATATTGAATATTTTGCTGATGAATTGAGTGAGTTTAAATTTGAACATAGCAGACCCATTAAAGAATGAATTCTTAAATCAAACTCTGCCATTTATGATTGAAATGAGATTTTCCTTGCAATGAGCTAGCTGTTATATAAATCAGCTGTGCATTTTACAGTGTACAGTAAACAGGGCATAACTCTTTAAAACAGAAAGCAAGGCCTTTAAATCTTTTGATGCAGCTTTTATAAATACAACTTTAATTTTATAGTACTTAAAAGAAGCAACTTACAGCTTACTATAAAGCAGTGTTTTCCCTTTTGACACTATATGAGAACACTTTATAAATATTTCATCTTAATACCTTTGCTAAGTTATGAAATGCAATATTTTCGCTTAGTGATAATTAAAAAAAAAGATAAAATGTCTAGTTCACACGAGGAAGATGTGAAATTGTAAAATATCCATCATGTACTGTATATTCAAACACATTCTGGGGTTCATGCCATTGTAAAAAGGATTTCAAACCCATTAAGATCTCTTCATGGAGGAATAACTCACCATGTTGGCTGGTGAGTTCAGGCCACCTACAGATGAACCTCGTCATTTGGTGTTATTAACAGTACAGTGTTTTACAGATTGAACTATTTGAATGTCCTAGTATTATTCAAGAATAATCCATAAATTCCCTTATCTAAGCATCATAGAGCAGATAACTTCATCATTATAATGTACTATGAACATCAATAAGGATGTAATTCAAATACGATCTCCTTCTTCTTCACTAGAAAATGGTGTACAACTATAGATAATAAAATATAAATTACTTCCATAATAAATATGTTAATTTCTCTGAACACAGATATTTTGTTCTTCAGCTTATTGCAAAGGTTTGGAAAAAGTCTTCATGGATAGGCTAATGACACTTCTACACATGTATTCCTGGATTAGGATTTGTGCATTCCCATTTGAAAAATGCTTTCCTCTTTTTATATGTAATGAAGGCATTGAGGAGGGTGTATCATAGTGTGCAAAGGAACAAGTAATAGGTTTATTCCATGCTGAAAAGAGAAGAAAGAAAACACAACATTTCGGTTCTGGAGCCTTCTTCAGGTGTGAGAAAGACAGGGCAGAGAGCAAAGATTAAATAGCACAGGAGAACAAAAGCTGGGAGAGTGGAGGAGGCGGGAGCAGGGGAGAGGCAGAGAGGTGAAGAGAGGTGTGAAGTCAAAACCTGCATGTGAATAAAGAAGATTACACAAAAACAAGCCTGAGAGAAGGGGGAATCTGTGAACCAAGTTTCAGGATAAGTTTTGTTTCTGATGTCTTTCTGCTATGGGAGTTAATAAACTCTTCTTTGAGAACACAGACAGAGAGATCAGTGTGATCATGGCCGTCTGAGGTGAAACGAGAAACTATGGGCTTGGAGAAATCTTCAATCTTCACAGCCCTAATTTGTTCTCTGAAGTGGTTTCCTAGTCTCCTTCCAGTTTTCCCAAAGTAGATAGCTGGGCATTTCCTGCTAGAGATACAGTAAATGAGCATGCTGGAGGTACAAGAGGTCACCTGGATGATCTGGAATTGTCCTGAGGGGCTTTGAATGAGTGTGGTGTTAAATACTGTATGTACTTCCAGGTGATGCAGCGTGATCTGTTGCAGGGGAAAGTACAGTACCTAGTATGGATGATTGTTGAATGTGGTCAAGGGAGCTGTGAACAAGAAGGTTACACAGATTAGGTGTTCAGCGATATGAGATGATGGGGTGGTCAGAAAAGAGGGCCCCAGTGGAGAGATCAGCCTGTAGGATGGAAAAGGTGTCATTAATGGCCCTGGGGATAGAAAGTGTGTTAGGGTGGAAGGGAAGCACCAAAGGAATGTAGTTGTTAGGTTGGGGGTTTCGGATCTAGTTGATGGTCCGGGGTATCCTCTGTTGATGAAAAAGAAAGGCATTTTTGAGTGCTTGGTTCTGGAAATCAATGTAATCACTGCAGTCGTCGTAGCTGAAGAAACTGTGAAAAAGGGAGAGAGTTTTTAGTGTTTGGAGTGAAATGAGCTGTACAGGAGCTCAAGTCAAGTTCAAGTTTATTGTCATTATACTCATTTACAGGTATATGGTATAACGGAATTTTTTTTAGCTACCTCTCAGATGGTAAGCAGTACAAAAAAAATACAATTATATAAGAATAGCCGTGTGAATCTGTGGGTTTTTAATAGACTGAAGAGAAGTAGAGTTGGGGTTGGTTAATGGATAGGTTTATGTCTAGAAACGGAAGAGTAGTGGAAAATATGTTAACTTGATGCAGTGATATGTATTGATATGTGCTCTAACTGCTCATTAGAGCATGTGGCAGCATTGACACAGTCATCGATGTATCGCTTGTAGAGGTCAGGGACAAACCCAGTGTGGGAAGTGAAGAAGTGTTCTTCTACCCAGCCAACAAAAATATTGGCATAGCTGGGTTCCATTCTGGTGCCCAAGGTAAGCATGTGCTTGAGGGCTGTAAGACTGTCATTGTGGGGAATGACGGTGTAGAGAGATGTGATATCCATTGTAAAAATGTAGCATTCTGGACCCTGAAAATTGAAAATTGGAATTTGTTAAAAAAGTTGGAGTTGTATCACATTGTGATGACAAGTACATTTTTTTCTTGTTATACTAATAATGGCGATTCATAGGAGGTAGTATGTCAGGTAAATTAATAATTAATAATTTATACACTAATAATTTTTTATAATTTAAAAAAGATGTTCGTGCTCAGAAGAAAAAATCACAATGCAAATTCATTAAGTTAATAAATGTCAAGCTACAACCACACTTTCCACAGTTACACAGCTTCCAAATGGGGATCAGCTGAGAGATGGTTAAAAACTGCTACTCCAATAAAATGGAAGTATGACAGTTAACATTAGCCAATTGTAAATCCCAAACAGGGTTTATTTACAAATAAAAAAAAACTTTGGCTTTCAAAAAATCCCCCAGAGGGGATGTGAGGATCCCCAGTAGGGAAAGTGAGATAAGGGTTCTCCAGTAGGGGAGCAGGGAGAACAGAGGACCAAACTTCTAGCTCTTTAGGTAGACTGAGGAAGGAAAAAGGTTTCCACAGGTGTAATTCCTCTGTAAACTAGAGGCTGTCAGCATCCCGAAGCTTAGAGTCTGCGAGCGAAGGGCAAGGGATGCTGCAGTTGCAAGTCCTTCGACAGTGAGGGGCTGTTGAAAAGGGCCGAGCAGGGCCAGAAAGGACTGAACAAACCTCGAAGGAGGTTACAGTAATTGTATTAAGGGTCACCAGGGATGTATACAGGAATTTATATATTGGTTTAGTGCACCAAGAGGTGGACAAATTTAAAATATTGATATTTGAGTTTGGGAAGCTGCAAGCAAAGGCTTTACAGGCCTTGTGTTGTGTAAACAGTCTGGTGGAGCACGTTTGGTAACTATAGTCTCTTCCCTGATTGGATATACTGAACCTCAGAATTCTAAGATCAATAAGTAAGTTCCAGGTTCTTGTCTCTGTTACAGTATATTCACTAAGGTTAGGCAAATCCAAGTATCCAGTCCTGGACTACACATGCTCTGGGTAAGAATAGAGACTTCAGGTTAGATTCTCACTAAAGCTGTATAGAGACAGGACCGTGAAAAAGAAACCAGGTCACAGCTGTGAAATGCAACAGTTCCTACAATTCATAACAGAGGACAGCCTCCTAGCAGATGGCACAGGAAGTAACATTTGGCTGAAAGGCAAGCAGTTGTTCCGTTACATTACTGAATACCCTCATTACTTTCTTGGCATTATTAACCTCAATTATTTTGTTATCATGATAGAGATGAATATATGTTTTCTGTTCTGTTAATGAATATTGCCTGCATATCTTATTCAACAAGTGGAGAAAATAAATGCACAACCATATGCACGTACAGTATTGTTTATCAATTGGTAAACTGCAGGATTAAATGTGATTTAAACAGGCTCTGAGTTTATTGCTCGATGACACCTGTTAATCTCTTCTTAAAGGACTGAATGCTCGGTGGTTATGGTGTTAAAGGTTAGAAAAGCAGCTCACCTTGTTTCATTATTACCAGTTTTGATATTTTTGTGGTGAAACTTGGCCAAAGGCAGTGATAAGGTGAGGTTGCTTGACAAAAGAACGTAGAAAACAGTACAGAATCTTCTAGACATCAACACTACATTTTGTTTCTATAACTACTGCAATTTTGAAAATAATAAATTTAAACAATATAATAATGATTCAATATCAGATCAATGTAGTTCCTTATGAACTGCTACTGCCAGATGCCTTGCACCTCTTTGTTTGGACAATTGTGAGAAATTGGGAGAAATTGACTGGAATTTGAGTATTGAGTTCAAATGTCCCCGAGTATGATTGTGTGCTCTACTTGGCCAGGCTTAACCATGCAAATTTAGACATAGGGTAAGCTAAGGAAAATTAATCCCTTGCATTATTCTAATCCTGTCAGGATATATTAAAGTAATCTTTAGATGACTGGAGAGGTTAAAAAGTTAAAAGTTGTTGTTATAATGTATGTCCGTGTTCATCTGAGACATTGTTGGCCCTCCCCTGTCTGTGTCTCAGTGTTAGTTTTGTATTTGTTTTAAGGGATGTTGTAGACGCATACATTCAAATAAGGTGTTATTATTTTGTTATATTTCCATTTTTCGCAGTGAGCTCTTGCTAGGGCCCTCTGACAACTCTGAGTAATTAAAAATGTGTTTTTGTAACTGTGACCTGATGCAAAGTACAGTACTCTATCTCAACAGAGAATTATGCAATTTTAACAAAACATCCCTCGATGTAAAGTGCACTTTTTGAACTATGTATTGTATTTCCTATTGATGTCAGATGAAAACAGTATATCAACATAAATCTATGTTGATTTTTTCAAAAGCAGCTTCCAAAAATTCATCATTTCCCAGCTTGTGTTTTTCTTCATTCTTGCAATACTCTACACTTGGCTAAACAAGATGCCACCTACCAGAAGTTTGCATTTTTCCATGCAGTGGTAAAAATCCTTTTGAATTTCTTTACTGCTTGTTGATCTGCTTAATTAGGTATCATCTGCAAACCTGATTTATCATAATAGAATCTAAATAGCCGATATAAATGAGGAAAGACAGTGATCCTAATTTAGAGCTTTGGGGAACACCACTAATTCCATCACCCCAATTGAAGAATTCAGTTCTCATCTATATTCTCTGTTTTGATCCATTAACCAGTTCACAGTCCAAAAACATGGGTTCCGATAAGTGCCTACCACCTGCATTTTGAGAATTAATTTTCACAGACAGGTAACTCCTAAAAATAAGACTTATTCTAGTTTTGTACATGACTATGCCACCTACTGTAGCAATTATAACGGGTATTAGGCTCTTTATTAACTTGCAACAGGTTATTATAATCTCCCAGAATCACTGGTACATCCATAGACATGTATCATATATATAATATCCCATTTATTTCAATCTCTAATTTCTAACCATTACACATAATACAATTCATTCACCAGATTCACTTATTAGTGCAAAGTAACCCCAAGAAACTCAGTTACCAACATATGTCTCTAATGAGAAGTGCAGCAGTAGTAGTGACCTGATGTGACGCCTTCCAAAACACCAAGCAACAGGAATGAAACTGTTCCTTTGGTGGCTCTAAGGCCACTTCTCCAGTCCTGACCTTCCCAAACAACATGGTTCCCCACCTTGATTTATCCAAGGTCAATGTCAGGTTGGGGGGAGGAATGATGCTGGAGCCTTTCTCAGCTGCTCCCTGTAGAATCTATGGTGTCTGTGTCCTCTCCTGGGTCCAACTGCCTTGATCTGTCCCACAAAACTCTTCTTCCAAAAAGATCTCCTTTGTATCTTACTCTTCCCCCGGGGGGAGGAAGATTTGGTCTTCTCTCCAGAAAGAGAGCCCAAATAAGGCCAAGAGTGCTGGGTGGCGCGGTGGCTCTGGGGCTTAGGATCGGCGTCTGTGGCTGGAAGGTTAACGGTTTAAATCGCACAGCCGGCAAAGGAATCCTACTCCATTGGGCCCCTGAGCAAGGCCCTTAACCCCAACTGCTCCAGGGGCGCCGTATAAATGGCTGACCCTGCACTCTGATCCCAAGCTTCCTGTCTGTGTGTCTCATGGAGAGCAAGTTGGGGTATGCGAAAAGACAAATTCCTAATACAAGAAATTGTATATGGCCAATAAAGTGATCTCATGAATTGTTTCAATTCAGTTCCTATTTTCATGACTGACCTCAGACTCTCAATCACAGGTCCAGTTAAACCAGTCTGGCAACCCCACACATTGCCCATTTCATATTATTGTAATTGTCTAGTGTCTGTGTCAAGAGGGCCCCTGATCATGCAGGAACTCAAAGAATAGGGCATCGTATTGAATCAACATCAGAATGTCACAGACCCATTAAGGCAATTCACATCCATACATTCTTCAACACCTGGTGTCCAACACCCCAGCTTTCCAATCTGTGACATAATCACATGAAGAACTTTTATCAAAAATCTTCTGACAATTTGAGTGTCTATGTCATACAGTATATATCTGTAGTTGCTTAGCTCAAAGAATTCAACTGATTTAAAACTCTTCCAATCAATGAGTATTACACCTGTCTAGAGCGATAGCTGAAAGAGTTTTGTTCAGGATAACATCTTGTTTCCTTAAGCACAATTGGTAGAATATCATCAGAAAAATAATTTAAATAAATATCATCATACCGTGTGGCCTGAATTAAGTTGATTCAGGTGATCTCAACCTATATTGACTTTTAATCAATACTATACTGTAAACAGGGAACCATTTTTATTAAAATGCAGGTGTTTTGGTCTGCATTTATAATTTTAATTATTATAATTTAAAAAAATGAAATGTTCCCTGAAAAATAAAATCTTAAAAATATACAAAGGCTTCTTGAGAGAATCAGTGTATAGCAGATAAATATACATATAACTATTTAGTTATAATAATTTATTTTACTTGTTTTTTCCTACAGGGTACGTTGAGTTTTGTCTTCAAGTGCATAAGACATACTTATGAGAACAACAGCAATGTTCAGACCTTTCATTACTGGTTACTAGTGAAGGGCAGACACATGAAGGATTTTTATAACTATCAGTTGATCATTTCTGTTTAATTATGTGGGGGTGGATTTTGGAGTAGATAACACCCTGTTATCTTTCAGAGAGGAGGATAAAAAGGATATCAGAAAGATAACGCAGGAGTGAAGATTCCTAGATTGTCACCGATTTCAAATATTATAATGACCTGAACTTTTAAAAATAAGAATGCATAAAATAAAGTAAAAACCACACCAATACATGAAGGAGAAATAGCAGATAAAGTAGGTTCTTTACATTTAAGTTTATTTTACCCTGTAATGGACTGTTCAAGTCCACCTACATCCATATGTACAGTGCCAATTACAAAACAGAATGCATGATTCAGAATACAAAGTCATCATCCTGCAAGGGAGGGAGCTTGAAAGGTTGAACTGCACACAGAGAGTCAGATGGAAAAAATACAAGCAGGGATTAAAAGATCACAGAAGTCAGGATGTGTGATAAATGCACGAAAATGCCAAAATGATTCTGAAAGATATCTCACTTTCTACAACTTACTGCTTCATGTGAGGAACCTCTGGTGAGTCAATTATGGGTCTTTGGAGAAATTTAGGATCGATCGGATCGGGTTATACTGTACTGTACCTCACAACGGTAAACTTCCTCACCATGTATGAGCGCCGTGTTTTGCTCACAGATTGCTTCACTCTTAAAATGAAAAAAAAAAATCCTCAAATGAATGTCAATAAAATATACACTTATTTATTAATACAATTAATGATTCTAAAATAAGTAAACAATAAAGAGAAAATACCAACAAGTAAAGGGTGAAAAAGATATATATCTAACTATATTAAATGAGATATGAAATACATTTAAAAAAAAGTTTATCCACGTATGCCAGATTTAATCACTGGCCAATCATAGAAACCAGGACCCTTTATAATTTAATCTTTTATGGTTTACTTAAGAGGTGGGTCGGCTTTGTCGGTGAAATTAAAGCACATGTCTGATTGAACTGACAAGAGTAAACATCTCTATATACCTCACAGAACACTAATGCCTTGGAACATATCCCTCATGTGGGGCTGAGGGGAGGCTAAGGTGATGCAAGGGCACTACAGAATCTTGTGGCTTCTAGACAAGATCAATCATAATAAAATTACAAGTAAGTGACACGTCAATAGAAAACATGAATGGAAAAAACAAGAGGAGGCCATTTGATCTGTTTTGCTCATCTTTTTTTGAGTATCTCATTGGTACAAGGAATAAAGTTGTTTCTTTAAGAATTATTTTCAAAGTATAATGTCTGTTATATTTTTAGGTATTTTCATGCATTCAATCATACATTTTGATCATATTAGAAGAAAAACCCAGTGTTCAATGCAGTTTTTTCAAATGGCAGTAGGTATTGAGACACAGGGCCCCTTGGTTTGTCCAAAAAAGTTCTTTACCCCCCCAGATGAAGTTCAAAAACATTTTTAAAGCTCACAAAAATGAGAACAACAATATGTCAACCCCTAAAGATAATTATGCCACATTTTCAAATTGTTTAACATTCAGTTTTAAGTTGCAATACATTCTGTTTATATAACTTTAATGCAGCATCATTGTGTTATAACATTGTGTCTAAGTTGAAATAAACACCAGTCACACCAGAAAGGGTGTCGTCTAATGATAATGTCAGTGAAATTGAAGTTGTGGTGGTATTAAGCAGCAAATAAATCCAATAAAATATTAAATGATACAAGCATTGCAAAACAATTGGATTTGAAACACTATTTACAGACACTTTTAAAAACACATTTCTTCTTTTTTCCCCCAATAAAAGCTTCAATAACTTCTATTAAAATCTGCCTCTTTGGATATACATTCACATCAAGTAAACTTCAGAATGTAAAAGTTAATATTTGGTTGAATATTGGTTCGAGGCAATAAAGGCATTAAGTCTGCTACACACTGAGCTCTATAAACTCTTTTGTAGTTATTTGAGATGCTTTGCTCTTGTAGCGTCGCCCTCACCGCGAGTAGCAGGGACCTCAGCTGCCTGGGCTGGGGAGGTCTCCTTCAGCTCATGCAGCTGGTTCCCTGTTGCGTTACACTGGAGATCCAGGTTCACGCCCCAGGCGCTGCAGGATGGAACTGTGTGGCGGAGGGCACGAGCCCGCGCAAAACCGTGACGGTCACATTCTGGACAGTTTTTCACCTACTATTTCAACTTTATTTTTTTCTTCAGCATGTAAGATGCACACAGCATTGGATGCAAAGTTAAATCTTGACTTGGCCAGCCTTTGATTTCCCACTTTTTTCTCACAGTACGTAATTGGCTGTTCTAGCTGAATGTTTTGTCATTGTCATATTACATGATGATGTACTGCCTTATTAGTATGAAAGCATTTTCCTTTTATATTAGTGATTTTTTTTGTAAACTTCAGTATTCATAAGTTACATGACCAATTAGGACAAGTTAGTCAGTTCCAGAGGTGGCCATGCACTCCCAGGTCAAGCCAAGCTTTTCAGATGAGGCGGTGTTATTTGGATAATCTGCAATTCCTGTCCTTCTTGTAACGAATGCTCTGTCCACGAGGTAGAGGAAGGACCCCGTGCGTTGTTCTGAGAGTTTCAGATCGGGAAAAAGAGATAAAGGGAGAGGAGATCGATGGCTACTTACCCAAATCGCTGGGCTGAAGTCGGAGCGAGGGACAAAGGTAGAATATCGAAGACCTGAGTTTTAGTCAGAGGGGATCGGAGGCTAAATATCCAAGCCGGTGTTGAGGGACGAAGGTAGAATATTTCAAGACCAGAGTTTCAATCAGAAAGAGAATGTCTCAATAGAAAATGGCGAGGTAGGAGCTCCACGGATAGAGGCTAATACCAAGCGAAGATCTGAGGGTAATGAGTGTTTAAATCCCGGGAAGTGGAGGGTTTGGTTATTAATGTGGTGTCTTGATTGGATAATTGATCAGTGCGCTGGTGCTTGCTGGAATTACCCTAGCTGTGTAATTGCTAGCTGTGGTCTGCTTAGCGAGAGGTCGTTTACAGGATAGAATACGGTTGCTGGAGGACGTGGCATTTCTCCACAATTTAACCTTTCCATCACTTTGCTAAAGGCCTATTTTGGTCTCATCAAGGCCTGTAAAACTTTGTTCTAAAACTCTCCTGGCCTGCACATGCATGGCTGGATAATTGCTAATCTGAATAATAACATTTTCCTTCTTTTGTAAGGAATTGGTAGAAAAGAGGAGGCTCTTAGAGAAGAGAAATTGCAAGCACAGAAAAAAAGGTTGTCACTAGGCTGATTCTTACTCTGGCTTCGTACAAATTTCATAGTGATTTCATTTTGTAAGCAAAATTAATTAGATGAATTTGATTTGTGTACATTTCGATTTAAATTTGATTTGTGCAAAGTTTTTTTTAATCTTTTCACATTTATAATCCAGACGCTAATAAACATCTTGTGTCTAAACCCAGGGAGCTATTAACATGTAATACTAAAAAATCAAAGATTTAAATCTATACCACCAATTATTTTTTCCTGTTCTTCTGTTTTTTGCGAAAAGTTACAGACAGCACTGTGAACAGACCTTTATACCCTTCTTAAACTCACAGGTGAGTTTTGAATCGTTTACATTTTCAACTACATTTTCATAAACAATGGTTTGTTTTAATATTTGTCACCATCTTCATTATTGTGGCAGAAAGCACAGTTTGTACCATTTACAGGTAATTTTCTCACACAGTATCAAACACCTTTTTGCTTTTTATTTTCATCAGTTTTTAAGTCAGACTGGAATCATCTGGAGTCAGATATTTTGATTTTCACCAATAAAGTTAATTTTAATTTTGTAGTATGTCTAAGTGATGGTTAGTAGGATTTAAGGAAGACTGTATTTTTGTTGTAAAAATTACTTAGCATAAATATTCTAATCTACACAAAACACCATCAACACAAGTGTATTTACAAAAAACACAATATAAAAAAGATTATAAAATAAAATGACTAAATATTTCTGTACCAGTAAAATACAGTATAGCCATAAATTATTCTGTTGTAATTATTTTAAGTGCACAGTCTTATAAATTAATTTATTTAAATGTATTAATTTTACTATTTCATTATTATATTATCATGCATTTTAAATAAACATATGTCTTCAAAATATTTTTTTTATTTTCCTCTGTTATGAAACAATTAGGCTACTTTCTCAAAACGGACACTAAAAAATGAACTAAAACTATAAAGGTTTTAAAAGCAATAATATGAGGCAACTTAAAAATCGTATATTTTACAGCATCTAGAAACGGGAAGTTTTTACCCTCTGGGCAAAAATTCTCATAGCAGAAAAAAAAACAATAAAAACATAATGTTTATCTTTCTTCCTTCTATAAAGGAAAATTATTATTTTAGTCAATATTTTTATGACATAAAATGTCTCATATCTAGCCCATGTTCTATTTTTCTGCAAGTATAGATAAAATAAACTTTCATGTGTGTTTGTTCTTTTAGAGAGGTCTAGAATATTGGCTCCTTAATTAGGTAAGGATTTATTCAATCAGCTCCCTGGCCACTTAATTAAAGGCACTAATTATGCTATCGAAAGGTTTCCTCGCCTTCCCTCCAAAACTGGGCCTACGGACCATTCCCAGCTCTGTGAAGGTGATGACCTTGTGATAACCTGCGTGTTCATCAGTCAAATTACTGTCCCTAGTAATGGTAATGCCAAAGCTCTGGAACACTGGGGGCAGCTAATCTGTATTCAAATTACACTCGATGAAACAGCAAGCACAATTCTGAGCAATAACTCACCGGGGCTGTGAGGTGTAGGGAGAACGGAGATACCCGGGACCCCTTCATGCAGATTGGACATTATCATACATTTCCAAGGTGTCCGACAAGTCTGTCTTAAAGGGGAATATTGAAAATATCAATCAAAACCCGACTGACTTAATGGCCAATTTAAATTAATTAATTGGTAGGGCATGAGAAAGACCACTGATTGCCTGGGTAGAGGGGCTGGCAGGAAAAAAACAAAACATTGCCAACTCAATGTAAGGGCAATGTTACTCTGAAGGGGCTTGACTTGCATTGCAGGATTTGGTAAGTGAAACTGCTAGCTATATACCTGTGCATTACCACAGGGAGGTAATTTATTTTTTGTAGTCTTTAATTTAACCAGATATGTAATTGACAGCAAATTCTCATGTTCAATAACAGCACACAGATGTATACAGTATATACAGCAGGTATTTTGCAAGAACAAACTGCATCACATCACCCACAATTTAGAAACACAACCCTCAGGTCAGATTCTGCAGAGGTCTTTTAAGGCCACATGGGGGAGTGAGACACAAGGAACGTAACTGATACTAGAATGCTGCTGTAAGCGTGTGTGTTGTGTATTATTTCTACAGTTTGCTTTAACATTCCTTTGGTATACATTCCATGTAAAAACATAAAAACTTGTCCAACAGACATTGTTGAAGAAGAATAAGAAGCTGTAAGGATGTCTCTGGGTACTTTTTCTCCATACTGCTACAGTATGTACGGTAGGAGCTAAACCTACAGTCATTCTAAATGGCAAACCTCACTGGAAACCATGAGAACTGTCATCTTTTCATCCTTTTTTTGTTATGGCCTGACTCATCTTCTTTAAATTCTGGTAACAATGATTGATTAAATTGTTATTTTTAATAATTATTTGAATAGTTTATTTTTTATGTATTGAAATTGTCTTTAAAAAAGTAAAAAGTAAACATTAACACCTATGCATTTCCTTTACAATAACTTAAAAAAACTTTACCACAACTTACCACTCTGCTTTAAAATCATTTTACTAATGTGAAATTTGAAAACACGGCAAAGAACAGGTAGTGAGAATGCTGTACTTGTCTGGAACCCTTTTACAGTATCTACATTTTGAAGTCAGACCTTTTCTGACCTTTCACCTAATTTATCTCACCTGCACACTGGCAGACCTGGTCAAACCTTGAACAGGTCACATGGAAAGTTTTAAAGCATTCTTGATCATCTTGTCAATTACTCAATCAACTTTGCTTTACACAAGCAGCTGCAGAGGGAGAACTCTGATTAAGTGAAATGGTGTTGTACTAAAAACAGAAGTGTCAATATTTAATTAAATAGTAAAGTGAAAATAAAGGGCTCAGAGTATTACACAAAGACAACGAGTCTAACTAAAACAAAACATATTGGGAGGTTGCTATTTGAAAAATAGTGTGAAGAGGATAAAGCCAAGTAAGTTTTTAGTTTTCTAAAAATGGATTTCACATAACTTTCAGGAAAGCCTTATTGTTGTTACTGCACTGTGGCACCAAATTCTTATGGACCAAGAGTACATTGGGATTAGATTAGTGAATCCTTCTAAAGAACTGCTAGGGCATCACCTACAGTTTTTTTCACATCTTTCTTTTAATCTATTATTCAAACATTATATTGCTGTGTATAATGCCTTTCAAGGAACTGTATAAATGTATAAATGCAAACATAATAAAAAAGCAGATAAACTCTAACACTGACATTAAAGATGTGGGTGATGTACAGTAGGGTTTAAATTTACTGTAACAGGCAGAAATTGTTATGGTACATATTTGATGGCTTTTAGGAATCAATCAAACCTAATAATTTAAAGTCTCACACATGGATTCTAAATATACAATATATAACATACAAACCTGCAAAACAAACAAAAAATGTAAAATAATATATCAGTGAATGATCTGTTTTGATACAAATGCTGATTGTCCACTCAGGAATTACACAAAGATCAGAGTAAATAACTTTGACCATAACACTTTGTATATATAATGTGTTATGATCTAGCTCTTAGGTTCTATCAGTCTCACATAATTATGATAGATACAAGTAAACTTGCATGTACTATTGTGAGCTGAACATCAAACAAGTGTTTGTAATAGCTCAGCTCTCGAGAATTATAATGTGAATAAAGAAGTTAGACGTCTTTGGTGAGTCAAATGTGGTGTTGCTCAGCAGCTAGAGTTGGCCTCAGACAGCTCTGCCAAAGTTAGTCTTGCTGACTTCAATTTTAAAATCTCTGCTCAGTTTGTCTTCTTGGGGTCCAGCCACAAGGCAGATAAAGGAGAACTCAGTTCATCCAGGCTATAGCTTTGTTCAGAATATGCTTCGGTATTCTGGATGCCAACAACAACAAAAAAAGAGTACAACTGTCTTATATGCCAGCAGCCATATCACCCTGCAACTCACAACTGGCAACCCACTGAAGCTAAGCAGGTGTGAGCCTGGTCAGTACCTGGATGGGAGACCTCCTGGGAAAAACTAAGGTTGCTGCTGGAAGAGGTGTTAGTGGGGCCAGCAGGGGGCGCTCACCCTGTTGTCCATGTGGGTCCTAATGCCCCAGTATAGTGATATGGACACTATACTGTAAACAGGCGCCGTCCTTTGGATGAGACGTAAAACCGAGGTCCTGACTCTCTGTGGTCATTAAAAATCCCAGGGCGCTTCTCGAAAAGAGTAGGGGTGTAACCCCGGTGTCCTGGCCAAATTTCCAATTGGCCCTTACCAATCATGGCCTCCTAATAATCCCCCTCTATGAATTGGCTACATCACTCTGCTCTCCTCCCCACTGATAGCTGATGTGTGGTGAGCGTTCTGGCGCACTATGGCTGCCGTCGCATCATCCAGGTGGATGCTGCACATTGGTGGTGGTGGAGGGGAGTCCCCATTACCTGTAAAGCGCTTTGAGTGGAGTGTCCAGAAAAGCGCTATATAAGTGTAAGCAATTATTATTATTATTATTATTTCTTTAACAAGGTGAAAATAACAGTGGGTTTGCAAACAAAAGATTTCTTCTGCCGTAGAGAAATGATCTTGGGCCGAATTCTGTACTTTATTAATTAACTCTCTCAGCCTGATGTCTTGGAGATAAGTTTTAGTCCTGACACAAGCTGCTTGCAGTCACATGGTTGGAAAAGTCAGTTTGCCAGTTTAGTTCAAGAGATTGGGAAGCCAGTGAGTTAACCAGTAAAGATGAGTTGAGTTCTTACTTTTAAGGTATTACAGTACATCTGAAGTTGGTGATTGGCTGAGATGCAATCATGTTTAATTCTGGTTTGGTCCACTTTGCAGATCCTAATTGGTGGATCTTCCTTTGGGTGATGGATAGTGACGTTGGACCAATGGTTTTGAGAAAAAAAAACAAAATACACACTTGATGAAGTGAATCTCCACTATATAATATTACACTGTTCAGCTTTGATACAGCTTTATGTTGTATCTTATCAGAGCAGCCTTTAATCCAAATTATTTTTTCTTTACACAGAGGGGCATCAGGCTACTTGACCAAGGCAACAGGATGATTATTAGAAACTTTAATAACACTTAATTTTAAATGGAATAATAATAGTCCCTACAAGGAGACGGGCAATTAGAAAGGTGAGTTTATAATCTGGATTTGAGCAAAAAAAGTGGGAAGAGAAATCCTGAAGACTGTAGCAATAGAGCTAAAACAGCAGCCACCAAGAGTAATGCATTGTGATCTTGGAATCAAAGGCTCTTGACTTCAAATAAGAACATAAGATGGCAAAGAAATGGACAGTTGTTCAAAAAGTAACATTTGAAACTGTTGACTAGTGGAGTCAGCTGAGGAGCAATGTGGCTGTTGCTTCTGGTTGAGAGACCAGTATCTACATTTTTAAACAGACACAGTCTGTTAAAAGCACATATGGAAAAACCAATGTAGAGTGAAATGCAGTTCTTGACCAGACAAAAGGCAACAAAACATATTAGAGAATCTCAACATTAAATATAGAAAGATGAATGGACTTCAACATTATTTCAGAAAGAGGTGGGTTTATGCTGTAAGAATCAGATTTCAGATTTCAGATTCAGATTTAAACATTTAAGTTGATAGTGGGATCCAAATGATAGGAGCTCTGTCTTATTGGGATTTAATTAAAGATAATTGGCAGACATCCAGGCACTAATGCCTTCTGAGATGTAAAATCCTAGAAGAACTTCCAGGGGTAATTTTCATATAAAGTTGAATGTTGTCAGTATAGGGATAGAATAAAAGGCTTCTTTCACAAATTAAAAAGCCATACAAGTTTTAAACAGGAAAACCCTGGGGATGGAACCTTATGGAAAATCAGAAGTCAGAGGACTGAAGTTACTATTTTAAAGTACAGATTCCAATTCAGGTCCAGGAAGATGAACGTATCTACAAATTACACAAACAGATCTAAAAGAAATGCTAAATGTGATTAGCAATGGGTGTGAACAAGAAAGTACCATTTCCTTTACTTGTCATTTAATGCTGATTTTGATATAGTGTGCTTTAAGAACTGAAGAAAGTGTGTATACAGTACTGTAGGTACATTAAGGAATTTAAGGAATTTACTAAGAACACATTTCAAAAGGAGACCTTCTAAATTATGTCTTTTTCTATTTGGAGAATCAATCTCTAATTCTATAGAACTATCAGAGACCCTGATATTGAGATTTACTGGTATCTTGGTTGAATTTCATTTACATTATCTGGCACACCTGAAGTTCTCGCTTTATTCAAGTGGTTAGATAATGCCCCACTTTCCATTGGATCTTCTGGGGTGCTGGTGACAGATAATGACAGTTGTAATTCTCCAAGTCGGGTCCTGTGGTGGATGAAGTTGATCCCCTGCCATGTGTACAGGGCTTAACCACTGAATTATTCTAATACCATGTTATTCCTACACAGAAAACAGCACACAGATGTTATGAAGGTTCACATAAAACTTACAGAAGTAAAATTAAAAGTCCCAGTAGATATTGTCATCTTTTCAGTTTGTTATTTTAACACTGGTAAGTTTCTTCTATTTAAGCAAATACATAAACTAAAAGTGGCAGAAAATATGGCTGTTAATATTATTTTCATGTAATTAAGGAATTATTCTGAAATTTATTTGGTATGAATTTCTTTGAATTCCCCCTTTCAAGAACTTATTAGCCCGAACATTCTTTAGTTATGAAGATCAAGTAAGATCTGGTTGGAAGTATTACTGGGGTGATTTGTCCATTGTAGGCCAGGATTCATTTGAAATCTTAAAAGACTGCTTTTAGCAAAGCAAGATTTGAAATAAAAAACTAGATGCCCCCGTTTTCTGCCACCTGTGAAGCTGCAGCCACATGTAAAGAGGTTTTATGCGTCAGCTTTCCAAATAAATGATTGCATAGCAGGATGAAGAAGCAGCTCACCCTTTCGCCGTTTTGTGTGTTACAAAATGAGGTTTTGGCTGCAATGACTGACACGCCAGACAAATGTCGCAGGCCTCTTTTGCGTGGTATCCCGTCGGGTTTACAGAGTGCAGCTATGGAGCAGCTCGGCACCAGTGTCAGCTTTCACAGGTGTCACAGCGCGACCTTGCAGACCCAGCACAGCTGCAGGCTCTCCTGCTGCCTTGCTGTACCACCATGCTAACATCACGCCTGCAGGGGCCACGCTCAGAATAATTCCTGCTAATGTCATGCATGGCTAGTTAACCTCCATTTGATCTGTCCATTAAGAGATTTATTCATCAATAAAGAGGTTATTACCGCAAAGAAGATAGTTAGTAGCTTCTGTATGAATTGTTCTATTGACCAGCACATTTCGTGAGGAGGGGGCTTGATGGTGCTTGTGTTCTAGGTGTTTGAAGAAGACTTATCAAAATGATGTGTTACCATATGGACTGAATATCTGCAGTGTATTCATATCTGCTATTTATCTTAAAGCATCTTCATCAATGTTGTGCATGTCCATCATCAGGTCTTATCAGGGACCTTTATTTCAATGTGTGATAATACAAAACAATCTCCAAAAGCTCAATTAATGTTGGAGGTACTGGATACATGTGTAAAAAATTCATTAAGAGTGTCTTGCAAAAATATTTTTTTGAATTGAGAAGAATGTATACACATTTTAAGTTATTTTTCTGATTTATATTATTTAAATGAATCTGAGGATCTGTAATGAAAAAAATCACTGTCTTTATAGAGTTCTTTATGCCGATCAATAGCACAAAAATTCCAAAATACAGTAATTGGAACACAATAAAATGTAAAAGATCCCAAGGGGGTTGAATACTTTTGTTACTGTTCAGAAGGTCAAAAATCAGATGTGCACTATAATATTGCAGGAAACATTAGACTTTTCAAAAAACTAATTTTCAAAGCATATGTCAGACATTTAACAGTTTAAGTTGCAAGTAACTTCTGAGTGTTTTAACTGGGCATATTAAGTTATTTTCTAGAATAATATGTATGTTGTGTCCTTATATCAAACTTTGAACTTAGTCCTTTTAATATACAGTATAAGTAACAATTTATTTTGTAAATTTATCATTTTCACACCAGCTAATGACATAGAAAATTAAATCCTAATTCTTAAATACTAACAGCGAAATTTGAATTTGTTGCATTTGTTAAAATACACATTATGGTGCATCATTGCTGTTATTGAATGCCAGCAACATTACACATCCATCCATTTTCTAATTGCTTTATCTAATACAGGATATTGGCGAACCGGAGTCCATCCCGGCAAGCAATAGGTGCAAAGGAGGATACATTCAGTTCCAGAAATACATCATGATTAACAGATTTATAATGATGTTTTTTCAGTTTCTGAAAATCTTAATAGGTCTAAAATTCAAAGAGATATTCTAACCGAATTATAGTTTTAATACAGGAAGTTTTAGATTAATTTATAACTTTCATAATAATAAATAATAAATAACATTACTTTATATTCATAGTTTAATTTAGGAAATTTATAAATACATTTTTCATTACTCTTCTTGTAATCGGATAGCTGACGTTAAAGTTTGACCATCATTTTATTCATTGGGAAGTATTTTGATTTGAAACGCAGTAGTTATCTCAGGAAAATCTTATTTGAATGAAACAAAATAGTAGGCACTCTACATAGTGGTACACAAAAACGACTGAACTAACGTTTTTTTTTCCCACGGAGATATCAAAATTCTTACGGGAGAAGAATCGTGGAGTCACACCAATATAGTACCAACTGCATAATGTCGTCGACACTGAGCTCAAAATAAATTTTGAAACAGTCAAATACACTTGAAGCCATATTTTAAAAGCATTGTAAATAGCGTTATTTAAGCAGAAGTACGGTAGGTAAATCCCAACTTGTCTTGGAAAAAGATATACTTTAAAAAACACAAACAATATTGTTGTATTCTATCAAAATAAATTCTAATAGCATTTAGCTTTAAATTTCAAAAGGTGAATTATCAATCCATGAATTTAAAACATACGTTTATATCATTTCATCGAAACGAGAGAGGAGCCATACAAAAATATTATTTGATTAGACTGGCTTACATTATTTTATAAAGACATTTAGACTAGGGTTTTGGTTAATGAAACTTTGATAATAAATCACAAAGCATATGAGAAAGAGCCAGATAAAAAGTTTGAAATATATACATCTATCAAAAGAAAAATATTTAAACTGAATGTAATAGAATTCATGGCATCTTTCTGACAGATGTTGAAATTAAAACCGCACATTAATTAAGGAACATTGTAAAACATGCTTAAAATGGATAGGTATCTCATCATGATATAACTACATGTGCCAGCATGGTTAAATCTTTAATCGGCTCCGTCTGGTTCGAAACAGGGCAGAATGTGCTTTATTCAAAAACCATCAACTTTGTATTAACACTGAAGATTCCGCAAGCAGAGCGAGGGGAAATGCGCTTTTAGGAGCTCCTTGGTAAAAGCATAGTTTGCTGCCATCTCCTGGAAAAACCTGAGAAATGCAACTATTCAAGGAACTATGTGCCAGTTGAAATAAACGAATTTGAAATGTTTATATGCTTTATCATAAAGTTGATCTTTTTTGTAAAACAATTGGAGCAGTAATTGAAAGTGGTATTATTTAAGTTATATAAAAATTGATTTTTTAAAAAAATGTCAACACATAAATGTGATAAACCATGACGTTGTTTAAAAATGGATGACATTTTGAGGTTCAGTACCAGCCCAACCATACAGCATGACGTCCCATTCCTTGCTGGAGATACTTTTATCCGGCAACTGAACATGGTTCAGTTCATTAGAAGTCTTCTATTTGCAATGCATTAAAATTGTCAATTAAGCCTTTTAAATTGCTACAGATGTTTTAAAAATATAAAAATAAGTGCTTTGAATGTAGGATTAAGCTTAAATATGGAATAATTAAATTTGTTATTTACTGCCTGTAGGGTTTCATTTACCACAGGAAAAATGTGCTCTGCCAAAGATCTAAATGTACAGTTGCAGATTAGATAATACATAATTCTCACATTCCATTCTGTTGCTTTTCAAACTTACAGTCATTACATTTTAAAGTAGCATTTTTTTTTACATTTCACATGCACAACCTACTCTATACAAAGCAATAATAAAAAGAAGTAAACATATCATATGAGAGAATATTTGGAAAATTGTGACACAAACCCTTTGCCATTGTGCAAACCTAAATTAAACCTTAATGGGACTCCTTAACACCAACAGAGGCTACTCAACTGATTGTGAGTACCTTAATAAACAGAGTTACTGCCTCTCTTTGTGTACCATAGCAGTGGTTCACATTATCTCTGTAAAGTCCCTCAGTCTGGTAATACATTTCAAGCAATGTTTCCACCATAACAGCATGTGAGGTTCCACAACAAATTAGAGATAAAGTTGAAGAAAAGCACAGATCAGGAGAAAAAACACAGAATATCACTTTATCTAATACACAGAAAAAAAAACACAGAATATCACTTTGAGCACTGTGAAGTCAACCATTAAGAAGTGGATTGTGCATCATACTGTCCTGATACTGCCTAGATCTGACAAATCACCACTTAAGGGGTGGGAGGAGATTTAAAATGGTTACGAAGTATAATGTTGTTTGACCATGGACCTATGTTCTTTCCTCACATTTCATTTCCCCTAGGTATCCACTCGGAAGTGCAATTCTGCCACCAGATGGTTGCAGTGAATACTGCACTTGATACCTACCTATGTATTTTTAAAAATAAAAAAATCGGTATTTTCCTCTTACCCTCTTCATTACTATATTGACCTGTTGACTAGTCACGCTGAAAACTAATATCAGAAAAATAGATTTTTGCTCCTGCGGATCTATGTTCTCCTCTTGAGCTAATTAGGTACTGAAGTCAGTACTGAAAAATTACTAGTAAAATAGTTTGCTGAGGTAAAATTTAAAAATAGACCGGTGTTTAAATAATGCTTTCCACTCACTCCTTCATACCATCCATCTTGATTTTTTCTTTTCAACTCTCCTGTCCAGTTTTCGCACCCATAGGGAAATGTATCTTTTTCTTTCAGAACTCCAATATGCATTGAAAAACAACATTGTTGAAGGAGGCCCCAGATATCAGGAGTCAAGTGCCTCATTAGGGAAGTGTTCATATCATCCTTGCCCTACAGTGTCAACTGGCTGGTTCCAGGTCATAATGAGGTGATTACTTTAAAATTACATCTTGTGACTCCCACTTCTTCTGCTGTGGCAGGTGTCCTTGCTTGGGTGGTTGAAAAGGCCTGCAGCTGCCCAAATATCAGCAGCACAAACACAAGCTGCTCAACATTGTCTTTAGTGAATTGTAAATCCCACACAACTCTGATGTCATGCTGCTCTAGAGATTGTAGCACACTTTCACGTAGGCCTGCTCTGAAAGGCATCATATCTTTATGACCTAAACTGTACATTGAACTAAATCAAAAACTACGCCTTAAACAGAGTGCAATGCTAATAAATGAAATACTTTTTACTGTGACAATTTGTATTTCTGCAGAGAAATATGTGGTAGTGTAGAAAACCTCCATTCCTGCTCTAAATTTTCTAAATAATCACCATTATATAAAAATGCTGTCTTTGACAAGACAAAAAGACTTAGCTAAGCTGTAACATATTACTATCACCCAAACAAGCTAGGTGGACTAAATAGTTTGTAACCATTCTTATGTTTTATTTTTTACTGAGACCAGGTGATTGTTCATATATAACCCAATAATGTTAAATTATGAGTATTTAGCAAAAAATCAACATGTATAGAATCAGTTTTGCAGAGAAAAAGGTCTTTGTTTTAAATGAAAACAATTAATTTCATTTTTCTTCATGTACTAAACTTCAATCATATAAATCATGACACCATGGGGAGTCTGTTATAGACATGCTTTCCCTGGCTCGTCCTCTAATTAGTGTATGATACAAAATGGGGTTTTTCCTCCCACTTCCCACTTCCTTGTCATCAAAACAAACAATTCTTTTGTTTGGAGACTATTTTTTTCTTTCCCACAAACTTAACAGGGGAAAAAAAGTTCTATCATGGTTCTGTAATATCTTCCAAAAATTGCCCATTTCCTCAGTTAACCCTACATTCCAGCACAAACACCTGGTCCTTGGCATATGCCAATCTGTTACAACCTTAAATATCCTGAGTATGGGACTGTCATTGGCAACAGCTATGCTTAATTAACTCAGGACAATTCTTATTAGCTCTGTTTGGCTTTAATGGCACAAAAATAGGGTAAAAGCTACATGCCATAGCCTAGTTCCATAGTAGATTCGATTCATAATTGATATAACTTGACCCTATATCCTGTCACCTAATTCATCAATTAATGTTAGTAATATCCTATTTTCTTTAGCTTTTTAATCGCAAAAGACAAAACAAAATGAAAAATCAATGGATTTTAATTTGGTAAATATATTGATTATATATAATCACCCAAAATAAAAAAAGTCACATAATAGATAAATCAAGCATAAGGCAGAAGTGCTGCTTGTAAGGGATGCTGTTCCATCAAAGATCTCACATATGACCTACACACATGCAAGCATCCAGGGTCCAGGGTTGGTTTTCCTATCCATCCAGTTTGCAGGAGAGCCAGAACGTATCCCTGCAAGCAGTGGGCACAAGGCAGGATACACCTTGGAAAGGACACCATTCAATCGCAGGACAGACAAACACAAACCCACACCAGGGTCAATTAATTCACCAGTATGGTTTTGGAGGAAATC
Source organism: Lepisosteus oculatus (assembly GCF_040954835.1). Lineage (NCBI taxonomy): Eukaryota > Metazoa > Chordata > Actinopteri > Semionotiformes > Lepisosteidae > Lepisosteus > Lepisosteus oculatus. The sequence goes on along the minus strand of NC_090696.1, from coordinate 34,530,791 downwards.
AGACCAGAAGAAGCTGGAAAATCCAGCAGAAAGCAATGCACACACAGAGAGAACTCCACACAGATAGCACCTCAGGCCAGGAATTGAGCACCAGAGGCAGCAATGCTCACCACTGCACTAAAGTGCTGCCCAGCTTCAGTTGTAAAATACACATTAAGCTAACCAGCATGTGTTTGAGGAGGAAACAGAGAGGGAAAATGTGCAAATTCCACACAGAAGGCTCCCTTTCTAGAATTGCATATGGGATCCATTAGGAAACAGCTCTAGCCTCCACTTCACTGTGCTTTCCAGGCAAGTGTGTGTTTACCAATATTAAGCATTTTATTTGACAAAAAGAGAGTAAATTACAGCCTTTTTTATACAACTGAGTACTACATATTAGTTTGATATTGTTGTAGCAATCTATGTACAACAATCCATTTTGTGAAAATTAAATGGGATCTCAGCTTATTTAAAGATAACTAATATTACATTCACTTCGCATTATTGACTATAAAAACACTACAGAGGAGTAGTCACTAACTTGGGAATGATGTTTAAAAAAAAACGTCATTTTTTTCAATGCAGTTATAATCAAGTTCATCAATGCAATTAGATATTTACTACCAGCCTATACATATAGCAATGCTACAGATTCCAAGTCTGCTTGTTGTCAGGCATTGTCTTTTTCTGCATTTTTTGGGAGCTTTAATATATATAAGCACAGGATGAATTTGGCAGCAGCAGAGGGCAGCATAAAAAACAGATTTCAGCTAAATTTAGACCTCCTCTCTTTACTGTAGTGTTAAAATGCTTTTTAAAGCATAATGTACATACAATGTTTTCACAATGTTCTGTTATTAGCTAGAGGCAAAACAGACTAAATACATATGATTTGCAATAGTTACAGTAAGAGTGCAAAAGATTAGGTCAAAATGTAATGAAAATTTAAGTAAATATTATTCATATATATTTATATCTTTACTAAATTACTCAAAGAGAAAACCTCATTATATGCACAATTGTACATTTTTTAAATCTGAGACACACATACATGTGTAATATAACCAACTTATTGATCAGCTTCTGAGCAAATAGTCTATTAACTTAATTAGGCTGTTGTTAACAGCTTGTCAATCTTGGCCTCTCACAACAGGTCATCTTAGCTAGTTTTTATCTTGGGACTCCTTTCAGTATTTTTGTTTCACCTTGCTACGTGTCCAGTCTTATGCCATCTTTTCTTACAATGATGTCTCCTACCCTTAATTGTGCTCTGTATTCCCATTTAGAATAATATTGTCATTAAACGTTTAGTTTTTTCTGCTCTTTTTGTTTTGGATATCTGGGTTTAAGCTGGGTATATGAAATGAACAGATTCAATTCTCTTCTATCTTAATATCATGCACTCCTCTTTTCTTGGGAAACACATTTCTCAAAACTAACTTCTATCTTCTAAATTCCTTTTCAGATCTGTTTCAGATCAAATCTGTAAACTAGGTAAATATACCTAGTTTAGTATCTACCATTTAAACGATCCTTTATGTTTCTTGCTGGTATATTAATATTTGTTAAGATGTCTGTTTTCCTTAACTGAAACAGTTTCATTGCTTACACCTGAATTGGATATTTAAAAAGTCTTTCTTCCATAAAGAAAGCTATTAATGGGAGAAAAATTTAAAATAATGCATCACATGGTCAACATGGTGGCACAATTGTTTGTATTGCTGCCTCACAGCACTGGGGTCCTGAGCTGGGGTCCAGGGTTAAATTCCTGGGGTGATATCTGTATTGAGATTGTGTTCTCCACACATTTGTGTGAGTTTCCTCCATGTTCTCTAGTTTCTTCTCACAGTCCAAGACATATTGATAGCTTAACAGGCTTCTGGGAAAATTGTCCCGGGTGTGAGTGTGTGCATTTATGCCTGTGTACTCCCTGGGATGTTCTTTGCTTGCCAGAATAGGCCCTGGCTCCCCTACAACCCTGTATAGGATAAAGTGGTTAGAAAATGGATGTACACATAAGAATTATTTTGCTAGGTATTGTTTCATGGTCATTTTCTGCTCAATATTGATGTGAAGACGTACAGGTTAATTGTCCTTCGATAAAACAGAAAAAAGCATGCTATGTGTACACTCCCTTTATTTGAGAACTCAGATATGAACATTTCACAGGCCTGGGTGTCTTACACTTTTCATCAGCTGGATTCAAAATCATGACAGCTGCCAACTCCGGAGGCCAAGAATCCAAGCGCACAAAAGGAGACCGACAGCACAGCTAGAAAGGTGCATTGTATCCTGTAGGAGTGCAAGCCATGGTAAAGAAATGAGATTTGTTCTGTGGCCAGCAAAGTGATTCTGTCCTTCTGTGAACCCCTTTGGCTGTGACCCTCCAAGACCAATACAAAAGCCCAAATTTATGCTAATCAGTCAGGTTTAGGGGCAAAGGCCCACACAGAATGAGAAAGAGCCCAGTGCTACAATACCTGGCTCTGTCTGTATAACAGGCTCTGGCCTGGTGATGTCTTTGCTCAACTTCCTTGAGCTGCAGCAGATATCATGGGGGTCAGCTTTATTGCTGAGTTCTGGAAAATGATATAAAAGATGAAAGACTTTTGTGAAGTGGAAATAATACAAAAGTTTGATGTATACACTTCCTGACCATGTGGTTTTTTGTACATTTGTAGACAGACCAGTGAACTTCGTATTTGCATTCTGCTTCCCATGGAGTGCTATCACTGCTTGCAGACAGATGTTATGGTATGTGGTTGTTTTAATGAGGACAGAAAAATGTAAATACAAAGATACTGATACGATGTTCAATGTCATTACAATCCTGTATTTTAAGAAACATTTAGCATGTAATTTAAATGGTTTTGTTTTTGAAAAGCAATGTTTTTAATGTTGTACAAGCACAAACATTTGGGCAAAGAGCACTACAGAAGAATACTTTTGTAAAGCACACTGAATATTTTGTTACAATTATTTTTTGGTTGATTAGTTCAATCACTTACTGTACAGTACATAAAATGAGTTGTTAGTAAAATTGAAGTAAACAACATCCTCGCAATTCATCTCACCGATGCAAAATTTTAAAGTACTCTCACTTTGGAACTGAAAAGCACAAGCCTTTTGTGCATACATGTTGTGGGAATGTAAATGTATATTCTACTTTGCAATACTTAAAATTACTTAGTAATTAATATTACAATTATCACATATCAATACCAATTTCATTCTCATTAACTTTTTCTGTGATTTCAAGTTACATTTACTACTCCTACAGACAATGAATGGTACAACACATTTTTATTTGCTTACAGCTGCATGCATCTGCCGAGGATATCATCTATTATTATTTTTTTATTACAAAAGTTGCCAAAGTTACAACCCTTTCCATATTATAATAAAGTGAATTTCTGCCTATAAATGGGACTTCAAACAGTTTAGGCGTCCGTGACAGAGGACAACTGCAGTTTGCAGTCTGGTTAAACACCCAAAATGGATTCAGAGCCTAATCCAATAAACTGTGTAATAAATGACCTATGGATGGATATTGCGAAGTTCAAACGATAATGCTGAGAAAAAACTGTAATGTAAATCCTTTAGCCTGAGGTAGCATGCTTCCAAAAATTTTGAAACTATTTCAGGCCTTATACACAAATACAACAAATGATTTAATAAGATCTTTAATTCTATTCTTAACCTTACCCTTTGTATGAATATTCTGCACTGTAAACTCCTTAAAGAGAGTCAATCCCACATTTTAATTTTGGACAAATATGTCAATGGATACCCATTTTATACCTTTTGGTAGAGTTCACAGAAGTGGTTTTGTCCAGTGCAAGTGCTTATAATATCAAAGAAGAGTTTTGTAGTTCAAAAAGAAACCTATCTTCAAATCTTACCATATCGGTATGAGAACGATATATAATACATGCAGACACAGTCTTTACTTCCACAATAACTTGATAAGGACACCTAATGAAAAAGAGAAGAAAAGAAAAATATGAAAGAAAAAAAGAAGAAACGTGTGAAGAATGAAATATTCTATTGCTGTTCCACTACAAACTGTACAGCTTCCATTATCATTGAAGCTTAAGAACAGGAACTTCCCTTCCGTTCTGTTATGCGTTGTTTCATGTCACATCTAAACCAAGTCCCTGAATTTTGCTTTCTATTGGTTTACCTATCTGGGCCTGTTAAAGGAAAGAGACGTTCAAATTTCATCAAAGGAAGGAGGACAAACACTCTACAGCTCTCCATAGATGGTACAGTAAATACTGCTGTCAAAGGCATTAGGAAGGGATACTTATAAAGTATCCTTTAAATTAATGATGTCAATAAGCTTAAAAGTCTTTGTAACTAAAGCCCACTTTGAGTCATCTCTTTGACTGGTAATAGCTCACTTATGAAGAACGCCAATCAGCTCCTCAGTTGGACAGTATAGGAGGTACAGTACATTGCTTGGCTTATTGAGCTGAGTTTGTTATTCGTACCCCACATGAATGTTTTCCATGTTAAACAATTCTATTAAATAATATTAATTAACATAGTTTTTCCATGTTTATGTCATTTGTTCGCTCCACTGTATACCAATGTAAACCTTTTTTAAGATATTAGAATTAAAATGAAATACTGCCAATAAAAAGCTAATATTACTGTACATCTTTTAAAGTAAAAAAAAAATATAGCTCTTTAATGCTTTGATTTCACATTCTTCTCAGAATGGAAAACTGAAAGAAGACATTTTCTAGTTTTAACCTCTTCCCTTGAGTGGCCTAATCTCCAGGGGTCATTCTACTGCACAGGAACGTCTTTCTTCTCTTTGACCAGAGAAATGTATCACAGTTTTACAAGCACACACTACCTGAAAAGGTCTGTTCCTTTAATATCGTACCTCCTTGATACTCTCATTAAGAAGGCAATCATCTAAAGTATATAATTTAATGTTCAATGTCTCTAATGAATACCACAAAAGCTCTGTGACATTTAAAGGAAAGAATTCTGAAAAGAAACCTACATATATAAATTAAGTTGTACACTAGCAGTCACGAACAAGAGCCTACAAAGTAATTGCTTCCCTACAAAGTAATGTCAGTCCAACAGAGGGCAGAAAGGGTCTGTCTCACATTGTACACAGATCTTTGTTCTGAGTAATGTGGCTTCTGAATTATTCTTTCTTAGTATTTTTTTTCTTCCACAAAAAGACTGATTGTGAGTATAGTAAGGAACACTTCACTATAGCACTCTTGGCATGTCTGTCATCTCCAGACCTCACTTTGCCTTCATCCCTAATTTGGCCCCAATCTTAAGATATAAACCCTGGCAGAACAATAGCAGGCTTTATGGTCTGCCCTGGTGGCAGATTGGAATGAGACACAGTGACAACTGGTATTGGGGGCCCTGGAAGGCAGCCTGCTATTGTCGATAGGATAATGTAATTCTAACATTTCTGCTCATTAACTACTTAATTGCTGCACCTCAATATCTTCAGGATAATTTATTTCGCCATTTAGTTGCCTCTATTCACAGTAGCCTACCTTCGTTTTCAGTAGGCCACGTTATTAGAATAAACAAACTTTGATCAACAGGTTTAATGTCAACACAAACTACAAAAAACAGCCCAGCTAGTGCATTACCTTGTAATGAGTCACATTGTCCTGTTTATCTGTCATTTTTCCCTTCCTGTGCTCTGAAAAGCAACAGAAAATCTATGTTTCCTAACATTTGACTGTATACGGTGAAGCATGTGAATTCGCGGGGGTACCATACACAAACCTTGGGACAGGTGAAGACTGATATACTATAGTTGAAAGTCATAAAAGCTCCTAAATTTGAAAATGAAACATTTTTGTCATATCTACTATGTCAGTCTTGGACCTTGTTCCTCATTAGCATATGTTTTTATTAATATGGGAGTAAACGCAGCATAGAAAGTATTTAGTATAACAAAGATGCACATAGTCCTATAAGTTGATTATGCAATTTAAAAAATATTGAAATTAAATTAGGTTGTAGATATTCTTTTCATTGTATAACAGATTCAACTTTGTAATAAAAAGATGAAATTAGTGTAAAGCCTGGTGAAAGGTACAGTATATGTATAGTATGGAAAAAATCAAATTAAATCATGGTCAGCCTCAGTAGATCCAGGGGGTTATTAAGACTTAAGACTTTGTCTCAAAATTATAATTACAACCTATAACACCTTCAATGGTAGCACAGGAAATTACTGTTTCTTTAGTATAAAATGTTACTCCTTCTTTAGTACAAAACATGTAATTTTAATTTTACATGACTAATCTAGTTATTGTTGATGAAGCACATGTTTATGTTAAACATCTTAAGTGATTAACAAACAAAAAATAATTGCTATTTTTACACATGCAAAAGAATTAATCTCTTTTTGAACTAAATGTGTGTTTATATAGCCAACAACGTAGGGTTGTCTATTGAACTTTTTACACCTAATAGCATCCTTAGTTGTTGCTGAGATGATGTCAGAAAAAAGTTTAGAATCGGGAGTGCAAATTGCATTACAAGTGTGGGTAAGTTACATAATGAGACTCCCTCACTCTGGTTATGTATGATGTTTGGGTGCAACTGGATACCTTAAAGACACGAAGCCATCTAGACAAATCTATTTAGGAGTCCTTTTACCGGTAACATCCATTATAATCACTAACTCCCCATAGACTGCATCACACATTTTTGAAAAGTGTCTGATAACAAATGTGTTATGTATAATTTCTTCCACCATGAAGAACAAGCATAGGCCTGTGGAAATCACTGCTTCATTCATCTCTACCTAATCATAATGTCAAATGTTCTACTGTTTGCTTTTAATGCGGTTTGTTTCACAAGTCCATAGTCAGCATTTCCTAAATGATTCCCATTTGCACAGTCATTTGAATTTTTTGTAAGCACCACAATAATTACATTTACTCTTAAAAGTAATGTTTCTGTATAAATAAACCACTTAATTGATTCTGTCTAAGACACCTGGCCATCTTCAATGTGTAAAAATAATTATATCAATTAAACTCATGTGCTAAATTTTACCACATTGGTAAGGTCAATACTAAATCATTAGCAAAAGCAGGAGACCCTTCGTGATAAATTACACTTTTGAAGTATTTGAAAGTAAGTCTTTTACTAAAGTGTTTTATATCTTACTCTTATCTGCAGAAACCTGCACGCTTTTCCTCTTAAAATGTTTTCCAATACAAATCTGGAATAAATCCAGAAAGTTGTAAACTCCTTTTCTTTGCTATAAAAATATGTTTTTCATTATTAGAAATTCAAATAGTAGTAGCACCAGTACATTGTAGCAGAAATCATAGCACTAGTACCACATGTAATAACAGTTATTAACATTTATCTCAAAGCACTTTTACATATGACAGGGGACCAGCTTCCACTGCTTAAGTAAAGTACGCTCCTGGGGGATGTCTTAACATTTGTTGAAGTTTAATAAAAGTGAGAAATATTTCTTAATAATGACAATGGCCTATGTCAACAACATTCATTGCTATAGTATAAAATGTGATTTATCATGTTTTCACTGCTTACTACTAGTTCTCTGTCCAAACCATTGAATCACTTTTATTTGAGAAATTATCCCCATGATCCCCAGTTATTATTAAATATTGACCTTAGTACTTCAGCATGTAATTTGGGGTAATAAGAGTTACACATGGTTCACTGCAAATATTTCAGAGCAGAAGGTGGCAGCTGCACAAGGATTGAACTTCTTATTCGCTGCACTGCTAGTGAGCAACTTAGCCTATCACAAAAGGGTCAAACCTGTTTATGAAGTAACAGTTTTGTGCTTATCTCATATTTCATCAGCTTGGTGCACTATTGTTTTCTCTGACAAGCTGACACTACAGTAAGTATTCTTTCAGACTTGCAGCATTGTTAATGCAGTTCATAAAGTGGTCAAGATTATAGTTCAGAAAACCTTATGTAATAAAATACATGACTGAAAGGGTATGAGTCATAACAGATTTTTTTTAACAGATTTGGTTCGTTTTATATGAATAAATATTTTTTATTTTATTTTCTGGCAGTTTCATTATTGTCTTGATTTTTTATTTTTATCATTAGCCTTAGTTATTACATTTTCTTAGAAGGAATGGTTACCCACTACTGAAATTAACGAGAACCCAAGAAGGTAGCTAATTGATCTGAGGATCTTGTCCAGTCATTTCTTGAAATACACTGAGCTATAAGATGTCAAGACAAGCAGGTATCAACGACATGCCTGAGTGGTTTGTTTCAGTCCCCTACACATCGTTTTTTACAAAAGTACCTCCTGTTTTCAGTTTTAAACGCACTTCCACATAGTTTCCACATTGAGTCCTCTGGCTCATGTTTCACCTCTGATTCTGTGATAAAGAAGATAAGCTTCAAGCCCTACCTTTTCATTTCTTCATTTTTTTAGATTGTACTAAGCAACCAACAGGAGATATAGTGAGTATATGAACCATATATTGGAAAAATTAGAATTGACAGAATCTTCCATATGGGACAAACTGACTCACTGTTAGCCAATCATAAGTTGCAATGGTGTGTGTGGCTGTAGTTGTGTGGGGGATTAACAACTGCCTGTAATCAACGGAGTCTAGCTGCCCTGGCTATTGTTTCTGTTTCCCATTGCTACTGTGAATTGTTATTAGAGGCAGAGAAGCACTCCGCTTCTGCTAGAACAAGAGCTTTCCACTCAGTCCCTATTACTCCATTCTTCCTGCTGGCCCCCTGGGGATCGCCTAGATCTCTGTCAGACACCACCTCCCTCTTGCACTATCAGAATCTCATCTTGGCCTCAGGGAGCTATCCTTAGATCCACAAAAGAATTGATTCATTAAAATTTAAAAAAAAATGTCATAAAATGCGGAGTTCCTTTTGCCCAAAGTACTATGTGATTAACATTCAGTGTTTGCATATGTAGAATTGAATTCCTGACCTCACATTATCACATTATCAGTAGAACTAATTTTTTGAATAAGGTTTAAACTGGGGACCTCATTTTCCAAACTTTTTTATTTAAAGTCAGAGTTATTTCTTTGCTTTTCAGAAGTGGGAGGAAAATTCTTCAGTTTCAGAGATAGACAATTCATAGTCTGTGCATCGACAAGCTCTTTTACCTTGCAATATTTAATATTATTCTATTCCAAAACCAAACTAGCTCTCCTTAGACGATAGGTGGCTTCTTAAATCTACATCAGAGCTATGGTGGACAGATTTTTTAGGTGTAACAAAAGTGTTTGTGTATTGGAATCCAAGTGGCCTGGATTCATATCCCTCCTGAGGCTAAGAGAAGAAACGTAATTATAGGTGGATCAAAGGCCTTTCAATTGTATCAGTTTAAAACTGATATGTTATGACACTTCATAACCAGGTGTTATGACACTCATAATAACTTATGACAGAATAATTTTCAAAGGAAATGTATTTTTTCTTTATTTCAGTATTAGAAGAAACCAAATAAATGATAAAACTAGCAAAGCAAGAAATGTAAACTTACTACTGCAAAAATATAAGTTTACCAATCAAAGTATCTATTCTTACGTGGAGTTTTGAATAACAATGATCGGATGTTGTTCACGAAAACCAGGAGGAACATATTTCAGTGACTTACCACAAAATATAACTTAATTTCTTTGATGATAATCAAGGTCTTATGAATTGTTTATAGGAACAGTTTCAAACTGTATTTCCACCCAAAATCAGAATCAATTCTGGAGAGTTCCAAAAGGTACATTTTGGTTCCCAAAACAAATAAGAGGAGAGATGTTAAATAAAGAGATTGGGAAAAAGGTTGATTTTGCTCAAGACAATAGTTTTTGATATCCTTGAGTACACAGAGTTTTGGTGATATTCCACATTGCTGAATGTCAGTTGCTGAGTACTTGCATTGTAAAGAAATCATCCTGTAACCTTGCTGAATTCAATAATTTTTCCACCACTGCACAATGAAATTGGCAGCAAACGCGAGAAGCTTCCCCTGCAGACTGAAGTGTGCCTGTTGTCACGCAGCACAGTTTTGAAAAACCTTAAAATTAAACATCTTGATCATGACAGTCAGCAGCTGTAAAAATACTTTCCTTCAATGGACACACCTCAAAACTGGGTATGAAATCCATTTGAAGTTGCATCCCCGCTCCCAAAGCTTATTTTACAATAATTATTGTATTTTACAAACAAAAGAAAGTGCTGGAGTTTGTCTGATGGGGGACTGCAGTTACAGTTCAGATGGAATCCACTGGTGATTTCTGGGTACAAGTGGTAGAAGAATACTCAGACCTATTGAAGCAAACCTTTGCCACAGTGCAACTTTGTAATGCTGATTTCCCTGCACTCACAGCAGCTAAGACAAAATGCTGGCAAGGACTGGATGCTGAGGGTTATTTAAAATATACTAAATACATAACTTAACAAAACGTTTCCATGAAAGATTCATTCAAAAATTGCAGGTGACAGGCCAGTGTTTGAGAGGACTGTTTAATCAGAAGATCTGTCACTGGAGGCCACTTAAGGCCTCCATAAGCTGTAAATAGTCACATTGGGTGGTGATTAATTAGCTAGTGAGATTATTGTTTAGGGTTTAGAAGCTACATAGGGGTTAATTAGCAATGTTTGATGTATAACAGGTTTAGTGATTGTTTCATTAGTGAACAGTGGTTATTTTTGTTGAGGTTATGATAAATAAAGCTGCTTTATTCCATAGTCATTATGTGTTTTTTAACATATTGAGACTCCTTGAACACACTTACTTAGGTTGAAACCTATTATGTAGGTGTAGTTACGTGAAGGTTTTAATTTATGGAAAACCTGGAAATTGTAACAGTAAATTACAGGAGTACTTGACTACTGTAAGAGCTGAATCAAACATAATAATTTACAGTCTCACACACTGCTTCTAAATATACAATATACATTTATTTATTCACATAACACTAAAATCATGCATAACACACAACAAATGTAATAGAATATGTTTATGAAATGAGCTGCTGTGATACAAAAGCTGGTCACTCACTCAGGGATTACAATAAGTGTTAATAATGTCAGTGTTAAAATACATCGACAATAACTTCTTAGGATCATAGAGTTGTATGTTTTAAAAGTCTCATATGCTAACATCATATTTATATTCTCAGATACAAGTAAATATGCATTTATTGCCTTGAACAACTATACAGTACATCAAACATGTTTGGAATAATATTTTTAAGGCTCATGAATAATAATGTGAATAAAGGGGTTTATAATCAAAGATGCATTGGCAAAATGTCGTTGATAAGTTTTAAAATGAGAAGATGGAGCTAGGGTGGTTTGGCCATGTTCTGACTTGGAAGCTGGTTGCTCTGTGCAGGACGTCTACCAGTGCAGAAAGAAGAGAAAGAGCTTTGCCTAGCTTTGAGCCTCAGACAGCTCTGCTTGAAGTAAGTGTGGCTGGACTTTGGTCTTTAACAGTGTGTGTGCAGTTGTTTTCTTGGGTCCTACTGTAACATAGACAGGTGGGGGAACTTGGTTTGTCCCGGCTATAGCTTGTCATGAAACGAATGTCTTGAGCATAATTCTATACTTTATTGACTCACTCCCTTAGCCTGGCGTATTGGAGAAAAGTCATGACTTGAACTGCCTGTAGTCATGTGGTTGGAAAAATCAGTTTGCCAGTTCAGCTGGAGATAGATGAGGAGCCTGTGTGTTAAACTGTGACAAATGAGTCAGGTGCTAGCTTATAAGATACGACATTACAACTGGCAATTGGTTGAGGGTGTTACTAGGTTTGGTCAAATGCAGGTCCTTCATTGGTGTATCTTCCTTTGAGTGATGAACAGTGACCTTGGTTTTGAGAAGCAATAGACTACAGGCTCCATTGAGCCCATCTGCAATGTGTATTGTTCAATAGTTCAGTTTTATAATGTCTCTTATCTGAGGGGCTTCTTATCCACATTGTTCTACATTTACATTTACACACAGGCCCAAGCTTCCTTGAAAAAGCAACACAAAGATTATTAGACATCTTTAATTAAACTTAATTCTAAAATACAAAGGCATTGATCAAAATGCATGTACTTGGATTAAGAATTGGCGAATGGACTGGAAATAGGATACAGGATACAAGTGAATGCTCAGATTGGGGTTATACAATTAGTAGTACAACAGGGATCTGTATTAGGAACTCTGTTTGTCCTGATTTATGTAAATTATTTTGATTCTGATGCTGATAGCAAGCTGGACCTTTTCACAGATGTTAATCCTACTTGCATCCCCTAATTCAAGTTTCACTGTTGATTTGGAAGACTTCCAACGGTGTGTTTTCGTCAATGTCTTTGAGGAACATAAGTAATTGTATCAGATCTCCTAAGAATGTGGTTTGCTCAAAACCAGAAAGGTTCAGTTTTTTCACCTTGTCAGAACACCTTGAACTCCAGAATATATTTGGTTGCTATACTCTAACAGTTTTCGGAGCAACAAGCTGACAAATTAGTGGAATGTACAATTTTAATTATACTGTATAACTTACTATTTGGCTTGCCTTTTTAATTGCTTCTCCACATTGTCAAGAAGATTAGAATGATACAGAAGGTCTATATAAACATTACCTCTTTCACTTATATAACCTTCTCAAGTTTTTATCCTTATGGTTTATATTTTGATATCTATATGCAATACCTTAAAATCAACTACAGTTGTTTGATCAGTCGTGAATTTGATCTAAGTCTGTACTTTCTTCCGTTTTAGATGTAGGAACTGAAGCCAGAAAGTCTTGACAGGTGTTTATAAAAAAATAGCACATTCCTGTAAGTTTCATATCTCTGTACATTAAGAAATTAATTATTATATGAGGTTTGGAGGCCACCAATGGCTGTTGTTTTACTTTAACAGGTCACACCATAAGGTGGCTGACACTCACAGGTTAAATTAAAGGAAGCAAGAAAGTCTTCATAAATCACTGAATAAGTGAATGAAATCTAGCAATTCTAGACAATCTTTTAAACTTTTCACATTTTAAGCAGACATTTTCTCATGAAGATGAAAAGTCCTGACAACAAAATTCTCTAGATCAACAATTGCCTCATCCACTTTTTTTTAAATCATTACACATATAAAATCAAATTTCTTCATCTATTCACATTACTATGTTGTGAAATTTATCTCTGTCTGTTACCTACCTACCTGTATGAGCCCATGCTAAACACTGTCTGTGTCTAATTCACCTACCTCTACCATTACTTCAGGGTACCCTGAATCAGCTTTAACCCCTATACCAATGATCACCTAGGATCACCTATGGCCATAAACTGATGCTGATCTGAACAACCAATGAGTACTCATAATTTCCCCTTTTGGTGATACAGGAGAATAGTTTGTATGCCTGTCCAAATTGATGTATTTCAATTGGCTTCATAGAATGACCTGAGCAAGAAATTCTGCTTGTTGTTTTTGAAAGTGACTTTTTAGTCACAAAAAGCATTAGCATTTTATTATGAATTGGGATAAAATCATAATATGAATTATCTTTGTACTGTATTATGATATTCAATACATGTAAATCATTACATTAAGAATTTCAGATGGATTCCACAATTAATATAAAATGTGTTCAACTCTTATGTTATCCATTATAGAATGTTGTTCGTACAGACATACATTGATCAAGAGCTTGATTTTTGATTTGGCTTGATATTAGGAATCAATACATTTGCCAATAAAATTGCTCTTGAATGGCAATGATATGCAACCGGTTACAATACAAGTAAACATGTGTGCATGCAGCAACCAAATGTTCCCCCCTCTCTGTTAGTGGACTCTCTCCAACCCCCAAATAAGAAATAAATTGAGCTTGTGTTCCATGAAGTTCAAAGGGCACTCAGCGTTCATGCTTTTCCATTTCAATGCACAGAAAAATATCGCCCACAGTGCACAGCAAAGAAAAAGCTATGTGGTTGGCAAATCTGTCTTCTTTCATTTCATGGCAACCCCCACAGTTTCATTTTTTGAAAAGCACTCCTTTCATAATATAGCACCAGGCTGCATACCAGTGGGGTTATCTTTCGTCAGGGGAAAGATGGTGTTTTGCTGGAGTTTGAGCTGCAGTCCATGAACAACCCTTTTGATAAGTGTTATTTACGCCTAGAATGACACAGTCTTTTGGACACAAGTGCTATTTTAAATGAAATGAGCTTTATCTGGTAATATGCTTGTTTAATTTGGTGATACTGACTTTGAAATGTTACCTTAAAAATAAAATTTAAAGGTGCATAAAAGACTGCATTCTGTACGTAATACAGAAGGGGAAATGACAAAGACAAAATTGATGTAACACATTATGGAGCTTCTGCCATTTAATTTATGTCAAAAATTGCACATTATGAAGATACTGTACAATGCACAGTTTAATTCAGACCTTGTTTGGAGATAAACCTTTTCATTGTGTTATGAATTTGTGTGGTATTTATTTCAAAGAGGTTGAAGTCCTTAGAGCATGTCAATATTTTTGGTTCTCAGATGTTGTCCATCCAATTCACCAGCAGACAGCAGACAGCAGACAGTAGACAGCATGCAACAATGCTACTTTCTTTCCATACTAACCGTGAACATAACAGAGCCTCATCTCTGCAGTTCTGGCTGCATGTTCACTCTCTTCTCTTTACACATTTGTGCATAATGACCATGATGTGACCATCTGATTACCCTGTTATAATAATAATAATTGCTTACACTCATATTGCGCTTTTCTCGACACTCCACTCCAAGCACTTTACAGGTAATGGGTACTCCCCTCCACCACCAATGTGAAGCCCCACCTGGATGATACTACAGCAGCCATAATGCGCCAGAATGCTCACCACAATCCAGCTAACAGTGGGGAGGAGGGCAGAGTAATGAAGCCAATTCATAGATTGGGATTATTTCATTTTGGAGTGTTCATAGAGTGTTTTCAATCAATTAATCAATTGCAGAAACTTCCAGTTAAATACATTATAATTCCATATTAAAACACAACAAAATAGCTCAATTGGGGGCGAATACTTTTGATATCCACTGTATCCTGGCCTGCTAGTAAATCTGTCCCTAATTTTACAGAGGATTCTCAAGTGGTGTTGTACACAACTATGCTTCTAGTGTGGATGTCTTAAGGATTTGTCCATCATTTTAGAAAGTCCAGTGAGTACTAACCACTCAGAATATTCAGTCAAGTTTGACACTTGTATGCCAGTCACACCATAATGAACTCCCACAAGTCACAGTGGTACTGTACCTGTGTGACTGAATACCTAAATAGAAACAAATGGGTATCTTCTTGCCTTCAGGGATTCTGTTTAAATATGCACACGCATTTACTGTTTTTTAGATTGTTAAGGTGGTGATAGAAGATCAGATGAGACAATTAAACAGGTTTGTAAGATTATTGCTTTTTAATAAGCAAATGCAAATGCATTGTTCAAAACACAATTTATTTCAGTAAACACTACATTTTAAATTATGAGTCTTAATTGATACTTAAACATTTCTGAGATAAACTTAAAACATTTAAGTAAACTTTGCTGTGTTTTGCATGTTTTAGTTACAGTAGTGCACTCTGGATTATGTCAGAAGTTAAAACCATTGGTTCACAGTTACTTATTGTGACTTTCAGGATAACTGATAGCAGCTTTGCTTTTTTAATCTTTTTTTTATTAATCCACATGGAAGATACCAGCAGTGTGTCATTTAAAGTTTGTTAAGTCTAGTCTTGTTTTGGTCCTTCAAGTATAAAAAGAAAAATTATGCTATTAGTTAAAAAGCAAAAATCATACATCAAGTTCTATTTGGTTAACAATCTGTGGTTCAATATACTATGTGTTAATGGTCTGCATATTGATGTTGTAATTAGATCCTTTGGTTGGGCTGATTGTACAGTATGTGCAGGTTTTGGTTTGAAAAACCAGGTCAGTAGTAGATGTCTTAAAATGCATCTGCAATGTAGAAAAGATCTCAAGTCATGCCTGTTTGTATGCAATGAAAGTTTTTCTTCCAGTACACAAAATCACTTTCTTATAGAAAGGAAGGCAAATATGGTATACATGTTATTTTGCCATCGATAAATTTCACTTGGATGAGATACAATATGTCTCTTAAATTCAAGTAAAATGCTCGGCCTGTATCAGTTAAAGGTCAGTGATGTAAGGAAAGTGCTATGATGGGCTTTGCACACAAGCTAATTGAATAAAACCACTTCAGTCTATTAAATTGCCAAGCATTTAGAAATGGTGATGCAGGAGTTGGGAATTATTTCCATTAGTTCACTGATATTGTCTGTAGCTATTGTGGATAAGGTCTCTAGATATTTCACAAGCACTTAGTAAGGTGCTAAAGAAGAGTAACTTTGAAAGCAGGTAACAGCACACTAATGCTGTTCCTAAAAACATTTAGCCTATATGACGATCAAAGGCATTTATTTATTTATCTGAAGAAATAGAATTATCCATTCTGGTCAGATACATGAGAATTACAAATAGGTTATGCCCAATAACAAATCATTTAAATCACTGGGCAGGTTTTTATCTTATTATTGTGGTGAGAACAACTGCCATATAGAATTGTATTGAAGCAATGAGAGGAATGTACTGGACTAATTTTTTTTAATCAGTGCATGTTTCTATGCACCATTGTGGGTTATGGTGGTGGCGTTTTGCTGCCATGGCCATGTTGTTGAAATGCCAGCTGTCTGCAAACAGCCCTCAGTGGTACCTGTAAGCAGGAAGGGAGGCACAGAGTGGGGAAAAACAAAGAATTCTATTATTCCACTTTCATACTCTGCTCTGTTAAATTGTTTCTTGTCTGTAAAACACAGTGGGCACTCTGACACACTGTAGGGTGGGAGGTTCAACGAGGTGATCAGTTAGCCTTTCTATTTCTACTCTTCTTCTTATGCCTAATGCTTTGATGGCTATTTGCAGCTGTAACTGGGTTATCTTGAGTCAGATTGTTACATTTCAACAGTGAATGGCTTTAAACTTCCCCAGAGAGTATGCTGTACTTTCGGAAATGCTAGTTCAACACATTTATCTGCCACGTAGGCCTTTTCTCTCCTCAAGTGGTAAAGAACCTTCTATGAAATCCTTAATGGGAAATGATTTTGTTTATTCAATAAATTGTACAAACAAAAGGTCAGATACATAGTAAGTGACATAATGCAACTACCAGCACTATCCTCCTGACACTGTACTGCAGATAAACATTGGTTCAGTTGTGAATGAATGAAGTCCTTTATTATACATTTGACCAATTAAACAAATAATTGAGCCTAGAGTATGCATTGGACATTAAGGCTTAAATCAAAATCCTTTTCAGGATGCTTCATTTTCCTTTTGTTCATATTCTTGAACAATGTTTTCCTAACCTCCTAAGAGTGGTCAAATCTTCAGAAGTTGAGATTTTTTTCTCTAATGAGATTTGCAAAAGAAAGGACATGAAGTAATCATGCTCCTAAAAAAAGAATGACAATAGCGTGTTTTTGCTGTACAAAGATTTGATTCAGTACAGAGCCTTATTAAGAAAGTGCAAGCAATAACTCATCCACGCTGACATCAAAGTCATTTATGCACAGACCTTGCCATCACCAAAGCAGACTATTATTGATTCTTTGATTGATGTCCTAAAGCAGTTTTTGACATCTAATGTATGACTTCATAAGAATACATTGACATCTTTAAAAGTAATTCAATAAGCTCTAAATGATATAAGAGTGGGAGTAATTTTTAAAAGTTTAGCATTTAAGGTTTCCCTTTTGTTTTCCATGCTCAATTTCATTGAGCACCTTTTAAAAAATATATTTAAAAATATTTCCTGAACAGATAGCTGAGTGGAATTGTGATTGGAGCTCTGGACTCCGTAGGGCTGTGGGTCCAGACCCTGGGTTTGATACTTCTGTTGTCCTCTTGAGATAGATACATCACTCAAAGTGCATTTAAAACTGAACCACTAAGTTACACAAAGAGATTCTCAGATCCTTCAGCTACTTAAAACCAAGTAATGCATTTTGCTCAGTGGCCACTTCTTGTTTGAAAACAGCCTTATGTTGGAAAGGCATACTGTCCTGGTTGCCAATGTATATGAGAACTTGTTCTCCTTTGATTAATTTATTATCACATTATGTGTGTCTGCACATCAAGTAAAATCTAACCGCCTCTGACAATTATAAACAAACATTCCTCACTTTTTGAATCTGAGTGTAATTTATAAAATTGACACACCATAACATATTCAAACACTTCAGAAATAGATCTAGAGTTAGTACTAGAAGGGGATAAACTTGCTTAAAATGAAGTTTTGCATGTGACATCACATGATCATTTGTAAAAAGGTTTCTGATAAGCAGCTTTATGAGCCTTGTGAGACCTTGGTGAAGTCAGCTATGCTTAATTCAGTGATTATAACTTTGTATATCCTCTCAACAACATTATCTGGAACACAAATATGCAGACTATGTGGTTGAAATTTTTGAGAAGTTTGTCACTTCCGTAAGTTTGTGAAGAAAATGTTAAATTACCAACTTTATTTAGTTGTTGTTGATCATGCCTACCCAGGCAGCTAGGAACCAATATTTTGTAACTGAAATGGTGAGGGATTATGTTGACATTTGTGTTGCTTGGACAACAAGAGGAGCAGAGATCTCTGTTTGGAGTTTTCCATTTTGTTCCACATTGTCAGGAGTTTTAATAGATCTAACAAATCTCCCCTAGCACCTGTTTATGCTACTTTACAGCACTTCAAAATCTTAATGTGTCCATCTATACACTTTAATTGAATACAGATTGTTTGAGCTTTTTCTTTAAGTACATTCAGTTCTCACTGGAAAAAAGCCTGCTTTCTTAGCATCAATCTAGTATTGTAAGTAAATTGGATCAGATAACAGCAGATTGTCTTTTATCTTGAACTTCAAGTCACTTCTTTGTTAGCTACTGTTGTTGTGTAATGCCTGCTGAATGTGTTTGTGGTGTTTTCAAAAGGGTCAGAGTTGTCATATTTTCCCATGTTCTTCAGCTCATTTCAAATAAAAAGTAATGATTCAAAACAGGAAGTCTCAAATATTTTCAAAGGTAAGGCTAAAATATTTGGCCTGTTCCCATGGAATTAGGCTGTTTGAGTTCACTTCATAATATAGTCATTAATCATTCTGGAAATTTCTAGTAAGTAATCTAAAAGCAGCCATATCCAATAATTATTTATTGCTATTACTTCTGTAGATATGTTCTTATGTAGTCTGAACATTTACAAGACTTAAAAACACTTTATCTTTAGCAGAGTACTAAACCATAAAAACAGGCAATGTCATTAAATGTACACCCCCAAACTGCTTGCTGAACAAACCAGACTGGCATAACATTCCCTTTATTTTGTAACCTTTTGTTTTATTGTACCCTTTCTTCAGATGACTTTCAGATGCCACAAGCTTTTATTGGAAGAGCACCAGAATTCCAGATAGAGCAGACTAGTTCTATTGCCAAACAACTTTTACATGTTGCTCTCCGTATTCATATTTTCTGTTTTAGTAATGGATTTTTTTTTCCTCAGAAGAATTGCTTAAAAACCAACCCTTCCTGGTTGTTCTCTAACTCATCCACCTCGTGGGCAAAGCTAAACTGAGGTACCAACCCCAAAGCAGCTGCTGGTTCATTTGCATTAGAGAAAAACAGGAAGGCCAGGAAAGGAAGATATCTGTCTTATGAAGTAGCAAAACCACACGGTAGAAAGGATGTGCGTCTTACAAAACAAGCAGGGCAGGGCCTAGAACAAAAAGAAATTCATGTTCACAATTGATAACATTGACCTTATTTTTAGAAGCTGGGTTAATGTATTTTTTAAAGACAACCCCATAGCTAAAAAGAAATGTCATTGTGCATTGTACAAAACACATTTTCTTTACAGGACTGAGAAATAGAAAAACACATTCATTCATACATGTGTACTGTATATAGACTCATAAAAGCAGACATATAGAATACAGCAAGTGGTGAATTGTTTATTATGTATATCCTGTTAGGTATAGCTGTGGGAAGAAATTGTCTTGTTGTTTTTCTCAAGGTTAAAATCCTGTTCTGCACGGTCATAGTGTTTAGAGAGGACAGGTTCATCAAAACAAACCTTTTAAAAGCTTTTTCACAATGTTTCTTTATTTTTGAAAATCCCTTATAACTAAAGGGAGATGACAGGCTTAAGTTAAGGTACAATAAAGTATTATTTTATATACAGTATATAGCAAAGTATTATTAACATGTCATCTGTTGTGTTTTTCACTTTTGAGGCTACATGACCATGTTCAGCTGACCTTCGATGCATGTGTCATTTGAATAAGAAATAAACTGATGATGGGTGACATTTTATAATGCAAAGGAATTCAAACCTTGTGTTTCCATTACTGTACAGGTATATGTGTATTGCTCCATGAAGAAATTAGTAGTGAGAGAAGAGTGAGATATATCAGAATGTGGTTCTGTAGTCATTTTGTTGAAAAGTGCCATTCTAACACCAGTTTAATATATACTGTATACAGTATATTGTAGGCAGATGTCATTGTCCTGGTTCCCTGCTTAGATCCAGTGGGTCAAGAGAAGACAAAAGAAACCTGATCTAATCTTGTTGAAAGACATTGAAAGAACATCCTCCACTTTCACAAGGCTTTCACACAAAGCCAAGAACAGACCAAATTAGACATCGTGTGACTTCTGTTGTTGATTTTCTAACAAACAGGCCTCATTCACAAAATATTGTTATGCAATAAGGTGAATCTTATCCAACGCCTTAGATTCCAACATCCACAATTTAATATTTAAAAAGTTAATTTTAACAGAGCTTTAATACGTTACCACTAAATAAAAATATACTTTAAATGAAGGAGAAAAAAATAAAGACACGTTGATTGAAAACATGTAAGCTTCATTACACAATTATTTACGAATCTTACTGTAAATGCAAACTGAAACTAATTTTGATATGCATAACGATCTCCTATGCATACAACACTATGCATATAAAATGCAGCCATTCAGAACGCATAGCAGAATTCATTTGTCGGGTTGTGTTGCGCCATACTGCGGTGTAATTTGGCTGTGTCATTCACTGGCTAAAGACAAGGCAGATAGGTGCCATTTGTGATGCATAGATATCAGAAAAAACATAAGATTAATGTCATTTGCATTACTGGAGAAAGATTATTCCCAAGGTGTTTGGCAGTGGCCGGGAATCGAACCCAGGCATGTAACTAAAGGGAAACTTTGGTAGCAGAAAATAAAAGTTTCTGAACGTCATTAACAACATTAATTTTTGGATATAAATATGTATTAATACAGCTGGTTGTGGTAGTACTGTATATTCCACTTTATTCGTAAACATCTGCAATAAATTTTCATTCACTCATTCAATTAGTCTTTGGAGCACAACACATTATGCCTCGAGCAATTTGAATGGCTGCATTTGTATATGATCGTGAAGAAAAAGGGGGGAATTCTTGAGCAAAAATATATCTACAGAAATAACAATCATTTTTTATATCAGCCATTTTACTTTTTCATAGTGGATTTCAATGATGGGAATGCTGAAAATGGCACAAAATCATACGTACAATGGCTCAGATTTTTTGCTTGGTTTTTTTTGTTTTCATGAATTTAATCAACGATGTTGTCAAGGTGAAATTAGACTAATGGGGTTAATCATGGGAAGCCTCTTTCTGCTTCAGTTATTTTATATGACAGCAAGGCTCATTTGGACGATTAGAGTAAATTAGCAGGACATTGTGTCTCAGACTGTACTGGCAATGTCCTGAATGAACAGCCTCAGTCTAAACTTTCCATAGACTTCACATGCCCAAAGTAATTTTTAAATTTTTTGTTTTATTAAGTGCTTTTTCATGGTAAGCAAATAACTTATAAAGAATATAGGCCTATCTGGTCCAAAAATAATTAAGAAAATAATGTATAGTATGTTATTAGTATAATATGTTATCAATTTTCAATATATTGCTAACACAAAGATCAATAACCTCATGCAAAGCGATTTATACTTTGAGCAATTAGGTATGCATTATTTTGGTCTTTGTGAAAGCAAAGAGATTTATACTGCAACTTTATAGAAAGATCATGTGAAAATCTTCTGTTGAATCCCATTTTGTTAATTTTCACGTTAAATTGTTTCTCTTATTCTTTCATTGGAATTATATGCCAAGACCTTGTTTGTATCTTGGAGGGAATGAAGAATAATCTCAGCTAAAGTGCTTCGCTCTGAAAAAAAAGTCATTTTCATTTTTCACTGTGGATGAACCCCAAGCGGGATGTTTCTCTTTGCAATATATAACAGCTGATGTGTTGATTGTATCTGTTCCATCATTAGTCTGATTAAGAAATATAGGTTCTTTAAAGAATTACCTCACCGGGTAATGTCATGGATTTTTGGACTTTGATAAATCTGCATTGAGCAACAAAATCTTTCAACCTGCCTATATTACAATATGTAGTCTATTGCTGAAAGAAAGACAAAATGCCCAAGTCATTAAATTATAGTAATTGTAAAATGGAAAAAAATGTATTCATTATCGGAAATGGTTTTCCCCACAAAGTGATTTTTTTCCATATCAAACAACTCAGCTAGTACACGGAAGGATAAACAGTGTATTTTGCGTGTGTGTGGTAAAGTCTGTTCTGAGGTTGCTGAATTAAAAGAACCACTTTAAACATAATGGTAATAATCCAAAGTACTTGCTACTCTACCTGAACATAACTGTATTAACCTACTGGATTACATGAATCAACTTTTTATTTTTTATCATCATTATCTTTGGGTCCTTACTTGGAAGCATATCTCAGCCTTGCAAAATATATTCATGACAATAGGCGTTTGCGTACCTTGGCAAGGCATAGACTGATCAAATCTGCCTCTTTACCTCTTCACACAGTTTTCTGCCCATGCCTTTCTTGATTTCTCAATTCCATCAGCTTTAAGATAAGTAGATGCAATCCAGATGTAGGATTATTGTTTAAATAAAGAGACACGAATGGATGAAAAGCCACACCTACACCATCACCATCTACCTCATTATGATTTCTTATCTATTGCACATCTCCAGTCATTGTTTACACGTCTGTATTGTTTACATTCAATCTGTCTACGTGTTTACTTGTACATTGTCTACTGTTTGTTTGTATATTGTCTTGATGCACTGTTTGCACTTTGTTTTGTTTTTTACACTTATTTTACAATCGAGAAACTTTCTGTGAGTAAGAATTCCATTGTACCAGTACATTTACCGGTTACATATGGCAATAAAGTTCAAGTTCATTGTGCTACATTTCTGATGTTAAATTGTACATGGCGATCTTACCACACCCGTACCTGAGACACAGTCATGACTGAATCAATATATCAACCTGCCATCTAACATTATGGAACTTATCAGTGAAGTTCCATAATGTAAGATTCCTCCATCTGGTCTGACACTTACTTATTCAGTGGCAGCTGATTAAAATAGATGAGGTATTGTAAGTGTATTTCAAATTATTCCCCTATTAAAACACCTGTCTGTGTAGTTTTGGTGATCTGACTCCTTCAAGAGCAGAACCGAACCTATAATGCACAAAGGATGCCTTCTTCTAAGACAATTAAAAAGCCAGATATAAAATATATAATATTGCTATACTTGGTATTGATCTGATTCTGCTTAAAAAAAATGTGAAAATAATTATCAGACATCTGTCTAGTTCTCTCAGCTCTTCTAACAGCAGCACAGGAGTCAGGAGTTAGAGGCTGCCAGTAGAGACCATTCCATAGGAGGACAAAGTATGTTCCTCTGTGACACTCTGTATATACTCTGCTCTCTGGTGACACATGCAGTATATGAATTAAAATTATCCTCATCGACGTAGAAAGTGAAAATCATGTTTAGCTAATGTGTTAAAATCCCTTGAAGAAGGACTTGCAGTAACAGATACAACCAGAGAAAATAATATGATTAACTTTTGCAAAGTAAATTTTTAGACCAAAATGTCTATACACAGATTTAGTGATATGCAGACAATTGAGGATGAGTAGAGAAATGTCAAATTGAGGTTAGATAATTAATAGCAAGCAACACAAGCGAGTCTGACAGAGCCAAACTTTATAAGTATAAATAGGAAAACGTACATACAGATATATAAAAACAGGTATTTAAGAACAGATCCAAACGAGAGGAGGCTATGCTAATGGTACTTAAAATCTAATTGATTGAAAGACCTCATCCAGTCATTTCTTGAAAGAAGCTAAGGTACAACAACTTGGTAGAGTAGCCTGTTCAAACTCTCCAAACCCTCCAGGTAAGGAAGTACTGCACACCTCTTGTTCTTTTTACACCTCCATGTAGTTTTCACTTGTATGCTCTGGTTTATGTTTTATTGATCACTCTGAATAAGTGCCCTGGGTTGTCTTTGAGGTTCTTGAATGATTTTTTTCAGTTCCCCTCTGCTCTGATTATTTTTATCAGTGTAGGTCACACCCTTAAGCCTCAGAATGTTCCTGTTCTGTGGATTGTGGCTTCCTGTCCACCAATATGTTTTCAAAGTGAGCGAGGTAATCAAACTTGAACACAATAATCTAAATGAGATCTTAATTTTGCATTACCTGGAAGCTGACAATAAAAATAAGTATTAGAGTGTCTTTATTATCCCCAAGGTAAGAAGACATTGTAATGTCCAAAATTATATAGTGTCACATTCATGTATCATTTATAATACTTATTTTTATTAACATCACACTCCCCTTTTAAATGAGATTGTTTTATTGTTTTACAATGTGACATTTTAAGGCAGAACAAATGCATTTGTGAAATGACATTCCCGAATGTCCCCCCACTGCATTCTACAATCTTCTTAAGGACATGAAAAAGTTTGTTAATAAAATTATTGCAGCCTTGTTTGGTCAGCCCCCCCTCCCAGAATCTGGTAATTGCTATGATGAGTTGTTACGAAATGTAAATGTCCAATAATATTATAGGTATATAATGTATAAAATATACTATATACAGTACAAACAGTACAATATATACTGTATACTGCAGGTATGTATTGGAAATGTCTGTAAATGTTGTGATAATTGTATACGCTTTTGGCAACACGTATTTTCAAACACAGATAATTGCTCATGTCCACAGCTGTAGAGCATAATCAGCACATTGGAGATCTTGTTTAGATTACAAGCTTAGTTTAAAATAGCACTTTCTTAGTTTGCCTGTTTTACTCTCAGTACCTGTTGAAAAAAAACACAATAGTCCTTTTTACATAAGTATTTTGAAAGATATACATGCTCTCCTCAGCATAACAGTTAACTTGTGAATCACAAAAAATCATATCCACAGATATGCCAAAACCATAGCGTACAAGTCAATGAACTGCAGTTCAGTTCAGTACATTATACGGTATTATATTCTGTATAAATATGCATTTAATACAGTATTATATCATATGTTTTTAAAGCCACTACAGTATAGTACAGTATGTGTGAAATTAATTTTTCATAATCAAAATCTAAAGTTACTGTTTCCTAACTAATTGTTGCTGAAATAAGCATTAAGACAGCATACTGTATAGATTATTTTAATTTGGATGTAAACCTGAAAAAGCACATTGTGTTCACAAGAAGCTACAATAATAAACTTTTTTTTATCTATCTAACTGATTAATTTTGTAAAATAGCCCTACTTTCTTTTTTAATATTAATTTAATATTTAACATACTGTAATAAGCAGTATAAAATTAATGAAGGTCAAAACAATATACAAATTCAATTCTATAATTGGAAAAAGATTATTCCAATGGTCCTGAGCATTGATTGGGACTCAAATCCAGCTGTTTTAGATTAAGCCCAAATACTTACACACACCCCAGCATTCACTGCGTCAACTGGCAGTTTTACAAAGTAATGCAGTCCTGCAACAGATTCTTTTAAAAAATGCATCTGAACATGACATGTATACTGCATTAAGGTCATTATGGGTTGTGCATTCTGGCTGGATCTGTACATAGCCTTGTCTAATCTAGTATTTATTGTATATGTAATGTTGTCACATTTTGTATTGTTTATGTTTCTCCATCTGCATACAAAAACCTGCACTTTCATTTCACACTTCTCTTCACCTATCCTGACTTCACACTTCCTGACTAGCCACTCTGTCTGTCCCCTACTTCCTCCTCTTGCTCCTCCTTTCTCCCAGCTTTTGTTCTCCCACTACATTACCTTTGCGTACTGCCCTGTCTTTCTCACACCTGAAGATAGCTCCCAGCCTTACCCACCTGAACTACTTTTCTAAATCGGTGTTGACTATTCCCTAGGATACCTATTCTATATAGGTGATCTTCTAGTTTACTTCTAATAATAGTTTCCATTAGCTTACTGTATATGTAATCAAAGTCAGGCATGTTGGTCTATACTTACCAGTTTCAGTTTCACCCTTCTTCTGTATGTGCACTCTATTAAGACTATTCCAGTCCATGAGTACTATCTTGAAAGACTGTTGGGAGAATTATGTCAATAGTTTCTGAATGAGATTTCTTGTTTATTTTTTATTGAGTACAGTTGGCAAGATATCATCGGCCTTTGGGGATTTATTAATCTTAAGTGTTTCTAGTACCTAAAAAACGTTTGCCTTTTATATCCTAATTCTACCCAATATAGAATTTTGTTGTTCCACTGCCTGTTGTTTATGTCTTCCTTAGTGAACACCTGAGTGAAGTACTCATTTAGTGCATCATACATTTCACTTTCGTTGTCCAGATGCATCTCATTATTGTCCAGCATAATAACCTTCTTTTCCATGTTATTAAAGGCAGATCCCCAGTATTCTACAAAACGTATATGAGTGGGATAATATACTTTTAATATAATATACAACATGCAATATGGAATTGCATACTGGTTTCTTTTTTGTTTACGTTTAAAATTCTAATTTGTTTGCAGATCATTTAAAGCATAAAGTGGTTTCATAATCATCTGAAAATGGATGCTATCTTTGGACCCAATGATCTCCTTTCCTAGCTAAGGTACCACATGTTAAAATATATATATATATGAAGTTTCAAGCTCTAATTATGGCCTAAAGTACCTTTAAATGTATTTCTCAATGAACAAATCTTTTTAGTCTTGAACAGAAGAAGACTATTAGGTGATCTGATTAAATTATTCAGAATCCTCAAAGGCATTGACCAAGTCAAACCAATGAACTTCTTCAGAGTTGACAGTGAAACATAAGCTGTAGGACACAAATTAAAACTAAGGGGAACTGGATTTAAAACTGAGAACAGGAGGTGCTTATTCAAAGGGCTGTGTCTGGAATAAGCTACCAAACCGATAAACCAGTCTGACCGCTTCTTTCAAATAACAGCTGCATAAGATCCTTGTATCTTTTTGTTATGAAAAAACAAATGAGGTATTTGAGTCCTAAAGTCCTCATCCTTTTTGCAAACTTTCTTTAATACTCTTTAGTGGGTCTTTTTATGCAACAATGGATTCTGTGCAAGCAAGTTAATTAATGAAGCATGGCAAACTATTTATTTTATTTCTTGTTTATGTTAAAACTTAGCATAGAAATGGCAGCAAAATCATTTTTGTCTGGACTGAACAAAATCGCTGATTCAGTTGCTTGCCTTAATCTGCATTGTCACTGATGGACTTGATTTATGACACTCAAGGAAAAAGTAATTGACTTTACCATTACATCACTTAGGTAATTAATTGCATTGGTTTCAGACAACACTTACTATACTCTAAAGTATGAATATGCCAAGTACTCTCTCTTTTTAATCTGTTGTCAAGCATTTGGTCATTTAGCATAATGGATCTGTTGTCTATAAGACTGATTTAAAGAAAATGTATTTAATGTAAAAAATGTAATCTCTTTCTGCCAACTTTAGTCTTAGCCTTGGGCAAGTTTCCTAAAAGGAAAAGGAGAACCCTACAATACAGTGAAAAAAATGCAAAGGCAATGACTGAATAGTAGCTTGTATAATCATACAGGATAAAAAGGATTTCAGTCATCTACAGATTTTTTGACAGCTCAGGGTGATGGAAAAACTGCTTAATTAGGATATCTACTTGTTTCTTTCGATAAAGCATAGTTTGTGAAGGCTTGGTTTCAATTTATTCGAAGACTGTAAAACTCAGCACGGATATCAAGCATTAATAAAGTGCAGTACTTATTCAGACCATTAATCTTAGCTTATCTCTCCGTGTTAACACTCTAAGGTTCCCCCCAAACAAACCCAGGCTTTTTGCTCAGATTGAGAAACATAGATGAGACCAACATCTGAAATATATACTTAGTACTCTGTCTCTTTGTGGCTTGGGCTTTCAGCATATGAAACACTTAAAATATCACTCATATCCTCTCAAATATGGAAAGGTTCTGTGATGTACTTTTAACCTTGGTTTTTAGATTTTGTGTTGGCTTGCTGTCAATAAGCACTAGGGGATGACTGTCATGTGTTGTTCTTTGTGTACCAGTAGGCCATAGTCACACTAAAACAACAATCCTTATGAATGTCTCTTTAAACATCTCAGCCCTTTGCCTCATATATTTTATAATAAGATGAATTACCTTTATTTTGACAGGCAACGTCTGAAATCTAAAAAGGGAAAGCCTTCCTGAAAAGAATATACTGCCAATTATGCTGCTGTTAAAAAGAACAAACTCTTTAAATATTATATTTCTTTATTTGGCTGATGCTTTTTACAAAACTTAACATTTGCACAGCTGAAGGAATCTGGGTGAACTACTGTACTTTGCTCAAGGGTACAACAGCACTGTCTCACCTGCAAGATGAACCCAGCAACCTATTCATATTTCTAATTCTTAAAATTATTATTAGTTGAATTTACTCCCCAGTTTTATGCAAAATTCACTTTAATTATTTTAAATTACTTTGATGTTTCCTCAGTGCAGTGTTTTAATAGCTCTATCGTTCAGCTGGGGTATTTTATGTGCAGCCAAATGAAAGATGATACCCGGCAGTTTTCAGCCAGCAGACCACAGACCAAAAGCAATCTGTCATTACTCTTTCAGAGGCTGATTTGCTTTACAAATGAATTCAGTTAAGATTATATTTTGATGTAATTGTTTAGAGATACAATTCAAGAAACACCTGGTCTTCACCCCAGCACTTTCAATTGTTGCTTAGCTGGAATGTTTGAAACACTGTGGTTTCTTTGGACAAATGTCAATAGACTTTTGAAGGGGTGAATGAAAATGTGAATTGGTTCATGTCTTGCAAAACAACAAAGATTCACTTATACTGTATATGAACTTTTCTAAATTGTCACAAAATATAAGAAAAATGCAGCAATATTTTAGCAGTATTTAGCTTTGTACATAAAAAGCTCCTTCCCTAAATACAAAATCTAATGTTTCTAATTCGTGCAGAAAATTGTTCAAAACACCTTAGAAGGCCTTAGAAGAATGAATGATGAAAAGCACCAAAGAGTTAAATTTACAGAGAGGTAGAAAATACAAATAGTTTAGTAAAATATCATCATTATTATTATTATTATTATTATTATTATTATTATTATTATTATTATTATTATTATTATTATTATTATTATTATTACTACTACTACTACAAAACACAATTAAAGATCCCTTAGTTTACATTTCTTGCCCCAGTTTTCTCCCACCCTCCAAAGCTCCAAAGACACAATGACTTGGTTGTTCAAAAATGTCTGTTTCTCTGTGGTCCCTCTGTGGTCCTGCCACAAATTGGGAATGCATCATGTGAGAGAGGAGTGATGTGCTCTTAGCCCACGCTGCCAAAACCCTGACCAGAATGAGTGGTGTTCTGATATGAAAGGGTAAATTGATGGTCAATTAGGACACATTACAGTACTGCCATGTTCAAAATCACGATTGCTTGGGAAAACAAGTGAGAACAATTTAGATAAGCTCTGTTGTTTTGATTTACTAGGAATGTTTCTTTTTTTGCTTTGTGTCTACTAAGATTTTTAATGCTCCAGACATTAAGAAAGCTAAATGGGAATCTAATAGCAGTGGTTACAGTACCTCTTCATCTTGGAATGTCCTAGCTGAACAATCTGTGTCATGGAAGCTCCTGTTAATAAAATTACACAACATGACAAATGAAGCCTTCATGATAAATGAGATCAAAAGCAGGGAAACTGCAGTTTATATAAACTGTGATTCTAAATACTGACATAACTCATTGATGGGGATTATCTCATCTTTTCTTGCAAGCAATGTCTCATTACATCAACATTCATGGGCATTTCCATTTAAAAAAAAGTTAATTGCTATCCATTTTAAGGAAACCTTATATAAAGCCTTGCTTTCTGCAAACCACAAAATATCTCTTATTATCTCCTAGTTTCAGATCAGCAGCAAACTGTTGTTAACCAATAGACAAAAAGGACTAAACATTGATTGACAGTCCAAGACCTGACCTCATGCAGGCCCAGGGGATGGAAAAGTCTTTAGCACAACCCTCAAAACAATCATTCCTCCAGAGAATGTTTGTTTTCATCTAATTTCAAGTTGTGCTATGAAGCTATATTTCCCTGAGAACCACCTATATATGAAAAAGGGATATTTTCTTTGTGAAATAATGAAATCTTGAGCATTTTCATATACTGTATATTCAATTCATGTTAAGTTTGACAGATGAATCATGTGTCACACACTTATAGTTTCACTTTTCAAAGTAATAGGCACTTTAAGGTAACTGTTCCTTTAGATGTGTGAATTTACTTGAGTCGGTATCTGGACTGTAGGACTGATAAGGTATCACCTTCAGAGATTTCACTGAGACTATGCAATATACAGTTGCACCCTGTTATGAAGGGATGTTTGCAGGCAGGTGAAATATTTTTCTGATTATCTTTCAAAATGTTTTCTCAATATTTATGCATAAAGATGTCCAGTGATACTGGTTCTGGCTAAGTGGCTAAGAAGCTGTCGTTGAAGAATATTTTCTAGGAGTCCCAAAAATGTATCATGGCATTACTTGGAATGACAAAGTGCTGGCAAGGAAGTCTGGTACAAATACAAACTCTTTGCATTGCAAACAATGGCTCACACAGACACAAACATCCACACACTCACACCAGGGTCATTTTTTCCCAGAAGCCAAATAACCTACCACCTTGGAACTGTCACGGACGTCCAAAGGGACTAACCGTGGGGAGCAGGAGAGCGGAAAAAGACCCATATGCGTAGCGGCGAGACGGGAAAAAGGCCCGGGCTCATTAGTGCAAAGAGTTCAGGAATGCCGTATAGAAACCTATGCCCTCAGGGAGCGGACGTGGGGCGCCCTGGTGCTAGGCGGGTCTCAGGACATCCGAACCTCAATGCTGAGCGAGGACAGAGTGCAAGACCCGGAAATATATAGCCCAAGGGAAAGAGAGGGACAGGAAGGACAGCAGACCGGAAACTAGGGGCAGGACAGAGAAGGAGCGCCCTCTGGCTGCAGAGGGCGTGACAGGAACTGCGGGAGAAGACCATAGCACTTGGCAGAAATCCTCTTAAATATGGGGATATAAACTCCACATAAATAGCATCCCAGGTCTGGAATTGAACCCAGAGCCCCACCAGTGCAAGTCAGCAATGATAACCACTGCACCCTTCTAAATTTCATATTGCAGTAAAAGCAGTTATTCTTCACTTTTTCAAAGCTTTGGCTACCTAACATCCTCATAAAATTCAACCTCTCATTATTCATCAGTCCTCATTTGAGGTACAATGGTATTAAACTGTTTTGATTATTTTAAGAACAGCTCTGAACATCACTTATAAATGTACTCATGAATGTACAAAAGCATTGCTGAGAACATTCTGAGTATTCAGTCACCCATTCCAGATTGTTATCAACAGACCGTGCATATCTTTGCCTAGAAATTCAGGTTGTTCTTTTCAAAACTCTAATCTTGTCATCATCGTGAACTCTTCACCCCATATGTGGTGTGAGAATTTGGCAATTTCTGTTTTGACTGTTCTATGGCATTGCTTGTAAGGGAGCTACTATGTTCTATGAACTTTCTGCTTGGGAGAATGTTAACCATGAGAAGGTTTGTAGTCAGTGTCCTGATACACTAGCCCTTCTTCCAAGCAGTCATCTAACTTACAGTGATATGAAAATAGTTTGTCATCATATGAGCATTTGCATTGTTGTCTCCAGACAGCTGTCTCTTCCTTAGTAGCACTAAACTTAGTAGTTAACTACAGCTAATAATCAAATAAATATGTATTAATTAATAATTAATTATTTCTAGAAGCTGTTGTCTTCATTCCTTCAATCTTGGCCATCCTTATATACTGTACATCACATTTTAACACAGAATTTTCTGTTCAATAGTTATAAATGGTATGAACAGTGCTGTGTTAATCAAGCGATTAATCAAGAGATTAATTGAATCAATAACAAATTCTTGTTAAGTAAAATTGTCTGGAGCTTGAGCCTCAGAAAGGAGGCCTTTGCTTCTAGATTCCCAGAGTCTCAGAGGAAGGGGTCTGTGGTTCCTAAGACTGTGTGGCGGGGAGTTTGTGTTTCCTGAGGCTAAGAAGGAGAATGTCACAGACGTCCAAAGGGACTAACCATGGGGAGCAGGAGAGCAGAAAAAGACCCATATGCGTAGCGGCGAGACGGGAAAAAGGCCCGGGCTCATTAGTGCAAAGAGTTCAGGAATGCCGTATAGAAACCTATGCCCTCATGGAGCGGACGTGGGGCGCCCTGGTGCTAGGCGGGTCTCAGGACATCCGAACATCAATGCTGAGCGAGGACAGAGTGCAAGACCCGGAAATATATAGCCCAAGGAAGAGAGGGACAGGAAGGACAGCAGACCGGAAACTAGGGACAGGACAGAGAAGGAGCGCCCTCTGGCTGCAGAGGGCGTGACAGAGAAGTCTGAGTTCTTAGTCTCTGAAAGAAAGAAGGAACAAGGGACATGTCTGGAAAAAAATGTATGTGTTGATGAATTCATTGGTGAACGAGAGTACCCTGGGGGATACATCTTCACTACCTCAAGGAATCTCTGAATCAAGCTCCAGAAACATGGACTCTAACCAGAATTTTTCTGGTACAAAGGGAGAGAGCTAATAGCCGTACAGTTTAGAGTCTCAGGAGATTATCTGTTATTTTGCCTTAGGCCTTAAACAGCATGTGTCACTGGCCTCTCGCATTTCAATATTATGGTTCTTTCACTTCTGCCCCGTTTTGGATCTTTTTTGGATTCTGGAGGTTTAAAGAGGGGGAGCATAGGAATGGAGGGCACATTTATTTAGTTAAAGTACCTGGAATGCTTACTTTCTTTAGAATGCTTAATTCTTTTGATTATCTAGCAAATGGGGCTGTAGACTGTCTGACTGAATGACTTGTGTAAGAACTGGTGGAGCTTCCCATTAAACAGATCGGCCATTCTGGGTGTTCAGCTTCAATTTCTATGAAAGAAAATTAATTATTAACCAGACAGTACTTTCATGTTGGTTAAAGGCAATTGGAATCTATTGAGTTTTTTGTTTCTCTTTGCTTTGAGTTTTCTTTGTATTTTATTGGCATACTGCCTGGTTTATTGTATGTAATAAAAATGTGTGTTTTGCCATTGAAAATGTTCCTGACCCCCATCAAGTCCTTCCTGTCACAAAGACACTGTTTAACCTCCAACAGTGCAGTCGTGCAAAAGATCTTAATAAGCAGTTAACTGGGTTTTTAAAAAAAATATATATTTACTATACTATAACTATGATCTAAATTACATATATAGAACCTGAAGGATTATAGCCTGGGTTCTGGACCATTGTGTCTGTAAGTATTCATTCCAACCCAGCTATTAACTAAACATTTGCACTAATTAGTCTCTTAATTGGGTGTCATTAACATTTATTCCCATTTCTAAAGGTGTTGAGATATTAAAAAGACTTTGGAGTGAGTGCCCTTTTAGGAACTGCTGGTATACACACTTGCATTCCTGTTATGCATACTCCTTAATTTTTCTTGGACTTTTTTCAAACAGCTTTTAGAAGAAAAACAGCTGTTTACTGGGTTAAAGCCACATTAGAAAAGAACAACTCTGTAGTGATACCTTCTGTCATCGTTTAAAACACAGCTTTCCAAAGGGGAGAGAAAAATCTCATGGATTTGCACTATGTACTTTGTAAAAGTATTAGATACTATGCAAAATATTATAAACAAACCCATTCTACTATATCTGGTTCACCTTCATAATTAGTATTCTTCTGATACTTGAAAAACAGTGAATAGCACAGATTTAACAATGCTGTTATGTGTTGAGTATGGGTGTTCAGGCTGGTTATTTACTTTCGCTGCTTATGATACCATCTATTTGAACTGCTAAAAATACAGTATGATGTTGACAGCACCTTTACTGTGTTCTATAGGGTTTGCTCCGATCAGATAAGTGGACCCCAATAAGTGGAGACATCAGATGCACAGTGACATTTGATATTTCTATATCAGACCAGCTAAGCCCGCATGATAGACACTACACAAGAAAGAAACAGGGAAATAACATGCACTTACAGGAGTGAGTATTGCGTTTGAATTCTGGGACTGCGGAAAAACTTAATCATTTGGATATGTCAAACCAAAACCCACTGGGTATCAGGAATGAGTAGGATTCACCTTAAATTTAGGGAAAGGGGTTCAGTTTTAATATTTGTGCAAATAATATTATTTTAAATAATATTTGCACAAAGAGGCAATGCTTGCTGCACTTATTTGCATTTAGATGAACTATTGTAAAATATAAGGACCAAAGGATTTATAATTTTTCAGTATAGACTACTGCCTTACCTCTGAAAACAATTAATTTTACTATAGAATTTTTTTTCCCCAGATATACTTTTGTGTCTATTTCTGAGTGTATTAGGGGTGGTCAATGCTGGAAACATGAGCATGAAGCTTGATTGCAGTGCATGGCCTCAGGAACTTACTCTAGCAGGAAGTATCGAGTGCAAGGTGACCAGTCCATCACAGAGCACACACACAGACGTTTAGATATTTAGAGCAGTAGGTCTTAATTTTTACAACAGCTTTGGTTCTCAAAATATGTTGTCACAAAATTGTCCTTTGGGTTGTAAAAGCTTTTGTGTATTTTGAATAGTTAAATCAGACCCCCCTGTAGTCTTCTCTCTTGATATCTAAAACGTTTCAGTTCCTTTAGTCTTTCTGTGTTGGACAAAGTATCCAGTTGTATTTGGACTCATTCCAGAGCAGCAATATCTTCACTGTAAATTCATGCCCAAATATGTACACAACGTTCCAAATTCTATCTTACTGATGGATTGTAAAATCTAAACGTGATATCCACTGATTTACATTTTCTACTTAATATTTTTGTAATCTCTTTCAACATAAAGTAGTTGTCATTGTGAGTGATGTTAC
Organism: Lepisosteus oculatus; assembly: GCF_040954835.1. Lineage (NCBI taxonomy): Eukaryota > Metazoa > Chordata > Actinopteri > Semionotiformes > Lepisosteidae > Lepisosteus > Lepisosteus oculatus. The sequence continues at coordinate 34,495,389 of NC_090696.1, read as the reverse complement.
TGTCAGAAATGGTGACCAGCCAAGTAAAACATGAGAATGCTCTTCAAAAACCCTTTCTATGTTGACACTATATACAGTACAGCACACTGGTTTCAGTACAGCTAATTTTTGGGTTTGAATGGTTGAATGAAAAGGGTTACATTGTAGAAATGTCACCACTATGGGAATCAATTCACAGCATATCTTTAAGAAACCTGAATCAAGATGAAAGGGCATCATCCTGACGCAAATCTGTCAGCAGATATCTGGGTCTGCATAATTCATTCCCCTGCTGGTATTTATTTCTCCCCTTTGGCCATTACTGGATTTTACATATGTTTATCACATTAAACTTGCATTGGTTAGAGCATCAGTCAGTACACCCACATAATCCAAACAATGTGACTACTTTGACTAAAACAGATTTTTAAAAAATTACACCTTTACTGGTCATTTACACTAGAGGTATTTTTAAAGTTACAGATATCAGACTTTGTTCCCTTATCTAATTTAATGCTGTAAAAGGTTTGGCTTAAATTCATATAAAAAAAACAAATTTGTGTTGTTGACGTAAGTACCTAGCTTCCTTGAAATATGAACATGTTTTATTAAAGACATTCTCAAAATTAACTCAGAATTAACTAGTCGCACATAAATGACAATTATATTTAGCCTTACAAAACCCCATGCCTAGTGTTTATATATCTAAAGTGCTTACTGTATATAAGTAACACATTTCTATATAAGCATAACTGTATGCTATACAATCTTATCTACTGCAAAGACTGTACACTGAATACATGTTTCTTAGGTATTTAATTTCAAGAATGTTACTTCAGTTTATACTTTAATAACACTACAAATACAGAAGCTGTTAAATGGCTCCTTTAAATCACCTTGAGTAGGCCATGTGATTGTGGTCAAAATTTAATAATTGTGTTGTGTTCTCATATTTTACTCTCCCCTTTCTTACAACACTGTTGTAATAATTAATGTGAAGTATGTCTCCATGTCTTACATTTTAAGGAGGAAACCTAAACATGTTTTGTTAAGTAGCCTGCAGTCACAACCATGCAACAGCATGTCAAAAAAGGATGTACCTAATCATTCTCCTGCTTCTCCATTTAAAAAGTGTGGGTGTAAAATTTCACAGTGAGCTATAAAGCTGTGTAGAGAGAGATAGCAGGGATGTCTCCAAGGCAGACAGTGTAAATGTTCCTAAAAAGAAAAAAAAAAACATTAAAAACATTGAAGGTACCTGACATGTTAAGCAACACTAGCTATTTAAGGCAGGATTGGATGGCACACTATATGGAAGCAGGTTTTTCAGGCATATAATTAAACATTAAGCTTTGGACATTAAATATGTTCACCTATACACATAGTCTATATTCTGTTGCAAAAAGAAAAAGCAACATGTAAATTTTAGCATACTGGTCCCATGCATGACATGCTTTATAGGCCTGTTACTGAGTAGTAATGATCCTTGTTCAGATTATTAATTTGCATAAATATCCATGGAAAAAGACACGGTGTGCCCTGTATGAGTAATGAAAACCGCCTTGTTGTTTTCAGCGTGAGAATCATTACCCTCTGTGGAACAGAGAATATCTGGGGTGATGGAGTGCTTTAGTCATAAAGGATAAATTATTTTCTTGACTGACCTCTGTGAAGACATTGTGGCGAGCTGTAATGCTGACTATTGCGTGGCTCAAGGTGTGATGATGTGGGGAGGAATCTTTTCAAGCACAAGAATATTTGTGGTATAGATTGAAGGACTGTTGTTGATACATTGAAGAAAAACTGTATTTCAGCCAATGGTTTACCCTTTCCTTCAAGCTTTGATGTAAAACCCCACAGTGCTTAGATTACAGTGGTGCAATATGGGAAAAACAATGTGATTTAACTTATTCTATATATATTCTCATTTTGACATTGTATCACATTTGTAGACTGAATAATGATTTTTGGTCTTTGTGCTTCAGTATGTTTCCCTTTTGAAAGGTTACTTCCAATACATAGATATAGTTATAGTTAAGCAAAAGGGTAATTTTAGACTTGTGACGACAAGGAGCTTTATCTTTGTAACTTTGGAGCTTGAGCTTGTCATATATTATTGAGCTTAACATGTCTGCATCTGATTATGTCAATAACAGACCTTTGTTACAAACAAGACATGGCAAAAAAAGCTACTAATAGACAACTGTCAGCTGCTGTTTATATTTGGCATAGTATGCAGGTGGATTATAACATGAGTTTTATTGATGTGTGCTCCATAAAGCAGGTTTACATCTTGTTGCACAAAATGTTGTTGTTTCAGTAAAAGGGATAAATACTTTATACTTAATGCCACAAAAGTACAGGTATCATGTTACATATCACCCTGCAACTCACAACTGGCAGCCCACTGAAGCTAAGCAGGTGTGAGCCTGGTCAGTACCTGGATGGGAGACCTCCTCGGAAAAACTAAGGTTGCTGCTGGAAGAGGTGTTAGTGGGGCCAGCAGGGGGTGCTCGCCCTGTTGTCCATGTGGGTCCTAATGCCCCAGTATAGTGACGGGGACACTATACTGTAAACAGGCGTCGTCCTCCGGATGAGACGTAAAACCGAGGTCCTGACTCTCTGTGGTCATTAAAAATCCCAGGGTGTTTCTCGAAAAGAGTAGGGGTGTAACCCTGGCGTCCTCGCCAAAATTTCCCATTGGCCCTTACCAATCATGGCCTCCTAATAATTCCCATCTATGAATTGGCTACATTACTCTTCTCTCCTCCCCACTGATATCTGATGTGTGGTGAGCGTTCTGGCGCACTTTAGACTGGTGGATGTTGCACATTGGTGGTGGTGGAGGGGAGTTCCCATTACCTGTAAAGCGCTTTGAGTGGAGTGTCCAGAAAAGCACTATATAAGTGTAAGCAATTATTATTATTATTATTATTATTATTATTATTATTATTTTAAATGTAAAATAACATGATAATGATGTCAAAAAGTTAGATTTTTCAAAATTAAGTGATTTGACATTATTTTTCAGTCCAACCTATAAAAGGTAACATTTTGTTTTATACTCCTCATCTTTCAGCATTGATGACATATGATTCAAGTGTGGGAGCTTGCTTAGGAGCTATACTGTTCTCATTTAACTCAAAAGTATTTTTTTTGTTTTTTCTTTGATAGCAAAGAGAAGAGTTGGACTACTGTATGTCATCCTACTGAGTGGAACTGGATCTTACTGGATCTTACTGTTCTACAGAATCTGATTTCCACACTCAGAACCTCCACTAACAGAGCTCCATGCTTGCCTTGCACTGGAAAGGGGTGAAGGGATAAGGTTTAGCTTCTGTAGGTGGAAAATCAAGTGCTGTGTTACATTATAAATATCCCCCATCTATTTATATAACACAAGGCACACTCTAGCAAATGATTCATGAGAGAAATGCAAGTGTGATTTCCTAAAAACTAGACAAACATTAAGTGTCTAGAAACCTTTTATTCTTCTTAATGTGACTGGCACTCTGGGATGTGCTGCCCCAGCATATTTATTTAGCAGCCTCACAATCATTTCACTCTTGGGCTTAGGGTTTACTTCCAATTCAGTACATCAGTGAAATAAATGAGTTTGCTGACCTCAAAGTAACCCTAATGACAGGGTTAACCCCCGAAGACAGTTTGAAGACAAGAAGCAAAAGGTCATTTTCGACCCAAACAAAGTAAGTCAGTTTGATCAAATCAGTAAGGGAAGTTCCAGGAGGTCACTTGATGGACGACGGTCAGGGGCAACTTGACTTTTTGCTTATTTGAAACTAAAAGTTATGTCTAACTGGCTCTGTATCAGAATTGGAGAAATCAGCAACAGAATAATTTAGAATAATTATATCATATATGCATCTAAGCATATTATCGACACTACTATTTTTTTTTACAAAAGTAAGCTAAGAGATAAGCAGAAAATGGCAATCCTTATAAAATCCTACAGCCAGCAGTTCACATTTTTAAGTGACTTGGTTCTTATTTTAACAAAAGCACATTTTCAGCTACATTCCATATCCACTGGTATGTACAAAAATGGAGAAAATGACATTTACATTTCCAATTTGAATGTTTATTATTTAATTTCTCTGTTTGTTAGTGGGTGAAATAATTTACCTCACAAAATGCCATCAAAAACAATGTAGCTGTTAATTTACAGTATATATTCATTGATGTGTAATGATGGACTATTTTTAACTATGTAGTTCAGGTGGGTAGCTGCGTCACCATGCGTAGGCTGCAAAGGAACAAGTAATAGGTTTATTCCATGCTGAAAAAAAGAAGAAAGAGAACACAACGTTTCGGCTGTGGAGCCTGCTTCAGGTGTTTGCTCACACCTGAAGAAGGCTCCACGGCCGAAACGTTGTGTTCTCTTTCTTCTTTTTTTCAGCATGGAATAAACCTATTACTTGTATTTTTAACTATTGCATTCTATTTCATTATTTAAAATGTCCTATTGTATTTAAAACAATGTAAATGTGAGATAATAAAAGTATCATGCTGCATTTCTATGCAGTATTTTGTACATTGGACAGTGATATGTATGTTTAGATGTAACATTACAATTCAGAGCTAAAGACGGTTTTCTGACTTAATATAAGTAAGTCATAAAGGAAGAACACAATAAAGAACTCTGTACTGAATTCAATTCTATTGACATTTTTCAGACGTTACCATGTTAAGTATTATCTTTTAGTGTTACAATTCTAGCTCCTAGCAAGTCTAATAAGAAAGTAATAAGAATTTACTAGTGATACATCCTGTTATGAAATGAAAAATACAAATATCCATTTAATTATAAAAAAACTCAAACTAAACTTTATTTAGTAATTTTGTTCAGCTTTGGTCACCATACCAGAAAAGGGAAATTATAGCTTTAAAAAGAGTTCAGAGGCAAGTATTAAGAATGATTCCTGTTCACAGGAATTGACAATAATCAGACAGTGTAAACAAACTATTATCAGTCTAGAAGGAAGGAGATTGAGGGGAGATTATATACAGAAGTATACTGTATAAAATATTATCAGTCTAGAAGTAAGGAGAATAAGGGGAGATTATATACTGAAGTATATAAAAATGAACTGTATGGGTAGGGTCAAAGAGTGGACCGCTTCAGAATCAACAATGAAACGAGGACACAGGGTCACAATTAGAAAGTAAAAGGAAATTTAAGTTGGAGTACAGGAAACATAAGGAATTGTGGGTGTCTGAAACAGACTTCATATCCACGTGGTTGTGGTCCAAGCTCTGGTTATTTTAAGAAACAATTGGATGACGTTTTTGATTCACTTAACTACTAAATTGCCAAACAAACAATATAGGTTGAATGGCCTTGCCTTGTTTGCAGTCTTTCTTATGTTCCAATGTTTTTAAAGGCAAGAGAGATGTCTGTTCAGTTTTGGAAATATTTCCCATGAGAAAAATTGAGCTTTTTAACTCTATTAATATTGACACACCTAATATATAGTAGGTTTCCAATACGGACCTCTAGCGATCGGAAGCTCAGAAGCATTAAGTGTAATTATCACTTCTATTGAAATTCTTTATCATCCTGCCTGAACACAACCACTGCACCATCCACCTATCTCCACTGACTTGCACAGAAGGCAGGTGGCAACAAAGATATCTTGGCATATTTCCAGATTGAGCTTTCAAGAAAAAACATGCTTAGACCTCTTGAAAGTTTAGAAATTAAACACGGTTACCAACAATAAATCAGTCTCTAAATAATAATAATTAAAAGTACGGCTACTTTTTGCTGTGGAAATGTTTTGAATAATACTGAAAACAACTCTAAGTACTGACTTCTAGCAATCGATGTTTCAAAGTTCTACTTTATACAAAATAAGCTCATTAAAAAAGATGGTGCTTTCAAAATTCTCATTGGGATTTAAGATTCTTGAAAGGAAAAAACAACTGTCGCAATCTGCAAACAATGAATTCAAGACTATAAAAACACTTAACTACACCACAGGCAAGATAATGGATAAGAACAATAAGAATAAGGAGGAACAACATTAAAAGCGATGATAACGTGTAGAAAATCTGTGCATTTGCTTAACAATGTAACAAGACATGGAGTTACATACAGTTATAGTACAATCCACCAAAGTGAGTTTTGAGCATGCAAGTTGAAGTAAGTTGAAGTTGAATATTGAGAAGGCGGCCATTAGAAATAGCAGGACAAAGAGTCTAAAATTATCAACACCGGTGAAAAGACCTTGTGACACTTATAAATATTTATAGCTCTAAAACCTTGTCAGAGTTTAAACATAATCCATCCAAACCAGACACTGATAAGTAAACTTGCTTAAAGTAGCCACTAGTAACTAAGCATATTAATAAGGCTAGTCTCTTGGATGCTTCAGTAGGGATTCACTTCCTAACTAGAATAAAGAAAAGGAAGAGGAACATTAAACTATTTTGCATATCATTATCTGTTAAGAAAAGCAAAGTCCAAATAAATAATTCAAGAAAGATGGTTTGTGAACAGGTGAAAACCTACCCATGAAAGTTGTTGGGCATTTTTGCAAGTTAGGGTTAAAATATGGGGTTTGTGGAAGGTCAAAAGGAAGTTAAGCAAGAGTGTGAGGTTTGATAATGGAAAGGAAGAATAATACAGTGATGAATTAAGTGACGAGGATAAGGCTATTGCCTTTACTTTTAAAATGCCTTTTGTGTAGACTTTTGGGGAGTGTGTATTCACAACTTGGCATGTTTGTTTAAAAGAATGTAAAAACAGATCCCTTCATGGGTGGCCTCATTTACCTGATAAAGTCTTGTAAGGGAGTTTTGTTAAAGGAGTGTGTAGAAGAGGGGCTGCATTTAAAATGAAAACATTTTTTGGTTTGTTGTGGTTCATATTATCACTTCATTGAACCCTGGATATGGAATATATAATTCTTCATTCAGGTAACTTCACAATAGAACAGCAATACAACTAATCAGTACATTCGGTTTCTTAGACTTCAGTTTTATTTTGTTGTTCTTTCTTTTTTTCATAAATTGTTAACAAGTCAGCTACTAGAAGATATTTATCTGCCGCTCCATCATTTATTTTCAATAAGTTGGATTTTAAGTTTTTAGATAGATACTTTATTGATCCCGTGAGGGAAATTGCATGCAATTTTAGTAAAACTTTATAAGAAATCTGTGCACTCAGACCTCCACTTCATGTACTATTATCCAGACATAAACAAACACACTACAAGGCATTTAAGTCCTTTCAGTTGCACATGATATTTTTATATGCAATGCATACAGAGATGCCTGTGAATGCTCGCAACAAGAAGCTCTTATGTTGTTTTTTTTTAACACTCAATAAACTGTCTGGTGAAAACTAGAGATTAGATGGTATGCATACTATCACATGTGCATCGTTCAGAATTTACAAGAAGGGAATGCATTATGCACAGTAATTAATGGTAATTGTAATTAATGGTGAATTGAAGAGCTTGAATTTTACAGCTGTGCAGTGGATAATACTACATACTACCAGAAAAATAAATATTAAATACAGAACTGGACTGGAACGATAGCTACTAGATTGTTATTCAATATATGTCAAATGTCACTTGTACTTATTATCAACACTGTAATTATTTTGGCACACTTTTGATTTAAAGTTAATTTTGACATATTTACTTCAAGAAGCAATACTTACAGTAGATACTAGAGGTATTGACTCTGCACATTAACATATTTAGGATTGTTCACTAGAAAAAGTACTTTGAAAGTACATGGAGTATATGGAAGACAAAGACAAGAAACTTTAATTTCTTTACTGATGGTATAAATCATAAATTAGAACAAGGTCGATTGTAACCGGTAATAAGATGAGATTCATAGACAGAACAGAGGACTATTTAACAAAAATGCATTGATATTTGAAGGAAAGTCATCATTCACAAACCTTCTTCAGCCTAAACTATTTTTTCTCAAGTTATAACAGGCCTGAGACAGTAAGGAAATGTACTGTGTGACATCAATTCACTAAAATAGCTTATTACTCACTGCAGGTGAAATGAGAAGGACTATCTCAGGCTCACTCAGCCCTTAAACTCAAATCTTCTTGAACAAAGCAACAGCAAAGGTGAAAGTTTGTCTGTCTGAAATTTACCCTCATTTATGGTACTTTAATTTCTAAATGGTTTAGATAAAGGATTAAATATTTGCCAGAAATTTTAACTATATTCTAAGGTACTTTAAAAACCTTCACTTTTGTTGTTTTTAATACATATTTCCTCTATTTTATTCTTATTTTCTTTGCCAACTGTTATTTGCTTTTTTATATCCGCCCAATTTGGAATCACCAACTATTTATCAACTATGCTAACTGCTACAATTTTTGTACCGTAGGTAGGCATTCTTCCAGGAGGATTCCTTTAGTGGTTCTTGTGACACACTGCAAGCTCCATAGTCCCTTCCACAAGAGTTAGTACCAACTGGGCGAGCAATGTGTCTCATGCCGCAAGATCACCATTTGATGACGCCTGGATTGTGACACTAGGGTTCAGCCTGCACTTCACTGGTTAAGCCACTCTAGATCCCTCTCATCTCCTTACTTTGACATCTGCCATCCCCAATTTTTGATGAACCTGAGGTTCATCTTCTTTAAAAAAAATCTTTATGAAGATTAAATCCTTCCAGTACAAAAACACCATACACCCAAGCTAAAGTTTCATTCTTTTAGTTCTGTTTTCCTTTGGTTTATCATAAAACCTACAGTGATCAACGTTTTAAGCTTGTATTCACTGCAGATGCTCCTTAAAAGCTTCAAATAAGTCACAATGCTTCAGCTAAATCCAAGACTGATGTAGATGTTGTTCTAAACCAATAAGGCAGACAATGTTAATTCTGCAGTAATGCTTCAGTTTCTAGGGTGGGCAGGATGCTTCAATACTACAACACAAAAGTGACAGAATGGTGTGGGAGTTTTTGGCAGGCAACAAAAGTCACGTCACTTTATACATACAGTATGCTTCTCATTCAGAATAGAGCATGTGTCATGATCTCAAATATCTAATTCCAATGAGCAGTTATGCTACAGACACAGACATAGAGGAATTGTTCTTGTGAAATTCTGTGGAATTCAGAGGTGGTTTTGCCTGCTATTAAGACCGTCTTTATTTCTGAACAGAATTTCAGAAATACTGTCCACCTTTCCTATATCTGTTATTCAAGGGAAGCTCACAACGTTTGATTAATTCTTTAATAATTCTGAGCATGAATAACACATTTTTGAGCCTGAACAAGACATTTCATTGCCAGCAACTACTGCTGCATGCTGTATTGTTGTGCATTTGGTAAATAAACTTTGATTTGACAATATGTAAGTATCAATGACAATTATGTTGTATTATGGTTGTTTTAGCTATTGTTGCTAAGTAAAGGGAATGTATCAAAGTCATTTTAATGTTGTTTTTTTCTTAGCTGTTAATGTATGTATAGTTGTTAAAAGTTTTCCTTTTACATTATTTTGTCCTTTGCGTTGATTTGAACTATCATGTAACATGCTGTAGGAATTCGGTTATGATTGATTTAAGTAGAAAATAAGTGTAGTGTAGGTAAGTACCTGACAACATATCGAAAGAGAGAATGTTGTTGTACCCACGGCACTGTATCTTTGACTGAAGGTTTTGTTTGCTGTTTACTATGTGAAACATGCATATTACTCTGTCACTCAGTGTTCACTTTGACTCCACAAGCTAAAACCGTGTTCTGCTTATTCGCAGTCCCATACAAACTTTTCATTATCGGGGATGCAAATCAAGGCAAAGCATGAAATCACCCTACAATTCCCACCAGAGACGTCTCGGCTACTGAATTAGAATAACACCACATCAATTAGCACCTGCTAAAGTGGTTTAGAGAGTTTCTTTTGAAGTTTCTTTTCTTTTTATCTAGAAACTTTAATGTACATCAGGCCCTAGCGACAATTCAGATACTTCGATTGTGCAATGCAGACAGTGTAACAACCTAAATGTTTGATGCAAAGACACAATGTTAGAATTCCTCCTTTTACATTAATTGTTTACAGCATAAGAACGAAAGGACATATATAAGGTTACCAATAAGAGAAGGCCATCCAGTCCATCTAGCCCACTTGCTAGTTAGTAGTTAATCCTTACATGTACACTTGTATAGTGCTTTTCTGGACACTCAACTCAAACCACTCTACAGGTAATGGGGACTCACCTCAACCTCCACTAATGTATAGCACCCACCAGAACGATGCTACAGCATCCAAAGTGCACCAGTACGCTCCCCACACATCAACTATCGGTGGAGAGAAGGACTAAGAAATTAAGCAAATTCATTGTAATTAATTGAGCCAAAGTTTTCATACATCAACTTCTTGAAAGAAGCCTAAGTATTGGTTTCAACCACATGGCTGGGTCGCACGTTCCATACTCCCCATTTAAAATTGTTTCATGAAGGCAATAAAGTTAATTTAACTGAGGTTATTCACCAACTCCTTCATGAAATTTACATATCTATAATTTTAACAGTACTATTGTGGATAATACTGCTACAGTGGTATTATTTTAAATGAAAATCTTTTTCAAGGTTTATATGTTAAGCTTAAAAAATAAAATTCACATCAATAAGATCAAAGTGTAAAGTACAAATCAATTCGAACTTGTTTTAACATCTGCGTAAACAAAACCCAAATGTATTTAATGTTACTTATTTTCTTAAGCAACAAGTTTAATCAAATTCTTAACAGTATAGATGAAGATAAACTTGAATTTAATTTCTGAGTAGTCTGTTTCCATTCACAGACTGGTTGGTTGATTAACTGATCGTTCCACTGCAAAAGTCACAGACTAGTGATACCTGTAATGTATTGGAAGTTGGACATCTAAGACACATGCTTTGCACCAGATTACAGTAGCTGTCTTGTGGGATTCTGTCCCCTAGAACCTGAAAATGCATGTGTCTATTCACTGGTCTCTGTGCTCTAGATGATACATATCATCCTAGTTCATTCAACAGATTATTATTATTATTAATAATAATAATAATAATAATTATTATTATTATTATAAATTATTATAATAAAAATAATAATAATTGCTTACACGTATATAGCGGATTTCTGGACACTCCGCTCAAAGAGCTTTACAGGTAATGGGGACTCCCCTCCACCACCACCACCACAGATTGTCAGTGGGGCTCAAATCAGCCATGTGGGCTCAATCTGATAAGTAAATCTGCTGTTACAGTACATGAACAGCATCAGATCCTTGTGCTTAGTCTTGCTGGAATGTTGTCAAGAATGAGCCTGCGGGAAGGGCAGCAGTTGATGTTCCAGGACTTGACCAATGTAGTGCTGTGTAGTCAGGTTGCTCAAGTCACTACAAATGAAGTTCTCTAGCAACTAGACACTCCTGCCCAGGCCTTCACATTTGGACCTTCCTATCAAGTTTTGTAAGGTGTTGTAACTCATGATATCTCAGTTTTTAGTCAGTTGCAGAATGTGTTTGGCTATAACTCCTTGTCAGGTTAGAAATTGCTGGCTGTGAACACCCTAGACAGTAACTAACAATTACAACTTAGTGCAGCCTCAAATACAGTAGAGGCATTGTTCTTTTCACAAGTGGTGTATGTTGTTGTTTTTTTTTTTTGCATTATTCTTTCTAGATCTCAAAGGTCTTGACATTGAACACCCATCTCATCACCTGTGACCAATCTATTTTCCAAATAACAAGGTGATTAAGTGTTTTGGCAAAAAGATCACATGAGTGTATCACAGTCAGTCATGAATGATCAATTAATCAAATAAACACCAAAAAGATTTCAACAATATCCAGGATTAATATACTTTATTTTTCTAACCATATACTATACATGCACCATAGAATACATTTTATGCTCAGTAAGATATAACAACAATATAGCATGTGCCCTCACCTGAAGAAAGCTCCACGGCCGAAACGTTGGGTTCTCTTTCTTCTTTTTTTCAGCATGGAATAAACCTATTACTTGTTCCTTTGCAACCTACGCATGCTGACGCAGCCACCCACCTGAACTACTGTATTATCTGCTATAGGTAACTTTGAACTAAATAATTATTTTATTTTGTAGCATGTAACCTTTTCTATTAATTTCGAATTACAGAACACTGAGTTGTAAAAAGCAGCTGTTTTAAATTTAAAGGATACATTTGATTTATTTGTTCAAATATGCTTTTTGCTAGTTCATTGAGCTTCACTGAAAATACAGAAGTCCTTGTTCTACATTTCTTTACACATTGCTTGAATTGTGGGACAGAGACACTTTTCACACATAAGCAGCAGGCCAGGGAAATAATGAACTGGAATGTCGGTCAGGATGCACTTCCAGAGCATGAGATTCTTCTAGTTCTTTCTCAATACCTGTATTGTCTAATGTACAGTATTTGTTTTGCACATGTATTCACTCCTGAGTCAAATTCGGCTAAAAGCACCTTTGGCAATTATACCTGTCTGTCTTTTAGGATAAGTTCAAGTGCATTACATTTCTACCTACCTTGCACACTAGTATGGTGCAATGTCTGTCAAGTTGATTGGGGATCACTGATAGACAACAGTTTTCATGTCTTGGCACAAGGCATTTTATGCCACATTTAGTTACCTGCAAGCTTAATGCTTTACAAAGGACAGATCCAGAGGCCTGCATAACTCAGTTGTCATGCACAGAGGGGTGGCTAGACTTGAAAAATGAAGACAGAAAATTGAAGTGTTGTTAATCCTTAAGTGTTCAAGTACCTGCCTCATTTTGCCACGTCTTTAGGTCTTGTTGCCATGTCTCGAATGCACATCTCCTGGCGATGCGATAACCAGATTTGAGGCTTCAACGAATGTAACATTGAGGAGGTTGTAAGAAAGAAAATAACAACAGCCTGCCGGCACAGATGTTCTCCTCCCCCACCTTCTCGTCCTTCTCGTGTCATTCAAGTGACTTAAATAAATCAATAATATTCCAGCCTAAACACATTTAGTCTACTCTAATAGGATGGAGAGGGTCAGCTTTTCTCTCCTCATAGCCCCACAGGATAAAAGTTGAATGGCAAGTCTTTCTCTAAGCACTGATCACATGCAAGCTGATAGCTGGCTGATGGCAGGGTGACACCCCTGAGAGCCAGTCTGACACCCAAGGGCAGTAAATTAACACTGACACAGCCTGCAGAGCACATGGCAGCTCCATTGTCCGAGCCTTACTAATGTGATAGATTGAATTTCACACAGCGTTAATATCAAACTTCTTTATGCCCTGACACACAAACAGAGCAAAGTGTATGATCAACATTTAGATCTCAGCCATGTATGACTTGCCTCCAACCCCCTCCTGCTCTCTGCTAAGCCTTTAGGACAAAAAGGCCATTCAAGCTCAAAATTCCATCAGGTCAGAACACTTTAAACCAGTCCTACTTTTACCCTGAGATGGGAAAGTTTGGGCATCAGAAAAGCGGAGGTCAACATGTCATGCTTGCAGTTCTTGAAGTGTTAATGTGTCTTGTTATCCTGCTTTAAAAAATAATTCCAAGATGGTCCTTAATTTTTTTTAATTGTTGATATGAGAATCAGAACTAATCTATTAGCTTATGTAGTGTAATAACAAGGTTAAAATAAATCTGATATATTAACCACCATTTGTAGGTTTTCAACAGATAACTAAAAATTTGGGAATGTACTGGTTATGCATGATCGATGCCAAAGGAGCAGACATTTGGAGCAAAACCACAAACCAAAATGTGAGTTGAAATAGGAAGAATAAGGCAATTGGACCAAATTTACTATAAAAATATTAAGCATATATATTTTAAATTCTTATTAAAAATATATTTATTTTATAATATATTTAAAATACATCTTCACATAAGGTGGTTTTACTAAAAAAAACAATTAATTTTAGGTGACACAAGTACCTAATTGTCAAATTAATTGGTATCAGAAAAAAAAACTCTAAAAAAAGTTGTTACTTCTGTAAGTACAATTGTCTGTCGGGGGGGGGGGGGGGACTCCAAAGACAATACCACAGTTGTAAGAAGGTTTGTTAACTAAAGAAAAATCAAGCTATTACTAATTTAATTTTGTGGATGTTTTTATCTAAACCAACTTTCATTTTCACCCATTTATACAGCTGTGAGTTTTACCAGAGAGATCTGAATGAAGTGCCTTGAACAAGAGTACAACACCAGTACTGCACCTGGGATCCAAACCCGCAGCCTCCCAGTTACAAGTCCATAGCCCTGCCCACTAACATAATAGTACCAAAGAGTTCAGCTTAGTTAAGAATCAATGGATGAAGCCATGACAATATCTTCCCATTAAAGTACTTGAAACATTGTAAACGCAGAATATGCACACAGACAAGCGTAGTGAGTTTTTAATAATATCCTATGGTTTATTGAGACAAAAACAGATTTTTTTGTAAAAAAAGGGGGCAGGAACCAGACTTTATATTGAGATGAAAAGGAGATCCATACAATGGAAAGCCCATTGTAATGACTGTCAAGGACTGCAGCAGTATCCTCTCAATGTTCGCTTTTCAGGGATTGGAAATCTTTGCATGACTGAAGGGCACAGAAATGCTGCACCATAACATGTCGGTAGCATTATAGGCAATGGTGTAGGTTCCTTTCACATGCCTTCACAATACTGTGCTGTACTGAAAGTAAAATAACATTAAACAAAAGGCTTTTGGTATCTAATGTAAGAGATGTGCGTATTTTCTTGTGGCTTTCGACTGAGTGTACGTAATGGGGAAAAAATGTTTGCTTAAGAGGGTGAAGTTCTCTTTAAAAGGGTGTGTGAATCATCGGATCATATTTTTGTAGGAAATTTGGTTTAATGCATCTTGTAACCCAGGTTACTAGTAACCTACATTTTGTTTGAAGGATCTAAAAAGCTGTCAAACTGAATTTAAGTTTGTAAAAGCATGATCTTCATAATTAAATTATTGCACTGCCATGCTAAAAATCCAAAGCACTGTCCTTGTCAGTGGTAAAAAAAGACTGAAGTTGGGACACTAATATTATTGGTAACTGCTGTGGATACTGTTACCATAAATAGTGGGTAAAGGTATTGCTTTTCTGTGTACTCTGTCATAGTTTGTCTTTCCTTATTAGTTATTCTACATCACATAATTTATTGTAAAACCAATACAAGATTAGGCAAACTGAAGGGGAAACACAAGTAAAAAATACATATTCCATGTTACATGGATACATGACAATGGTCCAAATATCATTGAATTTCTAAAGATCAAACATGCTTGCCATGTTTAGGAATTAAAAAAAATGTTGTTTTTTTTTAAATAAATGATCTGGAGGTACTGTAAATTTCTAAAAATCAGAAAATGATAAGACATTCAAATAAAAATTGGTTAAGATAAGAAAAATGCTATTCTTAACCCAACTGCTTTGAAAATAATTTTAATGTACTTAAAGCATTTGTAGAACAAACAAATGTTTTGACGCTGGCTTAAACTCAAAACAAAAGTTGACCACAATTTGGTATATTCAATACACCAAATTCAAAAAGGTTTCTCGATCGAACAGATTGAGGAAATGATGGTGCCTTCAGAAGTCTATTAATTGATTAATAGACTTCATTGATTCTACAGTACATATCTACAGAAGAATACCTGCAGGACAGCAGAAGCATCTTCATTCAGCAAAGCCATTCAGAAGTGACTGACTAAGGTAGCCCCTGTCTTTCTGTGATTGGTAAAGCCAAGTGAAACACATCATATCCAAAAAGATGGCAAAAGGAGGTACAGTAGAAAGCCTAGCACACAGAGTACCATAATATTTCTCCACCCAATGTGGAATACAAAGAAATTGGAATTTTGAATGTGAAAGAAAATCAAAGGAGGCCAATAATTTGAAAACAAATGGCACTACATTTGAAACAAAGTGTCTGAAATCCCTGCCAAACTGTTTGATTGGTTTATTATTTAAGAATGCATCAATTCAACAACAATAATTAGGTGTAACCATGGAACCTAGTACAATGCAACAAGTTGCTCTTTTGATGTGGATCAAACAGCATTAATGAAGTGTTGCACATAAATTACTGGCGAAAAGACAAACTGCCTCGAAAAAATAGACAGTCTCTTTGGAACTGTCACATATTCAGGTGGCCGCACTCTTGAAAGAGATTAAGACAATATAATAGTATTATCCATTGTATGGAAGAGGTATTCTTTTCAGAGATTCACTAGTATGAGTCAGCTATAAAACACTTTGTAATATACAGAAATAAAGAAAGGTAATGTTCTGATCACATGAGTCTTAAGTCACAAGTGCATTGCATATCAGCTCTACAAAGCACAAATCCATTAAAAAATAGTTTTATTTTTCTGGACACATACATCTTAAAAAGTATGGGAATATGAGAATCAATTTCAGAAATATCAGAGAACATTTATGGCCTTAAAATAAGCCCTTTCCTAACCCGTCCTTGTCCCCTTAAAAAAGTTTAAGCAAAAATGCTTAAAAACATTATTTTGAACTAACATTCACTGCCAAAAATAATCCCTGTTAAATTTCTGAACAAGATTATCATTATCTAAACTGATGTAAAGTATTCATTTTAAATATAAATATAAATCACTAATAAGGGGCTTGATTCACTTCTGCTGCCAGGTATGGTGAGAGAAGACTTTCCTGTCAGGTTTCTTGCCAGTACTGGCCGCTCTGATTCTCTGAGTAATTTTCCCTGAGCTTCACCCAGCTGCCTTTGCCTTGACCACCTGACATGTGGCTTCATTTCTGAGATATGACAGGATAAGGAATAGAGGCTGATGTCACTGCACGATGAAATGATTCTTCTCTGTTGACCTAATACTGTGAAGACAACTTGGCTCATCTCCAGGACACACACGATTTTTTTTTGTCATTAAACATACCCATCTCATTGTGAGAGCAGCAACTGTGTGGGGAAAAAAACCTGTGAGGTACAGTATAGAAAAACAAATCTTCAGTGCTAATGCACATACTGTAGAAAGCCTGATTCATGATTAATCTTTATTTTCTTGTTTAAATTGATCATAAGAGAGTGAATATGAATTTCTTGCAATAGTGTTTTCAGTGCTAGTCCAACTCGGTGGGTCAGATAGTTAGTACAGTACCAATATGATCAGTGTCAGCCACACTGCCATTCGCAGTGTGCTGAGACATTCTTCAGTCAGTGAGTTACTAAAAACAAATGAGGTGGATAAAGTCTTCCCCTTATTTGTTACTTTTTCCCTGTGCTCATCTAGATACTGCACTTACCACTAACCTGCTTCTATACAGGCTTGTGCAAATTCAAGTGGCATCACAACACATCAGTGTCGTTCCATATCAAAGAGATTCATTCATTGTCATAAAGAAAACATTTTAACACCGCTCTCTTGGCATAACACTGGTTTCCACTTACTGCACAAAGAATCCTTTCCTTAGAAATCTGTGACTTCCACCCTTACCGGATCTCTAAACCTGTTCTACACGTGTCTTGCATCCCCCACACCTCAAACCCCCCACCTCAGTGTGTTAATGGGATACACAGTCTGAAAAAAAGGATTAGCAGGCAGAAATCCTACCCACCCTTAGCAAAGTGCTGGGCATATGACCAAGCTTCACCCAAAAGGATTAAAGTATGTCCTGTAATCTACCTGTCCGTACCTTGTGGGACCTGTACGGTCGAAACATCTAATCCCCCGATGCCCCATTCTATCCTGAGGTCTGTACTGAAATTCCATTTAAAAATAACCTGTAGAAACGTGTTTATTATTTTTTATGTAAACAAAGAGAGCTTGTGTTATATCAATGATCAAAGTACTTTTCCCACATTCAAATGATGGGATATTACAAACCTGATGAGAGTTGGAGAATACTGTAGATTGAAAATACTGCTAGAAAACATAACATATAAAGATATGTTTTATATAACCTAAGATTATCACCTGCCTACCTTTGAAGAGTTTCAGACTGACAGGTAAGATTGAAAGTAGGCAAAACTTGACAACAATGACCTAATGGCAAAACGATACTCATCTGCTTTCGCTTCATTTTCAGTCTAAGTCATGTTTTCAGTACTGCTCAGCTGCCTGGGGAATGGTCACATCTTTATTAATGTACATGCTGATTTCCTACAGGTGTTTATCAAACTGTCTACAAACACTGAATGAGCTATGAATTTAAATTATTAACATAATGGAAGTTTTGTAGTCGCAATGTCAACAGATGAGAGCAATTATAAATTAGGTGTCAGATATTTAAAGAATCAGGTTGCACTGAAATTAAGGAAATGTAGTGAAGTTTGACAGTTTCCTTGTTATTGACAAGTGTCACTTCCTTTGACATGCAGCAGTCCTGTGACTACCTTGCACCTTGTCATGGTTTCTAAACTGTACTGGTGCCCTTTGTTCTGGTTCCTCACCTAAAGCTTTCCTACACAGCCATCCATGTGTAGAATTCGTCCATTTCATCACGGATCAGGCGTCTGGTCTGAGATTGACTTAGGTCACAGACAGGCCAGGATTCAAGGCTTGGCTCAGAGCTAATATCCTCATTACCAGGTGTCAGGAGGATAAAAACTGAACTGCACCACAGGGAGCCCTTTTGAAACCACCAGGGCTACAGAGGTTGTGGATCAACTGAGACTATAAACAGAGCAGAATCACCACAAAATCCTATTTCATTTCATTGACCAATCCTTCAGGTCTTCTCCCCACTTTAGTCATTGCAGTAGCCACTCCTTTCCTGGCCTTGTCGTAATTTGAAGTGGTATGCTGCTCTGCTGAGTGCAAACAAATGTCATTGTAAGTGATGATATACAGTACGTACAGTCCTTGCTAGTACAATATTAAAGCAAGGACCACTAGACTGGAGAACAGCTTCCATCCCACTGCAGTACACATCCTCAACAGCTAACTGCAGTGCCTAAATATACATCTGCACTATGCAAATTTTGCATGGTCTACCGTGTTGTTTATGGCTCACTACTACATATTTATTTTTCCACAACATATTTATTGGTCCTGTTGTCTACATTGTGTGAGGTTGTCTGTTATAGTGTGTATGTCCCGAGAGATCAGCACGATTAAGAATTCCAATGTACGTATACATACTGTATGGCAATAAACTACTCTACTACTCTGCTACTACATCTTTCCAGCAAGAGATGACTGGAAACTAAAGGAGGGGCCAGCAGGATCTAGAAATATTAAATTCTTGTTACTCTCCCTGGTTCATGCATATTCTGCGTGAGATTAAAAATCACTCGGGATGGTGCTACATTTCCAAAGCAGTGTTTAATGAAGGAAAAGAATACAGTACTTTACATGTTCTGTATTTACTAAACTTCTGTTTCCAAACATAACCATAATACCAGATAATACCATAATAGCCAGCAGCCATATCACCCTGCAACTCACAACTGGTAACCCACTGACGCTAAGCAGGTGTGAGCCTGGTCAGTACCTGGATGAGAGACCTCCTGGAAAAACTTAGGTTGCTGCTGGAAGAGGTGTTAGTGGGGCCAGCAAGGGGCGCTCACCCTGCGGTCCACGTGGGTCCTAATGCCCCAGTTTACCCTGGCGTCCTGGCCAAATTTCCCATTGGCCCTTACCAATCATGGCCTCCTAATAATCCCCCTCTATGAATTGGCTATATTACTCTGCTCTCCTCCCCACTGATAGCTGATGTGTGGTGAGCGTTCTGGCGCACTATGGCTGCCGTCGCATCATCCAGGTGGATGCTGCACATTGGTGGTGGTGGAGGGGAGTCCCCATTACCTGTAAAGCGCTTTGAGTGGAGTGTCCAGAAAAGCGCTATATAAGTGTAAGCAATTATTATTATTATTATTATTATTATTATTATACTTTCTATAGAGAAAATAATATTGGTGTATGGTATGGTATATATAGGCATGCTATATTTAATCTTGGAATTGATTTTCATCTTTGACCAGCAATAGCTCATGTTTTGATCCCTCAGACTATAACACAAACATAAGGATCCTGAGTGGATGAAAACCCATTTTTTTCTCATATTTCACTAATATTTTGAGCATTGTTTATGAGAATTATGAGTAATTATAATGTACACAGACAAATGGAAAATGATAAAACCAATATTCAAAACAGATACTGGGTTATTCATACCCACACTGCAATCGGAACAAAAACATCATATACAGTCAACAAAAGTTACAGTGCAATCTTAATATTATTGCACAAAAGAAAACCATGTTTGCCATAAATGATTAAGTCCAATACTAAAAACTAAAACTAGAAAGTGAAAGGTCTGATGTATTCTAAGGCTGATTTGCTATCTTGAAAAAAGAATTATATTTTTCATCCTTGTTTCAAGATCTAACATCTTGAATAGAAATAAAACATGCACGTTTAAAAAATAAATTCTACCTTCACTGAATCCCCTCCAAAATCATTTCTTATAACTCAATCTGATAAATTGTAGAATTCAGAGGAGCTGACTATGTGTTTGTTTTGGTTTTCTTTTCTTTAACTAAGAAATTAAAACCAAAAACCTATCTCATGGTAAAAAGTGATTCATCCTAACTTTGTACCTAGTTTGTCATACCTATTTAACATAATGGGACTGACACCACAAAGATAGCAGTGTACGTAGGATGGGAGTTTCTCTTCATTGGGAAAGTGTGGGCCTGGTATGCGAACCATGGTGGGGAGGAGGCTAGTTTTAGTGGGGTTGCTTACAACTGTTTAAATACCAGGAGTTGGCCTGGGGCCACGAGAGATGGCTCCTCTCAGGATTTTCAATGTGTCTCACATTATCAGCCTCATTCTCTTTCCTGTCAGCTCTTTTTAATCTTGCTGCAATTAATAGTGGAAAAGTATACCGATTTAATTATTGCAGCATATTTTGATTACAGTTTTCACTTAATGTTTCTTATATTACTTAGTATTAAGGACTTAAATGGATTTCATGCTAATGGGAATTGTTGTCTTCATTCTGGTGGCTTAGCCACTTAATGAAATTGAAAGTGCATGAGTCCCTAAAGAAAGGTAAGTCATATTTCCCTTTCATGTAGCTTGTCTAATCTCATGAACAGCCAGTCAAATTGAGTTTTAACACAAATTGTAACTTTAATTCCTGATTTTTACATGCTTATCCATCTGTGGATGGGCAGACACTTTGGAGAAAATGGTGGAGGTTTTGAGATTCTCCAAACCTGGATTAGTGACTTTGAAATTGTGATCACATCATACAGAGAACTCAAGAAGGAGCATTTGAGTCTATTATATGCAATTAAAAATCAGAAATTCTGAAAGACAAATACATAACATACTGGCTTCCCACCCAGGATGGGTTCCTCTTTAACCTTGTTGCTTGCTGGGATAGGCTCTAGGTCCCCCAAGGCCCTGTATTAGTTCAAAAAGTTAGACAATTAATGGAAATACAGAACAGTTAAACATATTTTGCTTTTCTAAAAAGACAAAAGATAGAGAAATCCAAAGAGAAAGATACCAAGGCATATTCTTCTGAATAGTTTAATCAAGTTCAGGACTGATATAGATGGCAAAACGTTTGCTATTACTGTATATTATGTATTATCATTTCCATGATAGTTGATGAACATGTAAGTCCTATGCATCACACTTTATAAGAAAGGAATGGAACAAATGTTTTTTTCCTAAAAACAGGAAGTGCAACTCGCAACAATTAAATCACATCTACAGAATATTACACAGGCATCTGGGTAATCCTTGATTCGGAAATTACAGAAGGCCTGAGTTGACTATTCAGGAGGCCTGAAGACATCCTTAAAAACAAATAAGCCCTTAACAGCATTTGGCAAAATCATACCTTAGACATTAAATCTTTTTGTTTATTGGGTGGAATTGCTGACATTTGACCTTTCTAAACTTTCCCTATGGTTTCTGGGCCTTGTTCCCTTCCAGAAATTATATATATATATTTGTTACATCTACATGAGGTTCCAACTCCTCCCCCAGAGAACTGAAAAATCTTTTCAATCCATGCATTAGACCTGCTAGTGTACAAGTGAAGACTATGCAAATCCTCAAACGCGCGAAGCAGAAATGTAATTTCTTACAAGCTTAAAGCTGGCTCAGATGAATGCTTCTTTCTCTTCAAAAGACTTGTTACTGTACTTATTTCTATATTTTCCTAAAAATGAAAAATAATTTGATAAAACATATCATTAAATCATTTACAATGGGATTTTCAACAGCTGTGGAACAATATTTGCAAAATTTGTAAATTCAGCAACATGCTAATCCATTAGAAGTTGTATTGTTAAGTTATTGTTCTAACCTCTACTCAAATTTCAGTTTACTGGCTTTTTAGAATAATTTCAAAGTTATTACACTACACTTTGCTGATAATTTCTGCCAAATAAATACCATTGACTTGAACTTTACAATGACAGTGTTAAAGTATACATATAAACTATAACTCAGGTTGTAAAAGACACCATCACTGTGTTACAGGGACTAATTTCAAATGTTTTATTGAGCACCAGGGGTGTAATTTTAGGCATCTATATTTTCATATCAGTAAGTAATAAAATTATGGTTGTAACACAAGTTAAATTTTCAGAATAAAACTCTCTATAATGCAAGTGGATTGTAGGTAACCATTTTTATATGTTCATTAAGCTAAACAATGTATCCATTAACATCAGGATGTTGCTTTTGAACCAAAATTCTGCTAAAATGGGGTAATCACTTATTTCACTAGCAGTGCCCTTACTCAGGATCAACTGTTCACAGACCAGGACAGAAAACCAAAAATAATATGTTTTGTCATGCACTCACATCCATTATCAGCAAGATTTATAGTTAGATTTATTTTACCCCAACTAAAATAAATATTCAATCCCTAAGGGGGAAAAACACATCCTGATTAGACTGAATGGGCCTTTTTTGGAAACTCTGCTCTGTGCAAAGGCAGTTTCCCATAAGGTTTTCTTCTGGCACACTGAAAAGTTTAAATATTTATGCTCTGTTATTTTTTCCCATATTTCCCAAGGACGGCAATTATTTGGAATAAATCAAACACACCAAAATCATATCATAAATGTTACATGTTGTATGTTTATCACCAACATATAACAAAATCCAAATATGGTAACTTTATTATCACCTGATGTTTCTTGTGTCTGCCTGATGGACTTCCATCACACGCTGGGTTTGACATTTTTGATTTGACAGCAAGTTTCACTTTAATACAAGATAAGATACAATCATAATTGAAAGATGTATCTTTATTATTATTTAATTGTCTGCAACATAAAATACATTCACAAAATCATTTTTTTAAAATATCTAATGCAGTGGTAGCACACCTTCCTTTTTATTTTGAGTTTAAGGAGAACTAAGAACGTATGTGTTTTCTAAAGTTAGATTGTGTACTGTATTTCTTTAGTTCTGCCTTAATTTAACAGTGTCCCAAAACAAGTATAATATTAATTTCAAGGATCTAAATTACCAATCCAACTTTGCAGGAAAGCCTTGTGTCTTTTGTATCTTATCATTAGGTTTGCCAGTGCTATTTTATCAGAAATAGACAGTGTACTCAGCAGACTTTCAAACTGATAAATTAACAAGCCACCTGGCATAAAGCATTGCAACAAAATAAGATGAAGTAGTAACAATAGGCCAACATTGAATTAATTAATAAGCAAACAACACAAATATGTCATCTATTATCAATATCATGTTAGCATTTTTCTAAGATTTCTCTATTTTTCCAAGACACCACTGTGTCATCTTGGAGTATAGCTGCCATTGCTTTGAAAGAGTACAATCTTTTGGAAATACAAAAGATACTGGTGTCTGATATCTCAGTAAAGATACTGAGACAGTGGGAAATCTAATGACTTCAAATATGTATTTCAAAATAATATCTGCACTCATATTCAGTGTTTATCCAGAATGTATAAACTGTATAAAGCAGCATCCAAAATTGTTCAGTTAAAGATTTAGGCCTAACAGAGGGGATTCACAATGTAATAATATTAAAAATATGTAAAATTTCAAAAATAATATGAAGATATCAAAAGAAAAGAACTAACTGAAAAGTGCTAATGTGCTGGTAAATGTCTGTTGATATTTTTGGTCTATATACATTTTATGTACAATACATTTTATATATCTATTTGTACTGAACCGAATATATGACACACACCATCTCAAATCAGTAGCTCCAAGTACAGCTTACAATTGAAACTCACTTTTTTTCTTTTTCTGTACTCCATTCTTTGCAATTGTATTAATAATTTTACACAAAGACCAAATAAGTTAGTTTTATATTTTGCAAGTTAAGCAGAATTACTTATACAAACACTAAAATAGCATTTTTGAAAAACAAAATGACTTTCAGATTATGAAATTATATTTTTATTTTGTGAATGACTGAAACATCAATAATTGTGGGGGTGGAACAGTGACACAGTTGCTTCACAGCATGGGGCACTGGGTTCAATTCTTAATCTGGGGTGCTATCTGATGGAGTGTGTATGTTCAGTCCTAAGCGTAATTGACTTCTAGGAAGATTGGCCCAGGTGTGATGGTGTGTGTGTCTGAGTTTGTGTGTCTGCCATTCGATGTACTAGTGTCCTGTCCAGAGTCCTGTCCTGCCTTGAGTCCATTTCTTGCCAGGACAGGCTTCTTTTCCCCAGCAACCCTGAATTGGAAGAAGCAGTTAGAATAAAAATTAATAATCAGAAACAAGAAGACCTAGAGATCTCTGTGACTGGTGTTTGTAAACTGCATTCCATGATTTAACGAAAGGAGTCAGCAAAAGCTAAATAAGGTGAATATTAAACCCATTTGATCCTGATTACTTTGTGCAGGTGATGCGAAAGTGATTTCTGTTTTTCTAATGAACAATTACTAAAGTATCTTTAGTAGTACATGTTCTTTCATGTGGTAGTACATCGTTTCATATTCTTTCAAGATTCCAAGGCAGGGAATCTATTTTCTTGAATCCTTTAGCTTTATTACATGGGCTTTTTACAGTGCAACAAATGACCTAGACATGAATGCTAACTGGCTAGACTCCACAGATGAAAGAAATTCCAACGCCTCCTGTTGCGCCCATAAGAAAGTGGTAATGGCCACCATGTCTCACCAGCTGAGAATCCCATCTTATGTCTGGCCCCTGCATGTGTGAAAACACCAGGGATTTCAGTGTTATTAGGTATCTATTACAAATGTCAAATATCTTCATACCTGTCAGTTACTGGACCTGTGGGCTTAGCATGAGGAATGGTGTCATAAGCAGTTCTGTGCATTGCTATGTTGATATTGCCATCCAGCCTTAATCAAAGAGTTTCTTTGCTGAAACATAAACTGCTAGTCTTAGTAACCTCATCAATTCACATTCAGCCTCCTGTGCAAAGTAGTTCAGAGACTTTCATTCCTATATTTATGCAGGTCTTACGTAAGGAGCAACCTTGACCCTGGTATTAGTTTCTTTTGGCTGACTGTGGCAAGCTAAGCAGTGTAAACAGCATTCTTTAGAACACTAGTGCATTGAATTATTCAAATCTGTTATTTTAAGATATTCTGTAATTGTAGAGTAGTAGGTATTAAAGAATTATGTTCTATTTATTTATTTGTCACACCCAGGACAATAGAGAGAAAACTGCTCATGAACACCAACAGTAGGAACTGCTGTACTAAGAATTTGGATATAGTGACAAAAAAATCAATTGGCAAAAACAGTAGTGTGAGCTCCATGTCTGAGGCAAAAAGGTACTCCTGAGGCTTCAGGTCAGAGCTGTAACTGTACGTATAGGAGTGAATAAATGAGATATGAAGGTGCACCACAAGGTGATATCTCATCAGAAATGTAAAGATAACATTGAATAAAGTATTTTAGATGGGGTTATTTTGCTGTGCCGTTATTCTATCTATCCAAAAAATGTGCAGAATGAAAACCACACAGTGCAAAAGTTTTGTAAATGCCTTATGAAACATTATTATCATGGAGATAGAATCCCTTCAGGAATTAGTGAAAGCAGAGCTTTGTACAATACCATGCCATTTAAAGTATATCATTGCTAACCAAACATTTTCATGTAGGATGCAAACCAACAGATTTTTATGATTCAGTGCACTGTGAAAACCACATGAATCTGGTTTTCTGAAACAAGCAGGTCGTAGCACAACACCTCACTCTACTTTTCAGTGACACAAATGCTAGTAGGTTAGACATGAATCATTAACTTATTTTTCTTAGTTGTGTGGGTTTCACTTATCTGGCTCATTGTGTTCCTCCCCTAGGCTCATTTTCCATGGAAAAGCATGTTATGTTGTGTCCACCATTCCCATTACAGTTAGGACCTGGCACAGATGTATTTCTCTCACGCGCACTGGAAGACAAGACACAGCACAACAAACTTCCAGAATTTTGTGTTTGCAAACATGTCTCCAACCACAGGCCTAGACCTGTGACTAACATTTCACACAATCTAACCACGCCCCACTCTCTCTCAAGGGCTCTCAGAACTTGCATGCCACTACAATATCTAAATGATGTTTTGTCACTTTATATTCTAATGTCTTTGTAGTACATAACACAGTTTGCCTACATCGTGACTTTCTTTTGCAAGAGGAAAATAGCACTATGTAAGCACCACGTCTTTAGTTTTGACTGTATTGCTTCCCCAAGGTTCAATAAAGATTTTTAAAAAACACCAATTATAAGAAAGAGGGTGAGAAAAATGAAAAACCCAGAGGAGATTAAATTAGGAGCATTTTTAAAGTACTGCACTGTGGTGGAAGGCATGATTCACATGAACAAGTAAAAATAAATGTCTGGCCTTCAATTGCATTATGTCCAAAGTTTCTAGAACAGTTTCCATGTGACACAGGAAAATTTAGTCTGGATAATAAGTAGTGATCGAAATAGTAATGAGGATCAAGCCCTAAAAAAGTAGAAGTAAATTGTTTGCATATTTGTTCAGCACATTTAATTAAATTATCTTTTTTTAAATGATTATATTTTAAAATTGATTCTTACAACCACTTGATCAAGGACCAGTTACAGTAGCTGACAAAAACCACTTTAAATTATATTATGTAACTGAAAATATGTTAAATGGGTCTCTTGTGAAACTGGAAGAACAGGAACTTTGGAACAATACAAAATATACTGTTCTTGCTTAAGACGGTTGGCGTCTATGATAGAAATCGATTTTCTGCCCTCACTATCAAAAATAATGAGAGGCTTAATACTCTCTAAAAGTTATTAAGCATGAGCAACAATGAGAGAATCTGAAGTAGAAAGAAAAAAGAAACCCTGTTGAAAAGCCTTAGTTTAAAATGCTCCTTTGTTTCAGTCTTTTCAGTTACATTTGCCAGGATCTTTTGCCAAAACTGCTGTTTGCTGTGTTATTAGCATGATAACGTATGAATACAAGAGGACTGGGGACATTTGTGCAGCGTTACCAATATTTATCTTGTCATTGGATAATATATGTGTTCTTGGCACACAACATTCTGCAGGATCTCAATCAATGGCCAGAAGGCAGAGCCTTTGATTCAAAAGCCCAGTGTGGCATTAATTTCCTAGAAACTGAAAACGAGCAATGGTAATCCCAGGCTATAAATTTACAGCCAGCTGTTACTTTTATTAAAAAAAGAAAAAGAAAATTTGAGAAGGAGCACCACAAAGAAAGAGGAACGCTGTGCTAGCGAACATCTGGTGTGACATGGTGTGTAGAAAGCAGGGGTGAGTGGTATGCTTTCTGTTCCTTTAATTAATTTATTTCATTTGGAGTGAATCAAATGTGGTGAGTCTCCTTTTTTCGGCCCATTTAACAGCAGAACACTTTAATCAAAGACAAGGTACAAGTGGTATAGGTCCTTGTCAAAGTCATTTGAAATACTGAACAAAGTGTTCAATGAGTCTCCAGAACTTTGGACATTAAGACTTAAAGCATTGTATTAAGTATAAAAACTTTTAAACAAAAAGCCTACTCATGCACTTTTTCTTACTTTTAACAATACAGACAAACTATGTGATCCATAGAAGCAAGAAATTTGCTCTCTCACAGTGCTGTAATAATAATAATAATAATAATAATTATTAACGTTTTCCTAAACACCCCTTCACTGTACTTTTGAAGTTCTTGTGAGTTTTTATTGTGTTCAGACCCTTTGTTCTTCCTTACTTAGATCAGGGTTCGTCACCGATTATCTTGTTAGATACTATGAAATATGGGAATGAATATTAAATAAATCTTACTCTTTCAGAGTGCTGTGGGAAAGGTGTTTCTAATTGTAAAAAAGTTTTCTAATTCTACCTTGTGTATGACAAAAAGGGATCGTTCACTGATGTTCATCTTAAGACTTATCTAACAAAGAAGCATACAAGAGATGTGGTCAGAAGTTAAAGGGTTTCAAGTTACTGGTCTTGAGTGAAGTTCCAAATTAATCACTGTAAAAGCCTTCAGCACTTTTGGAATCAGGACAGATTAGATCCACTGGGACCTTTTCAACTCCCTGCCAATGACCCCATGAACTAAGTGGATATGGCAACTAAATAAGTTTTCATCAGTATCTTAAAATGGTTAGTAAATGTCATGAAATACTGTATGTAATTATGCCTTAACATCTTTACATGATTTGAAGTACCTAAAATCCATTGGAGAAATACTAAGATGTATAGTTAATATTAAAAAAATTACCATGTGTCTTCTTAAACATCTGTATATGCCTGAAGATATGTATCTGGTTCGAATACAGAAAAGTCCAGCCCTGGTCCTGGAGGCTTTAATTGGACCACTTGAACAGCTTCTCCCAGCTCTTCAGGTGCTACTGCAGACCTAGAAACCTAGACCTTGAAAATCCACAAACACACAGCTCTCCATGACCATACTCAGACATGCCTTGTCTAATAGATTCAATCAGACGTTGTGAGCAAAATCTAGAAAATTTGATTTGATTTTTTAGCATGAAATATGACTCAGTGATGACATCACTGAGCATTAACGCAATCTTGACAGTGTTGATGCATAAACCAGCTCAGCCTCCAGGACATTCTGCCACTTCCACTGTGCAGCTGTAGACTGCTATTGCAGGCTCGGTAGTTGTAACTGTCTTCTATTGAATTGGCATTGACAAGTTGGATGCACTGTTGAATTACTGGACCACTTCAGTAGAATAACTGGAGCACTTGCCTACAAGCTATACCTTGACTTTGTTTTCCTAAAGTCATGCCATTGTAATCCAAGCATTGCGTAGTCTTGTGTTGTCCTGTTGGAAAATTGACACTTCTATATTTGTTTCTAAGAACAAAACAACTGCTGACTGAAGGACTTGCCCTCAAGTTGCATTAAACTCATTCTTATGTTATGAAAGATTCTTTTACTACTAAACATCAACATAGTTCTCACCACCATGTCTTTTCTGGTTGCTTCTCTAGGGTCTGTGAAGGAAATATTACTTTTCTTTGCTGAAAAAAGCACTCTGCCAACACTTCAGATATTTTCTGGCCTACAGAAAATGGAGATTTCGTCAACCAGTTAATGGTTCATTTTTCACCAAGCATAGTAGATCATATTCATGCAGATGGCGAGCCAGTCATTTCTCTGACACAAAGGTTATTTTCTCTTGGAATTCACAGTCTGAAAATGATTACGCATATGAATCGAACAGATTTGAGAGCGCTGGGCACATCGTGTTAACTCATTACCAGACATGGCGCATTTGGTATTTTTTTTAAATTAGGTGAATTGATCTCAATATGTTTGTACAAAGCAGCAATACTCAAATGACCAAAAAACTTTATCTGTTAAATGTTTGAAATGTAAAAAGCAATATTTATATGCCCAGTAAGATATTGATATAGAACATTTGTTGCATCAGTATTCCATATATTATAGAAAGCTTGAAAACAAAGAGAGAAGTACTAACAAATAATTCAATTATCTGTATTAAAACTATGTTGAAATACATGTAATTGATTTTGATTGATTCTGAACTTTCTCATTTTGAATTACAGCTTCAAATTAAAATTGTGGTGTAGCATGTGGTGTACGCAAACGTGCATGAGAGATTCTTTTTTGTCGCCAATTATTTTAGATGACAGCGGAGTCCAAATTGTGATGCAGATTTTGATCTGTTCTCAGAGATATGAGGAAGAGGGCTCGAATAACTGAGGAAATAGGAAGGTTTACATTAGCTTTAATTTCAGATGAGGAAATAAAACAAGACTGGAGGAAGCAGTAAAACAAGGTAGGAGGTGCTCCCCATGGGCTGAATCTTAATGTCGGAAAACAGATGTCTGGCTCTAATGTGCTGCTGGCATTGTATCAGACAACCCCTCAACCCCAGCAGAGAGAACAGGTGAGCAGAACTTTCCAGGAAACCTGAGAACTCTGCCACCATGTCCTCAGTCAGGCTGTGCTCTTCCTTCCCACATGTTCAGACTTTCACTCCTCATTTTTAGTACCACTTCAACATTTACTGTACACTGGTTTCAGCTAGGCTTCTGCTTTTTTCCGTTACAGGAAATATTATCAAACGTCCTGTCTTGCACTGTTCATAGGCCTAATTTGTAGTTTTTGTCATCTATTGCAATTCATTTGTCATTTTACATTCAAGCAATATTCCACAGCCCCATAGTTTCATCATAGAAGAAAAAGTTTCTTTATGCAACTCCTAACAAGGCATAACAAGGCAATTTGTTAACTTTTTCATCAGTGTTGTACAGTTATTACACTGTATGACATTATCTATTAAGTACAATGTACTCTCAGGAAATCCTTCCACATTCCATGTTGTGTCAAATCTGTGTCTGTTGCAAATTAAGTTTTTTATTTTGAGTAAAATCAGATGTAATATAACCAGAAGTAATCAGATCTGTTACTCAGATTTAAGCACCCCTTTTATGGATTTCTTTTTCCTCTATTTTGCAAAATGTATTAAATCTGTACTTTCTTTGTTCAATGGAGTAATAATACTTTGTCACTTAAGTCAATGTGACTTGAGTAATGGACCACCATCAGCTTTTCTATGCTTATATACTAGGGTTTTGAATGGGCTCGTCTTTTGCGATTGTATAATATGATTTAAATAATATGTAGGTTTTTGGTATGCTATAGTACATTGACTGCTTTTGAATGTGTTTTGAAACAATGCAGAAACACCGTTTCTGTTATTGGTACACTGTACTCCATAAACTTAGAATCTCCAGCTGTTAGTTAACTGAGCCCATTGCCATCACTCTCATACCAGAACAGGAGGGGCGAGGAACTTTTTCTGAATATTTCAACCATGCGTTTTGTCATCATAGATTGGAAGGTCTCACCCATGCGTGTTTGCATGCCCCTAGCAAACACAGGAGCTGCTGTAAGTTTATATACCCCAGCCAATTTAATGCCATCCATTCATGAAAGCCACTTAAACAAATATGAGAAGCTGCTCGGGAATTGTATTTATAGCTGATAGATTCTATAATCCAGAATCTCAACAGCAGTATCCAATTAAGACCCTTCACTGGCAAAGAAACTGTGGTGCACATTTACAGTATTGACCATACACCCATACCTCTTTTTATTAATGTAATTTGCAGCCAGAAACCCTTTAGTATAGCAAAATTCATAAAAAGAAAAACCTATTTACATAATTTCCCATGGGGGAAAAATTATGATCTGTTCCAGACCCCAAAAATATCTCCCCTACTTTTTACACTATTTACCTAGTAAGCATAATTAATCATTCCTAATTACAGTACTGTACATTAACCATTTCATTTTATTTTGGTGTAATTACACCCACACTCACAATTTTTATTTTCTTATCACCTTTAGGGTCCGTGATAAAGTCTAAACCACAAATATTTTTACACGAAACATAAGAGCGCACACAATAGCAAACGAGCAACGCACAAAGCAAGATGCGGTGAACTGCATCACTAATGTCTCTCCTGCCAGTCTGGCAGGCTCTGTACTAGCTCTCACCCATACTAGTTACTGGAATGTGATGCGTGCACTAAATAGGACACGAGTTGTAAGATGCCTTCCTCTCCACTCTCTACACTAGAAGAAGGTTTCAAAAGTTTTCTTTGTATCGCTTCTTCGTAGTTTTGAAGTTGGCTTTCGTTATTCACAAAGTGGGTAACGTGCTTCATAGCATTGAATTTTCATAAAAAATAACTTTTGTAAAAGAAGGTGCAGATGTATATGCTTGAGAGTCTTTTTTATAATTTGCAGTGGCCATGCAGTATAATCTTTAATAAATGTCTGGATTTGGATCGATAGTGTTTGATGAATTGCTGTTGAGGTCAAGATGGGGTTACGCTAAAATGAGTGTTTTACTTTTTTAAGTAATTTGAGAATAGAAATAATAATTGGTCTTACTCTATTAACCCTTTGAGCATTTCTTTCCATATATTGCCTAATAAGCATCTATATTTTTTTCTCATAAATTCCTCAGGCACACAGAGGTATGCAGATTCCCAATGTAATAGCAAAGGATCATACTACTTCTCTAAAACAATACTAATACTGCAGTCTCATCTGGATCAATCCTCACAGTGCATCAGTCAGGATAACAGTGAAAATTACATGAACCACAAAGACTTCTTAGAAAAAAAGTCAAACAAAATCATATACTTTTAACCAGCAAGCTAAAGTTTAGCTAACCATTTTTTTAACAAATACAATAAACAAAGAAGGCTGAATTTCCATGGTCTGTCTGGAAAACTAAAATTGCGTATTTCCTCCTGTTTGGAAAGATTATTAATTGCCAACTATTTACGAATAAGTGCACTACAATTGCTGGTGCTTTGTTCAGGTCCACCAGCAGAATACCCCTGAGCCTCATTCTTCACTGCAGCTTTGTTATGCTAAGGCTTTTTTGTTCCTGCACGTTGTTTCCTTTTTCATTCCAAAGTAACTAAATATATCCACTATTTTTCCTCAGCCATGTTTTAGAAACAGACTTCTGAAGGCCATTAAAAGAGGAAGTAAAAAACAACCAGAAGGCATCACAAAACAATAACAGGTTTATGATCTTTTCAGGACACTGTGGTTTTAAAATAGGATCTAAGGCCCTATGTCTAAAAACATAGTTATTACTCACCCATATCTCCTATTGCAGCCCTCCTTCACAGCCTTCTGTTAGAAAATCATAGTTCATTTGTTCTGAATACATGACGTGGTTTCTTTGACATTTGTACGAAATACCTAATCCATGTAAATAAGGAATAAAGTTGTTGTTTATAGTCAAATTCTATGTGGTTGACATTACTAACTCTCAGAAATTCCAATGTTATATACTTCACTACATCAATTATAATTTCATTACACATATTGTCATTTATATACAGAAGCAGAGTGTAGTGTATACGTATATGTATATAGCAATTATGTATGGCAGGACAATATACAATATCAGAATTTTTTGGATTTTGGATTTGTGAAGTAGGGGAATGGTTGTGGTTCTTTTTAATTATGAATTATTGTGTATGTTCAAACGGAGCTATAGTATTACAGTGGGAGCTATTGTTTTTTAGACCTTTCTGCTTTTTGGAACCTTTATTTTCCCAATATTTGAGAGAGAGAGAGTGAGAGAGTCTTTATTTCCTTTGCCGTTTGAGGTGCATTTGCATATCTTCATACTTCAGCTGGCCATTTTATTCTTAAAAAGACTCCTATTTAATGTGCGTGTCTGACTATTATCTGCCTGCTTCACATTTCTATTACATATACATAAAGAAAGAGTGGAGGGTAGAAAGTGAGAACCTGTAAGTGCCAGTTTGGTGTGTGGTTTAACACAACTCCCTCAGGTGTTATATGCCAGCAAAATAAAAGGTTTTTTTTATCTCCTTTTAATTTAAATTCAAGAATGGCTCAGAACTTGCACTGTTTGTGGCTTAATGAAAGATTTCTGAACAATGTCCACAAACAGTCTCTCCACAGCAGCATCTCTGGGACTCTTTGATGTCGGGTCACAAAGGGAATGGACGAAAGACCACAACTGCCTGTAAAGTATATGTTGCTTACAGGCCAGCTGAGAGGCAGGATGTGTGGATCAAGGAATTGTGCAGCTGAAAAGCTTTACAACCTCAGTGCTGTGAAAAGCTACTCTGCTCTCTACAACTTTCCTCAAATCTCTAGTTGTTTCTTCAAGCAGGATGGAGGCATTAGGGTGTCTTTTCACATCGTTTTTTCATCATAATAATTTGCTGTGCAATGATGTGTTTGCCCTAGACCGTGTTTGGTGTGGGAATCAGCTCTTTGCGGCTAAATGGAAATTTAAACATCAACAAACTCTGATTAGAATTTAGACCATCAGATGCCATGTTGGCATCTGAAATATCCCATGTTTAGAATAATTAAAACAGCTATTTTCAGAAAATTGTTAGGATTCGGTATGGAAAGCTTATAAAATTATAAATTATAGATTGGTAAAACACTGATTTATATATATACCATGTGCATGCATCTTCTTATGATCTCAGTCCTTAGCTGAATTTTTCAGATTTTATTTTATTGTATATTGGAACAATTGGCATTATTGTAGATACTGTAAGTACAATATTAGTAGTAGTAGTAGTTGTAGTAGTAGAAGTAATGGATTACAGAGCCAACCTGTTTTTCCAGGTGAAGACCTTCTCTCATTGAGGCACCTGGAACCATTATCAAGATGTTTTGGGAGTTTGTGCAATTCTAGAACACTGAAAAATTGAAATCTTTTCATAAATACCCTGTTTTACCCTGTTTTGTATCTTATAAATTAAATTTCCATGTGTGCCCTGAGGTCCTGCTCCAAGCATAATGTTTTGTCAATACCTTTTCTATTCTTCTATTTTTTGTTTCAGATTTTTTTTAACCTTCAGCCCTTCTAGCCAGCATTAAATTGCATACCGTGCTTACTTTGTCATTGTACAAACAGGCAGAAAAGACCTGACTGCTGTTCTTTCATGTTTAAATCTATAGAGCATTTCAAAAGTTAAAGGAGTTCCAGAATTACAAGATATAAGACTCCAGATATAAAGTTACTGTTGGTCAGACCACCATGAGTGCCTTAAGCCAAGAAAGGTGCTGTTATAATAATATGGTATGTTTAAAAGTATATTTTAAACCAGATCAAAAGTTTTTTTTTTTTCAGAAAAGGAGGCAATACAGGGAAGAGATGGAACTTAAATGATGTTGAACAGGATCAAATACATCTGAAAAACTACAAAATATATGACAACAGTGTAAGGATGCTTAGAGTAGAGTAAGCAATTCAAAGGCTAGAAGTCAGTGTTCTCTATGATTCAATAAATCAACTATATAAAGAGAAAGAAAAAACTTTACAAAATTATTTAAAAAAGAACAACTGTCAGTAACAGAAAAGGAGTATTATTTGTACAACTAAAAGGAAAGCAGAACAACCAGGAGAGACAGAAAAGAATACTCGTTGGGAGGCTGAACTAAATAATAAAAGTTATTTTCAGTAGCAAAAGAACAGTAAAAGATTAACTAAAGTGTATGAGAGGTAAAAAGGTTGACATTTAGATGATGAAAGAAACATGGCCAATATGTTATATTAATATTTTACTTAGGTGTTAACCAAGATAAAAATAGGCAAAGTACAGAATTATTCTATATTTAATTATAGCATTAGCACAGAAGAGGCAAATGAATTGTAGCTATTAGAAATTACTTCATATAAACATATTGTGAGGGACTGATTATTAATATCAATATTTTAAATAATAATAGAAATTAATATAATACCTGTTAGTATTATACCAATTATAATAATGATTATTCATAGACTGTTAAGAAAACACTTTCAATAGTAATTCAAAATTGCTAAAACTGATCTAATCACAGACTAATATGTTTTACTTCTACTACATGTCATGCAAAACAAGGAAATGATAATCAGAAATAAATTGCAGGATCATCAGTATGACAATAAGATCCTAGGAGACATTCAACATGGATTTCAAAAAGGTAGGTCTTGCATAACTAACTAGTTAGATTTTCTTTGATCAAGCAACAGTATAATGCATACAAATACAGCCTATGGAATCGTTTGTTTTCAGAAGGTTTTTAATAAGGTTCCTCATGAATGATTCATTTTCAAATTGCAAGCAGTACCCATTCATGGAAATACATGGATTTGGATAAAGAGCTGCATATTGCATCATTAACCAATAGTAACCGATTAGTACGGGGTGAATACTTAAATTAGGGTAACATAATTAGTGTTGTGATACAGGGATGTTTATTAGGAATTATATAATGAATGCATGGATGGGTATGGAAGAATTGCATTAATTTCACCAGCAGTACAACACTTGTTAAACTTGGCAGAACAGCTGTTAATGACAGAGATCTGATAATACCACCAACTTGAGCAAAAAACATTATACCTTTTGTGCATATATGCACCTTTACAGCAATAATTTGTAATAGGTTTGATCCATGCTGAAAAGAGAAGAAAGAAAACACAACATTTCGGCTGTGGAGCCTTCTTCGGGTGTAAGATATAACATTTCTTGTGTTTGATATAACTATATGTCTATATGTTTTATATAACTATTATAAATCTAAGGAGAATGTACTGTACCTCAGAAATATTGCTTGACCCCAACAAGGCTTTCCCTAAAACATTTGCATTGAGTTTTCTAAAGTTTCTAAAAAAGCATGACAACAGCAGTGGGTACAAAAGGATGCTTAAACTGGAGTCATTTCCCAAATGAGAACAGTGATTTTCACATGAACATTAGGAGCCTGACCTGTAGCTTGCTTTCATCAATACAGTGGTTGGGAAAGCACCCAGATCTACTAATTGTGTAGCAACAGGCTTAGAATAATGATTGCCTGATTGCACTACACAAACCAGCTTTGCAGAAAGAAAGGGGTCTCCCTCCTTTTTCCCCCTTGTTAACGCTATTTCCAACCCTCCCCCACTGCTCTCCCCCTCCCTCATGATGCTTCCTGCCGTGATGGCAAGCCTGGAGTTTGAAAGCAGTCCGTTTTATGTCAATGTACTGAGACAGGACCTGTGAGAGAGCCCTGTGTTGTGCTCAACCAAGCACAGCATAGCGGTCTGGTGGATGGATTTATTTATTCTCTTAACAGCTGTCTGTAACACACAGTTATACTCAACCCCCACCTCCCCTTCCCTTAACGCAGCAAGCCCAGGCTGAACTCATGTGCCCTATATATACAACAGATCAGGCTGTGTGAATGTAATCAAGTGCAGTCTATGCCCTCGGTTTAGGTACATCTCCCTAGTATGACTCAGAATAAATGTATGTTAAGTAATGCACTGACTCTCTGGACCATGACTGGCGCTGGATACATGGTGTGTTGAAAAGAGGCCCCAGCCCCCTTAAGTTCAATAAAACAAAATATGATGCTTCATCGTTGTTGTTTTAACTTTCCCTGTGTTAGTGTTGGTCATACATTACAGCAGATGCAGTTAATCAATCTATCTAACCATTCTCCAACATAAAATATTTGGTTCAATGTATTTTATTTTAAAGATGAAATAAGATACCATTTTCATGATGGGTGCCATCTCATTGTTTGTTACAAGTTATCACAATTAGGCAGATTGCTATACAGTTGTAATACAGAATTATACAGTAATACGAGGTACAAAGAAGTATTCAGCAAGTTGAAAATGTAAACGCTAACAAAACATTAATACAGGGCAGTCTTTCCCACAGCTAAAGAAGACTACACAGCCTAAGCAATGTTTTTTGTTTCTTCTTTCTTCAGCAGGGAATTAAGTTCTGTTTTCTCCATAAATATGGGAAGCAACTAATATTTAAAAAAATATATGCAGTCCTCGAATTTAAAACAACACAAACTTTAAAAAATTCCATGATGCTAAAAAGGCTGAAATGTCTAAAGTAAGGTTTTAAAAAATTAGTAAACGCTAAAAAGAGAACACAGAAAACTATAAATTTCCAACTGGAAGATACCAGATGAAATTCAGGCAATACTGTATTCCAGCAGTGATCAGTAGGCCCCAATGGTAATATAGAATGGATTAACTCACAGTAAAATGGGCATGGTTGAGTAAATTGTGCAAACATTAACTCACTGTACAGCAATGACCCCTCGGGCTCTGTTCATTTGCTCTGAGGTCACTGCAGATTGCATAGCAACACACCTTTCTGAGGAAATGTACCGTATTCATCCCTCTTAGGCCTGTTGCAATAACTCGCATTCTTCAAAAGCTGCACATTCATAATTTGTAAGTATAAAGAAAAATAAGAATTGTAAATAGTACTAATTACTAATAGTAATAATAATAAATAGGATTAAATCTTGTATTACAGTGCCTTGCAAAACCTTTAGACCCTTTTCACATTTTGTTGCTTTAAAAGTTAATGTTACATATAAATTAATACAGTAGCAAAGTTCCTTTGGTCTAAAGCATGTCCTTAATTGCAACAGAGATAGATTGGATTTCAAATATTGTCAATTTCGATTTTTTTTTAATTCGGGACAGGACATGTGTCTTGAATTTTTCTATGCTTTGGATTTTACGTGAAGCCTGACTGTGTAAAATGAAATATATTTTCATTTCAGATACTGAACCAACACTCGTGCTCAAACCAGGTGGAATTCCTGTAATTTTTGCCCCAAAAGAGCAACCAATGAAAACAGAATGCAGTGAGATGGTGATGTCTGTGCTTGATAAAAAATAAATAAATAAAACATCTATCTTCAAGATTTAAGTGATACTTTTAATTCCAATTATGTTAAGACCTAAGTTAAGATGTGCATTACATACAGTTCCACAACCAAGAGCAATGTGGCTATCAGATTAAAAAGATGTATTCACAAGCCTGATTGTTTACAATGTGATAGAGCCAGTTCACATCAC
Source organism: Lepisosteus oculatus (assembly GCF_040954835.1). Taxonomy (NCBI): domain Eukaryota; kingdom Metazoa; phylum Chordata; class Actinopteri; order Semionotiformes; family Lepisosteidae; genus Lepisosteus; species Lepisosteus oculatus. The sequence goes on along the minus strand of NC_090696.1, from coordinate 34,456,542 downwards.
TGGAAGTTTTGTTGCCTGAATCACAGACAATGATAGCAATATGATGCTGTGCATCGCTGGAAATGTCTGCTATTTTGTGATGTAAATTGTAGGTTTTACACGTTACTGTGTACAGTACATTGTAATTTCATTGTGGTTTGAAATGCATTCCTCAATACTTAATCTTTATAACCCCGAAATGTAAAAAGTAGCATTGCAGTTCCTCTTTAAGACCTTATCTTTAGAATGTCACAGATGACACGTACTACTTCAAAAATGCCAATCAAAATTCAAGCACATTATTAGATTTCTAAAAGCATGTGAAAAAGTACTGAATTTTAAAATATTAAAGGATTGTCACAGGTACATATTCTAGTACAGTATATGGTGTGATTTCCATTTACATGGAGACATTTTCACAGTACAGGAACACTGAGAAAAGCTGCATGACATACTGTTGCATGTGTTGAGGATTTCAGAATGAAACAACCAAGGAACTCTTTATACTTCTGCCTGTCAGCGCCCAATTCGTGCCAACATGTGTTCAGTTTGATAGGATGCCATTCTCATATTTTGCTGGCAGATATTTGGACATTACTTCCTGCAAATGTTGGTACCCTGACCAGCTAAGTCAAACTTAAGTCTACACCCTGACAAATGTTTTATATCATGTGTCGTTAGCTTATGAAAGACAAGTCATCTTGCAAGGCAGGTCTCAGAACTGAATTGCATATCAAATATGTTAAATGTAGGAGAAGCATTCTTTAACCTATAGCACATGAACTATGGCAGTAGAAGCAAGTATGAATAGCATGTAGTAAATGTATCCTCATAAGGGTAACTGTTGCTTAGACTAATGATTGGTCTAGACTAAAGCCTCATGGTGGGTTTAGATTTTCCACTTATGTATTTCTGCATTATGTGTTTTCTTCATTCTTACTAACCAACCGGTAATATGTTACGGAGCTTTTGTTTTTCATATAACTGCCCTTTAGTCTGACGAGAAACTGAACCTCTTGTTATTAAATCTAATTTTTGAGTGATCTGAAAGGCTAAGACTAACTCTCAAGACATGCAAAGTTCCCCCCATTAAAATTAACTTACGAATTATGGACCTGAGGCCTTTCCTGAGTCTAACGGTGTGGGGTTTGTCTGGTCTTTTCCGGAGAACACTGCCCTGGTCACAACTTTGACTCAGACCCTCTTGACCAGCAGTCAGAAAGTGCACTTATTAAAACAAGAAGAAATTAGTCTTCATGCAAAAAATAAAGTGCTGTTTTATACCCATAAAAGCAAAAATAGGCATGGATTTTGACATGTATGCCTATTAACAACAGAATTAACAGTGTAGAGAAATTTATAAGAGATTAGAGAAAAGTGGTATAATATGTGTATTATTGCTGGAAATGAATAACCTACATTTCTAGTTATTGTTGACAATTTACCATGACTTCAGCAGCATATCTTTATGTAAGAAGAAGAAGAAAATTATAGTATTCTTGTATAATGTACATTTTAATATGTTATCGGTTTTTAACCATAACAGTAACAAAACAAAAAAGATCAACAAATGTATTGTATTTTCATGAAACTGACAATAAGCTAATTTAGTACTAATGTTGCAGATAGTTGTTCCTTAGAAATTTATTTTGGATTATTAGATAGCTAGATCACTTTATTGGCCATATACGATTTCTTGTATTAGGAATTTGTCTTTTCGCATACCCCAACTTGCTCTCCCTGAGACACACAGACAGGGAGAGAGAAGCTTTGGGTCAGAGCGCAGGGTCAGCCATTTATACAGCACCCCTGGAGCGGTTGGGGTTAAGGGCCTTGCTTAGGGGCCCAACGGAGTTGGATTCCTCTGCTGGCCATGGGATACAAACCAGCAACCTTCCAGTCACAGGTGCAGATCCTTAGCCACAGCTCTTCAGAAAATTCTGAAAAGTTTTATGCATTTTTCCATATGTGTTTGGTGCTCCTCTTTTTTTTCCTATTTTAGATTAATTCCATTCACGTGACCAGAAATAGCAATTGTATATTTCTACAATGCAGTATTTTAATGAAGGTATGCTTGTGAAATCTGTTTCCTTTGATGAGGTAATACGCTGACACACTGGGATATGAAATCTCACATAAACTCCCTACTCACAGTAATGCAGCTCTTGTCTTGTCATATAAATGACTTCAGATGCCTTCCCTGGGACTGAGCTGCTGTGTTCCTGCCTTGTCTTTATGGCTTCAAGAGCAAAGGTCAGAAATAAGAGTGCAGGGCCTACCCGCGAGGTGACCAATACAAGGTCTGACTTTCACCCTGCCTGGCCTGTGTTTGAGTACTACCAAAAAAAATCTATTTCCAGAATTGTATTATTGCAAAAGAACAAGATGTCATTACATCTCCCTGCTAACAGCAAATATATGTACCACAGAGATGTACTGTAGACATCTGTTTCCGGGAAGTCAGCCACAGAATGGTGATTTTGATTCCCATGGAAATAATTTAACAATCCATAGACACACACCGGCATGGCAGTTGATGCTGCTACTGCACAACTCTTGCGTCATGGGTTCAATTCTGGACTTGAGTGCCTTCTGTCTTAATTTTGCATGTTCTTCACTGCTCAGCTGGATTTCGCCTATGAACTCCAGTTTCTTTAAAACCTATCTATAGATCTGATGGGCAGGTTTATCAGTGTCTATATTGTCCCTCTTTGTGTGCAAGCAATTACATTGCATATTTGTGTCGTTATGAAAATATGTCTAAATTGGTTTAAATTGTGTATATCTTGTCATTTTGAACCTGATAAAAGCTTGTCAAATCCTGCTCACTAAAGCATGCATTTAAAAAGTATTTAAGTTGAAGTATTTTAAAAGGATTTTAAGGGATTCGATAAATGAGATAAAGTATTTTTTACAGACTAGACAAATACAGATATGGGGATGGGGCACTCCAGTGTGGTGCTTGATTTCTGTACAGTAGGTTATACAAATCAATTTCAGTTAGTCACTGGTGAAGATCTAAAATCACCCCTTTACTGATTTATAAATGAATAAACACCCTTGTGAACTGTTAACAGGAAGATTTACTGAAAAAGATCTTATTTGCTTCCAGTATAGTAACTGACACAAATTAAGAAACAAAAGATATTAAAAGTCACCAAAATGCACCACTGGATCTATTGCCTTCTGTATGGAAAATGCTGCAGATAATTATTAATAAGAATTCTTTAAAACACATTCATTAACTTAATCACATAAGAAAATTAAACCAGATTAGAAGAAAATTAAATTTGTTGTACTTATGTAATCTGCATAACTACTGTGGTGCTACTCCTTCATGGAAACAACTGCAGTCTAAGAGTTTCTCTCAGCCATTTTTACTGTAGTTTGAAAACTTTCTCTCTTGCAAGGTTGATGCTTTCAAAGGCCATCAGACAGTCAGTTTCATCACATATTAGTTCTCTTTTATCATGAGATTGATTTAGGAATTATGCGCTTAGTCACAACAAGGATAAAAAAAAAGATGTAAATAAAAACATATTTAAATAAAGATAATCTCTCTTTGCCATTATCAAAATCAAAAAGGAACTGATGAAAGAATTAAGAAAACTCAGAAAAACTTTTCTCCTTCAATGTGTTGTATTGAAAGGGGATTGTTTCTCTGTGCACATTATGTACTGTAAACACCTTTATGTTCTTAAGATTTACTATTCTCTGAGGAATTTGGATGTCTTTAGACACAGGGAAATATATAAATGTCTTACAAGTCTTTTTGGTCTTTTACCAAATAAAATAATCAGGTCAACTTTTTCCAGTTGTCCTTGAATAAGCAAACAATTGCAGACAAAATTACTACCATTTATTCACATACATATAGTCAAAGCCATAGATACTGTATATTTAAGGTACCAATGTGCATTGTGTTTTTCAAAATGGTCATGTCAAATACAATACAGTAGAGGCAAAAAGGGAAATAATTAAAGTTGTAACCCCTCTCAGGGCCATTTATTGTAGAGATTACAGAAAAAGGAATGCAGATGTGGCCTAACCTGGGTATAGAATTTCACCGTGACCTGTTCAAATCTAGAGTCCATGCTGCCATCTAAGCATTTAATTCCAGTTAAATGTCTAAATATCAACAAAGATTAAACCAATAAACCAATCTGTTCTTTTCCTTGTAGAATCATATATTTCACTTGTTTTTCTATCTTGTTTTAAGGTCCAAATACTCTTTCAAGTAAAGCTTTTGGTAGATCTGCACAAAGATTTGCTCTGATTGGCATTAATTTAGCCTCTCAGTTGAAGAGCAGCTGTGCACACATTTCTATCATTTCCAAGTGCATAATTCCTTTTTCACACTCGATGAAGGAAAGCTTGACCTTCACTTCAGAATTGATGGGAAATGCAGTGGGCACAGATGTCACTCTGTCATTTGCAGATACCACACTTTTATTGCTTCATTCACAGATTGTGTGAGGATCGTAGAACAGAAGGAAGCAGCAATGAGGAAAAATCATCCTGCAACTCCTAGAATTTTCCGTCAAGTTTTCACCATTTTATCAATGGCTTTACCATTGTTCAATTCCCATAAGAAGAGCTTTCCCCAAAATGAGTGAGGCGTCTTCACACACAAGTCTCCATGTAGTACCCAGACTTTGCTTTAATCTGAAGTGCAGAGCAGAAACCTTAATAGAAAGATAAGACAGAAAGAAGAATCCACTGACAAACCTTTTGTCAAGAAACAAATCCAGATATGAGTATAAGTCATGTACCGAAAACTGCCCAAAAGCCTTCTTATAGACAATACCCTAATTTTTCAGATTGTGCCATGTATTGTATCCCTGACACTCTCTTTGCCATCTTTTAATTTTTGCTCACAAAAGAAAGATCAGTGTGAATTTGTGCGTCTTTTCATTTCAAGCAAGGGTCAGTAAATTCAACAAAAATACTACATAAATGACGTTTTAGTCAACACAGTTTCTTGATCTCTGGTGAGCTCAGATATACAGTCTGTAAAGGTTGAATTGGTTTCTCCCTGTTCCATATCAGAAAGATAGCCCTGTTCATCCCAATCACAAAGTCAATGTACAGTTCTCATTCAGGCAGCATCATTGATAAAAAAATGGAGTTTTTAATGAAAGTTCGGGAGGAATGAAGGCAGCCACGCTCATTCGACACAGCTGCCGCAATTCTCACTAGTCCTGACGTAAGCAACCGGTCTCCATATATATCAAACTTCACCCTCTCCTTTTCCTCGTTCGTTTTCTGCATCCCTCCTCCACCTTTGCAGCTACCCCATTGGTCGCATGGGGGTCCTGTCCTCCCCGTCCAACGGCCGGGAGGTCGGCCCTCAGCCAAGCGGGTTCCACCAAATCTCCACATCTCAATAAATGATTCTAATTTCTCCCAAGCTTTTGTCTGCCGTCATTCCTCGTGAAATGTATATGTGTATAGAAATAATGTAGTAAATTATATTACAATTCGTAAATAATAATAGCAAAGGTAATGATTATTTTTTTATTTTACAGTTTTCTAAAATTTTAAACTGTTATTATTTTCTCTGTAGTATATGATGAAGACTTTTGTTTTGCACTTTGCTTACAGTTTTGATTTTTACTCAGATAATCAATTTTCTTCTCCATGTCAAACAAGCATTTTTATGTAATTATGTATGCAATTATTATTATTATAATTATTATTTTTATAATAATAATAATTATTATTATTATTATAAATTTTGATTTGCCACTAATGTATTACTATCTGGCATAATTATCTTTGTCACAAATGAAAATAAAAATGTATTCACAAACATATTCACCATGCAGCATATGTATATTTTGGAAATATTATATTAGACTGCATTTACTGTTCACAGGATTACACAAATACCTAAATAATAAGAATAATAAGACAAGGATAAGACTGTAGTAGTTCAGGTGGGTAGCTGCGTCAGCATGCGTAAGGCTGCAAAGGAACAAGAAATAGGTTTATTCCATGCTGAAAAAAAGAAGAAAGAGAACACGACTTTTCGGCCGTGGAGCCTTCTTCAGGTGTGAAGACTTTACCTTTGCCTACTGCCCTGTCTCTCTCACACCTGAAGGAGGCTCCACGGCTGAAACGTTGTGTTCGCTTTCTTCTTTTTTTCAGCATGGAATAAACCTATTACTTGTTCCTTTGAAGGATAAGACTGGACAAGGATGACTGATGCAGACATATTAAACTTAGTTTAAATAGATTTAAAGCCAAAGTGTGTTTGGAAATCATGTAAATATTTTTGGTAAAATGATTTAATGTGAAGTGTGTTTCATTGATCTGAAATAAGTAAAAATTATAATATTGAGCTTTGCTTTCATTCAGGATGGACCAATATGTTAACAGCATTTGTTAGTTAAAGGTGTTCATTTGCCATTAAGCTGGGCTCAGATTGCTCTCAACAAGTAAGAAGAAGCACATCCCGGTATATCAAGTTGGTTTTGGCTGAAAGAAACAACAGGCGGGAAGCAGTAAAAGGTTAATCAGATTCTTTAATTGGTGCCTTGGAAACCTGACAAAGATTGAATTAAATGACTACGAACCTCTTGTATTAACAACTGTGATTAACGTGACCATCTTGTAGATCAAAGAGAACGTGGCCCTGTCAAAATCTGGACTTTATGTCAACAACGTGGTGGGTCAAAACAAGTAAACTGCCATTATGTTACTGAGGAAAAAAGACCTGAATGCTGGAAAACAAAAGCCTCTAATTGTGCCACTGAGATTCTCTGAAACAGCAAGTAAGCTGGAGAAAAATGATAAAGACCTTATTATAAGTTCCTCATGCGTTGTTTGCTAAGATGTTACCAAATCTTTGCCTTGTAGCAGTGTTCTTCCTTAGATTTTAAATTAAAACATAATGTTAGTTAAACACTTGGGGATTCGTTCAGAAAATATCTATAATGGCTTGGGCATGCTTTATGGATGAAGTGGTGCTATCTGCAGTTTCTTTTTCTCCTCACTTGAACCTTTCCATCACATCATTAGGTAAAGGTTTATCTTAATATCATCTGTCCATAAAACATTGTTCCAAAACTGCCCTGGCTCGTGTTTGTAGCTCAATGCATGTTGTGAAGCATGGCAGAGGTCTTGTCATGACCTGGGCATGTACAGCCACCTCTGGAACTGGCCTACTTGTCTTTCTTGATCATGGATTTAAGTGACTGTAGTATAGGCCTGGCAAAGCATCTCAAACAAAAGCTAAATATATTGGTAATCTCAGTGAACTGCAGACTTAATGCAGCTATTATAGGGATATGCAACCAAATACTGTGTATTGCACTCTGAAATGTACTTAAAGTGAATATGGCCCAGTATTTATGATCACTTGATGAATGGAATTTTCAAACTGTCCTTATCATTCATATCAATCTCATGGTCACAATTGTATAAACTGCTTGACTAGAAAGCAAAAATAAACAGTTTTGAGTTTGCCATCTCAAAACGTTTGAAAGGATTTTATATACACAGTGTACAATATACATCCATTTATATTATCACATCTCGTTCGATAAAAAATGGATCCAATTCAGGGTCACAGTGGCCTGAAGCCTATCCCAGGAAGCACCAGGTACAAGGCAGGATATGCCCTAGACTGGATGCCAGTCAATCACAGGGTACACACACTCACACTAGGGCCAATTTGTTCAGAACCCAATTAACCTACTGTATCTCTTTGGACTGTGGGAGGAAGCCAGAACACCTGGAGAAAAACTACACAAACACAGGGAACACATGGGGAAAACACCCCAGAATTGTGACTCCAGAGCCCCAGCACTGCGAGGCAGCAATGCTAACCACAGAGCCACTGTGATGCCCCATCGATATATAGTATACTCAAAATTGATTTAAATATATTTATAGATTTTATTTCGCTTTATAACAATTGATGTTTGGGATTCAGTCAGCTCAGTATTGATGTGTTTACAGGCAGAGGATGAAATATGTCATGACTACTAAATAATTGTGAATAAAGGTGACATTTCTTCAGGGACCTGTGAGAAATACAATCTCATGTGCAGTTGACTCTCTCTCACTTCTGTCACACTCCCATTTTGTTCAGCTCCTTAAGCAAAAACAGAGCTACTGAAAAAAAATGTAGGGAATATTGTCGTGTGTGAATCACACTTGGGATTTTGTCTTTGGCTTCAGTCTACTGATATATCCTTTTATAAGGAAACCTAGCCTGCTAGTTGCACTGCAGTGTACTGAACCAGGACAAGAACGAACCCCAGTGAAAGATTTCATATTTATTAACTCCTTCCTTTTCAGGAAAGCAGAAAAAAGCTTGTTTTCAAGACCTCATTTCACCCAGTTGCTGTAAAAAATCCAGAAAAGGGGATTTAAAACTGTGAAGGTTTGAGAAACTGTGTGAAGAACCGAAAGGGTGATAACTCCAAATAAAGGCAAAAGCTTTTAACTGCACAAGGACTGACAATGAACATTTCTCTGACCTCTGAGGAGAGAAGCATCAAACTTCAAGGTCTAATTGAAGCATAAATTAATGTCTTTGTTTTGGTATTTACAGAAGATCAGGATTATGGTTCCATCACAACACATACAGTACCAACAGTTACAAAGGTTGCATCCATTGTGAGGACTCAGGAAATCACTTACTACAATGGTGGGGGCTCTGCTGCATACAACTTGGTTATTTTTCTGAACTAACAGTGTTCTGGGGCTGTCAGCTCATTCTTTCAGCACTGGGAACATTGTTGCCAAGAGTGTCGCATTGTTGAACAACAGGAGATCAAGCGTACTAACCCTTGCTAAGTAATAAAACACACAATGTTATTGTAATTTTTAAGTTAGTCTGTTTCAGTCACAGCCATCATGCTTTAACATTTAGTCCAATATCCCCTTGAAGATTTTACAATAGACCTCTCCAGAATCCTGAATTGACCGAAATACTGTAATTTGTTCAAATTCAGACATGCCAGTTAGTGACTCAGCTTTGAGATTTCTGACAACTGCTCCAGAATTTTTCTTCTCATGTTCGTACTACATCAGTCATGCCTATACCTCAGAAAGCATTATACTGATGAAGAGAGAGCTATTATTTTTGTGGCATCTAAATTGGGTAATTAATTTATAAATTAAGGTCATGAGGAGGAGGGATGTATTTGTTTATAGAAGTAAAGTTGCTACGCAGAGAACAGAACAGGTTACGTTTGAGTGTATTAGATTGCAGTACTTGTATATATTCACTAGGTGGCGTTTACTCAACTCACATTTAGCAGCGCTCTACTCAGTGTCTCCTTTTCTGAACATTATCACTCACAGGAATATTGAAAGTTGTACTAGTTCATGAAGTGGATGATTCAGGATTACTGGACACTTATGATGGGAAAAAAGTCTCTTCCCAGAAAATTTTCAGGTATACTAATGGAAACTATAATTTAATTTAATAAAAATCAATTAATCAATTAATTCCATTGAGTAATTTTCATCTGACGGATCCCACTTTTAGGTTTAAGCGTCGTGCTAGCTCTTTTGTCATGCAGTTTACGAAACTGGTTGCAACTGGTTTTAGTTCCACTTACACATAATGTAAACTGTATATTTTAGAAGAATATAAAGCAAAAATAATATATTTCATTTTTGAACATTGTTTCAAGTTATATTTAATTTTCTCAACTTTTTTTCATCTTTTCGCCCATTTATAGAAATAAAACAGATATATAGAACAATACTAGTAGTACAACAACTGCTACTAATAGTAATAATAATCATTAATTTATCTAGTTGAAAACAGACCAATGTTACGCAGAAACCGGTAAAGAATGAAAAGTGTGATCAATAAAAAATAAAGTTGAGTTATTTAAAGTTACGAGACACGTTAAGGTTGAACACACAATAAAGTAAAATATAATCTCGATAAATAAAGCACTGTTTCATTACTCTAATGTATTACGATTACAAGGTAATTTAGCGATTTTGTTTTCTTATCGCGAGACACTTGCTCTGAAATTTCTAATTATGCACATTGATACAAGTTCGTATTTTTTAAAATATTTTTCTGCAAACACAGTGAGTCCAAAGCAAAAACATAACACTGTTAAAAGGCACGCTATAAACTGAAAGAAGTGAGAAATGCCAATTACCACGCACTGGTATGGCGTTTATATTGTATCTCTTTTATGGTTCGTTGATGTTTGTTTATGGTATAAAGTAAAAATAAGAGTAAATTATACACACCTAATTTCGTATTAATATATATTATGTTTCACCAAACACCAAGATCAGCAATGGATTCTATACACAGAATGTTTTGGGTATATGGAGTATGGAAGACTATATCCAGACTTCCATAAAGAAATGGCTGAATGAGATTCTTGGGTCAATTATCTACTAACTACTACAAAGTGACCTAGATGGGCCAAATGGCCTACTCTTGTTAAAACTTTTCTTATAAAGTAGTATTTGACCACATTTAATACACCAGTGCATTTTATACACTAAATATGGTATTATTTACCTGAATACTGTAATTAATATCATTAATGCCACTGGGCCTCTGTCCTAGATAATAATATAGAATTGTAGATGAGAGCTTACATCAAAGTAAGGGCCATCTGCCCATTTCATATAAACCCGATTGCATTCCTGTCTGCCTATTTAAGGGAATTAAATAATTCCAAATAGACATGTGTCAGGCTAATCCATTCTGAACCTAACCTGAACCTTTACTGGGTTCAAGGTATAACATATCGCATTTTGAGATTTGGGGGATGCAGGACAGCAGCCCCTTAATTCATCTGACAGCAGTGTCTCTGGTATCTTTGAGCCAAAGTGAACATATGTCCAGCACAAGCAGTAAAGCCTTTCATTAGATGGCCAGACAATCCCCATATCTTTTTTTTTCTTCTGTCCCCTGAATTGCAAGCACCTGCTTAATAGAAGAACTCCCATCTGGGTGTATTAGTACCAGTCACTCACCAAATCGTTAAACAGTTTTTATATTTTGTCATAGGCTTTAAGAACCAGTAATTTCTTTATGCATGACTGGGATCATCAGCATTAATTTGTCTGAAATAACAGCTGAAGGCTTGTTTAATTACAATGCTCAACTTTCTGCAGTGAGTAATTACCATGGACATTCAAAATAAATCTTTCTGGAATCTTACAAATATTATGTGGGTAATAGTCACAAATATCTCAACATCTGTGTTCTGCTGAAGACAGAATGAAAAAACTGATGATAAGGTCTAGTTTTAGTCAATTTCCCAAGTTGGGATCTAGGGTTTTTCCACCCTAATACTAAGTATACCACCAATGACACCTGATTTACATTGCATTTTTATTGGAAAATTACTTTCATGCTCATCATATTTACAGTTTGACTTGGACCGGAAAGTGCTTTTGTAACTGATTTGGAATTCATTTTGGGTGGTTGGGAATTATTCTATTGTGGGGTATATGGAGAAACAGAAAATGCAGTTACAAACCCTGGTGAACAGTGCATTTTAATCAAATTAATTATTATTATGGTAATGAAGTGAACACCTTTACCCTAATATATAATAACTTTACCTTAATACTATATTTTACCTATACTAATACTATAATGTTCATAAGTGAAATTCAGCAAGTTTCTTAGCAACAACTCTGCTGTAAGTGTCAAGAGAACACTAGCCTAAGAAAACAATCAGTCCAGAGACTGCCCTCCCACCATTTCAAACTTTTGACACAATTATAGAAAATTTGGAATCAGTTTTGTTTGAGGATGAGCAGTTTGGAAAGAGAGGTGGATGGCAGAGGAGTGTGGGCTATCACATATGTCAGGTAAGAACATGCCCCTACTCACAACCTCTCTTAATTAGGTGCAGTACACTGCTCTTTTGAACATTTAAAATTTATTCCATCAGAGGAAAATGAAAAACATGGGCAAAAACAATATGTCTCAAGCACTTCCTCAGGTGAAGACAGTATTGAAATATACAGTAAATTCAGAGAAAGGACAGGACAGGTGACTATAATTTTTTAGGGAAAAACTGATTTGCCATATTGCAAAGCCTGTGCTGTTGTCTTTGATTCACTATATTCTTAAAGTACATAACATTTAAATTTAGGTTTTTATAAAACGAAGTTAACAAAACACAGATCAGTTTGTAAACTGCACAGAAATCCTGTAAACCTTAAAAATAGGCTTCAACCTTGTGGTCTGTGGCTTGGAAGAATCCCAACAGGCAAACAATGTCAATGAAAACTGCCAAAAATTCAGTTCCTCTTTTGAAAAGGTGAAGGCACTGAAGATAAAGCTATACGAATTGAAAGAATACCCTGAGATTCAGAAACCAGCAAATGACACATTCATGAAGTAATTGATCTCAGGTCATCAGTGCAACAACACATAGTCACTGACAGGAACTGGCTCCAAGTTGTTCAGGGAAAACCCAGTAAAAAAGCCTATTTTAAAATCCCCACAGACAGTAACATCATGTTGCCAAAGACATTTGGTCCACTCCAGGACCTGGAGTCAGACAGTCAAGACATAGAAACTCCAGGCACGGTTCCCAGATCACCACCATCGCAGACACACTAACCACTAATATCTCCCAAAATTAAACTTTATCCTCAGAAATAATGCAAGTGAAATATGCATCAGTGTCCCTGAGTCAACAACAGTAAAGTGTCTCCTTGGAGCTGATGTGGTTAATATTGTCAAAAGAACAGACGTGTGTCTAGCAAAGGCAGGTGAAAATCCAGTTGTTCACAATGGGAAAAGTGACACGTGTCTGCACCATACAAAGGTGAACAAATGTAAATATTGATCTGAAAACCTGACACGCGGTTGAGGAGTGTGTGGAATAAAGAATACAGTTTCTCTGCACATAAAACTTTTCTATGGCAAAGGCTATCTCTACAAATGTGATGGACTACATGTAAATAATGTGGGTATCAGTAAACTTGGAACAAGGCTCTACAGAGACATTCAAAAATATTGAAATAAAAGGGTGGAGAATACAAAGAAAAATTGCAAATGATATACATGGGGAGTAAAGCCAAAAAGTGAACGCCAGTGAAAAAAATATCATAGGATCAATTAATTAACTGATTTTACCTAAATGCCGGGATTTCTAGGAACAAAATTCAAGAAATAGAAGCTACTCTGTTAGCAGGTAATTGGAATCACAGCAATGACAATAAATACAACATTAGTGGATACACACTGTTAGAAAAATAGACAGATCAAAGAGCTGGAAATGCTGCACTGTAGCAAAAGGGAAATTTAGGCACAAGAAATGATATAAATTAAGGGGTGAAGAATCTGTGTTGTTCAGACTTATAAAAACAAAAGGAATAATGTTGAGTTATGCTGCAGACCACCTAATTCAGTCAATTGTACTGCAGATTTATGTATGTATACGAAGAAATGGTGATAAATAGAAGATTTTAACTTTCCTCACACAGATAGTGACAAAACCCTCTTGAGAGGCATTTCAGCAGCTGTACCTGAAGTTGTTAAGCAGGTTAATGATTGCTTCTTTCAGTTTCTAAGAATACTTAGGAAACATTTACAGTATATTGCCCTGGTGTTTTCAAACAATTAAGACAGAAAAGGTAGAGTGGTGAAAAAAGGTGAGAGTACCACAGAGCAAGTATGATTAGAATGTGGTATGCTTTGAAGTATACTTTGAAACTGTCTGTATTGGTAGTTTGAAAACTGGTTTATTTCTGGACAGTAGAATAAGAAGTAACGAGAGAGTTTCAGAGAAGTAGAATAGGATACGATAGAATCATTACATAATGAATGGCAATAGTTTAAAGTTCTTTGAAGTACAGAACAGACTTAAGTAAGGAAATCAAGGCTAGAAAGCAGTGGTACAAATGACTTAAAAAATCAGTTATAAAGGCAGAGAAAGAAAACACTTTATGAAATGATTAAGAAAAAAAGCAGGATCATGTTAGAAGAAAGGAGTTAAATAATTTGAATGTACAGGTAGAAAATATAAAACATCCTGAGAGAGAGAATAGAATAGTGCAATGAAGATTACACAGATAAAATATATAATACAAATTGTGTTGGGGCAGTATGGTTGCACAGTGGTTAGCACTGCTGCCTCACAGCACTGGGACCCTGGGTTCAATTCCAGAGCTGAGGTATCTGCATAGAGATTCCATTTTCTTCTGTGTTCACGTGGGGTTTCTCTAGGTGTTCCACTTTCCTAGCTCCCACAGTCCAAAGATATAGTGGTAGGTTAATTGGCTTCTAGAAAAGTAGCCATAGGTGTGAGTTTGTTTGTGTCTGTGTGTGTCCTGTGATGGACTGGCGTACCAGTTCCTATTGCTTGCTCGGATAGGCTCTGGCTCTCCTGCAACACTGAATTAGATAAAGCAATTAGAAAATGGATGGATGGACAAAATGTTTTCAGTACTACACCAAAAGAACAGAAAGAATGATGGAAGTGTCTCAGAAATAATCATTGGAAATAAGGGAATGACTTACACTGACAACCTTGAAGAATAAGTTTATTTTTAAATAAACTATATTTAATATTTAAATGTATACTAAATAGAGAAGACTTCAAGTTATCCTAATGCAAGTTATTCAAAGTACTCAAGGGAATTGACAAAATCCACAAGGAGGACTTCAGAAATCGACACTATAATACAAACACAAATGGAAACTAAAGGGAAATGCATTTAAAACAAAAGTTCTTCACACAAAGGTTATGTTAATCTGTAACAAGCAAAAGAGTCATGTGAAAGTTGGGGTACCCTGAGTTTTTCCAAGAAATAGCTCAAGTACAGTAGCTTCTTAAAAAACGGCCTTCATTCCTTTACAAAAATTATATCTTCTTATGTTCTCATTTGATTGTGACATGTATGCGGCTGCTTTTCTCTTGTAATTATGATTCAGTTTTTGTGACACTTGAACAACCTGTACTACATTATTTACAATCTTGTCATTTCCATATTGTGTATATTATATTGTATTTTGCATACACCAAATGTAAAAAATGCAATTTATCAGATCCCTTGTCCATTTAAATTCCCTTCTAACTTTTAGTACACCTACAGGTGTGGAACTTTAATGTTTCCTTAGGGGGAACTGCTGAAATGTATTTCTCCTAAGTGAGATTCTCTCGTTCTCAGCAACATATACCAATGACCAAACAATTTTGACAAAAGAGGCTTCTGTCTTGTAGAGGTGATTTTCATTGACCACTGTTATTGACTGCTGATGAATAGCGGACATTGAATGAACTGCTTCTCATTCTTTCTAATACTACTGTTTGGGCCATAGTAATGAAATCTTTCACTGTGTTGTTTCTCAAATAATAGTTGTTTGGACACATCTGGAACATTAAATGTTTTTTTTTTCTAATATTTACTGTACATAGCATAAAAGACCATAGTTTTAAGCATTAACAGTAAACATGAAACAGAACATACTGTACAATTGATTAATTCCATGCTGAAAAGAAAGAAAAATGTCTATTTCAGCTGTGTTTTTTTTTTCTGCAATACAACAACATTTTTTTTTTCATTTGCCCACCCTGAAGAAGCAGCATATGGACTAATTCAGAGACAGGAAACAGAAATCATGCTCAGCCAAGAAACATTTGTAGAAGCTTCTAATAGAAAAATAAATCCCATTAGATGAAACTCCAGTGGGACACAGTGGATGAAAACACAATGAAGCATCTGCCCCTTGATTCATACTCTCTTATCTCCTCATGCTGCCGGATGGAAGATTATTATGGTAATGAGAGAGGCTCACATGTTGAGCAATTAAGACCTTAATAATTATCAAATACCAGATTTTAATGATATAAACATTTTTTTTACTGAAGATGTAAAAACATATATACACCATAGTAGATACTGTAGCATCTGCAATCCCCACATTTACTGTTCAAAAGAGCCTGAAAAAAATGATCACAAATCATCAATAATCCTGTACACCCCAAACTGTGCTAACTTTTGTACTTTTCACAGAATTGAATAAAGTAACGGTAAGCTCAGTGCTCAAAATGCATATCCATTAATATGCTGTGCATATTTCAAGTAGCCCAATCCTTCCCAAATTCCAGAGTTTTGTAGCTCTTTTGATATCTATAAAAGCAGCCCTAATCATATATTAATATTTTCATATATATAGGCTTGTATAAGTCTCTCTATATTGCTTACATACTTTTTCTGTCTGAACAGCTGATGAATTTCTGCTCCTTGGTAGACAACAGAAATGCTGTAATTATTTTACAGAATTTCCACATTTTCCACAAATGCAACGATATTTCACTGTGCTGTAAGTACTCTTACATCAGAATGGAGATTTTCCAGTTAATTTGGAAAATTGCCTCATGACCATTTGCACCAATATACTGTTTATTTATAAAGGTTTTTAACATTTTCCCCTTTCGGATTGCACACAATGCCACTTGATAACTTTGTCAGATTTACTCATACAGGGCGCGGAGCTAAAATTCCATTTTAATTGTTTGTGATATCCATTTGTTTCATTGTTATTTTTTTCCTCACAGATTATACACATTTAGTTTTCACAGTAGATTTTGGGCACACTAAACACTATTTACCAGCTGTTTCTGAAGTGGTCACAGAAACTGCAGTGTAGCAGAGTGAGATGTATAGTACCATGTAAAGTACTGTAAAAGTCTGGAATTGTTTCACTTCAGTGTTAAAAAAATGGTTAGAATACGATACGGATATACACTTCACAATTAAGTGGAATACCACATTCACACTACTCAGCACCTACAGTACATAGGGATCCTACATAGGGAGTCTAGTAATCTCAACCTAGTGTTATTCTTCATGTCAGCTGTGACACAGCCATACCCCTACGCATTTGTACCATTTGAGCTGACACATTGGAGCATATATGCAAATAAGCATTTCATTGCCCTTGTGCATATGACAAATAAACTGAACTGGACACAAGGCAACAAGCCTTCCACGACTCATTTACAAACTTTAGTCATCTCAGTTTCAAGATCCTGTTATAGGACGTTGAAAAATAATGTGCAACCAACACATCTGCCTAAACCTATTTCTGCCAAATGCGTGAATACCAAAAGAGGCCAAGGAGAATTAACGTTGTTAAAAGGTGAATGATGGCATACATACATTTTGTATTTCAGCAGGGCGAAACCGGAACTCCAGACAAGCTAGTCAGAATGAAAACCAAAGGTCAATGTCAAACTGAAAAAAGCCTATATACAGTATACAGTTCATCTTATTGTTCATTATGGTAACTCAGTTTTTTTCCCTGTGATTGATGATCAAAAGTGGTTATAAACAGTACAGAACACTAAGCTTTTTATCTTTTCATTTCCCCAAACACTGGTTTCACTAACCACCGGTTTCTGCTTGTTGTACCTTCCTGAACAAAGACAGTACAGAAAATATGAAGATCTGTTTTGCAAGAACTAGTCTTGCAGGTCATTTGAAAAACAGGACTTAGGAAAGGAATGACAATTGGTAGAGCACTAACAAGGAAGTTCCTACAGTTCACACCCTCTTTACTGTACATACTTTCTTTCTTTGGTAGCTTAGCATTTTTCATTTGATAAATACCTTCTTTCTAAAAAGTGTGTTGTCAGGTAACCAAAGGATGCACAATACACTGATGAGGTGGTGTTCTTTAGTCCATCTGCATGTCCTTCCTTTCTCCACATTTTAACCTTTCCACCAGTTTGGCTAACTTTGTCTTATTTGTCCATAAAACATCATTCCTAAGGGCTCTTGTCTGTACTTCTAAACATCTTATGAAGCACAGTAGAGATCATGTCATTCCCAGCCTGGACATTCAAGGACATATCTGGAACCGGCTCACTCATCTTTGTTGATGATGTATCTAATGACAATGGGAGCCGAATTTTCCATAAACATTTTTTTCTGCTTTCTGCTATGTTGGAGAAGATGCCTTCAGACTTACTGGATGATGCTTCATCAAGCAGCATGTCAATGACCCAAAGTATACTCCAGTGCAACCAAAAAATTCATCATAAGAAGAAAAAAAATGGAAAATATTAGACTACTCAAGTCAATCGCCAGATTTAAGTCCCATTGAACATGATTGTTACACATTGAAGAAAAAATTCACAACAATAGGAAATAACATAAAGTGACTGCAGCACTGCCTCTCAAATGATTACACAAGGGTTTTGGACACAGGCTTAATTTACCGTACATGGAGACAAAGTATAAATCTAGCTGATCTTTATAAATGTTCAGATAAATAATAATAATAATAATAATAATTGCTTACACTTATATAGCGCTTTTCTGGACACTCCACTCAAAGCACTTTACAGGTAATGGGGACTCCCCTCCACCACCACCAATGTGCAGCATCCACCTGGATGATGCGACGGCAGCCATAGTGCGCCAGAACGCTCACCACACATCAGCTATCAGTGGGGAGGAGAGCAGAGTGATGTAGCCAATTCATAGAAGGGGATTATTAGGAGGCCATGATTGGTAAGGGCCAATTGGAAATTTGGCCAGGACACCGGGGTTACACCCCTACTCTTTTCGAGAAGCGCCCTGGGATTTTTAATGACCACAGAGAGTCAGGACCTCGGTTTTATGTCTCATCCGAAGGACAGCGCCTGTTTACAGTATAGTGTCCCCATCACTATACTGGGGCATTAGGACCCACATGGACCACAGGGTGATCGCCCCCTGCTGGCCCCACTAACACCTCTTCCAGCAGCAACCTTAGTTTTTCCCATGAGGTCTCCCTTCCAGGTACTGACCAGGCTCACACCTGCTTAGCTTCAGTGGGTTGCCAGTTGTGAGTTGCAGGGTGATATGTCTGCTATATTTGTATATTTTGTCTCCACGTATGGTATTTGAAGATGCTTGTGATGCTGACAACTGTGGACAGTAATGACAGGAAAGTTTAGCACCAATTTTGGCAAGTTTTGTCTTTTTAGTTTCAGGACGTTGCCTGTATCAGTGTGAATGTGCCATCTTCAGCGATTTTACTGTAGACAGCATCTCTTTTATGTCCTTTGAAGGGCTTGCACCAATCTGACATCCTGGTATTACGATTTAACGAAAGGTAATGCTGTCCATAAGCTCCTCACATGAGTATGAGAGTACAGTTGGGCACATCTCTTTAATAGATATGGAACTTCTATGGCATTTCAGTAAATGAAAGTTGACAAATCCTTTAGAACGATAAGAAAATCTAAATTTGACACCTGTGCCAAATAACAGGAAAATAAATGTATCAATAGTCTAAAATGTTTATTATATGTTCAAACAGGTCATTTTTTAAAAGCAAACAAGTCCTATACACCTTATGCTACTTAATGAGTGTGTGAAGCTTAGTTCATGTTTGTATTAGGGATCTTGGCCTAAACATGCTTGGAGAAAATGTGCTGACCCTTGGAACATCTCCCTTTCAGCTAGATGGGAGATGGGAGACTGAGGCACTGGTGTTTGGGGGTGAGTGGGCATTTCCCAGCTTCACCACATCAGGGTGGAGTTGGCACCACAAGGAGACATTGGCTGGCTATGTGTTTGCTGAGACTGAGTAGGGCACACTAATGTTGCTTTTAAAAATTTAAGTCATCTTACACTCTATCTCCTTTGCAAAATATCCAAGGTAAAATCCTTGTCTCAGAAACTACAAAGGCTGCACTCTTTTCCTGTATGCAAAAAGGTATTCATTGACTTTTTACTTTATCTCACAATTCATCATACTCTTCAAACTTCATTTCTCATATTCCTCACATTTTATCTTCAGTGTTTCATTACCTATTTCAATTTAACATCATTTTGTTCTTAAAGAGTCTGTGGAAAGGTACAGTAGAACATTCAGTTTTGTCTCATGGTACAAAGTAAACACTGAATATATTACTTTTTCTCCTACAACACATCTGGTGAGGCAGTTACAATGAAAACTAACAAAGCAGTTAAACTCTAATGTGTAATGCATATCAACTTTATATTGTAAAACACCTGATATCTTTCGAAGATTATCAGTTTTACCAGAATACTGTGGGGCTGTGTCGTTTTACGAGTAAAATTGAAGATCAATCTCTGTAGTGAATAAAAGGTTCAGTCCCTTATTGGCTTTGATAAAACACTATGGATTTAAATATGTCTTTATTTTCATATGGTGCCTGGGATGCTGAGGTTTGCAGTTTGCATGGTTTTTAAAGACGAGAACTAAAATCCAAATGATTTAATGTTAAGGCTGTAATTTTTCTTGGTTGTATTAAATCCGGTATTGGAGAGTTAAATACCATTATAAACAGTTTTAAAACATGTCAATATCACTCCACCCAGGAAGAGGAGCAGCTACTTAGTGAGTGCAATATCCTGCAAAGCGGTTTCAATTGGAGTTTCTCTCTTCTTTGTCTAATGAAGAAATAAGCTTGTGCCATCCTCAGAACGAGATGTTAAACTGAAGTTCTCAGCTCAATTAAAGACCCCACTCTTTGTGAAAGCAGTGTCCACAGCCCTGGGTCACTGGCTAAGATGCACTGCTGCCTAGCTCTGCCTGGCCTCCCTAACTCTCTCCTTCAGCTGGTGAAGAGATTTCCTGCCATGTACAGTATCACCTAGCCTGTACCCCCTTTTTGTTAAAGCAATATAGAATCCTTTGCTATAGAAAATGGCTTTAAAAACTGACTTTGCTAAAAGTAGATATATAAACCACACTGTAGTGGCCTCAAGCAATTTATCACTCATACACAGTTTTGATGCTGATATACTATATCTAGGTTTATGCTTGCACTGCAGGAAGTAAGCATTTCCACATCAGAATTCATTTAAAGATACAAATGCACTGACATGAACAGCACAAATTGGAGGTTTTGTGTAATGAGCAATTAAAACTAAAGGAACTTCTTTTGCATGGTGAGATGGAGAGAGAAAATAATTTTGATACAAAGTGGACTGAAAATGGATAACTGCCATATAATTATTCAAGGAGGCTTCATCAATCGTGATAGCAATCTCTTTTCTTTCAAAAGGGGAAGCTTTTTTTAATGACAATAGCACTGACAAGTTGCGAAGGTTATTAATGCCCTATTTACACCAGAGTTAAAATGGGTATTGGACCCCTGAGGCTCATTAACAATTCCAAAACATTCAAGCAGACAAAATCAACTTCAGGTGCCCCGACAGGGAAAATGTACTAGGTACCTGGGCTGATACAGGAAAGCCTTTGTTGCTTATATTCCCTTTGACCAGTATTTTGAGAATACTAATTAAGAGTGAGTAAGGCCTTTGTTAAATTACAAGATGACAATTCGCAACAGATAAAGTTTATAATGACTATACAGCAAGATAACCAGGTTCATCCTGGTTGAAATCTGTGCGAGACCTTAAGAAAAAATCTTTTTTGCACCTTTGTTCACGAGCCTAGGGAGAGAAGACCTCTCCTGTGAAAACACTGTTTGAATGACAAGCATTAACCTGTTCCACACCATTACAGAACAGCTGTAAACTAGATAAGAGCTCAGCTTATTGATACCAGCAGCTTACCGATACCCATTCCGTGAACAAAACTGCTTTGTAATCTCAGGTGCCATTACAGTGAATGTCTTAGCACTGCGTGTGCTCTATTCTTACACGATCACATTTTTGTCTAAATGCTCAGATGTGGTGGCTCTTGCTCTCACATTGTCCTTAACATTCCCGGCCATCTTCCTCTTTTCAGTAATGGCTGATCAGTCCAGCAGAACTATTATGAAAACGTCCCTTTGAAATATTTGTTTTATCACGTCCTTTATGTGCACTGCATCAACTAAAATGTCCAGCAGTGAAAGGCAGGGAGCGATAGATGTAGAGAAATGGCATGTGTATTGAGAAATGAGCCTCAACCACACTTTTTTCTGAACATGAATAGGAAACAATTGCATCCTGTTTGCTCTGTGTGCACACATCACCCTGCACCAACCGAACAGCTGACAGGAGCGCTGGGCGCTGAATGGCACGGGCTGGCATTGAGGTCCTTTGCAGCCGAATAAGCTCAGGGCGAGCACAGCCCTGCTTAATTGCAATCAGCTTTTTTTTTTTTGTTTGCCCAGAAGTCTTGTTATAGGAAGGACTGTCTGAATGCAGGTGCTGTCCGGGGCAAATCTTGCCATACAAATACAAGCAATTAAAAGCCCTTAATCTGTGCACTGCAAGACATGAGGCCTGGGATTTACAGAATTTAAGCTTTTCATTTTGTACAATCCAAAGGTGTGTGTTGTTTTACCCAATTCAGACTCTGACCACAGATTTTATGTATGAGATTCTGCACAGCAAGCTCACACTCACCACACAGAGACGAGGTTTGTCTTGGCTCCTACCCTGGGGACCCCTCCTCAGTTAGAACACTTTTCTTGAAGAGTACAGTGGTCTAAACTCTATGGATAGGTGAAAATAGGACATTCAACTCAGAGGAAGTCCTATATCGCAGACCATGTGAAGCAGTGGGAGAGGAAGAAAAAAACGGGCCTCATAGGCAGAAACTTTTACCTCCAAATTTACCATTCGCCAGCAGTTTGCTGAAGCAACCTGAGTGGAGTACCTCCCTCCAGGAAGTACTTCAGATTTGGACCCAGAACTTCCCAGCTCCAGAATCCTGCCACTTCTCCAAACTGCTGCTTCAGCAGCTCAGAAAACCTGCTCTGTAGTATGCTGGCAATGAAGAGCTCATCAATCTCAAGTACAAATTGAAGAAATGCCAATTGTAAATCTTTAATTTGTATATAATGCATTTGAACAAGTCACATTTGTGCAATTTGCATTTGATTGTGAATGTGAAAAGTCTGACAAGGCCTTTTTAGAGTGTGATCAGCTAATTATTGCATTTCACTAGACATTGTTTCTCTAGCAGGACTTCAATAGGGCAGCTGAAAGAACACTCAGAAAATAGCCAAATCTGTTAAGACTGTCAGATATCACAGGGAGAATGGCCCTATTAGAGCCGCTCAGTTCTGAATGTGGTAATACTTGACAGTAATTCATTTGTACTCTTTGAATCAAAGGTAACTATAGGCCAGTGTATAGGCTGTCTGCATCCCAGCTAACATACTGAAACTATTGCAGAGACAGCAGAGGACAGGCTTACACAGTACAATACAGTTGTATTGCATGTCTACACCCATGCAAATAGAGCAAAACACCGAAGCAGCTTCAGCTGCAAAACTGAAACAGTATTATAGATTACAGGATTCTGAATGCCTTAAATTCTGAGATTTTTTATCAAAATGGTTCAAACAGCTTTAATTACGTGTGGCTACTGTTAACATCCTTGTTAAAGGAAAACTCCAGAAGCAAGCTGATGCTACAAACTAGGCTTTAAATGTGTAAATGTCAGCCGAATACTATCGAAACATTTGTCATCCAGGTGGGGCTGCACATTGGTGGTGGCGGAGGAGAGTCCCCATTACCTGTAAGGTGCTTTGAGAGGAGTGTCCAGAAAAGCGCTATATAAGTGTAAGAAATTAATAAACTGTAAAGACTGCCACCGGTTTTCCCTTATAATCCCATCTCCAACTCATCACCGTGGAATTTCACTTTAGCATAAGGATGCATGTGCTTATTTTTGTGTCAACGCAAGGTGATGGATGGTCATGTAGATTGTGTATCCTGAAGTGTGGGCTTCCTCGGTTACTAAAAACAGTGTGGATTTCAACATGCCTTCATAATATTAAAGAGATTTAAGAGAACACATGACACAAAAGCCACAAAATTGCAAAGCAAAGACCAGTTTTATTTATTCCGAGGACTCATTTTCCCTCAGGTGCTGCTGATGTGATTAAATCCCTGGGAAATTCTTTTACAGTCCCTTTCTACAGCTCAGGTATTCATGGAGTTCTGAACCACTGTGTTATCATTATGGCAAGAAACACCAGACAGGTGGGCCATAACTATGACCCAAATCCATTTATTGTACGGTGTGAAGTTCAAAGAAAAAACAGTGATGCAGCTGATGAGACAAGCAAGTTCTGCTTACTTAGCAAAAGGTGCAACATCCTCTTTTGAAAAATTGGTAGCATTTACAAGACACTGGTTTCAAAGACCTGATTTGGATGAAGACCAGAGGGTGATCTGGTCAGATGTTAATATACAAGTAACATTATGATAGCCTCAAAGGCACTTAAAGTGTGGACAACCCCCTTGGCAGCTTCAGAATGGGGACTATGAAGCAGAGTTCAAGGGAAACATGGATATCACACCACAAACAACTAGCAGCAACAGAACTTGTCACCTTCCAAAAAACTGGGAACCACAACTAAAAAAAATGGTGGGAAGCTACCAGTTCCAAAAACAGTTGGCTATCCACACACAAAGAAAAGAGGTAACTGTTAAAAATCTCCTGGAAATTGTGTACAGGAAGCACTTTATGAGCACTGCTTAATTTTTTTGAAAGAGGCTACTGCACCTTTAACTTAAGCTTTCTAAATAGTAAGTTTTACAACCACCCAAATGATAAACAGGTAGTTATTACGCAGATTGAAACACCTCTTGGCCAATTAAATAACCAGTTGAGAAGATTAAAATTCTATCACTATCTGGCAAATTAACCAAATTCTTTGATTTTTTTTTCCTTTATATAGAACACTGACTTTCCAGACAAGCAGCTTTTATACCCACGCTGACACCATGTTAGACAAAAGTTTTGTACTTTAATAGAATGCCCTTTTAAAATCTATTTTATATAACAAGCCTTTTTCTTTTCCTTAGCTAAGACATAATACACAAAGTGTAATCTAAGTAGATTTGTCATCTTAAACATTTTTTAAACCAAAATATTTTCCTCTATCTTCATTGTGCATTCACTGAATGACAAAGTTACTGGTGACTACCAGAATTCTCCTGTACAACTGTCACCTTCTAAAACAGGCCAGAAAACAGCCAAATACAAAATTTATTTCAATTTTGCTTTGTTTTTGAGGGAGGTTAGGGAAGGGTGTGAGAATCTGTTTGTATGTTTTTTCAGGGATTTTAACGCAACACAAAAAAAATAGTAGTCCTCTACCACAAAGAAACTTTTATAAAAAGGACAGGTTCCAGAACTCATGTCCTGGCCGATCAATTGTTCTCAATCTGTTCTAGATCCAAGTCTACGCAGTCCAGAGGAAAAACGCCCCCTTCGTTGCTCTCACAATCGCTGGTGTCCTCATCGCTCTCGCTCACAGCCGCTGTGCTGCTGAAGGCCCGGATGTGGCAGGCAGTGCTGTGGCATGAAGCAAGCCTGTGGAGCCGACACAGGCCCTCCTTCATGGGGCTGGAGCCAGGGGTGATGACATTCATGAGGTGGTCGCTCGAGTCGCAGGGCGACGAGACAATGGTCTTCATGTGAGGGTCATCATCCTCCTCGTAGTCCAACGAGCAAAGGCTTTTGGAGTTTTTTAAAGTCTACGGGAGAGAGGAAAATACTGTCAAAATACTGTCAAGTATTGCAGAGGGTGCTGGAGCAAAGCATTGATGAGAAGTCAAGAGCTTGACACCATGGGGGAACATAGGCATACTGTCTTTCATAACTTCGAAGTACCATCATTATTGAAATTTGCAGACGTGCTTGACAGGACATTCACTTCAAACTGCAAATCCCAAGCGCTTAGAACATCGTATGACCTTGCTACCACTACAGATGTCAATAGTGAATCATAATAGTACAGAGAAAATTACCATTTAGAAACTTAGCAAGCATGTGTTTGGGAGAAAAACACAAACAGCCCCAGTCCAGATAAATGCAGCTGTGATGCAAGTCCTCACTGCCATGCCACTGTACCACCTTTGATTGCACTAACAGAGGCACAACAAATCAGCCTGCAATGCTAATTTGTTTACTAGCTCATTAGTCATTAATGTAGATTTCAGTAGCAATTAGGGGAAGAAAAATAGGACTGATCTAATTTAACAAAACTTGAAAATGGGGGAAAAAACAATGTTCAAGGCATATGGCTACTTTAACTGTTATGTCAAAAGAAAGCACATACCTGCACCTGTTAAAAGTTTACAAAGTCTGAAAAGGCACTTCAAAATCTAAATCAGGGATGGGGAACCTCCAAATGCTTAATGATCACAAACTATGATATTGATGACTAAATCAAGCACTTGATCCTTTTCTTGGCTGTTCTGAAGTCGGACATGAGATGCAGGGGGGAAAAAAATGATGACAAAATTCACAAGAACACTATCGGAAGGTTTAAATGCAGTCTGGCCTGGCTGATTAGATCAATGCGGGAAATCTGTCAAGCGAAATTCCTTCCTTGCTATACGGTCAGATAAACTGTACATTTTGAGGTATAATGGGTATAATTATGTTATCGCCTCAGCAGATCCGCAGCTGCCACGCGGAAAGATGCTTGATGAACTGGCTCGCTATCGGAACAGAAAATCACTTGAGTGGATTGTTTAAAACCATCATCTAGTCCTGAAATGTTTTCGGCTGTTGCTTCTAACATTGAGCAAGCACTGTGCGTATTGGTGACAATACTTCTGCCCAGAACAGCTCCACTATGATAGATACTGCCCAGTTTTAGCAGCTGAGACGAGCTTTAGTAAGCAAAAAAAAAAGCAATCCATCTTAAAATACGTCCTTGAGGAACTTAGTTGTTAGTAACCCTGTTTTAGATTAATTGTTAGTGCAATGTAAGAGTCTGAATTAAACCAAGACCTGCACCTCCTACACAGAAAAACCCACATGCCTGGCTCTAAAACAGGCTCTGGCCAGGACCACTGACACCCACTTCAGTGTTAAGCAATTATGCAATGCAATATACACTCCTTTAGACTCCTATTGTTTCAGTAGTGCCACAGACACTAACATACATCTCAATGACCTACTGCTCAAATTTTGTTTTTCTCACAAATCTCATCAGAAAAGTTGATACTTTCAAAGATGCCATCATCCCAGATTTCTTTGTTGGACTTTTTGGTTTTGCAGCAGTAGTCAGCTGAATGATATCTTGGGCTGAAATTTACATGGACACAGTATGGTGCAGATAGGGCAGTGCTTAACTTTTCACTTGCATCCCCTTGGAACTTTGATTCAGCTGCAAGCCTACGTTAAATACACTCAGGTTTAATTGAAGATCACATGTCCATGAGCTATGCCTTTCCTAAATATACAGCCAGAAGTGTATGAACTGTGCTAAATGATTGTTTGAATGAGGTCGCACTTGTGGGTGCAGAAACCGTAATTTCGGAACCATGCCAACTTAACACTTCTTCATGGAAAGTGGGAACTGCTGCCATTACTCAATCAGAAATTTAACAGAGAAGCCCATTATGAAATAATTCCAAAACCCCCCCAAAACACTACTACAAATCTAAGTCCTTGCCTTTTTTTACAAACCCCTACAGATTCTTTTTTCAACCTCCCCTGTTCTGACCATTGAAATTATGGAATCTTACTGGTATCTTGTATCAGATGGTACAAAACACTGGCTGCCAAGCACAATGAAGTCTACTCATAGTTCATCTCAATTAGATTCACAGGTTGCAGTTCAACTTCAAGACTGTCCTCAAGCAGCTTTAGACTAAGTTATGTTTATATGCGTCAACTACAATCCATTGTACCCTAGTGTTAACTCCTATACTTAAGACCTGCACGCTGAAGATGCACTAAGTTCTGACAGCCCAATCAGACAGTCTCTTCCAGTTAATATCCCTAGAACAATTCCAGTGAGTGCTACCAGCTAGTCTTTAGGCCACAAAGGTTACTAGAGCCCTCATTAGTTAAATCTGACCATAAGACAACCTCTGTTGCCTCTATACACAATTCCATTATGTGATATATTTTTACTTATTTTATATTTGGAACATTGCTCATAATGTTAAGATTTCTTTAAGTGAGTTCACTGTATATATTTAAAAGTCCTGTGTCTTGTTAATTAGTTCCATGTGATCTCATTTTTGAATCTGCAGATTACCTACCAGAACTATTTAACTTGAATGTTTTCTATCGCAGTTTCTCCACTCTGCCGGAGCTCAAACTGCTGTATGGCAATAGCACATAACCCTTATACAACAGGTAAACAACTAAAAACCAAATTCTCAGATGCAGAAAGTAGAAAGCTCAGCTATAACAAGACTACTTAACTCCTAAACATCTGCCTCTGAAATGACCAAATGTATTTTTAACAAGGAAACCTGGTACTTAGTGAACAGCAGAAAGAAGTAAAAATAAAACTGCTGACAAAGTATGCGGCAAGTGCCACAATTTAAAAAAGAAAACTCGTCATCCTGAACAGGAAACAAATCACATAATGTCTATAGCACAGTATCATAACCTAAGTGCTACCGAAAGGTCTGTACAAATTGTAAAAACATTTGTTGCCAAGAATGCATGAGTATTAAACTGAGGGGAGAAGGATTTTTTTTTTTAAAAAGCTGAGGTTTAACACAATTGCCTTTCCCTTGGCCCCCTGCTTCATTGCTCTTCAGACTATTCCGTCCTTGTGCTGCAGAAGCACAGAGGGTTTCAGGCCACAGAAAATCACTTCATTAAATGCCATTCCCGGCCTAATTTTGCATTGTGATCCTCTGAGCTGATCCAAAAGGGAAGCAAAGCGCCAGATGCTCTCAGTAGCTGCCACCTTAGTGGAGCCTCATTCACTATTCCAAGAAAACCTCCAGGCCTTTTATTCAAAACCAAGTACCCCCAGCCTGTTCTCTTCTGTAGGGGGGACAAAGAGCTGACTTGTCTGCGGCTTACTCCCAACGCTTGATTATCATCTCCTGGCCCTGCCTACCACTATCGCCTTTCCTTCTTCCCAAGCCTGCTGGAATTTGAACTTTAAATGGATGTCCTCTGCGGGAACAATGGATAAAAAGGGAGCCTTTGATTGTTCATGCGTCGCTGAAAAGAAAAGGACCTAGACCCATCCTGGCTGAGGCGTAGCAGGACCTTGAGCAAGGCCGCCGTCCTCAATTGCAATGGACCGACTTAAGCCTGCGCCCGCTCATTCAGCCTGCTGCGCGCATATTTCCATACCCCACCCCCTGCAGCACATTCCCCAGGTTCCAGACATTTAACATCTTTCCTTCGAGAGCCGCGGGGATGCGGTACAGCCCCCCCCCCCCCTTGTACAGCACGCCAGAAGGCACTCAGACCCTTTAAATTCAACCTGAAGATCACACTAAAAACACGGAAGGATGGGAAGTCAAGAACAAAACAGGCAAATCTAGATTTATGTTCTTGATCTCCAGTCCTGGAAATGAAGTTGGTACAGGAAGACTTCCTCAAGTTTGCACTTCAGCAGTAAGAGGATTCTTATAAAAAGTTAGTGAACAAGTGCCAGCAGGGATTTCTCTTCATCCCAGGTTTCCAAATCCAATACTGCGGACTGCAGGGCTAATTCATACCGCTAATTCATACCAATTCTGTCATCTACTGCCAGAACACTCCTGTTACATCTCCCTCCCCCTGGGTGAGGTTTATGGTGTCTTATCTTTCTTTGAGCTTAAATGCAAAGTCATCAGATATTGCGCTGTTCGAAAAACACTGATCTGAACCCAAGGTTTGTCTCATCTTTTGAATGGCTGCTGCTCATATAATCCATAAACTGAATTAAAGACCCTGCAGCCTAAGATGCAATTATATACTTCTTTTAGAATGTACTATTTCCCTACCGCCTAATCAGACCACAATAAAATGCTTGCTTGAAAAGCCGTAACTTCTGTTAAGTTTTGTTCTGTAGTTATGCTACAGAAATTACTTGATTTTTTTAAATGGCTTTGAAGACTTTTGCTTTTCGAATTGAGGACTCCGCTCCTTTGAACTGCAGGAGAAGAGACCTGCTGACGTACTTTTTTGACAAGGGAGCCTGTTAGAAACATCCATCCGTCCACAGTGCAGGCCCTGCATCGCCCGACAGAAGAGTCGGCCCTGACTGGAGGAGCAGAGCACATCCATCTAAGATTGCCAGAAAGCTGCACGGAAGGTTGGAGGAGGTGCTGTTTTCCGATAAACGAGAGCCCTGGCCAAGTCAAGCCCACTGTCTCCAAGCAGTGGCACAATCCAGGCCATGAATTTGTAACCTGATGAGCGCAGATAGGACTCATTACAGTTCCATTACCAGCACTCTTTTTACCATTTGGAAAAGACTCCTTCTGGGGCTGGCCGTGCTGGCAGTGAGCTGTAACCCTAATAGGTGGGGGTCCTCTTGAAATAAATGCTGAGCTGTGTCAAAGGTTGCTTCGAAGGAATTGCAGGAGGTGGTGGTGAGGGGGGTGGGGGAATGAGGGTTGAACACTGCTTCCACTTAGCTGCAAGATGAAATTAAAAAATCGTCCTGTCTCACCCACATGCTATCAAGATAAATTCATAGCTACCACTGCTTTCAGGGTATGTGTTTGCATGCTTACAGATCCAGATAATCTTATCCTTGTTTTAGAGCACAAAACACACAGAAGACACTGCATCCAACCGGGACAGAAACTGAAGGACGAGAATTTCATAATCTAAGGCAAAAGGCTATTCTCTAGGGTTCAAACAATTGTAGGCAATTGCTCAGTCACTGGTGAGAGCTGAAAATTCACTGCTGCAACCATATCAGATAGATCCAGTCTCCATGAGGATTTTTATGTTAAAAATGGACAAAAGGCTTGTGTTGTCATAAGATTCTTTCAACAGAACTCACATTGAAAATCACAATTTCTTGCCAACAAGTGTTTTAAGAACCACAAATGTACTCAAATCAGTGAAGCAGCTGTTGTCAGTTCTTAATTTTCCCCATTTTCAAAATATTGCATAATCTCTGGGTATGTCACCTGTTTTGCCTAACAGGGGTTGGCAGGCCCATTTTTGCTGTGGGTCAGTCTGCGCCAGTTACAGCAAAGGGAAGAAAACACTAAGCCTGTGCTCGGAAACATTCAAAGGGTGCTCATTTCTGTAGGCAAGCGGAACCACTAAACAGTTTATAAACATACAAATACCTAAACTGACCAACACTAAATGTTAAGCATCATGAGCCTCACTGTAATAGAATAAGCCCATCATCGGTTCCACAAAACAAAACCACACAATGCTTGCGTAACTGCTACTTAGACGTTTAACTTTTAAAGCCCCCGGAGGAAGGTGCTGCAATTATTGAGCACTATTCCACATGTAATTCTAGCCCTACAAAACACCCACACACCCAAACTGACCTTGCAGCATTCCCTTAACATTTGCATTTCTGCAGTTCACCGGAGCAGAAACGTCTGCCTGCGAGGTGGTTAGAAGATAGTTAAAACGCTCTAACACATTAGGAACATGATTTTTAGAAAACAGGGTATGCAAAGCTGGGAAAGCTGGCACCTCTGGGAGAGTGGGTGGAGAGCTATCCTCCTGCGTGCTAGAACGCCTAATGGGCAAACGCTTCCTGCGTCCCCCTCCGCCCCCGTTAATGACCACCTTGTACGTCAACAAAATAAATAAAAATTAATTAAGAATGTTTAAGTCATTGGAAATAACAGCTCCAATGCACACTCATTAACCGTGCTAAGCCGGCAGAAAGCGCGCGTCCCTGGCAGAGCCGTGTTTGTGAGTGACGGTTGCCAGGTTTCAACCTCATTAAACCCATAGATATTTTGTAACAAGTCGGCTCTGTCAGACCACACCGCCGTTATAGAGAGGCAAATGAAAAGTGGAAGCAGCTGCCGCCAGCACCTTCGCTCAGCAGAGGGGAGAGAAGCCAGACTGCAGCTGCCACTTGAGAGAAGGGGGCCCCAGTATTGGTTGGGAGGATTGGGTGCATGGAGGGAGGGGAAGGGGGGCTGCCAAATTAACTCATCCAAACCGTTGCCTTCTTTGTAGAAAAGCAGCCTTCGCCAGCCCAAGTCACGGCCTAGAGACAGAGGAGCAAACTCTGAATTTTATGTTAATGGGAAGACGAAGCACGCCGAGAATGTTTTGTTTCAAGTAAAAAAAAAAAAGAAAAGCTGCACTCTGATTAAATGAACTGATTGAAGTCGGAATATGCCGCATGTATTCCTTTATACATAGACGTGCTAGTACTTTTTTAGGGTAGTACTGGGAAACGAGAAACATCTAGAATTTCAGGTAATGCCTGACTGCTCTCCTTTGAGCACAGTGGGTAGATATTTCCCCCGTTTACAAAGGTTAGAAATAGCGTTCCAGGCCTAGAGGTGAAACACAGGTTGCCAGGTAAGATTGCAGGAGCTTTGCTGTGGACTTCATACAAATATTGAATTCACGTGACTGAAGCTTTAACTGGAACTTAGTTGGAAAAAATTAGGTTTTGGATAAAAAACCTCCTAAAACCTGGAGAGCAATGAATATAACTGCTTACCATATATAAGAGGTTAAATATAGAAAGCTCGTATTTTTCTTAACCAAACATGGCAATAGACAATTCTAGTCTATTAGGTAATGTATCATTTTTTGTTAAAAATTGTAAACATTGGGGAAAAAAATTGCTTTTCAACTTAGACAGGAATTCAAAATATATGCATTAGTTATCACCAATTCCAAAAGTTCCTTTTCTGAGTTTTAAACATTTTTGCCACATCTGAATGATACATTTTATATTTGGCAGTGAATGCCAACAGTAAATTCCATTAACATAAAATACTACTAAAGCACTCTCCTTCACTACAGACTTTTTACCGATTCCCATCTGGTCAAACTCATTTTGCGGGTAAAACCATATATGCAAGTATTTTCAACAAAAAGTTAAAGCCATCTTCAAAACCAAGTCACGGGTCTTCTGCGTGTTTTGTGCTTAAAAACCCATCACTTAGAATTGCCACAAATTTGGTAATCAGTAATCATTTTGTAACTGGTAAACAGACATGACATAGCTAACTAAATTCTGCTGACTACAATTCCACCAATGGAAGTAATACAGGCTGTACAAATGCAGTCCCTGCATGCAAGATCCCCTTCACTGCTCTGAATTCGCCACGCCAATCCCGCCCTATAGTGTTTTTTTCTAGAAAACATTCAATGCACCACAACAGTGCTGATTGGAATAGACAAAATTATTAGTTCAGTGCAGATGCAGTGGAAATTAGTGTGGATATCTCAATGTGGTCATTACAAATTGCAGGACTCATTTGCAGGGAATTCCACAACCCAGACTTTACAGCACTAAGACAGTCTTGAGTTTACCAGCAACTCTACAGAAAACCAGTCAAACATCCAACTCGTTCACTGGCATTCTATACATCAATGATTTAGGACAGTATTCCTGCTTTATTAAAGCATACCATTCTCATAACTGAACTGAATTTTACAAAACCTGCCTGTGTACAAAGCCAGAGTCTTAACAGGGGATTAAGGTAAATTGTAATTGAAATGGCAGCTAGCTAGGTCTACATAGCTTCAGGCTTTTAACAAAGAAATGATAGTCAACCTTGTGGCAAGTTCAGAAAGTACTGTCTGTCAGGGGTTTTTAAAAGGCAGGTCTGCACAACTGCTTTAGCTACTACGCTCCAAACCCCTCAAATATACGTTGAAAGGTCAAGAGCATAGGAATTGCTACGACTGGGAAGATGTCATTCAGCTCGTCTAGATCGTTTTGGTTTTGCTAATAGTCCCAGGCTCTCATGCAGCCATTTTCTACAAAAAAAAAAATCAGCTGGCTAGGTGGCTTGATCTCTACTCCCACAACCCTATGTGTAAGGTGTCTCCTGCTCTCGGTTTTAAATGCACTATCCAAGCAACACTCAACCAGGAGTTTTTTCTAAAAATGTAAAGTATTTAATGTAATGCAAAAATTTAATGAGTCAAAAGGGTGTTATGCCTTAGGTGGCAACTGCCTAGCTGTTTTCCATAAAGAAACTGTGAGCTGATGCGCTCTAATAAAATTAAATTAAAATCCAAGCATTAAATCCAACTGTGAAAAATTACAGATTCTACTTAAAAGGTGGATGACTCATTTCACAGCTTTCAGATTTGTTCATTAGACATTTTTAAAAATATACACACAACATGCGCCCTACATTACTCAGAGTTTTAAGAATATACACTGACATTTTGATATTTAAGTAAAGGTACAACTAAAAGAGGTACCTGAGGGCTTTAGTATCATTTTTCTGAAGGCTCAGGTTTTTACTTTAAGAATTGTTAAGACTGCGTCAAGTCGGTAAAACAGTGTAAATATACAAAAAAAACACCTGCTGTTTTGTAATAACTGGAAAATTAAGGCCTAGTCCTATCTTTTAGTTTTAGTTTCAGACCACTGACATGGAAACAAGTCCCCATAAACAAGGCCCCTGTGTACACCAGCCACGGTCCACTGCCTTCCAAGTGTGAAAGCAAACATGCACAGGTCTACTTCTGTTTAGGGACGATAACCTGAAACAGGATTCATGGACAGGTGAAGTCAGGGGGAGGCTTTTCACTTTTCCTGGAGCTTATCACCAGACCCCATAGCAGCTGCTTGCTCTAGAAGCCAACAGTGCGTGCCTGACAACAGCTACTTTAATCATCTAACCACTCGTCTTAAGCGCATGTACCACCCTCACCTTTTACAGCAGGCCAGCAGCAATGCCACAGAATAATAGACAGGCAGCTGGGGGAGGTTTGCTATGTAACTATGTTTAGTTCTGTAACCAAACTTATATCTCTCCTCTTTTGATGCCACCACCTCCCCCCCCATACAGAAATGGTGGCAGAGGAAACAGCAGTGAAATAATGTGGTACGTTGTCAGATATGACTGGGTGAACAAAGAGGGGCTGCATAAAGGTAGCTAAGTAGCCAGATAAGAAAGGTCCGATTAAGGAGAAAAGGTTTCCCAAACGTTTGTGAAAAGGGAATTTTTCCCAAGCATTTTAGGTTTTCCACAGAGATCCTTGGCTTCCAACAGGTGCTGTTAATGAGCTTTCTTGTATTCTGATTGATAGGTTCTACAGCTCAGTACAAAGCTCAAACTGGATAACTCACTATTTGGAAGAAGCCATGATTTACTCTGTTTTAGCACCAGTGTTAAAAAGTGAGATCCTGAATGCCTACAGGGTAGATAATGGAAGACAACACACTAAACACACTAAACTGTTTTCTAAGATGGTCTTAGAAAGCCTGTTACTCCATCTCGCATATCTCTGCAGTGATCAAACAAAATGTGAATTTTCTCAAATCCACAAATGTGAGATAAGTAGCCAATTTTGACAGTTAAAAGGGAACAAAAAAATGTTTTTAGAACATTAAAATTATTGCAGCTTAGGTGACAGAACTGTTACTTTTAGCTTTTAGTTTGCATCAAAAGTACATTATATTTGATGACACAGGAAGAACCCATTACACCTTCCAATGTTGGTTTGATTTCTTAGAAATCAGCATAAGAATGGTCCCACCCAGAAGATAAATGTGTACACTAGAAGCCTGTGATAAGAGACCACGTTTTGAGAAGGTTACTATTGACACCCACACTGCAGTCATCTCCTTCAGTCTAAAACATGAACAGTTAGAGATGTTGCCTCTGCCATTTCCTCATTTAGATTAGCTCTGAATGTAAATGGCCTCTGTCGATCCATTATGCTACCTCCTTCATAACCATTGTGACAATTATTCAGCATAACAGCCTTTCTGAAAGAATTCCTGAAAACAAATGAAAGTTCTTAGTTCTGTGGGTTCTTAGTTCTTTTACCATCTTAAACTGGTTTATTTCATTTCATTGACAGATAGGCCTTATGTAAACGTCATAACTTGAGCTATACATTTTTACTGCTCTAATTTTCATCCTTAAAAAATATCCCACATTGTCAAGCTCCTTGATATTGTACTCAAGAAAAGGCAGTCTATAAAAAACACTGATTTGTGAATGACTCAGTGTTAGAAATACAGGGCATGAACCAGCTGCTGGAATAATAGTTTTTAACTTACAGGACTAAAGGAGACTGTGGCCAACTCCCCCACTAAACAGCTCTCAAGGGCAAGACCATAAGACATTCAGGTTGACATAATAAACCACAAAAGATTTTATCTGAACATGAGCTACCCCCTTCCCCTACATTATGTAAAATTCTCTGCTATTTCAAGCCATTTACTTTAAATCATTTCTGCTCAGATGGAAATGTTCTCCTTCAGCCGAACCTCATTTTGAGATTCCAAAGTTTTGAACACAAACTAGAAGAGGCAATTCAATGATGAGCTGGACAGTGTCAGGAAACGCACTCCACCCAGTGTAGGTTTTCACTGCACCCCTCCCTATACCTGAAACGGCTTATTTTCCTGAATGCTCTCACGAGAGCAAAAAGGAAATCAAGGGTGTTAATTACACAAAATTATACGACAAAAGGCTTGAGAGCCTCAGTCTCCTGTTTGAGAAGCACACACAGGTGTATTGAGTAACTCTGCTTCAAGTGACACCTAGATTTATGGTAGTGCATTAGATTTCCAGTATAAACCACCTTTTGTCTGAAGAATACCCAAGACATGAGAGAGGGCTGGTATGGAAGACTGAGCGGCACTAAAGCCTAGTCCTGCTGCTAAGAGTGATCCAACAGCTGTCTTTTCATTTAAACCACTGACAGGAAACGTCTTAGGTTTAACAAAAATCATCCCTTATACTGTAAGACTTATTACATATTAATACAGTGGACAACTGCTTGCTCCTGTTATATGGTGTATTTAATTCTGTATGTAAAACAGAATTCAATATTCTTACAAAATGCTAACATTTTGGGAGAAATACATCTCAATCTGTAAAGAATGTTGACAGTTTTGCATTGTACAAAAAATGTCATTGGTGCCAAAAACTATAATAACTCTGTAAAACACCAATCTTAAATGTTTTAGATTTAATATACAGTATCACCACACAAACATGCCAAAATTGTCATTTAAAAATGCATTGGGGACACTTGAGGTCTATCTGATCCCAAAATACTTATTTACAAAGACACCAAATAAAATAAATAGGAATTTAGAGGAACAACAAGTTTTAACGAAGAGAAAATTTAGAGGTAAATGACCTTTTCAAGGCTACTGTAGTGTGCATTAACATTGAAATAATCATTATAACAATAATAATTGCTTACACTTATATAGCGCTTTTCTGGACACTCCACTCAAAGCGCTTTACAGGTAATGGGGACTCCCCTCCACCGCCACCACCAAATGACTAAGGTGCTCAAGGCTATTGGTTGTTTGGATCCCTGCTCCATCACTGAATAGAAGAGGTAAAAGCAGACTTCATAGAAAAAATCAGCACAGAGATTCAGAAAGTCAGCAGTAGAGACTGGGAAAATACTCTGGGTTCCTAGAAAAAAAAACTCAGCAGCTGCTTTCGCTAATCTGCCCCAGCCTCCCCCTCTCCCTTCTGCCATGTGTACTTCAATATGAACCGCACACCTGAGCTCTGAGCTGAAAAGCGTAGGTGTCTATAGCAACAGGTGCACAGTGCAACAGAAAAGGGATTAGGCACACAGACCTTTGAACAAGGTGTTAGGACACTGAATGCACCTTTCGTTCACTGTAAGGTCCCTTCTATGTCAAACTAGCAATGCAAAGCTTCATGTTTAATATACTGACAAACCCTAAATACAGACTGAGTTAAACATGATATATATTTTTTTGACTAAACTCAAACTACTGATCAAAGAAATTGCAGGAATATCTTATATACTGGTCAATACTTGGTAAGTTATGAAATACAAAATGTAAATAGTACTGCACCAAAAAATGCAGGAAAGATTTACAATTTTTACAATTTACAAAGCAAGCGGTATTAAGCCTGATTTTAGCAAAATGTCCTTTAAATTATAGTTTATAGAAAGACTTTGAAAATTACTTGAAACAGTCTCTTAAAGCATCAGTGAAAGCTCGAAGACCTTTAAAACAAGCTTGAAGAGACTTGTGATAGGTACTATTTAGCCAGACTTACTGATCTTTTCATAAAGATAAAGAATGTTTCTCTGTGTATGAAAATTACTCAGTCACTGCTTCAGGTTCCTTATCAATCTTTTAACTATAACACGCAATGCAACCCGAACCGTCAACTGAAGCCTACAGGGGAACGCATCAGACAGTTTTTTGCAGGCAAGAACAAAGGGGGTGATTTTTCAGTAGTAAACTGGGCTGCAGCTTTGGAATGTATATGCGCACTATCCTGCTTTACGTGCATTACTCTAGCGCAGTGGTTCTCAAACTACGGTACGCGTACCACTCATGGTATGTGGAGTACCACCAGGTGGTAAGCCATTTGATCCTGGAAATTTGTTGTGTAGTTGCACGAACTAGAGAGGTTGCTCCAGAAATGAATGGATGCATTGCGACATCCACCGCGAGACCTTTGCCATCAAGAAAATGCCTGACGATTTAAAATCTGTTAGACTCTGTTGTGAATTGTATCAAGGCTTGAAAAATGAATTCACATCTGCTTTGCTCGACTAAACAGGCTAACCCCTCTCACTGAAATGGTGCTTTTTTATTGTTAATTTTTAATTGTTGTTGTTCCTGTTATTTTTCTGTAAAGCGCTTTGAGAAATCACCTTTAAAGGCGCTATATCAAATTACGTTTATTTGAATATTTTTTATATGTGTATGTGAGTGTGTGTGTGCAGGCGCGCTCATGTTGGTCACTCAGAATTTCTGGGGGTCCGACGAGACGATGACTTGTAGGTGGTACTTGGATGCTTTGGTTTGATCACGAGTGGTACTTGGTCCAAAACGTTTGAGAACCACTGCTCTAGCGAGTGCACATGACAATACCTCCCCTCGGAAACCAAATTACTGCCTTTTCATATGAATGACTGGAAATATCAGCCCAGCTCACAAGCATGACAAACCAGCTCTCACCATCATATTGTTCTCCTTTCTCACCCTTGTGTTACTAAGAAAAGGGCCTGAAAAGGGCAGACCCCAGGCAAGAACCGATCACCTGAAAATGTTCCAGCCCTAGTAGACTGGGAGCAAGTGTTCCCAGTGCTCTACTGGCTGTTACCTTCCAATAAAATGGAGGAACAGGAAAGCCACTGAAGGGCAACGTGATTGGTGTCTTGGCTTTTTGTCCAACATCCACCCAATTTGGAATCGTCAATAGTGCATTTTTCGCCTCTCGGCTTGTGACTAAGAGCCCTGCAGCCCCACACGGGGCAGAACGAGAGTGTATGTGGACTTCTCCAGCACTCTCCCCCCTCCCCCCCTTGAATCCACTCATCTTTTAATGCACCACAGCCCCACACCAGCAAACTGGCGCTAACTGAAAAAATGGTGCGACCCTTGCCAACAGTACTGCAAGCAGGAGTTTGCAGGGGTCATTGTGTCAGATACCACTGCTGAAGAAATCCCAGTCACAGTTGGCTAGTGACCTAATCCAGTGTGAACTCGTGAGACCAAAACCATAGAGCTCAATGTGCGCTGGGGTGAATGCCTTTATAAGTTGAGCCACATGGGAGGCTAAACTTATTCCTTTACAACACAAATATAAGAGGAAAAATTGCAATTCTAAGTTTGGTATTGTCAAGACCGATACCCACAAAATAGTCACATTGAGCTATGATTTACAAGCAGGATAAGAATTTCATGGCAGGACAGTATCCCTACAAGAGCATGCTTATATAATCAACTTTAAAAGCCAATAAATGCACCAAAACTTCCCACACAACTCTACAAATCCATGTTCTAGAAACCAAGAACATACAAAAACATTCCAGGTCATTCCCCCCATCTTTAATTTCAGTCACATCTGCCTGATGTTCATCTCCCCTGATTCAAATAGTCTTGCACAAAGGAGGGGACCAGATTTTTCTACAAATTCCTAAAGGACATGATTGAGTTTCCCCTTTTCTAATGGTTGCAATAAAACGTCTGTGCCATTTACAATGGAGTCGGTTGCACCAGCTCTAAAACAATGCTCATTTGGGTAATGTCACACCAGCATTATGGTTTAATCACAGGAAAAACAAGTAAAAACAGCTCTTTATATTCCATGAAAATCTGTTTACACATGAAAAACTCTAAAAAAGCAGAACTAGATTGCTTTCTTAATGCTATGATAAATCACTTCCACTTAACTGCATTTAATCTTCATTTCCAAAATGTCTACAGTCAACTGAGAACTGTGCATATGCTCTCATGTTACTGATCATTAGGGCACAGCTAGTCTTTGGGGAAAGGGATAATGCACAGTTTTGTGAAATGAAAGTCAGCATTAAACAAGCCAAGGATAATAGTGAGAGTAAAGGCACATTAAGACGACAGTACTATAAAGTACGATAAAGGATAAAGACTCTCACCTCATGAGCATACAGTTAATAGCCTTAAAGGACCTCTCCATACCAAGTCTGATTTCTTCAGTTTCCAGGCTACAATTTCAGAAATCGTGGAGGTCATGACACTTCACAACAAGTGCAGCACAGGTGAAGAATTAGGACCTCACTAAGCAAAGAAAACCCTAAAGACAATGTATCTTTACACAATTCACTTTACAATTACCCTAACACTGTTTTGGAAGACTAAGGAAAATAGAGGTTTACGCCTGTTACTTACATAAGCCCGCACTAAAATTCAAAGTTAAGAAGATGCCACAAAATTTGATTTTCAACACCATGACAAATTTTAGCTACTTTAACGGCCTATTTTACCATTTTGTCTTAATTTGCAAGCATTTTGGAACTTCATGAAAGTAATTACCAAAGAAGGAGCCAAACTGTGGTGGTAAAACACTGCCCAAAAGTCAGACCTAGTGTGGTATATCACTTGGGGCAATGCGCCTCTCAAAGAGCTCATGGTACCAGTTCAATGGGAAAGCATTATCATACATCTTAAGACAACAGATTTTTCTCACTATAACTTAAGTATGTCTAAGATATTCCCTCACGTTTGTAAAAGAAAAATGAAAGGACAATGAGTACACATTAGGGGGTTGACTGCAACAAAGTTCTCAAAAGTTATCAAGCAAAATATTGAATAAGCAATGAATTGAGTACAGAATCAATGACATTTAAGTTATTCACAGCTAAAAACTCCGGTGGAGTGTTAAGCCAGCAGATTTGCAGTTAAGTAGAAACCAGTTAAGTAAAACATTCATAAAAGATGCACTATTGTTTAAATAAGAATCCACCCTATCAGTGACACTTGTTACACAACTGCAATCACACCATTTTCACACAGTGTGAAAAGATTCATCATCTCATGACCAGTGAAAATGAAGCCACAAGAAGTCTGGCTATCCCTGAATATTCCTTGCAAGATAAGGTTAGTATCAGCTTTGTCACAGACACAAAATTGCTGGTTGTAAAACCTTTATGTGCTTTCCAATACACAGAAGCAAAGGTCACTGATGGAAAACCTGTTTAAAGGTACATGAAGAAAATGTCTTTCAAACCAAGGAATGGAACAATCTTCTAAGGCACAAACAAACAACTTAATAAGCTGCTTAATTAGCCACAGGCACAGCTGTTTAACTCCAATTGCTTCCATTATTTCAATACTTTGTTCATGCAGGAAGGCCTTTCTTTCTCTGTGAAGACCAAACTGCTTTGCATATTAGAAGGGACCATTTGTGGTACTGCTGGAGCACCCACTTTACCCCATTACGGAAGTAAGCAAAAAAAGGTGTTTAATAGAAAGCATGCAATGAATTGCATGAAGCCAATTATGAGTCATACAATGCTCAGGACTCAGGCGGTGCTGCTTTGCACTACAAAAAAACAGACTCAAATAAGAATGCATTCAAGCTACCAAAGCCAAGAAAAGAAAAATTCAAAATGCAACACCAGGATTTCCACATGCTTCACAAAATTCCCTTTCTTAGTCTTTTTTTTAGCCTACTCTGGATTTACATCCCCACTACAATGCAAGCATTTCTAGAGCTCTAATTAGCAACGTTTCCCAGTGTAAACCTGGTTTAAGGCACTTTTTGCTAAAAATGATGAAGATCGACAGCGACGCACGGCTTTAAATTTTTAAACAAAGCACGGTTTCTCTAATTTTAATATTTTACTGAAAAACGTCAATTGAGAACTCTCATTTGCATTGATCTCGAGAACACCCATTTACTCAGCCGGGCATTTACTGGAACAATTCGAGGGAAGCGCTTTGCTCAATTGCACAACATCCCATCCCACCAAATACTCTCTAAGTTCAGAGTCCAAAGCAAAAACTACGAATTCTGCTGCCAATTCTTAGACTTAGTACAACCCTGGTGTACAAAGAATAAAAGTGGAGCATTATCTCCACCTCAGACAGTATGTTAGATACAGGCAACACGACAGCCAAGATGTGTGGCGCTGACAATGCAATAATACTGTAATTCCTTTTGGTATATGGATATAAACCACAATTCCTAAAGCTGGACTAGCAAAACATTTACTTCATTTTGATGTGTTATGACAGTAGTCTGCCATCACAGTAGTTTCAGGATATTTTCAGCTTACAGGACACGGATGTTTAATTTTAAAACAGCCCATGCAGCTTAAGTAGAAAACTCAAATCAGTTTTGCACAAGCATGTGATAGAAAGGGGTACAATTAACCTGAAGTTGGAAAACTAAAGGCAAGAGTAACCCCTCACACACTGCTCCATGGTAGCCTTTGATTTCAGAAACTGTACCCACAACTGGGCTGACACCTCCTTCCAGAAGATTCTGTTCCATGTCTATTACAATGACTCAAAGTACTGAACAAAGGTTCCTGAATTAATGAAAAAACTGCTACTAAGGACATTTAACTGATCTGTATGGTGAAGACAAATGGGAAACAGCCAGATCTAAATTATACAAAGAACATGAAAAACATTTGGCATGTAAAACTGAAGTTTACTATTAAACCTTTAACATAAAACACTAAAACTGTTTTACAATGCACCTACATTACAGAGTAGATTCTGTACCCATGACTTCTGCCGTTTTACACAAGTGAGAAAAGGTT
The DNA here is from genome assembly GCF_040954835.1 of Lepisosteus oculatus. NCBI lineage: Eukaryota > Metazoa > Chordata > Actinopteri > Semionotiformes > Lepisosteidae > Lepisosteus > Lepisosteus oculatus. Next base: position 34,413,770 of record NC_090696.1, on the reverse strand, counting down.
TATGTAGAGCTTGATGTTTCACGTAAGTTTTGCAGGCTGAATCATTAGCCCACAAAAAAGATAAATGACTGCTGAAAAAAAGTAAGAACTGAACACATAAGGAAAGAAATTCACCACACGCAAGCAGAAGCCACTCTGTGGCTCCGTGTATTGCATCAAAAACTGCTTGTACAGGAAGAATGTTATTCATGTTGACAATTTCAGGCTCAAATGTGCAGTTGAGACTGAAAAGGCATTGTATAAAAGGCTAGGCTGACAGGAAATTCCCAAACATTTACAAACACCAGAAGTCCTGGATATCTAAATTGCTCTATTAATGGAAACTCTGGAAATATGTAATAGAGGAACTCAGTATGCTTCAACAGTATTTTATTACCCATTTCAAATGTTGAGTTGTTGCTTTCGTTTTTAGGTTTCCCAGTCATTTGAGCAAGTTTGGTCAAGGATAAATTGTATCTAGGTAGACTTGCTAAACCACAAAGCAAACCTGCTTTATCGAAGCATTTACTGCTTATTTTATAGTCACTTAATTTGCCAAACTCCCAATGCTTATTTCCACTGGGAAAGTTCTGCATTGCATTGTTTAGTAGCGGGATGTGACTCACAGACACTAGAAACTGAGGAGATGACAATCCCTAAGGAAGATGCAAATTGCAAGATCTCATATAAAGGCTACTTTTCCTACCAAGAGCTTCTCAAATGGAAATAAAAACAATATACATCTGCAATTTTACACAATGGTTTAAATTGAAGCATAACAGTATATCTAACAAAAACGTGTACACTTCCAATACTGACAATAAGATGTTTTCTTCAGTCAGGCCTAAATTCATATAGACACCTATAGACAGATCCCTCTGCACAAGAAGATATAAGAAATTACATAAGCCATTAGGTCTGAAAACCACAGATTTACTATGGAAGACCACAAGGACAAAACAAAAAATAAAAAATTATGTAATACAACACATAATTAGTAAGACTTCTTAGCAAACATTCTTGTGCATTTATGTCTATATGCTGCCCATCTAGATGGATGCCCTTACTTGGAATTCCAGTTAAAGTTTTACACTTGTGCTATTCACAATGGATGAATGGATGACTACTACTGAAGGCTTTTTTAGCTCCAAGGCCAAAAGAAAATACTTAAATACTACTTGTGTAATGTTGCATCAAACTATTTGGAAGCAATGTACTTGCAGTTTAACTCTACCCATAAAATGTCCTTAGGTACCACAGAAATGTGTCTTTAGAAATCATAGTGTACTGCTTATTCAACGGCGGTCAACACCTTTCACAGGAAACTGGCTTCTTTGTCCTCTGCTGAAAGCCGAGAAAGAGAAAAGCAATAAAGCAAAAACAAGTGACTAGGTCGTCCAGACCATAAACCAGTGCACGTTGCCAAAGTTACTAGAATCGAAACTAAACACTGGTTATCTTCTACGAGTCGTAAGGATGCCTTTGCTACATAATAGGTCTAAGATGTCAAAAAAAAATCCCCGGTTTACGCTGACCTTTGGAGGAGACAAAGCTCCCCCTGCAAAAATGTAATCTTAAAAAGCACCTTAGCAAGCACCCACCCAGACACCATCCTCCCCCTTTGAGAAACCTTGCCTCCAACAGTGGTTTCTCAAATGAATATCTAAAATGCTTTTAACTGCTTAAGATAAAAGTAGGCATATAGCTCAATGTAAGACAGTAGTAATGAATGTGTGTCACCACCACAATCTGCACAATACCTTGAGCTTGGGCATTGGTGGTGTGGAGTTCAGGTCAACTACCCTGGTGAATAATCTTAGCATTTTAGGCTTCTGGCAAAAATATTACAAAGGTAAACGTACTTGTGTAATATTGCCTATGGAGGTAAACAATATGTGGACAACCTATTGTTTCAGTCAGATAAGGAAAAACACATCATGCCTTTAATGGACTGCTTGCTGGCACTACAAGATTGATCAACATGACCAAACCTAAGTCACATTAATCCTTCTTCTCTAGCCTCCCTGTATTGAATCCCAGTGTCATATCAAAATGCTTCAAAATCTCCTCATCTACAAAGCACTAAAGCTTCCTACCCTGAAAACTCAAAAGTTTTGGAATGCTACCCAAAACCGAACGAGCTTCTGAACTGGTCTTCAAAAGCTGTTTGAAACCTTTCGAGCCAGTTTCCTAATTTAATACGGAAAAGTTTTTTGTATTCTAAAATGTATTTTCCATACTGTCAATTTGATTCTTAAAACGCAGACCTTTTCAAAAAGCCTTGAAGACAATAGCGTTCGACAAAATTAACTTCTAGGCCTGCCAATGGTTCTCTTATCTATTGCTGCATGCAAACTTCAGATTTAGTTTCTCCAACCTCATTGCCCAATAATTCTCACACAAAGGGAAAAAGCTTGCAAAAGCCTGAACACATTTCGTGGTCAAGGGCTTGTAAATTGTCAGGCAAAACACCTTCACTACAGTACAATCTGCATGCAACTGTCAGCACAGACTGTAAATGCATAACCAGCTGAAAGGCTCACCCTCCTCCATAATTAATTAAATCAAACTGCCTCACTGAAGTGACTGCTCTGCTTTTGCCAAAATCTAGTGATAGACTTCTAGAAACTATTAAAAGCCTTTCTTGCTGTAAATTATTCAGTAGAACTGCAAATAAAAGAGGCAGCTCAATTACATTCCATAGACTTCAGATAGTTCACCCTAGCATAAGATGCAGTGTGCTTCTTTTTATAGACACTGAAGTTGTCTGAAATCAGGTCAACATACAAAATCTTGCTTATATCTAAATTCCTCATAGCTCATGCCATAATGCATACCATCTCTGTGTGGACAAGTGCATAAAAAAGTAGTTCCCTCAGACCACCTACTAGGTGTGCACTGTACATGCATACCACTCTAGATAAACATTGACAGGGGTTTCCAAAACAGACCTCTATGATTCCCCCTTGGGACAGATGGGGTCCAAAGCTAAAAACTGAAAATACTTGTGAAAAGTGAAAAAGGAAGCCTAAATCAAGGCTTCTTCTGTGGTACCCTGTGACTCCCTACAAAAAAAGGGATTTAAAACATGTAGCTTTTGACTATCTCCCTTATATTAAGCTATCCACATTTTATGGCAACTGCTTATACAGTGCAACTACAGGACCAACTATTTCGTAGTCAACCTAATCTTGCTTCACAGAAAGTCCAACAATTTAAAATGAAGAGGTTTTGCTGATTTTTTCAAATTGCCCAATACTTTCTCTAAGCATTTTTATCAGATGCTCGGGTACTCTACAGTTAAATATTTTGGGATGTTTCCATGGGCACAACAGGGCGCGCTGTCACAGCCTTGATGAGTTACTGCAAAAGCTGAAACATCTTAAAACCAATGCTGAAGGAAAATGCGAAGCATCATTTCTGAACCCCTTCCACTGAGAAGACAAAGGAAGAGATCCTCCCACTGAACCACACAAGGTGATTCCATGTCCTCTGATTAAAAAAAAAAAGGCAGACACACAACCAGGAAAGATGGAATCTGAATTGCTAGCAATGCGAATCGGACACCAAGCACGGCGTGGCAGATAATGGGTAAAAGCCCAGTGGGAAATATAGATTTCAAAAGGGGTCGACCAGCTGTTCTCGAAAATTAGTGCAACTCAAGCTGTGATTACAGAATTGTGGTGGGTTTCTCCAGAGCGGGCGCTCACCACCCCAGCAGAACAGGGCCGAAATTTAATCTGCCTGCAGCTTATTAAAGGTTAAAAAAGATGACTTTCTTGTGGTGGGGGGGGTGAATGACACAGAACCGAGGGCAAACGCAACCATCTTACGATGACGAGTAATGGAGCTCGGAACGGCTCAGTGCAGAACTTAAACCACACAAGAAAAAAAAAACCTGCAAACGGAGTTCAAGCAGTAGCACTGGCCATCACGCCATACGCAGACGGAGCTCGCAATCTTCCCCTCACTTTGGCGACAGCATATCACACCACAGTACAAACCACCACTCAACACAGGAGGCTGCGTTTATCGCTGTCAATTTTGCTGTGATCAAAATGATTTGGCACAAAAACATGCACTGCAATAAACCTCCCCGCACCTCCAAAATTGCCTTTAGTGAAACATTTTAAAACCCTATATTCTAATACCCTTTTCCCAGAAACACTTTCTACACAAGGAAGCATTTATTAAGGGATTAATGGGGAACTAGCACAAATACCTAACAATCACTGCATCTTTAAAAGAGTAAAGGAGAATGTGCACACTTTCAATCCTTCTTGCATACCAAACTCGGATTTCCAAGTATCAGCATAATTGGTACTTGGATCCACAATTGAAGAGACTTAAGTCGACACATGCTGATAACCTGCAGGCACCCAACCCACTGAAAAACTAATGAAAGTGCCCTCCAAAAATGAAAAGGGGAAGAAAAATAGCAGTTTACTGTTGATATTGTACTTCATTTACAATGTTCACACCATTTAGAATGTCACCTTTCCGGACACAGCTGAAGGACCCTACAGTTCTTTCCTACTTGATGGAATAAATCCACAAATGTGATAAGCAGGTGGAGACCTCAAAGCAAGCTCATTGTGGAATTTATCCTCGGGCACAGGTCTGAAGAGTAAATGGTTGCCACTGCAGTTTTATTAGCAGAAAAAGCCCTTCAGTCTTTCAAGTAACAGCGCTCCTGCTATTTTTGGCCTGGTATTTTCACTGCACTGACACTGCATGAAGGACAGTGCAATTAGTGCACCTCTTCCTTCCCTGCACAGCATGTCTTAACGAGAGGAAAGCACAGGCAATTTGTTAATGCATGTACTTGCACCAGGATGAATTTAATTAGCCGTTTTTATATACGCTCCAAACCATTTTAACTGGAGCGATAATTATGTAATAAAACAGCTACTGGTTGACATGAAGAAGGCACTGCATGTTATAAGCTGAAAAAAACCTGCTGGGAGTCTTATAAATTGGATGTAAAATATTAAAGTGCACAAACTCTCTAGTAAGCAACATTCTAAAAACATTAAAAAGAAATTACTTGTCATGACAAATATCAATAGGACCCTGACTTAAGGCAAGCTACAGAGTAAAGGCAGTCTAGCAGAAACTCCCATGAGCACAGTTAACATCTCTGCCTTGTTTCCATCTATGGAGACAAATTTGAAAACGCAACAGGAAATTGAAAACTTCATTTCTGAAAGGTGGTGCTACTAGTTGAAACACTCGGGTACTTACTGACTCATGAAACCAGTGTTTGTCTGCTATTAAAAAGTAACTAACACCATTTACCTCACTTTTAGAAAAAGGTTTCAGGCATGCAATTATGGGCTATAATGCTAACTACAAATAATTCATTATGGTTCTACCAGCAGTACAATACTCACCCCCCAAAAAAATGAAAAATCCTTACATTCAACATTAACAAATACTACAGAACAGCACCTCCAATACATACATCACCTTCCTTGATAAGCATGTGGATTGCAGCTAATGCCAAGTACCAACAGTGACAAAGTGACAGAAAACGGTAGGTCCATAAGCAATGCTACAATTATAGCAGCCTTGATTTAAAGTCTCTGCATACGTCCTTAGCAGTCTATGAAGGAATGTACTCATGGTTAAAAGTTTTTCTACAAGCTTGGGGGAGAAAGGCACACAAGACCAGATCAAGGGATTCCCCCTTCTCCACAGTCTCTCCCTCTTCTAAGTCAAGCTCTTGAAGGCAAACAGCACAGTAAAACTTTTCAGAAACAAAGCTACATTCCCACAGTCATTCTTTGATTCCTCCTGACAATAAGAATAGTGCACCTCTTCCTTCCCTGCACAGCATGTCTTAACGAGAGGAAAGCACAGGCAATTTGTTAATGCATTTCTTGTGAAACATGCAGCCAAAATGCCTTCCGTAACCACAGAATAAGTGCAATGGATGTTTACATACCACTAATAAACTCTACAAGTTTTCATAGGCAATTACAGCCCATAATATCAGCATCCTGCATTTTAAACAAAGCAATTCAATAATTTGGTGCAAAATATTCATAACTTCTTTACTGAACAATTCAGGCAAAAAGGATATTGAAAAGAAGTAGCCAATGTAAAATTAGTTCACTTAAATATGGTAAGATTAAGACAAAGTTAACAGGCAATATCTTTTACAAAAGGTTAACAGACAATGAATGCACCTCCGCTGATTTAAGGATGAGGTCAAACCACTGATCCATCAAAATTTTATTCTAATCACTATTGACAGAAACTGCACAGACGAATAGTATAAGCTTTTATAAACTAAGCTGGATTTAAAACTGTTCTAATGCAAACCCCAGCCTGCCAGTGATATATAGTATGTCAACTTATACAGTTTACAACCAAAAACTTGTTAAACCACAAAACGAAAATGATCTTTTTGCTAGTAAATCATGCAATCTACCATTGTGTATGACAATTTCTAAAACATGAAGTCATTTGTCTTCATGGGAGTCTTTGGGACTTCCAGCTTTTAAATAACAGCAAAGTAATTTGCTATTTGTTTTTTACAGAAACGTTTTTTTTTTAAACCTGAACATGTCAGAACAGAATCTGTATTCTATTTTCATAGGATTATTATTTTTTTTTGCTCTAGTTTGTCCACAAAACCTTGCATTATATAATACAGATTGAGCATCTCTTGCAGAAGCCCGCTTCAAAGCAGTTTAGTTTTGGTACTTCTGACATGAAACTGTCGTTTTTAGAATTTTTTTATTTTGAGGTAAAAATTATTCCTTACTGCTCTTGGTAGTCAAAAAACGAACGGAAAGCCATTTGGCTTAAGGGAGGGCATGTATGCTTAAATGTTATGGGTATGTTGACATCTTGGATAACCGCTCAACCCCCACTGCAAACGCCCGCCCCTGACCTTACCCGAGTCATCTTGAGGAAATCCAGCGAGGGCCGGCTCCATCGCACGTCCTCCTCGCGCCGGCGCTTCAGACCGCTCTTCCGCTCGTGCAGCACGCAGGGCTGGGAGCGGCAGCGCAGGAGGCCCTGCCGGCGGCTCAGCTCCGGGGTGGAGGTGGGCGTGCTGCTGGCCGAAGGCAGGAGGGTCCCGGCGTCGGTGATGTGCTCCTGAGAGAGCGAGAGGCGCCGCCGCGGGTGGTAGTCGTAAGGCCCGCCCGAGTGCCAGGGGACGCCCGAGGAGGCCGTGCTGCCCTCGCTGCTGTCCACAAAGCCGCTGCTGGCGGAGGAGGGCCGGGGCACGGGCGAGGTGCTGAAGCTGCCGCTGCTGGCGACGCTGAAGGCGCTGTTGTTCAGGGACAGGACGTGCTGCTTGCTGCTGCCGCCAGCGGAGGAGGAGGAGGAGGACGAAGTGGACAAGGAAGGCTGGGGCAGGCTGACGCTGGGGCTGCGCGGCAGGGTGGCGCCGCCGTGGCTGTTGCAGCGCTGCAGGGTGGCGCTGCCCCCGCTGTTGCAGCGCCTCTTGGAGACGGGAGTCCAAACTTTGGAGCCGCTGCCCGGCTTCCACGGCGATCTGCAGCGGGCCAGCTCATCCGGCTCGGACAGGGAGCGACAGTGGCGCTTGGTGGGCGGCGCCAGCGGCGGCCCACAGTTCTCGTTCAGGTTCAGTTCGCTGATCCAGCCTGGCAGCACGGAGGGGCTGATGCCACAGCCGCTGCCGGGCCTGCTGCCCCCCGAGGAGCTGCCGCTGGTTCGCAGGCCTGTGACGTCCCGCTGCCACTGCAGTCCAACACTGTCAGGGGCACCGCGGCTGAAGGGGCACAAAGGGAAATAGAAAGGTGCATTCTTGGTCGCTTCTGTTCGGATAGGGCAGGCCCTGCTTATCACTCTCCATGGGCTCTCTTCTGTCAAAGAAGGAAAGAAAGAAAACGGGCGTTAGCTTCAACTGCTGACTGTTCCATATTCAGAACTGACAAAGAAATTACGTCATTGGTAATATTTTATTCCAGTTGATTAAAATGCTTGGCTTCACAGCATGGTCTTTATCTAGTCAAGGACTTTTACGTGCCTCTTCAGCCCGGCAGAACAATGAAAGCAAATCCTTATCGAAAACATTCAAAGGCAACCTGGTAAAACCTTTTTTCCTACCTTAATTACCCCAACCTTACACATTAACAGGTACTTTTAGGCAAGATCCTAAAAAATAAGGAACGGATGAGCTAAAAATAGGGCGAATTGGCTGTGCTTTTGTTTTACAAAAATTCAAAGTAACAGGGTAAGGATACAGGGGCCCCATAAACTCCATTTAGAAAATCACCTAATTTGAGAAAATAGTTTTAAAAAACCTTTATTGCTAAAACAGATGAGGAAGAAAAAAAAAGATCAAACCTACTGCTTGAAAGAACAAAGGTTAAGAAAATGCATAAAATTCAAATACCCAAGGAACACTATTCATTTTCAAAATGTACACAAATGTTATAAAATAAGCCTGAATCTAAATCGTTCCATATTTACAGCCTGTAAATTGTGTACTCCAAACCCCAATATGGAAAAAAGCATGAAAGAAAATGCATGACATCAAGGCAAAATTATAATCAGTTAATGCTTTACATGCAAGAACAGATGGCCAAAAGAACATTCTTCCCAAATCGCCTGGAAGACATCACTCACTAGACAACACACCCTTTCCCTTACTAGTCAGCTTGACAGTGCACATCTCAAACTTACCATGGATTTCGTAAGGAAACAGGCTGCCACTTTGGTTCAGCTTTTCAGAGGAGTGCTGAAATTAACCAAGGAGAAAAGTTTCAGCGTGACATGAAAGCTTACTGGGAAGAGAACTGCACTCCAGCTCACTGTGCAATCTTCAAGCTGTGCACAGGAAAGTGTGGATTCCGAGTCCGAAATTAAGCTTCTACATCCACGTTGCAAAATAAAAACTCAAGGAGTGTGAAACCCATTCATGACAGGTATGCAATTAAGAGAACTTCCATAGCTGTGTTTAAGGTCAACAAATATTACACAAACTCAGCAATATCCTAAATAAATGATTTATAAAACCTTTAATGTGTGATGTGTGAACATATCCAAATGCTTTCAGATTTTCCTATATAACACACAAGTTTGTGGGTGGCACAATTTTATCACTGTAAAGACTTCTACTTCTAACTCATATAACATGTTTTCTTAGAATCTAGTATAGCACCCCTTATTCAAATTACACACAACCAACCAAATGAAATCAGGACCCCAAAAATGTGCCTTTTCACAAGTTGTGAAACTCAAAACTTCAGTCTCTTTAAACTAAAGACAGCTGTTCTGCAAATCACTGACTACTATTAAGTGCAAAAACTGAAACTTCTGGGTAACATAAGAGCATTCAAATTAAACACATTCTCCAGGCTACAAAATGAATTCTCAAAGTTGGTTTAAAGCAAGACATTTGCCAAGGGATACCAAAATTAAAAGATGCTAGCATTCATAGCCTGAGGTAAAAATTCGGAAACCTCCCCAGTTCCAATTTGGAATGTAAAAAAAAAATTCTGCTAAATTAAAAAAATTACAAGAAATGTGAAGCCTATGACACATTAAGGTGCAGATGTACTGCAGGCATTAATAATATGGAACAAGCTACCTTTCCAGGTTGTTAAAGCTGATGTTCAAGAAAAGGCTTAATGAGATCCTCAGAAGAAATACTAGCAACCAATGAGTTACTTGGGCCAAAGTGTCTTTACCCTCTAAAAAATTAGACTTTAATACCCCTAGAAGTGCTAGAGTCCTAAAAAACAGCTGCAGAATCAACATGGAATTGGAGTTGTTCTAATTCAGGGTAACAAAATTAGGCCTATATGCCTATGCCTCCCATTTCAACATTAATCATGTTTCCTATACAATCAGAAAAGATATCAAACACCATCTATTTAATTTTTATTTATTACTATTATTTTATTTATTTTTATTACATCTAAAATGTAATAACTAAGAAGAGGTTTTCCCCCCAATCATCTGCTAAAAACCTGAGATCATGTCAACAATGATTTTGGAAACATTTTTTAACGTGCAAGCCAAGAGATAGTATTGTTCAGAGGTTTCCTCTCCACGGATATCTGGGTGCAGTTCTGTGTAAACATCCTTAATCAAATGAGTATTTAGGTTAGCAATGCAGCCAGCAGATGCTGGATACAAAACCTTGAACTCTGTAGTTCGCCGCGGAAGGCAGCTGACAGGGTGCATAGCCGGAATCCCAGTATCACGTGTGTGTGGGACTTAACACGAGGAACAGAACCACAGACAACCCAAAAGATTTGTTCTGGTTCACAGGAAAAGGGCAACATGGAGACAAAGCAACGGGATTTCAGAGTTTCACAACAGCTGAAGGGGATGCCAGCAAATGAAGGTTCACTTGCACTACTTAATTTAAAGGTTCACTGCATGGCAAAGTTAAAGGAGACTGCACCCCTCAGCAGAAACTTTTTAGAAAATACGGCGTAAGGACACAATTTACTTACACCGAAAATGTAAGCATGCCCTAGTTTATGAGTGACATTAAATTTAGCAGATTAGCTGTTCAGGACTTCCACCTTTTAATTCTGCTCAATACTAAGTTGGTCTCAGTAGATAAAATGCACAATCAAGCAGAATTAAAAACGTCTACTCAAGAGCTGAAACAGGAACAATTCACAAGAGGCTCATAAAATACAAAACTTACAACTGATTGACCGCATGACTAATTTGAAGGAGCTCCTTTTCTGTAACCAGAAGTCATTTATACAGCCTTCCAGCCAAGCACACATGGGTAGAAACCAGCACTGACCAACCATACTAAAAACTGTTCCCCTTTTGCATTTCAAAACAGAAGTCCCATCTGTACGACACTTCTCAAGCTTTATTCAGTCAATCTGAGGTCTAACCAAGGAAGTATTTTCAGTTTCCACGAAAGAAACTACGCATCTTGAAAGAATAGGTTTAAAAAAAGCAACCAAAGTGCATTTGGAAATGATTGCAGAGAATAAATTATTTTGCGCACCACGTTCAACCCAAAAGCACTAACTACTGTGAAGAGCAACAATATACCAATCTCCTGCAGAGTTTGGGGGTTCTTCTGTATCAATCATAATTATGAAAGAATACATTAGTGTACATTAGGTTTTGAGAAAATGGATATACAGTGACCTTGAGACACCACTAGACGTGAATAAATATCCTCAACCGGATTGCCTCTGTGAGGCTGCAGGTACATGAAACCACATGCGTCGCTTAGTAAAAGTCATCACCTGTGGTGTCCTGCTGCTGAGGGGGGAGGCGGACAGTGATGCTGACACTGACCTCCTCTCTGCCACCTCTGCTTTCTCTCATTACACCTGCTCCTCTAAGCAAGGCATCGGAATTCACACAGTTCTGGCTTTCTGTGCCCACGCAAAACACAAACCCAGGCCTTACAGCTCAGCGCCATGAAATACTGAAACGTACTGTTTAGCCACAGCTTTGTAAAATGAGCAGGCTTGATAAGATGTAGCACGTAGGCCACGTGAGCAGATTCATATAATTTAATCAGGATTTAAATGTAAATGAAACATTATCCGTGACAGCAGTGAAAACACTTTCCTATGTCCTGTGTTCAATCCTTGCAGGACGGCATGGGCACTTCACTGACCTAACTGGAGCTCGAATAAGACACAGGGAATCGGTATGACTTGCTCTGTTGATCCCTACTAGGGTTTGGGGTTGACGTTTCCACAGCACTGTGTTTTATAAAATCTAGCTGGAGTTGAGCATTGGAACGGTTTGGTGCAATAACCTTTCTCCTATCGCGTCCTTTTCACAATTCCTGTATCTCCCTTTCAGCAGCCTGTCCTCATCTGAGAGAGCTCTTAAATGATACATCCACCATGGCTGGAAGAGATGTATAGGAGACCTTCATGATCAATGTCACATACAAGTGACGTTGTATGTCATTTACACTTACATTTTCACTGATGCACAAAACTCCACGTTGTTTTACATTCCCCCTCCTCATTCCCCTGATTGTGGTACTCCGACACGGAGCTCAATTGTAAAATTTACATTGTTTTCAGCACTAGACATCAAAACAAACTGCTGCACAATTATCACACGGATAACACTGACAGACCCAAAGTATCCTCATGCTTTGGAAATTGCTTGCTTCTGTCTTGTAAATGACAACAGCCGTTCCAAAGGCAAGCAGAGAGCAGAGAACAGGGAAATGTCTTTGGATATCGGTGAAAAACACTTTACATTGGTTCCTGCCAATTAATGGACTTGCTGATGCTGCACTGCACTTTTTACAAACCTTACTCTTGTATGTAAGAAGATTAGTGAGTTTCAAAGGTGTAAATGGTAACAGCAGTCCAAATACAACACTAATAAATGTCACAAAATAAATCTGTTAGAAGGGAGTCAAGTTCAATGACTTCTAACAAGAAAAAAACTTCTAGCATCGCAGTCCAGTTATGAAACAGAGTAATACTTTTATTTCGTGTTTTATACACGTTTTAAGAATATCTTGTTCTACAGTACTGTATTTAGGTGAAACTTCCACAAGTTAACAAAAGGCATCATTTAGCAACCACATTCATTGATTGATGAGACGTAAAACCGAGGTCCTGACTCTCTGTGGTCATTAAAAATCCCAGGGCGTTTCTCGAAAAGAGTAGGGGTGTAACCCCGGTGTCCTGGCCCATTGGCCCTTACCAATCATGGCCTCCTAATAATCCCCATCTATGAATTGGCTACATTACTCTGCTGTCCTCCCCACTGATAGCTGATGTGTGGTGAGCGTTCTGGCGCTGCACATTGGTGGTGGTGGAGGGGAGTCCCCATTACCTGTGAAGCGCTTTGAGTGGAGTGTCCAGAAAAGTGCTATATAAGTGTAAGCAATTATTATTATTATTATTATTATTATTAAAGGACAAACGTCTTGCATATACCAAGTCCTCAGGTACAGTAAAGCCAACATTTACACACCAATACAGTTAATTAGCAATACTTATCACAATTAAACCAATTATACTCTTGTATCATGGCAAGAACCGCTGAAAAAAATAAACTCTTATTAAATTCTATCATCAAGTTAAGGTACCACAATTTCCCCTCAACTACACTTGAGACTAACAAAAGATCCTAATTGTAGGGTTATTTCACCATTTAAAATGTCCTTCACTGAGGTGGGGGATCTTTCCTACAGTATATACCTGATGTGGTTACCAGCTGCAAGCAGAAAATCTCGTAAACAACCCTTTATTCCTCTACTTCACCAAGTAACTCTGAAATCAGTCTTGGCATTCTTGTGCAATTTACAATGTTTTGACTCTAGCTTGTTTTGAGCTCAGGCTGATTCATGTTCCAGCACTGGCACGGAGATGAAATCCTTACTGCTCGTTTTTTTCCCAATTAGATTAAATCATAAAATTAAATCATAGAACCAAGAATTTGTAAAAATTGGGTCTATATTGGCCCATAATTGCTGGTGTACAGTTGGCTCAGTTTAATATGCCTTCTTATGGACAGGTACTACATTAGAACTTCCCCAGCCCGTACACACTATTGACTCCTTGGCAACCGTTGGAAAAGGTGTATCTGTAATGTACAACATCTAATTTCCACTGGGTCCTGAAGAAACATCTGCCCATTCTATAATATTTGATAAAAAATTTTGCCTTTCCACTGCCTGAGACCAACATGTCTTCCTAAGTGAAAAACATATCCGCTATTTCCCTTTCGCTGTCTAGAGGTTTATGTTTTTCCTGCAGTAGTACAAAAAGAACTGATTTTATCCTCGATTGCAATATTTATTGCAATTCTTTGGCTTTTCTACCCCTTTAACCCATGTTTGTGATTCATTGTTCCCCTTGTCTGTGCAATGTTGTTGGGAGCGCCTTTCATTTCACAGTTAATGTCGTGGAAACTTGTCAAAACTCTTAAGGCCACAGCTGGAGCACCCTGCTACAGCATTCCACAGCCCCCCCGACAAAAACATTCCATACCCCTTCCTCCCCCACTCCCCCCAGCCCATTCGGGGTCCTCTGGTCCTCTTTTCCTAAAGAAGGGTAGCAGGTTTGCCCACTTTTATTGCCCTGGGGGGTGGGGTGGGGGAGATGTTAATAAATGAAACTCGAAGCAAAAAGGACTCGAATGAACAGTCTGACATTTCTTGATGTCCAAAAAGTACGGTAAATTGCTTCACAAGTCAAACTGTCTGAAATTGGTAGGAGAGAACAGCAGAGAAGGAACTTCGATTGAAATATACAAAACATCAACCGAACTCTTCGCACGTAGTCGTACCAAATGAAGGGCTTTGCCTGTATCTCATGCTTTGGGGGATAATGGGAACCTCTCTGCATTTCTGTTACCGATATGATCTCTACATATCGAGGGTAGGCTCTGTTTTAATTCAGATGCTGGCAAAGGAAGGGTGCACTGGGTCACAAAAAGGTCAGATGGGAGTTGGGGGGATAATCCAATTTTTCTGATGACTTCTCAAACAAACCCTAGTGCCCTGCATTCTTTCCAAACTCAGCAGAATGTTCGCTCAAGCATCAGACTGCAGACATTTGAAATCTTATAAAAGGAGCATAGCAGCAAAAAAAAACAGTCAGGAATCCAGAGGATAACTGGGCTCCCTTGAGAAGTTACAAGAAAGTCTGGCACACAATTCCTCTTTCCCCAGATACTGCCCCACTGAGATAAATGCAGGGCATATTTCTCACCTCCACACCTCTGTATAAGAATTACTTCTATATAGTGCAATGACACAGCAAAGCGTTTGTGATGTTGATGTTTCTTATGCCCTTCATGATCAACTGACAATTACTAATGCAAATAAACGGCTGTCTCAGTAAAGGGGTTATTAAAAGCTTTGTTCAGAAACAGACTACATTTCAAATTATAGCAAAGACGCGGAAGTTCTACTAATTTTAGAAGTTGCACTAAAAAAGAATGAAAAGAATCCGGCTCTCTATATCCAAAAAAGGACTTGGGCTTTATAACAAATCTTGCCTCTAAACACATGGCTTATGTGCTCTTCCCTCATTTCAGAGAGAACATCCTTTATTCTACAGATAAACTGAAGCGAATTCCACCACCAGTAAGATCTGTGCAAAACCATTTTAAAACATACTGTTAAAGTGAGTTCAGATCTAAATCCAGTTTGCTCTTTTATAAGAACTTGAGAGGAATATTGAAAATGGGCAAGTGGACTCTAGTTTGAAAAAGTAGGGTAATGCCACATTAGGTAACTTGCTGCCTCTATAAAGTCCCTGTGCTATATTAAACAAAGGACTTCACCGCAAATACTCCCCACCTTCCTGGGTATAAAGCGAAACTCCCTGCAGATGCTAAAAATAAGCCCGAGGTTGAGCTGCTGTCTGAAGGAGGACCTCATTCGTGGGCCCCCTTACGTGCGATGCTGAAGGGTGGTAAGCACGTAGCCACCTCATCTGGCTGAGGGAAATAAACATTAAAGCCGTTATCTACTCAAACAGGACAAATACCACCAAGTGATTAAGCAGCCCCTCCCAGGACTGCACAAGGCTCCTAAGTCCTCTACTGTACGCAAACCAAACTTACGCCACACACACTGCACTTTCCATTTACTCATCACTCGGCTGCATATTAACTGTCACACTTCAGACAACTTTTACTGGCCTTTAATGTACCAAAATAATCCTCTCTCATCACTCATGGACTGCGAGGGTGGGGGGCGGGCAATTCCTCACAATATTAATTTTAACATAAAAATGCAGATGTGGGAGTCTGGGACAAGCTACCCATCTATGCTGCTGAAGCCTGTACTCTGGATTCTTTCGAGAAACAGCTGGATTATTAGCTCCTAACTCCCACATGGCTAGACGGGCAAAATGGCCTCTTCTCCTTTGTAACCCTTTCTGTGTTCTTAAACGCCTTTGTGTTCCACCATGTCTGACTTACATCTGTGACTCTGGTTCTTCTGTAGTTTCAGATTACCCTGAAGGCAGCGGCCTCCATAAAGAATGAGGCAGGCCTGAATATTCAACCACATTCACAAAAGTGCCTTCACTTGCACTTAAACAAGAACTGCAACTTAAGTTTTAATACATTGCTTTATCACTATAAATAAAAAATCAGAAACACCCTCACTGATTATTCACGGACTCTCCAGCTTTAATCGGGCCTAGTTGCTTCACTTTCCAGTCAGCCTAAGACTACACTATCCCTTAAAGACTGGGGAACAAAAATCCAATACCATAGCACACACTACACAAGCTTTACGTTAAAGATTCTTTCTGAAAAAATACCCAGCCAAATTTCCAGAATTAAATGAACATAAAAGTAATTCGAATTCAGCTGCCTCCAAAAAACATTCACAGCCAGATGCTGCAAACGATTTTATGTAGCACAACACGTTTGTTTTTGTACGCACTAAAAAAAGCTCATAACTACCGATTTTGTCCAATCTGTTACCAGCTACGTTACCTGCTGCAGTACACCTGTCCAATACTGGAAAATATGACCGTTAACAATAAAGAGAAATTATCCTTATCACAAATACTGAACTACTGTTACTATATAGGAACGCTAAGCAAATGGACAAAAACTGCCAGGGAGCTTCATGCGTGTGTGCAGTAAGGGACCATGAGTGCCGTGTGTTGTTTGTTTTACTGAGGGTGGTATGTTTTCACACTTCCTCCCATGCCCACGACTTTGAAGATAAAAAAACCAAACGATAACTGAAGTTACAAAATTGTGACAAGAACATTTATGTGACTTCAAGGCCCTATGTGCGACCCGGCACTTAATATCAATAAACACACGGCATGGACATTCCCTTACTGTGGACATGCAGGAAGCTGAAGCCTTGCCGTGTTTATCCATTTACCTTGTATTCCTAAATAGTACCGGCAGCTCAGTGTGTTGGATGGAAGATATATTTCCTTGTAAAAGACTGAGCAGGATTGCAAAGGTAGCCAGCAAAAGTGTTGCACAACAACTACAGCTTTCAGACATCCACATCAAGCAAATAGTGCACTAGATCAATATAACCATTGACTGTCGTGACCACCCCTAGCACAGTTAATTTGACCTCCTTCCATCTGGAACTTGAATCAGAATGCCTAGATTCCAGAGCAATAGAACTAAGTCATCTTTTATTCCCACAGCTATTTACCTGCTCAGTGTGGACCGCTGACTGCATATTTTACCTTATTTACACATTTTTCTTCTCTCACCCTACATGTATGTCTCATTTGTTAAAGGGTTCACGTTTTGTTAAATGGATCGTGTAATGTGTTGGAGCTCTTACCTGCCTGCAAAGCAAAATTCCCCACCTGGGATATAGTTAAGTAACAGAGCCGTAAGAACTGGGCGCACTGCTGTAAAGGAGAATTTTCATTAATCCTCAATAGTGAGAAAACGTAGGCACTGCTGAAATGGGAGCTTCCCTCATGACTAATGAGTGTTGTCCAGATAGGGCAGGCCCAGGGACTTAAACTGTAAAAAAAACTATGCACTGCATCTCCTTTGCCCCTCTATGGAGTTGCATCACAGATGTACAAGGCTCACTTTTTTCCTATCCGGATGTGCGCCTTTTGTTCACTTTTTAACACAACAGACCGAGATGTGAGAAATCCTTTACCGCCTAACCCGAGCCCAGCTGCCACCCAATACCCTCAAGACATCCCTGTAAAACTGGGATTCGAGGTGTTGAACCACCGCTGCGGTTTAGTTCGCCATATTCCGAGCAGGCCACACTGTGCATGCTAAGTGGATTTCAAAACAGCTTAAAGTGCTCTTCATGAAACCTATTAAAAAGGTTCAATGCTTTCATTTTCAAAAAAGCAGCCCGCTGCACAGTCTACCTTCACAACTAAAGAAAAAAAGAACCCTTAACCTATTGTACACAGCGCCTAGACTGCACAGTATCTAGGTTACAGAACACTTACATTGCTGAAGTATTAAGTGATTCCAGATGGCAAGTTTAAATAGAGCAGGACTTGTTTAAGGGATGCAGCCTGGCTTGAGCAATTACTGAGGTCTTACATGGAAGGCTACCTTTCGAAATGTTCGAAAGTCATTCATTTTATACACGCAGAAGTGGTATGAAAAGTGACAGGAACAGGTTTTGGGTTACTTACCAGATTAATGCTGTATGCCTTACATGGAAGATCGTTCAAGCTCTGGTTCTGCAGCTTCTCAGTTATTAGTGTTACCATTGTAGTCGTCCCTTTGTCGCCGCTCACACCAACAAGCATTGGAGCTGCCTCGTAAGGTGGATCACTACACTGTACCGACCATTGCTGAAATCCTGCTGCCGTGCTGCAAGCTCACTTTCTTAATATTCCCATTAGACACGCTGGAACTGCAGGTCAGCAATGCCTCTCTGCCCGGAACGTCTTTAACTGTGCATCTCTATAATCCTGGAAAAGAAAACGAAAATTAATTGCTTGTGCACGTGTGCTTGTGCAGCTAAACCGCACTAACTTCACTTTTCTGTTCCATCAAATGAAATAACAGGTCCACACCCTTACTGGAAACGGCCAGACCAAACTTAACCTGAAACTACAGGACAATGCAAGCATGCGTTATAGTTAAGAAAACTGGTCAATTCAAAGGTTTCGACTTAGTTTACAAATCCTATCTAGAACAACTATGCAAATTGAAACTTTTGTTTAGCTAACCCTAAACTATGCTGACCAATGATCATTTGGTAAGCTACCAGAACTCTGAGGTTTAACTTTGCAGACACATCTTCACTATGGTAAAATGGGTCAAAGGACAATAGGATCATTCATCTGAGAAATTCAGAAGAACAGACCCTCAACTATCAAGACCTTTCAAGTTGCTGCCTGGTGGCAGCAGCTTCTTATGGAGTATCTGAAAGACTGATCCAGTTCCAGTAATAGCATACACTTTTCAAAACTTTCAGTAGTACTGTAACACAAAAATCAAAACCTCAAACTAATGTATTCGACTGCATATAATTTCCTGCAGTGCATTTAATTTGCAAGCTAGATAGGTAAAACAAGGTGCTTTATTTTGATCAACATAAGGTTAAAAGTGAGCTATAAAACATAAACCTTTGATGATCAGGCCTTTCCAGCTATGCGCATTTTAGGCAACCAGTGACTCACAGCAACGTTGAAAATCAATTAAGACCATTAAAATACACTTCAGTGAAAAAAACCCTCTCTATAAAGAAAACATTTCACTGTGAACTCTATACAGCCAATCGTCACTTTTGAACTTGAAACGGGCAACGCGCTGTACGTAACTGGTCTACTCTAGACATGCAAAAACGCCATATCTGGAGTTAATGCCCATCTACCCAGGAAGTTCAATTCTACGTTTCTGCATTAGTTGTACAAAGAAACTGCATAAAATGTCAGCAGCAAGCTGCAAAGTATACAATGCCAGACTAAGCAGGTTGTCTGTGACAAAACACTTCAGCCTTAAAATATCCAAAAGGGAAAAATGAGCTCCTTGTAAATGAGTGTTTGGTTAGGGTGTTACCAACACCCCTGACACCCAGCTGGGTCTGCTGCACTCTGCCAACATAGCTGCCAACCACATGAATGCATATGGGCAGGATACGTCATATTAGCTGGTGCATAGGAGGTCAGAAAGCCACCATGCTGCAGCGTGAACTCACAAGAAGTGCCTGACTGCTGGAAGATTAAGTGAAATGCACACACCTTCCTAATGCCTTCTGTTAACCACATTTCCTGCTCTAGCCTATCAAGCAGAGAAACCCCACCATGGATTTTATGAAGGCTAGCTGAGCAAACGCTCCTTAGCCCACAGCAGACACGAATAACTTTTAACATAACTGGAAGAAAAGCTGTGATTCCTGGTTTTGCTGTATGATGCATGCATGGCATCATACAGCAAAACCAAAGATCTGAACTCCAGCTATGCTCAAGCACAACTTATTTCAGCAGCTGTTTGTGTAGGCATATGACCACTGGAAGCACATTACAGCACAGACATAACCAAGTAAATGGCTCAGTAAAAGCCTTCTAATCAAACGACAGAGCACATGCTGAATCAATACGACTGGGTACTTAACATTTAACAAAATCAAGCACCAAAAAGGACAAAGGCTTATCCATGAAGGAAAATCCCTTAAATTCCAAACAAAAGTCTTTTAATCATTCTTACATGAAAGCTTCACATCCGCAAAGATTGTCATATCATTTGTGACAAGCAGAAAAGTTTTAGGTAACAAAAAATGGAACTATAACGATCTACATTTCAGCAAATTAAGCTCACATCTGCATGCATTTATCTCAATCCTATGTTGCTGTTCTGACATTTCAATCCATCAAGTTTCACGGAACTAAGAAAACTACACACCATAAAACAATAAAGAGAACTACCAAAAATAAGCAAAAGGGGCAGGCCGCTTCTCATATAACAAAGGTTCATATGTTATGATAAAGATTTTCATTTCCTGCTACTTTTTTTCCCCAACTCCAAGAGATGCTATCAAAAATATTCAAAGTCGTCAAATCCGCTCCCCTTCATTAACATGTAAATTTGACCAACTTGGCGCTTTTCAATTGTAACGCAAAACCTGGTCTGTCAGAAAAAGAAATGATTCAAATTGCCAACTGGGAACACATTTCCAGCACAAAAAAAGTAAAAGTTTTATCTATTTGCATCCTTTCCACAGGCCAAGCCAAGCAAGAAACATCCAACAACATGGACTCAGAAGACAAGACTGGCTTGATTAGGAGCCAATCAGCTCTGTTCAAATGTTTGCACTTACATTTGGTTTTACAACCACATCTCTAAATAGCAACAGAGCTGAGCACACAAATGGAAACGGGAACCAGGATCTCGTGTTCAGAACCATGCTGGTGCTGGAATCTTCCAAGCATACACCACAAAGCTCAGATGCACGTCTTTCACCAGTGAAAACTGTGCGCACAGTGGAACGCAATCAAACCACAAGATCCCAACGGCGGCAGCCATGTCCGCAATGGGAGACGATAACGGACGGCTTTTGACCTTTCTCCGCAAGATGTAACGAGTGCAGCGTTAGCATATCACAGTGACCCAATTGGCCTTAGACGACACGCAGGCCAAATGTACACATCAGTTTAAAATGGACCCATGGGATATCGCATCAGGAGTATGGACTGACCCATAACGTCATGGACATCTTCACTAAAAGGATCCCATGATGACTGTTTTAGGATACCTCATGAAAATGCTGCTGGGACCACAGAATGGTGTACCTATAAGTTAGGAAAGGGGGCACAGATTATAGCTACATATTAGATCACAGTGGACTCTGCCGACGGCATGTTCAGTGAAGTATGACACACCTACCAAAGACACAGCACATCCCGTTTCCTTTGACAAGGATGATCAGGTGGCATGACAACGTGGGGGAGCCAAGTTCAGAACAATTATTCCTCGTTTCTTTGACATGCGAGTTGGAGAGGTGGAGTGAAACAGTTAATTCAGCTTTCCAGAGCAGCAGTGAAAACCCAAGAGAGTAATGCAGTAGTTCAGTTCAGGGTAAATGTTTAGAAAAACTAAAATTACCCAACAGCATGACTGAATAAGAATCAAAGCTGTGTTGTCCTAATCCAGAGAAGCAACTACAAAGCAAACATGAGTTGCCTTTCATTGTCTCAATTTAAAAGAGGCAAAGAAAAATAATCCCTGTTCACTGCAGTGGAGAGCACTGGACATTTTCTCATGTGGAAGACAGTCTGCCTGTAAGTCTGGAATCTGCTGTTCCAGAAAAAAGTTCAGAAAAAATAGCTAAAATGACAAGCAGGTTGCAGTATATTTGGTTGTAGGAATATAAAAATTGACTCGGGAAAATGTTTCAATTCTTTATGTTCCTTAAGCTTCAACATTTTGGTCAAGACTTCAAAGGAAACAAGATTTCAGCTTTATTTTGCAGTCTTCCAAGGCAATTTTCTACAACATTTCATTTGAACACCAACTTGGGTGCAATTTAATAGTACCATAGATTTTTAAACAATTTTGAGGACTTTTCATCAAATTATTGTTTCCAAAGACCGGGTGGTTGTGAAAGGTGGTTTCATTGAAATGAAAATGTCATACTGATAAAGGTAGCCTACGTTATACTGCCTCGAGCCTGTCTTTCAGAAGAGAATGGAGAAACAAAACTCTCCACATGAACAAGTAAAACCACAAATTTAGCAAGAGCAAAAACTGCATTTCTCTACTTTAAGCATGTCATATAATTAGAACATAACAGCTAAAAAAAATACAGTATAATCAAGCACATTAGAACATCTGCACAGAAGAACGTTTATTTAAAATTCAACAGTTTTCAAGAGTTACCTTCAAAAGTTAAAAATGTATCGGTCTGCCTCTTCCTCCTAGAATCGATTTGCCTTTTATTTTACAGAGTGAAAACTCCATTTGCAAAAAGCCTTTCCTACCACATGTCTGTGTATTTTAATTAACCGAGTCAGACACTATTTTCAAGCAAGGCCACAGGACCATGGGAACAAAAAAGCAAAGTCTCATGGATTTTATTATGAACCTCATCAGAGGCACTTTTCTGAAGGACTCGCAATCTGCAATAAAAACTCTGCAGGGTCAGTATAGTCTATCCTATGTCAAAAGTATTAAATTTATGGCAGGAACACATAATTAGGGCAGGAAAAGTTTCAAGTGCATGCGGTTCTAGAGGGAACAATCCATCAAGTTATAGGAGGTGCCAAAATGCTGCCATCATCTCTCATAACACAAAGGAATGCATTCTGAAAAACAATGGCTGCCAGAGACGGGGGGGAATTCCTCTGGAGCTGTCCTTCTCCAGCCAGCCCCGGAATGCCGTTATCACCATTCAGGCCTTTTCTACTGTTAGACCGAGAGACCCGGCATCTCACAAAATACTCCACGACAAAAAAAAAAATGCAAGTCAATGAGTGCCCCCCTAAAAAAGCTTCTTTTAAAAAAAAACATCCTTCAGAATACTGCTTTACTAAGGCACTGAACTCCACAGGGCTGTAAAACAGCCTTGCAAACACCTCCCGTTACCAGAAGCCAACTCACTAACTTCACTTCGTTTTCTAAGGGTCTGACTTTCAGGATTAATTAGAACCAGGACCCAGTTAGCCGTTACAAATTAGCTGCAGGATTGCAGACAAGTGACCCGCCAGAAACGGCCAGTAAGGAGACAGCCTACGCTCGCCACAGCTATGTAGGTCAGTCTTCAGGCCTGCTACAGCACAGCAAAACAAGGCCCGGCCCCGTGCGCGACTCTGCAAAAACACCCACCAAGATGCTCGACGAATGCAGGAGGTATTACACACGCACAAACGCCAGCAAGCTCAACCACCATTAACTTTCAAGTAAAAAGGAACCCGTTAAAAAAATTAAAACGCTCTCAAATTACAATAAAATCTATACATCCAGAGGCGACAAAAAAACACCACCCCAAAACTCAGCTTGGCTTTTTTTTTTAAACTGGTTTCTACAGCGTTCCAGCCCAAGATGTTTTAGTAACCCCAGTGCAACGTGGAAAAAACGAGGATCACACATCAAGAGCTTTTCCATGAATCAGGCCTGGCGGCTGTTTAACACACCAGCACTTGTTTCCTAAACAGTCTACCAGTATCCTAGAAATGGAAGAAAAAAAACTAGCTTGAATACTACTAACACTGCAACCCACTACAGCATTAAGAGGCTGCAGGGCTAGGCTGGGGTTTGGAGATTAAATCTTCAGAGGAACAAAACCCAATCTCTATTTTATGAAATTTCATTACAAACAAATTATTTTTTAAAGAAAAAGCAAGGCACGCACTCTTTTCAATACCACTACCAAATACGCCTGTGCTATTCAAGTAACTTTTAGACATTTTGGGAACACTGGGGAAAAAAATAACAGGACCCATAAATTGTTTCTACGAACAGTATTTTAACCGTTCAACATTTGTTACAGGATGCTTAAGTCAAACCTGTTTGTTACATGTTTTTTTAAAGCCTTTAAAAGAGACCAAGACAAAACGTAACACAAGGTCATGTAATGTTTGACAAGACTACACAATTGATTAGGATATAACAAAACACATTGCAAGCACAATGCGTACCCCTGTCCAGAAAACACACAACACCGCTGACATGTGTACACCAGCACACAGGAGCTAACTAACACAAGCATGGTCAACTAGAAAATGGATCTGACCAGCTGCCCTAACTCGTCCCAAGGCCTAAAGCTCAGCATGGCTATAGGAAAGAGCACATTTAATCTGCTCCATTTTCTGCTTTCATTACCTAGGACAAAAGCCGAGCCAACTATGCATCACAGTCACTTCCTCACAACCCCACATTCCCAACACAATTCCCTATCTGCTGTTTACAAACCGCTAAAGGAAAGCAAATGTCGGCGGCACATACCATTATATCACCACCCCCACCAAACCCCTTCTCTCAACCCCATACCTAATCTTTTATGACAGCCATATTTGTAGCATTATTTTCCCCCCGATTTATCCTTCTCGTTAAGACTGGAACACTGAACATATCCCAAGTCTAATAAGCTGTCTATATATTCATGTGGATTTCGATTCGTTCCTCCTCGGTCACAATTTGAAAGTTCGCAGACCCCAATTTTGCATCTCCCAAATAGAGGTTATTATCTACTTTAATAAGCACTTGCCCGCGTTTTATTTTCAAAAACACATAAAAGCTTTCAGACTACCCTCCCATAAAAAACGCCAACCATGTATCCTCACAGAAAAGCACAAACAAGGCTACCAATCCCCCCCTCATGCTCAAAGTGAATTGATGCAGCAAGTTAACAAAATGCTAATATTTCCCTTTTATGGATCGACCGTGTGGATCGTTATCTGTCGCGACGCTTTCCTTTAAAAGCAAAACGAAGTCAGGATTTTCCCCTTATACCTGCGTATACGCTTTGACTGTTGCCTGCAGGTCCTTCTGAAAATGAAAACACAAATGAATGCACTGAGGAAAATACAAGATCAGCCCCAGGAAAAACCCTCCCCGTGACCTGATTGGCTGAAGGCACGATTGTAATCTGGAAGCTAGGTCTATGAATGGCTACGATCGCAGTCTACCCGATCTGCAGTCAAGATTTCTCCCAAGGCCACGTGTGATGGGAACTGTAGTTGTTTTGTAGCAGCACTGCGGCGACACTCCACGGCCAAAGGAAACACTCAAACTCAAATTCCCATCTTCCCCCCGACTCGCTAACGTTAACACCAATTCACAAAAGGCTAACACGCAACTGCCGTAGTCTAGATTTCATTCTGGGCAAACACCGCTTACGTTCTGAAATCGCCGTACCGTTGACTGCATCCTTACAAGCACAGGCCTCGGTGCATTCACTTCTACCTTCTCAAATCCATAACAACCGCTCATCTTAACCCATTTAAGCAGCGTGCAAAACAATCGTGCTTTAGAAGACTTACCGACCCAAACAAAAACCGATCAACGTACGGAAACAAAAATACAAACCCAGGATATTTGAATAAGCACAGATTTAAAAATTAATCTTAGTAAATTAATAATATACATAGATTCATAAGGAAAATCAGATCTCAGAAAATATAAGTATATAGTTAGATATAAACAACCTTGCTCTTGTTTAACAAAGAGATTTACAAAGAGGCTTTTAAAAACTACAGGGTGTAACATGTATGTCTGTAAAATTCTTCTATCATGTAAAAACACAAAAAAATAAGATCGAAGATTTAAACAAATATTAAAACTATGGTTTTGTCAGGATGGAACTACGTATATTCTAACTAATTAGAGCGTTCACTAAAAACGTACACTACCTTAAATGCAAATACAAGCAATATTTGCTGTAAGTCTTCAATGAGTTTTCCAAAGAACCATGCAAATCAAGAATTAAAAATTACCCCCAATACCCACACTGGAGATACTCAGCCCCTCTAAACAGAAGAACTGATAATTGAAGAAATGTGCTAGAGCTTTTAATACCTCCGGCGGTACCATTAAAAATAAAATAATGGGAATAAAATAAGATATTTAAAACGACTATAAACTAACTGCCACTGATTATTTGTCTCAATATCGAAAATAAAGTTTCAAACAGAAATTCAAATTAAAATGTGGTATCAATATATCAACAAGTACATTGAATTTTCACACTCATACGAAAAACATATTTTTTCCGAGGTGGGTTCGCCCCTTCCTAAGAAAGTGCGATGTGCCCGGCCTCGCCTGAACCAATCAGCTCCCCCAACCCGAGCTGCTGGAAGTTATAAACAAAAGAACCTCGTGGGATCTTCTGCATGAATGGGGAGGTTGGTTACTGCAGCAATGTGAGAGCGATGAGCTAAGCGCTGTGTGCTGCGGGCCGGTGGCCATGCCGTGGTAGTAGCATATCGATTATTTTGACAAGAACGTAGCAGCACAGGTTCCGATGTTATTGTAACGACAAAACGACAGCGCCTTGGTCCAATTTTTTTCTCATAATCACAGAAAAGATAAATCCGTGTTTATTTCGTTCCGAACCAGTTGTGAACACGATGATGTTATTAAGGTTTCATGCTGGTATAGCAAATTAGTAGAAATATCTACTATTGGAAGGTGATGTTCCTGTAAAGAAAAGCGAACTGGCTATTATTCCTACATCACCTGTCATTGACGGTAAACTCAGAAGATGAGCATTGATTCCTCGAGTGTGAGAAAGGAAAGAACAATTGAAAAGACCTGAAAATGTTTTTTTAAAAACAACCTCTCCGCGGGGCCGATTAACACATGTTCCTCGTTAGGGTTGTAATAGTTCATAGTCTACAAGGCGTGTGTGTAAGCGGATAATGGAAAGACAAAGTGCATTTCTGGAAAGACAAAGTGCATTTCTGGATAAACAATGTCGTTGGATAGTAATTATAAATGTTTTATCGATTTTGGAAAGTAAAAGTAAATTCACATTATACTTAAAACCATATACTTTAGGGGTGACTTGTTCCGGCTAATTTATTTAATAAGTTCACACAGTTAAACAAAACACCGTTGATTTTAATGGAAGTACGAATATAAAGTAGATTAAGATAGTATTTTACATTACTTTTCAAAGAAAACACTATAGGACGGTGTCTTGCACGGATATGTCGGAGATACTGTTTGTCCTTAAGAAAGACCAACAGAGTGCAGTTTCTACAAAAAATATTCTGGTTGTTATATATCCCACAGATCTTTGTTTACAGTTCAATGTACAGTAACCGAACACAATGAACTTCATAGCTTGAAATACACAACCCTATGTAAGATAACACTGTAATACAAAGTGTAGAATAGGCAATGTAATAAGGACACCTTCCTGTTAAAAGTCTTAGTAAAAAACGATCAATTGCTCTATGTCTTCCAGCATGTCGTTGGATTGTGGGGGGAAAAAGGAGCCCCAGGAGGAAACCCATGTAAACACAGGGAGAACATACAAACTCCACACAGACAGCATACCTGGTCCAGACTTGAACATAGGATGAGAGGGTTTATTTGTCATTTTAAATTAAATGGCATTTTTAACCCACGTTCAGGAGAGATAACAGCAACCAAGGTCTCCTTAATCTTTGCTACTCTGACACGCACACATCATCCCTTCCTGAAAAAAATATAAATGCCATAGTATACCTCTCTCTCTTGCTTGCATTTGTCCTTCTAGATCTTTCCTCCATCCCATCTCCATGGGATACTCTTGGTTAATTGCTCTGTATGGGGGGTCCTTCAGAGTGCTAGTTTGAAATTCTGAGATAATGGTTGTTGTTTTTTTCTGACCAAGACATTTGCCCTGTTGATGAGAAATTAAACTGTTACTCAACCCGTCTCATGGCCCCTTGAAATAACATAGCAATTGCAGAGATAAAACAGGGATTGTATGTTTGATTTTCCCACTGAATGATCCATTAATAACGCTATAACGAGCAACTCTGTAGTGGTTTTAACTGATTCGGCTTTCTGGGCCCGTCCTGGATGCTGCAGATCTGGGCCTGCAATTCCAGGACCTTGTGTCCCTCTGTTTGCTGGTTTTCATTCAAATTCTAATAAAAATAATGTTTCTTAATTGAGGCAATAACCCGATTAAGTACTTGTGTTTTCATCCATTAAATTCTACGGGATTTCATTCTACATATTTGTTAACAATGTGCAGTAGCTGAAAATAAAAAAAAGGATGTACCTGTAAACTCGTGATTGTTTAATCATAGTCTTGAGAGCGTAGCTGGTAGAGGACCCAGCAGACACAGGGGTCATAGTGATCCGGTTTTGAAACCCAACTGGAGCCCATCCACTTCTTGCCCTGTCTCACCATGCTTTTTCGCGGCGAGTGGGCAGAATAGGCGACTGATTCTCCGTACTGTCATTCTCCTCCAGGGTGAATGCTGGAGCTCTTCCACAGCTCTCGCCTCTCGTCCACCAGCTGCTTTGCCCAGTGCCTTAGAAGAATACAACAAACAGGGAGCAGCCCAAGTATCCCCAGGCTAGGGAACCGAAGCCAAGGAGCTCTTCATCTCGCATGTGCATTCTTGTCCGCCATTCTCCATAGTCAAACCATTTGACTGCCTAATAAAATCCTTCAACTCACCCCTTTGTTTCTGTGGCTCTTTGAATCCCTTGTATCTCTCAAAGACACCAGCCACTGTAAAGAACTTCTTGGCCATGTTCGGAAGCAGATGGGATGCTGACCCTTCGCGTTCAGCCTCCAGGCAACGCAAAGAAGCAATTAAAAAGGCTTATAGAGGGTTCAGCTCGATGTATACGCACAAGCAGTTGGGTAACTAGTGTGGGGTCCAGATTCAAAAGAAAACCCCTATTGAGGAAATTGTGGCCGTCTTCCATGGAGCACAACTCATGGTACGATTCACCAGTTGAATGATCTCAAGTTATGTGCAAAACAGCTTTTTGTGTCTTTGACTTTTGGGAAAACATCTTGATGTTTTATTTACCACAATACTCAATTTCTTTTTTAAAATGGGCGATGAATAGATGATCCTCTGTATTCAAAATAAAAAGCTAGGGAACTGTGCTTGGATTAATTACATTTATAGCAAATCTCATGACTTCCATATCACTTTCATCTGCTAGCAAACTAAGCCTTGACAATTATTTACAGAACCCTCAGATGTAGAAAAAAAACAAAACAAGCTTGTTCATATAGCTCACTTATAGCACACTGCTGCTTAATATTCTTCTAATGTCTTTTCATGGGTGCTCTAATTTCTTTCCAGCTTCCGAAGATATGCTGACTAGGTTAGCTGGGTGTCTCTACATTGTGCCACCTAAGCTTCAGACTAGCCTTGTAACCCAAGATTCGGGGATAGGCTCAAGGTTGTCATAGCCCTTACCAGAACTAAACATCTTTCTGATAATGGACAGAGGAAAGAAGAGATTTGAAGCGCTGTTTTTTTAAGTAGATCTCCAGTAAATCAGCAAATCGATGTAGCAATGGTTGTAAGGTATGTAATGTGAACAAAGACATAAAGGTTCTCATCCTGTCCATCAAATGTTACAGATTTTGACTGGGTCCCCGCAGTGCAGATAAAACACAGCTCCTAGCCTATCGGGATTAAAATGATTTAAAAATCACCCTGATAATGGATTTAGCATTTCACAAAGACCACATATAAAAACATTAAGGATGCCTTAAACGATTTAATCCTACAATTGATATATAGTACCAAATCCATGGACATTTTTCTTTGCCTCGATATACGTTTCTGAGGACTTAGACACATTGTTGACTACACTCCTAAAATGGACTATTGGCATTGAATTTTTGAAAGAAAACTGGAATATTACAATGTAACTTAGATTGTAAGTTCTCCTGCAGTTCAGAGTCGAATACACGAAGAGCGGCTAGTTTCTGCAGTCTCATACTGATTGGCCAGTGCACTTCATCTCAGCTTTGCAACACGGGGTGTTATCATGCTACAGTACCAGATGCACAAGTTCTCATCATTAATGGTGTTTTCAAACAAAAATTTCAGGAGGAGGCCAGATTCCTAATCCTTCCTACATCTGCTCTCCTACATAAATATCTCACTTGCCGAGTGCCCCCTTTGTGCTTCTTACTTGCACCTCACCCTCCACACCCTTGCAGCAGCTCCCTGGCTCATTCCTCATTGAGAGGAATGCACCTATCTACGTATGCAGTATACAGTTTGTTTTTACCTTGTTTTCACTAGGGACAACAACATCCAAGGATTGAATGCTTGTGAATGTTTGGGATACTTGGTGAGAAACGTTTGGCTTAACCTGCCTGGTTAATGCGTAGGCTCCTGGCCATAAGACGAGGGGGCTTGAACCCCCTTCAGACTGAGTGAACCAAGGGGCAGCTGTAAGGTGGAGATGGGGAGGAGGAGGGATGCCTGGGACAAAACCGCAAACAGAGGTGTTTGGTTTATGTAACCAGTTTGGTGGTGATTGTGATTATCTGCAGCTATGTGAGATTGACTTGTCATTGTTATCCCTCCAAACTTCAGCTCATAACTTCCATTCATGTTCTCCCCGGTATTGCAAAGGAAAGTTTGGTGTTTTTGATTTTACAGACGAAATTCCCCTTAAGAAGATGTTGTCCATTTAATCTGAAGTGCATTAAAAGTGCAGTTTTTTACAAAGAGTTGTGAGAGTATGGAACAAGCTACCCAGAAATGATGTGAAAGCTAAAGGTTATCCTGTTAGAACTGCATACATAAACAACTAAATAGACTTTAGTTATGTAAGTTAAATAACTACTGTTTTATGGGTCCTAATGTTAGAATGTAATCAGTATGTGCCAATGTCATTCTTGTCATCAATGTCATCAATATTTTTCTCATTAGGTACACAACTGAATTGATCTTAGCCTACCCTTTCAGAATTTAATTTCTCCTACTGCTTTTGTCCTGGGTTCTATTTATTAGTTGTTTAAATTACTGTATTAAGAAGTACCTGAGATTTACTGTAAACATCGTACAATTGTTCAAATTGAATGAATTGCATTATGTAAGTCACTGATGTAGTTCTTATTTGATTAAAGTTTTTGACATGATCAGATATTCAAGACAGCAAATTGTAGTGCCACTGAAGTATATAGAATAAATTAGAGGGTTAAAGAAGAGCTAAGGTTCTGATTTGTGTTATATTTGTTTTTTGTGTATTTTCCTCGCACTGAAAATAGACAAAAGTACAGCATCCGTTTTTATTTAAACATGCGTAACATGATCTTGTTTGACATCCTGCTTCAGGGTGTGTCACACATGTCTTGCCATCACATGCATCAAAAACTGAACTCTTTGGACTTTGTTTAACATAAAAGAGGTGAAGCTCATGTTGTGAACACACTCATGCCCGCTGTGAAATATAGCAGTGGCTCTACTATGTTTTGCATCTAACAAATCCTGGTTAAAACGGGAGGAATAATGGGCATATAACGGTCAAATGCTACTCAATTGAAGTTCTTCAAACAAAAGTAACTTGTCCCAGAGGGAAAAAAACACAATAAAGAAAGATTTGCATAGGCTAAACAAGAAAATCTGTCCTCCCCTATTTCCTCCTCCTCCCTCTCTTCTCACAGTCATCTTTAAAATCTCCGTGCCTTGCTCATGATGACTGCTGGCAGGCTTCACAAGGCCTGAATCACACTGCTGCTCAGACACTTGTCCATTTCCACACAGTCAGGTGTGACGCATAAGGTATGTGGAGGGGGATTACCGGCCTGAATTGGAAGGACAGATAGAAAATAAAAAAAGAAGAAACAAAACACTTGCCAGTTACCATACAGTCATGGTCGAGCTAATGAAATTATACATTTCCATGTACTCATAGCTCTGTCCTTATCCCCAATATAAATCCATGGCAGAGCATGATTTACACAATACTAACTCAGTGTGAATAAACGTTATGTTTTCTGAATTTATTTTAACAAATATTTACTTGGCTCTGTGAGATACTAACATTTTTAGATTTTTTTAAAGTTGACACATTGTCCAATCTATAAATCATTCTATTTTTGGGGGGGTTCTTGTTTGAACAAAAAATAGTTTAATCTGAATCAATAAGAGATGTGACATTCCAGAAAAATATGCAAGAACATTTCTAATCATGGGTTTGAATAAGCAGTTCCACAAATTAGTAATTGCGCCTTTCATTCCTCCCAGAGGAAACGCATGCAACAGACTTGAGTCACACATCAGGCATGAGCTTCAGACTAAACCTCGCATTTCCGAATGAGAAACAGATCTGTTTCTTTCATTGAAATTAAGAAAATATGCTGGAAGAGAGCAGGGCATCTACCTGCATGTTACATTAAACTAACTGACATTTTCAAACAACTAAGTGTGTGCAATTTAATAAAAAGCACCAGTACATAAGCAGAACTAAACCTTATGATTACATCTCATTGTGAAATTGGTTACATTTCATCTTTAATTAAGAGCTGCAAGGCTTTTGCAAAACCCCCTTGCAATAAAGCTGAAATCCCCCATCTTTCTTCAGACTCAAGATTCTTGAACATTCTACTGGGTAATGAAATGTCATTTTCAGCAGTTACATTTTTCAGCATTAGTTTACGTTTATACTTTATGATTAATCTGAATTCCTTCCCAATTTAAATCTTTTTTTAATTTATAGATTGACATTGCTCAAGATGGGCATCATCTTGAAGTCAG
The DNA here is from genome assembly GCF_040954835.1 of Lepisosteus oculatus. NCBI lineage: Eukaryota > Metazoa > Chordata > Actinopteri > Semionotiformes > Lepisosteidae > Lepisosteus > Lepisosteus oculatus. The sequence goes on along the minus strand of NC_090696.1, from coordinate 34,381,227 downwards.
GTTACCCTTCAAAAGCATATATTCTCTTGAGCAGGCAGTAGTGCACCATTCATCACAAACCACTGTCCAAACCAACTCATCCTGTGTATGACCTAGATAAAAGCAGATTGTTCTGTCATTATAAGTCTGCTATCAGTAACCATATCAAATAGCGCTTCTCTAACATGACAGAACAGTACAGCTCAGCATGGAGGTTCTTGCTAAACTGCCTTACACAGGGTCTTGAGAAATGAAATTCACCAGTTTGCAGACCAGTAAAAATATTGAAACAGCCTGAAGGTATTATGTGGAATGTGAACTGATTATACCTGGGCAGTGTTTTAGTCAGGCAAGCCTGACAAACCCACCAAGTGTTCAGCTAACCTAATTCTCTAGTACCAATTTTTCTATTAAAAATATAGATACAAAAACCTGGAAGTTTTTTATAACCAAGCATCATTACACAACTCCCTTTCTCACCCTAGCAGCACACTTGAGTCAAAACCTCAGTCACTTTATTATAGCATAAATGGGAGCTGCTTCTAACGTAATTATGCAGCTGTTATCAATTCAGGAGGGTTGAAGAGTCATTGTTTTCTTTAGTTTCTCACATTAGGAAATCTTTTTAATTAGCATAGAATGGCAGTTATTTCATTCTATCTATAGATCTATTATCTAAACCAGCAGGAGCAAGGTGGGATACGCACTGGACAGGATGTCTGTCAACTGCAGGGCACACACAACAGGGCCAATTTTCCCAGAAACCATTTAACCTACCAGTACAGTATGTCTACGGACTGTGGGAAAAAACTGGAGCACCTGGAGGAAACCTACGCAAACACAGGGAGAACCACAAACTCCAAGAAGATAGCACCCCCAGGTCTTGAGTTGGACTCAGGGCCCCAGTGCTTCAACACAGCAATGTTAACCACTGTGTCACCATGTCACCCTACCCTTAAGTAAATCAATACAATACAATACAATTTGCTTTGACAGCACATTGGAATGACAGAGAAGATTAGCATGTCCCCTGCGCATGGATGACACGCAAATTCGTGAAGCATTCCATATTTTTCCTGATCTCTGCCTTCATTATATACATAATCTCTTCTGTCAAACTGCGGTCTGAGGTGTTTGACAGGAACTGGGCCGTGGTGGACAGTGGAAAGGATGCCCTGTGGAGAGTGAGGAACATGGGGGTGTTCAAAGGCATCGAGGTTCCAGTCAGGGGAGGAGGAAGCCTGGCCCTGTCCATTATTAGAGAGATCTACTACTTCAGAGATCTGTAGAGAGAAGGGAAGAAGGAAGCAGAAAATCTGTGTGAACATAGTGGGCATAAGACTGAATCTCAGGAATCTGTGACATCGATTATAAAGGAAAACAATGGGATTTGTCCTGTTTTGGAAGTGATTGAAAATGGCTCGGAAAAAGCCACCTGAACAAGAGGGAGTATTGTTTATGTGACTGGTGCTGTGTCTAACCTTGCCGAGATGTGTTCATATATATTGTTTTAGGTATATAAAGTTTTCTATTTTGTGATTCTCTGTATTTATTTGTGAAAACAAAATAAAAGTTCTTAAAAATGATAAAATCAATACAAATGCAAACCCTGATCTTTTGTACGCACAAACGGGTATTTATGAGGAATTAGAAATGAGTGGCCACTGTCAAAAATCTAAAAATAACATGATCCACTATTGAAAGAACTTAAAAGTCTAGCTAGCCGATTTAGATTAATACATGATATATTGGAATTTACAATCCATATGAAAAAAAGATGACAGTATATCAAGGCTGTCCTAAAATTCCTATCCAACATTAGTGGTTTATCTGATTACTGATTGTGGTGGAATATTTTATATACAGTATCATCTTCCTAATTTTTCTCACTTATATACAATACTCTTGGCTGGTATGTTGTGTTTTTAAAAGCTGTTTGTTATTTCTCTTTCGTTGCAATTTCTTTGTTCTAATTGTCATTTAGTTTACAATAACAGCTAATTATTTTTGCCAATTATACATATATAATGTAATATTAGAATATTTAATGAACTGTGAAAAATGACATGCTGATTTACATGAAGGTCTCACCAGAACAGGCTTTAATAATTTTTAGAAAAATCAAAATGAATACAAAATATTTAGGCATCATAAATAGCCCACCACATTCCTACAGTAAGTTAAAGTAGCCTGTTATGTGGTGCATAATTATTGTTCGACTTAAACAATGCACATCCTACACACAATTAGCAACAGAACGTTCTCTTTATAGCTGACATTGTGACTAAATTAAAGTGACTGTTATGTAAAAGAAGCCACCCTCTTTATCACTTTCCAATGTTCTTGGAAGCAAGAAAGACACATGCATTCATTTATAGCAAAGAGCAACTGCAAGCTCTGGCACATGTGATTTCAAATATGCCAATTAGAAATAGTTCCAATACACTTACTCATGGCTTTTGAAAATGTCACTACAATTACTATTTAAACAAAGCTACTCACACCTACTCAGGAGAATTGTGAAGGGATAACACAACTGGGTGTGGTCAGTGTAGCATTCTGTTCCACTTGTGAAGAGATATCAGATATTTTATTTCACCACTAAGTGGACAATGTGTAGACTGCTGGGTTACTGTGCTATTGGGGTATTTGGAGTGAAAGAGGAACAAAGAGGAAAGCAGAAAGCACAATATTTGGGCAAAAACTACCTTGACAAATAAATTAAATATGTTGTTGCTCCTCCTCCTCTTCAACATGTCCTTACTATCATATCTTCTGTATTGGCCACATGGGACAAGAGTATTCTGTACTGTATCAGTGCCTTACCCTAAGGTTTAAATGAAGAGTTTTACCAAGTTATAGATATGCGTAAAAAAACACAAAAGGTTTTTTAAAAGAATGTGTTTTTTAACATTTTTGAATTGCATTTTGAATTTTATTTACATAGTTTCCACGGGAAGATTAATATCTACCATAATACCTCATGCACTAGGGTATTGACGGTTTAAATTTGACCAGCATTTTTCTTTCAGTTTTCCTATATTCATCTTGAAAAGTCAATCTCTTGCTGGCTTTAACAGCTCACTTATAAAATAAACAAAACGGTTGAAGGTCATTTACTCTCCTGGGTGTTGCATTACTGATGATTCACACAAGCCTATCCTCTTGGCTAGAAGAGAGCACTCTAAAATCATTCACATGAGAACAACCACTTTTATTGCCTTAGTTATACAGTACATGGCATTGTATCATGGTTGTATCAAGGGGTGTAATCAGTAAGAGTTTCTCAGGATAATGGTTTCTTGAAAAAATAATGTCTGGAAATGTACATTACATTGTATTCCAGAATGTATATTAAAGATCGTATCTTTGCACAGGTGTAAACTTTGACATTAGGGTATTTCTAGTCTGCAGAATGGCTTTCAGTTTTACTGAGCTACTATTGCCTTTGTTTTAAGCAGATCGATATAAACCATATTCAATACAAATGCAACAAAAAAATCTATAGAGTAAGTAGGTCATGCCATGTCGTTAAAATCAGGTAGAGAGCAAGAATGAGAACAAGTATAGCCAAGCCTCCTACCATCACGACATATTTTAACAGCTTGTTTTTAACTTTATTTAGTTTATTAAACATAACCTACTTGTCTGTATTTGTATGATTAAAATCGTATTAAATTTGTATTATTTGTATTAAAGTTCTTGTTTCCATAGGTATTTACTCTGCTTTTGTTTGTCATTTTAATTGAGAGGATCCAAGCATCTTTGACACCATACTATCTTGGGGACCTTCGAGACATTAATTCCAATGCAAAACATTTTTCCAAAACCCTTTTACAATGCCAATATTTTGTCATCTTATAGTAAATAAATTTGAAAACATTTGCTTAAAATCCTTCTTGGTTTCTTCACAAGGGAGCATTACTTTTACTTTCTTTGAAGAAATTACAAAAAGAATCCTATTACTCGTGGCACACATCTCATCACACAACTTTCCACAACTGACAGCAGCAGGAAGTAATTGTTAGGACTCTGGACCAGAGGGTTGTGAGTCAAAATGTCATAAAGGATGCTGGTATGGCACCCTTGAACTAGGCATTTTATTGAGGTTGTTTCAGTAAATATTTCACTGTATAAATGGGTTCGCTCCAGATTGTTACAGTAAATAGTATTGTAAATAGTAGCAAATACCAAATAAGAACTTATTAATTAATAAGAACTAAGTTCTCAAAAAACTTAAATCTATTTAAATGAAGGATTCAATAAAAAAAACCCGTCAAGACTGTGTGAATGTTCCTCCTAAGACATTTAAAGAAAATCATACAAACTCTACATTAATCACATACATTAAAGAGAATGGCTTACTTATTTCCTTTTTTCACAAATCAAGTGTTGCAGGAGTTCAAATGCATTTAAAGCTCCAAAAATGTCTGAGACTCTGCCTGATCCTTGATCTTTTACTGCACTGTCATTAATCATCCAAAACCAATGACGCTGTTACTGAAAACATCTGATTGTTTTGTCTGTATTCCAGCTTTGCTTATTGGACAGCCATGGCTATGTGATAAGAAACCACACGTCAGTATCCTAGCCCACTGTTTGCCTCTGGAGGACTGTCTCCCAGAGGTGTACTCCTTCAGTATGGCTCTGTGGCCTACGTGTTACCGCCCTGTGGGCCTAAGCACTTTCTTCATCAATACCAATTAATCCAAGAGACATCAATGTAGAAAGGAAAAATAATATGTTATGTTTTCGTAGACACTCTTTTTAAAGGCCTGACACATTTGCCATTAGTTTGCCCTTTGGTTGCTAGACAACACTACCAGGCCACCCTGAAGCCTTGACCCCTATGGACCCTTGTCTCTCTCACATTGGTTCAACGTTTTGGGGATAAAGTGCACCACTAGGCCAAAGTGTCTGAAAAAGAGCCATTGATTAGACTACTGGCAACAAGAAATATCTTTAAAATTTTCCAAATTATATATATTTTGGATTTAATCTTCAATTTTTCCTCAATAGGTTTTAACTTTCATTGTACATGACACCTCTCAGCATGAAGCATTTTTTTCTGAAAAGATTTCACAAAGATGAATGACAAAACACTGAATAACAGGAAAAGATCTTCTAGGAAAACTATTTCCTCAAGTTTCTCCTAAAAATGTTGTAGCGGAACAATCTTGTTCCAAACACAACACTTCACACAAAAAAAGCTCCTGTGTCAAACCTTGTTATTTAGGGTGTGAAATGTAAATTATTTTCATGGTGATATCTAAACAACATATTTTATTCAGGTTTTCTCTTACAGAAACGATTCATAGTTTTCATGAAGCAATGAAATAATACACTGTACATGTTAGATATAAAAGTTTTTTAAACATTCCATTGGCATATTGCCAGTACAGAATGCTTTTATTTTCAATTCTGGAAAGTCCAGATTCTTTGCATTTTCTTTTGTTCCCATTAAGTGTTTGGCTGCATTGTAATACAGGTCTTTAACTGTTTTCACAACAGCTCCTTTCTGTAAGGCAATGCCACCCACTGCTAGCAGTACTGGCCTCAGCCTTGAGCAATACTAATCACCTTATTGCAGTCCATTCGGGTATCAGCTCATCTTTACTGGGCTCTCTCATCACACATTCCCACAAAACAGATCTGGAAAAGTGCTGCAAGATTTTCCTGCAACTCTGTTAAAACAATATTGCCAGACTAAGACTGTGTATTGTACAAACTCTTTCAATTTGGCTGCCTTAGGGAAGGCTTGTGAAATAAAACAATAGGAGTAATTACTTTTAATGGGCTAACAATAACAATAAAACTCCCCACAACAATATGCAAACAACAAAATACTCTGTAAATTCAAGGCACAAGAGGCCATTAAAGATGCCCACACACTCTCTGGCTCTTTTACTTTATGATTCTTAAATCATTGTAAATGTATTATTTTTTGTTTTGCTTGACTGTGTATTCAATGCTCATAATTTCTATGTGGATATATGTATAGACTATACTGTATATATTTTTTACAGCCAGGGTACTTATGAAACTGAAAATTCATTTAAAAATACACCTTACAATTTTGAGGTTCTTTATATATGAAAAATATTAGTAGTGTTTACATAAACAGTGCCAGAACCCACTCAGAAATCTATTCTCCTGAGGTTCACAGCTTGGGGCTTCCTAGTGATGTGTGGGTTTGACACAAACTGAGATTGAGATCTTTTTAAGATATATAATTTTGTGGGAGGAAAAAGAATGTTTTTGAATCACAGGTCTAACTTGTAACACCAAACTTCTAATGTATGTGTAATACATGCTGCATATTATGTATTGTAAAGTGGTTAAAATACCTCTCACAGTAAAAAGGAGAGATAAGCAGGGTAACATTATCTTAAAGTACAGACTCTTTATTTCTCATTTGCATCTGAGTATTTCTACTACATGGCTTAAAGTTTTTTTTCTATTGCAAGACATGTTTGAATGGAAAAAACAATAAATCGTTATGTTTTCAAAATGTGATGTGTTAGTGTTACAATCATGTTTTAACATGCAATTGCTTGTCATCCTTGAAGAATGGGGAAACTACATTGAAAATCAGATCTGAGAGAAGGGAGGCATGATTGCTCAGTGGTTAGCATTGCTGCCTCACAGCACTGGGACCCTGGGTTCAATTCCTGGGCTAATTTTGTGAGTTCATATGTTCTCCCCATGTTGGTGTGGGTTTCCTGCCACAGTCCAAAGATATACTATACTCCTAGGTTAACTGACTGCTGGAAAAACTGGCCCTTGTGTGAGTGTGCCTGTATCTGCTTGGTAATGGACTAACGTCCCATCCATGGCGTATCCTGCCTTGTGCCCATTGCTTGCTGGGATAGACTCTAGCTCCTCTATGACCCAGAACTGAATGAAGTGGTTAGAAAATGGGTGAGGAAAAGCACACCCTCATATGAATAATGATTGCAATGGGATGAGGAGGCAAAAAGAGCTTGTCACCTACGGTATGTTAAGCCTCTTTGGGAGGCATTTCTAATTATCACTTAGCTTTTCTTACTGCCACCCACCCATCTTATCAGCGGCAGCACAATATAACCACCCAGAAGAAGAGTGAGGTGTTAAACTGAGACGCTCTGGGAAACAAGGGATGACAAACCCTCTGTAAAATGAGAAGCTGTTTTGACACACTGCTGTGTTTTGAAACAGGAAAAAACATACATGCTGTATCATTAAAAAAGAAAATGTGCCTTTACAACAATATTCCTGCTTCTTGTGATCACGATGGTCAATTTCCTGTGCTCCTCCAGACATGCAGATTACGTCAATTGGCAATTTTGTGGAAGTGCCAAGGAAGGATCATTCTGAACTCCTCTGACCTGGGTAATGAATATAAACAAGACAAGCTCATTATGTCCCTACTTCAGAGCTCAAATTGAATCATCAGTGCACATTTCTATTATGCTGTTGCTGGATCCTTAGCGTCTCAGAAATTGCTTAACAATTGGGTTCGGCCTTTAAAAGATTGAATTGCACGTCCCACATATTTTAAAGTATTCTTAATTCCCCCCCTGGGAATGTACAAAGGATTTTGAATTTAACTGAATTCAATTTTCCCATACCTGCGTCACAAGTTTATTATTTTTTGGAGTGTTATATATAAGATGCAGTGATGAAAAATGAATTGTATTATAACACATAATGTCCATAATAGAGGAGAACGGACAGGGTCATACCAGGGTCAATTTTCCCAGAAGTCAATTAACCTACCAGTATGTGTTGGACTGTGGGCTAATAACAGAGTCAACACAGGAAGAACATACAGACTCCACACAGATTTCACACCAGGTCCATGCTTGAACCCAGCGCCCCAGAGCCATGAGGCAGCAATGCTCACCACTGTGCCACCATATTGCCTGTATTACAACACTTCTGATCAAGTTTCAATAAGTAACTTCATGTTCTGTTATGTAATGTCACAAGTACTGTATCTTAACATTTTCTCATGTCATGTAGCATTTTTACAATTTTGTGTTTCAAATGTTAATCATTAAATGCCAAATCTCATTCATTAAGTATGAGATTTAAAAGAATTAGATTTTAAAAGATTTAAATGTTTCTTATTATTTTGTAGGGTACATCACTGTAAGTACCACTGTTTCTTCTTTATGTTATCCAAGATGGACTGAACTTCTAAACCATTATGGGAAAAGTAAAAATGTCAGGTGTGTGATTCTACTAATTAATAAAACAAAAATTAAATATTCACGTCCTGTCAAGAAATCAATAATGAAGCTGAACAACTTTCAGATATTTCATTGCGTCAGGGACTTTCTTGTCAATATTTCAGCCAGATGTTCTGCAGTTTAACTGCTCTTTTCACTGACAGATTAATATTTAGCAAAGCTTTGAACCAGGAAAAAGCTCCAATACATATTATTGATGGAGTTTATATTGTATTGCAATGATGATGGGAGTATGTTAAATAATATCCTTTGTGTTCCACATGGAATTTGTTGTCTGGTTTAAAAAGCTGATACTTTGTGACATTTTAGAGGAACATTTTTAAAAGTAGCAGTAATAACCAATATAAAACCATTTATATAAAGCTTTTTATCCAGACGGATCCAAAATCAACTACTGTCTAAAAAACAAATATTTTGATATTTCAGTTTTCAGTTAGGAAGTGAAAAGTGTTACTGGTAACCAGTACCAGTAAATGTATTAATAACGAGAGTGACGAACACCTGAAGCCTATCCCAGAAGCACAGGGAACAGGGTGGGCTGCCTGTCTTTTGCGGGACATGCATACAGGGACAACACAGAGACACCCATTAACCTAGCCAGCTTTTCTGTGGAAAGTGAAGAGGAAAGAGAGATAATGAACATATGGGAAGAAATTATCGCCCTACTCCCCACCTCACAACCTCCACTCTTCAAATTCTGCCCTTCTTACTGTCCCCCAAGCCCGTCTACATTGTATGGGTGACAGGGCCTTCTCCTGTTATGCCCCCAAGCTCTGGAACTCTTTGCCCAAGGATATCAGAAAGTCACCTTCTCTAAATTCCTTCAAATCCAGACTCAAAACCCTCTTCTTCAGAAAAGCCTTTACTTAACTGGTTCCATTCTTCACCCCTCTGGTCTTCTTAGTACCACCATCCACGGTCTCCTCTATATATTGTAATTGTGTCTTATCTGGTGTATTCTCCTTATTTATTGTTATACTCTTCTTATTTATTGTTATTGTCATCCTGTAAAGTGCTTTGAGAAGCCACCTTAAAAGGCGCTATATAAAATAAAGTTTATTATTATTATGCTAAACAGAGAGTGAACCCCCATTATCTATTGGAAGTTTGAATTACCAAGAGTGTGAATCTCCATTGACATTGGATTCATGTGGACATTTTGTTGTCCACATGTTTTGCTGTATCCTTATTTAAAAAACAAATATTTTAGGACACTTTAAAAATAAGAAGGTGGAAGAAATAACTTGATGTAATGTTTTCCAAGCTAATTTTTATTAATTCTATTCTTTCTTTTCCTTCCTTTTTGAAGCAGACAAAGTAAATAATTTTGTACTCATTTCTATATTTTGCTGTGTAGATGAATCAGGTCTGAAACATGAAATGAGTTGAGCTAATGTAGGCTAATGTGACCTGCAGATATCTGCTATGCAATCGAGTAAAGCACTACCTTTTAAAACTTTTTTTCCCCAATGAAAATATTTTTGAGCAATTATACATAAACAGACATTTTACCTGCAAGAACCACTTTTTTTTCTGGAAACATTTATGATAAACACTTGTGATAATGTGATAAAAATATTTTGATAGTTTATGTTATGCAGTATGCTTTGCTGTGTGAACACTAATCCCATCAGCTTCACCAGCAGGAAAATGAAAGCAGCTAATAGTCATTCAGCAAGATCCTGTAGTGCAATGAATAAAATCTTAATTTAGAAATAACTGAAAATACTCAGCTGTTTCTATGGATTATTGTCCACAGTTTTCAACTAGGAGTTCTGATCGTGGCAATGACTAACTGTATGGCAGATAAGTTGCGATTTAAAAGGTAAATTGTTTAAATCTGATAAATGTAAATAAATGCCACTCTGTGGGGTTTTCTCAAGCCAGATCACCTGTTCATTCTATTTCTCAGTGATCAATATAATGTATCTGTGGGAGCTGGTATTGTTCCAGATTTGTTATCAAGAGCCCAGTGCTCAGAATGACATGACACACACATGTCCAAATGTGATGGGGTTTCATTAGAAATGAAGCTCTCCTGAACCTTACGAACCACAGCTTCCACTACAGTTGCATTCAGCTTCCTGCGAACTACAGTATGTGTTGAAATACCCCTTCAAAAAATTTTGTAAGCTATTTCTTAGTCAGTGCTTGCAAAAGGGAGCTACAGTAACATGACAACTTGCAAATGGCAATTTTTAAAGGGGGTGGATACTAATTCGCACCCCATGCTCTGTCTCCTGACAATTGCCCTCCTTTTCAGCTGCTTTGTAACAGACTCCACAATGCAGAAGACCATGCTTTCACATATTCAGTAAACCAGCCAGATAAATACCTACTGTAGCCACTCAACTTTAAAATCCCGATGCCCTTGTAAATGGACTTACTATCTAAGGCCTTGATCGTCCAGAAGCCATTTCGGTAAAGGCTTAGTTTGTAACCATTTACACATTTAATTTACACAATTTTGCAAGAATGACAACCATTCAGACTTTAAAATATGCTACTCATGAACCACGCTTGCCATTGGAGGTAAATAAAAGACCTTCAAGGCACCAATGGCTAAATACTGGTTTCAGAGTTGAGAATATTAAGTGCATTGGGTTCAAAATGTTGAGAAAAGGATGAAAATGTAAAAATGTCTTATGAATAAAGATTTTAACTTTTTGCTGTATTATACAATATGTATTCCTGCTGCTGCAAAAACAGTAACAGCACAAACACAAAAGGTCTGGCTGTAAATTCAGTTAATATAGTTAATTTCCGGGTAAAATACTTTTTTCTTGAACAAAACCACGTGCGAGGTCTATTTCTGCTGTGTTATAATCGACATCGAGAACTGTGCCTGGGCCAGCTTGATATTCAGAAGAAATGAGTCTGCATGTCTGTCATTTCGCATTTGTGACATTGATAACGAGTGATAACGACAGACTATTTTGTCATGCAGTAGAAGAAAAAGGGAAAGTTACTACATTAGCGCAAAGATGCACATGCATATATGCTTTCAAAGTGATGACGCTTACGAAAGGGTGCGTTTTCTGTGTGCTGGCTGCTCCTTTTGATTGTGGTAGGAAAGACGTGTTAATGTTTCAAGGAATGTTCAGGGTCCCTGTAGACATCGCTGAAGTCTAGCTTATAGCTAGTCTAGTGTGTAGCTAAGCACAAAAGTAACCAAAATATTAAGAAGTTTATTAAGCAAGCTATATTTTACTATAAATGCAATAAGATATGCTCCTTTATTGACAGTGTAGGTGGTGGACTCAATTTTAGAGTTAACAAGCCGATACCTACCATAGCTACTTCAATGAATCCTGTCTTAGGAGACACATACAGTACAATACCTAGGATGTGCAGACCTACTGTATACGAGTTACTAATTTCTTACTGTACCTGATCTCAGAATCAGAAGGAAGATTTTAAATTATGGACAAACCAATAACTCTTGATAATTCTTTGGTTTGGATACGTGTTTTGAGCAACAGAAATGGAAAAAGAAAAGATTTCAGCTTAAAATAATGATTCAGATGGGAGCAATAACCGACTCCTCTTTGGCAGAAAAAGGCCAAAAAGTGCTGAATGGTAGAGGAAAACAAGAGTTCAGTACTAATAACTCTTGCACTGTTGTACTCGTGACCTCTGGGTCAGCTTTCTACCTACAGACTTTGACAGGGATCTATCTTGTGTATTAGACAGCAATATCTACATTACAAGTTACCCCAGTATTCCAAGGTTGTCACCTCAACAGGTCAGTGGACACTAACTGCCTTCTTCACCGCCTAGTTAAGAAATAGCAGCAAATAGCAGATGTCCAACATCCCTGTGGAGAGAACTGCCAGTGGATTTCCTCCCCTCTATGGAATGCAAACAACAAACAACATTCAAGATATACAAGAACTTTGTTATAATGTGCATAGTAAACATAACACAAGCCTGAACATGTCTGAGCAAATCCACGTTTATGTGACAAACAAGATATCGATCAGAAAACCGTTAGCACTAAAAATGGACTTCATTTTCATGTTTTATTAATATGTTGTTGATCATGTCCATAATTTGATACTCATAGAAAATAAGATGGATAGGCATTGCATAGCCATATGGACTTGTACATTTGTAAACAATATTGTTACAGGGATATAAAATCTAATATTATACAGAGTTTCAATATTCCTGACTTGCAAAAACAGAAAAGGGTACAAAGAATAAAACTTTAAAAACCCTCAGAAATGTCACATGCATATATACACACATCTCTTATTGTACAGCAAAAGTTCTTAAGTATATTTTTACCCAATGCATTTACAGCTGGAATGCATAATAAATAAATTTTAGATTTTCAGGGCATATTAAGCATGCTGATAAAATGTTGTATTGATATAAAAATGTCAACTAAAAAGGAAAATATTGTTTATAAAAATGAAAAAAAAATGTCTGAGGATACTTGAAAAATATGAATTTTGTAATTTACTTTTACAACAGGTTTGAAAAGAAGCACCGTGGTATTAAATAAATTTTATGTCCATTGCAAAAAATAAAACAAAAGACTCACTTAGTTTCACCTAAAAAGACATTAAAAACACAAACAGCAATTGACAAGTCAAGGTTCAAGTTATCAACAAACCTTATATTATTTTAAGTATTTTTAAAGGTATGCATAAAACTCCTGAGGAAGCTTGTGGGAACACTATAACAAATCAAAACGGACCACTGTAAATTGCAATACCTTCTAAAACAGTTCCTTAATTTTTTAGGAAAACAAATATACAAAATAGTGCCACTGATCCCCACCTTAGTCTTCCAAATGCTTTGTCTTTATCTGAACCCATTTGTCATGTTCAAATTCACTTCTAGTTCGCAAGATTTGTTGGCTCTGTACCATGAAAATAAAGCTACAAGGCTTTGTTTATTTTTTTCCTCTTGTGGTGACTTTGAAAACTAAATGGGTACCCTCTTAATGCTGAATTTTCCATCTGTCTTTAAGCATAGCTTTCTGTAACAATTTTTCCACAAGTTTACCAGTGAAGTGAACTGAAAGATGTAATGCCTCAGCTTCAACTTGATGTAAAACAAAGAGCAATGAATTCCAAATATATTTCCTTTTTTCTTCTATCTAGTAATTAAAAAAAAAAGTTTATGGCATTGAACGTTTGATTGCAAGCAAAACCCCACGGGTCCCCTGTTTGCAGATTGGTTTGTAAATGGATTTCTCTTGCGTTCAGAAACTGACCTCCCGTTTTCATTTATTAAGCATTATTCACAGTCAATGATTAGATTTGTTCATGCAAAGTAAGCCAGGTATTTTCCATCTGCTGCCGTTATGTATGCGAAGTGCCAGCCAATCCTGCTGCTTTCCTGCCAGATATGATTCCTGGATCGCGTTGCTTTTGATTTTTCCAAGCAGTTCAGGGGCCAGAGAGCTTTCTGCCTGTACGATGGCATTGTTTCTGGCCACTTGGACGTCCATGCTTTCTAAACTGTTCAAGCTCCCTGTATTGAAATCCCGTGTCCGGCTGGGATTGGAGCCTGCAAAGACATAGCACACTGTGGAAGTAAAGAGAAGTACCCACATAGGGTTCATGCACATAAGATCTGGCAGACTTATTTTCTACTAGTTAACTTCTGGGACTTAGAAGCCAAAGCAACCAATCTTCCACCTGCCCTTTAAAGACTCTGAAAATGTTAGTGAATACTAGGAGTGACTGAGAAACTAAAGGGGGAGGAGTGGGGATCTCAGTTCAGAGCCTTGCACAGACCAACTGGATTTATTCAAAACCTTCCAGGACAGGATAGAACGCCTCATACTAACAGGCTGAAGGAACACGACCCTTTAAGTCTTTAACAGACGTCTACGAAGGGACCTGACCCAGATATTCAAAATCGTCAAAGGAACTGACAGTCAACCCTGTGGATTTCTTAAATAAACAGACCAGCATGGACCAGAGGACAGAAGTGTAAACTATGTGGAATTGCATTTAAATTTGATTATGTGAGGCACTTGTTTCTGTAAAAGGATGTAGCAATATAGAAAGAGCTACACAGCCATGTACAATGACTTCTTTGGAAAAATGCCTGGATGAGATTGCCGGATCAATTAGCTACTAATTACAGATGGACTACATGAGCCAAATGGCCTCCTCCTGTTACCTCTTTATATTCTTAAACCACAAATAAAAGGAAGCATCTGTAAAGAAGAACTGCTCTAGACAATACATTTGATGACAGTTTGCAGACAAAAGTCCTAAAAATCAACAGTTTTTAAATATTGGGAGATGGAGAAGTCCAAATTATTTGCTCACTCTTCCCTTAAGTTAGGTCAAATTTCTACCAGCTGAAAGGCACAAGAGGTATTTTGGCCTTGGACCACTTGCAGTGCAATTTTTTGCACGATAATTCCATTAGTCAGGTCTATAACCAGAGGATTCTCTTTCAGGCTTCTGTCAGACAACCTCAACCACATGCAACATGAGATCCAACATTTCTGCTGAATTACTCTCAGTGTGAGATAATCCACTGATTAAAAATTTATAGAAAACAACAAACAGCTGTAACTTTGGTGTTATTTGCTTACTCACAGTTCCTTTATATATCACTAGTACCTACATGAAACTCTGATAACATTCAGTGTCAAAAATAAGCTACAAATTCAGAAAATCTGAAAGGAGGTGAATACATTTTCATGGAACTCTATATAGCTATCCTCTATATAGCTATGTGTAGAGGCATTTTATCAGTTGGGGAAAAAAAAAAATCAGACTCCAATAAGTCCCCTTCATGCATCAACCCAGTGCATTTACTGTATTTCCTTACAGAAAGCCACTTGTCTGATCATAATGATTTCCACAGCACGCACTCACAGCATCTCCTGAAGGGCTCCCAGGTGCGCGATGGCACATAGGCCTTGCTGGCCGGCTGCTGCAGGAGACAGATGATGGCATTGTCAACCTGATGGAACACCCCCAGGGACAGCAGCCGCTGCCGGACCTCCTCAGACAAGCTGTACTCCTCCGACTTGAGCAGCTCCCTGATCGTGTCAAAGTCCTGCTTCAGCTGTAGGGCACCCTGAACGCTACAGAATAGAAGAAAAAAACCCCAGAGATGTAGGAATTGTGAAAAGGGGCTCATTTCATTTTCTTTACTCTTTTTAATTTCTCCTTTGGAGCAGTTCAGCACAGGTCATCTTTTTTTGGAAAAACAAAAAAACCCCGCGTAGGCAGGCCAGGTGAAATAAGGGCTTTTGCTCTGAATGGCATCATGTGAAAGTCACAGCTGAATAGTTTTGTGTGTGGCGGGACAATAAAAGGACACTGTTTGTGTCATAAATCCATCAAAACCGAGCAGCCCATTTCAGCATTCAGCATTCGCTCAAGACTTATTCACAGTTAACAGAGGAAGAGGAAATCCAACAAAAGTGGAGTGAGCAGAGTGCTAGTGTGCATACGACCATTTTAAATATTTAACGATGGGGCAGACAAGAAAAGAAATGCAGTTTGCTCATTTGACAACATCTGGATAGCGCACACACACGCAACACATCTTCTAACAAAAGAAAACGCAGACCTGAATTTGATTTTTTGTTTCAGGATGTGCTCCATCCAGGCTTCCATGAAGGCCGTCGTGGCCTCCGTCAGAGCGAGAGCTCTGGCTTCGTCGGGCAGCGGCTGAACTCCCTCCAGCACCTGACCAAGCACGCTGTGAGCAGCGGAGGCAGCGTACTCACTGGGGCTGCCTGGCAGCTCTGCAAAGCACACGACCACACAAGAGCTCAGCAACTCTGCACACTCGTGGAATGAACACGACTGCCGTTTATTTTTACACGTTTTTATCAAATATAACAAATAATCACCAATGAGGATTTGCAGAGGCACACAAAAAGTCTGGAGATGTTGACTTGATACCAGCATTGAGAGTTAAGATGATTTCGGATGTTAAAGACATAAGTGTTGGCCTTGCTTTCTTAGCTACTTATTGTACATAATTATTCTCTAAACGTAACAACTAACAACTGGTTTTTAACAGAGGACTGATCTCAGCTAGGTCAAATACATTTTGATTATATCTATGTATTTTGAACTGAATGTTACTGGTGCTGCATCTTTTCATTAAGAAATCAGCCTATAATAGTAATTTAGAAAAATTGCTTGATTTACTTAAGTCTACACTTCACCAGCTATGACACCCTTTCTTGTAATGCTGATAACATTTAGCAAACAAATGTTAAAATACTCTTATCCGATAGATACATGACAGTCATATAGTTCTTTGAACTGTTTAAGAAAAACAGGACATGTTTCCCTGGAAATTAGTTAAGGTACAGATTCATAATATGATTTGTCAAACAATGACAATTTAGTGTGCAATTACATGAATAGTAAATGGAAAGCTTTCCGTTAATTATTAATTAACCCTCAAGCTGAATGAACCAGCCAAAGAGATAGCACAGCGTAAGTGCATACTTCCACTGCAAGCCATACAGGTCTCTTTGCATTTTAAGTACTATCAAATAGCAACCAGCACTTTGGAAAACTGAAAAACTGCTGGTGGGGCAATTAAGGCTTTTCCAAAAATGAAAATGAAAATAGCAGTAAGGATAAACTATATCAGGATAATACAAACAGTGACAGTTCATATTTTACAGCCCTGTTGTGTTACAAGAAATACTCATTAACATAACTACACTATTCTCTAAAAGACTGCCACAAAATAACCAATAAACACTACCCCCTCAGCAAAATGCATTGTTCTTTCATCAGTAATGTGAGAACAAAAATGCATATAAATAGACTAGAGCAAAAACATCTACAGGTACAGAAAAATAGAACATGATGAAAGCAACTAATCATATTAAAGTATATCCTACATAATATTAGCAGTTTGTGATTGAGTAAGGTGAGGCTTGGCTCAGGTTTCTTCCCTCTTGGGTGTGAACTGGACACACCTGCCTCGACTGACTGCAGTCAGGTGTACAGGGCAGGGGGCTTTGTCCAAACTCCTCCAGTTCAGGAGAGAGCTAGCTTCTAGGACCTTAGTGCTGTGGGACTGCCGGCTTTATAACTCTCTGGAAAATGTTTTTGTTTAGTCTTGTTGTGTTTTTTTTCCTTGTTGGCCCGAGTGCCATTGTGGCTGAGCCAGCAAAGAACTTTCCCTCCAGCCCGCCCTGGGACACAGCTGAAACCAAAACCTTGAGGCCTTGATAATAAAGCTATTTAAAGAAAACAAAAATATAAAAAATACATCTGCTTACTACATTCTTTAAAAAAAATTAAAGCTGCTCCTTAATTTGGAGTAGTTCAAGATAATTAAAATTTAAAAGCACTTTGAGGATCTTATCACAAAAACTCACAAGTTAAAAAAGCACAACATTTCAAACCTCAAATTGTTACATATAGCATTATTACAGGCACCTTCCAACAACCAAAGCATGAAACATAGGACAAAAACTATTCTTATAACATTTAAATGTACTGTACCTAACTCAACAGTGTTCTTGGAGAATGAGTTCTTGGATAACACCCACAACAGAAGGGCAGTTAACCACTATTTTGAGAACTTCTTCAATCATATTACTTGACATCAAGCTTACCTGCTCTGCAGTTCACTCTCCAGTGTTTTCCCCCAGGCATGGTCTGTTTAAATATCTCCACTGCCATCTTTTTACAGTCTGTTGAAAAGATCTTCAGCACATTCTCTGAAAAGGCCTGTACCAAAACAGAAAAGGAAAAACTCAAAAACAAAGATAATAAAACAGGCAAAATCAAAGAACAAAGATATTTAACTGTCAAAACAAAATGTTCCTGCTGCACTAGCCTATACTGAAAGGTCATACCAAGGTATTTCATGATTGTCCTGTCTTCATATTTCTCTTATGACGAAAGCATACAATCTTAAACTATTTTTTTTTTTAAATGTAAAAAAATAAATAAATTTGCCTTGTCTCCTGTAGTAGACATGGCTAGAGCCTAGTTTACAGGTAACTGGTAAGGCACAGGGATCGCTGTAGTCAGCCAAGGATACCCTAACTTCAGCCAACCACAAAAACCCTCCTTCAGCTGTGCACTGCCACCTGGGCAACCCAGCTGTCCTCACCTGAAGGTTCAGCCAAGGATACCCTAACTTCAGCCAACCACAAAAACCCTCCTTCAGCTGTGCACTGCCACCTGGGCAACCCAGCTGTCCTCACCTGAAGACATAGAGAAGGCTAAAACTGGTGATGTCTGCACTATACAGTAGATCTGAAGGTGCTCCAAACTAAAGGGTTTGGTTTTGCCAAAGGGGGCATTTTAAAAACCTCTCATGTTCTTAAGCTGCACTATTTGTTAAAACACTTGGAAACCACTAAAATATTAATTGACAGTTTTAAAATTATATGGTTGCCACTACTGCCTAGAGAGAGAAACTGCTATTGTTCAAGTCAATACATCTTCTAGTTCTCCATCTTCAATACTACCTCTGGAATTCTTAGTGTTTCAAAATAAACAGTTTCGGCCTGGTTGTGCAATTTAACAATGGCAAACAAAATGCAGAAACAGCAGCTTCTGTATTAATGTCTTGTGACTGTTGTAATCAGCAAAATATTTAGTGTCAGTCATTCCAACAATTGGTAACCTAGTAAAGTGTCAACAGTGAGCAACAGTTCTTAAACAGAGCACAGACAGAACAAGTGCTTTGCACAGCACCTTCATTTCCATATGTAAAAGTCAGTGTTCTATTGAAAATCCCAAAACAAGAAGCTAGTTAACATGCAAAACAATGGTCTTGTGACATTAAAATAAGATGCACCAAAAACACGAGCATCCAAATAATACTAATCCACCTAACAGGCAGGTCTCAACTGCCAAACTGAGCAACAGTGAGCCAAGGACAGAAGCATCTCACAAGAAAACACCACCAGAAGCATTTGCAGCAAATGCGTTGGGAGTGGCCAACAACACACACCACTAAATGAAAGAAAGAAAGGTTCTTCTGTTACTGCCAATATAAGAAGAAATTAAATGCAGTTGTAGGTTTAGCAGATTACATCAAGTAAGCACAAATATCAGTTTTATTATTTTAATAGTAAGCTGGTTAACTGAACATAGATTTTGTGAAACTGCCATTTAAGAGGTCATTCAATTTTAATGTATTAAAATAAACAACAAGTCTTAGACCCAAAGCGGACTTATTTTAAAATCTTTCGTTTTTTGCAGTACCTATAATTTGACACTCACCGATACATTAATAAAGTAGTAGTATGGTACATAATTATTCAGCCTAGAATTATTTAACAAAGACATAAAAATGAGACAACTGCAGGTACCTCACAGATTGTTATGAGATCGGTATCAGTAAGTAAAGATGTTCAATCAATACAGTAATACGTTTAAGATACACTCAAAACCATGCTGTACCATCTAGGCTACCGATATATTTTAACTTTCGCACTTCAGAACAAAAATAAATTTTTAAGTGTTTTAGAAGTACATTACAGTAAGGTTCTAAAAAAAAAAACCAGTGCATTCAGTGCCTTAAAATGTCATATCTTTTTTTTATTACTTATGTAAGGCTCAGTCACTCCCAGGCCATTTAATCTGGCGAGGATGTTCTGCCAGATGTTTTGTTGTCTGCCTATTGCACTTGATGACAGAGGAGTTTGCTCATGTTGTATTATTTCCGGTAGCAGGACTTCTAATTTCTGAAATTTCTCTGCACTTTTCTGCAAGGTGGTTCAGCTTGCTGATGTGTTAACCAATTTACCTACACTCTGCTAATGGGCAGGACGTCTGTTTCCTGCCTTGTTTATGTTTCAGAAGCTACTAATTATCCTCTCTTTTTTTATTCCCTATATAAGAGGGGCACACCAAAAGGTAAAAGTGTAAATGCTGTAAGAAGCAGGTAAAGTCAATGTCCTCTCACCTGAATATTTGCTGCTCCTTCTGTGAGCTGGGCAAGCAGTGTTTTTTCTTGCTGTAGCAGTAAATTACCAGTAAGTCCTGGAGTGCATTTGTCGTCCAGGTTTAAGGCTTCAACCAGTGGCACAATTTTTTCTATTTCAGCCTTCAACACCTATAAAAAGATCATATTGTTAGATTCACATGCAGTTCGTGGGTCGGCTTTGCATCATGTGTGATTTGCCAACAATTTCAGTCCATTTAAACCTTGACCGAAAGTCAAAAATACAAATAATTAGGGAAAAATACCCTTATTACAAAATAAATAAAAACTGAACTTCTGACAGGTAAAAAATATCTGAAGCAGACTATTTGGATCTAAAGCGCTGGATGAAATAGGCTTTCATGTCAGTTACAGTAGTCAAGCATCACCTTCTCAAAGGGCGCTGGAGTCATGCCCAGACGTGAAACCTAAATCCACTGAGAACATCTTTTGGTGCAATTCACAATGGTTAGTTTTTTCATGTATTATCACTGCTCAGATAGTTTCCATTTATAGATATTGCATGAATCTATACAAAACATGTTTTCAAGAAATGTAAAGAGTGGCTCCAACACATGTACTTGGTCAGGCACCACCAAGTAATTATTCCAACAAGCTACTTAAGAACACAAGAGATTCGGTCCTGTACAGACCATTAACAAAACTCCTCCAACAATCAGTGAAGAACTGCATAAAAGCCACTCACTGGAAAACTGCTAACACAGTGCACACACATAAAAAAGATGACAAAACCAGACCAAAGCATTATCCATCAGTATTACTTCTATTACATGTAAGTCCATATAATCAGAACTAAAGGACCATCTCTGTACAACCGAATTCTTGGTGATAATCAACATGAGATTAGAAAAGATAAGATTCAGTTACCTAATTTATCTGAATATCAACAGCAGAAACAGATACAAAGAGCATATCTCATTTATTCATTCCTCATTAAAGAGAACTGGTTAATGAAGGGCAAGAGCACAGATAAGCAGCAAATTTTCAAATTGGGATGATGCAATTAATAGAGTACCTACAGGGCTCTGTATTAGGACCACTGTGTCTTCACACAATACTTTAGTTACTCGACAAGGCAGTTGAATGCCCCATTACCATCTGGTTGTATATCACTTGGTCCTTGGAAGCATTACCAATCATTGTATTTGTATAACTATTTTTTTGCAAAGCTTACTGTTAAGTGATCCAGAAATCTCTTCTTAATACTATAACTGCTAGGAATGATTGCAGTTAATGTAGGATGTATTTCTTCCTGGTGCAGTAAAAATGACTGCAGAAAGGATTCATTACTCCAAATGTGCCGTTGGGAAAATGATAAGGGATTGTTTTTTCTAGTATGAACCTGGATGAGTGACTGCTTGAAGCAGAGCTTGCTTGCTTCCAAATTCCATATAAAAGTTCATATGCCAATTTACTGACATACAACTGCACAAAAGGTAAAAAAAGGTAAGAGAGATTATTTTTTCCCCATCAATGTTAGATTAGATTCTAGTCAAAAGCAAAGGATCATGTGTTAAAACATTTCAGTGCGGAGCAGATGCAACTAATATTTGCGGATCTTGAAAAAAAATGCTACACTTCTAACAGTCACTTACTAATTCTAAAATAGGTGCTTGTGTGCAACACAAAGTATGTCCTCCTCTAAGGCCAGTCTGGTCACTGTTAACTACCCCCACTGAAGCATAATTAACAGTAACAAGAACAGAGTCCTAGATACAGGATATTATTTAAGGGATTGTTCCTTGATTACAATTGATTTTTCAGCAGCTGCATCTGGTTTTTTCACAGAGCATGAGGGGACTGCAACACCTGTTAACCTGGCTGTAAGATAAATACATACACTGCCAGACAACCTGTAAGTTACATAGGTCTTGACTTCCCCACATAGTGACTATCTCTATGCCTTCAGCTTGAATAAGGCCAGTTAGCTCTCCCTTTCAACTATACTCCTACACGGTAAAGTCTATTTAACTAGTAGTTATGGTCAGATGAATGTATTTAGCCGAGTGATACGGGTGGCAACCTACAAAGGACAGATTTCAAATGCTTTGCCTTTATTTACAAAAAACCACTTTGCGGGATTAAATACCGTTTCCTTTCCACATTTCTTGCCCCATGCTGAAGCTTTTACGATGTGGCCGAAACCTATCCCTTCAGGATCGATTCCCTATCGGACAGACATTTTAATAAACCCATCAGGGAGGCCGAGAATGGTGTGAACAGCTAGATTAAACTGTCACTCAATCTGTATTCATGAACTGGACTACATTTCCCTACTCAAAGATCAATTATTATTGGCAGTTGTAGCAGAATTTTTAAACCCACTTTGATCCCGCCAGCCACCCTACTTTCCAGGCGACTATTAAACTGAGTCAATAATAATTAGGAATTCAGTGACCTTTTTACCCGATATACTGTGTTTCTGCTTTAATTATTAACTCTAATTCCTGAGGTGACCTTCAAACCATATGGAGAGCTGCTATTAATTAGCTCCCAGATTTCCTAGGAGCTACATAAAAATGTTAATCAGGGTAGCTTTAAAATGGTATCACAAGCCAATCTGTCACACTTAGTGGTGCAATTAGACCTACAGTGTGGGTATCTCACTGAAGTTAACTCCCGTGCCCATGCTTATACTGTAAGTAGTGTGTGAATATCAATGGTGAAATTAAATATGCTCAGCGTGATGCTTTGTTTGCAATTTCAAATTTATCAGTTCTTTTGGATTGTTTATGGGTCTTTTTTTTAAAAAAAAAACACATCCCTGGCTGCACGAATATAAGGCAAAAGTGGAAAAATTTCACAAACCTGATAAGCCAGAAAATCATTACCTCTTCTCTGCATGTGAAATGATTTTAAGTCACAGGTCTTGATGTTCCATTGTTACTGAAGCATTTATTTATTCAAGTATATGAAGGTGGAAGTGGGTTGTGCAAATTTAAAAGTTACTCTACTGTAGCACAAAAATGCTCACAGTGGTTCAAAAGAACTAAAACTGCATTATTCATCTACAAATGCAAATGGCAAAATTAGACATTTATGCACTGAATTTGCAAAGCCACCTACAATGTTAACTGTTGGACTGGAATTCTAGGAAAAAACTGAATTGTGTAAGTCCACAGGGATTAGTTTGGATTTTCCATGCAAAGCTACTGCTTTCTGTTATGATTTAACCATCTTACAGTGCAATTTGAATTGTATTTCTTTCCAAATCTATCAACATATATGCCAGTATTTAACCACTGCATTTTGCGCTGTAAATTACTGAAATGAGTAAGCATGATTACTCACAGGAAGTAATATTTCTACCAGTCACATGGACAGTATGCTGATGAAGCAATTTTTTAATTTTGAAGAGACATCATTCTGTTAGGATGGGTACATCCTTAGTTTCAAATCAACCTTTCAATTATATTAGTTAGATAAAAATGAAGGAAGATCCTTCTTTGCAACACCAGAAAAGTCAGAATTTCACTTTTTGAAATTCAGATTCATCAGTCTTTTTGACTTGGTAAGAAACATTTTACAAAACAGATTTCACATCAATTAATTACAATCCACCTCTCAGGACCCCACCAGCACCCCCCCCCCAAAAATAAATAAATAAATAAAGCGCTTTGAGAAGCCACCTTTAAAGGCGCTATATAAAATAAAGTTTATTATTATCAAATCTCTAATTCCAAAACTTATTAACAAGATTAAGAAATTCTGGGGAAAATATCTTAGCAATTAGGCATATACAGTGCCGTGAAAAACTATTTCCTCTATTTTGCATATTTGTCACACTGGATGTTTTCAGATCTTTAGACAAAATCTAAGCTTAGATAAAGGGAACCAGAGTGAACAAATAACACTTTATTAAAGAAATGAAATAATCATAATAAACAAAGTTATCCAACACCCATATGCGCCCTTGGAGAAACTTTGGCAGGTCGGACACTCCTGGCAAGACTCACTACTGTTCCCAGTGTTCTCCATTTGGAGATGATGCCTCTCGCTGTGGTTCAGTGGAGTCCCAGAGCCTTAGAAATGGTTTTGCTTTCTCTTCAGGAATTTCCTTTGATCGTGGCCTAATGTGCTTGTTGAATCTTTGTGCTGGCAACTTGACTCTGATGGTAAGTGTCAAAATAAATGAGGTTTATACTGAGCAGGGCTGGCTGTAATCAACCCTGGCTCTGTTTAATCAGCTGACTCTAAATTATCCCTTTAATTGGGTTGATTTAATTACTTTCTCCACACATTGCCAGTTGGTGTTGGATAACTTTGTTCATTAAATAAATGAAATAAGTAAAAAGTGTTATTTGTTCACTCGGGTTCCCTTTACCTAAAATTAAATTTTGATTGAAGAACCGAAAACATCCAGTGGCAAAAATACTTTTTTTATGGCACTGTACTAAATCCCAGCATCCAGGAGTATCAATACTGATATCCTGAGGTGACCCTTATGCATGAGGAATCCTAATCAAGTCCTTAAAGGTTAAAAGTTTTTGGGTTTGTATATCAGTTTAGAGATTAGTTACAAGGGAAAATAAAACACTAGTTTATATTGGACAACTTAAATATTGTTTCCAGGTCTTAAGCCAGTGGTGACTCAAGGTCAGCTAACCAACTAGCAAGACTGGAATCCTCCAAGGACTGCACTTGTCTAAGCACACTTTGTTTCTTCAACACATTTGATAAAGTATAAATGGAGCAAGACCTTGGAAAAAGGAGGTCAGACCCCTTTCCCTTTACAAAGAAGGGAAAAATTAGAAAAAAAATGCTACTTGATTACTATTTTATGTTTACCTTCCTTCCATTTCCTGAACAACAAAGGATTTAGCTTAGGCTAGCTTCTGTTTAATCAGATCTGAAATGCAGTCCTGAGCAGAGTCTGTATGTTTTGCAGGCATTTCCATGTTCAGCACAATAAACAACACCTTGATTAGCTATTAGGCACTGAAGTGTTAGTGCCTTCTGTACATGCAAGATCTACTGACTAGGCTGGGGAACAAAGCATTTACTGCTAACTAGTGTGTCTGTCGGTTAGTCAACAAATCCATGTACTTCTCCATCCAAACTGAATGAAATATCACTTTTTACACCTGCAGATCAACAGGAACACTGAAGACTAGACAGAGCTCAGAGAGATATAGGGTTTCATTTTGTGTTTGTTTGGTGTTATAACAATAAATCAAAGAGCTTTTCTCCTATTTTACAGTTTCATTTGTGTTTCCATTTCCTGAGACCCCCCAATTAAAAGCTAACTACTATTACACCAGACACTGGCAGTGTCACAATAAATAAATGTGCTTATTACAATACTTAACAAGGGCTCTACTGTAAAAGTCACAGGCTACAGTGTGAGAAGCATGTACATCTGTGATGCAAGCTTTTCACTGCAGATGCTATCATGTGTGATTCTGTCCTATTCCTTTCACCGAGCTGAAACAAGTAAGTGCCTGTTCATTGCTCTCCGAGGCCGAGATGCTACACACCATGCCATAAATGTTCAACTGGGCACCCACAGCACAACTGTCACATTCTTGTCTTTCAACAAAGCCATCATTACGTAAGCAAAACAAGGATGTGCATTGTCCTGCTGGAAGGTTATCACGTCTGGATGAGCCTGCAGGGAGCAGGGTCCCACGATTCAACTAATGTAGTGGCATGCAGTCAGGCTGCCATTGATTCCAAATAGAGTTCAGTAGTGACCAGACATGCCTTCTCTCGCCACTTCGTCCTCCTTAGCAAGACGTCATGACTGTCAGTATCCCAGGTCATGGCCTGTCTTTAACTGTTTGATTGTAACATCTTCCTAGGTATGCCCATGACACAACAGTCTTGAAAATAGGTGTAATTTGTTTATTCTCTGCTTTTTCCTTTCTTGATCTTCAACACCATAGTGTACCTCTTCAACACACACATAAAAGGGACGAATTAGTGCTTACCTAGCAGTCACTCCTCAGTATCAGTCAGTAATGATCAATGAATCAAAATGAGACCAAAAATATTTTATCAATACACATTCATTTTTTCTAAAAATGTGCATAGAGTGATGCACTTATTTTGATGCTCAGTATATTATTGAAAGGTCTATAAGTTAAATCATATAATTCACCTTATAACCACAATGCATATAATTTCTCAATTACAGTATCTTTGTAAAAACACAATTCTTAACGTCAAGTTTTGAATATGGATAATTGCTACCAGATGAAATTTAAGAAAGCTTCCTCTTGGCATACAAACAAACACCCAAAAAAGGGTTCTGACCAATTTTTACATATGTAACATATTAGACATCTCTACTACGGTATTATGTTTAAGGTACAACATTAAATGCTGCTCCATTTTGTCCCCTTGAAATTAATACAATTATCAAACAAAACAGACAATTCAAAAACTATTGCATAATGCAATCAAACTGGGAATTTTTTTTATACAAATGCATGACGTTAATTATGAGGTTTAACATCCGGAAACACCTGTTACTAACAGTGACAAATCTTACTTCCTTAAGATAAGTCAGAACTTTACCCACATTTAAGCCTCTTCTCTAACTAAACTATCTAAAAAGTAACTTCTGGAGATGGAAAAAAAACCTGCAGAAAAATGATTGCACAAACAGAAATGCATGACCAAATAGATTATTTTTGATCAGTTGCTAGGTAATCATCAGATGATTAAGTGAATATTTCAGAGTGTGATGGGTTGCCCCATGAAACCAAAGGTCATGTCTAAGGTCATCTCGAAATACCCAACAGAGAGAGATGGGATGCTTGGAACATCCACCCACAGCAAATCATAAACACTGCAGGCCTGTCCAGGACAGGGAAAGACCCACACGTTCCAGAGATCAACTTTATACAGGTACCTGCACATGTGTAGAGTTCACAGAAAATGAGTGAAGTATTTTGAAACAGGTCATGGGTCCTAATTTCTGCTTTGTTATTGGTGACCACTTGTGATCAGTACCTATGTTTCCTTTCTTTGCTTCTATCTCACCGCACAAAACTGAATATTAATCCATTGTACTCTTCTCTCAGAGCCATCTCTTTTAATGTGGCAAAGTTTCCAAGTTGATATGCCCCCTTTCTGATTCCAGAGTAGAATGACCAGTCCTGCTATGGACTTCCTCACGTTATCATCAGAAACAGGAAAGTGACTAGCCTGTAGTTCTGTCCTCCCTCCGGAAATCTATCTGACCCAATTTCCAGCTAAACTCGCACGTAAAACTTTGTAACCTTCTCCGAGGCCAAAGTCCATTACTAGATATACACACGTGTTGATCTGATGGAAGTGAAACTGTATCATTTTAAACATGAGATTCAAAGCTACCAATAAAATACAAATGAGAACACACTGAATTTGGGACATACAGGAACTAATAAGAATGTAACTTTAGTCCCACATTTAAGTACAACATTTTGTTAAAGAAGGTCAGCTGTTTAATTCGATTTAAAATAATTCAATTTCCTTCTGTGGTATGCACCTTCATAGTTAGGATGACTTCTTTATAGACATATTAAGTTCTATCTTACTTAGCTGCGAGATGTTGCCTCCAAAATGACACAGGGTCAGTGATCACAAGCACACTACTGGCAAAGGGCAATTGCATGCAGAATAGAAAGATATTAATATCCTGCCCATAATTGTGATTAATGGCCACATACAGGAGCCGAGGTAGAATGACCAGGCCAAAGCAGGCACTTTGTGTTGCTATCTTATAGAAACAAATGTCCTCAGGGCCAAAGGCTTCAGCAGCATTTATTAGAATGAAAATAAGTCAGGCCAAAATTCTTCCCACCCACCAGAGGGAATTTTCCAGCTGTAAGTATTCAGTTGACTAGTGGTTTTGTTTCTGACTTTTAAAGGAAGTGTTTTTTCATTCGCAAGTCAAATGTTGACATGAGCATGAAGTCTGATCTAAAAGAAAAAATAAAAGTTGTGTAAGTAATGAGAATATCTATTCAACAGCTTAAATTATAGATAAGGTAAAGCATTTATCACACTGAACAAGCTTACAGTTACAGAGTAGGGTAACTTATTGCTTTTAAGTTATTTATACTGCTTCCAAGCACATTTCCAAATGTAGGCCAACACTTGGGAATTGTTCTAAAGAATTAAAGTCTTTTCCAAATGGAAGATGTATGAAAAGCAAAGTCAAGAAGAGAACCGCAGGGAAAAACAAAACTAAGGATCAGATAACTAAATTCTTATAGATAAATGCTAGGCACATTAGAAGCTAAATGCATGAGACAGAAGCTACTACATAAGTAGGAAATTATGAAGTTACTGGAGAGATAGAAAAGATGGAAGGTGGACATGTAGTGCTATATATAAAAAAAGAGTATTCAAACTGAAGAACTTAACCCAAAAAGCTTGAAATTCTTTGTATGGATGGGTCAGACAGAATATACATGAAATTAGTGGAAAATGGATGGTAACAGTTTAAACAGATTTTTTCAACAGAATAGATTTACACCAAAACTAAATCATAACCTTAAACACAATACCTCAAATGGCTTAATAAATCAATTAGGAAAAGAAAGCAACAACATGATAAAAACAACAGGATACAGTCAAAGCAAAGGAGTACAGTGAAAGAAAACATCAAGGATGAAGTAAAATGTATCTGGCACAATAAGGGGAAACTTCTAGGCAATGAAAGGGAAAAGGGTGATGTACTAACAGTAATTCATTCAGGTATTCACTAAGGAATAAGTCAACAAAAGGCCTCAGGCAGCAAGGAACTAAGCTCCTTATTAAATTGTATTCATATAAAAAGGAGAACTATTTCAGGTACTAGAAGTTCTCACAATTAAGAAATCACCAGGGCCCCATGGTGTCCTGCCAATTGTGCTTAAGGAAACAAGATGTTATCCACAAGACTAATTTAACTCTTTCGACAGTTGCTCAGGGTTGGTACAGAACTGCCTTCATATTACATGGAAGGCTGAAGAAACAATTATAAGAACTAAACTATAGGAGCATCAATATGGAAATGCTTAGGGATGATCACCATGGATATAGAAAAGGCAGGTCTTGTTTAACCAACTTGTAAAAGTTTCTTGAACAAGCAGGAACAATTACTGAAACACATTCAGAGCATATAGTGTATAAAATATGTACTGATATGGTGTATTGAAACGTTCAGAATGCTTTTAATAAACTTCCACATAAAAGATTAATTCTCAAATTGTAGGCAGTAGACATTTGATTAAATGTGTGTGTGTGTGGATTGAGAATTGGTTACCAGAAAACCAAGTATACATAAGGAGTGAATGCTCAAATTAAGCGGAGGTAATTTGATGAGTACCAAAGGGATCTTTACCAGAACCACATCTCTACGTTATTTATATTAATTGTATATTAACTGTAGTGATCATTTGACTAAAATACTAGAGAAGCAACATAAATTCATAAAGACTGAGACAAGACTCAGGACTAGGCAAACACCTACAATAGCAATATCTTTTTAGGTAGACAAGGGCAGGATCTTACACACGGGTAGAAAAAACAAAATTGGAAATATTGAATTTGAAAAAGTTAGTTACTTATGAAAAAGACATATATTTATGCAGATAACATTTACATCCATGATCTAGATTCTGGTATAGTTAATAAACTAGTTGTTCTTCCAAAGGACACTAAAACAGGAATATTAGCAAACTATGGAAGTAGCAAATGTAACATATGATGTTTGATAAAAATTCAAACAATCAGACTTCAAAATACAGTAAAACGCAAATGAGAGGAATGAGTATGGAAAAAGCTATCAGTCACGTCGTTAAAGCCAGCATCCTGGTTTCTTTCAAGAAATGGCTGAATGAAATCCTTGGATCAATTTGACCAAATTGGCTAGATGCACTGAATGACATTCTTTTATTTGAAACTTCAGAGTTCTTGTGTTTTTCTTTAAAATAAAACAAAACTTAAAAGTTGAGCAGCTCAAGTTTATAAGATAATAAAATGCAATCACACCTAAAATCTTGACATAATTAAAGCTAATAATTGCCAATTTAATCATATTCCGAGTTTCACTGAATGAATCAAATTGAATTACAGCATTTAAAGATAATGTAGACGTTAGGACAAGCAATAGAATAAATTTACAAGTTAAAAGTAAAAATAGTATGGATATACAGTATTTTGCATTATAAACACAAAATAATGACAGAGAAGAATTAAGCTTCAGAAAAACGTACACTGAAAACATGCAGCTGCACATGCTAATAGCATTGCTAGGTAATATTCCAGACAGTTAGCCTTCTAGCCTTAAGTAATTCTGAAATTGCTTCTTTGAATAGCAGGTTGTCAAAAGCAAATTCACGACTTGTTACACCTGGAAGTTGTAATCATTTCTCAGATGGAGTGCAGGAATTATTTCAACTTTTAAATTCCATTCTGTACTCCCTTTTATTTGCATAACAGATCCTAGTATTCTTTAAGACATTCAATCGAGGCTGAAAACATAATTGTGGGTATCAAGTTAAACAAGGGTGTAGATGCAAACATTCGTAATAAAATTTGAAATACGAGAAGTCTGAAAACTTTTAGTGTACAAAATCCTTATCCACATTCATTCATGCAATCATTAAAACGTTTAAAATTTATAAATGCTCAAAAAGAAAATAATTCTATGAAAAACAACAACTATTTGAGATACAAATACAAAATGGATACCAATAAAGTGACATACTGTCCAAGGGTGATACTACTAATCACACTAGGGTAGAGACAGACACGTCTTGGGAAGTTTCTGTAAATCTGATTTTCTGTATATGTTGCTTGAGAGAACCAACTACATATAATAATAGTCTGTATTTATTTTTCTATATTAAATTGTATTAATACACCTGATCAGTAACGCTCTTATACATAAAAGTATAAGACATCTTCATCTGTAAGTCATATACTGTATTCTATACAATGAAGGATTACTTTCAGGTTTCACAGGCACTGGGATGTGCACTCTTCCTGGCAAATTTGCTTAAGCTGCCTGAAGTTGCTTGGGGTTCTCTAGTGGACATACATTTTCAAGTCTTCCCACAAATTC
Organism: Lepisosteus oculatus; assembly: GCF_040954835.1. Lineage (NCBI taxonomy): Eukaryota > Metazoa > Chordata > Actinopteri > Semionotiformes > Lepisosteidae > Lepisosteus > Lepisosteus oculatus. The sequence continues at coordinate 34,350,045 of NC_090696.1, read as the reverse complement.
TCAATAGGTTTCAAATTAAGACTATGACCAGACCACTTACAGTAAAAACATTCACTTTCGTAGGTCAATCCAGTGTAGCTTTGACCTTCAGATCACCGTGCTACTGAAAACTAGATTTTCACTCCTGTTTTCAGTCTTTAGCAGACTAAAACCAAGTTTCCTTAATTATTTGTCTGTACTTTGTCTGTAACCTTTTTCTTTCAATCCTTACTTTCCAGTCCCTGCTGAGAAGAAGCATCCCATAACATACTGTGGCTCCACCATGCTTGCAGTAGGGGTGGTATTGACAAGGAGAAGTCCTATGTTGGGTCTGGATTAAGCACTACACAAATGTCAAGCATTTTAGGCAGAAAAGTTCCAATTTGGTCTCATCTGACGAAATTACCTTTGGCCACATTTATTGCAGTTTTCAATGACTACAGTATCACTGTTTTGCTTTGAAAGCTGCTTAGTATTTATTGTGGAATCTTTGCTTAACATTCACTCCCTGACCAAAAAAAACCCCTCTCAAACAGTTGTTTTTATTCTGAAACCAACAAAACCACTATGGCAAGTAGACGGAGGATACTCAACTAACTGTATGGTTTGTTAAGGTAATTTTGAGCACGTAATTTAATTTTGGTTAACCATCGCAAAGAACTTGCTTATACATTCATTTCCTTTCTATTTTTATTTTATATTACCTATTTATTTCTTTGTTTTTGTTGCTTTGAATGTGTGGTGTGGAGTGTTTGTACAACAAGTATTCATTTCTGCTTTGAAGTATAATGGCTACAAGCCTTAAAACAACTAAATGTGAAAACTGGGCAAGGGTCCTTGGTACTTTTGGTACTGTACTGCAGGAGTACTCTAACCCTCTAAATCCAATTAATATAATGAGACTGGTAAGAAAACATGATATGCATAGCATACACTTCACTCTCAAACATTACATTTAAAACACACCAAATTTTATCTCTTGCAACATATCACTGAAAATACATAAATTCACTAAATGCAAGAAGACAAAATGGCAAAGAAACCATACATCTGGCTTTCAGCGCGTCAGACTTCCTTATGGCTATTCATAGAGGAGTGCAAGCAAAAAACTGGCAGAGCCTCCGATAAAGAGATGGCCAAAGGTTTAGACCATATAAAAAATTATGAAATGTGGGATTTATTTATTTTCAAAGCCAGATTTAAATTAAAAAAATAAGAAAACCTTTTGTTCATATGATCTACTATCTGGCCAAAGCTACTCAGCTAGCCAACAGCTGAAAACACTATTCGGTAATTTATATCTATATTTAGCATAGTTGTGTTGAATATGCCATACAAAATTTCCAAGATTCTCTGATGCTTCTAATTTGACTGTTTGGTTGACATGTTAATTGTTGTAGTACACAATCACTCTTTTTATAAGCCATCTTCAGAATATGCACAGTTACAGATTTCTGGTAAATATTCTAAATGTTAACTAAAAGTAAGAAATATAACGTAGCCATGCGTTTTACGTTGGTTACTTTTCTAAATGTTGTGATCACTTCCTTCTTTCATTTGCCACACATGACAAAGTATTGGGAGAAGTTAGGGAAGGTGTCTATTTTGGGCCCAGAACATTGCAAAGTTTCTACCCTTTTTAACCTCATTTACATCCTGCAGTTCCAGAAAAAGGAGACAGACCCTGTGTTCCAGGAAGACGGTGGTCCCTTAGATTACATTTTAATTTTACTGGGGAGCACAGGGCAGGGTCAGAACACAGCAATGCAGATGGAATCTCCAGAGCACACTGACTCTGGCAGCAGGTCAAACCAAGAGACCTCTGGGTCAGAGCTGGGGGGTGGGGTGGGGATTACACAACACTATGGAGTAAGGTTACAGAGGGTGTTCATTATGGGCCAGGGATATGGCACTGTCCCTAGCCTATGTAATTATCTCCATTTAAATTGTGTAGATCCATAAAGAGAATACAGACAAAATAGATTTCTCAGCTGACCACTGTTTATTTATGTTAAAAGTATATTTGCCATGAGTTAATTGAGCACAACTGTCATCAACGAAGGCTTGTGCTCAATGTATAAACAAGAGTGAGGCAAAACCATGCTTTTCATCAAGCCCAGATACTTTGACAGTATTGTCTGTCAAAGGTTTGGTGATCAAATAAGGAAGGACTCTTGAAGGAACTCTAGTTGGTTTAAAATGGAGAGTACTGAAAGAAAAAGATGTCTTTTATTGTGTAAAACTTGGCAAGTTGGCTATTCAACCCTGGGGAAAAGTATAATTAGAACTCTGGGTAAAGAACAGCCTCTCCTGTGAAGAATGAGGTCTGCAGAATTATTTTGGGACCCAGATACCTTTGCTAATAAGAAAATACTGGGTTAATTAATATTAATAAGACAAGTTTGCAGTCATTTGCATACAATAGTGGACAAGCCACAAGAGCCTGGTTGAGGTGAGCAGCATTTCGGAGGTGTCACCCATGCCTGAAAATGATCTGACTTCAGAAAGCACTTGGAGAAAAGATGGTGTACAAAATAATTACAACAAAATAATTCTGAAAAAGGCTTTACAAAAGACAGTGCCTTTAGGAGTGCTAAATGACAAGAATATGGTATCATATAAAGATCAAATTCAGTGGTGCAGCATTAGATGCCTAACCAGGACACCGATGACATACTGTGGCTTCACCTCTTTTTCAGTTTCAATTGGATCTTCAGAAGCTAGATCTTTTGGAATAGACAGGATGCCAAGGCTAAGATCAAATAACAATATTTAGGTTTTGACGAGGACAGTGAGTGCTGAAAGATATACTGTAAACAGCTCCTTTAGTTTTGTGTTAAAGTCAAAATATCCAAATGTTTTTTCAGCACCCAAAATATTTAACATTTTGTTTAAGTAAGGAAAAAGGAAAAAGTCAAAATCTACGAACCAGGAAGGCCTGCACACAAACACTGGAAAGGTCATTGTATAATAAAACATAGCAACTCATTTTACTTCAAGAATATTTTTTGCATAGTGTAAGAGATAACCTTTTATCAAGCACTATGTATATTTGCATGTCTGCTAGTATGACATAAGGGCAAGGTGCTTTTTATTTTTGAAACACTACATCAAATTAAAGATGTATTCACATCACAAAACCTATAAAGACTAAAAACCAGACCTCCTCAAATCTGTAATATCTAATAGATCAATAAGCAAGTTATCTTTCTGAAGATCTATTAGACAGTTAATTCACAGATCATTAACATGATATGATTGAACTATTTTTTTCTCTAACTTTTCCCTCAATACAGTATAAGCATGGTTTAATATTATTAATCTAGTGAGTCATATTTTTCAAAGTGTCAATGGATTTCTATTTCTGCAAAATATTTTTATTTAACGTTGTAGTTCCCTCTCTTAGTAGTGCATCATTCTGTTAGGAAATTTCACAATCTCATCTCATTTAGACTGCTCTGTTTCTGCAAAGAAAAACATTCTGATCTTTTCATTCACAGACTTTTCCCCATTTCGCTACAACAGGCTGTGTGGTATGCAAACTTTTCATGTAGATCCTGTACAACCAGATTCTGGTAAAACAGTTACAATAAGCTTACTGTTTTTTTACACCTTTACACATAAACAGTTGAATTTACGAGGGAAAAGGGAAATCTTTTCCTGCCAACTTTACATAGTAATGTAAACAGCTCAGTTGACCAGTTTATGGCTAAAATTCAGTTGGATTTCAAAAAAGTACACAAAATAAGAGAACATTTTGCATCTTTGTTAACTAGTCCTGTTGACTGTTTATTTCAGCTTTGCAGAGATCAAAGTTTCCATTGACAAAAGAGAATATTAAAAACCTTAAACTTATTAACTCGAGCTACAAATCACATTTCTCCTTACTCCTATATTGCAGTAACATCAGTCCAGAGCCCTTTTTCTGCACTGTATCACACAGAAATAGACTTAAAAAAATACCTTAGCATGGTTTAAAAACCTGAACTTAACACAGAAGCCTGAACATACGGTATTATACACTGCTAATATTTCAAAAATGAGTATTAATAGTCCCAATATTGCTTGTTTTGCCACCAGTAATTCTAAGGTTTATTTGATCATTCCATTGACAGTCAAAACGGAACAAGACATGTCTCTTTTAATGAGAGGTTACACAACGGATTTTACACTTGAATTTAAGAATAAACCTTGGATGGTTATGCCAATCATTAATCACATCCCATTTTCTAATACAAGTAAAGGTTTTTTTTACTGACATAATAGGAATGTTTCCATTCATGACTGATTCAAAATGCACAGAGAATAGAGTTGTACTACTGAGATTTATTTTCGGGGTCATTAATCCACTAATGAAAAAAAACAAACAGAAAAACTTTAGTTAAGAATAATTTGTGTACTTGAAACACAGATGCTTTCTTACCTTCAGATCTCCTTGTGTCACCAAAAGGAACTGATTCAGAGACCAGGATGACAGAAACTGGTAGGCCTTGGTCATCGCCCAGTAAGAGGAAGAATGTACAGTGGCAACAGTGCAACTCAGAAGAGTCAGCTGAAGCGATTCCTGAGCCGACAAATGTTCCGTTTTGGAAGTAGCACCTTCAAAGAAGAAACAAATGCTATGGCTAAGAGCAGTCATGAACAGTGTCCAAACCTGAACTAGTACAGTTTAGTCTCCCTAGATAAACTAAATCACTGGTTTACTCTACTAAACTTGAGGAAAATAGACAGTTGAAGTATTTGTCCTTTATGAGCTGTAAGACCGTGGTAATGTTGGTCTTTCTCAACACCCAGCAGGGCTTTAAGATAAAACCATCATATAAGGGCGTACTGTTACACCTGTTTTATTCTATATTATATGTATAGAAGTTCCACAAGGAATCCACTTTATTTTTAAGTCTTTAGCAGCTAAGGGAGGAAAAATGTAGTTATTTTTGGGTTCCCTGATTATTTCTCCCTTTTGTCGCCAACTTTCTAACCTTGCAATAGAATACCTTAGAAACAGATTTTAAAAAAAAATCACACAAATTGATTTCCTAGCATGTTTGGTGCAACAAAAGATAAACTTCCCCTTACTGAACAATGTAAGAAAATAAAACAAATTGTAACTTTTACCTTCTAAATGACCGGGAGCTCACTCTAAGAACTCTGAGTAATATTAGGTGGTCTAGAGCAAGTGTGACTTTAACTGGCAAACGGCCCATGACATGACTAAACCAAGACACTGTAATCTACCGGTTTAACCTGATGAAGCACTGAGGAAAGAATTGTTTACTAGTTTACCCACGAAACAGCTGCAACTGTTAACAAGAGAAATCCGATGACAAAACATTAGAAAAATGATACACATCAGGTCAAATGAAACATAAGGACCCGGCTTTTTAAGAAGTATTCTAACCACTATAGTCAGTGGGCTTTTGCTATCTGGAAGCTAAACATCTCGGAAATTACTTTAGTAATGAAAAACAACTTCTAACCCAGAGGACTTAGAAATATCTCTGGATAACCTAACTAGTCCAGGTGGTGTCTTCCTTCTTTGACAGATACAGATTATGAGGGTATGTTGCACAAAACTGAAGTATAACATGGTTTTTCAGGACAGACCATGATTAATTTACCTAAGCCTCAAGCATGTGTCCGACCCTTAAAGAATATTTTTTTTTTCATAAGACTACAACATAAGACCCAACAAATGGAAGATAACATACTGCATTGTGAAAATGCCTTTCTTACTTCACACCCCAAACAGTTAAAAAAAGCAATTTTACACAAAGAACAGGGAATTAAAATAGAACAACTCAGTGTTATTATTTGGAAAAACCCATGTTATTCATTTCTATACTTAAGAAACATTCCAATAAACTTTATTTTGCTATATTACCACACTGTAAAGGTGTATTTTCTTGTTTTTTTACTCACAGAAGCAAGCTTTATGAAAGAAAATTAAATGTAGAAAAAGTACTAAGAAAGGAACAGGTATTCACTTACTCCTGCCTTTAAAGAGGTTTAATTCTAGTTTCATATGGTGAATACTTTAATTCCCTCCAAAACAAATTCCTTTGACTCCTACATGTTTGAAAATGTAGCCAATTTCCTTTAAAGTACTCTTTTATTGATTTCTCAAAATGACGATTTAGAAAAAGTACAGATTCTGGCAGTGAATTAAACTAAAAACTATTTTTAATGTTGCTTACTTTTATCCTTTATTTTTATGCACAAATAAAACAGCTGTGCACTGGCAGAACAAAAAATGCTGGTAGTGTTGTTCAAAGAATATGCTCTCATCAATAATCCAAGTTCCCCTTTTCACTTGGGCAAATACCGTTCTATGTATTTCGAAATAACCGACCCCAGGGGCAACAGGCTCAGCCTACCTGTATGCTACATGGACAAGCAATGCCAATTCAGTTGTGGTCTTTGGGGTGCAGAGAAGGGAAAATTGCAGACTTTCACTTCCTGAACCACAACAGTCTCAGCCACATTCCCTGTGGGTCCCCCCCACTAAGCTAAAAAAAACAGATTTTCATTTGGCAACTCCAGAGTGCTCATAAAATGTTCTCAATGATATAGTTAATGAAACCAACCTGCTTAATGATTTATTGAGAGCACAAATGTTAACCATTACACCATGCAATACGGTGCTTTAAAACTATTTTATAGACCATACAACCTGTTATTTTATAATGAATACAATCTGTACTGAACAGAACCGTCTACACAAATCGGTATACATACTAAGCTCTCACTTGAAAAGCACTGGAAACCAGCACAAGCATTTGCAATATACCAATTCACATACTGAGAGGAACAAAAAATGCAACAAATGAGTATTGGAACCAAAAGTATTTATTGCCTTCTTAATTCCTCAATATATAAAGACTGACTCACTGTTTCATAGGAGTAACTGGAGAAACCAGGTAATCACAGTGTCATTATGGCCTCCGACAGAGGGTGAACTTAATTTTGTGAAAAAGGAATGTTTTTCGGTGCAAACTGAAGGCACACGGGTTTAGCTTTCCAACACTAAAAGCAAAAAAAACCTCCTAATTTTAACATCGTAATGTTTGTGTTCCAGAACAGAGAATTACAAGAACCCTCTACTTGGGCCTCACAAGATTAAAGAATGTAAAGTAGGATTTATACTTACAAAAATAAGATAGTCAGTTGAAGCTGTTACTTATTTAGAGACATGAACACTAGAAATGTGTAACACTGAAGCACCACATGAATTCCAATTTGAGAATAAAACAATTTACCTCAAACAAAATTAACAAAATCTGCAAATTGTCTAAAAGTAAATAAGATCAAAACAGTTAGAAAACTGAACTGCTTCAGCTTTACACGTTTCCAGTCCCGTCTTAAAATAATATATATTTTTTTTTTACTTTGGGAATACTTTTGCAATATTGTTAAAAAAGGCATGTTTTATACAAAGCTCACTCAAGGGAGGACAGACAACTGGTGACTCTTTCTCCAGGACTAACGTGACCTGAACCTCTTCACTTGGGAGATATTTTTCACAAAGTTCCCAAACCTAGAAAAAAAAAATGTTATAGGTTTCACTAATAAAAACATTATGGTTCTCAATGAGGAATAGTAGCTATTGCAGCCTGGACTCAAAATAGACACGGTTCACTGAGACACCAGGAAATGGAGTGTGGGTGGGGGCACACCGCCGACATGCCTCTGAAGAACAAAGGTTACCTTTCTGCCAGTTTCCGCCATCCTTCAGAGAGCCGAGCACAGTGTGCAGGGGATGAAACAGCTGCTGAAGGAGCCATGTGGTGGTGGTGGTTCGGACAATGGACCCCTCATTGTTTGGGTCAGGAAGGCATTTGTCTTTCTGTCCTGAACCAAGAGCCTTGCACATCACTATAAAGATGACATAGAAAGTCCAAACTTACATAAATCTAAGCAATTCACAATTTTCCAGGTACATTTTGCTAACACACAAGTAGACAGTCCTATTACTGTGCTCTGTAAGAAGAAAGGATTGGTTTCCATGGGGGCCTGTATTAACATAAAACTGAAGCAAAAAACACTATAGGAGCATGAAAACTGATAAATAATCTTTACTTCATTTGCAACTACTGACTTGTACACTGTTCTGGACCGTTGCTCTATGTAAATGAAGCACATAATGTACCATATAATATATGATATAATCATACCATATCCTATGAATCCTCTATGACTAATTGTTGTTGTATTTTTTTGCTTTAACATGTGCTCGCCCCCATGAACAAATTGGTAGAACCACAAAATATGGTTAATGGAATATTTGATTCATATTTTAAAGATTCTTTTGCCATTTTTTAAAGATGACAGTTAAGGGATGACAAAAGTTTACAAGTACGCTACGCTGTAAACAGTGCCTATATACAGAAAAGCATTCATGCCCTTCCTATGGTGCCCTATTTTATGAAATTACAAAATGATGCATACCTCTTTTTAAACTTAACATTTTATTAAAAACATGAATGCACAAACTCAAGACTTCTAAGGGAAAGGTAAGTTAAATTAATGTTAGCAAAAACTGAAGAGAAACATGAATTGCATACAAAAAGTATTCAGACCAGATGAACTTGGTGGAAGCAGTTTTTGTAAATACCAGGAATTACAGCCTCAAGTCTTTTGGGGTATGTCTCTACCAACTCGGTGCAATATTTGCCCATTCTTCATAGCAAATTTGTTCAGGCTCTCTCAGGGTGCTTGTGAATCTCTTATGAATAGCAGTTTTCAAGTCAAGCCTTTGACCAGGCCACTTAAGAACATTCATTTACTTTTTCTTAAGCAACTCCAGTGTAGCATGACATTGTGCTTTGGATTACTGTCCTGCTGAAAGGTGAATGCTCACCCCAGATTTTAGTCCTTAGCAGTCTAAAATAGTATTTGCCTGTGCATTAATCTTTTTCTTTCAATCCAAACATGTTTTCCAGTCCCTGCTAAGGAGAAGACTCTCCATAGCATGGGAGTTGTGTTATGTTAGGTCTGCACCAAGCATAATGTTTAGCATTAAGACCAAAAGGCTCTAATTTGGTCTCATCTGACCACAACACCTCAGGTCACTCAGGTTCTTTGTTGTAACTCCCATGCAGTAATCAAAATAGGGTTTCCACTTGGTAACACAGGCCAGCCTTGTGGAGTGACTAGGATCTTGTTGATTGATGCACATGTACCCCACCTCAACCACTGAACTCTGTAGCTTCTTTGAAGCTGCCATTGACCTCGCACTGGCATCCTTCATTCGTTTTCTCCTCTGCTCAGTTTGGAGGAATGGCCCGATTTATGCCATGTCCAAGTAGTATAATGTACCTTCCACTTCCTAATGTTTGAGTAGACTGTACTTGCAGAGATATTCAGTGATTTCACATACCCTTCTCTTGATCTGCACATTTTAGCTGAATTTATCACTAACTTGCTTGTAAAGATCCTTAGTTTTCACAGTTTAATCGGCTTCAAAAGCACTACCTGACCAAAGAGCCTAACACAGAGGTGTTTCTATTCTGAAATAATGAGAACCTCTACTATTGCACAAATTCAGAGGCCACTGAACCAAATGTGTGGCCCGTTAAGGTTATTCTGACCTGTGTTGCTTTTCCACATTACCATATCCATCCATGACTGAAAGCTTTAAAACTTTCAGTCAACAAGAAGTGAAAAACGTGTAAGGGTTTGAATACTTCTGGAAGGCGCCGCACTTGAGTGAGACAAACATCTCTGAAAAACAGTACTGAACAATTGTGATAAAAAAAAACTTTCCAGAGCAATTGTGAAAGCTTTTGGTTCCAGAAGAAACTCTTCTCCCCCACTCCTGAAAGTAGGCCTAAGTGTAGATGTGTAAAGGTGCAAAAGTAATAGGACAAGACACTTGAGAAAAAAATAATTTTGCTTCGCTTAAAATTGGTTTTAGAGAATTCTCTGGGGTTTATCTGGACAAAGAAAAAGGAACTAACTCCGCAGTCAGGCAGAAAGCTTTGTTAGTGAGATTTATAGCTCAGACTTATTTTGGCAATAAGTATGTGTACATAAAAAGAAGCAATGTGTAAAGCAGAAAAAAAAACTAAAGGTCCAAGCTTTGTATTTCTTGGAAAATTTTCATAATTATGAGCCAACATCTGAAAATAAACCTAATAACTTCAAGCATTACCTTAGTGCCCTCTACAGCATTAAGTATTTCATTACCGGTTACCTTGGTCCCAATGCACAAAGGCTGCCTTTGAAATCACTTGCATACAAAGGTCATTTATCACTCCTTCACACTCTCCAGGTATCAGTGCTGAAATGTATAGAGTAAAAAGGAATGTCAGCCAAACTGTGTTTGAAATCCAGACAGGAAGCACAGGATAATTCATTAGCTAGAAAATTGCTTGCCATATGCACATTCCAAGTCTTCAGTATCTCAACATATCACACTAATAGGCATCAAACTGGAATTCATTCAGACATGTAATCATAGTTCGAAATAAAAACAAACAAACACGAACAAAACACTGACAGCAGCTTGTTTTCTTTGAACACATTTTTCAAACTCCATTAAGTGTGAAAGGTTTTGGTAAAGAGAGCAAATATACATGTCAGAAAACTTAAATTACAAATAACCAAAAGCCATTCGGCCCATTAGCCAATAGCTAATTTGACCCAAGGATGTCATCCAGCCAGATTTTTTAAAGCCATAGTATTGGCTTTAATAACATCATTGGATAGCTTGTTCTGTACTCTCACAGAGCGCTTTTGGTGAAGTGCCTCTTATGCCCAATTTTCAAGGAACAACCTAAATTTCCACTCGTGCCCCCTGAGTCATACTTCACTGTTCATTAGTAATAACATCTTGAAAATGAAAGGTTTTGACATCTTGAAGTCTTTAATGACTAGCAACCAAATGAGCTAGATGAGCCACTTGCAGCCTTTTTGGTCTTAAAAATGGGAAATGGTCAAAAGCATCACCTACCACGTGCACAAGAGATGGCTTTTACATGACACACAAAAACTTTTAAATAACGAAAAATATTAATATCCAATCCCTTCACTGTTGAAAAGGTGTAGAGGTGTAAAAAAAAAAACTCAATAAAAATGTATTTTATATTTAAAGTGGAAATATACTTTCATAGCTGAAAGGGTTTAAAAAAATTCAATACAAAACTGTATATGCATCATATTGTAGCGCTCTCGGGTTCACGTGGGTATGCGCCCTGGCCACTGCCGCCTCAGGTCGGCCCCTGCACTGCTGGAGACTCGAACCTGGGCCTCCGGCGTCACTCAACAGGGACCCGGCCAGCTGAGCTAAAGGGAAATCTCTCGTCAGCCCGACGGCTGCGGTCCCTGCTATTCACAGGGAAGAGCGGCAACGGCACTGCGCTGGTAAGCCGGCTCGCGCAACCTGCAATGGCGACCGTATGCGTTACGCTATTGAGACTAAAACGGTCTTCAGTGCAGTTCATTTAAGTCACATCTCTTTTGCTAAAAAACAGGATTATCTTGCCTCACACATGAGTATTTTATGGATTTACAACAGGACAGTGTCTGTCACAAAGATGACATGGATATGGTGCTCCTTTTTCCAGGTTTATTTTTAGGTACAAGACACTCCTTGAAGTCAATAGAAGTCAATTCCTCTTCAGTTTAAAAACATTAAAGCAAATTTGTATTTCAGCTTTTCTCAGTTTAGTTGAGTGGATTTTTTTTTCATTTTTAAGGTAAGAAGAGGTCCAGAAAACTATTTTAATGAATGGATATGCAGTGTACAATATTCACCTCAAATAACTGTAAATTAATCTTCTTCATCTCCGAGAGCAATATCACTTTTCAATACTTAATGAAGACTCAATGACAGCTAATTAGTGCTAAAAGGGATACAGACCGCTGAAAACTGGAAAACTCTAGAAAAGCAGCACCTATAAACTTTATCAGTATAGACTTGAAGATTTACATTATCTTCCAGAAGAAAGAGCCTTTATTTTCTGACAAATTATTCATTTGGTAATGTTAACTGGCAAAACTAGCAGTTCAGTACTACAAGCAGAGACATGATATTCCCTCACTGTCATAGGAAATTGCTTTCAGTGGGCCATTCAGTCACCATCTGGTTTGAACTGCTGCAACAGGTGAAACACAACTTTTTAAATTTCTGTTACAGTGCAGCACAAACGTTGCATTTTGCAAACATTGCTTTTCCCCTGCAGCTTAAATTTTCAAACCACCACAAGAAACTTAAGTCATACTTGAGTAGGAACAGGTGGCACAGGACTTAAAACTCTAAACCACAACACGTCTATAAAATACCATACAACATGTTTGGATGATACAAAAACCAGCTTTGCAACACACCTTTGTTTAGGGTATTTTCTTTTCCTTTCACTTGTAATAATCTACTGTTCATTGTTTTTGTATTCTTACCTTTTCTGCATCCACCATGCAGCTCTTTCACAGCAAGAAAAACCATTTGTTCTTTGCACTGATTGAGACTTCCAAAAATACCATTACAGCTGGGGTGATACAAAATGTTGAAAAGAGCACTGCCAAACTCTTCCCACAGCAAGGTTCTGTACTGGGAAAACAGTATGTTTGTTGCCTCTGAAACAGTAGTGTCCTGCCACTGAACTGACTTGTGCCGTATTAGTCTTCTAGCATTGGTCTTCTCTTCAGTTTTGCAGAGATTTGGGTCACCTTCTGCCTCATCATCCATAGTTTCTGTGCAGTTCTTTCCAGTTGACTCTATCCGTGGCTTGTCTGGAGTGGGCCTATTTAGAACATGTTGCCCTATCATTTCAGTAGAAGATACCAAAGCCAAACAAAACTTATCCATAAAGTCTTTGTCCCATTTTAAAAATACTGCTAAGGGATGAGTCTGAGTGCTGAGGCATGACCTGAACTGGCTTTCGCCAACCTTTGCTCGTGAAATGCCAGTTTTGGCTGTCTTGGTAACAGAACGCAATTGGTTTTGTAGACAAGCCACTTTTATATTCTCCCATTTCTGGGACCTTAAACTATTTTGTTCTGCACTGGAAAGTAAAGCATCTTGATTAGTGACCCAATGATACAACTTATTAGCTGCCACTTGTCCTCTGCATTTTGATACAATCTTCAGAAGTCGTACAATTGAGAAAGGCGTCAAAGAGTCCCCTTTGTCACAGCGTTTAGAATATATGGATTTCAACAGGTTTGAAATAAACCAGTCATGGTCTTGCTGGCAATACTTATGCAGCACATAAGATGGTTGCTCCACAACCATGTCAGAGAGCAGTGAATTAAAAATTTCAGTTCCATTCAATACATCTTCCAGGGAATCTGTAGACACATCAGGAGAGTCAGCTAATGCCAAAACATGAAAAACTGTGCAAATGTATTGTTCCATAAGCACCAGAGCTTGCAAGGCCACAAGATTTAAAGTTCGTTTCATGCTTTCAAGGATTTCTGGCTTTTGAAAAAGGACAGGCCTCAGCCAGTTGTCATTTCTTGCTTTATCGCGAAGACAGCTCCAGTGATAGACATGAATTCTTAACTCTTCACAAAGAGTGCTAATCCTGTATTCTGAGAATGAACTCGCACTTTCCAAATCTTGTCTTGATGCATTTAACCGAAGGCGTTCCCTGTCAAGTAATCCTGAAAGATTTGCAATGAAAGCAGAGGCAGCTTTTAAGCGCCTAGTGTACTCATGAAAGAGCAAGAGCTGCGATCTTTCCTCTAGCAAATGTTGCAGCTTCCCATAATGCTTATTCAAGGCGATGCAGGCTGGATGATAGTAAAACTCGCAATCAGATGACAACTCCTTCACATAACTCTGCGGACAGCCAGTCCTCTCATTTCGAAGCACATGACACTGCCTGCCAAGTCCAAGTACACAATTTTCCATCTTCAGAAACCTTCTTGAGGAACATGAGGTGTAGCCCTCACAGGAAATGAACGAATCCTCATTTTCCACATCAGAGCCACTGCCATCTGACTTCTGTTTCAGGAGCCACTTCAACCCGGGGTTCAGTCGATTCCTTAAGAGAGCCTCAGCCTTCTGCAGCGACTTTGTGAAAGAAATCTGAACACCAATACCTGGAAATAAAGACAAAAATGAGGACAAAGATAAAGATGACATCATGCTTTTTCTGTTACTGAATAAAAATGGCCTGTTGAGCCAACATGAACCAAATGAAATACCTTGCACAGCTCTCAAGACCTTCCTAATTACTTACCCAAATTCTTTCTACATATATGCTTCAACAGCACCCTCTGGAGACCCTTTCAGTCATTGAGATGATGTCACATCGGTGACCTAGAGAAGCTGTTCCACCATTTTTTGGCTTTAGTTGTTTGTATTTTAACCTACAGAAAACAAAGCTGTGTGGCATGCAAAGGTCACCACACCGTCCTAAAAATCTTAATAAAATCAAATGGGGAGTTTCACACAAAAATGATTTGAAAAAGTTGTATTTCCTTGAGGTATTCAAGCATTGTAGCATTCAGGTATCCATTTTACAGGATGAGGTGTTTTTTAAAATTTCAAAATATTTCATTACTTTTATACTGTATGGTAGTTGGGTTGGGATTACAATATCCCTTTTTCCAACAGATAAATGAAAAACAAAATACAAAATGGGGGTATACTGAATATTAAAACAGCAGAATTACTCTTTATAGACATTCCCGTTGTCTTGTGCATCTTTGTTATCACATTACTAAGAGAATGTATCTATACAGTACATCTTTCCAATTTTGACCAGCTTTTTACAAATATACATTGTTGGTGTCGTATTCTGCAGATACTGTACTTTTCGCCATAAGATATATTTAATTCATTGAGATCTTTCGTATTTGAACACTAGGCCTGTCTGGCTTTAACCAGTTTCTAGCAATTTGTTTCATGGCTGCAATTCTGACAATTTTAAACAAGTATTTTTTTTGCCTCTGACTGCAATCCAACAGTTGTAATCGAACAATTGGCTTGTAACTGAGGTGGGGGGCTTCTAAAACAGGTGAATGTGTTTTTATGCAAATCTACATATCTTCCCATTGGAAAGGATTAATCATATATCCTAATTATATCAAAACATTTTCAATTACCTCATAAATCATTAAAAATATACACATCATGGGTGAAAACAGAATTACTACTGCTACCTAAGACGACAAAAAAGGCTACAAACAAGAGAAGGACATGTATTACATCCAGATTGGTAGTAGGTAAGGCAAGGTAATCAGGGTATCAGCTTCCTTAATTCTTTAAATTTGTTAGAGATGATCTGACTGTTCCATAATTAAATTGGTTTTATTGCTTTTGTATCAAAATAGTCAAATTTGGAAATAAAACTTCTGTTTTAGAATTATCTACACTACAGACAAAAATTTAAGTTTGTGGCTGTGCCTCACTCAAGACAGTAGCACTAGTACTAGTGAACCAGTTGGGTAGTTCACTAGTTGGGTAGTTGGGTAAACCAGATACTGCAAAAAAGTCATCTGCATTTACAAGGGATATTTGAGCATCATAGTATTCAGGTTTCCCTTTTACAGGCAACTGAGGTGCAGAGAAACAGAAGAATCACATGATGGCCATCGACTTGGTCCTTGGCCGAATAAGGGTTCATGTCCATGCTTTGATGCTATTTTGTTGGGGGAAAGGTTTAGATCTTTAGGAAATCTGTTAAGGAACACTTGTCTCTGGTCAATGGAAAAACACCCGCCAAAGAAAACACTTCTTTTTAAGGGTGGTGCGGCAACAAATTCCAGGCAATGCAAAGATTAAAAGCTTAAGACCTCACGATTGTAGCATGACCTAGAACATTTTTTTTATCAGAACCATGCGGCGAACATGTTGGTTGTCTTCAGCCAACCCCTGTAACTTTAAATTCTTTAGATCTATTTTCTGAAGTGACTTTGCAATGCATTCACACCAGGAATGGGTTGAATTTTGAACATGATTACATGATTCACACATGGAGAAATACTGCTGCAAAAAGCTAACAGAAACATCAAGTGTTAAAAGTACAGCATCAGTGATGTGGATGGTTTGACAATAAGTAGATGTTTCTTTGAAGCTAAGACATGTACCTGTAGCAACATTTGATACTACTTGCATGAACACAATATACTGTTTGACTTGAAAGGAGATCTAAAGGCACCATTAAGAAGCTTATTCAATCTTGAGTATGAGCAATTCAAAGATTTTCACAATGCTGAAATATCTAGAAGCATTTCTCACAAGACAGATTAAGAAAAATGGTAAAACTGCATTTGGGATACAAGATCTCCTTATGATAATTAAGAAATAAAGGGGGAAAAACTATCCAAACATACCATCTGATTTATCCTTTGGAATAAACTCATCACAAACAGGTTCTGGTCTACGACTAGTTGTTCTCTTCTGCAGTTTATTTCCTTCAACAGAAGCCGAAATCTATGAAACAATACAGAAAGGAAGGTTAGCTGTGGTGCATTAGTACACACTAAAAACATGTAGGGGCAAAAATGCCTTCTCAATATTAAAGTTTGCAGCACAATGTTGGATAACGAAAGTGGTAACAGCAGCCTGATCTTGTTAGCTCTCCTGTTTACATCTCGTCTGGGATGGGAGTCGTCGGTAAACCAGATTGCTGGGTGCCACTTCTCTCTCTGGACCAGAACTTTCAAACCAGCAGACGGCAGAGTGACAAGGGCCACTAAATCATGGTTCTGACCACCTCGCTTGTGCACTTGATGTGCGTCAGTGGTGGATTATGTGGGTTCCCTGCTACCTGTGGAGCTACACATTGGAATGTTTAAGGATAAGAAGCACTACGACGTCCTAGATATCAGCAGTTTGTGAGCCAATACCCTACGTGCAAAGCAATTATTTCTGTGTCAATGTGAAGACATTTCTTTTACAAGTGTGAGATTCATTTAAAAAGCTACAAATACATTTGGTATTTTGCAATTGTCAACCAAAGTTATAGCACGAAATTGGCTATCTGAATCATTCATGAAAAAGAGAAGGCAAAGGAATGAGAATAAATGAAATGACAGCAAACAAAAAAAAAACAGACCTGAGCGTCTTCTGGCACTTGTGCATAAGTGACATCACTTACTGACCCGTCTTCTGGCTTTACTAAAGAGGAAACAGATTACACATTAAAACATAAAAGGTAGACAGTTACTTAATTTAAGTATATTGAGACTTTAAAGAGCATTTTAAACAAGTGAATAAATGAACAAGCACAATAAAGACTGGAAAAATATTAAAAATACTAATTTAACCTTTACAAGCATAAAAGAACAATTCTATATTCCTATTAACTATTTTGGTGCTCACAGCACAACAGATAATTTTAATTAAAAAAGATTAACTTGAATTGCCGAATACCATACATTTAAAAATTCTAAAACCAGAACTAGATTGAAGTAAACCACACACAATTTTATATAAAAGGTTTTGTTGTAGTTGTAACAGCATGTCCAGAATTCCACTAGGGTCACATTGACTGCTCCATAGTTAGTATATTGGAAATCCTCTCCTTACATGGATTATACTGACAAGATGCCTCATGGAGTGCGATATGAGGTTCTGATACTTAAGAGAGGCTCATTCAGACCCTTTAGTTTCCACTAGTGAACTGCCTTCTTGAGAATGAACATCAAATATTCAATTAGGTTTCTTTCTGGAGACTGAAATGACCAGTTTATAACAGGTTTTTGTGAATTCTGCAAAAACAACCCCAAACTTTGGGAGGTCAATGACCATTAGCCTGTAATTTTCCGAGCTCTGATCTTAACCATAATGATGTACACTATTACTGACTGTCTTCAGTTTATTACCCTGTTCTATACCCCAGGGAAACAGGAAAGCTTCCAAAACCAACACTTAAATTAAATTAAAGTGATTGAACTCAAATCTATAATAATGTAGGCAAAATACTATATCCAAGACAGGAAATAAAGAGTGACTCATTTTTGCAAATTCAGTACACATTTTCACAGAAAAAATGAATTATTCTTAATAGCCACTACTTGAATATCTTCTACTGAGCAAGCATGAGCACTGAAAATATTTAAATCACAACTTCTGAACAGAAGCCACTGATTTTACAATTGAGAGATTAGAATGGACAATTCAGATAACAGTTCAAATCCTGTCTGTGGCTCTTCCTCAGATTATTGACTAATCTGGAGTTGCTCTCTATTTACCCACGCAAAGGTTAGGTACACTAAAAAGCAACTGAATAACAAGGCCATAAAGAATAGTCTTGTAGAATATTTACTTTATGGTACAAATATTCTTACCCATTATATATTACCTATCTTTTATACTTGAGATTTTAAAACTGGATTTTTAAAATTAATATGGAAATGTCCCATTCCAATTTACTGTTCAGTAGTATCATCCTGTATCAGTTCAACAAACCTATCAAACATCAATCACAAAAGAAAATGAATGTGCAAAAACACAAGTAAAAACAGCTTGATTATGATCGATGTATTCTATTTTGGCACACTAGGGGACACCTCTTTTGTGACCTGTGCACGTAGGCATTGAATATTAGCAGAATCTAAGAGCTGAGCTGTTTCCTGTGTATTAAAGAATTCAAGTATTTTTTTATCTTATTTGTAAACTTATCAGGGTTTTTTTTAAACAAAGTCTAAAGTAAAGCTGCAATTGTAGATGTGGTTTCTATGTAGGAGAATAATTAATGTAATATGCAATTTAAATGGAGCTTTCTTGAAATCATTTTGACCCATGTAGCACCACAAAAACATGATTTATCACAAATAAACATTCTCTCTGGGGATTATAAATTTGAGAAGTCTCCAGTTACCTTTCAGTAGTGAAAAGCAGGATACACCTTTACTCTCCTAAAATAAACACAAGCTTTTACACCTCTACATATATTTCCTTTGGTCCATGCAGAAGCGGAGGTATTAACACATTCAAAGCCACTGCACAGACATATTTGCATTTATTTTCCTTTATGCTTTACGTAAAAAGCTGAAAACTGTCCATTTGTGTTACTTACTGGGGTGGAGGTCTTGACAGCTGTCAGTTTCTTTACTCCCCGGCTCTGCAGGAGAAACCCTCTTCTGTCCCACCAGAGAGGACAGTGGAGGAAGAAGCCCTCCAGAGACCTGGGTCATCCGAGCCATCACCAGCACCAGACCAGAGCTCACCCCCACACCTTGGTCCACTGCCTGGGGAACCAAAGAAAAACAGCACCTCACGAGAGTGTGCACTGCAACCAGCACAAACATACGAAGCACGGACAGGCCTTGAGTATACACACCTCTTTTTATTCTCACGATTGACTGATGACCTCGAAATGATTCATAACCATAGAAAACCTGACTCATTCCATAACTAAACCAGACTGATGCATACAATAATGAAATCAACAATGAAAAAACAATTTTATGAACAGATCAATTTCATTGTCACATGTACAGTACAATTCATAATAGAGCACATATGGTGAAAATATTTCCATAATGTGTGGAGTGTCCACACACACAGTTCATGCCAAGTCTCTGCTTTCTGTTAAGATCACGCTGCAAAAAAATGGCTAAATTGATTAAGCACTATCTGATGTGTTAATCAAGCTAGCTGAATAAAAGGTGGTTGATCTCCCAAGAGAAGACAGGGTTTAAAAGTGTTAATAGACTACAGCTTAACCACAATATCTTTAAAGAGTAAAAGTTACACTTCAAAGGAATATACATATTCAACATTGATTTTACTACTGACCACTGAAAAGTCTAATAGTTTGCACAGTGAATGAGAAATTTGCTTTCACACCTGTTAAAACTTAAAAGAGAAACTGCAATGCTATTTTTACATTTTACTGTTGGAAAAACAAATCGCCATTAATGAGTGCATTTCAAACCACTGTAAAAGTAAAATGCACATAGTAACTTGTAAAACCTCCGATTTCCATCAGAAAAAAAGACATAATTTCCAGGTATGCAAAGAGCCATATTCCACGACTTAGAACGAAGCAACAACACTTCCAGTGACATGAAGCGTCACTATTACATTGTAAAGGAGCAGGACTGTGAATACATCTCTTTTAATCCAACAGAAGCATTGCTCTCCATTTCAAGACCGTTTTACCGACAAATACTACTTACTCATTAACACTGCACGCAGATCATTTGGAACATTTCTGCGGCTTAATGTCTGCTACTTATCCACTCACACATTGCGTTACATTAGTCTTTACAGTCACTAGTGAGCATGAAGGGCCACTTCACATCGCAATGTGTGAACTCTCGCTCACCCCTATGGCGAGAACACGGGTTTGTGATATGGCCACTTACAACAGTACGTTCAAAAGAAATAATTAAAAAGCTGAATGTGTAAGAAATACTTGAGTGGTACAGTATATCGAATTTGAGACACTTTTTTTTAATTCTCTGGCACACAGCTCTAGCGAAAGATGAACAAAATCAGAGGCAAACTAGGACATTCAAATATTTTAATTACACAACTTAATTCCTACAGACTCAAAACACAATGGTAGCCCTGTAATCTGAAATCATATACAATACCTTGACAGGCCAACAAGAGAGAATACTTGTGTCCTAAATAAAAGCACCCAACCCAGCACTACATCTCCCTTCCTACAACATGGATGCCCAAAGGTGAATGGGAAGCTGTTTTAAAATCAAAGATGGGAAACACAAACTATAGATTTTATTAAAACGAGCTCTTAACAATATGACATCAAAGTTACAGTGAAACTTACCACTAAAAACTCTTTTCCCTCAGTGAATTCCAGGTGGCTGTGTCCCGCCATACTGCAATGTGCTCATTGCTTGCATGTAACTACAGTACCTGCAGTTTAAGCTGCTTATTATTAACGCTAATTAGACCTCTAATCCACTGCTACTCGGAGACCAGAAGACATGATGTTGTCTGCTAAGTAATGCTCCATCAAGACCTTTGTTTCTTCCGTGCAAACAAATCCAAACAGGATGATGGCATGGACTGAGCAAGTCAAAATTAAGCCATTGAACCCTTTAACATACTAAGGCATGGCATAAAATGATCATGATCTCATGATTTCACCTCAATTTATTAAACGTTTAGGACAAATAACTGGATTCAAATCAATCAAATACAAAACATTTGATGTTACTTGCTAAACAGAGGAGTTTGAATTATATCACAAAAAAATGCCTTTAAATATTTTTAAGAGTTTCATTGTGAAGCTAAACTTAATTTTGGATGTGACCAAATATTATGTGATAAGGGTAAAGAAGTAACCTAATTTGTTTCTACTACTTACTGTACTTTCACAGAACCCAAACTTGCATTATCCTGAATACATCTAGTGTATGCTAGAAAAGGGCTACTGACAAGCCAAATATTTTGGTTTTTAATTAATTCCATTCAATTAAATGCAATTAACTATGTATATAAATGCTAAAAAAAAAAACTGGTGTGGTTAGGTCTTTACACAACAACTTATGATTTTAAAATCCTGTTACTGAACTAGAAAGCCTTAAATGGTCTAGTTCCACTGTATCTGGCTGCAGGATGATCATCATGAAATCTAAACCAGTGTTGTCAAGCTTTAGAGTCACTAGGGACTACAACTGCGGACCGCTGGTCTAAGAAACATTAAAGTGCTGCAGATTTTGAGTGGGGCAAGGACAAAAAATAAGGAAACAGACAGCGTTGCTGTACAGTTTACAAGTGTCATTAGAAGCACAATATAGCCCCCTCTAAGACCTTCGAAAACTCATCTAGAACAGCATCAAGTCCATGTGCAAAAGGAAGAAGTGACCGCGTGTCAGTTAAGGGGAATTGTATATTAACAGCAGGTTAGTAAAGCAGACAACTTAAACTGTAACCATTTCCCCCAGCCATTTGTGAAAATCTGCTATGCCTGTTTTGCATCAGATAGCAATGCTGTCTTGTCTTACTATCACATTCATTTCCTAAAGCTTTGACAACCATGTGCCTGTTCACTGATCTCTGAACTCTTGACATATGTTGAAAGGTCTCAGGACTGGTGAAGAGGCAAATAGAATATGTGTTGATCTGCCGGAATGCAGTCACATTATGTGCCCACAGGAAGGGTGATATCCCAGGGCTTGACCCATGTAAGACAGTGTAATCAGATTTTTATCAATCATTACAAATGGAACTCTGTAGTGGCTAGACATTCCTTCCCGGACCATCACATCTTGACCTCTTCACTGGCCCTGCTGCACAAAATTAGCATACAGTTCTGCAGCCCATCCTCTGACCATCAGACTGGTCTGCACAAAACGGTGATATAAGCGCTAAAGAGGACTTGAATCTAACTGCTGGCAAGACCACCTTAGGTGACTTAGTCATGTCTCCAACATACCAATGGCAGAAAGGCACTGTACTCTTAAGAAACATGTCATATTCATTTTTTTCTGTTTTTTTCCCTTGATATTCACCAGGGGTGGCACTACAGACAGTAAGTTAAATCACATCGTCAGCTGTGCTCAATCAGCTCTTTTACTACCAAGTGCTCATACAACAGACCCACTAAAGGTTTCTGCACTCTAAACACAGCTCATACACACGTAAAAAAAAAAAACTTTTACAGCTACCATATAGCTACAATATATACAATGTATTTAGATGTTAAAATGTTTTTTGATTTAGCTCCTCTATGATTAATTCTCAATTGTGAGTCAGAAGGCAACGTAACATTTGGATTAAATACTGGTGAACAGAGAGCAAATCTTTCAGAAAAGATGAGAAAGCACTAATGGAGTGATGTCATTAGTGGAGTACTGCAGGGAATCTATACTAGGGCCACCGCTGTTCGTAAATTATAACTGACAGATTCAAGCATAGTTAGTAAATTATACATGTCAACTTGTCACTTTAAGAAAACTTTCTTATGTTCTTATATCAGTCCAGTATAACGTTTCCAAACGAATTCTGCGACAGATTTGTCCTGTGTGAGAGGTAACGTCATTGAAGAACCTTAAATCGCAAAAGCCCATTGTCACTCACTGTAATCCTAGCACAAAATGTGAACGGAATGAAAGTGTACTGTCACAAGCACACCTTTCTGTTACAGATACTATCGAGACCTTTTTAAAAAGTCAGCGGCCCAACTTCAGAGAGATAGACAGTACTTTTAAGAAGTAATGCATCACATTCAGGTGTTTGTAAAGGGTTACACATTTAAAAACGGGGGAAAAGCTTTTAGAGATAAATTTATTGTTTGACATACCAATAATGTAAACTCTACATAACCGCTTACATAACACATTTATTTCCTCAAAAATTACTCTTCGTTTTAACAGCTTAACCAACTGTTCATTTTTTATTTTTAACACAACGTAAACGGTTAGTACGCTAGGCCCGCGCCGAAAACATCTCGCCAACCCTATGACAGCAAATAAAATTAACTAAATACCGGACGAGGACGATGAAATATGAAGTATCTTACACGTCAAAATATTTCATAAAACATGATCATTCGAAAATCTCGAAGCGACGTCGGAGGAGAGCTATTGATTTTAAATTCACCCCCTAAAAAAACAGAACACGGGTTTCTTACCTCAATCCATTCTCACAGGAATTTCATATTCAGTGTAGCCCTTATTTCCAAATACAAGACCTGTCGCAGAGGAACGAGTGTTGTAAACAATCTGACAAAAACCGATCAACAACGCAACAGCCATTTCTACCACATTCAGCCAATCACAACAAAGACCACCTGTCAGTAAAGGATCATATAAATGGACTAGATTACCATAGCAACCTACCTCATAGAGCAACACAAATTTCTATTGGCAGAGCCGAAAAATACCAATTGGACATCGCCGCACTACGTAAAACGTTTGCCACACCCCCTTAAATACAGAGACAGGATTGCGTCGCTGTAGATTTGCAGATGCGCAGTGTTTCGTTCTTTATTGGCTCGGAAGAATCGATCTGCGCAGTGCCTTCATAGCCTTATCTTCTTAATCAACTGGTTCCCAGCTCGGGTCCTCAGGGACTTCTGTTTTGAGCTCTTAACATCTTAATCCCAAATCCCTTAATTTCAACTGAGATTGTGTAATTATGTACAAAATTTGTGACCACTTTACAAACAATATTTCTGCTCTGAAATAAAGAGCATGTATCTTTATTCTCAGCCTCAAAGGGATGTCCTACTCTGACAGTGTTCTTGAATAGAAACAACTACAAACAGACTTTACAGCTAACAGGGACTCCTCTCCACCTCCACCAATGTGCAGCACCCATCTGGATGATGTGACAGGGGGGAGGACAAAGTAATGAAGCCAATTCCTGGATGGGTATTACTAGGAGGCCATATGTTGATAAAGACTAGGACATTTGGCCAGGACATTGGAGTAACACCCCTGCTGTTTTTGAGAAAGGCCATGGGATTTTTAATGACTGAAGAGAATCAGGAACCTGGTTTAACATCTCATCCAAAGGACGGCACCTTTTTTACCGTATAGTGCTCCTGTCACTATACTGGGGCATTAGGACCCACATAGACCGCAGGGTGAGCACCCCCTACTGGCCCCACTAACACCTCTTCTAGCAGCAACCTCAGCTTTCCTAGGAGGTCTCTCATCCAGGTACTGCCCAGACTCATACCTGCTGAGCTTCAGGGGGTTGTCAGTTGTGAAATGCAGGGATCCATACTGACAATCATATGCAAATATTCAGTCTTTTAAGATACTGACAGATGTACTTCTTTGGAATTAACAGTAAAACTCAAAACAGAGGAAACAAGTGAAATTATGGGAAATTGAATATAAAACAGGTAGCAGGGTGGTGTACTGGTTATTATCACTGCCTGGCAGCTCTGTTCTGGGTCTGGGTTCAATTCCTGGGGTGCTCTCTGTGTGGAGTTTGTATATTCTCCCCAGGTTCTGTTCCCTCCCACAGTTCCAGAACATGCCGATAGTTTAATTGGCTTTTGGGAAAACTGGCCCTGTTTTGAGTGTGTTTGTGTTTGTCTATGCCCCGCAATAGGCTAGCATCCAATTCCGGAAAGTTTCCTGCTTCCTGTTGCTTGCCAGGAAAGACAGAGGTTCCTCCAATAGCCTGTATTGAATAAAACGGAAACAGATAGCGAATAGATGAATGTAAAGTTGAGAACAGGAAGTGCTTCATTAGACAAATGGCTGGAGGGGTATGGACAACGCCATCCACAGATGTTGTGAAAGCTTATACCCAGGCTGCTTTCAAGAACTGGCTGTAAAAGCTTCTTGGGTCAACAACATACTAGAAACCAAACACGTGTCACATGACTGGCCTCCAGTCCTTTCTAACCTTTCTAGCATTTGGGCAGTCTGGTGGTTCAGCACTTCTGCCTCATAGCTCCTGATTCCTGGGTATGGGGGCTTCTGCTGCACAGCTGGTAGTATTCCATTAATCACACCACCCCAGTCTGGACACTCACCTCTTATCTGTGCTCTAGTATTAATAAGATCTTACACTATTACAGCAACGTTTCTGGACACTCCACTCCAAATGCTTTAAAGGTAATGGGGACTCCCCTCCACCAACGTGTAGCCCCACCTGCAATGGCAGCCATAGTGCCCCAGTACACTCACAATACACCAACTATCAGCAGGGAGAACAGTGTGATGAAGCCAGTTCATAGATGAGGATTATTAGGAGGCCATGATTGGCAAAGGCTAATTGGAAATTTCACCAGGATACCAGGGTTACACCCCTACTCTTTTTGAGGAACGCCAATGGGTAAAACAGTTTTACCCATTTATCAGATCCAGTGCTTTCTGGTGCCACTATTGGATTATTAATGATTTCCTTTGACAACCTGGGACCAGCTCGTCTGCTTTTTCACTCTGATGATTTGGGGTGCATATCTCCATGAATAGGGCATTTGTCAGATCCTCAATCCCATATTGCTCTCAAAGATCCCCTGTCCAGCGCATCCATTTTCCTTAGGAGAAAAGGGATTTTGCTGCACTTGGTACAGCTGTAGCCCAGCTGCCTGAAATCTTCAGGACTTTAAGGTGTTTAGCCAGTCAAAAGCCAGCTTTTTTTAATTGGCTTTTAGGGTGGAACCTAGGTTTATCAACCTTATCAAAACAAAGTGATAGAATATTGCACCAGTACACTCTAAGTGCTCAATTGTCTAACCAAGAGAGCCCCACTAAGATTTTACATCAAAACATTAGAAATAGATCTTTTAACCAACTAAGTATCTAAGTACCTTTAGTCAGGTTGTGTAAAACAAAAACCCACATTTTATTATTCAAGTAAGCAAACCTCATATATAAAACAATGTGAAATAAACATTAACAAGGATACATAATTATTTATATCCACAGACAAAACAATCAATATGCCAACCAGAAAAAATATATAAATGTAAACTGACAAAAGACAACTTAAAATGGTTAAAAGTAAAAACTCATCTGGTTCTGCGTGTTTTGGTATATCAAAACCATTTTATTTGCATTTCAAAATAGCAATCTGAAATAGTTATATCTATGCAAATGTTACCTAAAGCCCAAATGCGTTCTTACAAAAATAATGCAACCAAACCTTTTGTACACTACTAATGAAGGACTGCAAGTTGAGAAATTGCTGTTTGTCCTTTAAAACTACACTGAAAGCATGAACACTGCAATACAGAACACTAAGAAAATTAACTCTTAAAGATCAAACTGCATGGAAGCATTTGCCTCCTTTTTTAGTGGTGGACCAGTTTGTAAACATCATTGCAACCTACAGCTAAAGGTCAGTCCAGTGCAATAAATCTTAAAACTGAGGCTTTAAAATGAAGATTTAGACAGGTATCTTAAGATTTTGTTTGACCAGGAAATACTAAATGCAACACGATAGGATCAGAAACAGGAAAAACAGAACTCTGCATTTTGCTCTGAATTGGATCCTGTCCTCACTCAGTGTCTGGGGAAAAAAAGATTTGTAAATTCCAGGTCCACAGTTGAACCTCGGTAAGAGGAAGTCCTTAGTGTAAAAACTTCACCAGGAATATTAGGTAACTGGCAGTTGTACAATGCATACCCAATATTCTGCTTTAATAACTTTTAAATCAAAAAAGCTGAAATTGGCCCTTGCTAGCACATCCCCTTTGCTCACGTTCTATTAAATACATCTCAGTAGGCACGAGCAAGACCTTTTCCCCAAACTAGCACATACACCAAAACTCGGACACCAGAACACTTTTTTTTTGACCAAATGAAACACCGCATTTACGAAAACAAATCACGATAAAAAGTTACATAATATTTACACAAACACAAACTGAATTCTTTGCTACAAAGTTTTTTCAAAAAACATTTTGCACACACGGGACTTCTGGACAGTAACGGTGGCAGGCGAGAGTTTTCACTGTCTGTCAGCCCCAGTATTAGCAGGCACTGATCGATTTGCCCAGAGAAACAAAACCACACATGATGGGACACAACGATGCATGAGACATGTCCTCTTTCCACACGGGCCTGGTTTCCACCCGCACAGCCCTCGCTACTGAGTGCGGCAAATGCTTTCGTTCGGGTGCCCGCAAATCCTGCGAAGCCGACTCCTTTGGAGGGTTTTTTTTTTTCCAGGGTGATCTCATGCACAACGAAGGGCCAAGCGGCACGTTACGAAGTCAGCCAGCTGGAATTTTCCTGGATTTCGTTCAAGCATGCCTCCAGATTAAAGCTACCGTCCACCTGGGATTCCAGTCGCATCATCTTGCTTGGAGTCACACAGCAAGAGTCCTAAACCGAACGACAAGAAAGGCTTGAGAGGCAAACAAAAAAACCCGACGGCAGCAAAATGTGAATTTAAGAAAGCAACACCACCAAACAATGACGAGATTCTAACACCCATCCTGTCTTTGCAAACAAAAAATACCCGAAACATCAAACAGTGCGGGATATTTCAAGCATTGAAATAAGGTGCCGCACACACTGGAGCTTCAATTTGCAAACTTGTTATAGAGCCTGTAGCACGCCGGTGCTTTCTTTATCATGTGGCACCACTCTCAATATGGCTCGCAAACCCAAAACAAGCACAAGGCGGGAAAAAAACGAGTCAAAAACAGCGATTGACTTACGGGTAAAAAAATAAATAAATTTGAACAAGCTTAGGGATGGGATGACAGTGACGGGGTTGGCACGTATGAATTGGAAGAATGAATCTTCGATCCATGCAATCAAAGGCAAAGAGGAGGCTGTTCCCGAGACCTAAGCATCTGCTGTGTTCCCTGTAGTTTATTAATCTGCCATTTTTAAAATACTGTACAGTACTGGATTTGCTGTATTACCATTTCCATAATACTTTAAAATACATGCATGTATACATAGACACTTACGACTGATTTGACTTGTTTAGGGGAGGGGAATGGGATGGTATGGGGGGGTTCTGATTATATGCAATTTGGGGTATTTTCCTATATCGGGAACCTAACTACCTACCGTACAATACAAAGAAACATAAAAGGTGACTGCATTTGGTGGCACCACACAATGATGGAATACTTCCGTAAAGCTAGTTGACGGATTCTAAAATCGACTCCATTATAAGCAACTGCATTTGTGTTTCCTTTCACTTGCGCTCTCTGTCCAGCCTCTAATGCCACATCAGGGTATGTCGAGCGAACAAAGCTTACTTCAGGTGTTGATGCAGGGGCTTTGCTGGCTTTCAGGTACTGTAAACTTGCCCCAGATTCTGTTGAGCTACTGGCCCCTGACTCCGTCTCCATGACGTCATCAAGATCAATCTCCTCACTGCAAGAAAGGATGAACCGGATTTAAAACCAGACAACACTGTTACCCCCTTTGCAAGTCAGAATGTTTCTCATTTAGCCAAAACTAGTCCTGTATCTACCAAGCAACAAAAACGTATAACTGCAAGCAAATCATGAAGGTTTCATCACGAAAATACCTTTTGTAGCAGGTGCAGCAATTATCTTATTGAACACATTCCTTAAGTTAATTAAGCCAATTAAGACTGATCATCAATGGGGTATCTAGTGTGAAAGTCACAGAATAATTTGTGACCACTGTTAGGAGCAACACAAGCTATACACCTGCTATTGATTTGGTCAAATAGGTTGCAGATGCGGTCTTATGGGATCCTACTCCAGAGTTCACTCTTCCTGAAGCCCCAGGTGGCACATCACCCCTGCTCATCCCACAGATGTTCCAGGAGACTCAGGTTTGGCAAGCAGCGCCATCACATTTTCATCTCACAAAAAAGAGGTTCTTAAACGAACAGCCCTATGACATGTGTTGCTCTGCTGGAATGATCTCGCGACAGGATGAGCACAGAGAAAAGACAGCCCATGAGGTCCCGATACTTGACCAGGGTCGTGCTGTGTAATCCTGTTGCCAATCAATCATGGCAAGTACTCTGTAGTCATAAGATACTCCTGTCCAGACCAT
This sequence comes from Lepisosteus oculatus, assembly GCF_040954835.1. NCBI lineage: Eukaryota > Metazoa > Chordata > Actinopteri > Semionotiformes > Lepisosteidae > Lepisosteus > Lepisosteus oculatus. Next base: position 34,320,732 of record NC_090696.1, on the reverse strand, counting down.
CACGCACCTCGACCTCCCCCATCAATTACGGCATGTTCTCCCACATCCTAGACCGTCACTTGTAGACTGTCTGCCTACATTGTCTTGCCAATTCAGGAAGCACTGACTGGTGAGCGCTCCAGATGATTTTCCTGTGCTCTAACCTAGAGCAGCCACCAACATACTAATGGCTTGAAGGCCTTTCTGTTCTGATAATCGGGGCAAATGTGTTCTTTTCCAGTTCTCCCCAGGCTTGACATTCAACGAGCCAAATCCCATCATGACTTGTGCTCAATTAACTCACTCTCATACAGTGATTCAGGCCTAATATTTATTCACACATAGGTCATTTCGGTATTTCACGGTCAAACATGAATGACTTATTCAACATAAAATCAAAAAATGTTTCTTAAAACAAATGTATATGGAGTGGGTTTCTCTGATGTCGAGTCTACAGAAATATCTTTAGAGTGCTGATGCACAAACAGTACATACATGGCCTGCAGGTCACTGCCTTCCTGCACTGGAGGATCCCACTGATGCAGTTTCACTCTCCACAGCTTGATCTGCTGGTCCCAAGACCGCCGGCTGTACTTCTTGAACTTGTTAGGAGTCCTAGGGTGCACCCCTGGCTGGCGAAGATGTCTGGGAGAATCAAGACAAGATGAGCATAAGACTGACCACATTACTGATGCCGGCTCATTTTCTATTACTAAAGTAGAAAGTCATTCATTGGCTTGTGTCATTCTTAAAGTCAGAATGAAAGAAGAGCAAACAATCTGTCTTCCTGTACTGCATACATGTCTTCACTGTTTATTTTACTTACTTGGGAACTTCTCGGATGTATCGGTCATAGGCAATTGTGTTTTTCCCGTAGTTTATCTGCTTTTGTCTTCTCATCAGCACCGCCTCATCAGTCTCCATTTCAGTTGGTACAGGAGAGTCCCTGGAATCAGAACTGCAGATCAAAGGCGATTAGAAACATTAGCTACTATCCAGCCAAACATTTACAGAAAGCCATTTCTTCCTTGGAGAAACTGAAGCCCATTCCCACGAGCAAAGGGAGCAAGGCAGGACTTGGGAGTGACCACAAGACAGGCACACACAGCAGGTTTTACTAGAACGTGAACACCACGGAAACATGCAAACTCCACGCACAAGGCACCCCCATCTGTAATATAACCTGTGCTCAATAATTGTGAGGCAGCAGTGATAACCATCATGCACCATATGCACTCTAAAAGCAGGAAACTTTTCAAACTATGTTCTATTCCAGTAAAGGGACAAAGCCTAAAAGTGGTAACTATTCTTATTTTCACTATCTTAACTTTGCATATTTTGATGTCTCTACACCAGTACAAGCTTTTTCAACACGTATATATATAAACTAGTAGTTCAGGTGGGTAGCTGCGTCAGCATGCGCAGGCTGCAAAGGAACAAGTAATAGGTTTATTCCATGCTGAAAAGAGAAGAGAGAACAAATGTTTTGGCCGTGGAGCCTCCATAGCCGAAACGTTGCGTTTTCTTTCTTCTCTTTTCAGCATGGAATAAACCTATTACTTGTTCCTATATATAAACTATAGTCTTTGCAAAAGTAATCACCGATGACTAGGTGTCTTGACCCTACCAAGAATTTAATAACAGAATTTAAAACGGTCAAATATACAACAATGCACAAACCTTCCCGAAGAGGTTTTTCTTTCCCTTTCATTGAAGTCATTTACCAAGATTCTCCTCCTATACCTGAAATAGAATGAAAAAGCCTTTAGCGCAAAACACATTCCCTTCAATAAAGCGGTCAGTAACACACAAACACTCCAAAGTGCAACTATAACATTAGACTGCTTTGCTGAGAGATTTAAAAACATAAAGCAAAACCAATGCTTAACATTTTTTTTTACATAGCTCGAAATGAAAGAAAACCCTGTCCGGCATATCCTGAAAAACACTTTCACACAGGTGCCTCATTCCTCGAGTAGGCAAGAGCGTCGGTACAGTATAAAATCCGCAGGTTCCGGCTTGTTTGTACCGTTTTGACTTTTGCCTAGTTTGGAGCACGCACAATCATTTTCAGAATGCATAGCAACACTTTGTCCCATAAAGCAGAAAAAGTATGTTGCAGGTTGATCAGAGCACTGAACTTGCCAGTCAGAAAGGATGCCTGTATCATTACACTATGCACTTAGGCCACATTAAGAAAAATAAGACTGGGACCAACAACACTTACAGCAGTCCTTTGGGAATGAGAACAAAATGCTTTGTCCTTTACGCAAGCTTTCCACAGCAAAAGAAACCTACCGCATCTGCTTCAGGGCGAGAGTACTAACCTCTGCATGTCCCTTCTGACGTCTGTCCGCAACTCATCCCTCTCCACTTCACTTCCCCAGTCCAAACTCCTCGGCACAGGACCCTCGCTCTCTGGAGTGGTGAAACTGAAGAAAAATCTGCAATATTCATCTACTTTCCCCAAAGCTGTCCTGCAGTACCTCAGACACTGAGGGGAATATTTTAAAGGAACACTGCCAGTTTCTGGTGTTAGATATAGTGTAAGAATAAAAGGTACGAGTCTTAAGCTTACTTCAAGTTACACCTAAGAGGCAAGTGCGTGTCAATGAAAAAAAGTCCCATTTTGCTAATTTAGGTAGAACACATAAGAACTACAACATACTGATGAACTTTGGAACTGCTTGGGATTAACTATCTAACTAACCAGAACACAACAGGGGGTTTACCTCCTTTTATTATGCAGATTTAACCTTGCCCTGTAATGGTTGAGCAAAAAGCTAATATTATATTCATGCTAAATATTCAAGATTATTGGCTACTTATTAAACAAGGCAAGAGATTCTAATGCTCAGTCCATACAACACAGCCCCACAGTTTAGTGGAATGCACCTGTCGGTTTTATGCGTAGCCTGCAAAGGAACAAGTAATAGGTTTAATCCATGCTGAAAAAAAGAAAGAAAACAACGTTTCGGCCGTGGTGCCTTCTTGACACCTGAAGAAGGCTCTAAGGCCGAAACGTTGTGTTTTCTTTCTTCTTTTTTTTCCAGCATGGAATAAACCTATTACTTGTTCCTTATTTATAAGATAACTGCAAATTGTATCATGTTTTTCTCTTTCAAATCTGTTTCATTTTACCTAGCTGGCCTGAAATCGCTGGTTGCGGATCTGTGGCTGTGTTTCCTTTTCTCTCCATCATCAAACACAGTGGAGTCCGGATCATCATGGGGTCTCAGGCTACCATCTGCCCCTCGTTTCCGGCAGTGAGACCACCTCGAAGGGCCCCTTCTCCTGTAATGCATTGTCCACATGCAAATTACTACTTCCATACTTCGACGTTTACATTGTAGCCGATCGAAACCCGCTACATTATGCTAGCAACAACAGACGTGAACGAATATCACGTCCCATTTAGTATTCGCAAAGCTTGAAAATTTTACTGCTCTAATAAACAGTGTTCTTGAAATCGTAAAGATCAAATAAAAGTACATGAATACAAAATACATCAATTTTCGTCTAGGCTAATTGAAGAGCTAAAATGTTGGTAACGTAACGAAACCTTCCGGTTTCAACTAACCCGTTCACAAGAGAAAATACCAAATCACTTTTTAGTGACACGAACCAATGCACCGTTATTTGAAACCCTGCGGCCATCAGTCCAGTGATTCTGTTCTGTTCAGATTCTGTCGAGAAGGGCTACAAATGCCATACCCTGGGCACGTCTTTTTGTTTTCGCGCCAACCGCCATTTTTGCCATCAAACAGGTTAACAACATCCTTAGATCAGCTACATGCATCCTTCAGATTCCACTTGATCTGCGATCATTTAAATACATTCGATACAAATCCCAGGACTCGTGAATTTCGGATTAAGCACACGCCGGGATGTGTCGCTCAAAGGAGCCCCGGTGCCTTCATCCCACAGCCCGCGACTGCTGCATCGCCCCACGAACAATTCAGGTCGCTCTGCCGCCCTTTCCCGCTCCCCGACCATGGAGCCCCGAAACACAAGGAATCGCGACACCAGCGATAAAGACACCCCACCACACCCGCTAAAAACACCCTCCATTTCCCCCATCAGACACTTGTGCCTTAAAGCCTTTGTGTTACATTTCGTCAACTTCCTTTACAGCATACGCCGTAAAAAAAACGAAAACACCCAGTAACTTACTCTGCTCCCAAAAGAAGTGATGCATTTTAGATGCCACACTTTAGATACATAACCATTATTTACATTTCTTCACCAGTAACCCGCCGATTTCAACTACTGTTCGACGAACAAGCGATTTAAACCAATAAGGATAGAATCAATTGTTTTCTTTCCATAAATAGTTTAAATGCAGGATATTACCATGCAAGATTAACGATCGGCTGTACTTTGTGCATTTCGCTGGCGCGCCATTAGTTTTCCTAACACCACCTTCACATACTCCGAGGTCAAAAAAGCGTTACAATGTAAACAGTTCAACAACTGTGGATATGTGCTCTTACCTACTATCTTCGTGTCTGTAATTTTCACGATGCCTTGAACTACTTTTAAAAGACATTTTTTCGATCGTTTTTCTACCGAACCACGAACCCTCCCGCACCTTTGAACCAGAAGTGCGAGTAGTTTTCCGGGATGAACAGTTTTCACACAACGCGCCAAGGCGAAGGCGGCGATCGAGCAGCGCCAACACGTCACCTGACCGGAGGGGGTGGCCTGAGCGTCAGCTCTAAACTTTTCTTACATTGTACATATCTTTTTCTACCTTTGTCAATGAGTCATCAGTTATGTTTACTAAGTATTACAACGACTGGTATATAAGGTAAAAAAAAAATCAGTTTATATATTTTTTGAAGATGCTGACATACCCCCTCCCCAAGAGTGTCAGGTTAATATATGCAGTGACCCCAGTTTATATCTGTCTTTGGTCAGAAGACCACTTAGAACGCCTCATGCTGGGAATTGTAGTTTTTTTTAGATTTGCAGCGAGTTGTTCAGGGTCAGACGAAGGAAAACGTGGAGGGAGGTTGTAGCAATGTTGGACTGGAAAACCTAAAAAATATATGGTGCTCCAAAGTCTATTTACTGAATAAAGTATACACTAAAGCGAGCGAAAATGTAGATGTCTATTGCTGAATTTCTTGATGTTACAACATAGGCACTGATTGTTAAGTAAAATCTTTAGGTCCCAAACATCCTAGACGACACTGTCTAGTCACATTGTCAAATACATACATGTTTAAAATGATTTGATCATCTATTGTAATACTACTGAATACCTGCAGATTTAGCGACAAAAGTTTTAGTGATTGAAAGATTTAAAAGATTTAGTGAATGTAGGAGAAATCTGAAAATGTATTTGCGAATTTTCAGATTCTTTTTACTTCATGACTTCAAGATACGATAGTATATCTTTATAGGATGCTACATTTACAAATTTTAAAAAAACGAGTAGCGCATAAGTGCTCTGAGCGGTCAAAATCCTACTAGTCTCCGCTAGAAGGCGCCCACTGCCACACTCGACCAGATCAAACCTGCCACCTGTGACTTCAGATTAGAAAATTTTATTTTTGTAATCCAATAAAAGAGATTTGTTTGTGAGGAGAGCACAATTATATTAATTACATTAAACATTTTGATTATTGCTCACATTTTGTGTTTTCTACTTTTTAATTACTCATAAGTAGTGATATATGTTCAATTCACTGCCTTGTCCGGCCTTAATAAACAGTCACCACACTGGAGTACTGTGTCAGAAACACTTCCCACAAAAAAGATCTAGCAAAAGTTGCTTATCTTATTTTTCTTGGTTGAGCTCTGTTTAGAGTGTATAAATGTTAGAACATGAAAATCAGTTTGTAGTAGAAACTGATGTAGTAGAAACTGACGGCATACCCAGTCGTGTCCTCAGAGCCTGTGCCAATCAACTGGCGGGTGTATTCACAAACATTTTCAACATGTCTCTGGCCCAGGCCGTAGTCCCCACCTGCTTCAAGACAACCACCATCATCCCAATACCAAAGAAAACCACAGTGACATGTCTTAATGACTACCGACCAGTGGCACTAACACCTGTCATCATGAAGTGCTTCGAGCACATTAAGGACAACATTCCAAACACACTGGACCCGTACCAGTTTGCCTACCGGTCCAACAGATCCACGGATGACGTAATCTCCATTGCCATACACACTGCCCTATCCCATCTGGACAAAAAGAACACATACACAAGGCTACTATTCATCGACTTCAGCTCAGCTTTTAACACTATCATCCCAGAGAAACTAGTCAAGAAACTCAGTGCACTGGGTCTCAACACCAACCTCTGCAACTGGATTCGGGACTTTCTGACAGGCAGACCTCAGGCTGTCAGGGTTGGAAACCACACCTCTGGCACACTAACTCTGAACATTGGGGTTCCCCAGGGGTGTGTGCTTAGTCCATTGCTCTACTCCCTCTATACCCACGACTGTAAGGCCAAACACAACACCAACTCCATCATCAAGTTTGCCAATGACACCACAGTTGTAGGTCTGATCACAGACAATGATGAGAGGGCCTACAGGGAGGAGGTCAATGTCCTTACAACATGGTGTGATGACAACAACCTCACCCTCAACATCAGCAAAACCAAGGAGCTGATCGTTGATTTCAGGAAACTGCAAACCAGACATGCCCCTATCCATCAACGGGACTGAAGTGGAAAGGGTCAGTAACTTTAAATTCCTTGGCGTCCATATCACCGAGGACCTCACATGGTCTCTCAATGCCACCTGTCTGATCAAGAAAGCTCAACAGCACCTGTACTTCCTAAAATGGTTGAAGAAGGCTAAGATATGTCCTGAGATCCTCACTAACTTTTACAGATGCACTACAGAAAGCACACTGACAGGCTGCATCACAGTGTGGTATGGCAACTGCAGTACTGCTGACCGCAAAGCCCTACAGCGGGTGGTGAAAACTGCCCAGTCCATCACTGAGGTTGCCCTCCCATCTATACAGGACATTTATGATAGACGGTGCTTGAGGAAAGCTCTAAGCATTATCAAAGACCCCACACACCCCAGCTACAGACTGTATGATCCGCTACCATCTGGAAAACGGTACCGGAGCATTCGGGTCCGGACTACCAGACTCAGAAACAGTTTTTACCCCCGCACTATCAAACTGTTAAACTCCCAGCCTCTCTCACTCTCACCTATGATCTGAACCTCACAGTGCCTTCTTTCTTACCAAAAACCCAAACACACATTGAAAATCTACCTCTACCATACATGTCAAAAGCTCACTCCCCATAATTTCTATCCCTTATTTCATTCTGTTGATGCATGTTTTTGCACATAACCTGTTACCTTTTTGTTGTTTTGCACATCGTCTGTTGTCTCTGCCTTTCTTTTGTTATACAATTGTATTGTTGTTGTTTTTTTTGTTTTTGTTTTCTTTGTACTACTTATGTCCGAGAGCTAGCTAAATAGCATTTCGTTATACCATATACCTGTATATGAGTATAATGACAATAAACTTGAACTTGAACTTGAAAAAGGGGCTTTGGTGTTTTGTTCTGAGAAAGTGTCTCTTCTATGAAACTGGATACAGACTTACATAACCATTATTATCTTTAAATAAACTGGTGTTGGCAAAGAACTGCTTTTTGTAAGCTTTGGTCTGACTCGTGTCTCCGTAAATATCCCAGAGTCAAAGATTAGAGGTGTAAATCTGTGGAGCCTAACTATATTCCAGGCAACGTGCCAAAATAGAACAGAATTGCTTTTGCTGTCTGGACGTTTTTAAACAATACTGTTTTTTTCTTGAGGGATGACTTCATATTTCACATTGGAAAAGAAATAAACAATGTGCCTTTGCCTTTTAGCTGTTTGTTTTCTTTTACTAAGATAGCTTGTTTCTCTAAAAGAGACACACACATCCAAAATCTACCAGATAAAACCTTCCGACCGATGGCTTCCTATTGCATCTAGTTTGAAAGATACCTTCAATATAACATCACTGATTTGTTATAAGAGTAAGAGTAAGATGAAAGAATAAGATTAGCACGACACAAAAACTCAGGTATGTTTTTTATTTAAACCATTACAAAATAGTTATCTGGAGAAGTCTTTCACCAACCCCATGTAGTGTAGCATAAGCATTTTCCCCTTAAGTAACCTTTCATATTGTTATAATCCTTTTTATTCTATTGTAGACCTACAACTAAGATAAGGAACTGTTAAGTTTTAAAAAAGCAAAAATCCCTTATGTGGCCTAACCCTGTACCTAATTTTAAATCTTCTTGTCAATTGCTAAGCTATCACACTTAGATGACCTTGATACATGTTAGTTTTCTTGCGGTTAAAAGTACCAGCATACTACATCTTAAACCAGCCTACAGACAGAGCTAATCAAACATTCTTTATGACACATTTTCTTAATTTAGCATATGTGGGAAGAACAAAACACCTTTGCAAAAACAACCTATATTTACTTCTGCTAAAGCATGTTTAAGTTTATAAAAGCAATCTAAAATTATTTTACCAATGCGTTGATAAATTTCCATTCCTTCAGGGTCAATTGGAACAATCTGAGAACAGTGTATTAACTGGAGATTATCTCAGGGTTAGTATACAGTTCTTTAAGAGATCCTCCAGCACATTGCAATTGACCCTATGAGATGTTACTCAGAGGATGCAGGGACCCTACAATAAGAACAAGAACAAGAACAAGAACAAGAACAAGAACAAGAACAAGAACAAGAACAAGAACAAGAACAAGAACAAATGCTTACACTTATATAGCACTTTTCTGGACTCTCCACTCAAAGCGCTTTACAGGTAATGGGGACTCCCCTCCACCACCACCAATGTGCAGCCCCACCTGGATATGGCATACTGTCTTTCAGGAATTACAAGGATATATACAGACTTTTAAAATAATTTTAAAAATTGATTTATTTATATAAAATTCCAAACAAATACAAGAATCTGGAGCATGATATACATTTATGGATATACATTCATTTGCACATACTCCTGAGAAAATAAATCTTGGTATATTTGATGCAATCCATGGCATTGATTAATTTGTAGAGATTGAGGTGCTTTCTTTAAATAAAAACAACATTAAAATAAAACATTTTATTTATAAGGCTTCACACATATATAATGCTTTACCATAAGTAACAATTAACAGCAAAGCCATATAATTACTGTACATAATGTTTCTTTTCTGTCCAGAACAGGAATTAGCAATATCCTTTCACAGACATTAATCTGTGAAAGGATCAATTATTTGGTTAACATTTTAACCTAAATACTAGTGAATGCCAGTGCAAGTTCCTGACTGAAAATATTGTAACATTATCAAAACATTATCAAGACATTAATTTACTAAGATGTTAATATCAGACTAACATGTTTTGTTTAATAAATGTATTACACATCTTCACAGTTGTCTCCGGACTTGACCATTTTGTTTTTGTGATTTTTGACAGGGTCACAAATCTTGTGAGCAAGATTGTCTGTATGGAAAGGAAACAAAATTAATGGATAAAGCAGATTAGCAGATTGTTGAGGAAAATCTGATAAGGAAACAAATCAGCACAGTGCTTTGCTTGTTTTGATTATTAAAAATGAAATACATTAATTTTAATTATTTACATTAACTGAGTTTTCATACAGTACATGTGTCAGTAAGCAAAGAACCAGTGATATTGGCATTGAAACTCCAGTTACTGGCACTGGATACTGAAAAACGAATCAGGCCAGATTGTGAAGGCACACTTAAGGAGATATACTGTACCCTTTAAAGCTTTCCCTTTAAAGAGGGAGAATTCTTTGTCTCTCAAAATATTTAAGGTTTACTCTTGTGTTATTAGTTTTTAAAGATAAGTAACATATTTTTTGGATATGTCTCTTTCACCCCTTGGTTTTATAAAAAGAAGAATTGGATATTTAATCATTTTTGTAGTTGGAACTAAATTTGATTTGTATGAGGCTAGGTCTACATCTATACCTTTGTTTTGTATGACTGTATGTTTATACTAAATTATTTGATATGGGTCTTTGTAAGTGCATAAAAGCAAAATCTACACTCAAGTGATCTGTCAGAAACCTAACATTGTTTTAACCCCTATAAACAGAAGGAACAATCTGTATGTGGAGATCCGTATTGAATTGTAATTTTAAGAAGAATAGATTTAAATGCAGAGCCCAATTTTACTAAAACATTTGTTTCTTATACTGTTGATTTATGAAGAACCCAATCTTATATCTACCTATTCATTTTTTAAGCACATGCACTGTCTCCTTAAAATAAAGTCTGTTCTATAAGCATGACTTTATCATGAATTAGAACATGAGAGAAGGTGCTGAAAATTATTCGAACAGGTTTAAGAATGAATTGAAACATTTGAACTGAACTGAACACATTTACAGGTATGCAAGTTATTTTTTTATTTTTTTCTTTAACTTTAAACTCTGCACATGATTTTAGTTCTTGCTAATGAACTAAATTTTACTATTGTTAGTCTGAAATGTACATGATGTCAGTTCTTCCTATCACACCTATTTCAACACTTATTTTATCAGTCATGCATCCATTGCTTTAATAAACCTGTCTACAATAAGTTTATTCTACAGATGCCTCTTTTCTCTTCATAGAGGATTGGAGCTTAGATGTTGATTGAATATCCCTGCCTAGACATGGCAGAGAAATAATGAAAAATCCAGCAGATAATTTAAATATATTGAATATGTCAAACGTTTTAGTAAAATTAGATGCTACAAAGTGAAACACAACTGTATTGCCTCAGTTAGAATACAAGTCCACTCTTAGTACACTTTCTTTTCCCATCTCTGAACTTCCCCTTACAAAAATGAAGATATTTATTTTAAGTATACATATTTATCATATAACTAACATATATTTTGATTTCAGTTTTGTGCTGAATCTGGTTTTCCTATTCTACATGTACAAAAGTGTATTAATTCAACAGATTTGACACAGTGAGAACAGCTGTGATTAACGTCTGGTGAGAACAATATGTGAAACAACAATATACTGAGAGGCAGTAAAAATATAATGATATCTTAAGTAAAAACTTTGAACATACCCTCGGTTTCCTTCTGTGGTTCATAGTGAATTTAAAGCAAGCAATTAGGAGGTGTTGTGATGGGTGGGAAATTATTCTGTCATTGTTTCCGAACTGCTGGTTCAGCGTGGTTGGTTAGTAGGTGGCTGTAGTTGGTTGCACACCTATTTCATGTTCACCTATTAACCACATTTCTCCTCTGCTAGATCACATTAGAACTGTAAGTGCTTCTGTTGGTGATCGTGCTTTTTGTCCTATCTCATGTGTTTTAATAGCAAGAAAGAATTTGTATACCAGATGTTGTCACTGACACTCAGAACTATCTGATTAGTGGCAGAAAGGTCAGAAGACATCAGGCAGACAATTTCTTGCTGTGCCGTACACCTTATTATGGCAAAATCCTTCCTCATCTACTGTACATGGACTTGCACGGCAATACTAGGCAGTAAATGGGAGTAAACTTAGTCACAGTTGACAGGAAAATGAATCAAGGTTTGATCTTTTCTGATGGCTAACCCTACAGAGCTGTGTTATTAAACAATGGGGATGGTTAGATGCAATCAGAACGTGATACTGGGTTTATCACATTTGACAGAAGCATCCTCAACTGCAGGATGTTCCTGTCATAGTATCTGTTATACCACATCCAGTCACAATTGTGGATCTCCTGTGATTATTACTGTACATTGAAAGTTGCCCCAAGAAATTAGAAGCTTCATTGTTCATAAAATTATGTGATTGTCTCCCAGTATAGCTCAAAGTGAACTGCAAGTATCAATATTAAAAAGGATGTTGTAGCTGATGCACACACAAATGAAGGATGAATTGTTGCTTTGCTATTCATACCTCCTACGGGCTGTTGAGTCTGCTTCCTCAGGTCTCTGCTGTTTATATATATGTGCAGGCTGAAATAAAATAAAAAGTACACATTTCTATATTGAAATCTACAGGAAATCCCTACAATAAAGAGATTAAAACTAGCTGTTTTCCAAATTAGATTTCATGACTTGCGATTCCAGAGTGATTCAGTCAAAAATCACTTGAAAGGGCTAAAGACATCATCAGCAGGGGGAGACACTGTGCTGTTTCACGTCTGAAAGTATTTTTCAGACGTGAAACAGCAGATTCGGAATTTCCTAAGCGGCTCTCAAAATTTATAATTGATGACATTCTGTAAAAAACAGTACCAATTTCAAGTGATCTCAATTATGCAGATGTAATTATCGTTTATACTCCTTTTTAAAAGAAAATGGATTCTAAAGTCTGCGCGTAGTAAGCTTGCACAACAAAAAAACTGACCTTCTCTTTCTTTGAAATTTACCCTCTGTGTTCAAGGAGGAGTTAGCATTACCCATGAAAAAATTAGCTGCAAAAGACATATAAAACACACATATATATATATAAAATCATATGCAATCGTTAGTTGTATATGATATTAACTTAATTTAACAACATATATACGAGAAAGTCTTAAAGTTGTATCTCTACTCAATCGATTTGACTCTTGATTTCATTTTATTACAATAAAACACAAACTTATACTCATCCTTTGCATTTAAATACCAAAAAACAGTGCCATGGTGATCTTCTGTTAAAACAACAGCGGCCATCTCGAAACGCTAAACCCACCTTATCTTTTTAAAGCTTCTGAAGTTTCCTGTACTAATAATTTGTAATAAAGATTAAAGAAGACTATCATATGCACATACTGTATGGAATGTGGCATACATTAAATGCACATTAACACAATTGGGACATTAATTAAAACCCTTCCCACGTTAAAGATTCATACACTTAAGTAAAGATTTGTACTTAACGAGTTACATGGAATTTACAGCCTACCGCACAATGTGTGGTCTTGATCAATACTGGGATGGGACACTTCTGGAAAACCAGGTTGTCTGCTATTGTGGGGTTCGTGGACCAACACTCTTCGCTGGATCATTTCCCTAACCAACGCCGCTGTGCTAAGGGAGGTGAAATTGAGATCCTGGCTACTTGGTGATTAAAGATCACATGGCACTATTTGACGGGGTGTAACTGTATTACTATACTATTCTACATGGAAAAAAAGTCTAGTATAGCTAATCTTGATCTCTAAAACCATTAAAAGTCCTTTTTATTTTTGATACAGAGACTTGTTAGTTATGTTGGTGATATAATTTCTTAGTGCCTCGGGTTAAATCCATTGCTTTACTAATTCCTACTAAGCTAAAACTTTATCCAGATATTGTGAATCTCTATACTCCAGGAATTTGCAGTAGTAAGTACTGAGGTTATCCTCAGTATCTTCCTGTTCTAATTATAAAATTAGAATATGACCTAAATATACGTGTACTGTACTTGTCTACTTCAGCCCTAAAGTAAAAAAGTCTGCAAATTATTTTTGGCAGGACCCCAATATTGAGTTTTTATATTCCTCAGTATAGGACTGCAGCCAACTCATCTTCAGCTTTATAATCATGGGTCTCATCTCAGTATCTACCATGTAAATGGTCATTCTTCATGATAACACAAGAATGAAAGACGTTCAGCAGTACCTCTTTTATTTTTCATCTTACGCTGCACTGCAAAAATGTCTTCGCAGTCCACACGAATGAATTGATTGCTGTAAAAAGCAGTGATGACATTACAAATTTTTTCCACAAAATATCAGGTCAGTGAGCTCGGCCAGCTAGAACATTTTTTAATTTATAAAATCTGCAATGTTAACTGAATGTTAACTGAAGTCACTCAGGTTTAATGGGTCTAAAACTTGCAGCTCCTTCCAGGTAATTTTCTGCACACACTAGGTTGTACAGTCTAAATTACACCCAAGCAGATGGTAACTAATATAATTGGTAATATAATATTTATACATGGTGTTTTTTTTCTTACTTTTAGAACAATTTACAGTATGTACTTTTTTTTACTAATTTGACCTTTTATAATTTTTCTGTCTCTCATTACTGATGATAATCTTTAATCCATTATTGTATAGATGTTCTGGTCACTAGAAATTTGAGGAAAAATTTGTTGATTGAGGAAGTGGATACTGGTAGCAGTTTTTTTTATTTTTAAGAAAATATCAGATCAGATTAGTCTGGCTTTCTGGTGCAAGTATGAATGCACACTTTTTTAAGGGTGGGCTGCAACATACCCTTAACTATTTTATTTATTTTTATTTTTTATTACTTTTGGTAATGGTAAAAAAATGGTTAAACTTTTTTAATTTTACTTTTTTAAAATTTGAGGATAGTGCTACACAGGCTTTTTATTTTGCTGAAAACAGCTATTCCTACAAGTTCAGCATTTTCTTCTCTTGTTTTTTTTAAAAAGAATTTTGGTCAATCTAAATTAGAGAAAACGGTACATTACAATAAATATTGTTTTATACTGTATCAACCATCTGCTATCTCAAGGCACTGTGCCCGATCCATGGAATTCAATCTGAATCAAAGATCACTAGTTGGGTCACATCACAACTCTCTTTTGTAATTGTTCTTAAAAGAATAGCACAATGGTAATATTCAACTGTGGTAAAGTCAGCACATTTTTCAATATCTGCCTAAATTCCCCAAAATGGCATATGTTTTTCATTTTCTTTCAATTTTTCTTATTATTTTCTAACATGTTATTCAATAAAAGGAAAAGTTCCTCAGATTTACCATACCTATAGGAATCCGGCAATGTTTTGGACACGGTTGTGTTTTCTGGACCATGATCTTCATTCATTTTTTTCCATTTATTGTCTGAACTGTCAAAGAAGAGGTACAGGAACAGATTTGCTAGTGTCTTTGCATTCATTTAGACTAAGGTAACCCTGGGCATAGATACAACAACACCACCATCAAGCATGATCAGGTGTTTTTCCCACAAATCATTTAGAAAGCTGTACTATTTAAACACCAATTGAATCAGAGTTCTGACCATTATACAGTATCTTGGAATTTACATAGTGTATATGAAATAAATTATTTTTAATACAAAATCTTAAGTGCAGAAACCAGTTAAAATTCACATGGTAGTTCCAATTAGCAATTTTGGTGGTATTTCAGAGAGTATTGTACAATTTGTCTTCATAATCCAATCATTCCAGTGATAGTGATAAGGGAAGTATCTACTTTTGACTGAAAAGCAGTTTCATGTTCTCTCACAAGCTTCTGAAAGATTTTGCTAGAAGCCATAGGAGAAATAAAAAACTTCAGTTTACTTCCATATATACTATTACAACAATGCTATTTGCATATAAGGGCGTTTAAATGTTTATTTTATTAACTAGTTTATATTTTCAAACTCTTACCTCATTTGTTTCTTCTGAAAACCTGTAAGGTGAGCAAGACAGGGGTTAGATAGCTTCCAATATGTACAGATTGAACCTATAGCACCAACTTTTTGTTTAGTGTTTTTTTCAATTATTTTGTGTGATCCTGAATAATTCGATAATAAAAATCACTAACTGTATTTAATCTTTTTCTTGAAAAAGTATTTAAATTATGGCGATATACCAAATACCCCAAATAATTATGGCGATAACTAATTATATTGTTTTGCACCAGTTGACTGTAATGCACAAAATCTCTAAAGCATATGCTATCCATTGGACTTGTGGCAATTGAATTGGCAAGGTGATAAGTGATTAAACAGATTAAGGGTAAGAGAATTTGCATGCACATAAATCACTACATTAATGGTATCTTTGCATGTTGAGGTATTTTTTTTAAACAATTGAAACTGTAAAGAACACCAATAACATAAATGTCTTGCTACTGTACTTATTGTGCATTCTTAATTCTTAAATTCTGGTGTAGTTTTGATTAAATTCCTACTTGCTATCACTAAAACTTCAAATGATAACACTTTATTTTTGAGATGGACAAAAGTTTTCATAAAGAAACTCCTGCAGCGTCAGTGCACGAAAACAAAGCAGTACTGTGCAGGACACAGTAGTGCTTGAAGGACAGCAACCACTACATTTTGACTTACATCAATGCTTCAAGGGAAAACAGAACACCTGTAGGAGTTTTGGGAACCCTTTGAATTTCCATAGTATCTCATCAAGATGACAGAGGGGAGAAGATAACTAACTTACAGTACGTTAAACATTTGTTGTACATTTGTTTCTGTTTTGGTTTTCAGCCCTATTACCTTGTGTAGAGTTCATATAAATGGGGACTGACGGTTCTTCCTTTTTTTCCTGTTTCAAGGTTCTTCTTAAGGCTAAACAGCCCGCTGCTAAAATTAGGAGCACTGCTGCCCCTCCTGCACATGCTGCTGTCAGGACCTTCCATGAGAGGCCTGCGTCCATTGTCGAGTTATAACCTGCCGAACACAAAAACCTGAGCTCGAGATTTCTCAAGAATATTATGTTGACTGAAGTTCTTACAAAGCAAAACTGAGCACACTATGGAGAGGTGTCAGAACAAAAGCAAAATTGGCAATATACATACTGTAACAGTGTGCAAGTCCCTACTCTTTCCACAGTATTGGCGTGTGCACACAAAAAGTATATGTGCTAAATGAAATAATCTTTCCTTGTACAGGACAAAATAGGCAACAAATGCCCATTTTCAGTCTCACCTCAAGACATATTTTAGATGTTTGATAACAAAACAGATCTTTTCACTCAGATGACTACACCACAATGTAACCTGTTATTTTGCAACACATTTTTGATTGTCTTACAGTACCTGGGTTATGATAATATAATGAAAATGATTTTGCCTGAATTATTGTTCACACCCGCAGAAAACTAATGGGGTTGCCAGATGTAGAAACAAATCAAAGCCAGTTGTTCTTCAAGGTTTTTTTTTTGTTTTTCTGGATTATGTTCTTACAAGGATCAGATCTATCCTTTGGTGAGAAATGATGCATATCACTTGTTAGACTGCATGACCATGCATTTATTGCTCATTTTGTTTCTTTCTCTTTCATCCTTTCTGCTTTCCTGTTAATAAAACCCAGCTTTTAAAATAAACCTGCTGGTCCTATTTCTATTCATATTCAACAGTCTATACTATTCAATATCAAATTAAATAACCAAAGGGGTTAGAGTGGAGAGTTGTGTCAGATTACAGGTAGTGCTTAATTCCACATTGAATAATAGAAAGAAACTTAAAAAATGATGTTTTTCTTGTTGAGCCTTCCGTTATAAGGGAGGTAAAGGAAGGTTGGAGGGATATGTTTTGTTTATCAATTAAATTACTCTCAAGTGCAAATAATAAAAAGCGATTATGTTAAATAAAAGCGTCTTTTGCATAAGGGACTTTATTAGAGCACTTTTGGAACAGCAGCATGTAGTATTGTTCAGGGCTGTAAAGCGTAGAGGTCTGTGGACATAATTCCTGGATGGAACACTGCTATGATATGAGCAATGTACCTCATTCAAGTTTTGTCCTGAATCAGACCTATTTTTCACATCATGACATTGAAGGTGCTGATCTGTATGGCCATGTTGCTGAAAATTCATCGTGATTTCCAATTGAACAATTGGAGGTAAATTTTTTGTTAGAATGGAGTAGAAAGGAAGAATAAAAAGCACAAGTTTAAGGCTTCAGGTTTCTGGGGGAAAGAGAAAGAAACCATGAAGACAAAGATTGGTTGTGATCTTGTCCTTTTTAAACAATCTGCTTGTTGTCTTTTGATGCAATAAAAAAAATACACGTATATTTTATGTATATTTTAAATACATGCAATTTTATGTATTGTACGAATTGCATCTGTACCAAACAGAAATGTGGTTAAAACAATTATTATCTGCATTTTATATCGAAGCCCAGTCAGCAATATTACCAGTAATACTAAAGAACTACCAAATATTGCACTAGGTTACTGAAAATTATTTTGATGCTGTACAAAACATACCATACACAAAAACTTGGGTTCCATTTCCTTGCTGTTGCAGAAAAAGTGGGATTTCTACTATCACTTTGCATATATAAACTCCAGAGTCATTTGACCTGGATATTTTCAAGCTGAAAGTGTTGGTCCGTTCAGTACCATTTAACACGACTGTTTGTAATTCATTGGCGGGTTGATCAGTCTTATACCAGATTACTCTGACTTTCTGTGCTGAAGAATTAGTTGTCCATTGGCATGACAATGAGACAGAGGTCTTCAGGTGAATGTCGACTTCAGTGGGATTCTGCGTCACTATCAGAGAATAGCCTTCATCAAAAAGAAAGTTAAAAATTAAAAACAATACATTTAATCAATAGGGTTTGCAATAATATTATTTACTGTGTCTTAACAGTGGCATTTTCTACTAGATTATATAAATAAACATGCTACCAAATATCATATACTGTACTTGCATGAAGTTCACAAGTTGATTGGATTCTATTGTATATTTAAACACAATGTTAAAATGCAATATTTTCTCTGTAAATACATTTTTACAAGTAAATGTCAATGAGACGTCTTCCTGTCTTAACAGGTCCTTCACATCTCTTACAATTACTTTTGATTTTTTGAACTCCACAACTTTCCAATATTTTATACTTCTAATGACCACTTAATAACAGAAAATCATTGTCCAATGTTAAGTACCAAGTACAGAATGTGTAATGTTAACATTGTTATCATCATTACACCTAGTTCTATTTTACACAAAACATTGTCATTCTAAAATCTCTGATATTGTAGAAAATTCTTTCAAAACTTCTCTCTGACCGCTGAAAGTGCAGAAAGTATTTCAAGAGCACTGAATTCATTTACTACACCAAATTACTTCACAGTAAAACAGAAACAAACAGAATGCCTTTAGCGGAGCAGTTCATTGCAGTCAATTTTATTTTTAATACTTTTCACTATTTAAATTCAGACTCATGACCTTAAATAATGTGTATTGCATTGAAGTATTCTTCTACATTCCTGTATACCACACAAATATCTTTACAGATGCGTGGGGGTCAGAAAAATACAAATATAGAGAGGACAATAAAATAATTCAAACAAATACATCTCCAATATCAATGACACATTTCAGTGGTTGGTATAATAAAGGCACTTGAGTTCTTAATTTTCTGGCACAGCTCTGGCAGAAGAGTAATACATCTGAGACATACTAGGACAAACACATTTTACAATAATTTGACAATATCAATAGCACAAACTACACACATTACACAAAAAAAACATTGCTTTTTACAAAACAAAGCATAGAGGCCTATGATCTTAAGACCCAGGTAACGCAGACAGCTTGCCCTGTGATCTGAAATCATATGAAGTACAATGCCTAAACAGTCCAACAAGAGAAATGCCTAATTAACGGAATACAACCCATTGCTAAAATCTGGATGCCTAAAAGTGAATGGAAATTTATTTAATATTTAATATAATTTATTTAATTATTGATAAAGGAAGTAAGAATGTTTGAAATTAAAAGATGGCAAACAAGGCTCAAATTAGCCAGCGTGTAGTCCCTAAGACTGATCACAAGAGCAAGGTCCTCTTGCATGGGACACTCTTCTGTCTCTCATTCACTCCCTGTCTCTCCTAGTCATCTTTCCCACTCTATTGTCCTGTCCTTTATTCTGTATTTCTCTGTTAGCCTAGAGATTTGCAGAGATGTTAACCACCTAGAGGAATTTCCTGAAAGATCCCCTTTTATCATTTGCATTTTCCAACCTTTATGCTCAGCTGCAACTGAGTAAACTTTACGACATCTCTTTAGCTATTTATTTTATATGTATTGGATAACCATTGACCACCATTGTTCCATGTTACTTACTGATACTTAGTACTAATAGCACACTGGGTCAACTACAACATTAAAGCGCATCAACAGTCATCATGATAATTATCATCTATAAAACAGTGATTACTACAACTAAAACAGCTACAGCTAGTGCCACAGACAACCACAGCTCATCAAAATAAACATTTTGATATCAATTAATTTAACACGGACTGAAAAGTTCACTTCTGTTTAAGTTTTTTCCATTTTTCAGCATGTACATACTACATTTATTGGATGAAAAGGCTTTATGAGCACATTAAAATCAAAACACAGATGGCAAATGAGAAAATATTGCAGCCTTACCTGAAGCGTTGATGTGAAAGAGGAACAGGTGTGAAATAATCCAAAATAAGGGCTTATCAAATTGGCTGTTCCTCATAACTGCGAAAATTAGCTCTGTGAAACCATGAGAAAAATGACCTTGTTAAGAAACTCTACTCAGAGTGACAACCACATCACTTGACATACCGCCTAAGTTCATTCTTCCTGTGTTTCCTTTAAAGAACCACAGCAAACCACTTTTGTGACTATGACAAGTGTTAACAACAGACATTACATTTTACATATACAGTAGCTCTATTGGTGTTTAATACAATTTCCTGTGTTCATGTAATGAATCTATGATAGTGATTTTGTAGTGCTTATTTTCTCTGCTCTGAAGACATACTACATAATAAAAGTCTTAAACATTGAGCATAATTTGACATTTATATATAAACTGAAATCTTACCATAATTCTAAAACATTTTAGTAAAGCATGTACAGTACCTGTACTAAAGCTTTCAAAAGATTTTTAAAATGCGAGTATACATTTTTATTAAATTGGAAAGATGCATTTATAGATATGTCAGCTGCTTAACCTTTTTATGCCTCCAGTGTACCTAAGGAGTGATTCAAGTCTATTTCATTGTTCCAAAATTGATATTTTGTATTCACATACAGTATTTAGACCTCCCAGTAAGAATAAGGTTTAGATTGTAGTTTATTAGAATGCTCTAGACAAAGGAAGTATAGATCGGCTGATGCAACAGGGCCTTCTGATGTGGTCTCTGGTCTGTGGGTGCAGTGAACCTCTCTGGGGAAAGTAGATGACCTGAACTAGGACCCTTCAGCTCATGTACAGGAAGAACTGATGCATCCACAAAGACTTTGAAGTGCATAGAGACTCCATTTCAAAGTATGCCGTCAGATACACACTTACAGTAACAGCACTTTGCAATTGCAGCAACTTCCTGCAATGATTAAAACAAACTTGAAAATTGGGGTGCATGCAGTGCAGTAGTTTACATGTCCAGAAAAAGATAAATTTGGTAGTAAGTTGGTCTCTAGGGAATAAAAAATCCATTTTCCCTTCAAAGGCTTAATGGATGTTGGCTGAATTCCAAATCAGGACCAAATGGTCTTTTAGTTTTACAGGTGAAAGAAACATACACTTGTGACATGCGTCATAGGCTAATGCACACCAAGGTTAGTTTTTTTCAAATTTTTATTTATTTTCACATTTGCTTTTCAGTATAACAAATAAACCATTAAAGGGCAAAATAATTACCCCTCCCCAGTAGTTCCCCCCTCCCTCCAGAACTGCCGATCAAGGATCTAAGGAAAAAATATAAAACTGAAATACCATAATTAGACAGGTCTCCAACACTCTGAGTTAAAACATGACGGAAACACCTTTGGCAGCCGTTACAGCTGTGAGTTTGTTGGGATAGGTCTCTAGCAACTTTGCACACTGAGATCTGGCAATATTCTTTTGTCCTTTTGATTCTTCTCTATAAAATTGTTCAAGCTCTGTCGAGTTCCTTGGGAAGCATGTGATGGACTCCGATCTTCAAGTCGTGCCACAGATTTGGAGTTGGATTTAGATCAGGGCTAGGTCTGGGCCACTCAAGGACATGTGCCTTTTTGTTCCTTGGCCACTCTGCAGTGCAGCTTAGTCTGTGTGCTTAGTCGTTGTCATGTTGAAAGGTGAACATCCATCCCGCTTTCAGGGCTGAGTGGTGGCACTGTGGCTATGGATCTGTGCCTGTGACTGGAAAGTTGCTGGTTTAAATCCCACAGCTGGCAGAGGAATTCTACTCTGTTCGGCCCCTGAGCAAGGCCCTTAACCCCAACTGCTCCAGGGGTGCTGTATAAATGGCTGACCCTGTGCTCTGATCCCAAGCTTCTCTCTCTGTGCCTGTGTGTCTCATGGAGAGCAAGCTGGGGTATATGAAAAGACAAATTCCTAATACAAGAAAGTGTATAAAATACAATAAAGTGATCTTATCCCCTTGCAGGGGACAGCAGGTTTTCTTCAAGGACTTTTCTCTGCTTTGCTCCACTCATTTTCCCATTTATCCCAGCAATTCCCCCAGCTGAGGGGAATCATCCCCATAAAACCCAAAGACGGCTTTCTTTTCTTTTCCTTTCAGCATGGAATAAACCTTTACTTGTTCCTTTGCAGCCTACGCATGCTGACGCAGCTCCCTACTTGAAGTAATTCAGCCCATACAATAAAATAAAACTTGTCAAGAAGTGAATTCAAGAAGTGCTTAAAGAGATTTAATAGGGAAAATCAGCTTTCAAACCATGCAGAAATAAAGAAAGACTAGAATTCCTTATGGGGAATTTCATTAAACTCTATTCACTAAAATTATAAAAACGAGTGAATTAAAAAGATAACTGAAACAACTCTGGGTGTGTTTCCAGCTCTAGAGGGGGGTTATTATAGATGAAAAAAGAAAGATTAGAGCCCAGTGATCATAACTACAACATATATTGTTTCTAGCCAACAGCATGCACATCCTGTACAATGCTGACCACCTGCGCAGTATGCACCTTACCACAGCGTATGTGTGTTTGCTGCACAAAAAATTCAGTCTAGCTTAAAGGTCATATTGCCTTGGTCGTTTCTGATAAGACCTTTAACAAAAGTGAGCCCCATGTTTTATGTGGGCTGTGCGAATCTACAGTATAACCCTAACTTAGTGAGAGCAACTATGCTACATGAACAAAAAAAAATACAACATAAAGGTAACATTCTTCTGAGATGTACCACACTTATCATAGTGCATTTCAATGATTGGATTAGAATATGTTGTTGTGCTTCTTATGATGCAGTGATGGGGAATGTAGGGGCTTTGTTTAAAGCCCCTTATTGGAGTAAAATTTAGACACACACATAGCATAATTGAATAATTGGCATCCAGTGTGAATGAAATTCTACAGGTGGAATAGAGTTTATATGACTGGCTCTGTGCGTAATTGGTCACTCCTGTCGATTAACAATCTGGTGTATATCAGTAGCCAAGAGGCCAGGGTTGTAGGAGGTTCTGTAGGAGTATAAAAGAGTGAGTAGAGTTTGTATACAGACAATAGAAGCTTTACTGATTTCTGGTATATGATTTGTAACTATGATTTATAAATTTGTATCCTCTCTATAGCTAGCTTGCCACACAGTGAAATAGCTAAGAACTGTAAATAGCTTTCTACAATTGAATTATTCTGATCCAATTGTATAGTTTTTATGAAACATTATAATTTTTAATTTTATAATAATTTCTGATTTCTAATAACAAATTTCTGATTATATTAAGATTGAATTTCACTTATTATAATTTTAGAGCATGTGTTTCAAAATGTGGAAATACTTCAGAGTATCAAAGCTTTGCTTTTCATAATATATGGTTATAAGAGCATCACTATTGAGGGAGCATTCTTCTTTCAGTTAGGTTTGACTTGGTGCATTTCTTTGTTAGTTACAGTATTTATGCCTAGCTACTGTAAATATTAAAACCCAGGATAAAAGATAGAAAAGGCAAAAGAGAAGGAAGGGAGACAGAAAATGTCAGAGGAAAAAAGGTGCATGCCGGGCAAGAGGTCTTAGTTTGAATCATACTTTAAAACTATATTCTAAGTATTGGAACTTTGTTCCAAGAGAGCTGGCAGTTCTGTTGTTTAAGGAAACTATAATTTCCTTTATAAAGAATCCCCAAATTAAAGACATTCTCGCTGGGTTAAAACTCCATGTTAATGTGGTTTTAGAAAAGAAAGATAGGGTCTCATTCACTTTGGAGCATCTGGAATTTAAAGACAGAAAGATTTAACTCTAGGTTGTAACCTGTTTTATTAATGACACAGCTTTATGTCTCTTGTTGGCCTGGGTAGATGTTGTACAATATTTTTTTCAGTACTGGGTAGTAGTTTAGGTTTTCCGGTTGGTCAGGACTTATGACTCCGAGACATCTTGTTTGTAAATAGGGTAGTTTGTTTGTTGTATGTTGTTTAGTTTATAAGATTATTAATAAACATTTGTTTATCCTAGATTGCTTCCTGACATAGCTCTGGGGAAAGAGTAGTAAATCAGAGGCAAAGAACTCAAGGGCATCAAACTACTTAGGTACATTCTTGGCATATCTCTTATATTGGGAAGTTATAATTACATTTAAATTATTGATTATTGTGCCTTTGCTATCTCTATTTTTGTAAACCCCTATTTGTAACATATTCACTCTTTTTGTGAAGACTTTAAAACACATTCACATTAAGAAACTTCAGATTGTCAATTCTCAACCAAAAGAGCAATTTATGAAGAGGATTTGATCAATTTAAATTATGAACGTCAATCAGAAATGTTTTTTGATGCATTATAAAAATTAGCTTTTATAATACACCAAAGCACGTAAAACATATTTCACTTCTTCTGTTGTATGTCATTTCAATTCATCCAGATGGAAACACATTTGGGAACAGAATCCTCAATAGTATTTCCAATGGTTGCCTTTAGTAATACGCGGGTCGGCTTTTTTTGACCCGCACCCGCCCAACCTGATCTAAAATCTTTTTTTTTAACCCGCACTCGCCCGCGGGTCATCACCCATTGCTATAGTAGTTATTTATATGGTCGATTATTCAATATGTAGTTGCACCTTTAATATGGTGATGGAAAATCATCATGATTTCTTGTAGCCCACTAAAACAGTGGTGAAGTATAGGAATGTTTGTAGAATAAGGCAATATGTAACATAGAACTTACTCTGTAAATGGTAACAGCCCAAGTTTTATAAGAAACATGAATTAAAAACAAAAAACCTATTTGAAATTACTCCAAATAGAAAAATTATATGTACTGTATATTGCTAATATATTTGTCAACCATCTGAAACGGTCCCAATACTATGATTATTGGGCAGGCAATGCCATGTCTGATGCATTCTGTTATCTATTCGCAGAAACACCTGCTACTAAGGATATTGGCTGATTTTATACGTTTTTTTATAATATAAGCACAGAAAAGAATTAAAGCATCATAAAGTACCTGAATAGAAAAAACATAGATTACATGCTGACAACATTTGTAAAAATTCCTTTATTAGCATTCATTTTCAGAATCGGTGACCAGTGATGTGCTATTAAGAAATGTATTGCATACCTCATTAACACCATTGCTTCTGACACAGAAGTGGCTATTTTAGAGTACAGATGTTTCACTGGTGACCAGCAGAGGTAATTAGAGGACTCAAATCCTTGTCTATGCAGATTATTTTCACTTTGAGGAGTTAAAAAGCTGCTGTGAAAGGTTCTCACATGATTTGCAGACGAGGGGCTTCAATTTGTATCAGTTCTCTTATGAAACTTAGTGCTTGTGTATTCCAGTTATGGGAAGAAAAACATATTATTACAATGAACTTTTCAGTTAATTAGAACCGATACAGAACTGAAATTTCTTTCCTTTCACTTGCCACACAAATAGGTTTTTGAATTCTTTAAAGATGCAATTAATGGACACTCCTCTGATTAAGGTGCTAAACAATCAGGAAAAAGAGAACTGGCACAGTTTAGAATAACAGTCAAAATGATTTCATGCAGTCACAATGACCATGATGTGTTATGGAAATAGAACTAGCTTTCCTAATCAGAGAAGTTGAATAGTCATTCAGTCAGCTACTATACATTTACATGCAACCTGGACTCCACTTTAATTGTGAGTAGCTATTCCATGCCATGTAAACAAGGTATTACAAATAAATCCAGATGTTTTGTGAGAAACTTTTACTGAATATGTGATAATGGATAACACCTTTGTATTCAGGAAACTACTGAAATACTAGACCTTCTAGATACCTTATTTACAATACCAGTATTTTTACCAAACAAAACAAAATATAATGGAAATACTGGAACTTCAATGCATTAGGGTCACCAAAATATGGGGTAATTCCCCAATAACTAGTTTTGTCAATGAAGTAGAATGCAAAGCATTACATTAAGAGACTTAACATATACTGTATCCAGAGGTGCATATTTTAAAAGTTTCACAACAGATTTTTTGCAAGATGTTTCTATTGATGTGCATATTTGTGAATTCATCTTTCTAATATGAAATAAACCATGTAAATCTGGACATATTTGGAATAGCTATTTCTACTATCATGTAAACACAGATTTCAGAATATTGTCTGCATGTAAATATGAAGTGACTTCATGTACCATTTCAGGGGTTACATTAGGAGCCAAGAAAGTAAATTCTGTAGTAAGTTCTGGAATTTAAAAATAGGGAATATGGAGAACAAAAGGGCATGGTCACATTTTTCTACAGGAATAGGACTATTATTCTTCCTTTCTAATTTTACAGGATTGTTTTGTTTGTTTTCTTATTTGTATACTTACATATTCTACCATTATATAAATGATTTGTTCTAGCTGTGAAGTGAAGGCAATATATTTCCTTATGAAGTGAAACCTCTCAGGTGAGATTTCAGTAGAATGGAAGACGATAAGGTACAGTTCAAGGAAAGGGGGAATTTGATATGAATTCCTCTTAGCCCTCAAATGTAGTTTGAAGAGCATTGTGATGCTACGAATTACCAGAAGTGGTTCCAGAAGTGGAACAGAGGTGTTTTTCTTTACCGCACTACACAACAGTCCAGGATACAGAACCTGGCCCTGCAGGTGGGACAGGGCACTCTGCTGGAGAGCCAGGTCTCTGGGTGCTGCTGGTCCTGGCGACTGGCAAACCACTTGCCCAGACATGTTAAACACCACATAGGTCGACAGTAGCACTGCTGGCACGCCCCATCACTGTTGTCTTGGCACAGTTTCACCAGTTTCATGTTGGCTGTTACCTGCATGCAACCAATACATGGATCTAGATCCTGTCAAAGGAAATGACCAGATACTGCATTAAGTCCCAGATGGGGTAACTCTGATACAACCGTAAAAAATCTCAAAGGTCAGAGCTGTGTATCACGTGTTATCAATCTGTAGACAGATATTTTATCTAGGAGAGTGTCAACACAAATATTTGTCATGCCAGGTAAACGTAACATGCAAGACGTAAACCATTAAACAAATATTAATTCATTTAAGAAAGACATACAATTGTGAATTGGCATTTCCTTGAAAATCTTAGGGCTGTTGACAAAACACACTAAGATGATGCCAGATACAGTGGAGTTTCATGTACTGCAGACAGTTCACTAATCGTGATTTCTTCTCAACATACTGCTGTAACATGAATGTTTTCATCTTTTTACACTACAAATTTCAGTATGTTCTTACAAAACTATAAAAAGAAATACAAAATTCATGTAAAGTAATCAGATATGAATATGACACAGGTCTTCAGAGTGCAAACACATTCTCTGATGAAGTTAATCTTTTGGAGTTTAATTAGTTAAGAAAATGACTGCTGTACTGACAGTTTATCACCACCTACTGGATATTTGTGGGATAGAATTTTGTTGTTTCTTTCTATCTGGATAAGCAAAGTCAGAGTTTGCAACATACTAACACACTAACCTATTAAATAATCAGATGTATTTACTGTTTATGAATCATTTCTAATTCTCGTGGAACATTTTCTGCACTGTGTGGTACTAATAAAACAGTATTACACACTGTCTTGAAATATCACAGGTGTAATACAAAGAACAACAAATTTAAGATGATTAAAGAAAAAAAACAACCAGAGCTTTCAATTGACCAGGCAAAATAAAAAGCCAGCAGAGTCTGTGCCCTGCAGCGTCTTACCTGGTTACTGGGAAGCGAGTAGCTCTCGTTCACTTCCACGTGGGATTTAAATGTCTCCAGAAAGAGGTCACTGAGGGTCTGGTGGATCACAACATTGGCTGCATTACGAATAGGAGCGTGAAGCTTTTCCCTCAACTCACCGTACTCCGCAGAATTCAACCTGGAAAATTAAATCAATTACTAAAAATATGAAATACAAACATTGCTCTTCAAGTTAGAATGAAATCACGATTTGAACTCTTTCCCCAGCTGGGACTGTCAGTTCTATATGTCTATTCATGTCCTTGAAAGCCACAATCCTGCACATGTTGCGGGGATCTCGAAATAATCAATGGTTCGTGGAAAAGTACATTTCCGCTCTTTCAACAAATAATATAAACTGCTGAAGCAGAAACAGCCATTTCAATTTTATCCCTCTAAAATTCCAATAAAAAAGAATTGCTCCAAGATCTAGAAAAAACAAAACAAATGTAGAAGCTTTTCACAAATAACCAGTACAAATGTCTAAGTTAAAGCAGGAGTTTCAACTTCCTCTCCGATTGAAATACTTAAATGTATCCATGGATGTCCGCTGTGTCCTTGGAATCTGGCAGGGTCTATACAAATACTAATACTCTATCAAATAGATTATCTTATTAAATACATTTAACAAGATCTCAAAGAGCTGTACAATAAAAAGTATAAACAAAAGAAGGGGACCTATTGCATATAAACACAATTGACAGTGCAGGTTATAATTAAGCTATTTTGCTCCTTGCTGATCTATCTCTATCTAGTCTGTCTTTGCTATCCTTGGGGGAGAGAAGCAAAGTGCTACTTTCTCTCTCTCCCCCACACCTGAAGAAGGCTGGACAGCCGAAAACACTGCGGTTCTTTTCTTTTCCTTTCAGCATGGAATGAACCTTCACCTGTTGCTACGCAGCCTACGCATGCTGACGCAGCTACGTACTCGATAGTGTATTTGACTATATTTACTTTTCACCATGGAATTAACCTGTATTTGTCCCCTTCTGCCCACACACTGACACCACTCCTTTTCTGAGCCAGTGCTCATGTCAGGCCTCATTAAGCAGATGACTACAAAGTACGCTCTGCACTTTTTGTCTTGGATGTTTCCAAAAGAAAACACCATATTTAACAGGTTGAATTAAAACTGGAGACTGTGCTGCACTGCAAGTGTTCTAGTCCGTCACGGAATGACCCAACTGGAATAAAACCCTCAAGTTCAAATAGAACCCAATTTTCCTTCAGCCCTGGTGTCCAATTTTTTATGCCCTTCACTAGAATTAAAGAGCACTGGTGTTTTTGAACCTTTCGGCTGCGTGTTAATTGGTCTGGACTTGCTTATTATAAAGATCCCGTTATGACATAACCAAAGGGTTGTCAGACAACCCCCTTGCTAAAATGCAGTTTTTTAGGTTTAGCAGCATTTAAGTAAATGATGTAGATTCTAAACAAGACATCCTTGAAAACATCATGAAAGATCAGACACCGAATCACAAAGAATACTTTTACAGAGACTATAAATCTGTGTAACAGTACATCATGTGAGTCAGAACTTTTTATTCTTACACTCCCACGTTTGCGAAATACCCTGACTCTATGTGGCCTGTCTCTATGTACTAGATAACTAGATCAGTGGCTGTTTAAAACCTCATCTAAGATCTAAGTTTTTTCCTTTACTTTAAATACATAGCCTTTACTAAATTAAAGTAAATTCTTAATACTTCTTCATGAAAGGCCCTATATAGAGACTAGACTGTCACCTGATATCAAAGGGCTTCACACGGGGATTCACACTAGCCACAGAGATGGTGAGCATCTGCACTGGTGTGTTGGAGTCTGGGGACAGCTCGTGTTGCTTGGAGTCAGTGACTGTCAGGTGGATGTCTTGTTGTAGGGCAATGTGGACGCGATAGGTTGTGACCTTCATCACCCAGGTGTCAGTGACGATCACCCTGGCTCCCGGATCGCCGGTCGCAAACTTGTCTATGCGGCGGAACTCCGTGTTGATAGAGGACGCCACAGCCCTCCAGCTGGACTGAGGCAGGGCGTGGGCGGCCAGAGTCTTGGATATTGGGTGTTTGCCCCACCGATTTCTTGACCAGTAAAACACGAGCATGCCGCTTATCACCGGCAGGGATACTGCGGCGGCGAAGTAGATCCTCCACTCATCGCTCGCCTGGTGAATTCGCCACAGATTCTTGTCCGCCGCTGCCAAGCACATTCCTAAGTAATAACCTGGGGGGGAAAATAGTGTATGACTTCACGTCCATGTTTTCCTATTAATTGTATTGAATAAATATTAAATATTTATATTTAAAGCAAAACTACGTGGCCATTATAAAACAACGTTCGGAGATGACACATTTCAGTGGAGAGGGATTCATTTTAAGCGCTTTCACTATTAAATATGGATGAATTGCAGAGTGCCAGCGCTTTCACCTGATGAAACTCGGAAAGAAGTATGTTCTGCGCCAGGGCCTCAACCCGGTACGAGCTCAGTTAAGAGAGACGGTTTTCCCTACACACTACCTATTCTGGAGCGGTATGCTCTGATGCAAACATATGGGACGTTTCAGTTTCAGATTTAAGAAGTCGTGTTTCACGGCTTTCTCAGTATTCAGAGATGCGATTTAGTTTTTGATAACATTTTCAGAACTGTTTCCGAGTCTTGTTTCATTCTGGTAGAAGCTAATGCGTAAATTACAGTGCGTAGATTTAAAGTGATACAATTAAATAAAAACCTCGAAAAACTAACAGACAAGATGAGGTAATTAAAATGGAGATTATTTTTCCTTATAAGCTCATTCTTTGATCTTTCATTTCGTAGCAAATACAATTTTTCTCTGTTTCTCAACTGTCTAGTTAAAACTTAAACAAATAAAAAGCCAACTAAGGTTTCCAATTTGTGATGTTTTTCTATTAGCAAATATCCAAATTTGACTTACCAAGTGGCAACACGGAATGAACTAGGATTGTAACACTAGTTCTCCTAATGTGATATTGAACGAACCCTAGATCTTCGCTCCCAAGCCAACCCGAAAAAATGTTTTGTACTGTTACTCCCGCCGATCGGAATTCATTTGGAGTTAAGACAAAGCAAACTACAAACACAACATATGCCAAACTAAATGTAACTTCAGGATGCTCCATGTTTACAAGAAGCCACTACATACACCACTGCCACAGACTTCCTGTGTCAGCAGGGAATTGTGGGATTTGTAGTTCTCAGTTGTATAATTTGTGTAAAGCTTAAGAGGATTTAGACGAATTACTAGAGTAGACTTAACAGTAATTAAAAATAAAATCTTTTAAGTACACGTTCTGGACTTACGTGTTTAATACGTCTTTCATGTATGTTATTCGGTCGATGTAATGCTAGCAGCCATATCACCCTGCAACTCACAACAGGTAACCTAGTGTGAATCTGGCCAGTGGCTGCATGGGAGACATCCTGGGAAAAAACGAAGTTGCTGCTGGAAGAGGCATTAGAAAGGCCAGTAGGGGGGCGCTCATCCAGCACTCGGTGTGGGTTCTAGTGCCCCAATATAGTGATCAGGACACTACACTGTAAAAAAGGTGGTGAATGAGATGTAAACATTTCAGGGTGTTTCTTGCAAATAGTGAAATTGCTTTTCACTGATAGACCTGATTTTAAAGTTAATTTTAGAGGATGAAAAAATATATTATTGAGTGTCTTCTAGATAGAGCAACATATTTTTGCACTTTTTTAGGAGCACAATGACTGCTGGAAGAACAGGTATGCCTGTATGATACAATCTGCACATTGTGGGCTGCAGATAATTCATGTCAAATGTCACTCACCTGTAAGAATGATGTTGAACATTTATTTTTCTTTTAAGTTTTTTCAGTATTTCATTTTCATTCTTCTTCTTCTTCTTATTATTATTATTAATAATTGCTTACACTTATATAGCACTTTTCTGGACACTTCACTCAAAGCGCTTTATAGGTAATGGGGACTCCCCTCTACCACCACCAATGTAATATCTTTTTACAGTTTCACCTACCTGTAGGACTGTAGATTGCAATATTCTTGTATGAATCTTCTTTATATATAAAATGAGGAGTTGAAAAGTGAAGTGGTAATTTAATTTTCTCTGCACATTTCACAGAAATCAAGGAACTATTCCCAGATAACAGCATAAAGCATGTAGAAAGTGTCCCCATGTGTCGCTTTAAGTATGTGTCACGGACGTCCAAAGGGACTAACCGTGGGGAGCAGGAGAGCAGAAAAAGACCCATATGCGTAGCGGCGAGACGGGAAAAAGGCCCGGGCTCATTAGTGCAAAGAGTTCAGGAATGCCGTATAGAAACCTATGCCCTCAGGGAGCGGACGTGGGGCGCCCTGGTGCTAGGCGGGTCTCAGGACATCCAAACGTCAATGCTGAGCGAGGACAGAGTGCAAGACCCGGAAATATATAGCCCAAGGGAAAGAGAGGGACAGGAAGGACAGCAGACCGGAAACTAGGGACAGGTCAGAGAAGGAGCGCCCTCTGGCTGCAGAGGGCGTGACAGTATGTACATTTTGGACTGTGGATGAGTGGCACAGAACACAAACAGATATCTTATAGAGGTGGTTATGAGGAGTGGTCATTGTCCTCATCCTACCAGCTAAGGGGAAGTGCTAAAAAAAAGCCAGTATGTTATGAAAACCAGCCCTCAAGATGATAATTTCCAGTTCTATTCAAGATGTCTCTAGTGTGATGATGCTGTGCCTTAGTGTTCCCATGTGATAATTGCATGTTGGTGCTGTGCTAATGAGATGTGATGATGCTGTGCATTAGTGAGCCATCCATTTTCTAACCACTTCTTCCATTGCAGGGTTGCAGGGGAACCAAGAGCCAGTACGTCTTTGGACTGGTGGCATACACTGGAGCACCCGGAGGAAACCCATGCATATATGGAGGGAACTCCATACTGATAGCTACCCAGGTCTGGAATTGAACCCAGGGCTCCAGAGCTACAAGGCAGGAATAGTAAACCACTGCACCACCAAGCCATGCATTTTAGCAGTCTACTAAATGTTAATGGTATATGACTGCTGTTTTAAGGGTGTGATGGTGTGCTTACAACGTGGTAACCATATGTTGTGTTGTTTGCAGTCGAGAAGCGCAGGAACTCAAATCACTCAAGGAGAAGTCTAAAGGTGAGTACTGGGCAGAACCTCCCTTACCTCAGTGCATGGAGAATGGTGTACACGTTGTATTGAGATTCCTTTAATAAATGTTCCAGTTTATTTACAAGACAACCATTCCTACATGGAAACCTGTGGAATATCAAATAAACAGTTGATATCCCAACAATCTCTCAAATCTAGACTGGAGAACAAAGTATGGTCCTGGAAAAGTCCACATTGAGGAAATCCAAAAGCCAGTGCTACTGGGAACTGCTTACATATTTCAGCCTGCTCATTCTTTGTTTCCAAAGGTTCCATGTAAACATGAATCAAAATGGTAACACTGTAACAACAACAAAAATGTTGCTAATGGTGTTATGCTCATATCTTCAGGATAATGCTCAGACCTCTGATTGTGTATGTGTTATTTTATTATCTGTATTTTTGCCTGTATCTGTTTCTCACAACAATCTTGATCATGTTCATGTTGGTTTACTGCTGCTGACATCTCTCTTTCCCTCAGCTGTTTCTTATATAATGAGTTCATAAACTTCACTAAAGGATTCATTATGGGCCTGGACCGCTTATTCTAGAACCAGCCCCAGTCCAGCAAAGATTGAAAATCTTGATCCGACTTTATTCAATGGATATTTTGTATGTTGATAAAGTACTGTAATTGGCCGATCCCACAGCCTTCAGGGTCAGACCTGAACTGTCTTAACTCTAGTAGACAACACAAGTAATGCCAGTAAAGTCAGGTCTGTAAGCGTTTCTATTTCTCTCCTCTGTGGACTCTCCCACTGGCTCTTTCTCAGTCTATCAGGACAAGCTTTATCTCTATGTTGTGGCCAGCTGGTCAGTTCTGGTTTACACCCTTCACAACCTTCCTGGGAAAGGCGCTGATCTACTTCCTGTTTCTGTTGATGCTTGCTACTGTCCTGTTGGTTGATTTCAAGCAGTCAATCTGCTTGAACAGCCCTCCTGCAAGGGGGAAAAAGGAGCTGGTCCTATACTTCTATCTTTTTATCCTAGTCTTTGAGGAGATACAACAGGGATTGGGGGTTTGGTTATTATAATTTTAAAATTATATTCCGAATAATACCTTCCCAGATGCGTTAGTTGATCATTTTGTTGATCACCTGTCTGATATTTGTCAGAGTAGACCACAAACACAACAGGGTGGATAAGTAATTGAAACACAAAATGGTCACAGAACTCCAAGAATACCTTCTGATTATACTTTAAGTGCTATTGATTATCTTTAGATTCTATTTAGAATCTAATTTCTGAGAAGCTCTTTCTTCTCAAAAAGTAAGCCACCTATTCTCTTTCCTAGGGTTACTAAAGTATTGTGGAAGACTCATTCCACACAGCAAGCACTCTTAAGACATTAAATGAACATTTCAGTGGTTACAAACTTGGAAATGGACAGAGGCTTGTAATACTATGTTTCACAAATGTAAGGAATCCTTGCTAAATTCAGAGGTCTTTTGACCCACCCTTACCTCTCCAAATGGTATATGATGCCTCTCCTTATGTTGTAAGAACAGAGGTATCGCACATTATGCCTTCAGGAGAAGAGAGACCCATTGCTTTTGCATCATGAACCTTGTACCCAGTGTACCCAAGAGAAACCATGCCCAGATTAAACGTGATGCACTGGAAATTCCACTGGTTCATGTTTGGACAGAAGTTCACACTTCTCACTGGTTAGTGCCGCCTGAGGTCAATATCTGGAGTTCACATACAGTATGCATTCCCTCCATGGCTGCGAGCGGCATGCGACATTTCTCCGCATGCACCTATGAAAGAAAGTATACAAAATCAGCTCTGCAGAGAAATGCTGAAGATATGTCAAGATTGCCTTTACCAGTCACCCATTCCGAGGCGGTGCAGAAAGACATCTTTCCTGTGGGTAACACACCTACCTCAGTTAACCAGGATGAATTCCTAAGCGAATCCTTTGGATGAATAATCATTTAAAGGTATCTTCAATTAGTGAAAAAGCATGTAATAAAGCCAATAATAATATCGTATAACATGTAATTGGATCTTCAGGACCAGGTTATAAGGACTAAATCTTGAGGAACAGAGATGAAGGGTTTGGATCCCCGGTGTTAGAGGTACAACCGAGGAATGGGCACCCCTGGGGTTGGAATAAAACCTGTACTAGACTGAAGGCATCGATGCACTTTCCTCCGAACCAGTATAATAGATTTGCTATAAAATGTCAGTAAAAATAAACTATTTTTCTTTTAGAATAATTTCTATTATCTAACTAAAATTAGTAACTCAGGAATTCAGTGAATTATGTATTATAATTTATCCAAACCCTCCATCTCTGTTTATTATATACTGTATTATGGAAGAATCAATAAATTGAAACCAAATGTTAATTATATCATTTCATGGAGTACTTTATTTCCATAATATCTTAATACATATTTTATGCATTTTTACATAAATACCATTTAATAGATTCAAGTAAACA
Source organism: Lepisosteus oculatus (assembly GCF_040954835.1). Lineage (NCBI taxonomy): Eukaryota > Metazoa > Chordata > Actinopteri > Semionotiformes > Lepisosteidae > Lepisosteus > Lepisosteus oculatus. The sequence continues at coordinate 34,285,316 of NC_090696.1, read as the reverse complement.
AGAGTATATATTATATGGTTATATATATTATATATATGTCATTGAAAAGAAATCTTACACATACACAATAACAGTGCAAGATCATGTTTTAGGAAAAACATGTATCATCCCATGTAATTTCAATAGCCTATGTACAAAGTAACATGGTGCTAAGTATTTCACAGTTGTAATGTATTAATTCAACATCCACGTTATATTGTATATATATCCATGCTTCTGTGAATTTTATTCTCTTCTTACATGTTAGTTATCGAGGGTGAAAACCAACTCGCTTAATGTGCACTTTTAATTCAGAAACAAAGCCCACTACTGAGCCCTCTTGATGCATTAATTACAAATGTCCATGATGGCCTCTAAATGACCTGCAAATTTCAATGCTGTAAATACACACGTATTAGATAAGGAAGGAATAATACACTTTTAATACACATCAGCTGTGCAAATCTGTGAATAACATTAGTTTGCGTCACTCGTGTGACATAGACTAGATTCTATAACTAAACAATGAATATTATATAGGTATTCAGCTGTGAGGTCTATTTATCCTATCTTATTGATGTGAGTCCAGAGGCAATATACTAATCTATTTTACCACTGGAGTGTTAGCTGTACATTTTTTTACTTAAAATACACTATGAAGCAACTTGTACAATACTAAAGGTTAATAGTCTTGCAACAAACACTATATTCTTGACTTCCTAAAGTGACGCATGCTCTTGATGACAGAAAAACCTTTATTTTTCTTACATCTGCTCACATTAACAGAGCAACTCATTATACTGTCGTAATCTACTTTTGGGAAAGCAACTTAAACATTGACGTTGGCAATGAAACATCTATGATTAAATTATGATGTTATCATTTCAGATTATATGACGTTACAAAAAACTTCAGTGGATTTATGTTGGTGGATTGCAAATGACTGCAATATCATGATAAAAAGAATAATATCTATGCTTTCAATAACATGAGTGAAAGAAAGAATATTCTGTACCAATCAAATATCTCCAAACAGATTTTCCGTTTCAATTTAAAATGTTAAAAAAAACTTCAACAAAGAACCACCTGTGGTTTGGTATTCTTAGAAGCTTTCAAATGTTTAAAATGTAATATTTATACACTACTATTTACAAAATCAATCAGAAAATTGCAATATATGTGTACTCTAAAACCTTAATTTATTTTGTAATTGAGTATCCAGAGCATTGTTAATGCAGGCAATTAGATGAATTCTTAGTGTAGCTTTCAAATATTTGCATTTTGTTGTTATATATTTGCACAAAGCTGCTTAGACGTTGTAAAATATGTCACCATGATGTCACTTTGAAACTCAGAGTAATGTAAAAACAAAAATAAAAAAAATAAACAATACTAAAATGGATTAGGTTTCACAAAAAATGTTACAGACACAAGCTATTAGATGTTATCCAAGTATTGTCGTTTCGGCATAAAAAAACAAAAATGTATGTTTTAAAAATAAAAACTTCCCCTATTCAAACATGTACTGTATGGTTTGACTATGGAATCTGAATTCTGCATTGGCTTAGTGAGTCACAAACAAACCAAGGTTTCTGATTGGTCAGTTGAACCAAATACTAATGACAATATTCACTTGTAGGAAAGAAGGCAATAAATATGTACTTTACCAATTCTGGAAATTGATACATGATTATGAATAAAAATCATAAGCATATAACAATGTACAGAATTGGTAAAGTACATTGATCAAATAAATACATTTGTAATTTATATACATTTAATTCTAACCATTAAGATTTGTATTATCCTGTGAAAAAGAAATATTGTTGATTGTGTATATAAATATAAATGGATTGCATGTATCTGTTTGAATCATAAACATTGATTTACATTTAGTCAAAAGTTTCAGATTGAATACAATTGGATGCATTATTTTGGATAATCTAGTTGAAAACAAAACCTAGCTTTAGTTTTTTTCAGGAAATTGATCTCCTGTTATTTCTGCTTAGACTTAGTTACAGGAGAATTAGTTACAGGAGCCGTAATTTCTTTGTTGTGCTTGGACCATGCTGCCCTAAATTGTTTTATACAGGCCTAATCCCACTGAAGTGGGCAAAATAGATGACATAATTTTAGATGGCCATTTAAAATGTCTGTGGTAACAATCTGCATAAAAATATCTGCATACTCTCAACAGAAGTTCACGGAATACGTTAGATTAAACCTGAAGAAAAAGACTAAATGAAGGTGGACTTAAGGGATTTAAAGTAAAAAAGGTCTAACGTCATACCCACAAAAACAGATTAGCACTAGAAAAAGAATGGAAAATCTAGACTGAGTACTGAGCTAATATGCTGAGATGAGATTAAATTAATATACTCCATAAACGTTTAAGAGACTATTACTTATTCATATTTTTTTTGTCCTGATCAATTCTGTCTTAACATTGAAGTATTTTGCATTTGTTTGGTTGAAGTATTTAGTATTTATTTGAAAATCCCCAATTTGGCAATGTATGCTTTAAGGTGTTGGAGTATGTGTCATCAACAGGGGCTGACAAACTGCTTTTTTAAGGTTAGAGTGAGTTTTATATCTACACAAACTGGAAAAAAAACATCTGAAAGCTCTCCACTGAGGAATTACCTCTAATTTAAATCATTCTGAAGCTTGGTTTCAACAGGATAATGTACACTTAAAACAAAAAGTGTATCACACGCTAGTATTTTAGCAAAAAACATTCTTTTGTTCTCGGTTGAACTTTTGATCCAGGAATGAAAGTCTGAAAAAGTAGTAAATCTTGATTTTGCTTTCAATACAATATTTCCTTAAAAGCTATCCAGAATAGTACCTTGCACTGAAGTATGAAAGGCTGCCTAATACTTTAAGCTGAAGCTATATATACAGACCCACCTTTGTAGTATAAGATGCAATTAATTTAATTTTTACACATGCTTTTTTGAAAGAGAAATGTAGGAAATGTTAGTTATATCTAAACATTTTTTTTAACTTTTATATATGGTTGCATCCTCCAAAAGCAATGAATTACTGCAGTTTTTATTACAGATGACCTCTTGTTGTCCATTAGCAGTGTGAAAAGATGAACTAAATTAAATGTTTTATAAATGTTACAGATATAACACTCAACAAGAAGGAGTACTTGATCACCACAATTAATGAATAAACCCTTTAAGGAAACTTAGTTTGTTATATAGGAATTGACTTTAGAAGAACATAATCAGTTTTGATGGCAGGCTTCACATTATACATGATGAATTTTACTGCCTCCTACCTGACTCAATCAGAACCCCCTTCACATACACAAACAACCACCATATGCATTATCCTAGGTAGATCTGACATCCACTTAAGATGACAAATTTAGTATTTGTTCACTGAATTTATGAGCAAGAAAAGGAAGTTTTTAGTTTCAAACACTTCAGAACCGTCTGTGCCCGCTAGAACAGCTGATGACAGTTTGGAGCTAGCTACTTCTACAGCTGCGTGTGTAACACTTTGTCTTGTGTCACAATAAACAGTTCAAAGGGATGATTAGCTTAGCTTTCGCCATGGGCTGGAACATTATCTAGAACGTGTATTTTTTATAGCCCCCATCTTATGCATTTATCCAAGCTTCTCTTCTGCAGTGATTTTTCACTTAAGTGTCTGTAGAATAGTTCAGATGAACAGTAGCAGTCACACATTTTCCAGACAAAGGATTTTGCCTTTCAGAATAGCACCAGATGTTCACTTTTCACGGTTTTCTGATGCCTTGCCTTCAGCACATGCATATTCACAGTGTATGCTAAATGCATGTTCATCCAACCATTAATTTGAATTTAAAAGACAAAGTTCAAGCCTCTGAACGTTTGTGGTAGTCTTTGTTCTGCCCTCAGAATTGCTGAGAAGATCTTCTCTTTGAATCCACCACAGCAACAATTCAGTGCTATTCGGTTTTTTCTCTTCTTCTGTCATTCATTTTGTTCAATATAATTTTGTATTTCAGACATAACTAACCCACCTATCAGGAGGATAGGGACCTTAGGCCAAGTCTTGTGTTGTTCATGTCAAAAAGTCAGGAGAGTCCGGTCCCTGCTTTTGGTTCAGCCACTAAATCCAGCCCCCTCTTCCTTCCCAAACTCCTGGTTCCTTCTTTCCTTTATGAAATGAAAAATACTCTATGGAAAGTGCGGGGCAGCTCAGATGGAGATTGGGCACACAAGGATTTTGTCCTCCAGCATTACGCTGACCACTAGGAACACAAAGTAGAGCAGGAACATGATTAAACCCAGGAGCTTGCTCATCTTCCACTTGCACGCAGCGATGGAACCAATGACAAACAGCAGCATGAGGAAGAGCAGCACGATGGCACAGAAGAGCCCATTGCTGCTGACTGCCACGGGGGCCATGTTGTTGATAAAGGAGTATAAGAGCCATGGCAGAGGAAGTCTGTGGAAAAATTAAAGAAAGGAAAAGCAGAACATCAGGCTACATATCTTACAAATCATCTGTCGTACAAAGCATTGACCTTTAATAAGAAGCAAATATGTGAAGAACATTCTTACAAACTAGGGGTGCCAGGAAATAACCTGAGCGTTTAGTCAAAATTGAGGCACGTGGGAAATGGCGTGAATTCTTTTTAGTCTCTGGCACAGCTCTGGTTGTAAATACATTTCCTTGTCTTTTCTCTCCGTTACTCTGTAGATATTCTGTGCTCTAATGTTTTTTCTTTATTATCATTCTAATGATTTACCATGAAGTTAATCAGAGTAAATCAGAAACTTTGTTGATCTGTGTTTACCTGCCTCTTAGTCCACCAAACACTACAACACAAATGTTATTAGATTTTACAACCCCATCTCATAATACTTTAATGTATTTTCTAGAGAAGCTTAAATATTATCGAAATAATTATTTCTGAATTTTAAATGGTAGTTTAATCACTATTGCTCCAGTAGGCCCCCATTACTACGGGAAGCAGCATCTTGGCAGTTGCTAGACTGTTTCTGTTACACCACTGTTTTTTCAATTACTAAAAGATTACAATCTTACCTGAATACCTCTTTCTATTTTCCTGCCTTTTGACTACTCAAGAAAAATACTTTTGAATAAATAATATGAGGTTGGATGTTTTCAACTATTTTAATTTTTTAAAAATCAATAAAAGCCTGAATATGAACTAATGTATCATTAAAATATCCTGAATATAAATTTCAAACAGATCCACTGCTTATGTGTAAAACTGCTTTGACATATCACATTGTGAGTGTGGTATGAAATTTAGTGCTTTACTTTGACTCATTTACTAAGTTTTACAGTGTCATAGTGCTTGATAAACTGTTTTGACTAAGCTTTAGTAAGGTTTTTCCCAAGGGAAGAGAATTACATTTGGCAAAATTACAAATTACACCACAATTAATTAAATGTTTGCCTCAAAATCAAGACCTTAATTTTGGATTTGAATTGGTGGCATGGTGCTGTGGCAGTTAGTGCTGCTACATCACAGCTCATGGTTTCCTCTCGCCTCCAAGGGCATGCTGGTTATGTTAACTGCTGTCTCTGTGTGCATACAGTATGTGTGTCTGTGCCCAGCAATAGGCTAGCGTTCTGCACCCTGTGCTTATTGGATAAGGTCTACTAGGAATAAACAGCTTTCCTTTCCATATGAATTTAGAATCACCTATTATTTTTTACACATTAGAGGCAGCACATTCTCAACTGATATTCAAAGCTGACTGGAGGAGAAGCACACAGGGGTCGCTGTATTACTGAGAGCCAAGATAGTCCACTCTAAGCTTGGCGGCATTCAGCCAATTATGTGTCACCTCATGCGAAATCCTGGACACAGTTGAATAATATTGTTACAGGCTTAAACCTGGGATCGTAGAGCTTAACCTGTATTTGGGCAAGCGCCTTTACTGGTAGAGCCAATTTCAGCAACTAATAATGAATACATGGATGACATATTTCCCATCATGGGAAAATGGTTTACTGGAAGGCCTTTCAGCAAGGACTAACAGTCACGCTTTAGTAGTTACAGTATATCAGTATGAGGAAGATTCGTCTGCAGATCACGTGATTTATGTGAGCTGATCTCAAACTCCTGTGTTGAATATTTCTAAGAAGAGAAAGGAGGAACAAAGTTACTCACCCAACAGTGATGTCAAAAATATTACTGCCCACAGAGCTGGACACGGCCATATCACCAAGCCCCTTGCGTGCCACAATGACACTTGTGATTAGGTCAGGAATTGAGGTACCAGCTGCTAATATTGTCAATCCCATAATCTCTTCTGTAATCCCTATGGTCTCTCCAACCTGCAGAAGAAGATTTTTGTTGCAATGAAACTCTGTAAAGATTAAAATCTTGTTTGCAATGGAACCTGTTATGCCCCATACTGTATCTTATGTTATTTATCCACTGTTGCTTCAATTATTTGGGATGAATGGTATCTGAAGTCCTCGCCACTCACACCCCTTCATATAATGCAATTATTTAGGCATTAGAATATGTGGTTTAACTTTAAGTTATAAGCACCCTAGTTTCCAGGTCAAAGAGGCAATAGGCATTTAAGGTAATGCATGTGTGGACTGTAAACTGACTGATAGAAAACAATATCTGAATACTTCAACCGGGTGATGTAATTTGTGTAGAAATAGATATAGAAATAGAAATAGAAATAGATAAGTATCTACAACAGATCCAGGTTTCTTACTATTTTATATCAATGATTACATAGTTAGCAAACTGGTGTGTGCATATAATGCTCAAATACAAGGATTAGTCAATACTGTAGACACAGCAAGGGAAACTCAAAATGATTCAGGCAAAATTCAAGACCTTGCAAACATCGGGCAGGTAGACAAATGCAGAGTATCACTTACAAATAGCAAAAACAAACTATAATACAAAATGAAAAATTCAGATATTTGTTTTGGTCCATCAGTTTCATCTTCTAAACAATGTGGAAAGGAAAAAAAAGTTAAATAATCTTAGGACATGCACTGCATTTAAAAGATGTTAAGATATTAAGCTGGAACTGTCAATCCAAACAATAAATGTTCAAAAGAAACAGCAGTATATAAAAGCTCTTCAAAGAAGACCACACTTCAAAGAATCTGACTTTAATACCATACTATTTATACATACAACAAAACAGACACGAAATGTTGAAAACTTGCCATTCTTCCATTATGTTTCAAATTACACTGTAGTTATTTTTTGGCATAATGACCATGCACTATGGAATCACTTTCATTTTTAAAACTAGATAACATTTTTTTTCCTTAAAATATAAAATCTGGAAAGGTTTATAGAATCTGTGTCATTGCAAAATTAAATACAAAGCACCACAACATTTCACACCTTTTACACAAGGCAAATAATATGAGAAGCGCCGGCAAGTAATAAGAAATATGCTCATTGTGGTTTCTTTGCTCAAGAAATATCAATCAAACCAACCAAGAATACAAGAATACAACACTGCATCCACCCAAATAACACGAGCAAACTGACCTCTAGAAGAGGTAACTCTTAGTAGCAAACTACTTTCGGATTTGTATTTCTTAAGAACAGGATTTAAGACATTGAGAATGCTGTCATGATATTAATAGCTCCCTTCCTATACATATCCTAGAAAATATAGTCAAAAATATCATTTCTAATGCAATTTTCTTTTTGTTACATTTAAACATTTCCTTTAAATACAAGTTCACTTTCCTTTTTCTAGACAACATCATTAACTAAGATGATAATTAAGAAATGGCTCTTGATTGGCCTTCTGGCACTTTCTCTGTTTTCAGCTCAATCAAATACCTTCCAAAAGATATAAGCTGCTTACACTGTATTTCTGGACCTGGATTAATCCGGCTTTCTCAGAACAATTACCTCATAGCCTGGAAAGGGTTCGCAGGTTCTCACTCTCAAATGAGAGGCACCATCTTCTTACACTCAACATGCTGCACTGTCTCTGCAAAGTTACATACTCGACTTCTGTTTCTGCAGAAGGTGTTCAGTTGTATTTAATAATTTGTGGTACAGTATACATTAAGCAATGATACATCCTTTTGTATGACTGCTTAACTTAAATTCCAGAATTCCCACCTTTTCTTTATTGGTGAGACAAATTAAGAATAGATCATTTAAATCAGTGTTACTCACTCCTAATTCTGAATGGATACAGTCCACCAGTGTAGTCCTCAGTGAGTGAAAAAATGGCAACTTTAATAAACTCCTAAGTGACCAACTGATTGAAATCAAGTCATTAAGAGTCCAGGGTGGAGTAAAAACAAGAAAACATGGTCCTGGAGGGCTGCTCTGAGTGGCTTATTAATGATTTGAGAGCTCAGCTGTTTTTATTGCAGGCATTGCAGATGAAAGAAAATAGAAACTCTGCATAAGGGCTTTGGAACTGCCCAAACTGAAGCATAACATTTTGGTTACAACAGAAGTGTTAGAAAAAAAATAGTGCAACATACACATAAAGAACATAGATATGACTTAGACCTTGAGGCTCTACAGAACAATCTGTCACATCTGCAGTTCCTAAAATCCAAGTACTTTAAAGCCCTCAGGCTCTTGTAGTTGAGCTGATAACTTGTTTGAACCATCAATAGCTTACAGGTGTCATCAAATCATTAAAAAAATGTGACTTATAAGACTCCATGGCTTGGGGATCTCCAGAACTAGGACAAGAAGCACCTGCAGTATGGGTTAAGCCAAAATGTTAGGTACAAAATTCCAAATTAATATTTTTCTTAAACAAGCAACAACCATATGTAAAGTTAACATTCCAAAAATGACAAAATTAAGAAGTAATTAGATTTAAAATGTAAACCACATGTGGTATTTAGAACAGTTTTTTTTTTGACAAAGCATTCAGTATGTAAAAAGGTATGGCAATGATTCAGAAATCAGAATTTCTTCTTACCTGATGAGCCCACCACACCATGAGATAGGAAAATCCTGCAATCCAGCAGATGGAGCCAAAGAACGTAATGGGAAAGAACCTCTTTGAAGTCTGCAAGACATCAAGAAGCATCTTTGTTTAAAACAAAATAATTAAAATTGTAATACCACCTCACATCTCCTACAAATGTAATGTGTCCTATAATATAACCTAAATGTGTAATATTATATATATATATATGTGTGTGTGTTATGCAATATAATTAATATAATACACACTACATTATTCTAAAGGAACTGATAAGGTTATTTGAATTGGTTTTAACTAAAAAACTAACTCATAATAACAGGTGAATCTGATGTGTTAAAAGTCTTGTACAGTATTTTACCTGTTTGTTAGTTACCACAGTCCTGTTCATATCTTTTATCTGTAATGCATTTTTTTACCATTTCACTTTTACACTTTAAACTGACAAGTAAATCGTTTTCTAGTTTATGGCATTTTGTAGAACATAGCATTTACATTACAGCACAATGAATGGCTGGATTAAAGCAGTTTGCGGATTTCTATTAAATCCTCCTTTTTCTCAGTACTTATGAAAGAGGTCCTTTTGCATGTCATTACCAATTCTATTGTTTTCTTTTTTAATGTAAATCAATACACTGTATAATCATGGCACAGTTAAGGTGCATTTTCTCCATCCAGAATGTATTTTGAGTACGAGTAAGCAGCTGCATTAATGAGACTTCTGAAATCCACAAAGTAGATTTCTTCCATTATAGGATTTGAAAAAACAACATACTTTAAAGTCTTAGAATGATAACCATGCCCTGTACTTGTAGATTATGTCCACATTTTGGCATGGTACTGTGTGCAATTGTTTTTGTTTGTTTGGTTTCTCTTCCTGTTAAGGTGTATTGTTGATCATGGATTGTTCTGAAACAGGTTGCATGTTGATTGTGTTGTTTTCCTTAATCCACTTTAATTCACACCCACAAGGCACCTGGATAAGATACTATCTTGACCCACAACAGATTAATAATTGTGGGTAGTTTAGCAGATAATGTTCAGGTGTTTATGATGTTTCTTTCCTGGATCTTTATCTGTAAGATTGCCCACATCCCATTACTTTTGAAAGACAGTATCTGTGTGTCTGGACATGTACAGTATTAGTACATTTGTGAAAGTACATAATGGAGGCAGGAACAAAGAGGGTTGTAACTGGGAGAGATTTAATCTAATAGAAAATTTCTATTAGAAATAGCAAGGTTTACATATAAACCAAGACTCTCTGTGTAGGAGGGATGAGAAGTTAGCACATCTTTATAGAATATGAGAACGCAGTAGTCTTAATTAATCTCTCCTAAATGGCTGCCTCTCAGGCAGCTCCTAATTTAACGCCTTAATTTTTGACAGATCTAAAACATCACAATTGGTCACAATGTCACAGTGTTGCAATCCAGTCTGAATACTTTGGTATATACAATTGAAATCCTGAAAGGTGTTCTTCTCTGTTATTCTGTTGTTTATTTTAAGGATCAGAGAACCTACTCCTCTTTGCTGGTAATTTTCCCATCACAAACAAGAAAGTAACTTATTCCCAAGAAAGGACATGGGTTCAAAAAAGATGACCAAGACATTAATGAATCTCCACGGTCTGGTGGTATCCTACTAGTTGTACTTAAGAAAATGAGAGATGTTATACAAATCTTCCTACTGTCGCACAAGACATGAATAGCATCCATGTTCTGGAGAATTGTTAGCATAGCACTGATTTATAAACGGAGTGTCAAAACTGAGCCAAGTAATTATATACTGACTTCTATTACATATATGGCTATGGAAACAGTTTTTAGTACTAAACATGACAACAGCTATTTGAAAATATGATCTTAAGAGACCATGGATTGAGAATAGGTAAATCTAAATTAAATAGGCAGAGTTATCTGAACAAGCAACAGCAGGTTTGTAACATTATTAATGACTTAAATATGTCTTAAGGTCTTTTAACCTGAGAGATATAAAGCAAGTGAAAAGTTTAGTTTTTGATATATTGTAGAACGTAGAATCTGTATAGCCTGCCCGATCATTACCCAAGTTAACATTTTTAGACTGCCGATAGACTCCTATGCAAAACAAAATTCAGTTACTGAACAATAGCAACAGTGGATTTTTATGTTTATAAACTGCTTATATATCTGTAAATCTATATGAACAAGACCTTAGGAAAAAATGAATGGAAAAGACTTCAGACACACTTCATTGCATTAATAATAATATTAATGTTTATTGGCTACTCACCAGTTTGCGGACATCAGGAAGAGTAAGCCAGAGTGGGAAGACAATGGGCAGAATTAAGAGATATGTGACACGCTTGCGATTGGTTTCTGGCCAGGACAGGCTAAGGGGCTGATCTTCATCATCTTCGCCATCATCACCACCCTAATTAAGAAAAAGCACAACCTTATTGTTCATGTTGTGGAAGATAGTGCTTATATGGTGCTTGTACCTGGTTGACATTTTAAAATATAAAATATTAAAAGAAATATTCTGGTAATACAAGTAACATGGCGTGTTACCAGCATTAATGTTTTCAAAACACTTTACATACATAGTGTATTTTATTACTCTGATGACTGATTCTGCAATAAAAAGAGACAAAAGGAGTTGTGTGACAATTACAGAGAGTGGCGAGTATGCATAGAAAGAAATGAGGAGAAGACTGGAAAAGGAACACAGGAGTGAGAGAAAAAGAAGAAAGATAAAGGTTTTTGATAGAGACAGTTTGTGAATAAATGTTAGGCTATACAAAGGTGACAGGAAAAAGGGTAATAATCAAAAGGATTAAGAAGACCATTGATATTTGAGTCCAATTCCACTTTGCAGGATCTGAGAAATACACAGAATACTCTCAGAAGTCTCTAATGGCAGGATGGTCTTAGGCTAACATGTACAAGGAACATTGATAATATCTCTTCCTCAAGTGGAACACAATATTTGTGTAAGTATTAAAAAAATCTGTCATATTCTGAATTATGCAACAGGAAAAATAATTGTATTTTATGGGAGGTAAAAACATCATGATACCACAAGGCTTATATCCCTATCTACTTTTATTTAAAGCTAGCAATTTCGTTTTTTTCTCCACTATTCTATTCTATGTTTACCTCACCAAACTATACGTTTGGGCCGCCTATGATAAATGATTGTCCTCCAGTCTTGTCCTCTTCACAGAACCTTAACCAGATACTTACAGTATAAGTAAAAATTTCAGTCTGGCAATCTGTGTGGTGTCACTAGGACACTTGTTCATAATTTTGTAATGCAATACAGTATGTGTTTTTCCACAACTTTGTAACCCCAACGTGACTCTTTCTAAACACAACAAGATAGTTTTTATTGCCAAGACACATGGGCTCTTGTTATACTGTTAAGCCTTTTAAGATAACATTTGAAGAACACAGCCATGATGATAAATAAATTAAAAAACTCTATTTTCATAAAAGATTTACTTGTAACAGCGCAATGAAGAACATCCAAAATTTAAAAATGGACAATAATGGAAAAACAAAACCCATTGTGGTCCCTGCTATTCACAGGGAAGGGTGGTGACATCACCGGGCTGGTAAGCCGGCTCTCACAACCAATGGTGGCCACATGCATTTCAAAACCTTTGCTTTATCAGGCTATATAATTGTGAACCTTTCTTTCTTATAACTGGTTTACATACTATGTAAGAAATAAGGTCTATAAAAGTTTGATTTTTACTTTGATTAGCAAGATTGTTAACAATATTGTTATGACTTAAGAGGTCCTTAAAAATTAAAGAACAACGTGTAGAAACTGAGGTGTTTCTTTAACTCTAGAAGGGCTGTGAGAGATACGTGATCAAAAAGAATCTTCTACTTTGGTTAAACATAATGAAGATTAAACATTTAACACAGAGAACAGAGCATAAAAAAGACACAGGAAATGGGGAGGTCAGGGACAGGAGATGAAAAAAGAGATGGAAGAGAAGAATTCTAGATTAATAAACATTAACAGAAGGAAGAAGTACAGTTCAAGGTAAGTGGACCTTGTTTTGGTTTTGGATTCAACTGCTGAAGAACTCCAACATTATCTGAACATTTTTCTACTATCCAAATAATGTAGACAGCTTGCAAAAAAAAAAAACCTTTGCAGGGAAACAAAAAATCATTATCAGGCAAACCTGATTTTAGAAAAGATAACTGTTAGTAGTCTGCTGTATTTGGAGGTACAATAAAATAACCAGAAGCTCAGGCAATTGTTTGAACTGCTTCTCAAGTGTTGATCAGAGCTGTTTGAAAGATAAATCAGAGACTTTTGTCACAGCTGTTTCTAAAGTACTAAACTACAGAGGCTACCAAATGTCTAAACACAATCAACTATTTTTCTACAACTTTTTCTCTGTGATTCAGTTTTGTAATATATTTATATTATATAATATCTTGATAATATATTTCAGTGTTGTACTATGTGTATATCTAGTTGACAAAGGGAGTTTAAATGACTTGATATGATTGTGCATATATTTCATTGTTAGAGGTGCTATGATATCGACGCATAAAGCTCAGCCATCAAGAAGGTGCTCCATCTCATTGTTCTTATGCCTTACCACTGCTGTCTGCATACAGTGTATAGTTGATCATTTTGCATGGCAGACACTTGTATACTGTATGTAAAGAGAGATTGTTTAAAAGACAGCCAGCAAAGTCCAGTACCCTGCAATTGCTGCCGTGATGCTGATATCAGTGAAAGTCATAGACAGTCAACATCCCTTTTCGGTCTCCCACAGGCTACCAAGCACAGTCATTGTGATTCACGTGATTGCACTCTGCTGGCCTCTGACCACCATGCTGACAATCATCCCCATGCCAGGCAGCACATGCAGTGTCCCGGGGTCAGAGACAGGCTGTCTCACTTCCACGTGTAGCTTGGAGTTTCAGAAGTAATTTGCGTTCTCTTTTTAATGTCAGCCTGCTTCACTGTTGGGGCAAGTAAAGGTTACGTCCCAAAAGCCCATCTGTTTAGCAGATTCGGGTTCTTGGCTGACTTGGCCTTTAAGTACAAGACCACAGTGGTGCTATTAAAGAAAAAATAACTCCCAAAGATTGTTTAGAGACAAATCTGATTCCTTCGCCTTCCACTAACCTTTTCATGAAGTCACGAACAGATATTTAGCAAACAGGGGTGAAATAATTTTTAAAAATAAGATGAAAGAGTATGGAAGAAAAAACGGATCAAATTTAAAGCTATGCTAATCCAGTCACAAGCTGTCACTTTAGACACAGTATGCAATTTACTGTTGCTTCTATACTTCATATATAATTGTCTCACAGGGTTTTGACAGCATTGAAAAATACATTGCCTTGTTACCAGGTTCTGGCAATAGTGTCAAAATACTACTACTACTACTAATAATAATACTTTTGTGATAAGAATTTGTAAAACACTTATGACAATAAAAGGTGATTTGGTAAATTATCAAACAATTATACTTCCAGGTTGGGAAAGATTATATATTGTTATGATCTGGTAAGGGGCAGCAAGGAGGCTAGCATTGCTGTCTTTCAGTGCTGGGGCCCAGCTACAGTATTTGCGTGGAGTTTGTATGTTCTTACTGTTATCACCAGATGGTTGGGTATTTTCCCCAGTGTCCAAAACATACTGGTAAGTTAATATGCTTCTGAGAAAAGTGGCACTGAAGACCTTTGGTCTTGCTAGGCTGCTTTTAAAATTCTAACTGCATAGGCCCGAGCACAAATGAATTAATAAATGCATTCAAACAAGAATTACAGTGAAAGATTGTTCTTACCGATCAGCTCTTTGAAAAAAAGACATTATTTTTCTGCAATGCTCTTCTTTAAATTGTCAATATCATGATTTTTTTCCAGGTTTTATTTTTTTAACTTACTGCACGAAGATGGAAAAAAACCCAACTCTTAACGTTTTGGCGATAAGAGTTTATCGAACACATGGAGCTCCTATAGGAGTGTTATCTGTGAGGAGTTTGTAGATAAGATAATATCACTTTATAAGCCATATACAATTTCTTGCATTAGGAATTTGTCTTTCTTGCTGTCTTCCAGCTTGCTCTCCATGAGACACACAGGTGGGGAGAGAGAAGCTTGGGGACAGAGCACAGGGTCAACCATTTATATGATGCCCTTGGAGTGGTTGGGGTTAAGGGCCTTGGTCAGGAGCCCAACAGAGTAGAATTCCTCTGCCGGCCACAGGATTTGAACCATCAACCTTCCAGCCATAGGTGCAGATCCTTAGCCACAAAGCCACCGCTCCGTCCCAAGACATTGTACTACATTTTTTTTGCCCCGTTTTCCCTCATATACTGTATAGTGGTAGGTTAATTGGCTTCTGTGTTAACTGTTAACTGTCTGTTTGCGCCCTGCGATAGACTGACTTCCCATCCAGGGGAGTATCCTGGCTTGCACCTGTTGCTTGCTGAGCTTCAGCTTCCCTGTGACACTGTATTGAATAAAGTGGTTAGAAAATGAATGAATGGATGAAGATCCAATGTGCTGGTTATTGTTGCTTCTTTAGCAGGTTGTTAAAATTGTATGGAAGAATTGAATAACAACATGCCACTTCAATTATATGCCATGTATGCCACTAATACATTGCTACATTATTTTTATAATAAAATCTATTATATAGATGTAGAGCCTTGGATTTTATAGAGCTCATAGATTTGCTAAAATGTAAAGGTATCTTCTTAATTAAATTTCTCAAACAAATCAGAACAATCAACAAACTGGATTTAAAAATATCCATGAGCTACATACAATAAATCCCCACAGTCTCTCCCATACCCTTTTACAGGAAGTCTGGGCAAATGCCATACGTGACAATCCAAATTATTCCCACTTAGCAAAATCTGAAGATAGTTTATGATCAGAGACTATAATGTGTATTAAACAGAAAGCCTATTATTCATTGACAAAACCTATGTGCATATTTCAGGGTTGCTGAACAGGCAGTATTATCAAAATCCTTCCCATCATTTTTTAAAAAGGTCCTTAGTCATTGCAATGACTCAGTTCTCTTTAAGTATTAAAATGGTGCACTTCACCACTAATGAACTCGTGATTTTACCTTCAGAGTTCACATTAAATTAAAACCAGGGCTTATTCCATTTTTTACATGCTAATTAAATTTGATATTGATACTTGCAAGACAAAGTAATGCATTTACAGTAACTAAAAGACAACACTGCAAATGGAATGTCCTACAATTACTCGTGTGCTTTTAAAATCCAAAGCCATCAAGATTTGTAAGTCTATGGAAAAAAATGTAACCTGTCCTTGCACTATGTTGTTTTTGCACTGGAATAGTGGGAGATAGTAACTTTGTTGTTGTTTTTTTAACTGGCAGTACCGCAAGGGACAGTAAACAACTGAAATTAACGTTTTTTTTATTTCCTCCTACTTTGTGTATTACAAGGCTCACTGCCCTGTACTGCTACTAACAGATTCATCTGTTTGTCTTCACACTTCAGCAGGCATTTCAAGACTGTGACAACCTTAAAAAATGAAATCTCCTTACATCAGAGCCTCATCACATTGTCCTACAGCATGACTTGCCTGGGGAGCAATTACCTAGCCAAAGTTAATCCAAATTGTGAAAAATCAAACAAACAGTATTTTATCGACCTAAACAAACACAATGTAGCATTAATAAACTCTGAACTCAGTAATACAGTATGTTCAGTAATAACTGTAATGGTAAAACTAACTAGAAAGAAACATCACTGCTACTTACTGAGGAGATAAGCATGGAAGACTTTTTTATATGGGAAAATGACAAATATCTGTGTTACAAAATGATCGTACTGTACAGTGAAATATGACCACTGAAAGCGAGTCTGAAAATGTAAAGAGTAGCTGTAAGTTGCCTATGTGTGATGTTAAGACAGCTGCATCTGGAAACAAGACAAAGTGCTAGCAATAAACAGTTATGAATTGTATCTACTGTTAAGTAAATATAAGTGAAAGTGAAGCTTGAGAGGCACTTAAAATACAAATCTTTTTTCTAGCATTTTTGGTTTTTTAATTAAAAATACAAGTAGTAAGTATCTTATTTTCACTATAACAGTGTGACTCAGTCTTGCTGTCAACATGTTGGGTTAGTTCTCCTGATTGAACAACAGTTGATTGAACAACTCTGTGAACAACAAAGCCTTCAATTCAACACATTAAACTATTATTTGCTTTGAAGTGAGAAAAAACATTTTGTGTTTTCTCAAAGACTTTTGATTGATCTAAAGTGGAATATACAGTAAATATGTACCCACCAATACAACATGTTTAACACAGTCAGCTACAGTAATATCGTCCCCGCATCAGTTCCAGCAGTGAGTTTTCAAACCTCTAAAAATGCAGGGACTAGTTATTCTGGAGATCCAGATCTATCACTTATTCTATCTCCTATCTCTAAAATAGTTTTTTATATAGTAACCTGGACACATTTTTATAATATATTGTGTGATCAGATAATTTTTCTGACATGCTGGTGATTAGCGGAGACCCTGCTGCAGCATACTGGCATTTACCTCTCAGTCCTGCAGGCATTGGCTACATTCCTATTACTCCTCCTGCCTTTCTAACAAATATTCTCCATAGTTTTTCTTTACATTATGACCTAAATACTGTTAAAAACTCTTCTTCCCGAGGTTGTGTTCTGCTTTTAATAGCTGTAGGTCTTGAACAGTTGATGAGACGTAGCAAAGACATATAATGAAACCTTAAATGATCTGTTCCTTATAATAAGGTCTGTCTGTTGATGATGAAGACCTGTATGCGGTCTGGGGATTTTTGAATTGATTATTTCCTTGTGCATAAGTAATACACAAGGAAATAATCAATCACCAGGAAATCACCACATAGGTTTAGTCCTATGTGGTGATTTCCTTGAAAGTGCACCATGGACACTTCTGTGTCTGCCTTGGCAAGCACATGTATTCAGGAGGAAGCACAAAGGGTTCATTACAATCTGCCTAAAGCAGCAGTATCATTGTGGTAGAGGTGGTATAACAGTATTAAGACCATGAAAGCCAATTTAAGGGTGTTAATCTAGTGTTACACTGACCATGTTCTGAGATTTGCATTAGATGTTGTTGAATATTTACCTGACTGAGCAATTCTGGGATGAACTGAGTACACATGCGCTTCAACATTAACCAACTCTGAATAAAACCACTGGTAATTGCTTCACAGATTAAATGGAAGAACACCTACAGTATGTGGTCTGTTTGTAATGTCATTTTAAGTCTATGGAATGCCATTTACATACTTGTGTTTAAGCTACTGTTGGACACACCACACAGCAATCACTTAAGTTTATAGGGCCATGTGTCTAGAATGTACCATTAACACCATAACACTCACGACTCTGATCTTTAATATCCAAAACCTTTTTATAAACTTTGAAATTGTCTTAGAAAATGTCACAGTCATTGCCTACTGAGTTGTTTTGGAAATATTTCAGACTCTAAGCTTTCACCTTCTCATAGTACAGCAGAAGTAGTCTTTTTGACATATTCCTCTGCACGTTAACTGATTAATATGCAACATTTCTTTCAAACTCAAAAGGGCAAATGCTTTTCATAATCCTGCTGGTGTATAGCAGCTTCCTGACTGAAATGTTATAGCACTCTGCAGGGTACTACAGCGTGAAGTAAGCAAAGTGAAAGAGCAGTGCATTCAAATTATACTCTGAAACAATTATTCAGTTAAAATTTCAAATATTAATTTTGCAAAGATGAAACCATTTCCATTAAATGTATATCCATGCAGCTTTTATCAAAAGGACCTTTCTTCTGCTTTATATCATATAGACATTTCTCGACTGTAAGGTTTTAAACAGATTTTCTGTACTTTAAAAGGCTAAGTATTCTGAAAATAAAGATCCAGCTACTATATAGTGTGGCACAGTGGTTAACATTGCTGTCTCAGAGTGCTGGGGCTTTGGGTTCAATTCCCTACTGGAGGTGCCATCTGTATGGAGTTTGTATGTTCTGCCAGTGTTTGTGTGGGTTTCATCCAGGTGCTCCAGTTTCCTTCCACAGTCCACAAACAAAACTGGTAGGTTAACTGGTTTCTGGGAAAATAAGCCCTAGCTGTGAGTCAATGTTTGTGTCTGAGCGTCTACCCTGAGATGGACTGGTGTCCTGTCCAGGGTGAACTCTGATTTGTGCCCGTTGCTTGTCTGGATGGGCTCCAGCTCCCTTGTGACCCTGAACTGGAAGAAGCAGTTAGAAAATGGATGGATGGATAATGTAGAGTGAGAGTTGCAAATGAAACTGAAACAAAAGAGAAGTGATTCTATGGTTGGGTAGCTAGAAAAAAGCCTTCTATTAGTGCAGTCATAAAAAGAAGACAATTGCTTTTGTTTAAAAAGACCTCTAGTAGTTCTTTTTGGCAAATTCAAGAGTTCTTCTATGCTGCTCAGAAGCAAGAATGACAACTTTGAGAAAGTTAAAGGGCTGTGTCGCAGGTTATAGTTGGCACAACTTGGTAATAACAGAAATAAAGAAGAATGAATAAGAGAAGTGTGATGGAATTCCTAAAGAAGTCAGCTAGAAATTCCTCAAATCTAATTTGCTTCCATTTCGCTCAGGTCCAATCAATACTGCAAGCAATAGATTTTATGTCTCATTTCCAAATTACAGTACAGGTCTAGACATTACAACAGTGCAGTTGTGTTTGACAAGAACAGTGGTGTAACTACAAAGCTCATATCCCTCTGGCAGTTAAAAAATGAAGTCACTTATATACACTGAAAACTAAAATGTGTGTTACAAAAATGGACAGTTCACTAAAGAGTTATAAGGGTCTGGAACAAGCTATGTTGTTGAAGCTGATAACACTTCTTTGTTCAATAAATTGACAAGATACACAGATCAATTTGCTATTAACATCTATACAAGCTAAATGTGCTAAATGGACTCCTCGTATGCATATCATTTCTCATTTTTTCAGATTTAGTGTATTATTTACTGCTCTTTCTGCCTTGAAAGTCATTTTCCTGTCTCAGCATAGAAGCATCACCATGACTTTTTACTGCCTGAAAGCTTTATTACTTTATTACTTTCATTAGCACTGTAACTGATCATAACAGGTGAATTCTCCTGAGCTGGAAATCTTGTCTGAGAGTAACAGAAAATATCCAAATGGGGAACATTGATGTCTTTGTATTGCTGCAAGGATGAAATGAATGACGCAGTAAGACTTTGGAAGACAATGGGCTCTAAACCAATTACTGTATATTGCTCTCGCTTTCTGAATTCAACCTCAAGATCTATTTTCTGATCTTATCCATCTCTGTCCTATTTTCATCATTAGGAATCCACTTCTATTAATGTATTTCTATCAAAAATACAAAAATATAGAAAACGGGTTTGCTTCCACAGAATATCACTTCTTTGAAAATGAACCCAAGATTTTTTACAATAAGTTCTGAAGTGCTGAAAAATGGAGACTGCAACTGACATTTGCTTTGTTTGCTTTGTTCTGGGTTTTTAGTAATTGCAAACACACAACAGATTAAATGAAGGTCAAAGTCTTACAAAATAATTCGGGGATATAATGGTTGTTGTAGTGCAGTTATGAATATGAAAAGACTCATGCTTTCCCTATAACCTAAAAACAGTCAATGTTGTCCAAGAAATTGATGATTCCCTGGTAATTCTACAAATCAATTCATAGCAGGACTCAGGAAACTACAGTACAATTGCCATTTTGTTTGCGATCAATGAGTGTTCCAGCCTACAGGTAGGTTCAAACTGGCACTGTGGGCAGAAGAATTTTGTGGATTAGTTGCTCAGGATCAAAATAATGTGGTTTTATAGTCATGCTGAATACACTGTTTCGTTTCCTTGGCATGACTTTGGAAACACAGTCACAAATCTGAAATTTACATCAGACCATCTGCCATCTGTTAGCATGTTTGCTAGATGTTACCTAGACAGCAGAGGAAACAGAGCAGGGGGTCAACCTCAGCTTATCATTTATAATGGAAATACCATTAGGATGCTTTCCACAGATCTGTGAGCAGCTGGTACAAAGCAAAGTGCATGATTCCAAAAATGGCTACAGGATGGAGCCAGTATATGAAAGCCCACTGTCAATGACTTCGATATGAATAACTGGGAGCAATAATAAGATAAAATAAAATCATAATTCAGCCCTGTATGAAAGGCAAAAAGCTTAATGACAAACATCTGTAAAAATGTGCACCTTTTTAGTTGTTAAAATACCATATTCAGTGCATATCAAATCCTTTGTAAGAGTTAGATGATTCTGAGAAATTTTAAAATATTTAAGAAGTTAAGTGGGGGTAGCCCAGTGGCCTGGTGGCACAATGGTGAGCATTGCTGCCACACAGCGCTGGGGCTCTGGGTTCAATTCTGGACCTGGTGTGCTGTTTGTGTGAAGTGTGTATGTTCTCCACCTGTTTGCATGGGTTTCCTCCCACAGTCTAAAGGCATACTGATTAACTGGCTTCTGAGAAAACTGGTCCTGGGGTGAGAGTGTACATGTCTGTGTCTTTGCTTTTGTTTCGATAAGCACAGGTTCCCCCGTGACGTCGAACTGGAAGAAGCAGGAAGAAAATGGATGGGTGGAAAAGTTAAATCTCAGGGCAGCACTGAGGGGCAGTAGTTAATATTGCTGCCTCACAGAACTGGGGCCATGGATTTAATTCCTGACCTTGGGTGCTATCTTGGCGGAGTTTGTAAGATCTGGGTTCCTGTGGGTTTCTACTGGGTTCTCTGGTTTCCTCCCAGAGTTCCAAAGACATACTTGTAGATTAATTTGTTTCTAGCTTGAGTGTGTGTATATCTGTGTGTGAATGACTGGCATCCCATCCAGGGTGTATACCAGCCTTGCGCACATTACTTGCCGGGACAGGCTCCTGCTCCCTGAATTGGAGGTTAGAAAACGGATGGATGGAAAAAGTTAAATCCATTTCTTACCAGACAGTCGTGCAATTCCCTGCTGTTAAGGCAACTGTTTTTGTTTTTTGCTGCTGTATTTTGAACAGAAAGGGTGTATACTGTACTTACTAGTTGTCCTTCAGATCATAATCATTTTGATACATGGTACAAGCAGCACCTCATCTCAGTTAAACACATACTGTACATGCTAGTCATAATCGTCGATCACAATCCTAGTCTGGCTTTGGAGCATTTTCATTTTGCAACTTTTGTGTTTTCCATGGCTCATGTAAGGCAAATTCAATTTTGCAAGATAGCTTCTTCCACAGCTATTAAGGATAATTTAAGTCGTACTATATATTTAATATATCCATAGACAGTGAGAAGAAATGACTTACCTGGCCTTCAGCCTCGATCCCATGTAACACATTTCCATTCTGCATGGGAGGTGTAACCTCCACTTCTACATTGGTGCTGTTGGGAAGATCTACTTTATCTGTGAAAGAAGACCACAGGCACTGGCATGAATACAGGTATGTTTTCGTAGTCTTAATTGCTTCATCACTCAAGTACAGATACCTGAACCTCTTGAAGATGTACAATCTCAACTCATTTAAGTATCAGCAAACATCGGTGATATGAGTGACTGTGTGGCACCATGGTATGTTTTGTTGTAGTACATCATTCTTTCTGTCTCTGTGCTGGCGGTGCAGACAGAACTTGTTTACCACTGTGAAAATCCCTTCCTCTGCACTAACACAGGAACAGGTGTAGCAAGCATGACGACAGTTAAACAGGAGACGATTGCATAACTTCGTGGGCTGCAGCCCAGGTGAGCGCATGAAATGAGGGCCAGATGGTACAACAGCAGTAGGTGATATGCCACTGACTGGAGGACACAGGCTGGCGACCAAGTAACAGCTCCAGATTAGTGCACCTCCGGGAGCCAGCCAGCTTAATCTTCACTGTAGTACTTTCTTAAAGAGGACGTTCATTCAAGTGCACTGCAACACCATGCCAGCCTGTGTTATTTGGAGATGGCTTTTACATATGGTTTGTTAAAGCTAAAATTACTGTAACTTTATTTTGAGAAATGCGGGGATTCACAGGGAATTTCAGAGTAAAATCCATAGATAGCTATGTCATCAGCTACAAAAACACCCCCATTTCTGTGAATTACAGCACAAATCAGCTGTGTCATGACAGACATTTTGGATACTTTTTGTTAATTAGTAACACAGTGGTATAATTTAATTACTACATACTTTGTGTGCATATTATACTATTACCATGAAAAATATCTACAGTATACTGTATAACCAGCTATGTAAATAAAAATCAGCTCAATAAATATGACATATTGATTCCATTACTGTACATCTACTGATACATTGGATAAATATTAACATCAACCTCATGGAAATATACACCTAGCCATTCTGTTAAGTTCCCCACTCTTTGAGTCATGATGTTGAAAAGACTGCTCAAAAGGTTGCATTAGCAAACACTGATGGTTAACTTTATTGTTATGCAATGAGAGGACATCAAAGCCGGGAGCCTTGCAAACAGGTCATACATGTTTATTCGAACAAGATGATAATATGGCAAAGTGATGCTGTTAACATAATTTGTTACCCTTAATGAATGTCATGTCACTCTTTGATTACTCTGAACTGGAATATCATATTCATGACTGTTACTGAAGCTTCCCGCTAACCTCTGCCTTTGAAAAAGACAACATGTAAATTAATTGGACTCTTGATAAATCCACTTGAAAACCATGGCTGGAAGATTACATTATATAATCGCTCTTCATGTCATATAGGACATAGAAACAAACCGTTCTTTTACTTAGCAATGGGATAGAAATGGATAGTTTGATCCTGGCTGACAACTTAAGCCTGTGACTCTTTGGACAGTAACTATGTTTGGCTGATATCTGACTCAATATTACCAAAAGGAGTTTTTTTTTCTGTGTTATTCCAATCCTGTTTTAGCTTCACTGATATACAGTAGATCATTCATTCCGCAATGAATAATCCAGATTCCAACATTTTCGACGGTCACGGGCCAATACAGGGAACTACCTCATACAGTATACCCCCAAAAATCTTTATTTCTTATTAAACAGGTGATGTACTAAATAAAAGGTGATCATTCTTTACATTAAATTGAAGTAATGTGTACTGTACATAACATTTTAAACAGTAAATAAATTAAAAACACTAAACAACATATACAAAACACATACACCATGTTCTTAAAGATGTTTAATGTGTGACTCCCATTTCCAAGTGTTAAAAAGGCTTTTTCCTTTGATCTTGGAGTATGTCTTCTGTTTAGTACTTAAGGAACTCCTTAATTGAAATAATCAATTAATAAAAATGTATTTTATCCCCTAGAAAAGGTAGATAATTTACTAGACATTTTGTCTATGTCTATTTTAAAATATCCTCTTGAAAATACTTCAATAATATGAGAATTATGCATTTGAGGAAACAGGAAAAAAGCAAAGGCAAAGAGCATTCCAAGACCATGAAGCAGTATTCGCTAATTGGTCATGCCATGGCAGAGTTGTTATCCCTTCATTTACTTCTGATCTTTTTCCTGTTTTTACAGGATTTTTACAGAACCTATAACACTATCTTCCACAAAAATATCCTTGCTTTGGATAGATGGGAATTACAATATAACAGCAATTGAGAAGAGTGGGACTATTTAAAAACCCAAATCACACCTCTCATCTAACAGAAAAGCAACATTAGAAATTAGAACTCTATTAATCGGATACTAACATCTTTATCAAATTAATAATTTGAATAATAAATTAAGATTTAAAATACACACAAAAAATAAACAGTATTCAAAGGCTAGACAGCTGATTAGATTACATAAACATGTGAATCAGTTACAGTAAGTTACAGTACTTACCAGCAACCCTATTCGGCAAGCACAGGGTTCAAACTTTGACTTCACCCAACATGTAGGGTGGACTCACAGGTCCATCACAGTACACAATTTTATTAAATGTACAGTAGCTAATTTATTCATTGAAAGGCAAATGTTAATTACAGGTTAAATACTAAAAATTAAGAATCACTTTTAGCCTCTTTAAATACAAAACAGCTCAAAATTTAAAATCACATTCAGTATATGAGGCATATTCAGAGAGTAGAGAGACATGAGCTTTTTTAACACAAGTAGATGGAAAAGCTTAAGTGATGCTGATAAGTCACAAATTATGCTGAACCTTTTCAGCCTTTCCATATCAGACTTCTCTAGCTCATTAATCAGCCCTGTAAGAGCCAACACTGAGGGGCAGAGAACATAGAGTTGGCTGGAACTAACATTAGCAGGTGACCTTGAAAGTGAACTGAATGAGAGACAGCCTAGTGAAGGAGGCAGCAAATGAGATTCACACTTCTGAAAAAGTATCAAAGCCTGCCACAGGGTATAGATATCTTCCATCTGAAGTTGCAGATCACCGCTTAATTTACTTGATTAAAAGATCTCATGAATTGTTCCGTATATCTTGGAGAGATATTAACTTGAAATTCAAGTTAGTGCTCTGTTAATGTTTTTTAAGTAGCTCTTTGCAGTTGTGATCGCACTTCACATAATGGTATTTTGATCTTTTTCACAAGAACACCATCTCCTTTCCTGTTGAAATTCAGTCGGGAGGTTGCACATTTGTTTGATTGCTCTCCATCAGAGTTTCCTATTAAGTAGAGCTCAAGCTGCAAATCTGAAGTAGAAACCTAAGACAAATACAATTTCTACTACATATACAGGAGTTTGTAGTTTGCTTTGCAGCTTGTGTGCTGAAGCAGCTCCTATTTTAATCTCTTCTGGCTCCACTCACTATGATCTACCATGCCTTCTACTAAAGCCTTTTTCAGACCTGTTTCTTCACCTTGAGCTCATTCTATGTACCTGACCCTTTCCCTTTCTTCAACTTGCCTATTTTACTACAGATGCCATCACCACAACAATTCTGAAATGATTCCATCTGAAATTAAGTACCTTTTCTTTTTAGTTCCAGTACTGGCCAGCTAAGAACCTCAAAAAGATAATAATAATAACAATTGCTTACATTTATATAGCGCTTTTCTGGACACTCCACTCAAAGCGCTTTACAGGTAATGGGGACTCCCCTCCACCAACACCAATGTGCAGCATCCACCTGGATGATGCGACGGCAGCCATAGTGCGCCAGAATGCTCACCACACATCAGCTATCAGTGGGGAGGAGAGCAGAGTAATGAAGCCTATTCATAGATGGGGATTATTAGGAGGCCATGATTGGTAAGGGCCAATGGGAAATTTGGCCAGTACGCCGGTCATAAATCAGGCGTAAATCAGATCATAAATGAGAGAGAGTCATTGGATAAGGCTTCTTTATCCAAGGATTTCATTCAGCCATTTCATAAAATAACCCAAGGTATAGGCTTTAACAACATGCCTAGATATCTTGCTCCATATTAAAGACATGCTTCCCATTTTCTGTTTTAAATGGACTTCCACATACAGTGGTGTGAAAAAGTGTTTGCCCCCTTCCTGATTTCTTATTTTTTTGCATGTTTGTCACACTGAAATGTTTCAGATCATTAAACAAATTGAAATATTAGACAAAGATAACACAACTAAACACAAAATGCAGTTTTCAAATGAAGAAGCATGATGTCTAGCTTTTGAGGATCTTTTGGTCTACTTCACTTTGTCAGGCAGGTGCTATTTAGGTGATTTCTTGATTGAGAACAGGTGTGGCAGTAATCAGGCCTGGGTGTGGCTAGAGAAATTGAACTCAGCTTTCCAAAGATGTGATAAACCACAGTTGATTTATGTTTTAACAGGGTGGGGCAATCACTTTTCACACAGCGCCATGTAGGTTTGGATTTTATGTCCCTTAATAATAAAAACCTTCATTAAAAAACTGCATTTTATGTTTACTTGTGTTATCTTTGTCTAATATTTCAATTTGTTTGATGATCTGAAACATTTCGGTGTGACAAACATGCAAAAATCAGGAAGGGGGCAAACACTTTTTCACACCACTGTATTTTCCACTTTTGTCATCCAATTCTTGTTTAACTGCTCATTCTGAATAAATCCTTAGTTTTCACAATTCTAACACTCAAAGGCTTCTTCACCAGTTTACTTTCAGATATTTGTTTCCTCTTAAACATTTTACCACACGACAGCACTATCAGAAAAGAAAACATTTTTGTAACAAGCAGCTCCACCACATTTTATTAAACACTTTCAGAACCCTATATTCCAAGCACTGTCAGTTCCTCTGTACCTGTAAGGACAAACCTACAAATCTTCCACAACGGAATACAGTAGAGTCGCTTTTTACCCAAAATATTTTGACGCAATGTATATGCAGTCAGAGACGAAAAAACAAAAGAAAAATCAAATGACGCAGGAAAATTGATCAATTTAAATCTGGTGTGACACACACCTGAGCTATGCTTTGGGAACTAGTTGCAGACCCTATAGGATGCTGGTGCATTCTTTATCGTGTGGGTCCTAAACCAAAAACAAGTAAAGTGCATGATTTGGAGTTACAAATCGAGATTTTCATGAAGTTAAGGGATGGGGTGACAGTGACCAGTTTGGTACATACTGTATGTGTGGCAAGAATGAAATCTACAATTTGTACAATTAGAGACGGAGAGAAGGCTGTTCTGAAGACCAATCCATCTACTGTGTTTCATTATATACGTGTCTCATACTGTGTCTCTAATTAATAATAAGTGCAGTTATTAAATTTTATTTAATCTATTTTGTATATTGTACAATACTGTATTTGCTTTATTACTGTTTTCAAAATACTTTAAACTACATTCATACACATACTAATACACATATGGCTGACTTGTTTAAGGGAGGGGAATTGCAGGGTCTAAGGGGGGTGTTCTGATGTATGTGATTTTGGGTATATACACGCTATTTCAGGAACCTAACTACTGCTTAAAATGCAAATTTACCGAATACTTCTTCTAGCAACAAATATCTTGTTACAAAACCTTCCTCTTTCACTTTCACAAAAAGAGATCTCTTTTCCACAAAGGCCTCAAATTTGTGAAAGTACCCAAAGCAATGGACACCAATAAGATTCTGGTTGACCTCAGCTGTTTTCACCACCGTTTATCTTACAGCACATTTCTCAAATGTAATTCCCTCATCAACAATCAAATCCAACCCAGTAATTGACAAATTGAATACCAGAGTAGTTAGACTTTACCATAGCATAGCTTTGCTTCTGATGACTACTGTACTTCATTAACCAATGCAGTAAGTAAGCTCCCAATGTCTTTTTTACTCCCACAAAACACAAGTCCACTCTTATCCAGTCTGGCACTCTAATCACACAATATCAAATTTGTTGAAGCCATGGGATGAAACTTAAGCTAAATTAAATCAAGGTCATCAAACAAACCTTCCGTTTTACAGAGTGATGATTCCACTGGATCTTTGACCACACACACCAATCAATCAACTCATCTAATCAACGTAGCCTTCTCATCCACAGTTCTCCTAATTGGCTAAAGCCACAATCCACAGTGACAAAAGAAGCTGCTCCAGATACATATCCCACAAGACACACTCATTGGTTAAGCAGGTAGGAGACTGGTCTGTTATTTCAGGTTAGGTATCAGAGCAATAAGGATCAAACATCTTTTCAAGCTGATGTTCCCCAGTTTACCTCTCCTGACCGTGACTCAAAGACTACTACTCCAGAAAGATGTCAAAAGTCAAAACGATCCTAAAGACATCATTCAGACCTTTCCACAGATATCAATGACTGACTCATTTCTTTCTAAATCCATTCAATATAGATTTCTGCCTACTGGAATTCATCCTCCTTGAATTTCTATCTCTTTATCTCCCTTTTTTATCCATCTCCTCACCCAATCTTAATTATTTTTTATCTCCTCACTGCTGTCTTTAACACATATTTAACACATATTCCTGCTCTTATTCTTATTCCCTTTTTCTCACTCACACCTAAAGAAGACTCTTCTTAGTGTTCATTCTGGAATTCACCTCATTCTGTTGTATCTCACAAGAAACAATATGAAATACATCACAAGCATTTCTACTTACCAGCACGGTTTGCAACACCATTGACTTTCTCACCATCTTCTACTTGGCATTTCTTTTTGGCAATCTTATGAAGAATGGATGCCTTTTCCCGAAATTTTCCTGCAATGCAATTATTAAAAGGAAGTTAGACACTAATGGGGCTGACTCTGATTATGAAGTATCCCAGATGTATGTGCTCCTTTTTTTGCTTCACTACAAAACAAAAATAACATAAGACTCTAAGCGTACATTCCATTACTTTTAACAGAATGGTCAGAAAACATTCCTCTGTGTTAAATTAAATTTCTAAAGAAGAAAGAAGTTGGTTACACTGTTTTACATTTTTACTAAGAAATATTGTACATAGCTCGTATGACTGTACATCTTAAATTCAACCAATCAACAGCCATATTTGAGCAATTAACCAGTCACCAACTTTAAACCCGGAGGTAGCTTTTGTTCAGTCATTAAGTGATTTTTAATAATAAACCTAAAATAATGTTATAATTCGGCATGGAAGGCATTTCTGTCAAAGGACATATCTCATGTTGTTTGTTCACATACACATTATTGCATCTATTTTGCTTTTGCTTGATGCTGTATACTTTCATGTGGGTAGCCATGGGTTTGTCAGAAATGATCAGAACCAGAATCAGGTAAACTGGTCTGGAGAAGTGCATTTTTTTCCTACTGTACAACTTCTGATTTTTAATAATATGCAAAAAAGTGGTGGCTAAGAAACAGTTATCAAGTACACTAGTTTACCTAATTGCATGTGCTAAACTCTACAACGAACTTGTCAATGTGTTACCTAGATATGAATATTTGAATACAGCACAAAACACTTATTTGACACATAATCAGTTTGTAATTCAATGAAATACAATAGCTATTAAAATGATCAAGTATGATGTGATATGACAATTACAGCAAATACACTGATACAGTGTAAGATCCAGAACGAGTAGGTTAGTTTTGAAGCAAAATTCAGATATTAGCATAGGCTAGAAAAACACATCTCAACATTATGTAGTACTGTATAGACTAAATGTTTGTATTATACATACATATATACAGTATAACTGTAATTAAATGTTAAGTGAGTTTCTGTTGTACAATAAAGGAGAATAAAGCAAGATACTGTAGACTCAGACAGGTTAATTAATCAGCCGTTAGCAAGCTTATGAATCTTGCATAATTGACTGGTTTCTATTAGCATAGCTCCTTAGGCAAAAATTATAACATCCAATTCTGAAAAATGTACAGAAGTTTGCAAAAACTTTCATTCTTGAACAAACCAAATAAAGTAGAAATCAAGCTGTTTTCATGTATTTCAAACTTAGCTGCTTGGATCTTAATTAAAACTACAATGAATGTGCATATACAGTATCACTTGTCTTAAATTCCCTACACTGGCTCCCTGTGGATTTCAGGTTAAGTGGCTTGAGCAATTTCATACCTGGCTTCATCAACAAATTGTTAGCTCCCTATTCACCTGCATGTCCTTTACCTTCTTTGGACTGGACATTACTTCAAAGCCCGTAATGAGGCTTCAAAAAAAGGGAGATAATGCTCCTGTTCTGGTACTGTGAAGATATAGAATGATTTTCCAGCTGATAGCAGATCTTGCAAGTCAGTCAGCACTTTCAAATACTGTCTGAAAACTTACTTTTATACTCTTAAATTAATTTGTGGCATTTTTGTTGATAGATATTCCAGCTATTAAAATACTTGTTGTCTCTGTTCTTTGTGTAAGATTTAAAAGAACATGACAAAAGTAATACAAAAATTGTAATTGACCTACATTTTGACTGGAACAATTTATGGGATTAGAAGAAATAAATATAGCCTATCCAAATTACTATAATGAAATGGAATATTTTTTGCAAAAACTATTAATTTTGCTCACTATATAGTAATTTTTACAGATGTACTGTATGCACACTTAAAAGTTTTGAACACAAGAGCATGGCCAGTACATTTATCAAAACGTCTTGATTTTACTATAAATTCCACAGAAAAGTTAGTTTTTTATAACTGATCTTTATTGTACCCTTAAAGTATGATGTTAGACACAGAGCATCCTGCTTCCATATTAAGAAGAGAGCTTTCATGAAATATGCTGAGGTTGAAAAGGACATTTCACTAAACTGTCAGGAGCCCAAGCTCAGTGTATATTTTCATGGCTTGGGGAATAAGCAAATAATGTTTATGTCAAATTTGGATAATAACCTTAGTGACAAATCTAGGCATTGTCTTCAATAAACTGACTGATTTGGCATATACAGTAGAAGTATTTTTGTATTTTGCTTTATATAAAAGAACTACATCAACAAACGTGTCTTTTAATGGCCTTTTATATTGCTTAATTATTTCAATCTGACAAGACAGAAGTGAAGAAACATTTATTAACCTACTGTATAAAGGTTTTTAACAAATGCATTACTGTCCTCTGGTAATGTGCTATGAGGTTATGTTGCCCCTGTTTTGTTTACTTGACCAAGCAAACCAAGGCTGGGGGGGCTGTATGCTGTCACTCCATCAATGGAACAGCCAAGGAAAGGAAGATCAAAAGGAGAAAGGAAACACTTTCATGGTTTATCTGAAGATATAAATTGAGGTACCTACAGAATATATAGAGTGCCCTACATAAGGACTGGAACAGTGAAGTCAAAATTGCTATTTTGTTCTGTATACTCAAGCAATTCGGATTCAGATGAAAAGAACAGCATGCTTTACTTGATTTAGATCAGGAGACTGACTTGGCCAGTCTACGACTTTGCACTTCTTTCCCTTGATGAATTCCTTGGTTGAGTCAGTAGTGTGTTCTGTCTTGCTCATCCAGCACATGATGAAGTGCTGGCCCATGGGTCTGGAAGCATTTTCTCGTACATACAGTACCGTTGGCAGACAGGATGTTTCTGTACACTTCTGAAGTCATTCTGCTGCCACAATCATTCATTTCTTCATCAGGAGAGATGAGTGAGCCAGTTCCTCAAGTGGCCGTGCATGTCCATGCCATGACACTACCTCACAGATGAAGTGTTACTGTAGGTTCTGGATCACCTGCAGTTTGTTCCTTTCTCCACGCTTTCAGCTTGCCATCACTTTGGCAGAAGTTTCTCTTTGTCTCATCTGCCCATAACACTTTGTTCTAGAACTCTACTGGCTCATCTCTGTACTTTTTAGCAAATTGTAATCTGACCTTTCTGTTCTTGGTGCTGATGCGAGGTTTGCATCTTGTCGTGTAGCCTTTATAATTCTGCTGTCAAAGTCTTCTGCAAACAGTAGATTGTGATATCTTCACCCCTGAACCGCGGAGGTTGCTGGTGATTTCAGTGACAGTTGCTTTTACAGTTTTTCTTTACAGCTCTGATCATTTTTCTCTCATCAGGGGGTGGTGTGGTGGCTCTGTGGCTAAGGATCTGCGCTTGTGGCTAGAAGGTTGCTGGTTTGTATCCTGTGGCCGACAGAGGAATTTTACTCCATTGGGCCCCTGAGCAAGGCCCTTAACCACAACTGCTCCAGGGGCGCCGTATGAATGGCTGACCCCAAGCTTCTCTCTCCCTGTCTGTGTGTCTCATGGAGAGCACGTATGCGAAAATACCTAATTCCTAATACAAGAAATAAAGTGATCTCTCTCTCTTTTATCTTATCTGCAGTTGTTTCCCTCAACCGACCTGGTTGTTGCCAAATCTTAACTTAACTTAAAATCTTAACTTTTTTTTCTTTTTCAAGATATTCCAAATTATGGTTTAGGCCTTTTGGCTTCAATGGGAGACAACAAAGGGAAAAGCAAAGGCTAAATCCAACAGCACACATTCACAGCTGTTTAACGTGTGAATAATCAATGCAACAGGAAACACCTCGCCAATAAGAAAGACCTGGCAGCCAATTAAACCTGGAAACCAATACTCACCTTATATGGGGGGGAGAGTGAATACAATAAGAGCCATTATTCTAAAACAGTGCAACATATAAGTATGTAGATCCAATTACTTTCTTCTTGGACATTACACAAAAAGTGCTATTATTCTAAAACAATACAACATATGAGCACAGAAATACCCAGAAATAAAATAACTTAGAAACAGAAGGAAATGTACAGACACTGCATACTTTTGCCTCATACAGAATTAATCTTTTCATCTTAAATCTCAGGTATTGCTCGTGTACACAGCAAACATAGCAACTTTGACTTCACTGTCCCAATATTTACGGAGGACACTGTACAGTATATTCTTTCTTAGTCACTTAATGGATAGCTTGTTTATTAAGAAGTGAAAACTACTTTGAGGTGATATGCTTGTCTGTTCTGACCACAATGTCCCTAGCCAAACTATTGCTCCCCTTTTACTTGAAGAATGTAATTGGACTTACTGTACATTTCTAGTAGGAGAAAAATATGAGTGACATTTCAAGCTTTTAAAGAATTAGGTTATGCTTTATTAAATTAATCTCATTAATCATTTTATCTCTCTAAATGATAAGCGACAGAAGGTAGTCAACACTGCACCATCTACTCCTTCCTGCATACTTACTATGCATATAGCTCCTTTTTTTACATCAATAACCATTCTGAATATCATGTTTATAAAAACAAAGCTATGTACCACAATGAGTGATTTTCTATCTAGTTCACCTTGGCATTAAATTTAATGTCACAGAGGCATTTAATCAAAACATTTAATAGGCCAGAGCACTTCATGAGACTATTTCAGAACAAGCCTGCTGTTATTGAAGTTTCAAACTGTGACTGTAGCCTGCATAGGGATGGTGTTCAGATGCTCCATGACAGCATCTTTATCAACCATGTGGAGCTCCATTCATTTTCAGTTAGAATCAGAGATTTTTAAAATAACAGAAAATACTGCAGCCCATTTCCAGCACAATTTGTTTGGCTGAGGACATGCATAATTGCTGCATTTAGGAATATTCATCAAATGTATCACATTAAGCTCAATTAAAGCTTAACTTTGGTCCTCATTTAACTCTAATTCAGACTAAAATGGAATTGATTAATTACTGTATGTGTAGTTGGACTTGCAGGAACAGTTTAATTGCTGTTCTTAACTGTCTAGATAAATAGATGCCAACAGTAAGTGGTTTTTAGTCACTACAATATAGTTACTGTAAGTCTAGCTCTTTACTTTATGATAATAGTTTATGTCTTCAACAGTACCACTAATTTTATGGTTCACCAGTGATCGCACTTTTGTTAGTAAGAGGTTGCCTACAAATCACAAAACATAAAACCCAAACAGTTGAAAAATGAATGCTTTCTCTGAAATAGTCATGTACGGTATTTCTTCTGACAAGTTGAAGTAAATAATTTGTTTATTGGATACAAAGAGGCAGACTTTGAAGTGGCATGACTGAAGATGGAAAAACAGGAGAGTAAAAAGCTCCAAATGTCCCCATGAGGCCCCTGGAGGTGAAATATCTATTGTATCAACAATGGTAAATGTCTTATTATAATGTCATATTTTCACAAAGGACAAAAAAGTGTGAGACCACTCTAAAATGCCATTTTCAGTAGCTGGATTAGATCTTAATTAATGTGATAGAGGAAATATGTAATATGTATGAGGGAATGGCAGCCTAACCGAGACGAATTTGCTGCAAAGGGTGTAGATGAGGAGGCTGGGAGGGATGTGAGAGAGTAATGTGAAAGGAAGTCCTGGGCACCTGAGTTATAAACGTAGGTTAGCAAGTGTGCAAGTTCAGGATCTACCCTTCTGTTATAAACTCTATTTATCCATTCCAATTAGATTGCAATTGCTGGCCTGAGGACATC
The DNA here is from genome assembly GCF_040954835.1 of Lepisosteus oculatus. Taxonomy (NCBI): domain Eukaryota; kingdom Metazoa; phylum Chordata; class Actinopteri; order Semionotiformes; family Lepisosteidae; genus Lepisosteus; species Lepisosteus oculatus. The sequence goes on along the minus strand of NC_090696.1, from coordinate 34,250,572 downwards.
AGTTGCCTGTGACGTCTTAATGGACATTAAAACTTCAGTCAGCCTCTTTCTTGATATACAGTATCATAGTATATCAGCCAACAACAGGAATCCATTTATTTATAGGTTTTAATGTCTGAATATATCCAGCATTACCACAGATTACAAATACAACTACATGGGAAGTGTGTGTATAGGCTAAGAAATATTTTGAAAATGTTTTATTGTGTTGTTGGTTTAAAAATACAGTATATTAATTTGTTTAGTGAAATATGTTCATGTTGGCTAACACTGAACTATTTCAAATTATTCGTTGGATTAACAGACTGCTGGGCAAACCGCCATTGGTGAATACACAATTTTGACTAAGCCATGTGGTATGCACATTCTGTATGTATTTAACATTACATAGCATGTTAACCATATTCAAGTACATAAGTGTAAGCTTTAAAAATCTCCACTGCTGTTTTCGGATTAAGTAGCTTCACAGCATCTTGAATTGTCTTTTAAGATGGTGAAGCCAAGAATATAGCTTTTTTGAAAGCGTATAGACAGGCACTACTGAATTCTGAGAGGATTTAGTAGCTTTCATTTCATGTGTGAAAGCCTTTTCCACTTTATTGTGAAACATCTCTATAAATACAAAAAGGCTGAGTATTCATTACCCTCAGTGTAATGAAAGAGCTTTATTTACAGTGATTTTACTCATGAGCCTAACTGGGAATGCTGAATATGTACAGTAAAACAAGCCATAACTGGCTTTTTAATATCATTCACTCTACATGGACAGCAGTGTCTTGTCTATGAACATTTAACAATGGGATTGTCTCCAAGGAATTCTTGGCACTGAACTTCAACAGAAATGTAAATACAAATTGCATTGTAACTGAACTGATTTGCCGTGTGAATTTTAGAAAAATATACATTTCTTTGTTAGTCCAATGTAGTGCTAAGTACTACTCTTGTTGTTATAAGGTTTTTTCAGATCCAAGTTTTACATGCTCTTCCCTCAGTTTGCATTCTGAAGATGCCCAGAGTGTTTGAGAACTTTAAATGAAAGAAACTGTCCATTCATTAGACTAGGATGCACAACAGTATGTCTGTAGTTTATGTGAAAGTAGTAATATGTTTAATTTAAATTATACTGTCTGTAAAATATGTAATATAACATTTTCATATTTGATTTTCTTAATTACAGCCTACTCAACCATATGGTACAGTAAGTTTAGATTACTCACTGACCCAAAAACTGTCTTATAACAATAACATCACCATGGACTATTAGAATACATAATCTTACTATAATAATTGTATGCAAATATATTCACTGGTATATATTCATATCAAGTATACAGTATATATGGTATAATAAGAATATATTCATTTTAAGCAAATACATTAACTTTCCACTAGTCATAATTGCTCTGTATAGTGGGCAGTAAAGTTCACATTGAGTTGCTAAATTTGCACAATAATCAGAAATGATACACTGTACAAACAGGAACAAGAAGAAATTGTTAACACACCTGACTGCAGCACACTCAAAAGCTTTGTTAGATAAAATCTCATGGTAAGGCATTTTATGGAAAAGAAATACCCTCTCACTCAGCTTCATCCTATTTAATGTTCTTAAAACTGTTTAATGTGCCAAATCTTGGTAACTTGTTTATAAGGCGCAAGATGTCCCTGCTCATCAATCAATGTTAAGCAGTGTTGACAGAAACATAATTACTGCCATAACAAATAAATCATTTCAAAACCAGCACTTAAAGCCCTTTTTTTCCAGTATATGACAATCAGTGTAATAGCTAATATCATAGAGGTCTCTATCGGTGTTAAAATTGAAAAATGTATTATTAAAATATATACACAACTTTATATAGCCAGGAAATTACAGTAAAGGATGCAACAGTTTATGGTATATAGTAAAGAGTCAAGTAATTCATTTCAAAGTTTATTTAATATAAATAACTTCCAAGTATTGGGCTGGATCCATATATACTCATGTTACAGTTAGTTTTTTAGTCTATTTCCTTGGTTAAAATCTTATCATTGAAAAGGGATTCGGTACTTTATTCCTCTGTCCTGGAAATCTGATTAGTTGTTTCTTGATAACTGTGACATGTTATTATGATAAAATAAAGACAAAAGATCACTTCAGAGTATACTATTTTTGGGCTTGATGTTCTTTTGAACATGTAACCACCAGTCTGTGCATAAATTCTAAAGCATGTAAACTTTTGAAGTAGTACATTTTGAAAACTTTCAACAGTGCCATTGTTACCCATTAAACATAATTGTAATTTTTATTCTGAATGCAGAATCACACAGATTTAAAATCATTTCTCTGCCTTAGACCAAACCTGGATGCATATATTAGGATGACATGCTTTTAAATAAGTAACTTAATGCTACATCCTTTTAAATTCATCTGTGGTGAATTGAGATAAATTAAAAATCTATCTATAAATCTGAGTTTTTTAGACCCTGTGAGCTGAAAACTCTTTTAAAATCTTCAGTCCCTCCTGTTCTCCTCATAGAGATGGCAAACTGTTAAAGAGTGAAACGAGGAAAACTGAGCTCTTGAGAAGAGAACGCATGAAATACTTTGAGTGCTGCCACAGTTGCTAGGATGCATCATATCTATCTACGCAGAACTACAATATGACATGAAGCCACAACAACAGCTACAGAGCTACAGAATTGACCTGTTAAGCAATGTTCATGCTTCAGAATTTTTCTAATTACACAGTGAACTGTTAAGGTCTGTATTTAAAATAAAACGATTATCTACACCTGGAGATCAAAATTTAACAATGCATTAAGAAAACCTGAGGATTCTCATAGGAACTTAAATTATTTGAAGCCAGACTGCTGTTCTCCTTATTCACTGGATTCTGCCTCAAGATTTCAAAACCTAACTAGGAAATTATTTACAGTACATTGTGCCCAACGCTGGATTAAAAGGGCAAAAAAGGTCTTTTATTTTTTTATTCTAGTGGGTCAAATGACCTGTTTAGTGGTATCACAGTGCTCGGCAGTGACACAGGCAATGATACACTATCAGGTGATATCAGCTCTCAAGAAAAACACCGGTAGTTGTATTAAGATGTAGCTGTACGCCGGAGTGGTCCTCACAGAAAGTATGCTACAGCGAACAGCAAGGAAAAGTGAACACAAAACAAAATAAATATGACTGTATAAAAGTACAAAATGGTTGGATTAAAGTTTATACTGTAGATTAACAAACTTCAACTATTCACCTCCTCCCCACCTATTCAGCTCCCAGCTAACTTTTCTCCCTTTTGCTGATTTTAAATGTCAGTCCAGAAAGCAAACGGAGAAGATCTAATATGTTATCATGCTAAATCATATGCAGGGAGTTTTTACACTTACAAACTTCTCCAAAATAAACTTTAAACGAATCCTTTGGTCAGTCCAAAATAGCTTGAGAAAGAAAATACATCCCTCCCATCTAGGTCTCCATAGGACTTAGAAGAAAACTTAATGCCCTGTACATGTCTGTATGTAATGTTGCAGTCACTTCTGCTCAGTAAGACAGTAGAATCTGACATTAATAGCTGATCAGGAACTTCTCAATAGATCAGAACTGCATCTCATGACGTCTGCTGGACTGTATTTGTCATAGGACTTTGTTTCCTAACATGTTCATGGTGAAAGTAATTGCAATCAAAGAAAAGGGAGACTGAAAACATATAATTTATGCACAGCCAAAACACCTGGCTTTTAATACATTTTATACAATTTACCATAAAAAGTCCCAGTAGCACAAAAACAATGCAAATCAAAGACGGACAAGAGGAATACTTGTAAGAAACAGACTGATCCATCTTGATTTAATGGTCACCTATTAACAGTATATTTTCAATTACTTTTATATGGAACTATATTATTTTTTATCAGTTTCTATACTTATAGTTATTTCTGACACGTCTTGTATAGCACAAATATCACAACCTTGAACAAATAATCAAGATCAAGATTTAGAGAGTCAGAAAACAATTGGCAAAAAGAGTGCTATGAAAAACAGAATTTCACTGTGCAGTTCCCCAATATAAATTCCTGTCCCCCCAAAAAACTGTAAAGAGTGAGGAAACATATGGTACTGAATACATATAATGTCTATACTGTATGTGAAGCATCGCCCACAAAACATTTCAACTTATCAAATGAAATCAAAGAATGAGAAGTAAATGGTATTTATTTTGTCCTTAAAAGAAATCATTTTCATAATAAATTTCAGCTCAAAAAGCAAATCCAAAGATAACGATGACGGTGGCCATGAGGGGTGTGAAGAAGATGGTGGCAATGATTTGTACTTATGTTCGTGGGATCTTGCAAAGGGAGATTGTAGTACATGTAAAGTCCACCAATGGAAACAAGAAGCCAAAAATGTGGAAATGGAAAACCAGAGAAAGCCAACTTTAATGAAAATATGACGCAAAGAATATTTGAAAACGCTTACCTTCTTCAGTCATTGTGTGATAATATTTTAGCTTTCCATATGTCCCAAGTTCTACAACATCACAGCAAAAGACACAAGTGTAAAAGGCAACAAGATTAGAAGAGAAAATGTGAACATGAAGGAGGAAAACATACTGAGATCTTTACGGTACACACAATCATTAAAAGTAAAGCGCTCGGTGCTCAAAATCACCAATATAAAAAATACAGACATGTAGTTTTTAAAACAAAGGCTCTAGTACAAAAATATAATTTAAAAAATGTAACATTTTCCTATAATATTTTAATCAGTAAAACACCTGCTTTTTTAAAAAACTTAGTGTTATGAAATAATGTATACATACATATACAGTAATACAGTTTTGAATTGCTTTGTACTATATTATGTAAAAGGATTGTTTTCTACTTTGATGTATTTTATTCTGTTTTTTTCCAACTTCAAATCTATAAGGCAAGTATTATAATAATTGTCATGTCCTCAAGGTTGCAATTAACATAATTTTGGCTTATAATTTTGGTGCATGCTGTATCCTGCTAATAATAACAGTAGCTGCAATAATAATATAATGGTAGCAATTCTCGTATAATGTCTGATTATTAATGCTGCAGATTTAGGTATGAAGTAATAATTTGCAGCACATATGTGCAATTATTATTTCAAATAATAATACAAAAAACAACTTGGTAGCTGGCAGACAAAAACTCTCCACAATTTATCAATAATTAGAATGATTAGATTATGGATTAATGCACATTACATAGTGTCCCCTGAAATGTCCCCGTAAGATAGTTTAGTACTATGTACAGTCTGGTAATCTATAGATAAGATGAACTAATATGGAGAAGTATTTCAATCTAATTTAAATATTTTTACATCTAATATATATTATATTTGAAATAAAACTAGAGCAACGCATTTTCAACTGTTTAAAATGAGAAAGCCGAAACGGATGTAATACAGCAAAACATTTGCAAAATGTAACGCACTTGTCTGCAGAGAGTTTTTTTTTCTGCTGAACCTTAGCTTTCTGGCTGATGACTAAGTGCTGTCGTCACGGCAAATGAGTCATGCAGCCATTTTTGTCTGAAACGCAAATTAAGTCGACCAAAAACAGGAGCTAAGGGGAATAGCCAAAAATATGCAGCCAAGAGAGAAACATAAAAATATCTTGGAAGGTGATATAAAAAGGTCAATACAATTGATGGCATATGAAGGTTTAAAAATAAGAATCCAACAATGAGGCAGATTGATGTGAGCAACACTTGAGTTAAAAACACTCAAAATTCATCTAACGACATCCAGTGTGCATCATAGTTTATGAGCACTGTTTTTATTTCCTGCACTTTTACTTCCATTAGGTATCTGTATCTAATTTGAGACACAAAATCACCAGTCAAATATTTGAGAAAATCCTTAAAATTCTAAACGGCAGATTTCTCTTCACAGAGTTAAAAATGAGAGTACCGGTGGAAAACTGCGATAAACCAATCGCTTTGGACCTCATGAACAGATCAGCATCGGGTTGTAGTCTGCCTGTAGTGTACAGGGGCCCTAAATCAGCTTTGTATTACACTGCTGTCAAGCTCTACACATTTATTTATTCTTATGAGTGAAAATGGCAATTTGAACTAAATTTGGTCACATTGGGATGCATGTTTTTATAGTGATAATTTTCTTGTGAATACTGACCCTTAACAAATTTGCTAAGCTATGATTCATATAGGAATTACACTAGTACATTTTTTGGGTTACAGTGCGACAAGGTTTAAGGCTGTAATTAAGGTTGTAATTTTTTAATCTATGTGCTTCAAAATATTTTACTAATTGCCTGAAGACATGTCCTGGCTCTCTTGAATAGTAATTTCTTTCTGCATCTATTCTTGAATCTCAAAAAGCAAAATGTACTTTTAATCATCTCAAAATACTCTCCTGATCCAGTACATCAAAACAGTATACATGTACAGTATCTTTTAATGGAGTATGTTCTGACAAATGCCCTTTACAGACATTTGATTAAAATCTCTAAGGTACTGTACCTCTTTATTTTGTCATTTTTTTGCTTAAAAGCAGAGGTGGGATTAAGCTTTTGCTCTGGTGTAGGGTTAATGTTTTTTCCACTGCTTGTAAAATATGAAATATATACCTGTTTTGTACTTTGAAAATAAGCAATTTGATATCTTATAGATCACATTACATAATTGTCCATTGTTGGTCATTAATGTCAGTGGTACCGTTTTTACAGTAGTTTTATTTGTAAGGTTTACCCATTGAAACTAACTAAAGCAGCAGTAAGCTCACTATGCTGTCTGTTGATGCCATTAATCAGCGTTTTCATTGTTTTTGTACAAGGGACCAGCTCTGTAAGGTCCTCCTTTCTTGAGGAGAGTTTAGGCTAAAATGCAGTCCACAATGTTACTTAAGATTGCACCAGTCATCTTTGCTTCGGAGACTGTAGTCAGTCTGCAAACCAGAGGTTCAGAAACATGGCCATTGATGACACCAGGACACTCTGTTTATGTATACAACACCTGTGCAGCATTCCTTTTAAGCATTCGCACAGACACAAAGGGAATATTAGGATAGCAAATATAGCAGAATTTCATAAATATAGCTGTAACATTGTATGTTTTCCTGGAAGAAAAAGGATAATGCTGGCATTCCTTCTCACGTATTTGTAAACACACTGTATGCAACGCATGTAGTTGGATCTGGTTACCTTGGCAACGGGACACGACTCGGACAAACTACTCTAGAACTGTATTGCAATGGCAAGTGGAAAAGCTACCCACTGCATGCAACTGGCAAATTGAATTGTCTAGAAAGAATGACATGAGAAGCAATGACACCTCTATCAGCTTCTCTTGAACTCTTGCTGAGTGGAACCGGGAAAGATTCAAATGTGTTTAAAAGCTACAGTTCCTGCAATTATTGAATCCAAAATGATTTTATAGAATTCCAAATGCCCCACTGATGCTGTAAAATCACCAGAAGCATTTTATCCTAGTTTTTTTACAGCATCTGTCACCATGCAAACAGTGTGATGTATAAAAGTCCCATGAGGCTCAAGGGAAAGCTGGGTTCAGCTTGCACAAATTGATACACATACTGTACTGGACAAAGCTGCATCACAGGAGATAAAGTAACAACATTAATGATCGCCGTCCCCTACTCTACGGTTACAGACAAAAGATCTCTTTCAGCTTTGAAGCAAACAAAAACATTCACACTCATCGGTCAGGCTGACGAATGCTTGTGAGGTTTAGCCCTAATGACAGCTGAGAAGAAAGTGATGTGGCACTGTCAATACAACCAGAGTTAAAAGCTGTGCAAACTACATTTGCAAGCAGCTTGGTGATGTGACCTTTCTGCTTTGCTGATCTTTTTAAGATAATCTATGTCCGGGGAGCAATATCTTTTGCTTTCCAGTGTCACAGTACTCGGTGACCTCTTCTAATCATTGTCTGTTTAATAGGAGTTAAAGTTTGCACCAGAGCAGAAAGCTTTTAACATTGATTCCCTTTGAATGCCCATGACGAAGAAGAGTGACATGAATTAGCCAAACCAAATAATGTGCAAACAGTTTTTTTCTCAACAGTACAGTAAAAGTAAGAGCACGTTAGTTACAGTCCACTGAAAATAAGCAGAAGTAAAGATTTATTCGATCGTTCAAGAGCATTTGACACTCACAGGCACAGTCAGTCAAGGTTTACAGTACATCTCCTTTCCGGGCCAATGCCCAGGAAAACAATAAGAATTGCATATATTGAAAATAATCCAACGTAATGGCATAATATCATCAATCAATTTGCCTTATAAGAAGGATAAATGATTGCAGAGAATGAGTGTGTGTTTATTAAACAGGATCCAGAGTTTTACAAAAGAGAAAAGTCAATGCAATCTCTACAGGAGTATTAGTCTCAGAAATGTTTCAGACCAAACATGTGTCCTAACTTGAGTTAAAGGTGCAAGTCCGGCACCAGGATGTCAAGCAACTGCATGAGAGAGGTTAGTGCTGTCGACACATTGGTGCATAATATACTGGAGAGCTAGGTCATGTTTGGCGTTTAACCAAAATCAATACTATCTGAGAAAAAAGCATAATTACACATGTTGTGACCATAGGGGGGCCTGTTGAAATATACTGTAAGGTTCAAAATAAAAAAAACATTGAAAATTAACGGAATCACTGTGTTTGCACAATATCACAGTGAAATAGGTGAGCTTTACCTTTTTTGTTATTGTTCTGTTAAATTATTGCCCAATGATGGACAACATAATATAGCTGCATTTCAATCAGCCTTAAACACAATTATCCTTAATTGCTTTTATTTCTGTATTACAGCCCCTTATTTCATAGTTACCGAGCTTTTTACGGCAAATTATGTATGACTAAGAAATGGGAAATGTTCTTTGCTCAATCATAGTATGACAAAAGCTATTGAAAACTGAGCACAAGAAAAATAAAAATAATACAGACAATGTATAATAACCTTCTCCTGTCTTTCAAATCGTAAATCACACCTTGTAGCTGCGCAGTGATCAGGATATCAGGTTCATCCCTCTGTGCTTAATTTTCCCCAAGAGTATTAGACTGTGCAGTAATTATATTTTTGGAAGTTACTTGATCACAATTGATCACAATTTTATGTACCACAATACAGATATTTTTGGACTTAGTATAACTGTGGTTCTTGTATAAATTTATATTTTTAATATGTATAAGAGAGGTTTTTGAAGCAATAAAGAGACATTTCTAAAAACAAAGGAATAGTTTTATTAAAACCACTACAGCTGGGTGTGAACCAACAGCAACCAATCACTATCAGTTAATGGAACAAGTAAAAGGTGTATTCCATGCTGAAAATTGAAGAGAGGAAACACGTTTCGTCTGTGGCAATGTTGTGTTTCTTTTCGTCTCTTTTCAGCATGGAATAAGCCTTTTACTTGTTCCTTCGCAGCCTATGCATGCTAACGCAGATACCTACTTGAACTACTATCAGTTAAAGTTACATTCCCAGAACCTTGCACTCACAGGGAGTATCATCCAGATAGGACACTGTGTGTTACATGCATCAAGATTACTAATGAGGCACAATTGAAACATGCTTGATTTTCATCAAGCTATTAAGTACTGTAGTTGGCAGGAGAAAGGGGGTGAAGCAGATGCCATTTACATAACTCTGTCCTTTGAAAGAACATCATTCATACTGTATTGTTAAGCTTTTACTTATCTCTACTTTGATCAATTACAGTGATTTTTTTACTCTATTATTTCTTCCTGAACCACTGTGCAAGATGCATAATCTTCTTCTTCTTCTTCTTCATGCATAATCACAGGCCTAATATATATTCTGCATCTTCCACAGATTGACTAATGTATCTGTGAAACATTCAAGGGGGTTTGGATTTATTCAAGTCTTTCATTTTAAGAATTTGGAATGGAAGCAAATAAGAAAAGTTGTAAATCACATGTAGTTAAAATAAATCAAACTCATTGCATTATACCCTACAATAAGTCATTAGAACTGTCATTATTTTGCATAGAAAAATCAGTAATTGAAATGTGGAGAACGTATTGGAACGAATTACAGAAAATGAAGCTACAACACTGGCGGAAAACGTAGTGTTTGTTCAAAGGAAATTTGTTTTACTACTTCAGTTTAAGGAATATAAATTGTCAGAAAGATGTATCGGATTTCAAATGAATTAACACTGCTTTTACATTTACATTTAAAACCTCTCCTCATTTTGGCTTTGTTTGTTGGTTACATCTCATCCTGTAGCTTGTACGATGTAGCTATCCATTCCCCTAGCCAGTTGCATCACCTCGTAAAAAACAAATGTGTTACGAGTTCAGGGTTACCCCTGCCATTCTGGGAATCGTTAATAGTTTAACCATCCAACTAATTGATGATCCTTCTCATGGCAATCTCACAACTAAGTTGAATAATTATACATGTCTAAAGAATAAGCTCATTGGTCTGGGGTGCATCGATCGCTTTTATTTATTTTTTACGAATTTAGAGTTTTCAGAATAGATGAGACCATGAAAAAAAAGACACATACAGCCTCTGCTGGGTGATTAATATTTCAGCAGCTGTCTTTTTCAGAACCAGCATTGCTGTTGACACGGTTGAGGGGTGGATAGACAGGCAGCAACAAATAACAGAAGTCTCATGAGGTAAAGAGCAGTTCAATTGTATGATGCGACTACCATGGTAACACGGCCCCCTGAGAGTTTGGTCGAATTAATAGAATGTCAACGCTGTTAGATACTCATGCAAACGGGTTTGATTGTTAGGGGATGTTTAAGACTGTCAATGCAAAGATTAAAGGTTAAAACAGGTTAACGAAAGGAAGGGACAAGTAAAATGGAAAAAGAAGCAGCAAAATGTTGAAAATGCAGTATGCAATGATTTCAAAGTAATGAAAAAAAAATCTGAGGGGAATGTTTCTTACACGTATGGTTTTAAAACCATTCCTATAGTATAGGGATTGGGGGTAAAAGTAATCGGGAATATGTAGTTAAGAAAGGAAAATAGTTCCAAGCTGTTCTGCCAGTGAACAGCTTTGTTATGATTAGAGAAGAAATACACGTTCAACTCACCAGAATCGGCAAACTCTGAGGAAAGAAATAGAGAAAGCAGAAAAATATTATAAAAAAGAAAAAAGAATCTAGGTAAGTCAGCATACTTTACAAGATGGTTCCATACAAAATATACCATTACTGTTGTCATATGCACTGTTATCTAGGACATTTAAATGTGCTTTTGCTTCTGATTCCTAATGACCATATTATACGTTTTATGTAACTATTTCATATTTCTCAAATGTTCAAGACAGGGAAAAAAAAAAGAAATTCTTTGGGGTGAGTTCCTTTTAATTAAAAACAAATTTCCACCTTGGTATTCTGAATGTCCTTGCTGCTTTTAAATTGCTCTATGAAAGCAATAACAGGGATCTTGGCCGCCTGGGCTGAGGAAGGTCTTCTTTAGCTCAGCCGGCAAGACCCCTGTTGAGACCTGGGTTCATGCCCAGGCGGTGAGGTACGAACTGGGGCGGGAGTGGCGAGGGCACAAGCCAGAGAACCCAAAACCGTTACAATATGATACATAGTTGATTGCTGTTAGAGGGTCTAGGTCTAACAGAAATTAATCTAAAAATAAAATAAAAGTAAAGCATGGTTATGAAAAGCCTAATATTTGCTTCAGAATTACTTACGTGTGGCTTCAAGCCCCACACAACTCACCAGTGAAATACAAAAGATGGCTTCAATCTACTGTAGTACAAGTTGGACTTTCATCAACAAATGTACTGTGCAATGTGGCTTTATTGTGATTATTGTTATTGTGTTAAATAGCTGGACACTGACTTCTTGAGTTACAAAATCAAGGTTTGCCTGCTGTATTTTCCTACACCATTGATCCATACACAGACAACTGAGCAGAAGGAAAAGTAAAAACCAAGGTACCATATGTTCCATATCCATAAATAGACCATATACAGTACTGTATACATTTCACAAGAAAAAATTATGCTTGCAGAAAAATTGTAAGTGAAACATAAAGTGCTCATTGCTGGGAGGTCACTCAAGGGGACATTTCAGGTATTTTCACTTCCCAGTTCATCCATTTCTTAAACTCGAAAGCCCATTAGCCCTTTCCCTTTCTAAATGGTGCATGTATCTGCTTTTACAGTGTGGGGGTATGAGAGCTCCAGAGTAAATGCACAGTAGAGCGCTGTATAAGAATGGCAATATTTAAATAGTGTATGAAAAGAGTTCTGTTCAAGCTAAACAGTCTAGGAGGCTGTTCATAAACAGGTTTCAAGCAACACACTAAAAAAAGACAACTTCTATAAGTCCTTCAGGAGCTTTAGGGATTGAAAATATATACTAAGTGGTTCCAGACAAAATTCATTATAATACACACTAATTTCGAGCATCCAGAGCTCGCAAGCAGTTTTTCCTAGCATTAAAAATTACATGTAGCTCACATTGTCTCCCTTTATATATATTTGGTTACTGCAACTTTACTTTATCCTCTCAAACATCTGCTTAAATGTATTTATCACATCAGCTGTGTGCACAATGGCATGTCTTGAGCCTGAATCTAAACTTTACACTTCATGCTGGATTCAATAGCCAGCACCGTGTCCTCATAGAGTGTCCGTGCCCCTTCATCCTACAAGCCAATTAACAGCAAACATCTCTACTAAATCATAGGGTTGTTGTCTTGCTAATCTGCTCTCTCATAAGTATATACAGAAACCACCCAATGACCAGGCTCACATGCATGGTGCCTTGCAAAATTGATCCAGAATAATGTATTCAGCATTTATTCTGAAATCATGTGAACCACTTTTAATGCACACAGACAGATGCCATTCAGTGAATTGTGTGACCTGTCATAGTCATGTTGTGCTCCTGATCTACAGTAATTAAGGTTTTCCATAGAAAAGGGGGTGAACAGTTAAAGTACATAATCAACATATTCTAGTTTTGGATTGATCTTTACAGCTTTTGGGTTATATATTTAAGTTTGACTATAAAGTCACCTTTAAATTATTCACATCGTAAGAGGAGGCAGAATACCTTTGCAATATTTAAAACTGAGATTTTTATACATATATACCATATGTATTTTAACATAAAATACACACCATATCCTTTCACTCTATTATGTAAAATAAGTATTGTTTTGATGACAAAACTTTTACAAAGAGGATAGTCAGAATCCTATCCACATCTGTAAGGTAATGTAAAATGTCTGTAAAACTATGAAGTACTGCACTGATCAACATGAGTACAAAACACCTTGACTACTGACCAGCCAGTAAGAGAATGATTTGGAAGCAACTGGACCACTTTGGTTCTAAGAATACAGGACAGGGCAACAACACAAAAAAAACAAGACTACGCATTACCAAAATTGTACACTGAATAATTGTGATGAGCAAAAAAAACACATTACAAAATCACAGCCCAAAATTCATAAGCAAATGAAAATGGGAGCTGAAAATGTTTCACCTTGTGTCAAGCAAAGTAGTTGTTCTATTCTGTCATGGTCTTTTAAAGACTAGAATTATTAAGTTGACCAAGAGAAATATGAATGCAAAAAATTGTAATACCTACTATGCTACATGGTGTGGATAAGAAAACTTGACAGGTCAAAAAGAGAGGTTCATCCTGAACAAAGTCAAATATAGCCTCTGAACTTGTAATCTTTAGTGAAAAAACTTCAAAAACATAAAAACATGCATCTTATCTTAAGCAATGTTTAGCATCTTCAGTTTATGTTTTCAATTTCTGCAAAGTACAGAGTTATGACTAATTCTTTGGAGAACAAAGTGTTGTGAATTTAATCCAGTACTTTCAAATCCTCTTAATCTTTCAATTTTCAAAGCCTTGCAGTGTCATGGTTACCAGTGCAGAATGTAACATAATATAATGAAGGTGTTTCTTGTCTAATTACTCTGCAAACCCTTTTCTTCCTTTGTGTCAAAATTGAATAAGATTTCCTCCTCCCAGATTTACAAAGTTGTTCTCTGATGGGAAACAAAGTTAATACTGTCATAGAAGATACATCAACTTACTACCTTTTGATTTGATTTGTAAAAGAAACAGCTGATTGATTCTATCTGTGATCATTTATTATTAGCAGACACACTACAGAAAGAGTGGGTACACAGCTCCTATAGAAACACACATAGTGGTTCATTGAGCCTTAGCTTATCCCAATTTCTAGACATAAAGTGATCAGAGAGCCCAAAACTCTCAGAGACTCACCCACTATGCTACACTACCCTCTTAAAAGAAATAGTAGTAAAAATAAAAGCAGGATTGTGATTGCTAGTTGCAATCACATAGAATACGTCTATCATGATTTCATTGGCATAATATTATTATTAGCTTGATCAAACTTTTTTTACCATGCTAAATTCCCATAGTTTAGTTGGAAAAGGTTGAGCAAGCCCATAGTACTACAGAACCAAAAATGAACATTTAAACCTCCTACAGATGCAAATAAATCTGAATCCTGGAAGTTTAAATGTTCAGTTTTGACTTTGGAATACTGTGGGGAGCTCCATTGTAGCTCCCTAAGACTGCTGTCTCAGCCGTCAGCTGTACTCCTTCTTCATCTACGAATGTATAGCCACTTACAGCAGCAACCACATTATTACATTTACTGATTACACCATAGACTTCAGGCTGATCAGTAATAATAATGGGTCTGCATACAGGAGTCAGGTGGAGCTCTTTCAAGATGGTGCCTTGACAACAATCTGGCCCTGAATACCAGCTTGACACATGAACTCGTTGAGGAATCAGGAGACCCAGAGGGAGGCACGCCCCAATCAGAATCGAGGGCACAGCAGTGGAAACTGTCAGCTGCCTCAGACACCTTGGTCTGCAGATCTCCACTGACTTGGCCTGGTCTCACAGCACTCTAGCCAGTCTGAAAAAGGCACACCAGTGCCTCCACCTTCTGTGGTGCCTAAAGAAATGTGTCACTGTATGGTACAGCAATCCTACCATACATGACAAGGACGCTTTACAAAGGGTTGTGGCAAAGGCACAATTACAGGTTGTGACTTGCCATCAATCGGTGACATTCACATCCTCCGCTGTTGCACTAAAGCCTAATCCATCACACACAACCGAGCCACAAACTGCTTTCCTCACTGCGCACTGGCAAGCGGTACCACTTTATTAAAGCACGGACTACTAGATTTTAGAACATCATCTACCCTGCATCCTTAACAGCTACAGTAACTGCACAATGCCTCAGCACTCAATCCACCTCTGCACTTTGACTTGGCTGCCATGAATTTATTGTTCTGTTTGTTTATTGTCCGTACATACTGTCACGATTCATTATTCACTGTTTTGTAATGTACTGTTTACATTGTGTATTGTCATCTGTTGTACTGATGTGATGGCCTGAGAGGTCTGTGCAAATAAGAATCCCATTGTACATGTACATATGGTCCATCAATTCCATCTATCCTGGAGAATAGATTTGTCAATTCACAGCTTCATTGTACTATGTTCCTGTTAGGAATGTTATATATATATATTGCCCTTAATAAGTTAACAGAAGGGTAATTTAAACACAAAAAGATAATAAAACTGCCTTTAGATACACCTTGTAACAATAATAGACCACTCCCTTAAATTAGCCCATCAATTTCTCAACTAAATGTTGGCTTTGTGAAAAAAGAAATACAACTCAAGAACAATATTTCAAACTAGCACATTTTAAGATGAATAATCACAATGATCAGCAAGCTGTCAAGTAAAGCTCTACTACTATTCAAGACTCCAATTAGTCTGAAGAAAAACACTTTTCAATGGCGACTAATCCAATTACAAAAATATTTTTCAACAGAAGACTTTAATAGGCATATTCTTACAATTTTTATCACAATTGCCATCACGACGTTAGGAAATGCTGATATTTTTCTGGATGACAATGTTCAAAAGTAACCATAATAGCTATTATTCAAATCCAACAATTGTTTGGCTTTTTTTTTTCTCTAAGATCATTTAATTTGCCTGTTGAATCATAATTAAGTCTTGCCAGCCTGGTAAAACATGACTTGTTATGCCACAAATATACATAATGCATGCAAGCAGCACCCAGTATATTTTGGGATATATTTTCAGGGTACAACTCAAAACAGATGACTGCTAGACCTAGTCTAATACTTCTTACTGTAGATCTAATTCTTTATTTTGCTATTCTGACACAGATCTTCCTTCCAGGTCTCTCTGTTACCTTTTACTGGAAGTTCTGTTTTCCTACAGGTTATTTCATATTTACATTTTAAAGATCAGGAAAACCAGCCAAAATAAGAAGTTTCTGTAACCTTGGCATCCATTTCATCATGACATCATGAGTTTGGCTATGTAATGATCTACAGTGTTTACAAAGATTGTAAGGCCATCTAAAACTAGCTACAGTACAGTATGTGCCTCCCACACATTTCATGTTCTTACTGTCAGTTAAGTGTTTTTTCTGAAAACTTTTAAAGGCTTTTTCAGCATGGTTGAGAGTGGGTAGCTTTTCACGATGAGGGGTTTTGACAAGTAACTGAATAAGTATTACCAAGAGATGTCAGTCTTAACAGCAGTATGCACGGTTTAAGATAGTGTTTTGCACTTTAATAATCAACAATAATATGACTTTTCATTTATCTGCACTTACAGTTAAGTAAACCGATTCATTGAGCATGCACTGTGCTGCAAATGACATGTACTTGGTAAAGGAGAGTTGTTTCACAGTGAGGGATGTCACTTTTCCACTAAATTAAATTAATGCAAATTTAATATTCCCATTTGTGATCTATTTTTGTGTGCAACAGCCATACTGTAAGTCATTTCTGTCTGTGGCTCGTGTAAGTGTTCTTTCAAGTTATTTTGTTGAGGTCAGAAATATAAAAGCCCAAATGTTTCAAAGGCTTTTGAGGGGCGATGACTCCCAGGGGCATGCTCAAATCTGAGCAACTAAATTAGTAAGTTCTCATAAATGTGTCTGTGCTTTTTATTCTTCATTTTGAACATGTTCCATCTGTTTTACTGGGCTGTGACTGTGCATCTGGAAGATGTCTGTCAAGAGCTCAGGTCATTCTGTGATAAAGACCATTAGGACACCAGGCAAAAGTACACACATTAAACTGATTTTGGAATGACTCTTTACATTTGCAAAAGTTTGTATTTAAATTAAAAAAAGATGGACCCAAGAAATACACAGATATCCTAATGTTTTCATGGGGAGACATGCCTTGAAATGCCAGGACATTATTTTTTCAAAAGCAACTGCAAAATTATAGTGCCAAGACAAAGAACATGCATTTACCCAAGGAATGCTATCTTACACCTATTTGTTTAAACCCTGGGTGCGCACTCTGAGGGTTTACATGAAATGCAGTCTAATACGATAAACTAATGCTAATTCCTGGCAACCTTATTTAACATTTAAAGTTGAATTATATTTTGTAGTATAATCAATTTTTCATCGTGCATTTTAATTTTACACATTTGACAAATATTTTGCTATATCCATATTCCAAAACTTCAAACTGAAAGCGCCTTTCTATATTTTGATGCTTTTTTCACTTTTAGTTTAATTACAGATCTACAACTAAACTCTAAAAGCATGTATACTTGAAATTTAACTCTCCAAGAAAACTTGGATGAGATAGTGTGGATATAGATACAGTATACAGTATGTTTGCAATGGTTCAGTAGCTGCAAGTTTTTTCAGATTTCTTTTTACAAAAAAAGTCATAAGAGTCTGGAATAAACTCGTTTGCTACCCAACCATGTTGTCAAAGTCAATACCCTGACTTCTTTGAAGAAATGGATTGTCAGAGTAAATCCATTAGCTCCTACTAATGAAATAAGATACAGTACATGGGCCAAAAGGCTTTCTCTTGCATTCAGTATAGTTTTTCTCATGTTTGTAGAGAGAGAAAGTGCAGGCTGGATGTTGTTTTTTTAACTGACTACTATATGTTTGTAATTACAGTTATTTATGTTTGTTGATTGGTGTTATTTAAGAACTTAAAGCCAATGCTTTGTACTTTAATGATCATATAAGGCAGGGTTACTTATGTTAATTACTATGTATACTGCAGTACATTATGTAATGGTATAGGAGTGGGCTGGGTTATATGCAAATTTGACTATTCACAACAGATCTCTGTGCCAAAGCCTTGTGGACATCGAGACCCTGCTGTTTATATTTTTTCCCCACTATAAATCTCAGAATATAAAACCTTGGACAGCATTTTGAGATTTCTAAAAATTGGCAGAATTCCTTCACCTACCCACACATAACACAGTATTTTAAAGAATATGCTACACGACCTGCAAATAACAGATTCCATGTGACGAAGACCCATAGATGAGGTCTATCATAAACCTTTTCACTTGTTCGCCTCATCCTGGAATTAAGTCATTTTCTCTGTTGTTTTGTATGATGTATATATTGTACAATATATACCATAAATCTATGCACTGTATTGATCTTGTTGTGGATCCTCTATCTTGTTCTTTTTCTGTTTATTTCGCAATGTTGTATCAAGGTTACAGAGTCTGTCTCAGTTAAATCGAGGTTTCCTGTCCATCATTAGGAACTGGGGGCAGACTTAGAGTATTAAGCACTATTGGTAGGAAGTCAGTCTTCATCTAGTCTGAGTGATACCTTGTGTGGTTAGAACATAGCCTTGTGTTTGCTAATGTTTTGAAACTACTAGTAGGTGTCACGATCGCAAACCCCGCCTCTTAAGGGCGCTCCAGCCCTTCCTCATTTGCATCACTCCCGCCGCCTGTTCCTTGTTTCTCTCCGGTTCGTTTTGCCTTTATAAGCCAGGAGCGCACCTTACTCGTGGCTCTGCATCTGACTTCCATATCGTGCAAGCCCGGGACCTGGTTGCTCCTGGCTCCATCATGTTTTTAACTTCCTGCTCCTGTCCTTGTTCCCCCCGCTGGTCCCGACCCGGCACCTGATTTTAATCTCCTGTTTAATCTCCTGATTTCTCCGCCTTGGACCTATTGCTTTTGTTTTGGGATTTTCCCTTTTGGATTTATTCTGGACTGTTCGCCTCGGCCACACCTCCCCGGATCACCAGCACCGTATGGACACGCCTGTCTGTTCATCCCTGTTCCTGCATGACTTTTCCCTAGTGTATTCCTTCCTCACTATTCTGGATTGTGTCGTCCGCATAGGGTCTGGAAAGAACTGTTCGTTACAGTAGGAAAGACTGCACTTTACCATTTTCGAACAATTTTGTTTTCTATGTAAACAGACACCTTTGTGCGCAATATTGTTGTCTGCATTTTTAGGAATACTGTGTCCATGCCTGAAATTACTTTCTGGAGGGTTCATAACATTCTATTTTTGATGGGAGAATTTTTGCTAGCAAACCTACCTTTCCCCCTCCATCAACGTCTGGGTTTTTAAATTGCAATTGGCAGGTGGGATGAAACTGAGATTTAATGTACTCATTAAATTGAATGTTATCATAACCCTCCCAACAGCAGCACTAGCCCTGGTGTTCAGGAATTCCTAGTAGCTATCGGACAGTGCACGACATAGTCCCAGACTCATGTTCGGCTTATAGAGCCCAGCCTGTATTCAGACCTGTATTTAATCTCAACCTGTATTTGTTTTTACTGGCCTGGCCACTTTGAGTAAATGGTACCCCATTTAATGAGAAGTCCAGAGGCCAACATTTGTGTAATTTTAACAAAGTGCAATCTAAGTTGAACACATGTTTTCAATTAGGCCCACTTGGTTCCACTCAAAATGGAGCAGGGTGAAGAAATTGATTTCCATTTTGAGAAACTGCAAAAAAAAATAATGAAATATTGCCACTACAGTGGGTCAAATTAATGGATCAAAGAATGAAACAAATTCCTTATTTTACAGCTTTATGTTTGAGATTTTCTCATTTGCAATTAGGAGGATTCTGTCAAGATTCCACTAAACTAGGCACTACTTTTCTGTTCATTCTTTACATGTGGATGCCAATCCCTTTGCGTTTCTTTTTGGAGCTCAAAACACAAAGGATAAAAACCAATGTGATGTGTTTTTATCATGTTGTTCTTAATCTGTGCAATGTGAGAATTAGGAAACTTTGTGAAATGAGAATCAAGGATATATGCAGTATATAAGAGTGAGAACAGAGGAGCCTTCATTCTCTTCACATCCCCTTTCCAAAAGCCAGGATGGATGCAGAATCACTGCAGGAGAGATCACTGAACTAATCTCTTAAAATGCCATTCAGAGAGCACTGCTCCTTATATGGATGAAAATAGGAGCAGTGCAAGAATATGAAACTCTACCATTTACTTCACAGTCCAACTATACAAAAAAAAACTATTAGCAAAATGTATGTAATCCATATTGGAATTCAGGGACTAAAAAAAAGCAAATCCTTCATAAACACTTCATGTCATGATATAACAACATGCATGATATTTTACAATCATTTATGTAAATGATGTTACAGATGCATAGATATTTGGAATGGTTCATAACAAGACATACTGTACTTTTAGCCAAAAAACTGAGAGCAGGACTCCAGGTGAAAATGACAGATGAGGACTTGAGAGCTGACAAGGGCTTTCTGCAGATACAGCTCAGTAAAGGTGGTTGTGGTATGTTTATGTGAAGTTCCATTTCACTGTATGTTTTTTTATTTGTGCTTTTGTATTGTGTTGTGTTTTTGAAGGTGTCAAAAATTTGGTTTGTAACCTCATTTAAACAAAGCACTACAGGGAATGTTAACATTTAACTTGATCTGTTGCACGACGTGGAGTTAAACTTAAAAATTACAGACAAGAATTCAATAAATTCCTTAAGGAGCAGAAGGTCATTTGTACTAACATTTTGTAAAACTGTACACAAACTATTTGTAAAAACATTAGTCAGACTGCCCCAGTGGAGAGTATTTCTGAAGAGTGTAAGACCTGTTCAGAAATCCTCCAGGACAAAGACTAGCACGTCCAAGGTCCAAGATGTACACATTAGGTTATGATGCCGATGTATAAAGAGCTGGAATAATGGAGCACTGGTAGCATGAGTCACGTTCTGATGTATTACTGTAGGTAGCAAAATATAAATCTTCCCAGGTAACAATGCAGGAGAAAGGGTGCAAGGAGTGAGATCCAGCAGTGGGTCAGGTTAGGTGGCACTGGCAGCAGAAGAGGAGGAAATCCATGCTGGGCACTCACATGGTTTGTCTAAACTAAGGGCAGGTAATGTCAGAAGGATCACAACAGCTAATGGATCTTAAAAAGAAATGGACAGCCTGTCAGTTACAACATGCAGAGGTGGAGGTATTAGCTGATTGACTGAATAATTAAATAAAGCAGAAATGGAGAGAATTAAATCCTAGGTAATCCTAGGGTTTGGAAGATTATGAGTAGGAAAATGAGCTCAGAGAGAATGATGTGAGGTTGGAGGCAAAGGTTTCTCCATTACAGATAGCATATGGTCAACAGGGACAGGTGACAACACATTGATATAGGGCTCTGACAGTTTAAGAAAAGAAAGAATTAGGCATAAAACCTGAGCCACCATTATCAACATTCGGTCAAGAGTAGATGAATTTCATTAACTTAATTTAGACTGCAACTAGAGAGGAGCAGTCAGCTACTATAGTTTAGATACACTGTTGCAAGCCAAAGAAGACAGCAGTTTACAGGTGAATGCAAAAGCACAGTACTATTATGTCAGCAAAGAGTCATGTGTTTAGGACTCAATACTGGTCAAATATGAAATGTATTGATACTCCCAGAAAGATATAATAGAAAATTAGACAATACGAAAACTACAAAGATCATCAAGCATTAGAGAACTGCAATGTGTTTTATGACTGTTGAATTATGACAGTGATTTCTCACACCCTTTTCTTACAATTAAGAAAGCATTCTAACAGATCTCCCAAGTGATGCAAGATTTGTTCATCTTAAAGGTTTGATTTTATTTTTATATTACACCACAGCACGATATGAGATCATGCAGTGCTTGATTACAGTAAGTGTAATTATTCATTCTTTACCAGGAAGATGTGCAGAAAAACAAAGATTTGCAGACACCCAGGGCCTATCCTGGAAGGACATTGTCTGGTGTCTCCACACCCAGCACAAGATTCCAGTTACAACGCTAATTTCAAATTAAACACATAACATACAATAAAAGCTCAAGTTATGTATTCCTAATCACTTTTCTTGTAAAATACAAAACAAGTTTGCACTGCACAAATAAAATGTACTGTTCACATGCAAAAGGAACAGAAGTGAAAAAAGTAAAGAGAAAGTGGGGCAATTTTTATGGCATCTTTCACCTTGTTATAATAGACATTAATACAAAAACTGTTTTGTGAATCTAAACTATGCCCTTGAATGTTTTAACTGGCCCTAGTAGTAATAAATTGCACCTATTTAAAGAAAGATGTTTTTAATTACAGTAAACATAGTAATATACACACTTATCAATTTATCTTTATAAAGCACATATTACGTAAGGAAAGTTATTTTTAAATCAAGTTTTCAAAGCTATTTTACTAGTAATCAATTAAAATGTGCATAATGACCTTATTAACAAAAGGAAATGTTCTACATTCTGACATTGACCATTATTATATCTCACCTCCTCCCAAAAGAGAAAATGTCTTTAGATTAGGAGTTTGCCATGGAGAGGGAAAAAGCAAATGTATCACTAATATGTCAGATTAACTTCCCATGGGTTCATCATTAACTGGAAGTGACTTTCAGGTGTTAGAAAGGATGGATGTGTTACTCATCGGCACCAAAAGGCCCCGAGCAAATGGTTACCTGACGTCTTTTTCTCTCGTTCTCTCAGAGACGTGGCACCTACCCTCAGCGAGCGGATCCAGAGTGTGAATCATCAGCTGGAAAATGCTGTTCCTCATCAGGCTGTTGTGCAGCGACGCTGAGCTTCCTCCTCGCTGGAGACGAGGCTTGAGCTGCAGGCGGAAGAAACGGCACAGATCACTTCACAGCCCGGCAACATGGCACCCCCCAGTTGTGCCCGTAGCCCCACTTCAGAAATAGGCACTAGTTAACTTTTTCTAACTCAGGCCTTCATGCCTTCATGGAGTTCACACTACCTGGTAATAAATGACTCTCTAAAACTGGGTATAATTTATACTGTATATGGATGCACTTAAGCTTTCTTTCTGAAGCATATGATCCCACTAGAAGAAATGCAGAAGTGTTTTCTCTTCTTTGGGCAAACTGCTATCATAAAACAAACATAAATTATCCCTTTAAGTGCTACATATAGAAAACAATCATTTCTTAATAGAGTAAAATGATATGAATCTCATAAGGAGCAATACTAGGTTTTCCTTTTGTCTATACTCTGACAGACTTTATTTTCCATTTGACTTCATGTTGTACTGTGCAGTACATGATTATCTTCCTTCAGTAAAGGTTACAGTCCTTATGTGACTTGTAAAGCCCCGCTACATCATACTTTTCCAAGATTTCACTTCCATAAGAACCTCGGGATGATATGATCTTTCTGGGTGATCTAGAAGTGTCATCAGCTCATGATGAAAAGATATTTCAACAGACCGTTGTGTGCAGCGTTAGTCATTTTAGAAAATATTACATCTTCAACTTGGTTAGAAAAAACAAACTCGGATAGAATGTGCTGTGTACATAAGAAATCACTGACAGGTTCTTCCATAAAACATTCAACAACCAAGAGGGTAGGGTTAAGGAAGAATACATGGTTTTGAAAAAGAAAGAGACAGACAAGAGTATGGTATAGACTGCCATTTATGAGAAGACACACAAAGAAAGGCGCTTGAAAGAAATCAGCAGGAAGGTGACTATCAACACACAACACAGACACATATCTACTGTAACAAGTGAAGGCAGTGGACTCCTACCGTCAACTTGTTTTCATCTCCAGGTGGATCAGTACTTGGCTTTGCAAAGAAGAGAGAGGAAAAAAATATACTGACATAATGCAAAATAGCGAAAGACTTACAGATGAGAAGATGCACAGGAAAAATTATAATATGCAAACATAAAAACAAAAGAGCAAACTTTCTTCTTCAATTGCTCCAAAAGCATGCCCAGCTACTTTAATAGGTGCTAATTTAAGTTATGGATAAAAATAACAAGTACATGAGGAAAAAACAAATACTGAGCATTTACTATGGTGATGATCATTCTTTTCATATTCCTGTTTGTAATATGGAAATATAAACAGTAAATCATTCATGAATTAAATGCTGAATGGCACTAGCATGGACTTTGAGGAATGAAGGCTCCTTAGAGCTCTGCACTTGATTGAAGAGCATGGAGCCTGCTCCTTATTACTCTGGGAAAGAAGGCACAAGCAGATAACAATCTAGCATGTAGACCTCTCAAGTTCATACTCCCTGAATGGGGGACAGCTTAATTAAGGGAGTATGAAACTATAATAAAACTTAAAAAACTATAACACTAACCAGGTGCCTGACACTAAGTCTGATATGGGGTTGTTGTGTAGGCAGGGGTAACTATGGCAACTCCCACTGAAACCATTGTCCTCCTTAGTTGCAACACCAGGCCATTTTGAGTATATAATATCAAAGTAACTAAGAAAGCTCTGTGCATTTATAAATAAGCAGACTCATTTGCAATTATTTATTACTAAAAATGTAACCTTTAAAATGTCCAAATTAAAAAAAGGTTTGACTTTTTTGCTTGTGCTTCAAGTATATACTACAGATATCTTTTGTCAGTCTTTAATGATATATTTAAGAAACAATTATCATATTGTTTTCACTAAACCTGCTGTTTTGTGGTCAGGCTGGGCCCTTAACTTTGCAGTTAGACAATTCATACTGAATTCCCATTGCAATCATAAAACAAGCACCACAGGACAAACATAAAAAATAATAAAAAATAACTACAAGACTGTTCAATCTTAGATAGATCTAAAATTAATAATGTAGTTTACAGAACAGATTAAATGAAACTTTGACCCCCACAAGAATTACAAACCCAGCTCATCACTGAAGATTTATTTTGTTTCCAATACCAACAAAGGTAAACAAAATTAAGTGTTGGCCTTGTAATTTATGATCCAGAAGTGAGTCAAAGTTTTGTCTCAATCCAGTTCTATGTGAGAGATTCAGAAAATATAGAACATAATGCATAAGATGGGAAACATACAGTACGTACTGTATATTAACTTGGAGGCCTACTGACCACTGCAACATAAAACTCTAAATCTTAATCTAACCATTCCATTTTCTTATTAGCATTAATGTCCTGTGCTCCTTTCAGGTTGAATCACAGGGCATTATAGCACTCCTTCCCCAGGCCAGATACAGCCCCCTCTTTATACTATAGCCTCCTAGCTACAGTATATGCAGTAAACAAGATCTACAATGTCCTCCAAACGTATTGGCACAACAAAATCAAAACGTGTTTTTGCTTTACTTCCCAGCATGTATATTACATACAATTGAATATACATTTTATTTTGGATAATTCCATGAATACATCTGATTATTTTAGAACAAAAACATACTTTGTGTTCAGCTCAGTGACCAAGCATACTGTACCTGTATTGGGACATAGTCACTTTACATTTGAGAGAGGTGAAGTCAGCACTTGCCTGCATGCATATCCCTTTGAGACAATAGCTACAAAAAGTCTGCAACCCCTTAAAGCTCTCAAACCTCTTTGTATAATCATTAAAATACTTTGCTGCAGATTGTGTTCTTGCATATTTGTGTAGTGTTCTGACTTCAGCTCCAAGCTTAATAGTATTTAAAGCTGGAGATTAACTTGCCCAGTCTAAGATTTTATTGTTTTTCCTGATTAAATCCTTTTTGCTTTGCTTGTACGGTATGTTTTGGGTCATCGTTGGCTACATATTAGATGTACAATAGGTTTGGAGGCAATTTCTCCTATATAAGGCAACCAAATGTTTCAGTAAACGTCAGAATTCATTATGCTGTTCCCAACATTAATTACATCTTCAATAAGATGAGTGAGCCAGTTTCAGAGGCAGCCGTGACTCTGTGCAACAATTGAGATTGGGTTGTTTTGAGCACTTGCAGTTCCTTACTTTCTTCTCGCTTTAATCTCACTTAATCGCACTCTCAAATCACTTTGGTAAAGGTTGATCTTAGTTTCATCTACCCATACATTTTGTTCCAAAATTCTCCGGACTGATCTTTGTATTTCCGAACATATTATGAAGCATGGTAGAAGCATTCTTATGAGCTGAGTATCCTTGGCCACCTCTGGGACTGGCTGTATGTCCAGGCCTACTGTGCAGATTGTTTTCTATACAAGATGGAGCAAGGGGTTCTTCTTCATGAAAATGAAGACACTGTCCATCATAATGGGAGTTCTGGTCACTGGAAGATGCCTCTCACATCATTTTCTGTTACCAGTGTCAGGTAGAATGGGTGACTATTATACAGTAACTGCACATGTCTGCTTAAGGACCCTATTCTATCTAAAATCAGGGTGGCCTTGCTTGTTTTGGTAACATAAAATATCCTGAAAGCCCTCTGAAAACACTTGAGTCAAATAAAATAAATAAGTAATTTCTCAATATATACTGTAGTATGCTGGAAATATAAAAATACATAAATATAAAATAAGTAAGAGGGGGGCTAATCCTGGGTGGGCCCCACAAAAATATGGAATATGGAAAATGGGTAGCATTTAAGAAAATCATGTATGCATTCAACTTCATATTTTACCAATAGTCTGATCTTAATCTTTGATAAACTATATCAAATGCAGGATTCAATATTAACAAGTTTAATTTTACATTAGACCGGGGAATACAACTATATTTTATAAACTCCTTTTGCCATTTAATGCTCTTGTACTTGTACTTATACCTACAGTATAAGTAATTAACAATAATTATTTAATCAGCAATTGATAACAAGTTTGATAACACAACATGCCATCTGCATCCCCCAAGATAAGGTGCAACTGAAAGATTTCTAAAGATGTGGACAAACTAGGCCATTTTACCACATAGCTATCTTCATACTAAATTATTCTTTAATCAGGATCTAAAATATATTTTAATTATAACAGCAAATTTAAAATATCCTGAGGAATACATACCCAGGCAGATTTGATTGGTGGAATGCAGATAAATACATAACAGTATACTTCCTGTATAAGAACTGTATATCAGACAATAAGAAATTGCATTTTATCCCATTGGCCACAATATTTGAACAATTAACTTCGGAAAAGGAGAGTATGGTAAGAACAGACTCATATGATAAATTCTGTAAGAAATGCAAAAATAGTGTTACGGCTATTGAAGTGTCAGGATCTAGACACAATGGATCAAAAACGTAGGGTTTTGCAGAGCTTTACTATAAAGGTGGCCTGAAAGACACCGATCAAAATTAATCTTCAAGAAATGTGCCGGGGCCAGAGAACCTTTGAATCAGCCTCAACAATCAATTCTATATATTTAAACCTTACTTTAGAGAACTTTCTTTTCTGTTTAAGGAACTCTGATTTTCCCGTAGAAAGAATCCTGGTTAGTGGACGCAATTACAGAATACGGAGATAGATTCCCTTTTGCTTTAGAGCATCCAGGATTTGTGGGAAGCCCTGATTTAGCCCTGCATTGTACAGTATTCCTTTTTATTCAGCATACAGGTGCCTCTCTCCTGTGGGCCTGTTTAAGTAGTATACAGGATTCTGAATACTCAGTCAGAAGTCTGTTTTTTTTTGGTTTGGAGGTAGATCTCGAAGATGCCTTTGGTAACTGTAAATAGAGTAACTTGTATTTGTGTTGTTTAGTGTGTTGTTATTGTCAATGTTAATAAATATGTTTTTCCCAGTTTGCCTCTGATTTATTACTCCTTCACCAGCGCCACGCCAAAGAACAAAAAACTTTGACGCCCAAAGATTGGTAATGCAGTCAAGAGGGGCTTTGTTGTTATCCTTCATTTTGTGTTCTTCCTGCCACAGATTTGCTGTGCAGAGGATCAACACCTCACTGCATAGTGTAAAGCCATTTAAGAGCCCTTACCTGGCACTTCACCAGCAGGATTCACATGGCAGTGTTTGTGGTGGATCCCAAGCCGCCTGACTGGCCACATGGGAATCGTAATTGAGCCTTATTAGTGCTATATCTGGTAAAGCCTTCAGGGCAACTAGCTCTAGAGCCCACTAGCTGGAGCTTAGCAATCATCTCCCCTGACACTCATGATTTCTTTTTTGCCTGCAAAAAAAAAAGATTAACTAAGGACTTTGACACACAGATTAAGTAAGAGCATGCCTTTTTATACTTGATCTCATTGTTGGAGGTTAAATGAAAGACAGCTGCCCTGTGCACAGAGTGCAAATGGCATGTGCTCTTTCATTCCCGTCACCTGGTCTGAACCTCTTTCTAAATGAGTTTTGTTGTTTTTTAGTCTGCGTCATCACATCCTTATTTCTAAAGGCATTCTCAGAAAAGCATGTGGAAAACTGATCTACAGCATAACAACAAGTCTTTAGAAAAGCCTTGGCTCACTTGATTTATGTGACTTAGCTTTATTGGTTTTGAGAAAAGGATGTTTAACGGTTTCAGGATTTTTATTTTCTAATCTTGAACAAGATCTATAGAGGGAAGGAATTAATCTTAAAATCATGCATCAGTGCACTTACGTACAGTACATAAGTCTCGTGTCCCTTCCACATGCAAACTGATTTTTTTCCCAACAGAATTTGTTTAAAATAGTTTGAATCACCCAGCCCTGATCAGAGAGCTGCTTATGCCTAGCAAGGGTCACATAAGAACAGAGTCTCTCCCAGAAGCCTAGGGCACAAGGCAGGTCTACATGTTGGGCCGGATGCCAGAGTAAACACACACAGGACAATTTCAAGACATCAACTAACCTAGTCAGCATGTCTTTGGAAGAAACTTGAGAACCCAATGAAAAGTCACACAGACAATGTGCAAACTCCACAGAGAAGGAATCCTAATTAAATCCAGAACTAAAGAGCTTAGAGATAGCAGTGTTTACCAACACGCCACCTGTCTTCAGACAGATTATATTACATTTTGGGATTTTCAAGTTGCAGAAACATTCTTTTTTCAGGAAAAATATCCTGCAAAATGATTGAGAACACCATGCATCCTATTCTTGACAATAAATGAAATGTAGAGGTTTTCACAACCAAGACACCTACTAAAAAAATTCAAGATGATTTTCCAGAATTATGTTACTATTCCTTCACACAAGATAAAACAGATAATCCTCATTTTATTTTAGATTCAAATTATACAGCATTACCTCTCATCCTAATTAGAAATTATTTTAAATTTAGGGCATATTCATTCGGGAATCTGTTAATAAACCAACTTAATTACCTGATCAGACCCCTTCGTTGAACAGATGGCTCAGAGAAGCTCTTAGGATTATGGAAAGGACGCTAGGCTTTTGTGATTTTGTGCAATGAAATTATATTGTTTTAGATCTGAAAGTCATCCACATACATTTGCAGTGCAAGGCTTGTGAAGTCATGGCATTCCTATACACTTCAAGAATATGTCTTCCTTCACTGTATTCACAGATGATAAAGCATGAATCCCACTAGTTTTAATAAGTGTATGAAGCGGCGTCACTCATCCTCCCAAAATAGAGCAACAATCTCATCTTTAAAAATCATGACTCACAGAGAAGCATCCAGTCTATTCCAGTGTCACACCACTATGAGCAGTCATATCTACTCATAACTCCTGAAATAATGATTGTCACATATTACAGCCCCCCAACATGCCTTCTTGTTCGACCACACTTTGTGCAGCTCATGAAACAGTAATTCAAAACACTCGTAATCCAGTTTTAGCACTGTGCGACCTTCATCGCTGTGCAATTCCAAAGATACAACAGCTGTAGGCCTACGCATCATCATTAAAAATCTCTCACTAACAAAATCATAGTAACAATGAGCATGTGAAACACACCCATTTTGCCCGTAAATATAGTCCATGGTGGAAATGTACTGTGGTGCAAGGTACATTTGCCTGGATTTGGCTCTATTCATCGTTCCCTCTGTCTAGACAAGTGGCTCTATCCCAGCCATTAAAAAGCCTCCCCACAAGATGACGCTGCCACCACCATGTGACATGGGTGACAACCTGTGTTCAGTTTGTACCAGGTACTGTAC
This sequence comes from Lepisosteus oculatus, assembly GCF_040954835.1. Classification (NCBI taxonomy): domain Eukaryota; kingdom Metazoa; phylum Chordata; class Actinopteri; order Semionotiformes; family Lepisosteidae; genus Lepisosteus; species Lepisosteus oculatus. Next base: position 34,220,414 of record NC_090696.1, on the reverse strand, counting down.
TTCACATTCAAACCAAAGTGTTCAGTTTTCAAATTCAGCCCAAAAAAATATTTTGTCACATGGTCTCAGGGTCTACCAGATGTCACATGGTAGTGCCAAGATGTGGCCTTTTCTCAGGAATGTCTTCTGTCTAAATCTAGTCTAGTGCTGGCTGCTCATCATGGTTGTTCGTCCATCTCAGCTGTTCGTCCATCTCAGCCATGAATGCCTGTAGTTCAGTGAGGGTGCTCACTTGGTTCTTTGCCACTTCACTGACTAAAGTCCTTTTTACCCAGTTGCTGTTGGGGAGTATGGCCTGCTCTAAGAAGGGTGTGAGTCTTTTTGTATTCTTTCCATTTGTTTATGATGGACCTAACTAAACTCTTGTGAATTTTAAGCACCCACTATACAATAGTATGTATAGAATACAAGATAAAGAAGTATAGAATGAAAAATGTAGTATAAATAAGGTACAGTATGCATAAAGAAATTACTGTTAATGAAAGTAATGAAATCCCTGCTGCCATCCTGAAAACTCCTTGAATTTTGCTTGTATTCTTATAACCACCCCCAGATTTACAGTATCTAGTACTACTAGATGAAGTGAATTACAATCTCTTTAACTCATTTTTATATTATTTGCTTACTTGTACATAATAATATAGTAACAAATAATTAATGACAATCACTATTTTGTTCAAGAAACAGGAAACATTGAAAAGCATTCTTCAATACTGGCTCACACCAGCAGAAAAACCATGGAACTAGTTATGAACCTGACCAATACACACGGACTGAGTCATGCTGTGGTAACAGCAGCTCACACCATTTTTCATGGCTGGATGAGCAAGCTCATGAGATAAAAGACTGTCAGGTGAGGCATGCTGTACTTTTTCATCTAGCAGACTCCAGCGTGTTAGTCATTTCTGTAGAATAGCAATTTACAAGTGACAATGTGATGGATTATTTCACTAATTAAGCTAAACACATCTTGGCATTACCAGACCTCAATGTGAATCCCTTTCCCACATTTTACATTAGAAAGGCACGGCAGCATTTTCTGCAGTACATTAGGAACCTGTTGAAGGAATACGTATTTGTTATTATGTAGGAGCAGTGGGAGCTGGGTTTGTATATTCACAGCAGGTCCTAAGATGGCTCTGATGAATTGTACGTGGATAACCTGTTGCAGTAGCAACAGGAGATGTAGAAAGAGGGACACTTGAAAGCTAACAAAAACAGCAAGTAATATTTTAGTGACGGCGACTGGTGCAGTAAGGAGGAGGTTTAAATCAGAAAAACAATGCATATACTGTGATAGAAAATCAGCACACTTTCTTGTGTCGTTTTAATTGGTGTATATAGCTTGTGACCAGCACAGGTCAGTAGTCGTCACATTTTCCAGTTTTGTTTTTCCAACACAAATATATAAAACAATCCTCATAACTGCAAGAAAAATATCTTAAAAAAAATAAAACTGCCAGTAGTATTAAAGGTAAAAAAAATGGTTAGAAACATACTGTACACCATCAAACATACATGAGTGAAGCATGTTTCTACCCATCTTTTGCATCCTCAGTATATCCAATGGATGTCCTGTACAGCCAACAATCTCCAATGAAGTGAATCCTTATTTATTTTCATGTGTACAGAATTCTGTGGCCTCCAGTGTCTTATTGTGGGGGTAAAAAGGTTCTATGTCACATCTAACATATATAAACTGCATACAGTATATATTATTGCCCTATACTGTATATCAGTGGGTACCTCATTTATTTTAAAGACTAAGTTTAGAGCAATCTGCTATGCCTCTGTTTTCATTACACAACATGTTTTGGTTCTCAGATCTAAAGCGGAAAATGGACACAAGAGTTAACTATGCGAAAGCACATTTAAATGGAGAACAGAAAGCATGTCTTTACCCATAGTGTTGTGGGAGAATGGAACAAGCTTCCCAGCCTTGTTGTTACAGACATTGGTTTCATTTTTTCTGTTACAGGATGACATTGCTGGATCAATTAGCTATTAACTATCAAACAGACTAGATGGGCTGAATGGCCTCTTGTTGTTTGTAAGTGTTCTTATCTTCTTAGATGCATAATGTACATGTTTATTTTGTACACGTTTTATATTTATCCTCATGATTCTGTAGAGCCAAAAAAAGTATTTTGCTGAAGAACACAGCAATGCTAGGTTTCTGTGACTAGGTCAGACTGGCTTTTAACAACAGCGTAATAAGTCAACTCCTGATTACAGCAATTGTGCAGAATAACTGTAAAGTCAGTTATACAGTATACCAACCCTGTTGGTGCATAATGTTGTTCAGATTCAGCAAGGCTGTTATTTTATAAGTAACCTGATTTGTGCTGATGTTACAGTACATGCTTCCCTTCCCCTCCCAAGATAAGCCCCCAAAACACTAAATTAAATTAACATCTATTCTTCCAAAAGCCAGTTTTGATATAGATTCAGATAAGCAGACTTCAGCACTGAAGCTGACTGCTCTTTGATCAAAAGAGAAAGCAGCAGAGAAGGTGATGAATCATTTTCCGGGAAGTCTTTGTAACCATTTTTATCTGAGCATCAGGAGGAAACTTATCACTCTATTTATGCATTTAGTTCTTGATATTAATTAAATATTATCGTCATCATTTTGATGCACTGATTAGTCTTTATCACTCGCCAGTCACTCCATCATTCGTGATGCACTCGGATGAGTTTCACTGTTGCATAAGCACAAAATCACCTCATTAGTGAAAGAGTAGCTTGGGCGGTGATATTTAACCTGTTGAATGTCAAGCCCGGAAAGACAAGAAATAATAATGTACAGGAAGGAACAAGTCCTGTCTGCTTATTAAGAACAATGCCTTCATTGCATGGCTACTGTACTGTATGTTGGGGGCTGGACTAAATGGACTCCTCAGGAACAACAGTGGCCACATGTAGAGTACTTTGTCATTATTCTAATAATGACTTTGAAATTGTTGTCATTACATCATCCTCCGTTGATCCTCAGTATATTACAATAATATCTTCTATTTTTAGAAACACAGCTTCAGTCAGATCCATTCATTTTCTAACCACTTTATCCAGTACAGGGTCGCAGGAGAGCTGGTGCCTATCCCAGCAGGCAACAGACACAAGGCAGGATACACCCTGGATGGGTCGCACACACAAACACACACATCTTTCATAAGGGCTAAATTTTCTTAAAATTAAATTCTGCCTTATCTCGATGTATTGTCTATTGAAAGTGCTAAATGCAAATTTATACATATTTCAGTTTAAAATTAGTAAACCATATCTTAATGTGGTTTCACATATATCAGTTAAGAGGCAGAAAGCAATTCTTGTAAAATCCTTAGTGTTGTTACTGAAATGGTAAATACACATACAGTACTATTCTCAATACATATTGACAGCAAGGTTGCCACCTTTTCTGATTTGTCAGTGGTCAAGGTTGGTGGATGACCAATAGGTGACACTCTTTCCTTTGGACCAGAATTTCCAAACCAATGTCCCAGGATCCTTAGCACTCATGTATGTTTGGTTATATATGAGCTCTGTTATACAATTAAGCAGAATATATTGTTTACTGGCGAAAGGAGTTAGGAGGTGTTATCCTTTGGATGAGATGTTAAACTTAGGTCCTAATTGTTAAAGATCCCATGGCACTGTTTGAAAGATTAGGGGTATTAACCCTGGTGTCCTGGCTAAATTCCCCTTTAGGCTTCTACAATCTGGCCTGTCTAAATCTCTATTTTAATTTAACTGGTAATGTCTGATGGGCACCGGTGCTATATCATGTAGGATGGAGGATGAGATGGGTGAAAAGCGCTATACAAGTAATAGGAACAAGTAATAGGTATATTCCATGCTGAACGGCCAAAACGTGTTTTCTTTCTTCTTTTGTCAGCATGGAATAAACCTATTACTTGTTCCTTTGTAGCCTACGCATGCTGACACAGCTACCCACCTGAACTTATACAAGTAATATATGTACTGTACAAGTACATATAATTATTAAATATATAAATACATCCTTTTTATAAGCAAAAACAGAAATCACTAAATCTTTTCATAGGCAGCTTAATAGAAAGATAACAGGAGTAAAAACATAAGAGATAAAAAGATTGCTTCCAAACAATGGCATAATGAAGTTCTCTAGTCCAAAAAATAGGTATGCACCTTCAAAATATTGTTGTGTCAATAATGGATGGAGTGTAATTTATGTCATATCATCTGCAATAAAAACCAATAAGAACTATGTTAAAAAATGTAATTAAATTACAATACTGTACATCCTGTGTGTGCAGACTATAGTTCCTGCAAAAACACTATGTTAAACATATTGAATTAAAACAGAAGTTTTCCTTGGGTATTTCTACAGTAGGCAGTAACCAATCTAAAAAGTGCATTAGTTTCAGCAGGTTAAATAAGGTACAAAGCAGTGTATACAATACATTGTTTTTTATCAAATTATGCAAGAATCTGGGCTTTAGGATTCAGACTTGCCCATGATTTCATGCCATGTTTTTAAAGACAACCTCCTGACTTCAGGATATCATATGGTATGATGGGAATTTTTTTAATCCTTTATTTGATATGATACAGCAACTCAAAATGTAATCTGTATTTATAATGCAGGCAAAGAGAGTGGCCATTTGGGCATTTGCTGAAGCAATTTGATGAAACTCTCAGAGCAACGCCCGGCCTTTAGCAAGACTTAAACATATACACATAAGTAAAGGTAGCCAGGACTGCCCTCACCAGACTGATGATACAGTGTACAATAAAAGCAGACTCCTGGCCCCTCTGTTTGACCTGTATTGCTGTATTGTCACTAATCCTTTAGCACTATAGGATTTTGTATTTTTCATCTACATTGTGTATCACCTAAAATGAACTAAAATAATGATAACTTAGGACCACATTGTAGAAAAATCCTTTAATACAGTTTTGTCTTCTTGGCTACTACTTTTTGTCAAAGCTAAAACTAATCTCTTAGCTAATGAAAAGCTGCATAGAACATAAGTTTATGGATCCAAGATTGGGCAGGAGACAACCAAGGCATATGTCTGCTGCCTCACTAATCGCCATGAAATCCAATCTTTGGATGCTCCAAGTTTCAGTGGAGCATCAGTGTGGCAATGTAAAATCTTTTTCCAAAAGGGCCTCAAACCAGCTATTCAAAAACACAAACATGACTCAAGCCTACCACTTGCTAATTAGTAGCCCCTTCATTTGATAGCAAGCACAACTAATTACTGGAGCTGATGCCAGAACACTGATTTCCCACAAGAACCCCCAAGACATGCTAATGAGAGGATAAACACAGTGACTCAAAAATAAATCAGCTTCTCTGATTATGACTGTTCTTATCTGTGAGAAGCAGTTTGAATTCTATATTTTGAGAAATGAATAAGTTCTCCAATCTGCTGGAGGGAGGTTATTTTTTGTTGTTGTTCTTGTTGCTTTTTTCAGCATCAAATCAAACACAAAGGATGATTCATGACATTATAATCCACTCTTGTTTCCACATCATTTTACTCAAGTATACAATAATCCCGACGGGGTTTATTCAGAAAGAAAATAACATTTCTCAATCTAAAGATGCAGTCAAGACTTGTTTCCAAACAACACGAATGTAAAGGAGTGAGAAACTTGCAGCTGGAAGACAGCTTTAGACATGTGCAGTCAGGGGTCTGTGAGGAGTGTTCTTAATGTTTAAATGGGAGCTGCAACACTATTTTTATATTTTGGGGTTAGAAAGAATCAGCATTGATGAGTGCATTTTAAACCACAATAAAAGTAAAATGCACACAGTAACTTGTAAAATCTCCGATTCACATCACAAAATAGATGAAATTCTAGGTATGTGCAGCACCATATTCTACAATTCAGAACGAGGCAACAAATCTTCCTGTGACATGAAGCAGCCCTATTACAAGTACATGGTAAACAAGCAGGCTTGTGAATACATTTCCTTTAATCCAATTGAAATATTGCTCTCAACTTTGAGACACTTTTGCTGATAAATGGAACTTACTTCTTAACACTGCATGCAGATCATATTGGAACATTTCTGCAGTGAAATATCTGCTGCACAACCTGTATTTATTTACTTGTACATCGCATTACATTAGTCATTACAGTGACTAGTGAGCAGGAAGGGCTGGATCACGTCACAATTTGTGGGAACTCTCACTCTTGCCTGTGGTGAGACCAGGGGTTTGCGACAACATGGCAACTTACAGTACTTTCACTAAGTTCACGATTTTGTGCTTAATTCGAAATTTGAGAATTTTTCTATACCGTCAATTAATTTATTTTGTTACTGAGATTTAATAACCAGTCAGAGAAATCGTGACTGCAGTTCCCCTTTAACCAAATGTCTGGTGATGGTGAAAATAGATGAAATCAGTTCATTGACTTTTGTCGTTACACTTGCAAATCTTTTTATCACTGCAAGAAATGTTATATGTTGGGTAAGCGCAGTCTGGGATGACCCCTCATTTAATTGACTTTCCTACTAGTAACAGTAAAAGGTCAACATCTAAACTGATGTTGCTGCCAGCACTTTGATGACATGATTTTGTAGGGGGGTGGCGTTAATCCCCTTGAATGGTTGAGGGCTCTCTACTATTGCATAAAGAAGCCAGTCTCCAAAGACACTTTCAATTACCTGTACATTATGATTCACTAAACAGAACATCAGTCAGGGACATTAGTGAACTGGCAGGGTCCAGCATATATCAGCATTATGCTGATAGAACTGTATATCACTTATTTAGAAAACCAAACAGAATCTTACTAAAGACCACATGGACACTGCATGCTGTGACATAAATAACCAAATCCTTCAGAATATGTAAATATTGCAACCTCTGTGCATTGTGTTAATGTTTTCAGCTTTAATTTTTAACAAGGTAGCAGACATTGCAACCATGCCTATAAATCTAGGTTTTTCCTGAGAAAGCCATCAATAGTTAAAGGAAAGGAATGGAAAAACCTGTCCCTTGAGACTCTAGGAGTGGAGGAAATTATATTCAAATCATCAAACGTATTTAACATTCATATGGATCATTCCCTGTCAAACCAGCTGTGACACCTTATACATTTGTAGAAAACAAAAACATGAGGAAGGTGCAGAATTTAGAAATATACAACACACAAGTTCCTAAAAGGCTCAACCCCTGCAGCCTCCTGGGCTTTTGCAGGTAGGGATTGCGGTCGTTAATGGATGTGCTTCCAATCGACACTATAGCTTCAGTACAGAGCTGAGTAGGCTAATGTGTAAAAAACCAAATGGCTCAAAGGCACACAGGTCAGAGGAAACCACTTATACTTCCTCGTTCTCCCCTGTGTGCAGCTACGTGGTTTGTGGTTGTGAGGGAGAGATGTGAAAAACACACAAACTGGAAGGGTGTATAACAAAAGTTATGACAAAAAATTGTTAAAAAAGGAACATGCAAGATAGCAGATTCTAAGTAACTGTTTAAACGCCGCGGATATTAAATGTTCGAGACTTCTCGGTGTCTAGTGCACTTTTAATGGTTTGTGTATCTTCATGGGGGCTTCAAAACCACTACTATGTATGGGGATTTAAGTTAAGGATTTGCTGATTGCATAGTACAGAGGAAAGGAACAGCCAGGGATTAAACTGTTAATGTTGGAACAGGAAAGTTATGAAGTAGAGGTAATGATGGTGAGGTGTGTATAACAAAAACAAGCAGGGACTTTTATACAGCAGCCATATCACCCTGCAACTCACAACTGGCAACCCACTGAAGCTAAGCAGGTGTGAGCCTGGTCAGTACCTGGATGGGAGACCTCCTGGGAAAAACTAAGGTTGCTGCTGGAAGAGGTGTTAGTGGGGCCAGCAGGGGGTGCTCACCCTGCGGTCCATGTGGGTCCTAATGCCCCAGTATAGTGACGGGGACACTATACTGTAAACAGGCCCCGTCCTTCGGATGAGACGTAAAACCGAGGTCCTGACTCTCTGTGGTCATTAAAAATCCCAGGGCGCTTCTCGAAAAGAGTAGGGGTGTAACCCCGGTGTCCTGGCCAAATTTCCAATTGGCCCTTACTAATCATGGCCTCCTAATAATCCCCCTCTATGAATTGGCTACATTACTCTGCTCTCCTCCCCACTGATAGCTGATGTGTGGTGAGCGTTCTGGCGCACAATGGCTGCTGTCGCATCATCCAGGTGGATGCTGCACATTGGTGGTGGAGGGGGGTCCCCATTACCTGTAAAGCGCTTTGAGTGGAGTGTCCAGAAAAGCGCTATATAAGTGTAAGCAATTATTATTATTATTATTATTATTATTATTACTTATAGGATGCTATTCCTGAAGTGAGCAAAGGGCAGGATGGAAAAGGTGGGCAGGGAAAGGAAGTATTAGCAGCTGGGCAGGCTCCTATGGAACAGAGGAAAGAGGAAAACCATGATTCCATTAACGCACGCAGGCAAGAGCCTGAGCTGAAAGCAGGGGGTACAGAAGGCAGGCATCTGTCTAGAGCCTTGTAACCATTTTTGAGACAGAAGTGAGAGTGAAGAGGTCTGGACATGATGCTGGTGTTCTACAGGTGTGCTGGAGTCTGGTTTTCTTCAAGCAAGTGGAGTCAGGGAGAACTGGAGGACCTGATAATTGTCCCTTTGATATAGCTGATTGACTTATAGTTTTTGTATATGTGGTTTTATACAGGTCATGCCCTATACAACACAAGTGGTCTATTTTCACCTCTCAGTTCCATTCCTGATAGGGTTTGTATGTCTAGTTTCCTAGACATACAAGGCTAGATCTAAAGCTTTATAAAACTTTAGACCACAGATTTACCATTTGCATATCCCCTCTATCTATTCAAAAAATCAAAACTGAAAACCAGAGCATGCAGAGAAAACCAAGGAAAAACAGGCAAACTCTAGACAGATTCAATGCATGATTAAAACTCAGAATGAGGTAGCAATCGAACAACTAAGCTACTGCAACAAATTATAAACAAAGTTCAATAAGCAGGGTCTGAAAGCATCATTAGGGACAACGCCCGTGGCATTCTTGTGGATTTGATATGGGTCACAGAAGGAAACAGGGATGCAAAAGAGGTAACTATTCAAGCATGGAAAACATCCATTCCATTTCTAAACAGTAGTGGCAAAAGCAGCAATTTTAATAAACTGCACAACTGTTAAGTGTGTAATCCTATTCACTTTATATGTGAATAATCATATATATATACTGTATATCAATATATAAAATGAGTGCTATACATACTGTATACACAAACCCTAATTATATAATGTCAAGGTTTATAATTTTTTATGTAAATGCTGAGGTCTATATATTGTGGAACTCATTAATGTTAGTCATCATTATCTGTTCACAGATGAGACTATGGACAAACAAACATACTGTACGAGAAACGACATTATATGGGACTTTCAAATTCAGTCACGCATTCATAAACGCTATTAATGCCATTACTGTACCACTATAAAGATCCTAAAACAAGAAAATGTGAGCATTGCTAGATTCCACCTTGAAAAAGTGATTTTTTGCTATTTACAGTACATAGACTCTATACAGTATGCATGGATTTGCAGATATACCATATACAGTACATTGTTATAGTTGAACAAAGGAATATAATTCCATCTTCTATGTCTTATACTATCAACCTATTGCAGCGATTTTCCTCCTCTCACAGCTTGATATTACTGTACATTCTGTCAATCCTTTTATACTTCAGTCCTTTCCTCCAGCTGTTCCTCACAATTTAGCATTTTCTGAAATTCATTTTCGGAATTGCTTTAACCTCAATTTCACTGTTGTGCCATCAAGGTCATTCAGTTTAACCTCTGTGTGCTATTAGATTGGTTTAACTAGAATTTTCAAATAAGTTCCATCATATCAACATGTTTCTTTTATGTATGTTTTTCGTTGACTGATATTTTAAAAGGTACAGTAATAGAGGCAGACTGAACCACCCAGACACTTTTCAGTATTTCAGTATACTTTCAGTATTCTGTTCCACATTTGCTCCATAAATTCTGACTACTTCTGTATGCTGTCATGAGTTGTTTTGTTTACAAGTCCTGTATGTGGTTGACTGCCCTCCTCTTTAAATATTATTATCCTTCCATCATCAGAAAGATGCTTAGACCTGGGAAAGGCTGTGAAGCACAAGAAATAAGGCAGGACAGACAATTCCCTGAATTCCACTACAGCAAGAGGCCAGCCTCCCATCATGGCAAAATTCAGAGCTTTCTTAGAGGAGTACTTCGCCTTGCAGAATCAGCTGGGTCATATACCTGTAAGACAGTCTGCAGCTTACGTAAAGACATAGGGGTAGAATTAATGCAGGGGTAGGTTTTATGCAGAGATTCTCTCATGGCAAAAGATCAATATTAGTCAAGAAGTGATTCAAATTCTAGTCACTGGCATACTGTATGCATTTCAGAATGTTTTGATACTCGTGTCAGAGCAGTTTCCGCCCAGCTGTGTAATTGTAGCCCTGCAGTAATATTTATACTACTTTTTCAGCATCATACTAAACACTAAGGTGACACAGCAGAACAGAATATCTTTTGAAATGCAACCAGAACCCCTAACTTTCTAAATGGTTTAGCTTTTTGCAATGGAGGTCACTTCAAACTATTTGGTTTGCCAAGCACATGCACAACTTTCCCAATCACTTCAGCAGCAGTATAGCAGGAAGCCACACGAGCTGGTGACTGCACAGATGACAAGAGTTTTTTGGTGGATTTATATGGATCTATTGACAAAGCTTGTTATGTTCATAATTAGCATTTCCAGAAACTGCAAGGTTGGTCAGAATCATTGTAGATTCCATGTGACAGGGCTGTTTCAAGTTGAAGTAGGTTCATCTTAACTGACTGAATGGAGTGACTCAAACTAGTTTTTGCCATTTTCTGCTTATTTTTACCTTTATTATTTTATTACTTTGCATTACTTCACCAAATAGCTCTTCCACTATGGTCCAGTGTATTAAAGCACAATAGAATCAGAACAAAAGTCTGCATAGAGATATATGGAAAAACATTATATGTATAAACCATGGATAAAGTAAAGCACCGTTATACTGTTGGTAAGACTCAAAACAACAAACATGGGAAATTTTCCTAAAGTAGGGCTGGTTTTTAGCTAAAAATGTTTTAGAGTACTATAGCATACAAATCAGACTGTAAATGGCAATACCAAAAGGTTACGTTAAATACGTTAGAAGGAATACTAACATATTTTGTTAATGCATTTTTAAATGTAATTTAAAGAATTAAAGAAGATGGCAGTTTATTTTCTTCTTTATCCACAAGCAGCCGTTGCACAGAAATAAACTCATAAGAAGGCTTCCTCAATCAAGGCCAGGATGATGGAGGTCTAAAAAGATGACAGAAAACTGACAAAGCAATTGCAAATCAGGAATCGGTTTTCTTTCATTCTCTAAGCAGTCAATTCTACTCCACCCAGACTTATAAAGTAAATGTTTTTCATGTTGTACATGCTAAATATGTAAAGTGACACACACACACACATAAGAAAACGACAGATCAGGACACTTACTTTTGCATTTTCAGCTAGCAAGTCCTTTGATCAATTATATTATGACACTAATGCACTAAACCCAAAGATAATTAAACTGCGGTATCCTGGCAGTACAGGTTGAAACTAGAATTTCTGAGCATTACAGTACCCCCAAAATATTCATACTGCACTTTGAACATTCAAAAGGATTATCTGGATACTTCACTCCGCAGGAATGTTTCAACATAGTAAAGACTTGTCAAATAAAACCACACTGTAACAAAACTGTAATCTTCCTTTCAAGAAATATAATTCTAGTGGTCATTTCATTTTTAATGAACGTTTCATTTTTAATGAAGGAAAGCTGCTGCTCAATAGATTTCTTATACATCTGGTGTGCACTCTTTTTCCACAAAGAGGATTTTCACATTTGTGCCGCAAAATGGAACTAAATGTACTCACAACCAGGCAGATAAAAAGAGCAGCTTGAGAACAGAACACGCATCACACCCCTGGAAACCTGAAAAACTGAATCCCCTTGCTGCCTTCACAATGATTAAAACATTTATTTTAAAATAGCCTGCATTGATTGTGGTTCAGATTTCCTGTATTTTCCAGCTCTTCACCTTGAAACTGCTGAGGCTCTGTTTACACTCAGAGTCCTCGTTGCTATAAAAAGAAAATCCAGTAAATTAATATTACTTTATGTGCTTAGGAACAGGAAGACCTTATCTAAAGGGCCAATGGACCCTTTTGACCTTGAAGCATGAACACAATTAACAACTCTTCAAGTTTATAGATTAATCAAATTTATGTCCTCTTAACCTGAGGTTCAGGTAATCTCAGCATGAATAATAAAAAGGTCTCCATTTAATGTTTTCTCTGTTGCATAAGTACAGTATGCAAACTCAAGCTTTTGTTCGGGGAAAACCAGAAAACCAAACTGTAATGATTCCAAAATGTGATGCCATTTAGACAAAATGCAAAATAAAAAGAGTATATTCTCACTGAATTGGGAGATACCTTGCATTTTATACTATATTTTACATTATGACTGCATGACTACATGTTTTCATTTTAATATCTGCTCAGACAAGAAAAGAAAATGAACAGAGCTATGGGCACTAATCAGAATTTAAAAAATAATATTACAAATACAAACATTGCACACTTAATAACCTCTATGTTAACCGCACTCATGAATAATCATATTTGTTTTTCATTTTCAAATCATTATTTATGGATTAGTGTGATGTGCAGTATTGAATGATATTGTCTGCTTGTCTTAACTCCCAGACCATACAATGTAGGCCTCAAACTGAAGAACTCAAGAGCCGTGTAACAATCACCGAGCATGTAAATCATTTTCATTGAAAAAAAGAGAATACAAGATAAGCCATTTACACCATCTATAATATTCATGAAGGGAATTAATTCCCAGAACACTTCACAACAAATAGAGGAGCATAATTTCAAAGGCGGTGTTTGAAACCTCCATGATAAGGCTTTCAAGCAAACAGTGCTAGAAGACTGCAGATTTAGACACATTAAGAATGCTCCTTAGATTCCATAATGCACGTCTTTGTAAGCTCACTTCAGAAAGCAAATGACCTACAGAGTTTTTTCTTGGCAACATTCCTCAGCTAAAGAGCTAAAGTGGAACACTCTAGCAGCCGCTGTCTATGGTGCTGAAATTTAAATACCACAGCTGCTCAGCGATGGAAGTGGAACATTCAGTGTCATTTAGCTATTTCTTAGCTTGAAGTCTCCAGGTAAGTCAAGCAGTGCTGTTTTAAATGTATATGTTTCTACAATCTTTCCATTTCTCCACAGGCTACTTCAAAATTGTCAATTTTCCAGTCAAAATGCATTACGATATCAGGCCTTAGACAATAAGGATGTAACTAACAGACAAAAAAAATCAGTAACTCATGACTAAATATTGTATTGGCTGCCAGGATGTGGTTTAATCTCCAAGCTGTTAAATGAACATGAATGACATACATCAATGGCAAGGCTAGACTTTTTCTTGATTTAGATTCTACATAAAAAACAGTAACATATTCCACAGCACTTTTTTTTATTTCAGTAATGTATATTACTGAAAAATCTGATTTTTGGTGGATTTTAAAGATGTTCAAGGGTTGGACATAAACCATATAGGAAATAAGACCAAGAACATAAAAGGTAAAAAGGAGAGGAGGGCATTTAGCCCATCTACTGTAGCATGTTTGGCTGCTAGCACCTAACTGATCTGAGGATCTCATCCAACAACTTTCGGAACTTCTGGATTACTTATTCCACCCTCCCTCAGTCTTTTTAAGAAGCGCCTCCACAGTTTAAATGCACTTCCACATAGTTTTCATTGGTGTGCTACGGTTTGTGTTTCACATCTGATAATAAACATGTTCATAGGTTTAACTTGAATAAATCCCTCTGTACAAATCTCTGTTGAAGAATAAAATGCTCAGCTCACTGTACACTTTTATTTATTTCTTTTCTACATTGCTTGGTTATATTCTGTTTCATAGACAGACCCCTAAATCGCTCATATGTTGCTTCTTCAAAATCAGTGCTCCTGTTTTTATTTTGTATTTTCTGTTTTTGCTACATGTGAGTAACAGTCTGCATGTCTCTGCATTTAACATAATCTACCAGGTATTTTTCCACTCTTCAATTTTATCTAAACCTGTTTTGAATTTCCTTTGCAGTTTCTACAGCTATTGTTAATCCTCCTAATTTGAAATCATCTTTAAATCTGACTATACCTGTATCTAGATCAATACATAAATCAGTAAGAGAGAGGATACAAACACAGATCTCTGGGGTATTCCCTCTAAATACAGTACATCCTGAATCTGAGCATCCATCTGTACTGTTTCCTTGCATACTTGTTAGAATCACCAAATAACCATATTGTCCAAATGTTTTCCAAATATTTGGGTTCTTGAGAGCAATTCTAACTATAAATGTAAACATTCACTGGAGGTTTTTTTCAGTAAACACCACACATTTTCCTCTAATAACACAACACAATATATCTACTCTTTCTCTTTGGAACAAAAACACCAACAATCTCCAGGTGGTGACTAACTTTGTCACAACTTTGATGAACAAACAATTGGATTCCTCCCGAATTATGGTAATGGTTTTTGAAATAGTGAGGGGCTTTGGTTTTCTAACTGTATATGGCTAGAATTAATACAAGTTGCTGTCTGATGTTAAGTCCATGGAGAGGGATTTGTCACACAAATATGCTGATCTTGACTGCCAAATTTGCCACTAACTGATGAAACATTTTTCTCCCAATAAAATTCTTTGAGAATGGTCTAGTTTATACCATTGAATGACATACTGTACAGTATCTCCTGATTGTGACACTATCAAAATAATGTTCAAAAAACAAACCTGTATTAAAAACTATTGATTCTGCTGGGCTATCCATCACTTAAGTGCCACAGAAGTGCCTAAGAATTGGTGTAGTCTGTGATAATTGAAAAAGCATTCGAAGTATTGCACAGCAGTTCATTTTAAAACAAATCAGTTGAAAACATAATGAAGATCACTTTAAATGTAAATGAGAAATACATTCATACAATTATTCAAAAGTGATGCTATTAAATTTGATTCAATTGCACATAACAAACCCTATTAAACACGAAGAAGAATGTCGGCCTGATCACTGATTTAATATGCAATGTACAGTGTGTGTCATAGAAGTCATCAGCCACAAAATTAATCTAGCAATAATGATGGTATTTAGGTCTCTCAGTGCTTCAAGTTCTAGGAAACACAGTAATAAACTCAAACAAGAAAAAAATGTTATTTACTAGCCTATGTTTATATAAACTAGTTTATCCTCTAAACTATCTAATTTTCGACAATATAATATTTTCAAAAATGTTTGGTGTCTAGTAACAGAGGTAAGGTTGTTGCAGCAGCGTTAAAAATGCAGCAGTTTAAATGAATTTTATGGTAGGTAATTCCAGTACCCGAGCCATGTCAGCTCATTGGGCCAGAGCCTGTCATGGTTTCCATGGCGTTAAGTGAACCAAAGAGCATGCGATTTCCTCCCTGGATGAAGTGCTAGTCTATTGTAGGGATTATCCCCAAGAATGCTGATCCCCATTTTTAAAGGGTAGCCTGGTACAACTGAGGTAAAGTAAAACAGCAAGTCTGCAACAGGAATTTCAACCCACAACCCACCAGTTTGAGACCCATGTCCCCTTATGTACATTATGGTACAGTGCCTTGCGAAAGTATTCGGCCCCCTTGAACTTTTCAACCTTTTGCCACATTTCAGGCTTCAAACATAAAGATATAAATTTTTTATTTTATGTGAAGAATCACCAACAAGTGGGACACAATTGTGAAGTGGAACGAAATCTATTGGATTTTTTAAACTTTTTTAACTAATAAAAAAATGAAAAGTGGGGCGTGCAAAATTATTCGGCCCCCTTGCGTTAATACTTTGTAGAGCCACCTTTTGCTGCGATTACAGCTGCAAGTCGCTTGGGGTATGTCTCTATCAGTTTTGCACATCGAGAGACTGAAATTCTTGCCCATTCTTCCTTGCAAAACAGCTCGAGCTCAGTGAGGTTGGATGGAGAGCGTTTGTGAACAGCAGTTTTCAGCTCTTTCCACAGATTCTCGATTGGATTCAGGTCTGGACTTTGACTTGGCCATTCAAACACCTGGATACGTTTATTTGTGAACCATTCCTTTGTAGATTTTGCTGTATGTTTGGGATCATTGTCTTGTTGGAAGATAAATCTCCGTCCCAGTTTCAGGTCTTTTGCAGACTCCAACAGGTTTTCATCCAGAATGGTCCTGTATTTGGCTGCATCCATCTTCCCCTCAATTTTAACCATCTTCCCTGTCCCTGCTGAAGAAAAGCAGGCCCAAACCATGATGCTGCCACCACCATGTTAGACAGTGGGGATGGTGTGTTGAGGGTGATGAGCTGTGTTGCTTTTACGCCAAACATATCGTTTTGCATTGTGGCCAAAAAGTTCGATTTTGGTTTCATCTGACCAGAGCACCTTCTTCCAAATGTTTGGGGTGTCTCCCAGGTGGCTTGTGGCAAACTTTAGACGAGACTTTTTATGGATATCTTTGAGAAATGGCTTTCTTCTTGCCACTCTTCCATAAAGGCCAGATTTGTGCAGTGTAAGACTGATTGTTGTCCTATGGACAGACTCTCCCACCTCAGCTGTAGTTCTCTGCAGTTCATCCAGAGTGATCATGGGCCTCTTGGTTGCATCTCTGATCAGTCTTCTCCTTGTCTGAGCTGAAAGTTTAGAGGGACGGCCAGGTCTTGGTGGATTTGCAGTGGTCTGATACTCCTTCCATTTCAAGATGATCGCTTGCACAGTGCTCCTTGGGATGTTTGAAGCTTGGGAAATCTTTTTGTATCCAAATCCGGCTTTAAACTTCTCCACAACAGTATTACGGACCTGCCTGGTGTGTTCCTTGGTCTTCATGATGCTCTCTGCGCTTTCAACAGAACCTTGAGACTATCACAGAGCAGGTGCATTTATACAGAGACTTGATTACACACAGGTGGATTCTATTTATCACCATCAGTCATTTAGGACAACATTGGATCATTCAGAGATCCTCGCTGAACTTCTGGAGTGAGTTTGCTGCACTGAAAGTAAAGGGGCTGAATAATTTTGCACGCCCCACTTTTCATTTTTTTATTAGTTAAAAAAGTTTCAAAAATCCAATAGATTTCGTTCCACTTCACAATTGTGTCCCACTTGTTGGTGATTCTTCACATAAAATAAAAAATTTATATCTTTATGTTTGAAGCCTGAAATGTGGCAAAAGGTTGAAAAGTTCAAGGGGGCCGAATACTTTCGCAAGGCACTGTATAGCTGGTACATGACCGTAAGATGTCATTCTGTCCTGTTGAAATAGCTGCAGATCATTGGATTTCTTATGTAGTTTATGACATATTTCAATTTTAAATACTATCTGAAAAATAGTGAAAAAGGACAAACAAACAGTAGAGCACCTCACTAATGGCACAGTTAACAGTGAGGATAGTTACATGACCAGTGGGTGTCCGGCCATTTACAGGCTTGTGCCACTCTTTCAAAGTTTGTGATAAAGTGTTTAGATGCTTCCCCCTCTCAAACTCCTGCAACACCTATGGTGCGCCTGTTGTCTGGGCAGTGGGAGCTTCTTGTTTTGTCTGTAGCAAGCACGTCAACAGAGCATTATGTTGTTCTTGTTGTATTTGCTGGAAATGGAGCTGGCCTCCAGCCAGACATTTCAAAGTATCCTCCATTCTATTCCCAGTTCATCTCCTGAAGGATGCACTCTCCTCTTCTGATTACTTATGTCAGGTGGCCAGTCCATAGCTGTTTGGTTATTTCAAGTTGAGTTAAAAATTTGTTTTTTTCTCTGAACCAAAACAATCAAACCAAAAAAAAAAACAACAAGAAATACACACACACACCAACAATGATTATACAAGAAGTTACAGCAATAGTCATTATAACTCATTCTCCCAATAATGCCATACAACTTGCTGGAAGAAAAAACACCAGAACTTTCAAATCCACCTAATCAAGAAAACTTCTGAGATATTTGTATGCATTTCCTCCCTTTTATGTGAATAAAATGCTCTCTGTGTTTTAAGAAAAGCTTTCTATAACCTCTTCCTTGTATTTTTGGAAAACTCTTAGTAACAACCATTAAAATATTAATGCTGCTTAAAATTAAAAGGGCACAATCCGAGAAACCCATCTCTTGAATCCTAGATATGTTTCCTTATTCAAGGATATCCAACTATTCCTGGAGCCAGAAAGCAAGGTTGTGCATTATTACAAATGCCTGCCATACAACCAAAGTAATGTCTGAGGAAATCTTATTGAATCTGCCAAATACATGTCCTCTCCTTGAAAGATGGCATTAATGTAAATGGAATGGTATTTCACTCACTGGCAGATAACATGCAGCACCTGTAAGTTTTGTGGACTCATCAGGTGAATTGAAGTTTTGTTCAGTAAAACACTTTGTGATAGAGGGAAGATACTGTATGCCCCCTTTGTTTGGAACTAAAGCTATTGTACAATGGTGCAACATTTCTCGCTCACAGAGATGCCAGCCACCAATCTTCAGAAGAGGGGAAATGTGTGGAAGAAAGTGAACCAAGGGATAAAGCATGAAGGAATGCTCCAAGGCCACTAGAATCACATAAAATAATAAACGAATGCAGACTTTTTGCCATTTTAGATAGAAATGAAACTCCTGCCCAATTTGCTAGCATTTCCAGTCATAAGTGAGATAACAGCAGGTTCAGGTTTAAATCATGTAAAGGGATTCATGAATATGATGCCTTTTTTAGAACTGAATAAAGTAGGAATCATAAATGAAATATGGTATTCATGCATATTGGAAGTAGAGAATACAGGGGGGCCTGATACAAGTACTCAAAGCTCTTGACAAAGCCAACACCATGGACCTCAACACTAAAACATGAACCAGAGGATAAGAGGAACTGATGTGGAAATTAATTTAAAACCAAGGAGAAGAGGCGATTCTATACCTAAAGGATTGTGGAATATGGAATAAGCCATGCAGCCATCTTGTTGAAGCAGATACCCTGGCTTCTTTCCAGACATTACTGGATGTGATCCTCATATCAACTAGCTAGAGATTACAAAATGAGCAGCGTAGATGAGCTGAATCCAGAATTATGAACACTCAAAGTATGGTTGACACCTTATGCGATAATGCAAGCAAAGTCTATCAGGAACAGGACTAGCCAGTGTTCCAGGACAAATGTTTTGTTACATCCATTATTAAGATCATCTATGCAAAGTGGTAGCCAATGTTTGTTTAAAATCATATTTCATGCAGAAAGTCATTTGGGTATCATAAATATAGAAACGAAAAGTGATGCTTTATTCACAGTACAAGGTACTGTATCAGACACTTTAACATAAGGATACTGAAGGAAAATGTGACCAACTGTGTTGAGAAACAACAACATGAAATTTGAATAAGTTGTTTATTTTAGGTTAGATACGATTTTAAACCACGATGACACAGTTCCAATAATACCAATAGCCATTCATTATACAGTATATTCAGACCAGACGTCACATATCATAACATATCTGTGTCAGAATGTGTCTGATGTATATTTTCTAGCACGTACTGTATCCTATGTAACCTCTAGAAGGCTTCTTGCTTGCCAATGAAAAATTGCTGGACTTTAAACTTTATGAAAGATATTACAGAATTATATATATATATAAAATTTGGCACAAACTCAGCTATTTCTGTAAGTGGACAGAGCCTTGATTTTTTCAGTGCTGACTTCTGCAATCCAAATTGAAAGTGATAGAATGTACTGTCTGAATAATTATAAAAAATATCTCTCAGGTTAATTATATGGTGGATGATAATGTCCTTGCCTAGCCTGATAACGTCAGAAAAATAAATCAGATCTACTTGAGATAATGAAAAGATGTTTTAATGGGAACACCGGAACGTTTCTAGACTAGCATTTCCACCACATCATATCCTTAATAGTTTCATGCTAAATTAGACAATTTTTGACTATTAATATTTTTTTACTACTACAGTATCTATATAATACAGATACAATAAAGTGAGACGACATTTGAGTCAAACCTCACTATTACATTATCAATATACACTGCAGGTATATTAGAATCATCATAGAGTTCATTGGAAGTGATAATTTAAAGGCAATAGATGCAATACACATTTAGTGCTGCACGTTTTGGGTCTACATTAATAGAAAGTACAGACAAGCACAAAGGTAAAGGATGTCTGAACTAGCTTCTTATCTAGCTTTTGTGCCTGCTCACCCTAAACAAGGGCAGCATCAGCAACTTTGCAAAAATCACTTTCAGAGACATTCAAGCCTCAGCTAAAGTAATGTCAGAGACAGCTAACAAGTCTCAGAAAAATGTAGAGAACAGAGATATATCAGATTTGCATCCTTCCAAAGCCAAAGTGAAAAGCAAAGGTGGGGGAAGTCAGAATTTGGAAAATACAGAATAACTGTACAGATACCCCTCCCTTTAACATATTCTATATAAACTATATAAATATTCTATCATAAGGTGTACCTACTGTTTATATGAATACCTCACAATTGCTGAATAAAACGTCTGTAGCTGGGTTAGATCCTAAGGAATGCGAGAGAGACAAATACATCTTATCTGAAGCTAGATAGGCTGCCCAAACGACCCCTCATTGTGAGGAGTGAGTTAGGGAGTTTGCTGCAAGGTGTAGATGAGGAGGTGGGGGGCATGTGAGAAAGATATGCTAAAGGAAGTCCCAGTGCGAGACCTACCTTACATAGGTGAGCGAAAGTGGATAAGGATCTAAACTTTCTCACGGATTTCTGTTATACACAACTCCATATATAGTCAATCAACTGAACACAGTTTTACAGTTCAGTACAATAAAGAATGTGTGGACTGACCTTCTTTTTACACAAGGCATTAAGCAAAAAGCAGTATTTTCATTTCCCACATAATGAAACTATGAATTGAAACTGGCCCTAACAGTACTGAAACTTTAAAGTCAATGCTTAGCAGAAGCTGGGCACCACATGAAGGCTGATCAAACTGATTGTTCAGTTGTTTAAAGCTTCACTTATTCAGCTGGAACAAAAAGCAGTAGACACTAGGGTATCTGGTATCAATCCTGGTATCAGGGGTATTAAACTCAATACAATAGAACCCACAAGAGCAAGAAGCATGGTGTCAAAACCTTGCAATGTCTGAAAGGTAGACAGCTTTTTTCCACCTCACAGGAAGATCAAGTTGATTGTACATAAAAATAAATTTAACAGAACACCCAAAACATTTGTCTTCTCCGTAGAATGGCTATGGATGTAATAACTAGCTGGCTGACCCAAATGTCCTTGCGTCCTATAAATAACAAGCCCTATTCTATCAATTACATCAAAATGTCTTACAGAGCAGTGTAACAAAAGCAGCACATCATTGAAGTATTCCATTCTCATACAATGATAGTGTAGGACGGCAACATAAAACTAGTTTGCAGCATCCAAATTATTTTAAGAAAATGTCTCTTGCTGTGTGCCCAAGTAGATGTCTTGTACAAAAGTACATTTAGCATTCTTTGGCATTCTAAAGGGTTACTGAGTATTTTTGTTTTGTTTTTTTCCTTGTATTGCATGCGTTTGATTGACACAAGTGTTACTACCTGACAGGCTGATCTCATCAGCTCTTAGAAGCTAAGGAAGGCTGAGCCCATTCTTTACAGGGATGGGAGACCTATGGAAAACCAGGTTTCTGGTGCAAGTAGTGTTGGTGGACAGGTGGTGCTCTGCCCTCAGACCTACTAAGGTGACTGGGAACACTGTGTTGGAGAAGATGCCATGCTTCATATGAGACCTTAAACCAAGGTCCCGAATACATCATTAAAGAAGATCCCACTGAACTTTTCAAAGTGGTTGGGTTGATAACCCCAGCATCTAGGCTAAACTCTACTCTGGCTATGTACAATAATTAGGCCTTCCTAAAGTTACCTCTTAATTCATTTGATGAAGCAATTTCTCACTTTTGTACCTGATCTGTTGTATAACAGCTGCTGGCACATACTGTAATGGCTTCTGCACATCATGTAATTAACTAAAGCATTTAACCTAATGGATTTCACAATACCTCTGTCAAAGTGAGAAAGGACTTGGCTGACATTATAGTCTGGAATGATAGCCATTTTGGGACTATACTTCTGCATGATCAGGATAGCAATCTGATAGGAATGTTGCACAGAGGAGCCCTATGACCCTACAGCAAATTACAGCTATTGTGAAATTGTGTCTTTTTGTCTACATTACCTCTGCACATTTATTGATACAGTTGTATTCTTATCTCAGGGTGTGGTCAGGCATGAGATAGGAAGTCTTCTCTGGCAATTTCACATGTCCACAGATGCAGCTTTTTAGGGGCCTACTGCTTATAGTGTATTGTGAGCTAGGGGTAAGTGTCATGGCCTTGGTCATTAATTTCTGTTGATTGATCATAATTTTTGTCTTCCACACATGCTTTTAATTAGATGTGTAGAGTAACCGATTTTTTAACTTATTTTGGAAAATAAGGAATTTACCAGCATAAGCTATGGCTAAGGATCAGAAGCTATCTCCCACATGAGGGATTAGGGGATTTAAACCCTAACATGGTTCGTTAGAGAGAAAGTCGATTGACGAGGGGGTGAATTGAGCAATCCATCTTAAATTTCTCTTTACAGATTAAGCCCAGGAGTTTTTCCAAGAATGTCAGATAAGACTAAGCTAACATACATTATCTTCAAAAATTCGTGGCATTATTTTTCAAGTATGTTTTGGTTACTATGAAATTTTGGTAATGTTTCATTTTAAGAGTAATTTGGCAATTTTAATTAAGTCCAGCTGATTTTTAGTATGCAGACTTTAAGCCTACTATAAGGGCAAAAGTCAAAGATGTCCCTGAGCGATTCCAAGCAACCAGTCACTAAGAAGATTAATTGAAAGAGATAACTGCATTTAGAACTGTAATACCCAACTCTTCCCATGAACTCTCTTAATGCGTCTCACAGGCCAAACTATGGCACTGTATTTACAATTTGCTTGCATCTAACATGTTCTGGCTATTTATATCATAAGTGATTTCTAAAACCAAACTGCCATTTAAAAAGATGGCTTAGTCAGACTCTAGAATGCACAGTTTCGCATTAGAATTAAATAGCTCTTGCTTTCACTTTCACCAAAGACTAAAAACAGAGTTTGTAAGTACAAATGTATACTGTTAGCTCTCAGGAACACATCATATCACAAATACTGACTTCATATACTGTAGATCACACAACTGTATTTAAAATCATCAGAAAGGAACAGTAAGGAAAAGTTAAATCATCACAATGCACTTTACCAAAACAAAACAATTTAATAAAACAACTAAAATGTTGAATATAGTTCATATTGCCTTTGTAATTTCTCTGCACCCAGATTAGGGTATATACAAGGAGGAATTAAAAACTCAACACATACTGTTGCTTGCAATGCTGCAATGCATATTTGGGGCATTTTAGTGGCTCTCAAGCATGGGTTACCTGTGGCCAAAATGCATTTAAAAACAGATTATTGAAATGCTGTGGTACATGAAATCTTTACAAGGAAGGTTTCTGGACTGCTAATCAACATATCTTTAAAGTATCTAAAATTTCCTACACTCAGACAAAACCTAAAAAACAATGGCATATTACAACCTTAAAAAGGATCATGCTACAATGCACATCCAATAGATAAGGCTGTTGATATAGATTTCAGAAATCCAGCAATTGCATCATGTCATTATCCAGCACTGGAGACAAATCGAGCCTATACATTGGTTCTATAAATACCTGATTAATTCTAAAATCAACAAGCTACTGTGGACACTAATCCATTTATGGTAAAACCAGAAAATCATCCAGTAACTCACACCAATATTACTGTGCTCTAACCAGTAATTCAAACGTTTTTGCACGCTGATTTCTGAGTGTGAGATAAAATCCTCT
Organism: Lepisosteus oculatus; assembly: GCF_040954835.1. NCBI lineage: Eukaryota > Metazoa > Chordata > Actinopteri > Semionotiformes > Lepisosteidae > Lepisosteus > Lepisosteus oculatus. The sequence continues at coordinate 34,196,331 of NC_090696.1, read as the reverse complement.
GCAATTGAAATCTGACATTGCTTCATTTATAACTTGTTTTATTTCACTCATTTTGCTTCTGAAGCAACTAGTGGGAAATAGCAAAATTTCATTGCTGCTCAATCTCTGCTTCCACTAACACACTGACATGCAATTTACATTCCCAAAGTTGGGGCTTTTACCATTCAATATGGTGATGGCAACAGAACAGCACTTCATATTAAACAAAGCAAGTCAGCAACCGTTTATGCAAGAAACGTCATCCCTAAGAGTATCTGTGTTAGGTCGCCGTCACCAACAGTAAGCGGTTAATAACAGATTACACAGGATTGTAGCCTTAGTTGATTTCTCCAACTTTAGCCTACTAGTGTTTTATTATTCTCCACAATTATTACAGTGCCTACTGCACTTATTCCCAGTACAGAATGACTTTCTACTCACTGTAATAATTTCCAAAGAAAAAAGAGGTCTGAGTACTAAGCTGCTATACCGTCTGTTTTTAAAATAAACCAGTAAAAGACAAGCATCTATGTATAGTCCAGCTAATTGGATTAAATGCTTTTCAAGGATTACTTTACTATCGTACAGTGAAATCAAGGGTGTGCAACAAGCTAAACCAGTTTAAAACTGTATAATCCAGCTGTACTGGCAGAAGGCACCTGTTCCCGAAGACATAACTAAGCAATAACACAGCTGGCTGTGGAGCTGTTGTTAAATTAGCACCTGCCCAGGATAACCTTTCCAAGACTGAAGAAAATTCCCTTTGAATATCCAGGAAAGACACAGATATAACATGCAGTAATTAAAACAGACTCACTTTATTTAGTGTTTTTAACAAGGAGGAGGGTTCTTTAATACTTAATATATAATCTTTTTCTAAAGGAACAGTTTTTAAACACTTTAACATGTTTAACATCTGTGACTCATTAAATATGCAGAGTATCCACGTACTTGCTCTAATGCATAAAGAAGTAAGTACAATGTTAATTTTGTATTTTTTCCTTTTTTGACAGTTTATTACTTTTCATATTGAAAACTTAATTTGATGAATGTTTGCGCTTTTGTTTCCAGTTTTCTGTGATTGTGCTGCATACGTATGCTCATAATAGTTGAAAACTCCATTTTGTGTGTTAGTAAATATCAAGTTCAAACCCACTGTATATAACAAGTTAAATACTGCTGATATAAACAGTGCCACTAATGGTCCAGAGAAAGCATAATTATCAAAATAAAATCAATGCTGGCCTCCTGATGAACTCTCACTGCAAATGATAGCAGCAAATGGATGGAACAGCAAAACATCACGCATGCTTACAGATTAAAAGGAAAATCAAACTCTTCACTTTTATAGGTCACAAACCGACAATTAGTCCATTGATAAATGTTTCAGGATCTTTCTTCTGGTCCACCAAACAACAGGAACACATTTGGTCTGTACTGCAGTGTTGACTTTTATTTCCCTTATAATATTATTGATTTTCAAAAGAATGATGGACATTAATATGAATTGCAGGAAATGATTACACAGAATATAGAAATGCTTGTTATCAATATATAGGTTTTAGGGTTTGCTTACTCCTGTGTATTCACGAAATACACAGGTACGAAAATGGCAGATTTAAAGGGTACAGTCAAATCTTAATGAAAACAGAATGGTGAGCTTTACTGGGGTAACGCAGGAGAACAACAACTCATCTCCGATGCTGGGTCAGGCAGAACCCTCTCCCCTTTTTGAATGAAAGATACATCTGGAGCTTCTACAAGAACTAAGATGGAGTGAAGAGAGGGATGTGAAAATGAAGCATGCAAGAGAATAAGCAAGAAGTGTGATATCTACATGTTTGGTACTGTAAGTGGGAGAGATTAGGGTTCGACGACCTCCCACATATTTGCTTAAAACTCCATTAAAGTAGAATTGCTGCTGAGAGGTTAGCAATATAGTTTAATTACAGTAATTGTAAAACAATACAATTGATAGATAAAAACGCTGTCAGTGCATTTTAAAACCTCATTTTAAATTTGGGCAAATGCTGTTTATTTGCAAATAGACAAAAAAGAATATAAAAAAGAACATAAGAATGGCTTTCTTTCATTTGTAGCCTTTTTTGCTCTCCTAGCCTGTTTAACAGTTGCAACTGTTAGTTGCAATTTGATCCAGGAACCTTATCTAGCCACTTCTTGAAAGAAACCAGGGTATCAACCTCAACAACATGACCAGGTAGCTTGTTACCATACAACCCACAGTCTGATTAAAGCTCTCTTCTGTTGATATAATCATATCTTATTCTGAGGCAACTGAAGGCCAGGATGAATCCAACAAATGCATTTGTTTTACTAAAGTGTCCAGGTACAGTAGCATGCTTTTCTGTAGCTGATGATAAATCATGAGCCAATACTGATGCACAACAGATGTCTCATGTTTAAGACTTGTGAGCATAAGTACATTTATTGGAATTAATCCATTTTTTCCAACGGAGTTAAAAAGGAATGTATACTGTACATGCTGCAAAATTGTTTTTCGAACATCTATAAACAACCAAACAACAAAAAGCTTGTCTAATAAAATTATAAAATACTCAGCTTCATTATCTTCTATAAAAACTTGGCAGGAGGGCATATTAGGATATACAGTATTAGGGCAGAAAGGATATGTGGACATTATCCTTTTCAATGTCCAGTGTCCATTTTTTGCATAGCAAAGTACAGAACAAATCTCATACTTGAATGGGACAAGGACAATCAATATATTGCAGACATCAGGGTGTACTGTGTCTGAAATTAGATGCATCTAAGTTTATATCTTAAAAACCATTTCACGAGGAATGACGGCAGCCGAAAGCTTGGGAGAAATTAGAATCATTTATTGAGATGTGGAGATTTGGCGGAACCCGCTTGGCTGAGGGCCGACCTCCCGGCCATTGGACGGGGAGGACAGGACCCCCATGCGACCAATGGGGTAGCTGCAAAGGTGGAGGAGGGATGCAGAAAACGAACGAGGAAGAGGAGAGGGTGAAGTTTGATATATATGGAGACCGGTTGCTTACGTCAGGATTAGTAAGAATTGCGGCAGCTGTGTCGAATGAGCGTGGCTGCTTTCATTCCTCCTGAACTTTCATTAAAAACTCCATTATCTTGTTAAATGTTGTGCCATATGTAATAAGAGTAAACATTTTCTTAAAAGGCAGACCTACAGTGCATTTGTATGCATATTTTCACACACTTCTTTGTCACATACTACAGTGCATTAGCTGTTGTACATTACACAAACAGTATTTTTGGATTACATATTGTCACTCTGTGAAGAAAATTAAAGCATGACTGTCACCAAGAAATTCACTCTAAAAGTCATATAATACTATACGTAGTTTGGCAACACGGTCAACAATAAACTGCTGGTACTGTAGCTCTGATTAGAGGCAGATCACTTAATGGCTGCCTGGAAAGCCTACTGCCAGATGCCATTTTTTAAGGAAAGGTTATTGTAGCAATGTTTTGGCATATTATTGTAGCAAACTTTAAAGCAAAATCTTTGGTATTTAAAAAGTCTTGGTATCCATACTGTATATTTCCCAGGGTTTATTTATGCATGTAGAATGCAATTGGTGGTGCTGTTTTCTTCACCCAGAATGGTGCTGGTATTTGTCTTTTCATTAATCCTCCAGAGGAGTAGAGCAGTTTGACTTGGAGAATAACACATCAGCATCTTGCATGGCTAGGCTTGCATGTAAAATAGCAACTGAAGACTCGAGAAACCCTTAGGTCCCATCTACCCGGCCTTTGGCATTTCTCAGCAACAGTTGGTTGTTACAGCATATAGACCAGCTGGGATTCAAAATCTAATTTCAGATGATATCTTTCACAGAACCTTGGAGTTAAGGAAGTCTTTTACCAGAGCAGAGAGAATCATAATTTGCAAAGGCCAGTTCATAAATTTACTTGCTATGTTCTTTCATGACCATCAATGTCAGCATTTTCTATATTTTTCCTATTTCTTTTTTTGTTCTATAGTGAACACAATTCTATTCAAAAGCCCTAAACATGTTAGACACAATTAGGAGAAAAAATATATCTACTGTATGTTATGAGCATCACCGATTTACTTAAAGTCTATGTTTTCTACCGTATTAACATAATTGACTTTGTACTTACTGAATACATTATGACTTTTTGGTAAGAATAAACATTTAGTAATATTTAGCACACATTGATCAGAAACTCCAAAAAATGTGATTTCAACAACTTAAAGTAGAGCTACACCTCATGAGCCAATATGAACTTTGGTAGTGTAGTGCTTCTTTCCCTGGTCCTGGATGAACATTGTATTATTTGAAGCTTGCTCTAGCTAAGTTCTTAATAGCTGGTATGGTATCAATTAGCATTTTGTTAATTCTGAGTTTCCCCTTTTCAGCTGTGCTGCCTGAAGTGTAATAAATTGGATCTCCTAAGAAGGACAAAAAGCTGACTATGGGCGTGACATCTTAAATAATCACCAATTACAAAATATTTCGTCAGAAATAAGGGTAAACAAGTTGAGGGGAAGTTCTGAAGTTGTTGCAAACAGCACCCTTGATGTAGGGTATTTTTACAACACAGGACTAAGTGCAGGAAAAAGTTTACCAAAAGAGTAAACAAGAAGGCAGATCAATTAAAGCTGTCAATTGGTTGTCAATGGAGATTTCAGAGCTCAGCTGGAACAAAACAAAAGCACCAGACAGTGGTCCCCCAGGATAGGACTGGGATCCAATACAGCAGTAACCAATCCATAACACCAATCAAATCTAATTGACGTTTTCTCTCTACACATCCATAAAACTAAAAGACCGCTTTTTGATCTGAAAAATGGAGATCCATCTGCTTAAAATAAAATGGGTAAAATTACAAGGGAAGGTCACCAAAGAACTGTGTTTCTGCATGAATTGGGAAGAACACTGAGTGCAGAGAAGCACAGTATAATGTAAGTTGTATGACTGTGCACAGAAGGATCTATGTTATGTAAAACAAAAAACAAATGATATCCTCTGTTTTCACTTACAGTGCACTTGTTTTATCGGTGCAAAGAATCCCAGAAAAGCTAGCAAAGGCTACAAACAAAGTACAGAAGAACTTGTATTTATAGAGTGATGGCAATAGTGATAATAGTAATGTAACCATGACGGTAATATTGAGTCCATGTGATGCCATTGCACAGACCACTCTGGTGCAAGTACAAATCCTTTATATTTGATCTTCAGAATAACAAAAGTTGATGACTCAAATATATTGCAATAACAGTACAAAACAGTACAAATAACCTACCACCATAATGTACTGCACTTGGTTTTTAATAATTATTTTTATATACAGTATATATACTGTATACAGTAAAATATAGTGAAATAAATATGACTACACATTTGTACTGATTTAGTGACTTTAATAATAAAGCCTGTATTCTTAAAGTATATTCTGGATTGCTTTTAGGACAGATTGACTCCTCCTTATATTGAAAAATAAGAGAAAAATTATTTTCTTATTTATTAAGATTCTTAAGTTAATACATCGAAACACATATATGAGACTTAAAACCTAATTGTGTTTTTTTCTAACAAGAAAAAAACTCGTAAATTCCCCACAGAGATACTACAATATAAATAGCCTATCACTATAACCCTGTATAATTTTAACTACACTTCCAAGCAATCCAAGTCTTCTTACACTTCAATACATCTTCAATCCAAGTCTTCTTACTATTAAATAATTACTGTATATGATAACATATGATAAAATGTTATCAGTCAGTATAACACATTTAGAGTTTGGGAGAAATCCAATGTTTTAATACTTTTTTTCAATTGTAATATTTATGCATTTTAAATATTTACTTTCCCTTTTGAAGGAAATTACATTTGATTCCAAAAATCAATTGATTCTTGTCACCTTGTCATATTTTCTATAGCTATATCTTCCTTTGGTTAAATGTTACATTTTAGGATTATTTTATGCTTGGCAGCATTTGCTTGTAAATGTTACAGATGATCATATTTTACACTTTGTCACATTACTTCAGAAATACAGAACCAATGTGTGTTGTCACCTGTATTGACATCACTGTGTGGACAGTTTTGCGTCTGGACACTTGAAAGTTTTGAGGATTGTTAACAAGCTCTGAAATATACCTTCTGAAGCTGATCTTTTAATCGAAATTATACAGACGTATAAGAAAGTAGACAAAAGACAAAAACTGTCATGACCTAAGTTACACTCTGGAGCAAGAACTTCATTTGTAGGTTGCTGACATGTCATTCCCTCATATGGGACTGCCAGTATAATGAATTTTCAATTTTATTGCTGTCTTATTCGGTTTTCTTCACATCCAGTGTTTTATTAAATGTATTTATTATAGCAATGTCTGCATTCCCATGCACACAGTGGCATACTGACAAATTGTTCTGATAAATTCAAGTTAAAATGGAAAATGGAATATTTTCTTTGCTTTTCTGACAAAGGGAATGATAGATGTTATTACTATGTTCAGGCTTGTAAAAAACAGCACTGAGGAAAACATTTGTAGCTTTACTCACAGATAAATCCAACCTGCTCGGGAGTCTCATTAACACAATTTATACCAAATGCACTGTATAGGTGTCAAATGTGTTGGGTTTGAAAATATGTAATAAACTCAGTTCATGAAATATTATCATACAGTACATCTAGTAAGACTTTTCATTCAAATGGAAGCCAATGGCTCCACCCTCTCACATCTACTGGCTTAGAGAACTAATGAAGACTCATGATCTACAATAATAAATATACACACTACATTGATGTATTTTTTAAATATAAGCATAAATATTTAATAAATGCCATAATCCACGTTCTCTGCAGCTTGTTTCAATCACAAAATACAGCACAGTGCTGTATTAATACTGTGTTCATATAGCATATAGGATGTTTGACTTCCTCTGTTACTCTTTCTTTTCTTTCTTATTCTTCCCCATCCTTCCTGTAAGCTCATTTTTGTACTTTTAGTTCTTTACTTTGATATTTTTGTACTATAATATTGCTCATGTTTAGGCAATTAAAATGCCAAGGTACAGGCCAGTAAAACAAAATTAAGAAAAGTCTAGCTAATTTTGAACGCTTGTGATTTGCGATCACATTTGATTTGATTCCTCAATGACAGTTCACACTCTTACTAAATGGAGGAATTTAAAAAGGAAACATTATGTGGGTGTAAAAGAAAAGGACTTATCGTTGCCCAATATTTTTAGAAGATGGCTGAGACTTAGAAAATGCCGGAGCGCACACCTGGCAGATGATATTTATTGCGAACAAGTGAATAGTGTTACATAAACTGCAGGTAGCAAAAACTAACTGCTGTACAGTATATAAGATGGGAAACACTGAAAAAAAGAAAATAACACTGAGAAAGGTGTTTATGTTGTTATTTTCATCTTTTAGGCAACAGAGTGGATCCAATAAACAGGCAAACAGAAGACGTTAAAAGAGTAGAAATTAATTCTAAGGATTTTATATTACAATTGTACAACACACGAGTAAAATCTATCCAATTTAAAAGATATTGCTGCTCTGAAATTAGTCTAGGGAAGAGTGATCTGATACACTACCTTAAAGGAATTGCCTAGTCTTTTTAGTAACTTTACAGTACCACTTCACAGACTGTATCTAATTACAGAATTGCTGTGACATTGTGAGTTGTGTCTTTTTTCTCATATGTCTTCCTGATGTACTCATCATCCAGCTATGAACTAAATCCTGAGTATTGCCCAATTGGGAATTATGATTTAAGTTTTTAAGTAGTTTGTTTTGGACTACAAGGTCTTTAGGTATTTTTTCCATACCACTTATTTAAGTAATATGGGATCCACAAGAATTATTTTCACATTGATTGTAGTCTATGTTAGAATTACATTAATACTAGTTAGTCCACAGCCAGTGACTCAATGCTCTTAATTCTGCTTATTGCTTTCTGAACTCCACCACCATCTGTTTTGGTTTTGGCAGAAGTCTTTAACCTGTAATATGAGGAAGGCAAGTTTTGGATCGCTGGACAGGACCAGCTTGCAGGTTATCTTTGTCAGTGCTAAGAAGGGCAGCTTCTCACTACAAAAGAAGCAGGAGAACAACTCTATTTTTTTTCAGCTATATTGAATCCCACTAGCACAATAAATTGGATTTGGATAGTAAATTGACAATAAACGTACACTGCAAAAGAGAAGGATAACCTACCTTTGCTTGGACGTCAGCCACCTCCATAACTTTATTCCTGTTTATAATATTTTTCACAACCCCTTCTACATTCGAGTTGTACTTCATAAAGACAACGTAGGTTGAGTAAGCTGCCAGGAGGAACATACTTTCCCAATAGTGGATGTAGTTATCCAAGAAGAACACAATCAGCATAATCAAGTCAATAATGTAGAAGGACACGTCTCTGAAGAGTGGCCACCAGGTGAGGTTCAAAATCTCTTTGGAGAATAATGCACACATCCCAATGACGAAAAGGATGTTAAACACTGCTGAGCCTACTATGGTTCCAATGCCTACATTGCTGTGAGAGATGAAAACTCCTATTATAGAAGTGAAGAGTTCTGGAGCTGATCCACCCGCGGCCATGAACGTCGCACCTGCCACATCATCGGAGATGGCGAGTTTCTCGGTGATGACAGTCAGTGAGGGTACAAAGAACTCATCACATACAATGGCTAAGGCGATGAACATATACAGCATCCCAAACATGTGCAAGACAACAGCCCCCCTTTTCCTTTCTTCCAGGCTGAACAGGTCTTCTGGGTAGTCTCCCTGGTGGACAGGTTCGGTTTTATTGTTCTCCACCGTCTGTGTCATGGCAACTGGCGGCCCACTGGAGACGTTCTGATCTTGCTGGTCCTCTGTTCCCAACAGAGTTCTGTGGGGTCTAGCCCCTGACTGCTGGCTGTCCGTGGTGGAGAACAGCTCTGTGGTGTGACGCGTGGTCCATGTCAAGGCACTGAAGGAAAACGACGCCCCGCTTATTGCCAGAAGACTCAAGACCAGCCCCAGGATGCGCACAGGCCTTAGTTTTCTCCTGATGTGCCGATGCCTTTTACAGTCCAGGGGCCCCATGTCCGTAAAAAACTCCTTCAGAACGTCAGAACCTGGAAGATTTAAACCCATTGCTGTATGAGGTGTTAGTTTAATGGTCAGATGGAGGACTGGACATGTTACTCTATTGAGGGAGATGCATGATGTTGTTTTCTTTCGTTTACTTAATTTGTAAGTGGGTAAACACGGACATCTGCTGGACCAGGGCCTGGAGAACAAACGGCTTCCTCATAATAGTCTCTGAAAGAAAAATAAAAGACAAAAAGTGGTCTGATATAAAAGAACGCTCTCTGCAGCACATAAAAAATGCAGAATAAACTCAATACCTATTACTGTAGGTTAGGCTTGGTTAGGTTAGGGGCAGAGGACTGTGTTCTGAAAAGCAAACTTTTTCTTCGTGAAAGATTCCATCTTTATTGCTGTGCTTCAATGTTATACTTTATTTTGCAATGTACAGTACGCCACATCAGTTTCTATCATTCCTTTAGAAATCACACACACTGCCTTCTAGTCAACTAAATAACTAGCATGCAAGTGTTTTCTACAGAAATGTCTAAAGCTGACCAGTGTAAATTAACAAAAAAAAAATTTCATATTAAGCAATTATAACATCATTGTAATTTAATATTTATTTATTAATTTCATCCATTTTCTGACCATTTCATCCAATTGAAGGTCACAGGGGAGATGGAACCTGTCCAAGCAAGCAGTGAGCACAAGGCAGGATACACCTGGGACAGGATATCACACAGCGCACACAGACACAGACACGAACATTCTCACACTAGGGGCGATTTTTTCCAGAAGACAATTAACCTACTGTACCAGTATGTCTTTGGACTGTGGGAGGAGACCAGAGCACCCAGCAGAAACCCACATGAACAGGTGGAGAACATACAAACTCTATACAGATGAACCCAGGGCATTAGTAGAAATATTTTAAGGATTTTATCCCAAACAATGAATTAATAGTATTTGTTGTGTGTTATATTTAAACACCACTGAAATACAAATAGTTGTTCATATTCTCAAGGGTGTGAAATTTTACAAGGTACAATTGCTTCTTGGCCATGAATCAGGTTTCTCTTTCATTCTTATTGCATATGTTGTCAACTATACACCACATTCTCCCCTTAATACAAATATGTTTTTTTTTTGCCAGAACGTATAATAAAACTTGTCACATTATTTCAGGAATGTGTGTGATAGCATGGGGATCAAATTGACAAAACATAGAAATTATCAATTCAAATTGAATGTAATTAATCTACTGAACGTTATTTTTTATTATTTTTCTCAATTTATTCTACATTCTTAACTACTAATAATTACCGATTGCATAATATAATTACATGTACGTACTGTATCGCTTTGAGAATCATTTGTCATTGATCGGTGCATACAGCGCTAACTAGTGGTATTCTAACACAAATAAGGACAAGCACAAATGTAAACCTATTTTAAATAATATAAATTTGTAATTTAAATGCGTTTGCTGAACAACAAGAAAAGTAATTCGATGAAGATAACATAAAACTTTAAACCAGGACACAATGAAAAGAGTTTAAATGTCTTTCAGTCTGGAAACTAAATATACATTTTCCGACTTATCGATGGTGTTATTTGCTACCGAATGATTGTACAGTCTTAAGTTTAAATGTTATTTCATGTATTTATAACAATGTGTTCATACTGTATGCTGTTGTAGGCCTAAATACTTGTGCACGCCGTGTACTATAACTACAGTACAATGGTGACAGGACTACGAGATTTCTTAACCAGTCTCAAAATGATCAGTTTAGGCTGCAGCATAACACACTTTGCTTAAATAAACACACAGTTCAATCCCTCACGAATTTTAAGTACCAACAGCAATTAACATTTCTGAGTCACTCTGCACCAGGTCGGTATTCATTTCCACCTGATAGTACCTTTTCACCTATGTTTCTGCGTGTTGTTGAAAATAATTAATAATTTATTAAATACCAGATTAAATAGAGTTGACATTAAAAGCACATCCTCTAGAAAACTGTGGGGCACTAACATATTTAGCTGGTTTCTTCCTGCCCTGAGAAATGTCCATGCATTTCTCCCAAGGAGTTTTATACTGTACATTTATAGTGCAAGTAAACCTTATGAAGTAAAACAAATTAGTTGTTATAAGCTCAAGAAACGAAATATTTATTTCTTCTTGGATTCTAACACTTCGAGATTATTACTGCCATGCTACATTTATTGCTCACGAAACGAAACATTGGTGATAAAATCCGCGCTATAATAGCAAAACGGGTGTGTGCTGGCATAATGACAGTAATAATGCAAAATATTATTATGAACGAATGCGTTTTCGTTTACCAGTAAAGATGACCATTAGTATTAAATGTATTCCTGAAATGCTGAAGAGCATTTTGGTCAAAGGATTGAATGAAAATCTTTATATTTAAATATTTTTAATATTGTTGGTACAGTACCTGGCATATAATTTAAGTGACAACTTTAATTAATTTAAGCCGAATAGCTGTACTACCTTTAGTCTTTAATGGGATTTAAGAAGTCGTAAATAGATCGTCAGCTCTACTTTCTTCTTCTTTTATGCAGATAAAGTTATCTTAGCCTATTTGGTAAATATTGAAGCATTGTATGATTGGTAGTGACGGCAAAACATGTAATGTTCCTTGTACTTGCTCAACTGTTCGGCTTTATTCTTCCAGTAATCATTTCATTCAAATCAAAATACAATTAAAATGCAAGTGATAACAGTCATTATCAATTCACAATTTTCGTTATGAATTTAATTATGTTTATTGTAAAAGAATGCATTTTATTTTATTTTTTTTTATTCTGTAACTTTTCTCAAAAAGCGGAACCCGCATTCGCAATGCGCAAACAAGATACCGGTTAAGAACGTGATGTTCTAAGTACTAGAGTAAGATCTGTGCTCAATTTTGAACATGACACAACATGAATTAGGAAAACGCATGAAGCCTGTCCTACGATATGTTATAAGAAAGAGAGCGCTACTTGGGTGTGTTCTAAATTGTTCTAAAGGTAAAATCAAACATCCCCTTTACAGAAACCCTTTACAAAAACAAAGATAATGACAGCGTTCACAAATACTCTTCGCAGAATAGTCCCCCCCCCCTTCCTGCTGCGTTACTTACCTTTACGGAGTAGGAGCGGTAGTACAGCAATAGAATGAAATGAAGAATGCAGTCCTCTCTCGTGCCCTCTCGCTCTCATTGAGCAAAAGCGATGTTACTATCCTCCACAACCACAAAGGAGGAGCTCTCAGAGACTGAAAGCAAACTACATTCACTCCACCACTCAGAACCTCATCCCTCCCTGTCTTCCGCACAAAAATCCTGCCAGACAAAAATACTTCGATAATCTAGTAGAAAAATCCAAATGGCTGGAACAGTAGCGCTGGGTCTGACACGTGAAGTTTGCAGCTGTAGGGTATTTATATAGGTGGAGATATCACGCTTATCTTCACCAGTTCTCTCTCTCTGTGTGTGTGTCTTTCTGCGATGAAACTGAGATAGGTCAGGAGCAGAATGGTGCTGAATAGACAGCAAAACGATAGATTTGGATGGACGGGAGTTACCGTGGTTACCGCAGCGGGGTTTTTAATCGAAATTATGTTGCTGCTGATGTGGCAGTGGTTTGTGCAAATTCAAGCCTAGGTAATTTCGATATCTAAATATATTAAGTATTAAACGACAATATCCGTCCGCCGTAACCGCCGATCAACTGGAATACACTTCAACTGGAAACGCAGGAAAACCGCTTGAATTTTGCTGTCTGGTTTGTGTTCGCAATACACGTCTTATTTTTAAAAGAAAAATACAATCAGGTATTAAGATACAATACGTACTGTAGGCTTGGATAAGGCTCGGATTCCTACCAGAGTGTTGCTTTTTAACAACTGAACATTTCTCATTAGAATGAGGCATACTGTACCTGTTGGTCGTGACCAGCATTATTTTGCTCTTTTCATTAGTATTTCATTAATACTCTCTTTCAAATGCAGTCATTACATTTTGTGTTGAACTGGAAAATAACGGGCCACAATAGTACTATACTTAATCTTAAGTGGTGTTATATTTTCCCTTATCTCTCTCTGTTGGTAGCAGCACGTCTGTCCTGTCCAAGTACAGTAAAAGGGACCTTGGGATCTGCCATGTCAGATTTTGAATAACAGTTACCTCCCTGTGGGAATATTCTCAGTCTGCTCCTTTTTGACTCTAAACAAGGTTCATGTTCAATTTTCATTCCTTTTTTTACAAATATTGTCTTGAATTTTCGGTCATTGCATTCCTACACTTTAGAAGCTTCTTCAAGTGACTTAAACAGATGGGATATTTTAGATTTAATTTCCTTAACTCTCTGAGGTACAATATGGTTAAGCACAGGGGGCACTGCCTTGAAGTAAGAACATGTGCTCATGGGAAATGTTTTAGGAAATGAGGTTTGCCTAAGGCTACCGAGAAGGAAAATGTTACGAGCCTCTTAACCTAATTATTAAAAGTAATAATTCTCATGTATATTATGTTGTTCAATTCCGGACGTAGGGTGCAATCTGTGTGGAGTTTGTATGTTCTCCACATGCTAGTGTGGGTTTCCTTAGGGTGCACCAATTTCTTCCCACAGTCCACATAGTGGAAGGTTAACAGGCTTCTGGGGAAATTGGGACTGGTGTGAGTGTGTGCCCTCAGATGGACTGGCCCATCCAATCCAATGTGTATTCCACCTGGCACCTGTTGCTTGCTGGGATAGGTTCTGGCTCCTCCATGACCCTCTACTGGATAAAGCAGTTTGAACAGGGGTGGGTAGATGGACTGACGCTTCTACCAAGAAGAACATTCATAAATTGACAATTTTATACAGTATGTTATAAACACACAAATACAACGCACATTTAGCACACATATTAGTTATAGTTAACAACGAAGCCTTTAAATGACAGAAAAAACAATGAAACCGTGAAACCTAGAAGTACTACATACAAAGTGGGCCTCACAGAAATGGTTGGCCTGAAATACTGTCCAAACTCAAACAATCCTGATACTCAGAGCAGTGCCTTTCAACAACCACAATTTAGCTCTGATTAAAGTTTTAAGTACTCTTCAAAGCTGAGCAGGTGCTTCACATAAGAATTGCATGTACAGTACTATGGACTGCTACAGAGAGAGTGGGAAATGTTTTTGAGTCAAGGCCAGTCAACAAGCCTTCTTTAACAACACTGAAGACAGTTATGTAAGGAAAACAAAATGATTCTCTTTAGTATCTAGTGAGTTATATGGAATTGCATGCTATGTTTTTTTTGTGGTTCTGTAAAGTGACATTTCTTGGCACATTTGGGATGGTGAAATAATAAGATAGCCAATAACAACATATTTTGACATGAATTGGTCATTATCCCACCTAGATACAAATGATTTGTGCATCAGTTGATCCTGATAAATGTGAATTATGGCTTGAAAATTATTCACTAAAGGACTTCATGACTCAGACATCTATTTTCCTCTTTCCTAATTTCCCACAGCAGACCAGGAGATAACTTGGAAGAGCAGTGTCTTAATTCTTCAAACCTTTGCAATAGAGTTTTCCACAGGTCAATAGATAAGAGTGAGAGCCTGCTTTATCACACAGTGAGCTCTATTTCTCACTACGGGGGCGGGAGCTACTCTGGTGACTTTTGGGTCTTACACTAGTTTGCACATGAATGTCTAGTGCACCATCAATGCTAAATCTATTTTAAAAACCTTTTCCGTAACGCACATGGTATAGAAGAATCTCTGTCATAGCAAAGCATGATTCAACAACTGCAAAGTAATCCCAGAAATGTTATGTTTTTTGTGCCCCTCATTGTTAATAAAACATAGAAGAGAGGCATGCTCTGATAGATTAGTGTTCCCATCGTCAATCCCCATGTTAGGCTCAAAATTAACTGTGAGCATTTGCAAATTGGGAAACAGGTGGGAGATATTTTGGCTATTGGTCTGCTTTTTTACCATTGTCATACCCAGCTGTGCCAAGAGAAAAAATAAAAGGCGCGTTTGAATGCCATAGCGTATTTTGTATCCTTAATTTTACAGACTGGTAAAGGCCAAATAATTATTATAAAATAAAGTGGAACAAACTGGATATTCTATGCAGATTTTACCGTGACTCTTGTAAGATGCTAATGACTGAAATAGCTTCATTGCTCAAATGGTTCTAATTTGCTTGTAGCTTTTGCATTACACTGTTTCTACTTGTTTTAGCTGTTAGCTGTGAAATTAAATTTTCCATTATATATGTATAAATATAAATCATAAACTGAAATCAACCACTAATGTTTTTTATGGTTTTTCAACAGATAATGACACCTACAGTAGCAACTGTTATAGCACAGATCTCCCTTGTTCTTTTAATTGGTGGTATTCTGAAAACAGCAGTTAATTCTGAGATCTTGAACTTGAATCAAATGACAGAAAATACGTTTAACTGATGGCAGTTTGAATTGTGCCCTAACCCCTTTCTCATTTCTCCTCCTCACCTTTACAGAATACCCCCTATTCACTGTATTAATACAATAAGTCTTCAACACATCCAATTTCATTCATAAAGAGTTTGGTGTGCCCAATTCACCACAAAATCGCTATAGTCAGGGGCACAAAAGGTTTCTGCTGGTTCTCTAAAGTGATTGTCCAGATATTTCTCATTTTCATCTAAAGTGCCACACTGTGGGTAAAACAGATAGTGAGACTATTACAACTAAGATAAGACTTAAGATAAGTCACTTTTCTGCAGAGCAAAATCTTAAAGATTTAAACATTTGTACATTTATACAGCAGTTCCAGAGGTTTTCATTTCATAAATCACCAAAGGTCTGAGTATACTGACCTGGCTGCTCTCCAACACTTGACAGAAATCTGCCAGTCTACTGCAGAGTGATGAAGTTGCTTTTCTTTCTGCACCTATGCAATGGTGTGCATTCTGAAGTGATGGATCTCACTTTGCACAAATCTGTTTGCTTGCAATTCATTGTCAAAGCGCTTTTCTGACAATTGGAGTAAATTAGAAATATAGTTTCATCAATATGTCAGACTGCAATCCATAAGCCCAATTTAAGTGTAAAATCATTTACACTTGCAAGCTGCATAGGACTTTATGGAGCACTGAAATAAATGTATATGTTAGGGCTAAGGGTATAGGTTAATGAGTATAGGGTTAAGGGTTAAATGTATATTTGGCAATCTAAGTAAGTAAATAAGAAGGCTTGAGGAGCCCAAACACATGTAAAGCTCCTAAGGATTTAAGAAGTACAGTAAAGGAGTCTTCATTGCAGAAACCAAGCCCCTACTTGCGCTTTGTACACACATTTATAGAAAATAACACTTAATTAGCCCCATGGGACTGTATAGTTCCCACTCACCAATTATCTAATAATTAACAATCACAACCTAGTGACACTTTTTACAGAACATACTGTATAAGTAAATACTGGAAGCAGCCTCTAGGTGCAGATAATCAGTAATAAGAGTCCTTAATAATTACTTTCTACTTTTTAGCACAGATTAAACTCTGCTTAAAATATTTGTGTAGCTTAAAATGTATGCTTGAAAATCTTTGTATAGGTAAGAGTAGGCAGTAAGTCCTAACCAAATTATGTTTTAAATTTGGTCCACACTTAAAATTTCTAAGGGGTATTTAAAAAGTGAGTCTTTTAATGTTTTATCAAATTCTGATATATACCAATGTTTATGTATTATTTATGTATTCAATACTGCTTTGATTGAACACTTAGTACCTGTATATTTAGTACTGAATGTGATATCCATCTTCTTTTTCTGTTCAGATTAGAAATGGTCTTCTCTTGTTTATTTAATTCGTTTTTAATTTACTTGGTGAATTACGTTATTATTACATCCCCTGAGTTGAAATCTTTCTTACATTTCTAAAGAATTACGTTCACAATCACATTTGCGTTTGCAAAGTGGCTCAACTCTAGCAAAGTGGTTATAAGATAAGATGAGCATAATCCACAAACCCAAGAAAGTTACTTTCTTAATTCTTAAAAATTCTTAAATTTTCAGAAGAAGAATTTAATAAATAATGAAATCGTTTCAGTCGTTGAACATCATCTCCCACCCCCCAACCCCCACAAAAAAATAAGAAAGACGTGTTGTATATATCTTCCAAAGTATGATTTTAGGAAGAAAGGGATTCATATCACAATTTTATATAGTTTTTTTCCCCAATAACCTACATGGAACTTTGCAGAATATAATAAACATATAAATATATAATAAAAATATATATTTTTTAAATATAACAATTGTGTGTAAACTGCCAAAGCTAGAGTACATGAAGAAGATGATTGTAATGCATTTAGATCTTAACAAACTGTTTATAGACTTACAGTATTAGGTCAAAAGTAACCAACATTCCTCTAAAAATCAAAGTTATCCATGATTGAGATTATGCTACATATAGAGTATCTCTAACATGTAAAATACTGTACCGTTTCATTTTTTTAAAATCAACACAAACGGATCAATCAGAAGTGAGAGACTCCATTCAAGATACAATGGGATGACATCCTGGAGAAGTCCAAGATTAGTGAATTTTAGGACACGTTTGGAAAAACTGTATGTTGGGGTGAACATCAGAAAATCCAATTATTTTTTACACTCACAAAAAGAATTTAAGTTAATTGTCAATCCTTCTCTGAAAGGTTTAATTTGTATTCATTTCACACAAAATTCCTCCTCTGTTTTGTTTAATTTATGTCATGTTTAAAATGGAAAAAAGGAAGAGAATATTTTTGGACTCTTTTGTATTTATTCGTAATTTTCTTTAGCTATATCTTTAGTCGCAGAGGTGATATGGGGTGAAGGGGTTGCACCTTTGCGCCTCAGTCTGCATGTGCATTCATGCATTTTTTTTATTGATTGAATTGCATTTCCTCCTTAATTCAGAGCACGTTTGTGAAAAGGAACAAACTGACTCAAACTCGTAGACTCTCATTGGATCGCATTTATTTTTATACAACCCAACGCAGTTGTAGCCGTGTGCGAAGTAAGACCAGGCCGGGCTACACTTCTAAAAATTGATTGTTAGATTCGTATCACATTCTTTTTTTATAAAAGGTTTGATCTGCTGTCTGTTAAAAACCCGAATATAATTCTTAATATTCTGTACTACACTGTCACCCCCTTAACTCTTCTTCTGTCTTCAATTTTCAATCTTTATCTTAAAAACAAAGAAGAATCTCTTATTAACCTGACATTTCTAAAAAACCTACAGTGAACAAAATCAGCTTTAACCTCTAACTCTTTAACGTTGTTTGTCAGTACGAACGTTAAGACCTTATTAAGATTCTTACCTGATAGATTGAACACCTTCAGTCCAATTTGCTGATTTATACTGCTGTACTGTATAGTCGTGTCCTGGATCACAGTTGGTACAGTATGTATCTTGATCTTGTTTCTTCTTTCACCTTTTTAGTTGAGCTGGAGGTCCTCTTATGGCCTTGTCCTTTCTTTTGTTTGAGTAATAATTACTATTCAATGAAGAAGTACAAGAACCAAGAAGTACAAACAAGTACTCCTGCTGTGGAAATGTGAGGAGTATTCTGTTCAAAGCCTTGTCAAAATACTCTTTGAATTTATATTTATTTCCAAGATTGAGATTGAATCCAGAATGTGTTTTTTTTTCTCCTTCAATTCATTTGCATTTTATGTTATGGATAATAATGTAATACATTCCATATTACTGGAAATTAGAATGTTAAGATCACCCATCTCCTTCACTTCCTTCTTCAAAGTCAAACTCTATATCCAGAGAACTCTCAGTCCCAATCACATTGTTTTTAAGTCACTCCATATGAAGAATCATCACGTCTATCAAATATTTATTAAGCATCCAGGTGGGGCTGCACATTGGTGGTGGGGGGAAGTCCTCATTACCTATAAAGCACTTTCAGTGGAGTATCCAGAAAAGCTCTATATTGGCGTAAATATTATTATTATTATTATTATTATTATTATTATTATTATTATTATTATTATTATTATTATTATTATTTAAAATAGCACACTAATTATTGCAACATTCTTAAGCCTGAAATTATTGATTAAAAATATCTGAAAGTATGTGAATATAATTAATTCTTAATACATACAGTATTCTGTTTTTAATAATATTTGTGCTTGGTATAGATGTACAATTATGTGGCTTTTTCATACTGTATATGCTGTACAGTAGATCTAAATACATATGTGGTCAGATGCGTCTATGTTTTAAATAATGGTTCTTCCCAGAAAAAGAGGAGCCTTCCCTTTGCATAGAATGCTAATTATTGGGGAACTTTTAGATCTATGCATGTAAAGGGGTTCTTTGGCAACCCAAAATATTTGTCTTAATGCAGGCTTGTTTGACTAAATGATGACCGTCGTGAAATAAAAGTGTTTTTGGAGTGTAGAGTGTGCGTCCAGTTGACTCCACTATTTTGGGTGAAGTCTGAAAGCAAGGTATTGGTCAACATCTGCTATCTGAGGAAAAGAGCAGATATTCTGTGATGTGCCTGCAGCAGAGGGAGAGAAAGAATGAAAGTTTGATCACTAATGGAAACTGAGTTTTGGTGTGAGGTTTTGCAAAAAGTGGCTTTGGCCTACACTTTGTTTCTTCACATTGTAAAAACAATAACACTATTTCTTTACACTTAAACTTGCCTATTTAAAGTTACTCTAAATTGCAGCATCCCATTCTTAGGTGTGCCACACTATCTTTCTTAAACATTCATTCTAAATTTGCTTTTTATTTGCCTAATCAGTAATGTCCAATCCGGGAAAACACATTTTTGTATAAAGAATAAGTTAGTAGATAAAATGTACATATTGAGGTGATGCAATATATGCAGTAATACAGAGGTGTGTATAAGAATCATTGCTCTTCCTAACTCGTTGCAATGATCTAGATTTGGATTACTTGGCAAAACCAGCCATGGTCACAAATGATTCCACAACAGATGGTCAGCGTACACAATCGAAGTAGCAAATTACAGCACTAGATGAAACATGACATTGGGCTGAAATCTGTTCATAGAAAATAGTCTTCACCTTAGATTTCTATTCTCTTGACATGTGAGATTTCCTTTCTCTTATTTTATTACATGCTTAAAACTTTACAATAGTATTACTGACTGAGCGAATATGGCACTTATAGCGATGGGTTACCTAACTATCAATGACCTTATAACAATCAGTGAAATACTGTTATACTGATATGCAATAATGTTATTGTATGAGGTAACATCTCATTTTCACATAAAAGCTATTCATCTATATTGCACCATTTCTACTATATGACCTCTTTTTCTTGTTTCCAAAATACTCCAGACTGTAAGTCCCAGTTAACTGACACCACTTTTAATGGATATTTCTTGTTGGAAAATGCAAGCTCCAGATCACAGGTGTTTATATAAAGGTTTCCAGTAACCCCTGCAGCAGCACTTCTTAAACTCATGCATCACATTTACACAGACAACAGCATTTTCAGAGAGAATGAAAGTTGCTTTTGTCAGCTAGCAGAGCCAGCACCTGGAGGAAATGGTGCAGGAGCAATGTAGACATTTTTAATTTTAGGACTGCTCTAAAATAATAATTGTTTATTTGAGATCGGCCACTCAGATTCTAATATTTCGACCTAGAACTGCAAGAGGTGAATCATTTGTGTGCGGTGTGTCATGGGAATCTTTGTTTTACTGATAATGGTGTTGAGGATGTAAGATGTCACAGCGGGGTTCAGGTTTGAGATGAGTTTTGTTACATAAACAGAGAACACCCCAGAAGGCACGTAAAGTGCATCCTCTTGTAATGCTTTGAATTCAGATATTTTCAGGAAGGTTTAGAGTATAATCTGAATACAGCCTTGGTCCCTCCCTATTGTTACCACCAATGAGTATTTAGAAGTGATCATAACATATGCATTGGGACCTATACAAAAAATTTCCACACACGGGACAATGGCTCCTTTTGACAAGTTTATTCCCAGCTTTCATTTATTGCCGACATGTCGCATACAACAGATGTCTGTCTTGCTTCAAAGAGTAAATATAGAATGACAGACAGCAGGTCAGATCGAATCAGTCTACAACAAGCAAATAGGATTTAAAAGGGAGACTTGTGTGTCTTAAGTGTTTGAGTACCACACTGCTCATTGCTTTTCCTGTTTGTAAAAGATGTTTCCTCTCTAGTTTCTACAGTGCAGCTTTTCGTTTGGTGTCCAGATTTATTGGTATGTAAAGTTGGAATGTTGTAGGCCAGTTGGTGGATCACAAAAGATGCTGCATTGCTCTTGTATTCCCCAAATACTCATTCCTTCATTATATCTCATCATTATATTTAATTTTCTTCTGCATACAAATTATTTTACCAATTTAATTCAGGAATTTTGAATGTCTGCATGACCTTTTGATTTTGAGGTGTGTGTGCTGACTTCATCATGTAGTGAAATGTTTTTTTACCTATACAAATATCCAAACACCACATAAGACCTCTTAATGAGGTTTTGACAGACGTACTGTATACAGTGCACTTTTCATCTGACTTTATTAGACCTTACTTGTGAAAATTGGTCCCTCACATATCACAATATTTGCTTTAGCAGATTAAAGATTCTTCACCTGATTGTGATGATTTGAAAACAATGTTCAGAATGCAATCGCTCACAGGCTCACAGCACAAATAAGAGCTTGGGTTACAGTATGGCTTTCTACGACAGTCCTACAGTGTATCTGAATAACCTTTCAGTATGGAAAGAATTATGATACATCTTTATCTATTAGGTTTTTTGGAGGCTAATGCTCCAGTCAGAGGTCATCCCTTAGTTGAGGAGAGCTCCTGTTTTGACTACGAGTTTGGGTTATATTTTATTCAAAACTGGGTTATATTAGATTAGTTTCCTAATTGTGTTTTGATTATAAACTGTAAATATATATATATATATTTGTTTACAAGCATATATTTACAAGATCCACTGTTCTGGAATCACAAAAGACTTGCTCAATAACTATCCTCAAAAAACAGGATATGGGATAGAAGGTCACATGTTTACTCTACAGCGATTTCTAAGGTCTTTGAACTATAAGTCTAACATCTGAATATCCATTTATAAATTGATACATACATGTTAAATCAACATTAAAGAATACTTAATATAGTACAAAATTCCTTGGTGACTCTGCATCTTACTATTTTTGTTTTTTTTGTTGAATATCTTTCTCTTTTGTAAATATTTCTATTACCCAAGAGCTCTTTTAGTAAAAGTACAGCTTTCAATATTCTTTGTCTAGCCTTTATTTCTTCTGAGTTCTGGAAACATCCCTGAATGTTCAGCCAGGTAGTATAGTCACATTGACTTAAGAGTAAGTGCACACAACTCTCCAAGTCCCCAGATAAATTGAATTTCAAAGCACATCTGACAAAGACAAGGTGACCTTTGAAACATTTCATGGAATAAAATGGTAGAAAGGCACAGATGAGGAGAACTTATCCCTTTGAATGTAAGGAAGTCCATCATTAAGAAGTGAAATGCACATCACCCAGACACAACTAGATAAGGCTGCCCTTCCAAACTGCTGAACCAGGCAAACAGGAAACGTGTTAGGGACACTGCTGTGAAGACAAGGGTGGCTTTGAAAGCTGTGCAAAGTTCTACATCTGCTCTATTCATACATCAACAATGTCCATAAAATGCTTATCATATGCTGATTCCTACCAAAACTGGGCCTGTACAGGTGAGGGCCAAAATAGAAACCTTTACTCAAAAAGACTCTTTGTAAATCTCATGCTAGATATACCACAGACATGTGGTAAAAGACATTTCATGTCATGGTCAGACATTTTGGTTGAAATGCAAATTTGAATTAACATCTGATTAAATTCAGTCAATATTAATTTCAGTAGCTAATACATGCAAGAGAAAGACAAAGTATGCAGAGGGGCACAAGACAGATGAGCTACAGGAAGAGAATTATAGGCACGGGCAAGCACAAATGTGCAAGATTAGGATCTACCCTTCCTGCTGAATTTTTATTATAACTTTGTTATAATCTCATAAATGTTAACAAGAAGACTAATAATGTATAAAGGGATAATGTACTTAATATTCAATGTTTGGCCTTATCTCGCTTGTTTGACAAAATTATGACAGCCTTGGACAGAAGTTCACGGCTAACAAGTGCCCTGAAAAGGATTGAAGCTATTGGTGTATGTGCTTTGTTTAATCAAGTCAGTCTGGACATGCAAGGACCAAGAGGAATACCCACCAGACAATACATACTGTTGTGAATGAGAACCGTGTATGATGTAGGCATTGGAATACAAGTCAGTAAACAGGCAACAGTAGAACCAACAAACCCTTTTCACCAATTAACTATCAGTTTTACAGTAAATATATCAATAAACCAAGCACTGTAACAGCACACAAACAAGGATTCTTTCACTACAAAGACAAGACTGCTACACCATGAGTTCTAGACAATATACCCTAAGTTCCACCCCTGACTCCTCTTGATGGACACATACTGTGAGCCTCCATTTAAACCAGAAGTCAGTCAGGGTCTACAAAAAAGACAAAATGGTGGAAGAGATTTGAAACAAAGATCCCCTGTGGATCCAGGTCACTTAAGACAAATACAATGTGATCTAACTCACATATAATTAAACAATACACCAAAGAAATCCACAAAATGTTTTTACCATGACCAAAATACACAGATGCAATTATTTTGGTCAAATATTTTTTTAGAACAAATAGATGAGCTAGGTGAGTAAATAATTAATTAGAGTTTAAATGGAGCCTCATCAGAGGTCATGGGAATGACCTCATGTCAAATACTCTCCAGCAAATAAAATCAAGAAAACTTTGCCAGTCTCCTGTGCCGTAGCCACTTCAACTTTGGAAAGAGTCTACACCCAACATCCTCTTTGATACCCTAATGCAGCTCAGTGCAATCCAGTTTTCTACAACCTGTCATCATCTATTTATTAAGACTGACGTCCTGAGATTGTACATGGTAATTCCCAAAGAGAAGATAGCAATTAAATATTAAAGTGTGTTAGTCTATAAAAGCAGACCTTGTCATCCTCTTAGCGCCTTGATGGGTTTTCTCTATCCCATGTCCGCCCACTTCATTCGTATTTCAGAGACCTCTTCACTGAACTAGGGGCTTCAAAACTTTTCTAAGACTCACATGACTTTCCTAACTCTGTCATAGCTTTAATTTTAAAAATGACTGGCTTCATTTTACAATGTTCATCAACTTGTTGTTTTAAGTCAAAGATAAACATTCTACTGTAGATATCTTAAATCATAGAAGCAAGGAAAGGTCAGTAAAAAATAAATACCTCATTTACTGTGGGATACAGGATGTAACTGGGCCTCACTGAGCCTGTTATATGGTAATGTAATACCATTTAGAAAATAGATTCAGCTAGGTGTTGATTTCTCCTTCAATGACTGGCCCAGCATAGAGGAATTCACCACTGTTGGAGGGCGTGATGTGGGGGTCAAAGAGCTTGGAGCTAGGAACTCTCTTAGAGTATATGTTCAAATTCCAGAAAGGCAAAGCTAAGCACACCATACAATTAATACAATTTAATATGGGAGTAATACTGTACATGATATGCAGATTTAGGTTTCAATGTATAAAGAAGTCTGTTCCTCAATAGGAGGTGTAGTGTCGAATACAAAAACATTCTAGGATTCATTGTAATGTCCAAAGAAATATTACTATAACGGAAGCTGGTCCAAGCTCCCGCAAAGCATTGTTCAGGACCCTATGCAGACGGTATAATCTGGAAGTACTATAAGTGGAGAAGGACATCAGGGGAAGGTACGGCAGGATCAGGACAGGTTGACAGACAGGGGGGTGTGACGACAGTGATCTGGTGCTCGGGGGGCGTGGCCCTGGCAAACAAGATCAGACAATCCAAGGTGAAATTCCGGGGCGCAGTCTAAAGTCCAAAACCAGGATCCAAGATGAAACAAACTGTCACGATATTAGTTCCCCCCCTTAAGGGTGCTCCAGCCCTTTCACTAAGACTTTATTCTCTGCACCTGTTCCCTTTTCCCAGCCCACCTTAAAAGCCAGGCACTGACGCTCATCCGGGCTCTGCATCTGATTTCCATATCGTGCGAGTCCGGGACCTGGAAGCGCCTGGTCCCGTTAAGGTTTTAACCTCGGTTCCCGTTCCCGTTCCTGTTCCCTCTCCGCCGGTTCCGACCCGGCCTTCGTGGTTTTTAATTCCTTCTTCTGATGGATCTCCTGGTTTTGGACTTACTCGTGTGTTTTGGATATTCCCTAAGGACTACTCTCTCGGATTGTTCGCCTCGGCCACACCTCCCCCGTGCACCAGCGCACCTTGGACACGCCCCCTTGTCTTCAGCCCCGTTTTCCTGCATGTTTTCCCCAGTGTTTCCCCATTCCGTCGGACTGTGTCGTCCGCATAGGGTCCGGATAGAACTGTTCGTTACACAAACACAGTTAAAATCCGGAACAGGATCTGGAACAGGGACAGGGAATAAAACCAAGGTAACGGGGCCAGGCACTCCAAGCCCCAGATTCAGATGGTCAGGGCTCGGTGATGAAGCCTATGCCATCGGGTCTCTCCTTGACCCGATGGTAGGCGGGCTTCTGGGCGTCCATCTCCCAATGCTGAGCCAGGAATAGCGAGAGCGCCATGCTTAAATAAAGAGGGGCAGAACAGGGGGCAGGTGCATGTAATCAACTAAAATATGAAAGAGCTGGAGTGCCCTTAAGAGGAGGGATTGCAGTCGTGACCATTACCTTCTGGAGAGTAATGGAGACTCTTGGATTTTATGGTTTTGGTAAACTGAACATACTAACAAAAATCCTCCTGAGGCAATCCCACAACTTTTGAGTTTGAGAAAGACCACAGAGGTGATTTACAAAATGTGTTTATTGCTTATTGAAATTTGAAACAGTTGTTCAGAAGGCTCACATGTCTCTCTGAATAGCATTTCTTTGATGGTCACTTTTTGTAGAAGTGTGTGTAGATGGGAGATAGAGTGGGAAGTACAGTACTAGAATCAGATGTAATTTACAACTAATCATGTCTTTGTGTCTTTGTTCAGTTCATTTTTTCCATTTCTTATTTAAATATTACTTTTATTTGTGATCAAGTGACTTTTGTCTGCTTATTTTTAAAGGAAGCAGTGGCTTGTGACTTTAATATGTTAATCGTGTGACATCTCTGCACCTACAGTATGTTTCCAACACTACAATAACTTATCTTGATCTTATCTTGACATCTTATGGCAGTGGTAGTATATCTGTCATGTGTATGTCATGGGGCATAAGTCTTTGCTTCTAACTCAGAAACCATTGATCAAACATGTTGACAAGATATAATTAGATAAACTCTCTGTGTTAGAAACTCAAACCACAGTACCTTTAAAAAATGTGCCGTTACATTCAAAATTTTATTATTAGTCATTACCCAGTTCTGGAGGACTGTTTCAATGGAAACACTGAAACCAGCATTATTAGTAATTATATTTATGTGACAGAAAACGCCTGCATTAAGTCAGGTGCTGGCACGTCAGCTGTTTTCAACAAAGTGAAGCATTGTCTCCTCTAAATGAGTAACTGTTCTGGCACGAAAAAGTGATGAGTTGTCATGGGACCTTTTTTGATATGTCTGAAATCCGACATGAACACAAAGTAGAGCCTGACATCAAGCTTTGGGTAAGCTCTGTGCACAAGATTGTTCTGTGGATTTGCCAGCAGTGCAAGTGGGGGTAGGGCTTTGGCCTCTGCAGTTCAAACTTAGGTACTGTAAGCCATATTTAAAGTGGTCTGGGGACACAGCACTAACATGATACATTCCAGTTATAGTAACTAGTGTTAGAGATTTGATTTTAGGAAATAAACAATTCTATCTCATTGTGCCACTCACAATGTGCTTTAGAGAACTTTCTTTTTTGTTTTATTTCAAAATAACAGCCACACGTCAGAGAGAAGTATTCCAGTAAAACTGCATTTAATTTCCATCTTGGAAGGACACGTTAATGTTCCTCTCTGCTGACCTTATAACAGGATTAAATGGCAGTAATCTCTTGCAGTCCTTCTACTGTTAAATAAGGAGGCTGATTAGATGTGGAGAACAGACTGGCGTGAAAATTAGACATTTAGTGTCATGATGACCATAGAAAAACTTTTTTGACATTTAATATCAAAATGCTCACCCTTTTCTAAGCTTTAAACCACAGAATTCTTTCCGAAAAGAACAATATTAAAAATCAATACTAGTCTTCATTAGTTTTCATTGGTTTTAAATGCTATTAAAGGTCTGTTTAATAGGCCTTTTTAGCTACCAAAAACAGAACTTCAACAATTAATCATTTAATAACTTAACACATCATTTGTTAATTTTGCTGTACCGATATACACCCTATAAGCAGAATCCCAGGCATCTGATCTGATTCATTTGTCCTCCAACTGGAGCGTTACCAGTCCAAAGGCCCAAAGATTTTTCCTTCACTGCTAAAATGCTTTTGTTGACTGAACTGGATTTCTTATAAGTGACATTAAAAATGCACGGCACGCCGTACCTGGCCTCTCCACAGA
This sequence comes from Lepisosteus oculatus, assembly GCF_040954835.1. NCBI lineage: Eukaryota > Metazoa > Chordata > Actinopteri > Semionotiformes > Lepisosteidae > Lepisosteus > Lepisosteus oculatus. The sequence continues at coordinate 34,168,625 of NC_090696.1, read as the reverse complement.
AGAAAAGTCAGATAAGGAGATTGTTTTATAATCTCAACTGTTACACTAGGATCTTAGAATTATATCAGTCGGGGCCAATGGTTACAAATGCTTTCACCACATATTATGATCAAGTCAGTTCATGAGGAAAGCTCTGCCAGTCCATTTCCCCTCAGTTAGTAAGGGGATCTGGGCAGTAATGGTGTCTGTCAAGAGACAGAACATCCTGCTCTGTTGGTCTAGACAAGGTCTTGCTGGCCCTACAGAGCTGGTCGCTGTCCCAGCAGGACTGGGCTTCTTTCTGAGTTCCTTGCGAGTAACTAGTTTTACCCAGGTTCAGTTTGAGAATGAAGTGGCTAGACAAAGCACTTCTGTAAGAACTAGTTATTCTAATTTATGGCATGGTAATAATATGTGCTGTATGAAAACATTATTACAAGTTTAAATTGTCCCTCTTAGTGTGACATGTTGGCACAGTGGGTAACATTGCTACGTCCCAGCACTGGGGCTCTGGGGTCAGTTCTGGACCTGGGGGGGAGGGATGGATGGTACTGTAGTTCCCTATTTTTTCGACTGTTGTAGATTTTGAAATTAACTATAATTGTATGTGAAGTAACTCCAGCCAGCCATCCATTTTCTGACTGTTTCATCCAATTGAGGCTTAATTTAGGAGCTAAGTGTATCTTAGTATGCAGCAGGCACTAACCAGGATATATTCTAGACAGGATTCTAGTCCATCGCAGCACACAGACAGACATAGACAGTTTCTCCAAAAATAAAATTGCTTAACCTACCAGTAATGTATGTTTTGAAACTGTGGAAGGAAACCCATTCAAACTCCACACCACTAATAATCCAGGTCTGGAATTGAACCCAGGGCATCAACACTACAAAGCAGCAATGCCAGCCACTGCACCACCATGCTGGGGCTTGTTAGCATTCTTAATTTAAAGTCTATTAGAGTGCATTTTTAAATATCACTGGCAAGTGATTTTTTTAAAACTCATTTCACATGGCCTGAGAAAAAAAGAGCAGGAGAACTATGTTTCAGACAAAGCAGTTCAGTGCAATTTTCAAATATGCCTTCAGGTGAATTTCATAAATGCAGCGAAAAGATCCACAAAGAGGAATGCGAACTGTTTGTATTTCAATATCAAGGTCTCCAAAACTGTACTGTACTTGGGAATTAACAACCTAAAATTTGATATATTCAGCAAGAACAAAATGTCCTCCACTCTTTTAAATAGAACAACGAAATCCAGCTTCCAGATCTACTCCTACTCCTTTTTTTTTGGTGCTTTTTTTGCACCTACACATTTGCATCAGAACTTAACTGGATTTTAATATGAATATCACAAATCTTCAAAGATTGCACCCTGCTGTGTTCATTTTAACCAATTTAACTATGAACATTCTGTAACCAGTGTGAAAAGTATAATATAATAAAATATTGTAGTGGACAAAGCTTGCTAAATTAGCTACCTATTACTTATTTGTTACTTATTGTTCAGTTGTTATTTGGCTTCCTAAAACATAAATCTTATCTTAAGAGAAAACTGGCTTCTCTAGAAGTAGACATCGAACATACAGTACAGAGGGCAGAACACTGGATTATTATTTTTTTAATCCTAGAGTGGAATAAGAATGCTTCCTGGAAAATTAATTTAATACGCTTATAAATTAAATTTGTTGATTTCCCTCATCAGTTAAACATTTCATGCTAATAATTATGAAGACTACAGTAGTTATATACAGTATGATAGGATATCTTATCTGATAGTGCATTCGCTCATACAGTATATTATGAGAGGTCATGTTTAACAGTATTAATTATTTAAATTTCTATTTCTGTTCCACAGTAAGCTATTAGTGCTGTAAAAATATTTCCTAGCCAGATATTAATGACAGAATGTGGCAGAGCAGCCTAACCAAGCTTTTCAAATGGACGGTCCATGTAAAATCTTACAGACATTTTTGTAGTGCAATTACAGTATGGTAAGGATATGGTAATGTAGGTAAACTAAAGGGTGTTTAGCTATCAAAGTAAATGGATAACTGAAATAATTCCCAAATACATACTTTCATTTTCAAAAACATGGAAATGTGAAATTATATTAATGCACGTTTGTCTTTTGTTTTGTTTCAAATGTTTTTGAACATCCCTCTCACAAAATTGAATTTTGTCTAATATTCTGCATTCAGTTTGATATGAAACAATAATTCTCCAACTAATTTATCCTAGGTCCTATCATAATTACAAACTTTATATTTTACCACTTTTTCTCACAGTATATATTCATTTTTAAAATACTGTGTAGAATAAGCAATTTCAACAAGTACCAATTAATAGTCACAACTCCATACATAACATACATAATAACAAATATGTAGTATAATCCAAGATCCAAAGGCAATCTAAAAATTAATGTAAAGAAAAGCACAACAATAAAACAATAAAATGTATTACAGCCCAGATAACCTTCCTTGCTGCAGTTATCGAACAGTTTATCATTATTGTTTATTAAACTCTACATTTTAATCAATGCTATCTTTTGAAGTGAATTGAACACTGCTTAATCCGAGCTAGAAGCAGTACAGATTCTAGATGAATCATCTGATTTCTGACAGTGAATGTCAATACTTGGTTTTAAATTTTCATATTTCCCAATATGTTTAACACTTTTCATCTTTGGCTGTATGTCTTAGTTGTTAATTTTCTGCTGTTTTGTATTGTTTATTTCAGATTGTGATGCTTGACAAACCACTTTGCCTCTGTATAAATGTTTTTGAAAGGTGTTAAATGTGGAAAATGTGAGGTGTCCAGCAGTTTTAATTCAGCTCTGCCAATGTAACTCTCCCTTCTGTTGCATAATAATCCACTGATTTTGAGCTGAAAAGGCAGTTCAGTCCCTCATGAAGCTCACCTCTGTCAAAAACGGAAATCACTTTGTGAAAACAATTTCTGTTTTTTTATTTTCACTGCTCCCCCCCACCACCACCACCCTTAAGAATTCTTCATTTCGATGATTTCATTTCTCAGTGAGAAATCCAATTTGAGGGCAACCTGATTACAGCAATGCACTGCTAGCTCCTGAAGTATTATCTGTCTCCTGGCGTTTGATCGACCGCTGGTGTCTGAAGGTTAATCTGCATGTGAACAGAAGCCAGTTCCATAAAAGGGCACAGCAAAGCAGGATGGAAGGGTTACAGCACAAGGCTGAAGGAATGGAAATATAAAAAAAACAGAATTGCTTGGGCCTGATACCTTTTGGGCATAGATACCATGGGAAGACAGCAACTGTCCAGCTCTCAGGGTTTGACCAAAGAGAGAAAAACAAGAGTTTCTATTTACTCGTATTATTATTAACAGAAGATGAGCTTTAATCCTATTCTAACCGTCGAAGGCTTTATTACACAAAAGCAGCAGGTCCAAATCTCAAGGGATTAGCACCAACCCCAAGGAGACAAAAGCTTGAGTAATCAAGTGCACTTAAGGTGACACAGCCACAAATTTTTGTAGTACTGAGGTTCTTTTTGTGAGATGATGAAGATGGTCACTATGTTCTTGGATACCACTGATTGTAATGATCTAAATGTAGAATGTAAGTTACAGTGCCTTGCGAAAGTATTCGGCCCCCTTGAACTTTTCAACCTTTTGCCACATTTCAGGCTTCAAACATAAAGATATACATTTTTTATTTTATGTGAAGAATCACCAACAAGTGGGACACAATTGTGAAGTGGAACGAAATCTATTGGATTTTTGAAACTTTTTTAACTAATAAAAAAATGAAAAGTGGGGCGTGCAAAATTATTCGGCCCCTTTACTTTCAGTGCAGCAAACTCACTCCAGAAGTTCAGCGAGGATCTCTGAATGATCCAATGTTGTCCTAAATGACTGATGGTGATAAATAGAATCCACCTGTGTGTAATCAAGTCTCTGTATAAATGCACCTGCTCTGTGATAGTCTCAAGGTTCTGTTGAAAGCGCAGAGAGCAAGGAACACACCAGGCAGGTCCGTAATACTGTTGTGGAGAAGTTTAAAGCCGGATTTGGATACAAAAAGATTTCCCAAGCTTCAAACATCCCAAGGAGCACTGTGCAAGCGATCATCTTGAAATGGAAGGAGTATCAGACCACTGCAAATCTACCAAGACCTGGCCGTCCCTCTAAACTTTCAGCTCAGACAAGGAGAAGACTGATCAGAGATGCAGCCAAGAGGCCCATGATCACTCTGGATGAACTGCAGAGAACTACAGCTGAGGTGGGAGAGTCTGTCCATAGGACAACAATCAGTCTTACACTGCACAAATCTGGCCTTTATGGAAGAGTGGCAAGAAGAAAGCCATTTCTCAAAGATATCCATAAAAAGTCTCGTCTAAAGTTTGCCACAAGCCACCTGGGAGACACCCCAAACATGTGGAAGAAGGTGCTCTGGTCAGATGAAACCAAAATCGAACTTTTTGGCCACAATGCAAAACGATATGTTTGACGTAAAAGCAACACAGCTCATCACCCTCAACACACCATCCCCACTGTCAAACATGGTGGTGGCAGCATCATGGTTTGGGCCTGCTTTTCTTCAGCAGGGACAGGGAAGATGGTTAAAATTGAGGGGAAGATGGATGCAGCCAAATACAGGACCATTCTGGATGAAAACCTGTTGGAGTCTGCAAAAGACCTGAAACTGAGACGGAGATTTATCTTCCAACAAGACAATGATCCCAAACATACAGCAAAATCTACAAAGGAATGGTTCACAAATAAACGTATCCAGGTGTTTGAATGGCCAAGTCAAAGTCCAGACCTGAATCCAATCGAGAATCTGTGGAAAGAGCTGAAAACTGCTGTTCACAAACGCTCTCCATCCAACCTCACTGAGCTCGAGCTGTTTTGCAAGGAAGAATGGGCAAGAATTTCAGTCTCTCGATGTGCAAAACTGATAGAGACATACCCCAAGCGACTTGCAGCTGTAATCGCAGCAAAAGGTGGCTCTACAAAGTATTAACGCAAGGGGGCCGAATAATTTTGCACGCCCCACTTTTCATTTTTTTATTAGTTAAAAAAGTTTCAAAAATCCAATAGATTTCGTTCCACTTCACAATTGTGTCCCACTTGTTGGTGATTCTTCACATAAAATAAAAAAATTATATCTTTATGTTTGAAGCCTGAAATGTGGCAAAAGGTTGAAAAGTTCAAGGGGGCCGAATACTTTCGCAAGGCACTGTATGTATGCCACGTAAATTGGGTTGTCAGTTGTAAAATGACCAGGGGAACGGTCATTCATAACAGGTATTTTCGGAATGACCTACTTAAAATATTAGATATGAACCTTAGCAAAATGGCTGCCAAAAAGAATCAGCTGACCTGTATATGGAAAGGGTCTACCCTGAGAAACAATGAGACACAGCTGAGCCGCATCAGGAACCGAAATATAAGTGTTCCGGAGGCAGTGAACAGGGCGTAAGCCGATAAGGTGAATGCGGTTTGGAGGAAAAGAGAGGAAAGAGGTGTATGTTAAAGATCAGACTAATGAATAACGGACTACTGAAAGGAGAAAAGGTTTATGATTTTTGTGCGGACACTGGTTAAGGATACATCACGGATTGGCTTTATTACAGACTTTTGGAACTCGGATCGGATCAGGATTAAGGGAACGGATTACGGACTGTATTTGGAAGATAGTTGGAGGAAAACACGCCACGAAACTCAGGAAAGAAAAGTGTGGTGTGAGTACTTCTTTCATTTACATAAACTTTCCCCCGGAGGCACCACAATCGATGGAGGATGCGGGCAGCTCCCACTCGGGTTTGAGAATCGAAGAAAGTACGTTTTTTTTGTGTGTGTGGGAGTGGGTTTCGCTTTGCACATGTGGAGAAAAACAATGGAACTATTAATACAGCAATTGTCCCAGGCCACCCTCACCCAATTTCAGGCTTTAAAAGGACAGCAAGAAGCTATCCAAGCGCAGCGGGAGGCGAATCAAATTCAAAGCGAAACTAACGAACGAATTATAGAGGAGCAGAAATTAGTACGGGAAGAATTGCACCGATTGAGGGAAGAAATCCGGCAGGCCCCAGTAGCGAGGAGAGACACCATTCAGGCTGAACAAATTACGCTACAAAAGATGACAGAGCTTGATGATGTGGAAGCGTATTTAACCACCTTTGAAAGAACTGCCTCTCGAAATGCATGGCCCAAAGAGCGATGGGCCGGGAGAGTAGCCCCTTATTTAATTGGAGAAGCTCAAAAGGCCTATTATGACTTAAAAGAAGAAGATGCAGAGAATTATGAGACTCTGAAAAGGGAGATTTAGGCAAGACTGGGGGTAACAATGGCAATACGAGTGGTCCGGTTTCACAATTGGAGATACGAAATGGACAAGCCCACGAGGTCTCAGATATTTGAAGAATTAAACCCAGGACAGGTGGTAGAAAGGGTGGTGTTGGATCACTTTGTGAGGACTCTGCCTGTTCATCTGAAAAGAAACGTGAGTGATGAGGATCCCCAGACACTGGACCAGGCAATTGACTTAGTGGACAGACAGCATGCCACTGCGGCCTTGATGGGGGAAGAAAAGGGGGAAGTTCAAAAAGAGGAGAGAAGAACCCCAAGAGTTCAGAAACTGAAATGAAGTATCGGTTACCAAAGTACAGTAATTATCGGGGTCCGCCCCAATTTAAGAAATCCCTTCAAGACAGGTCAGAACCGAGGCCACCGCAAGGGGGAGCAATCTGTCAATGTTATAATTGTCATGAAGTGGGGCATGTAGCCAGCCACTGTCCTAGCCGGTCTGAACCCAGGCAAGAGGACACCAGAGAGGAAGCAAGGTGTGACTACCTCACGGCGAATGTTCCGACCTGTGAGGAACCCCACGTTACTAAAATTAAGATAGGGGAAGGACCTGTCGAGGCCTTGCTAGACTCGGGAAGTATGGTGACCCTGGTGATCCCTATAGTACTACCTGAAGAAACGGAAATCAGGGGCATAGAGGAGATCCCTATTACTTGCATTCACGGGGATTCAAAGAGGTATCCCTCTGCAGAAATTAACATCACTACGGAAAGGGGAACATAAATCAACGGTCGGGGTGGTGGACCAATTACCTTACCTGGTGGTGTTGGGAAGAGACTGTCCCTACTTCCTCCAAATTTGGAGTAATGTTCAGTCAGCTAGGCAAAGTCCCCTCCTGGGTACTGGAGACCCTGTCAACAATGCTGTAGACACCCCAGGAGAAGCCGACCTGCAGGAAGAAGGCCCCGAACTAGGAGATTAATTCCTGGGTTTGGATATACCGGACTGGGAGACACCAGAACATCGAGGTAGGTTTGGGACGGCCCAGTTGGAAGATGGAAATTTGAGACATGCTTGGGGACACGTGAGGAAAATAAAGGGGAGGCTGTGTAATACCAAGGGTGCCCTGAGTTACCCATATTTCATGGTGAAGAACAACCTCCTAAATCAGGTGCAGAGGAGAGATCAAGAAGAAGTAGAACAACATCTGATTCCACGGGCCTACCAGTCGAAACTCCTCAACTTGGCCCATAGCCACCTCCTGGGAGGACACCTGGGGGTGAAAAAGACAACCGAGAGACTGCTCGCTCGCTTCTTTTGGCCAGGTATATATAAAGCCATCGAGAAATATTGTCGGGAATGCCCAGAATGTCAGAAAACTGCCCCACAACCTTATTATAGGAATCCTTTGATTCCTCTCCCAATTATTGAAACTCCGTTTGAACGGATTGGGATGGATTTGGTGGGACCCCTGATCAGAACCGCCAAAGGACATCAGTATATACTGGTAATAGTGGACTACGCCACAAGGTACCCCGAAGCCATTCCCCTGAGAGCCGCCACCGCCAAAATATAGCTAGGGAGCTAGTACAGGTTTTTTCTAGGGTGGGAATCCCCAAGGAGATCTTAACAGATCAGGGAACTACTTTTATGTCCAAAGTCATGCAAGACTTAAGTAAACTATTGGGAATTCATCAGATCAGAACCTCGGTATATCACCCACAAACAGATGGACTGGTGGAACGTATTGATAAGACCATCAAAGGCCTGCTGAGGAAGGCCATGCAGAAAGATGGTAAAAATTGGGATCCACTGCTCCCTTATCTAATGTTTGCGATTCGAGAAGTACCGCAGGCCTCGACCGGGTTTTCTCCCTTTGAGTTACTATACGCTCGGAGACCACGTGGCCTTAGATCTGGTTAAAGAATCTTGGGATCATCAGCCTTCACTTTTCCAGACTGTCATCGAACATGTCGAACAAATGAGAGAAAGAATCAACATTGTTGTGCCCATTGTGAAAGAAAACCTGGAAAAAGCCCAGGCCCAGCAAAAGTAGATTTACAATAGGGGAGCAATTGTACGAGAATTTCAGCCTGGGGACAAAGTTTTAGTATTGGTTCCAACCCCAGAATGTAAATTCCTGGCTTCCTGGCAGGGAGGTGGTTGAAAAGGTGGGTCCAGTCAACTACAAAGTCAAGTGACATGACAAACGGCATCCGCACCAAATCTACCATGTCAATTTATTTAAAAAACGGCATGGAGCAGAAGTACTGCTCACCCACTTCTCCCCTGACCCTTTGGAAGAAGAAACAGGTGCTGTAACCATGGGGGACCAAGAATTACAAGAATTCCTATCGCAGAACAAAAATGTTTTTTCAAGGACACTGGGTCGAACTCACTTCATCCAGCATAAGATTATTACAGAACCAGGGAAAAGGGTAAGATTGCCTCCCTGTCGAATACCGGAAGCCAAAAGGAAATTAATTAAAGAAGAGGTAGAAAAAATTTTAAGTATGGGAATAATAGAGGAATCCCATAGCGAGTGGGCTAGTCCTATAGTTTTGATACCAAAGCCGGACGGGACTATTAGATTCTGTAATAATTTCAAAAGGTTAAACGAGATCTCGTTGTTTGATGCATACCCTATGCCTCGTATCGATGAGTTAATTGAGCGATTAGGTAATGCCGATATATCAGTATGCTGAATCTTATGAAGGGGTATTGGCAGGTGTACCTGGCTGAAGAAGCTAAAGCCAATACCGCTTTTGCCACCCATGAGGGGCTGTACCAGTATCGGGTCCTACCGTTTGGTTTACACGGAGCCCCAGCTACTTTTCAACGATTAATGGACCCAATACTTAGACCATATCGTGATTTTGCGGCCGCCTACTTAGATGATGTTGTGATCCATAGTACGACCTGGGAACAACACCTACAACACCTGGAAGCAGTAACAGGAGCTTTACGAGTAGCAGGATTAACAGCCAATCCCAATAAATGTTGCCTGGGGGCCCAGGAAGCCAATTATCTCGTCTATACGATTGGGAGGGGAATGATTATGCCTCAAGATCGAAAGGTACAGTTAATCAAAAACTGGCCTAAGCCATCTACGAAAAAGCAGATACGAACATTTTTGGGACTGGCAAGTTATTATCACTGCTTCATTCCAGGATTTGCCTCCATTGCCGCACCTCTGCATGACTTGACAAAAACAAGCTGTTCTGAAAAGGTAAAATGGACAGAATCTCAGGGGGAGGGTATGTAAGATGACCAGGGGAAGGGTAATTCATTACAGGTATTTTCGGAATGACCTACTTAAAATACTAGATATGGACCTTAGCGAAATGGCTTTCAAAAAGAATCAGCTGACCTGTATATGGAAAGGGTCTACCCTGAGAAACAATGAGACACAGCTGAGCCGCATCAGGAACCGAAATAAGTGCCCCGGAGGAAGTGAACAGGGCGGAAGCCGATAAGGTGAATGCGGTTTGGAGGAAAACAGAGGAAAGAGGCGTACAGTATTTTAAAGATCGGACTAAAGAATAACGGACTACTGAAAGGAGAAAACGTTTATGGTTTTTGGATCGCGGATTGGCTTTATTACGGATTTTTGGAACTTGGATCGGATCAGGATTAAGGTAACGGATTACGGACTGTATTTGGAAGATAGTTGGAGAAAGAAACACCATGAAACTCAGGAAAGAAAAGAATGGTGTGAGTACTTCTTTCATTTACATAAACTTTCCCCCGGAGGCACCACACAGTGTATTAGTCTACTGATGTAACTTAACAGTGCTCGTTTAAACTATGATATTGCTTAGATGTCAGTGTAACACCAATGTAATTAACTGTGTAAAAAAAAATAAAGAAATAAAGAAAGACATATATGGTCATCTGAACAATATAATTTAATACATCTATTTTTCTTCTTCGTTTTTCCCTTCCAAATTTTGTGCAAATTTCTTTTAAAGAATTTACCACTATTGTAGTGTGCCATCCAAGGCCAATAGAATATTTTAAATTGAATTCCTCTAAGGCATTAACAACGGTTAATGAAAGTAATTACTGACAAATTAACACTGAGACCATGTGGATGAAAATGGTGTCAGCAAACTTGGTAACCTTTCACTTGTAACAGGATTAATGTATATTACAACCAGGAGCCACAACATACTTAGCCTTCCATGAGTGCATTTGATATGAAAGCTCACTTCAGGGCACAGGTTATTTAAAGCCTGTTGGTATATACAGTATATAATATACCTGGCTCTGTTTTTGCTTCCATCACACATCTGCTGTCCTCTAAGTGAATAGGGCCATCTTCTGGTGCCCTTCTGTCACCTGTCAAAGATTCAGTTGAGGCAACGATCCAAAGATCAAGTCCAGTGGAGGCATAATAATGTGATTATATACAGTAAAGACACACACAAACACTGACACATCAAGTCAAGCATTTAAATATAATTTGTGGGAAACCATACACACACAGTACATGCGAGAATTCAGGCAGCAATACTTGCACTGAATGTTTTGTCACATGAGAGTGGTTTGTTTTTTTGTAGTACACAATCAGGCTGTCTATAGCAAGACAATCAAACACCCTGTCTCTTTTTTGTGTGCTCAAACACTGATCTGGGAAGTGACATGCGTAGCTGCGATCTGGAAAAGAAAGTGTTATCAGAACATTGTTAAAATGTGTTACATGATGTCTTGAATTTACAACTGACATCTTCAGATTTCCCTGCTCATTGCAACTTCCTATTAACAAAAGTTTGCCTACACCTGACACACACCTACACTCCTGACTTTTGTGCTGCCTCCTTCATGTTTCCTAATTAACAGCCAACAGCCCTTTTTACAATATTCATTTGGCTTTCTCTACACCATCTATTAAATCAAGATGTAAAGAAAAGATGTGTCTTAGTAACATGTTTTATGTACAGAGCAGCAGATCTCAGAATAGCCCTTGTGGGATGAGAAAGCTTTACCAGAACTGGGAGACAAAGTCAAAGAAACAACGCGGTTCAAGGGGCATTATAAGGTTCATTATGATTGGTTATACAATAGCACAACAAATCAAACACTGTAAATGGGCAGGAAGTAAAATTTCCTCGAAGACATACAGTTTTTACATGTAAATGAAGAATAAGTAAGGAAATTATCCTTGTTATATAAAATATATAAGGTTTAGTTTCGGATTTATGGTTCAGTTTAGGTCTTATAAGAACTGTGTGATTTGTTTTTATTTTTATCAGAGTGTTCCTGGAGTGATTAATGTCCAGATATAACTGAGATGAAAATCAAGTATTTTGCTGAATTATCACCCATCGCTTTTTCACAGCAGTTACAGTATTTCACTAGGAATGGTTTTGACTGAAGAGAAAAATGCCTCCTGTTGCAATCTCCTCCTAACATCTTGCATTATCTCCATCACTTTATATTAGGGAGGTGCAGTGAATATCACTTACTGTATGAGCAGAACAATAAGCTGTTGATAGTGATAGCTGGATCCCTTTTCAAATTTAAACTCTGAATCAATCTTCAGCAGTTATGGCCTATTGGAAGAGTGACAAATCCCTTATTGAGGTCACTGCAGGTGCCCAGGCAGCCACAGGAGTTACTGTCTCACCAGAAGGTGAGGTAACATTGGCTGATAATCTCAACTCTACCCCAGGTGGTGCTCAACCAATCACTTTCCTCCACAGAGGGAATTCTGGTCACAGTCGGCTAGTAACATAGAATCTCCCATTCTGGATCATAGATGATGGGCTATATATGTCACGATCGCTAATCCTCCTCTTAAGGGCGCTCCAGCCCTTCCTTGTTTAGCCCCATTACCTGCACCTGCTTCTTATTTCTGTTCTCCCTTAAAAGCCAGACACTGACATCATTCGGTGTTCCTCATTGAATTCCGCTTCATGAGAGCCGGGGGTCCTGCTGCGTCTGGCTCCGTTATGCTCTTAACCTTCTGTTCCTGATTCCCCTCCCTTCGCCGGCCCCGACCCGGTTCATGGTTTTAATCCTCTGAATGGATCTCCTGGCCTTGGACTTTGCTTCTGTCTTGGATTACACATTTGGATTTTCTCTTAGATCGTTCGCCCCGGACTCACTCCCCCTAGATACCTGCACCCCTTGGACACGCCCCCTGTCTCCATAACCTCTGCATGACTTTTTCCCCAGTGTTACCTCACAATTCCGGATCGTGTCGTCTGCATAGGGCCCAGAAAGAACTGTTCGTGACAATATATATCTATATAGATTTAAAAAACAACTGTGGCAGAGAGTGATTTACAGTTTAAAACAATGTTCCTACATGCAAGCTATTATTATTGTAATAATTATTGCACACTATTGCAGCCATTATTGTATTTAATAATGAGTATTTGTCTGGCAGACACAGTTTTCGGCTTTCATATCCTTGAGGATCTTAATGATGACGTCACCTCTGTCATTTCTGTACATCACAGTCAGTGATGATAACTTTTGTGGGATACAGACAGGCCTGAAAGGAAAAAAATAGAAAATTTTTCACTGCATGTTTTAGTGGCAATAGAGTAGCTTGGTATTTTATGATTACACATACTGTACAGTATGTAATGTAAAAATTAGATGTTATGAGATGTTATGATTTTTTTTTCTCCCTTATCAGACAGTGTTTGTGAAAGCTGTTAATCCTAAATTAAAACCTACTTCAAAACTACCCACCTACTAGCTGTTTCATTTCCTTTATATCTCTTCTTTGTGTTTTCCTCAGCATGTTGAATTGATGTTGGAACATGACAGATACCCCTGAAAGGCATGGAAAACTGTCTCAGTTAACATGCTTATGTAGCTTATTTCAGATCTTTATGCTTATGAACACATTTAATCTGTCCATCAAAATCACTTTGGATCCAACAGTAGCACACACAGTTCCTGGAAGGTTAATTATTGATGTAATCACTGGCTGAGAATTTGGTGCTGGAATAATCTAGAGAGAAAACATCCTCTTCTACTGTCTCCAGATATCTTTGCAGACAAAGTGATATAGAATACAATCAAAAGCAATTAGAATCTGTATTTAGTCTCACATACTGTACTTAATAAGAAAAAACAAATCAGAAACAATAACCGTGAGAACATTTGATTAAGCCAGTACCAATGTCATGATTCCAAAACAAAAAATAACTTTTAGAAGAAATAATTTCATGTAGACTAGCACTGTTTTCTAAATACAGTATATAACAAGGGTGCATTTCTGATGCAAATAATCTTTTAGGCTTTTTAATTCAGAAAAACATTATATATATAAATAATTGCCTACATTTCTATGGAACTTTTCATCCCAAAGAATTCCAATGTATCACACATATAGGACAGAGTCCACTTCACCCACCACTGAGGTGCAGCCGTCTCTCGGGAGACATATTGCACTTATTATATGCGAACAGCAGATCAAGTGAAAAATTGTGAAATTACATTATCAATTAAATTAAAGCTATGCCAGATTGTGCAAGACAAAAATAAAATTTACCCAAGATACCATGATGAACACCCCACTGTTTTGAACAACAGGACGGTTTTGTTAATGAGCTACTGAATAGTCACACCTCTGACAATAGTCACTTCAGTCAGGCACCTCAGTGTCACCTCATATTCCCAGTTTGGACATTTTATGGTGTAATGGGAAATAGTTTTACTCTGAGAGCTTATTTTATATGAATATTTTTTAAGACAGTGGGGCAACAAAGCATCATTTAAAAAACATGAAGTAACAACATATTTAAGTCTTATGGTCAGTTTATTGTATTTTTGCAGGGCAGGGAGGAAGAGTGTTAACAGTTCTTATATTCTGTGTGCAAAATAAAGAGGCATCATTGATTTCCACATTTGTGAAGTATCGGCCTCTGTAAAACAAATAATGTTTTACTGGCTTTACGACATAACAAGCTCTGAGATATTTGAACTATGGGTCAGTAATCATCACTAATACTACAGATATCTCACTGTGAATCACATTAGAACTAAATTAGTTGTGACAGACTAATCTCCTCAGTGTATGGTAGTGGGAAGTGAGCTTGTATACGGTCTATTTGCACCATTTGAATAGTTTTCTTCTTTCTCCATATTCTCTGTTTTACCAGGGAGCATCATCTCCTGATGATTATCGTTCTTCTCACCAAGCGATTCAAAACACCTCTCTCTGTACTATGCAGGTATCTTTTTTTCTTCTGTTACATCATGTTTTGTGACAAGTTCTGTTCCCTCTTGTCTCCTGGGTTCTCTCACCTACTGAGTGTACTGAACAACACCCTTTCTACCATTCCTTTGCTCTGTGCTCTTTGACCACCCACATGCAGTTCACTTATGGGAACTCAGTTCCCCATTTGTTTGTGAAAACACTGTCACTGATTTGTTTGGAAAGCCTCCTAATGCCTAGGAATGGGGCCTTTCCTTATTTTCGTGCTGCTTCATCACTAAGTGTTTATCCCTTTATCCCTTTAGCATTTCTCCCACTGAGACATGTTTCTTTAATCATTTACGTTAACCAAACTTAACCAACATAACAGGACAGACCATGAGTCCCTATATACTGTAATATATTACAGGGACAAACAATTCTGATGAGCTAAGACTTTGTTTGGCTTCATTATATTGTTATAAAATGATGATCACAATAAATACTGCAGAACAAAAAAACAGGTGAAAGTAATTTGCACAGATTTTGCTTTAAGTCCTGGAATGGATTATGTGGTATATGATTTAAAAATCCATTTCTAATTTGTTTGCTGATGTAATATGTTTTAAACTCCTGCTGTACTACTAATGGCCTTTTCAGTACAGTTACCTGCAAAAGGTTGCATGAAACCCAGGAGGTTGTAATATCCAGTAGTCCAGACTGACAGAGTGGAAGTCAATGTAGCGCTGGTGAAGTCTGCAGTGCTGCGGAGAGTAGGTCTGTGTGGCCAGCAGCTGAAGTAGCTGTCGTTTCCTGGCAGCGTTGCAGCGCTGTCTCTGCAAGCGGTCAGGAACCCAGGGAGCTCCTTGAGCGCTGCCCAGCTGCGCCTGGTAGACGACGAGCAGAGGCTCATTTTGTGAGCTGGAGTTGAGGCAATACAGGCTCTGTGTCAAGGCCTCATGTAAGACCAAACTCCCGCTCTCATCTGTGTAACGAAACTGAAATCCCACCACGTCATCCACCCTGTGGACCAACGCGGATGAGACGTTGAAAACATCGAACCCAGATGGAGGGGGCTCATCCAGGGACAGCACCTTTTCCTCTATGGGGTTGCTGACAGTCAGGTGGTCTGCATTACAGAAGATGCTGTGCACAGCAATGCTGACACTCAGGGGCTGTGGATGGAGTGTTTTGCGAAGAAGTACTAGTTCAGCTATGGCCATAGAGGGTTTCAGGTGGGATACATTGAACCAGATCCAGCCAGGAGTTCTATATTTTAAATCTAAAAAAAGACAGAGGAAAGTTATTGTGAAACTCATGCAAAGGGTTCAAACTTCATCCTGTTATAGGGAAATTTTGATGAGTTACAGTATGTGTTAAACTATTGCCACAAGAGGACATACACTGTACAGTACATGTACTCTTTCAAATGATCTTTTTATGGATTTTAGTTTCTCTCTTTCGTAATGCAGTCTTTTGTTCTCAGATAATTATGTTGAGTTCAAATTACTTTTGCCTCAATTGATTTTCAGTCAGCAAAATGCTTTGGGATATACAGAACTGTACGGATTTACACAGGCTAATTCACAAAAAGACTTCTTATGAAGCTGAAGGAAAAGCTGAAGGAAAAGGAGGCATGGTATACATGTATTAAAAATTAAATAACACTGCAAAAAAAGAATAAAGTGTACAAATTGTAAATTCAACACAAAAACAAGAAAGTTTTTTAAGATCAAACACATATTTTCTTCATAATGCAATAGGATGCTTTATCAAGAAAAAAATAAAATAAAATACCTACCATGTATGCTTCTAAAGCTCTGCACCAGAGTCCCCTCAGAGCTGGAGAAGACACTAGCATCCTTTGAGTCAAGAAACTTGTAGACTAATTTCATGTAAGGGTGAGGCTTGGTCCTTTGTGGTACTGAGAGCTTGTTAATATGAAGCATCTCTAGGATGGCTTGGCTTAAGTCCTCATCTTCATGTCCACTGAATTCCTCTTCAATCAGCCCTTGAAGCTGCTCAGCCAACAAAAGGCACAGCACAACATGTACGAATGAAATTTTCCTTTTCAACATCATGTCGATATTCTTTTAATTTGTGATATGAAGAAGCTCAACTCGGATGCTCAGATCCCCTGTGTGTGCCTCGTGACCTTAAAAGCTGCTGGACATCAGAAATCTTTTGCCAAGAGATTGCCACTTATTTATTGTAAATACTTGGACCCCTTGGCACAGTTCGGAAAAGCAATTATTCGCCACACAGAAAGCCTCTGCAATTTCACACTCTATTTGTCACACATTATGTCACCATAGGACAAATTAAGCTTTGTGTTTTGTTTTTGATTATCATGTTTTGCTTTCCACCCTGAAACCCTGAAATGTAAAATAAAGTTTTGGAAAGTTATTAAAATGGGCACTGTCAATTGTTCTTTGATCTTCCATGGAAAAATAGCTTAATTCAGTAACATATTAATGGATATGTATTATTTTATTTGATATTAGAATTTATTTTTTAAGAAAATCTATTTTTTGCATTTGTTTAAGGTATATGTAGTGTAAGAGCAACAAATTAAATTTCATTCTGATGAACTAAAAATTCTGATGTTTACATTCAATGGTAAAATCATTTTATTTACTCAGAGAAAACAATTGTCAAAATAAACATCCCCCAAAACATTCATTATCTTGTAAATTGACATAATGACTAATTAATAACTAGTATCATACAGTATAGTGTATTATGTCACATGCAGCAAAATAGCCCCCAAAACCTCTATAACTGAATGTACCGTAATGGGCTTTGAGACAATTCTGATATTTTATCTACAGTATATCTGTATATACAGTAGGTGTTTTACAAAGTTAAGCTTGAGAGTTAAAATCTGAGGAAACAGGGGGAAATGGAGTCACTGTTCTATGGCCAGGTTCTCCTGGTTTAGAGATGGCTAGCTCCAGCCTTAGAACCATGGATGTCCTCCCATCCATGTTTAATCAAGCCAGCGCTATGTAGCCAAGAACAAGGTCAGTCAATGAAAGAGCCTGGATTTGAACCTGCAAACTATAGACTGTTCAATTCATGCCACTCTATATGCAGCAATATGTATACATGTTTATGGAATGTTAATCTAGGAAGACACGGTGGTTATAGTTTAACTGCACAATAATAACATTGTTTATGTTTATAATAACGTGCTGCTTTCTGTAAATCGGTAAATTCATTTTTTCTGGTCATCAAACATTATTGTCAGTAAATTAAACTTCATTTTGTCTATAATTGACATATACATGTACCTTTCAGGGATATCTGGACTTCAAGAAATACCATCATACTGTATATGTAATGAATTTAACAGATACGTGTTCAGTACTGTGCAGTAAATTGGATTAGGGTATAGAAGCTCAATGTAGTAATGTGTCATAAATTCAGAATCAACATGAGCCTAGATTAGAAAAGAAATAAAACATACAGTATCGAAATATATCATAGACTTAGATTAGGGAGGTGAGACAAGCTGTCAAAAGTATATTCTTCTTACTGTATGTTCTTTCTTATTCTTCTGATATTCATCAGCTGAACTAAGAAAGGAACAACATGATTGTGAAGTGGTTAGTACTGCTGACTCACAGCTCTGGGATCAAGGGTCAGTTATGGCTTTGGGTACCATATCTCAAAAGAAAACAGCAACGTTTATTTACTTGAAAGGTAAAACGCACTTCAGCATTCAACATTATATTGTGTAAGTTACATTTTTGTGCATAATCTTGATATTCACAGATCACTGTAGTCCTCTGTGTCCTTGGTTAACACCTTCTTACATCTTAGCTAATACAAACAAAAACACCACTTGTTGCTATTGCCTATTTACTGTTGTCTGAAAAAATAAAGACTTAGTCTATTTTTACATGACCTATTAATCATCATAGTTTTAATACTACATATAAATAAAACAATCTGGTTCAGTTTTGATTTGCGTCTTCATGCTCTGACCTTAATGTTATCTTATCTTCCAGTAGGGGGCAGCCCTGACTGTCCGTATGATTTAATGTTTGCTGTTCATTTCAAATTTCCGTTGCTGAAAGAGAAGAAAGGCAACAAATGAGAGAAGATCGTTCAACACATCTTGCTCAAGTCATTTCTAATGTAGAACATTCACTCTGAATCCATTCCGAACACTCCGTATCCAAAAAGAGTACCTATAAGGAATTATATTTGACTACACTTCGGCATAAGAGATGTCGATGTGATGAATTTCCGCATTTAATTATTCAATTAATACATGTTCATCTTTTTCCACAAAAAGCCTGTTATTTTGACAACGATAACACTGCTTAAGTGTAAATGCAACAAAGAACAAATCTTCCAGGAGGTTTGTAATGTGAACAATTACAGTAAATGTAATTACTGAACAACAAGAATAATAATGGTAATTTTAATCATGCGTTATCAATATAGAAGATAATTCTAGGTCTAGGTTTTTTGTGCATGTAACATTTAAAAAAAAATCAAAATCAACAAGTGACTGTGCTCACAAGTATTTAAATGTATCACAGCCTGTTGGCAAAACAGATTAAAAAACAAAAGGAAATATAAGATGTATATGTTCTGCCTGTCCTTATAAATGATGGCCTTATGTGATGTTACAATCCAAGTATAGTGCACAGGATTACAGCATTTGATCTTCAATTTGCCATATTCCTACTAGGTTTTGGTATTGTTTGGTTACCAAAATTGTATGCCTTACTTCTTACTAATTTCCATGAATTTGTATGTGGATGTTCGTTGCTCAACTTCTAAAAAAAATGGAGGAAAATAATATACTGGAGGTAGATCAACTTATGTATTCATTGAATTCTTAATATTGTGTGGTTACCTCTGTATACCCATTAAAATCAGTCTTATATCGTACCATTGAATATTTATAATGCAGCTAGGAATGCATTGTATTGGTAAAGAGAAGCATTTTGAAAATCAGCTTCAAAAAATAAAACAGTCACCATTTGTAGAACTGCAAAAAACATACACATGTGTCTTCAGGGGTGAGTGTTCATGAATCTCCTAGTTTTCTTGAACAAATCGTTTAAATTAAACTACAGACATGACAGCTGTTGTTTTTCTGAGTGGTATTTCACAAAGAACAGAAAACAGTCTGGTCATTATGGTCTGTGTCAAATGACTAAGGGCAAGATGTGTCTCTCTAGTGTTGTTTGTCTTTCACAACAGATCCCAAGCACATTTTCTTCTGAACCACTAGACAAATAACAGCCCTGAGTCACCCAATATCTTGTAATGCTTCATCTGAGAAAAATAATGATTATTGCCTTTAGTGAAAGGATATGAAAAAGTACATCAAGTGCTTGTTTATTCGAGAAATTACTTTTTTCTCCTTAGCACAAGTATTAGGCTTTGTCACAAGATTACAAAAAAACTACATTAAAGGATCTGCCAAAAAGATACCTCAGAACTGTCACGCCCAACATCCCTCCCTAGAGGGCGCTCCACTACTCACGTTATTGTCCTTGTGATTAAGCTCCCCAGGTGTACCTTCTTAGGTGTATTATTTAAAGACTAGCTCCTCCAGTTCTCGGGGCTCATCATTAGGGTAAGGATGTCGCGAGGCCCGCCTGGCACCAGGAAACCTAAGTCCGTCTCCTGAGGGCACAGGCCTCATCCCCGACACCTCCTGAGCCCGGGGTCTGGAGGATCTCGCCCCGTCACCCCTGGACCTCCATGTTTTGTATCTCCGTGTGTTCCCTCCTCTCGCGGATTTTAACCTTGTGGCGTCCCAGGATGGATTTCTTGATGACGGACTCTCGGACTGTGCCCTGACCTGCCTTTGGACCCCATTCTTTGTCTTCCCCGTTCACTGTCTCACGGATTGTCACTATTTGTTTGTGCACTATTAAACCCCTGTGTATTCCTTTTTACCACGCCTCCTGTTTTCTCCAGCTCTTACCGCATCGCATAGGGTCTACTACATGACCCGACACGGATTTCAGTCCGTGTCCATGACAAGAACATGGGCAGGAGACAGACAATCCACGTCTCACTGAAGATCTAGAAAGAGACAGTTTAAACTGCAAAAACTAGAATGTTTTGCAGGCATTAGGATGTTTGCTTCACAGCACTGGGGCCCTGGATTAATTTCCAGATCTGGGGCACTATCTTTGTGGAGTTTGTATGTTCTTTGCATGTTCACGTGGGTTTTTAACAGGTGCATTCCTTCCACAGTCTAAGGACTTACTAGCACCTGTATGTTAATTGGATTCTGGGAAAACTGGCCCTGGTGTGAGTGTTTGCCTACACTGTTATGGACTGGCATGCAGTCCAGGGTATATCATGTTTTGCACACATTGCTTGATGGGATAGGCCCCAGCTCCCCACCCCTGAATTGGATGTTTTGCTTTCCCTTTTGAGCACTTCCAGCATTGGGTCTGTTCTGGTATTTTATTATTTTTTAAGTGTACACCAGAAAAAACAGGGATTATTCCTGCATTACTGAAAAATACAGTACCTTAATGTTGTGAGCTATAAGTGACTGATATATTTATACAATAAAGAACTATAATAAAGTATATATTTTGCATTTATTACAGACAAAACTAACGAAAGATAACAAAACCTTTCTATAAACACTACCTGTACAGTACACCAAAAGTAAATTTGGCATTTTCAGCCCTGGTTCTGGAGAGCCCTGCTCCAGCAGGATTGATAGAATATGTGGTCTTTCAACAAGCTTTATAATCAATGTGTTCAATTAAGTAATTAAGAGTCCATTTGAACACAAATTGAACAACCCTTCAGCCTTCAAGGACCAGTGTTGCCTTCACTGAAACATTATTCCCTTAATTAATCAACTGTGTTTCTAATCATTAAATATCAGGTAATTTAGGGTGACCTTAAAGAATAAGTGGACTGGGGAGCTTCCAGTTACCAGTCATTTTTTTCCAAGTGGCAATATGGTAACCAGCCGTCGGTTTAAAAGGGGATGCTAATAATCCTGAAATGTCACAGATCAGAACAAAAGATGTGTTTAATGCCAATTAGGTTTTAGCAACAAGGAACCTAAAGTGCTTTGTAGAGGAATGAAACATTTGATATAAAACACCAGAATTTGCTCCTGATTCATTAATTTCCTCATTTACTGGCAACCCTTTAAGCACAAGGTGAGGAACCAATACTTGTTCCACTTCACTACTAGAAATAATCCTCTCGTTCGTTTGTGGTTGACTGAAAAGTAGCAAGAAAGGTAGAAACAATGCTGAAATACTTCTTAGTGACATCTAAGAAATCTGCCCTGAGGCTATTAAAACTGAAAATGCTAGGGGGGACCATTCCATTGGATGCAAAGCAAATATGATTTGGAATTGCAGCAGTTGAATGGTGTGTGGATTCATCCAAGAAGTCTGACATCGGTATGTATATTTCTAGCACTGGAGTATTACTTTATCAAGTATTATTAAGTGATAAGTAACATGCGCTCTCACACATGCACAAGTTCTTATACACGCACCCGCACTCACACAAGCACACACTTGCACACACATTCACACTCACATTCATGCACACACACACTCGCACTCACACAAACACTCACACTCTTATACACACTCATCACTCACACACAGTCACACACAGTACACTCACATGCACTCACACTCACATACACTTGCACACGCACTCACACACACTTGCACATGCACAAGCACTCACACTTGCACACCCATTTGCGCACACGGACTCACACAGGCACTCACACACTCGCACACGCAGTCCCACTCGCACATCCACTTGCATTCGCACACACACTCACACTTGCACACACACTCGCACAAGCACTCACACAAGCACTTGCAGATGTACTCACACTCACACACACACTCGCACACAAACTCCCACATGCACACGCATTCACACTTGCACATGAATGAATCACTACAAAAACTGAGTAGGTGCAAGAAAAGAAGAGTTTTATGAGCTGATTCAGTTTCACTATGGCTTATGTTTACTGTTCCATTTTCATATACATTACAAGATAAGATAATGATCTTATCTTATAATGATCTTATCGTATATGTTTATCTTGTATATCTTATATACATGTGTTTGCTATAATCTTTTTGTGGCTTCTGCACATCTGAGTTACATGTTTGACAGCTGAAAGTGCTAATTGCTAGTTTCTACATAGCTGGTAGAGAATTGTGTAACCACAGGACCCTTTAGATCTGTTAATCACTAAAGAATGTTAACAACTCCCCTTGACAGATAATAACTACATCAAACAATGTCCCATACACCATACAGTCTATGTCTTTAGTTTGTGTTATAATTAATAGAGACATTAGTGGGTGTACATTGATTGTTGAATGAACATTTAACAATTTTAATATAACTGGTGCCTTCGTAACTGTTTAAAGGGCTACAATTTGTAATTACTTAACTGTGTTTTGGCCCTTGTTCAAAAGAAGAAATAAAGAAGGTAAGGGTAATGACAAAGTGCAAAAGAAAAGTGTTAAAAATCTAGCTTATGTCAGTAGGACCTATTTGTACACATCTAAGAGCAGCTGTAAGGCAGTTAGCCTCTTCTCTGATTATAGGTGTTGAATAGCGGCCTTTCATCTGTTTTCTGCGCAGATGTAATTGGAGTCTATAACTTGCCTCACATATCCTCTTGAAGGAATCTAAAACTTTTCCAAAACTTGTATCACAGTTGAGATGTTTGGTCCAACTATTATTATGACACTTGGATATGACTGGAATCCTGAAGATTATTTCTATAATTTTCCCTCTATTAATAAATATAAAGGAGAACATCAAAATGAAGAACAAATGTCAGTATTCTGCAATCTTTAGAGAAGGCGCACGTGCACTGCAGCATCACCCTACCTGGGATTGAACCCACAATCCCCCATTCAAGGACCCTAATTTATAGTCCCACCTGTGGCATACTGGTAGGAATATACACTGTATATTACAGTGGACTGTAGACTGATCCATTATTTAGCCTTGGCTTCCAGTAAGTCAATTATACATATTAACCATGTTTTAACTCATTATTTGAGAACATTACAAGACACTAGGTGTCCAAAAATATTACATATCATAGTATGTTACAGGTTTTGAGTAATTAAAAATAAGATTCAATGTGAACAGAGAGCCACTATCTTTGATTGCTGATTAAATTGTCGTAAAGAAGACATAGGAAGGGAGACAGAGCAAGCAGTTCTTCAAACTATTTATTTTAGTATAAAATCACTACATTTTGTGAAGCTTATTTGCTTTTCTTTAGAAGAATCCACATAGTTCACATTACTGTATTGTGCTTTGCTGAAAATGCTGAAAGCTACTATTTCAAGACTGAATCCTTATTAATCATTAATCTGTTCTATATTAACAGGTTGTTGAAGGATTAAATTATTTGCTTCAGTGCGCAGAACTTGAAAGCGTTGCTAGGGGAACCTACTTGGAAACGAATGTGAAGCCAAATTACAGAACACAAAGCACAAAGTTAAGACCCGTAAACAATGAGGGGGGTGAGAGGGGAATTTTTGACCTTGTGAATAAACTTGAAGACAGTACATGCTGAATGATACTGTAAGGCATTGCATAGATGGGGCGGAAATGAGCCATCTCCTGTAATTATTCTTTGTCTATCTGACTGAGAGAGAAAACCTGGATCCACTTGTCTTGTTAGCGGGTGAAATAAACATTGCAGTTTAATGGGCTCGTGGGATCTGAGGAAACATGCTCTGTATTTCCCTTGTTCTCGTCAGCTGTCAAATGGCTGTTGTTGCAACTTTAATGAGTCTCTTAGCAAATCCTTTCAACGTTTTGTTAATGTGACTTGAAAAAAAAAATCCTGTGTGCTTGACTCTTGATTTTGTGAGCTGTTTTGTTCTATAAAATTAGTTTTTTTAAGAGACCCATAATTGCAAAATTTTAAATTTAGGTGCAGAATCAGATGAAGAAAGAAATACAGGAATAAAAGTATTTCACCGCACTTACAAATATTTAGCAATCAAAGAAGCAGTATTTGGTATTATGAAGCACTTAAAGCAGGGCTTTTACTTATCATTTGTGGAGAATTCAGAAATAAGCCTAAAAATAAAGAGAGGTGACACTTTTGCTCCTCCCTGTCACATTGCCCCCAATACTCTCCCCTATGTTTCCATTCATTTTAGGACATTGGAAAACTTTAACTGGCAAGAACCTGGGCTTTTACATTTTTAACATGTAATGTTACTGTAAATCTAAAGGCAAAGACAGTCAAATGATATTACAGTATATTGATAAGGAAAAAAGCACATAATCGGTTTTGGTTCTTGTTCAATCTAATTTATGTTTCGCGTCCTTTGCTTATTAGCATTTTGAATAAACTATTGTGAGTCATACCTTTGACAAAGCATTCCTCCTTTTATTAAATACACTAGGTAGAGGAGTCAAACAACGGAGGTGATCTTTATATTTACGTTCAGAAGTTCCCAATTTTTTTGCAGCTGAATATCTGTTTTTAAGCAGGGGCGCCCACACACATAGATAGACATAATTCAATTCATCTTTACATGAGCGCTTGTTTGGAGGTCAAGGAGTGCGCGTGTGTGTGTGTGTGTGTGTGTGGGGGGTTGCTGGAGAATAAGGGTGGCACAGAGGTATCTGAAATCATAAGGGTTCTTTGTGTGTAATGAAACTGTTCTCTGAGGGTGATTGATAATGATAAAAGGAAAAGGTCAGCCAAGAAGGGGGTTCCTCAATCAGCATCTTCCGATGCCTGGTGACCTTTAATTAGGCTGGGAGTAACGTTAACCTCTTTACTGCTAGGGGGACAAGAAGCTAAGTATGTTTACGTGTGTGTGTGTGTCTGGAAAGATGAGCCGCAATGACACCGGCAGCTGTTTGGTTTTAAACAAACTTTGCTACAGTAAATATAATTCACTATCTCCAGCACAGTTCAATCTCTTAGTATTACATTATGTTTTACGACAGTACAACAATAATGGACTGCAACGACATGACAGTCCATATTTGTTTATTTTTACGAAAAGGTTAATGGAATTTAATTTATGTAATTAGAGGCATGAGACAACCAGACACAGTACTGTAGCTCATTAAGCTTTGAAATTGTTCAATGTATTACTGTTTTTGGCAGTGGGAGGAATTTGCTTAGGAGTCATTTTGATAAGGCAGAATACATAGACTCACATAAGCAGGAGACTAAAATATCTAAACCAAAACAGAATTCGAACCGAATTTATTGATGCATAAAACAAGGGAAGTAAGTCCCTGACCTCCCAGACCACACAATATTGACATTTTGCTCCTCTTTGAGTCTCAGCGGACCAGGAAGTGCATTAACCTTGTCACTCACCTGTAAATATTCATTCATTTCATTATGTAAAAATTTCCAGCCCTCTTGTTCTACTTTATAAGGAACTTAAACACCAGTTTTGTATTAATGTAATTTCAATTTTGTCCCCATCCATTGATGGTCACCCCACCCCATCGACTGGAAAATATGCCTTAAACAATGAACATATGGAAAACATTCAAAACATCCCTTATTAGTAGTAGTATGTGTAGCAGTAGCAGTAGTTTATATAAACTTTTGATTTTTTCTCTGCAAACATTTCATTTTCTTACCTCCGTTGATCCTGGTTTTATGTTTTGAACTGGTAAAACAATGTAGTGAGAACCAAGCTTTTACTGGGATTCACACAATGACATTTAAAAAATATATATTTATTTTTTCTTTCGAACACTATAAAACAAACTCTTCAGAACCAAGGTAGAGACACTGCACAGCAAATTAATCTCTTTTCATCTGTTTTCATTCTCTCCAAGCTGAACCTCAGTCTGTCTAGATATGGCCACACCACCCTAAATGCCTTAAAACGTGATAGTCAAGATGTTGTCAAAACCCGCAGTCCCCAAAGCAACTACAAGAAGGGCCTTTGATCTCAGCCTTCAGTGTTTATGTTTTCTTCTTTCCACCCTGATTAGCTGCTTTTTTCAAGCATTTTCTGTTTTCATCTTTTGCAAACCCCCTCAGTGTAGGAAACCCCCCCTCGTCACACTGCCACTACACACACCTACCCTCATCTCTCCTCCCTCTCCTCAGACTCAGAGTATGGGATTTTGGGTGGGAGCAAAGCTCTCTGACAACTAGGAAGTGGGGTAAGGAACAGAAGAGGCACTTTCAGTAGCTGCTGTGCTCTTTTCCAAAGCAGAGGGAGAACTTACATATTTCAAGTCTCAGCTGCTGATCAGTGATCAGGTAAGAGCATGCTGGCTTGAGTGTAAGCCGTACAGCAAGTGAATAGTGGTGTTGTGTGAGGTCTTAATTCTGACTACACATTTCCATATTTGTCTTTAGTTGTCTGTTGCAGGTTCATTATTGCATTGTAGTGTTGTAGTGCATTGTAATGCTGTTTTAACTTGCTTTGTTTTGTGTAGTACTTTACTTTGAATTTACCATTTAATGCTTTGTGTATATGTTCATACACTAATGGTTATGGGTTTCACCATGATTGTTTTACTTCTTTATCATGATATAACCAGCTTACATTTTTTCCATGAGGTATCTTTCACTCAATTTAACCTGTTTTACCTTCCACGAGTGGGTTACAGAACTTGGATTAAATTATTATTTGTTTTGCTTACTGGATAGACTTACAGAGAAGAAAATAAGGCTGTAAATACAAAACATACAATTAATAAATACAGTACAAATAATTAATTAACAGTTAATGTCTTACCAATTCCTCTTTTTCAAGCATTGTTCTGAGTATATGGTTTTGATCAAATTTTGAAATCTTGTTTTTAAGAGTTTGGTGCTCTTAAATGGAAAAGGGTGTTGTGCTTTTGATAAAATTAACTACTTATGTTATAGAGAGGAGAGCAATAGGTTCTCAAATTTTAGAATTGGTCATTAGAGTAACATTACACTTAAAATAAATGCAGCTTTGTATTTATCAGAACTTTGAAAGTCAGATTTTATTATGCCACCCAACAATTTGGACACTAGAAAACACTGGATAAGTTCTTTTTCTCCCTGAATGTATAGAAGATCAATCAGTTTAAGAAGGTTTTGAGGAATTTAAAATATCAAGCTATTCCTCTACCCCCAATGTCCTGCTCACAAAGAAGCATTTATATTGTAAATTGTAATTGGTTGGAATTGTAAATTGTAATGTTGGAATTGGTTAATTAATTTACAGCACTTAAGTGATGTATAAACATGTGTCTATCTAGTAAGTATTCAATGTCTTATATACTGCAATAATTTGATTTAATGTTTAATTAAGGCTGGATTGTCCTTAACACTGACCTATTTTTCATATGCTTCCTTCAAAACATTTAGCTTATTCTTGGCAAGACAAATGCTATACAGTATGTTAAGTGAAACAAGACAGCAGTTCCCTGTCTTTGGTGAGCAGACAATGGAATTCCCAGCTGTGTTAAGACAGTTGTCAAGGAAAATATGGCATTTGTCTGAAATTGCAAATGCTTAGTGTTGTGTGCTCTAAGAACAATTGTTGGCAAAGAAAATTTATAGTTTAAGCATTCTTTGAAGTGAAAGGAGTACCGATTATTATCATAAAGTAACAAACATTATGCACGGTTGCACATTATGCATATCATCAGCAAAAAATCTAAACTCTGCCTGTGGTTTTCTGATTTGGTTGCATTCTACATGATGTTCAGTAATGGGTTCACAATGGGTTCAAAGCAATTAACAGATTATCAGTCATCTTGTGTGAAACAAGAGATGACTCAGAATTACTTAAACCAAAGAAGCTCTTCATAAACGCAATCCTATCATATAAGGCAAATTATCTTGTAATTATAATAAATTCTATAACCATTTGCAAGAATTTTATCAGTAACAACATTTGAAAGGATCTTCATAATAGAGTGCATATACTGTACAGTATCTAAAAAACAAAATGTAGATTACAAATTTCACCCGAAGAAGACGATCTGATCCCCTGGGCAGAGCATTATGAAGAAGCATTTAATCCAGAATTAGGAGGTAGAGGTTGTCCCAGTGACAATGGCTAAGCAAAACTGCATCCTGTGAGAGGCACAGGCCACCCACCCAGAATGCACTGGGATCTTTTGATATGGGCAGAAACAACATGACCAGTTTGGGTCCACCCACAAAGTACTGTAACGCTTACGGCCGACAAGCACTGTGTGTAAGAGCCAGCGTACCAGAGCGGGTGACGTCACCGCCCTTCCCTGTGATAGCAGGACCACAGCTACTGGGCTGTGGAGAGATCTCTCTTTAGCTCATGGGGCTAGGTCGCTGCAGAGAGACGCGGAAGTCCCGGGTTCGAGCCTCCAGTCGGGATGGGGCCGACCAGATGCGGCAAGGGCGCCCGCCTGAGCCCCCGTTGCGTTACATTGGTGTCAGAGTGGGATGGGATAGCCCTTCGCCGGGGACGGCGATTTAAGCGGGGGAGAGTGTAACACTTACGGCCGACAAGCACTGTGTGTAAGAGCCGGCATACCAGAGCGGGTGACGTCACCGCCCTTCCCTGTGATAGCAGGACCACAGCTACTGGGCTGTGGAGAGATCTCTCTTTAGCTCACGGGGCTAGGTCGCTGCAGAGAGACGCGGAAGTCCCGGGTTCGAGCCTCCAGTAGGGATGGGGCCGACCAGATGCGGCAAGGGCGCCCGCCTGAGCCCCCGTTGCGTTACAGTACTATATATCAGCCCCCTTAAGTTGACCGCCCCACAAACAGCACAAATTATGAAACCCCATTAATTCGTTAGTGCTGCATTTGTGCAGGTTTGTGCCGTTTAAAGTAGCGTGACTCTCTACAAGGAAGTTTACAGGTGTAAGAGCCATGTGATGTTTTAATTTGGTTATATAAGTTTAAAAACAATCCTGTAAATATGTTGATGTTCTACTATTTGAAAACCACATTGTGTTGTTTACGGAAATTGCTCATATGCCTTTAAGACTGTCAATCGCTGATGTTGATTAATGTAAATTCTAGATGATTTAGTTTTCAAAAGCCAGAGAGGAATTTGAGTGCAACAGTTCTGACGTGCTTGTGTAGGTGCGTTTTTGTTTAAATGAGCTTTGAGGAATAGTCTTGGTATTGTGGAAAACGTCTCCTTTTTTTGTTTGACGAAAACAAAGTGAATGTGAATAAAACACGTTTCATTTTTAAACCTGGCGACGTTTATTGTGGAGTCTACACGGACAACGTCAGCCATAAGCTCGCCTTTCTTACGGTGGAATTCGGATACTACAACAGGTATCAACGAAACTCGGTACTTTAACTCCCGAATGTGATGAAAACAATGGGTGCAATTTGTTCTCTGAGTCTGTCTGGCCGGGTGGGGTGGGTGTTTAAATATTTTTCATTATGTTTTTCTGGCTTGATATCACTCTGAGACGTACAACAACAGCAAGGTCAGGACCACCAAATCTTTCAGTTGTGATCTTTTGATGGTTTGACCCCAGCCTTTGTAATTTCACATCTTTATGGTCGCGGAACAAAACAGAGCTTTAATCCTTTACGTTTCCTTGAACACTGTAACACACCAGATGATGCAATTTTATAATCAACTCTTTACTTACTAATATGCTGTGTTTTGTAACCGTATAGCTTAATAAGCATTATAACAAAACTTTTCGCTTTGGATTTTATTGGATTCTATAGCAATACACACAGTTTACTGGATATATTGTAAAATGTCATTATCTAAACAGTTAAGGTGATCTTTACAACACAGAGGCAGCAAATGAACAGTTTAGCTCGTACCCTTAACATTTTAAAGACAATAAATATCCATAAACATATGAGCCTCCTTAGATGTGAATAATACTTAAGTCATGACGAGTGCCAACAAGTTAACCATCTATGACATAAAACTGTGGTTGTAATGTATGTAAAATCACTGTGATTGTAAGATCTGTTTTTTTTTTTATTTTCTAAAGCACGTTTTCCTTATCTTTCCCTATCATGACACGCTGTTGTCAAATGCGTGACTATGGGATACCATTGCGACAAGTCCTTCACAGCATGTCATGATAGGGACCGCATATATATTGCAGCAGTGCAACAACAGGGGCGTGACTATCGCTACTAGTACTATCACGACAGGCGCCTTGCTTCCACAGCACCCTGGCACCACTGTAGCAAAAAAGAGGTCATAATATCATGACATGATTTACACAGGACTTTGTGTCAGGACATGGCACATCTTGTCAGGGTATGTCATATCGCGAAATATGGACGTCCTGACGTGACACGGGCCCAGGGCGTTTTGTCGGGATATGCCGTATCGCAATATACGGAGTTCATGTCGGGATATGCCATATCACGATATACGGACTTAATGTCAGGACATAGGGGCAGGGCGTTTTGTCGGGATATGCCATATCATGATATATGGATTTCATGTCGCGACATAGGGGCGGGGCGTTTTGTCGGGATATGCTGTATCTCGATACATGGACTTCATGTCGCGACAGTGGCGCCAGCGCAGCTGATAATAACGCGGCTGTTATTGTGATGTGATCATGATGCGCGCCCCCCTATTGTGACACGCTGAATCATGAAAGCGCTGTGGATGCCATGATGTTCTTTGTCTGCTATTCAGTTTTGAGCTCTGTGTGACTTCTCTTAGATTGATCAGTTATTCGAAACCAATGGATGCGTTACTGTATATGCAGCACACACGGTTAGTATTTGACAGTATTTGGACCAAGAAGAACATCCATCACCATTGTATCTACATGTTTTCGGAACTTCCGCGGTGGCGCTTTACCCAATCAGAGTGTTGCTAATCGTTTCACCCAATCGTGGCCCGAACTGTTCACCAAGATTCAGGCCGGGGGCCAATCACGGCTCTGAGAGCTGTAGGCTATCAGCGCCAGGTGGACCGATTGTTTACTGTTTCCTGGCGCTCCTGCCCTGTCAGTTTGTCCCTCACGTCACACAACAGGGAACTTGCCAGCTGTGCTAAAGGAGAACTCCCTCAGCCCGGGCTGCTGAGATCCGTGTTATACGCAGGGGTGTATTCGTTACACTGTCAATGATAATCTATTTTTAAATGCTTTATTTATTTGCAAAATAACTACATCGGCTTATTTTTTATTTTAACGTCTTTATTGATTCACAATGTCCCGTATTATTCGAAATAAATACATTTTTTATTTGCAATATAACTGTCTCCGCTGTTTTCTATAATGAATACATTGTATTTGAACATTTTAATCGTATATTTAAGGTAAGGGAAATACCTTCTGCTTTGTACTTCAAAAATGAATAGAAATGTAAAGCCTATAATCATTATATTATTATGCTTGTGCTCTCGTGTTGTACCAGCGGTAATTTGGTCCTGGTGTTGTTGGGATACAGCAACGGTGTCTCTTCACCAATAAAAGGAGTACACAAGCAATAAGTTTTTGCGATTTGTTTCGTTAAAAATTAAGAGAAAACAACTAACCCAATGAACTAACATAGTAACTCCTCCCTAAATGAAAGACTGGTTATTAGTGTAAAGGGTGCAAAGGCTTTATCAAAGGCTTTATGGTGGTCGTGACCTTGCTGTTTTTGTCAGAGCCATAAAAGGAAGGCGCTATATTGAAACCTATTTTAAAATCCATCCAACCGGACCAGACAGATTCAGAAAACAAATTGCACACATTTTTTTCCATCACATTCAGGAAGTTAAAGTACCGAATATGTTGGCACCTGTAAACTTCCTTGTGGATAGTCACGCCATAACCCGAAAAAACAAGGCGTTATATCTCGGAAACTAAAGCAGCACAAACGGGCACAAACGCAGCCCTAACGAATGCGGTGGGTTTCGTCGTTTGTGCCATTTGCTGGGTGGCTGGGGGGGGCAACTTCATGGAGATGGGCAAACAAACATGTCCTGGGTCATTACACTGCATACTGCAAAAGACACAACTTCACCTGGGAGAAATATGACGATCGAACAAAGGCGCTCATTTCTGTCTTCAGAGGTCAAGGTGTGCCCTCACGCTGTACTCTACACCAAGGATTGACCAGAAACACAAAGATAACTGTGAGCTAATCGTTTCATGTTTGCGCATAAGAACACTGTAAATACAAACACGTGGATAATGACAGTTTATTAAGGAACTTAGATATATGTTCACTTCTGATATGTGAAAATAAAAATATTTTTTCAATATTGCCGCGGTCTGCATGTGTAAGACGGTAGACTTTCCAATGTTGCTTCTTCTGTGGTATGAACTACCCGTGTCAACTTTGTACGTAGTGCCCCTTAAAAACACACTGGTTCTTCTTCACGTTGTGAAGAATGTGCTTTGCACAAAAAGACGAATGTGCTTTGCATAAAAAGTGAAACAGTAGTTTTGTTGTTCATAAAGTTGCAAATTCAAGCCTTTTTAAACATGTGACAGATGGGTCAAATCTTTACACGTCACTTGGTGGATATGTTTATTTAAAAAGGAGAGGTAGAAACTGATTACTTCTTCAGATTTTGAAAAAAGGACACTGCTACAAAGGATTAAGACGTGCTCATTAAAGCCTCTTTGTAAGAACATGCAATTTTTTTAAATCTACACCCGCTACTCTTCTGATTAGGGTATGATATTAGTGACAAATTTAATTTTCCTGCTCACACAAACGCACAGAAGATACTGGTATTAAATGCAAAATGCACCACCGCCACCGCCCACCCAGTCAAAGAGAGAAACAAAACAGGATTGTCATCCTCGGCAGACAGAGTCACTGGAGGTCAAGGTCGCCGTGCATGGTCACGTGATCACCCGAAAAACAAGGCGCTATATCTCGGAAACGAAAGCAGCACTAAAAAATGAGCTGAGTTTCATTGTTTGAGCTGTTTGTAGGGGGGCAACTTCACGGAGTATATCCCAAGCAATATGAGACTAATTTCAGCAAAATCAATTCAAAATATTCAAACACTCTCCTTCATAAAAAAAAACCTCATCAGGCTGCTCTTTTGGGCCAGCAGCTCTTCTGGCCATCATCGTCTGTTTCTGCCATCACAACCTTCCAGTCCCAAACTAGCTTGTACAGTTACAGTACCTGATAACTCAGGTACCTTTCCTCTTACTGCCCCTCAAGCTGCTCTCCTGTTCGCCCAGCACCTTCGGCTGCTCCCCATTTCCATGACACCTACTTTCACACGGGTCTCCGTGTCACCATGGCAGCCAGAACCAACACGATTCTGACATCGTCATAATTCTCTTGTGAAAATAACATCCTGCTCACCTGCACATGTCGGCAAGTGGTTCCTATTTCACCTGTTCACCAACCCTTGGCACACATGCTTCTCAAGCACCACGTTTGAACCCATTCACTCATACAACTGCAAGCTTGTAACTCATTCAGTCATTTGGTATACGAACGTACTTGGCTAAATATCCATTCAGTATCCATTCAGTGTGTTGAACTCTGCATCAGTGTTTTGGGGGATTTTGGGGGGTGTCTGGACAGCCTCATCCTTTCAGTGAGGCTGCCAAATTCCCTCAACAAGGTGAGCTATGCCAAATATACTCTGCATATTTTCGCTCTCTCTTGCATTTGATAGGATCTCACACAACTACTGAATTTCAGTTTGAATTTAAAATCTTCACACTGGTTTGTTTGTGACATATAAAATGGGGAATATGTTCTCGATTTCCAGAAGATTCTACAAGGACTGAAGGTTGGACTGTGAAAGTAGAACTGTTTAACCCTCTCCAAAAACATATATCTCATTAGGGAATAAATACTTTGTAATTGCTTGTAACATAGTGCCCTCCCAATTCTCATGTCTCATTAGGGGATAAAAGATCCTGTAATTGCTTGCAAAATTCTTGTGTTGGTTAATAGTTTTTGAAGGCAAAAGAAGTCTTTCATTATGACTGTGAGAAGTACAAGTGCAAATGATTCAGGAATGTCACGAATGACATTGAACAATCCCACCCTGAAATGTTACTCTGCCACAGGCAAAATGTAGACCCTAATTCCCACGTCATCTTCGGAGGAGTTTTAAAAAACATCACAAAGAAATAAGCTAAAATAAAATATTTCTATTGAGAAAGCCTGAATGTGCAAATATGTTGTGCTTTACCTAATTCCAAGACATCATCTTTTGTTTTTTAAAAATAAAATGAATATATAACACATTTGCGCATAAAAGTTCTGTACAAATTATTTCAGTATGACTTTCAACAGATTCAACAGTGACTTAGAAACATATTGTTTGTAATAAAAGTCAGTCTTTCTGCCTCCCCATCTGAGTTTGGGTCATTTCCAGGTTTTGTAGTACAGTGCTTTAAAAAAAAGTATTAAGACCCTTGCACAGTTTTCGCATTTTGTTGCTGTTTGAAGAAGAAATTAATATATTATGTACACAACCTTTAAAACACCTTAAAAGCAAAAGATATGAAATAAATTAATAGATTTTAAAGTGAAAGATATTGCATGTATTACATTAACAGATATTGAAATCCTTTGCTGTGGCAAATTTAAATTAATTTAGTATACAAAATTACTTTAGTGAGCCACACAGTTAGTTGAATGTCTTTGCTCTGTGTGCAATAATAGTGATTCACATGACTTCAGAATTAATATACCTCAGGTCCCTCAGTCAGATTGAATTTCAAGCAGTGATTCAACCATAAAGACAAGGAGATTTCCAGAAAACTCATGGATAAAGTTATAGAAAGGCACAGATCAGGAGACCCCTAATGTCTCATTGAGCATGATTTACTTGATCATTAAGAAGTGAAAGGTAACCACTTGCTAGACTGCCCCTTCACACTGAACAGCCAGGCAAGAAAGAAACTGGTTGGGAATGCCACTGTAAACTCAGCAGTGACTTTGAAACACTTACAGAGTTCAGTGCTGAGATGGAAGAAAACGTGTGCTGGTCATCAATATTCCACTCCCTTTGCTTGTAAGAAAAGAAGGGTATTTCAAATCCCACAAGGGGTTTGCAACAGAGCACCTGAGTGCCCCCTGCAAAAATGTAGCAAAAGGCCGGATTAGACCAAATTGAACCTTTTGGTCTTGATGCCAAACATTGTATTTGGCGAAGACCCAGCGTGACACATTTCCCTGTCATCACTACACCTACAGTACAGCCAAGCACAGTGGTGGCAGCTTTATGCTAAGGGGTAAGCTCTCATTAGCGGGAACTTTGCAAGATTGGCTCAAGGCAAAATAGCTAAAGGAAAATAATCCACCAAGCATAATGGACAAAATTGTACCAATCCAGTGTGCCAGTATGTTAAGTTGGCTGAAACGTGATTCTGGCTGTAATTGCTGCCAAAGGTCCCTCAAATCTTGAGTTTACAGGCCTGAATACTTATGCAATCAATATTATTCAGGTTTTTTTTCTCTTTAGTTTTTCCTGAAATGTACTGTTATCTTACCCTTAGAAGTCTTGTGGGCATTCAGGTTTACATGTTAAGTTTGAAAAAATATGTATTACTTTGTATCTTAATTAGGCACCATGGGAAAAGATCAAAACTTTTGCAAAGCAAGATTTATTAACAATGTTTAAAAGAGAGATCATTTATTCCAGAGCCGTCTTTCATCAGAATGGCAGAAAGCTTGACGTTCACTTTGTCTGACGGGGAGTATTATAAGTATGCTGCAGAACAAAAAATAACATCTTAACTGAATCTATTTTCGAAACTTTTTATTATAGTACTGTATTTGCAATGGAAGAAATTGTATATTGTCAGTGTTTCTCTGAGCTTGTTCACATGCAGTTTAACTGTCTGTCAGCTTAAATGCTTTACTGTAGTATAGGAATATTCTATACATGACTGTTGTGAAACAAAGCTTTATGTATATCACCACCAGTACATACAAACACTACACACAAAGTCCTGGCAATACAGTTTTTATTTTCGTCTTAAGCCATGTCCATTGATCCCAGATTTGTGAGCCTAATCTATATCACGCTAAATTCCTCATTCTCCCCTGCAACTATTATGGCTATAAAGTCCTGCACACGAATTTAGAAACCAGGAAAACTACATAATTAAAATAATCAATTATAAAAAGAACTAAAAAAAATCACTGCATTTTTGAACATGTCTTTCTAACAAGGAATTATGTTTTCAGAAAACATTTATTTACATATGGTTTAAAAGTGGTGTAAGAGCACAACATTGTTTTCAGAACTGGAAGATGGCTATCAGTTGTTAAGAGATGGAAAATACCATTAAAGAGGATCATTAAATTAGATGACATCAAAGCAAAAAGCAGCAACCCTGTCTGTATTTTAGGCACAGATTAAACTGATAATATGTCTACAAATGCATGTGTGAAATTGTTTAACAGGCAAGAGTTTTACTGCAGTTTGAATTCAATCTGCTTTAATTCCATTTGTTTATACTGCTACTCTTAAAATTCTCTGCAATTATTGTTCTGTATGTGCAGATGTGAGGCTGTGGATAATTAATTGTTTAAAAAATAAAAAAAACAACAGAAAAGGACATGAGAGAGCAAGTTCATATTATGCAAAGTCTTTGCCACATTATAGATTTTTTTATATCTCCATGACACCAACAGATGGTCCTTTTGTTTTGGGTACTCTAAAAATTTAAGGACATTTTGGCATAACACATGAACAATTCATCAGGGAATAGTGTAACATGATTGTGGGAAAGTTTCTGGTGTTAATCTCTTTAAGGGTGAAGAGGAATTTCACCCTTTTACCCATTAAACAAGCCTAATCCTCTTTGTATTTAGAATCTTTCAAGCAATGTAACCTTAGCAGGTCCCTTTACATTACCAAACAGGAACATACAGTACATTAAATAACAGTTGTTACATTTTGATTAGTTAATCTATTTTCTGCAGCTTGGATTTACAGAAACAAGGCCACACCTCTCTCATTTTAATCTGATAAAAAGATAACTTGTGATAATTTTCCCATTATCATATATAGTGTATTGACCTGCTTTGCAAATATAGTATTGTAAAACGGAGACCCTAATCAAAGACCAAATTCTGCAAAATTGGAAACATGGCACCAAGAACTCTGGGTAAATTTGAACCAGTATGAAACCAACAAAACAGTCAAACTGTTTATTAGTCAGAAGATTATGCCTCATCTTGTTTTTAACATCTGCAGTGGATTAAGTATGGTGTATGGTACTGCATATTGTGCATAACCACTTCAGTTTATCCTGTTGTGCATAATACTTGACAATCAGTCTGCATCACTCACAATCATCAGCCTGCTTCGCTTGCCTGTCATCAGTCAGCATCGCTTTCTGATCATCAGTCAGTATCGCTCTCTGGTCACCAGCCTGCGTCGCTCACCATGAACTTCAGTGTTAGTCTTCATCCTGCATTACTGCTTCTCCAGTCTTCATTCTGCACCCTGCAGCGCTGTTTCTCCAGTCTTTGTTCAATCTTCATCCTGCACGGCGGCTCCAAGCCTTCGCTCTCAATCAAGGACCCTGCTCTGTTGGCCCTTCTTTCCATGGCTTCTCTCCGGGGCAGCGCTCGTCTTCCAGGACCCCCAGACTTTCTTCCTGCTGCCCTTGACCCTTGACCAAAGCAGCCCAGTTCCTGTGCTCCCAACCTGCCCTGAACGCTGGTGCCTCTCTTTGGCTGCTCTCTTCCCTGCTGCCTTCCTGGTTCTTTTGGAGCAGCCTGTGATGTCCACTGTGATGTTTGGGCTCTTCCCCACTTTCTTCCTTTCAGCACCCACTTTCCCGGGTTGCTTGGTCACTTAGTCACTCTTTCTTTCCTTTTTCTTTCCAGTCCTGAGCCACCTTTCAGTCCCCCAGCGAAGCCCTTTTCTTTCCTTGGATTCCAGGGCCCTTGGATAACTAGGGGGTCTGTCCACAGCTGTGTTGCTCCGAGGCTCCGGAAACTGAGAGCTGACTAGAGGACGGTCATGAGTGTGACCCATCCTCAGCAGATGATTTCCCCCGTCAGTCCAAAGGGCGTCTGGGTATCCGGTATCCAGACCAGGTCTGACCCTGCTTAATTAGTACAGCTGTTTACATTCTTTCAGTAATGGATGTTCAATTGTTAAAATCGAAAGTGTTGTCAGAAAAAGATTCCTGAAAGTATCAAAAAGTCTCTGTAATAATACATCTGTTTTGACTCAAATCTTTGTGTGCTAATAGTGTTACACAATTGTATCCATTAGCTTATAGTCTTTAAAGAGAAGGTGTTGGACATTGTATGAATTTTCACCTAAAAAATAAACAAACAAAGCAACAAAAACACACCTGAAGTAAACTTTTAATGTCACAGCTTAGCAGGATAAGTGAATTCAATGACAGTACATTCACTTAACAAATTAAGTCATCTTGCAAGTTGTGTGGCCGGTGATGGTATGGTAACCTGTAAGAGGAACCTAGATATTGGTGAAGACAACGTTTAACTTACAAAAAATATGTAAAAGTCAAACATTTTGTTTCACAAATGAAATGACAGCGGCCAAAGTAGTTTACATAGCTGATTCTCTTCAATGTTAATAGATTTTCCCATATATTTTAGTAGTTCTAGCATCTTTGCAGTCACAAAATGTATTGTAAAGCATGTGTAGTAAACTATATAAATGAAGCCACAGTTGTACTTGATATAAGTTTCAAGTGTCTATATTACATTCTGTCACTATAGCCTGATCAGAGAAGCATGTTCTGCCAACAGAACAGGCATTGTTAGTCACAGAGGACTAACGACTCCTTAATCTGACCCCCAGGGCATGATAAAATCACACAGCATGTATGAGAAGAAGTGAACAAATTAATAAAAACATGACACAGGCCTGAGCCCCTTCCAGAGAGATGTCAATGGTCTTATCGCATACTCTTCTTAAGCTTAGTTCTTCTTCCCCTTGGTCACAGAAGTAATTAGGCATTAAAGCCTGAGAGCAATAAAAATCCCAGGATGTTCTAATTAGAGTGGCTCAGCTACGGGAGATCCGTCAGCACAGGTAATAGCTCTTTGATACTGCCTGTGTAATTCCCTTCCATGTAATTATTCTTGGCACTCTTGTTAGAGATTTGAGGGAGCCACAATATGGTGTCAGCACCTGAGTCTGTCAGGGATGGGATAAGATTTCGGTAGGTTTGTACAAAAAGGTAAAGTGGCCCCAGGCTGCAGCGTTGTTGTCGGTACTGAAGACATTTGGCAAATAAGCAGGTTTGTTTCAGACAGAGTGTGTCATTATCCAAGACAGGGCCTCTTTTTTGAAACTGCTTTACTGAATGATGAAGGCCAAGTTTAGGCTGGTAAATGAGAAGGCAGGAAGGAATGCAAAAACAGAGACACATACTTCCCACACTGCAAAAGCACTGACTCCAGAATATGGCTGCTGCAAAATCTCGCTGACAGGCACTGAATTTCGCCATCAGGAGAGAAAACAAAATATGAGTGTGACTCCCCCAGCGACTCAGTCATAGCGCTCTTAACAGCCTCTACTGTTCTCTGCGACTCGCTACAATAAAATCAAACTGGTTTGATTTTCTCGTCGCGAGTCGGAAATCTTAGGGGTGGGCAGTGAGCCACATGTGTACTTGTGAGATAATGTGCCCATTATATTGCACGTTATAGCGCAATACTAATTCATTTACAATATTTTTTTAAAGGTGTTTTGTATTTTTAACTGTGTTTTATTTTTGTAAATTCTTTCTATGTTTATAAAGAAAAATTATATTTTTGAAGATGTTTATTTGTGGAAAACAATGCCCATGTTACATTTTTCAAGATGTTTCCATGCTCGTTCTCCATGTTGTTTGTTTACTTTCGTGCGGTGCTCCTCTTGTGTTCCACATTGATTGGCTGCCAGAATGAGGCAACCTCGCGGTACTTTCATGGCGCAATACGAGATTTGGAACCGTGATGAAAAGTTGTGAGGGAATCATGTATTTAGTCACCCACTGCAATTCCTAGTCGCATAATTTGACATGCTCTCCGACTAGAAGTCATGTCGAGTCGTGTTGTGTGATGCCGGCTTTAGTAAATGTTTGAGAGATTTAAGGGGCAGCAAAAAGCTGGCTTTTCTCACCAGAGTCGGGCAGATACACCTTAGGGCTACTTTGGTCATGGTACAGAAAAGTCTCTGATGTGATTCATTGTGTCTGTGCTGTGTCAATCGGGCCAGTATCATTCCCGCTACAAACACAAAAACACTGTTTTTGGCAATTAAGGATCACAGACTACCTTATCTATCTCCATTAGATTGGTGTTAGGACATCTGGCCATTTCAGTTGGAAACAAGTCAGTACTTTGTTGAAAGCAAATAAATACAACACAAATGATTTCACTTCATAATAAAATTCTCCTAACTCTGCCTCACATTAATTAATTGAGGACTCAAAGTTCCCATCAGCACGTTTTGTTTTACAACAATAAATGTTTTGTTTTTCCCAATCTCACTACATTTCTATGTATTCTTCCCTCGTGTATATGTATAAGGAATCCAACAAAGTCCTTGTTTTTGTTTTCTCTGTCAAAGACAGTTTCCGCCTCTGGCTTTTGCTGGGATTCAAGTCAGTGATTCTCATACGTGTAATTATCCACAACGTTGACTAATATTAGTGTTACCCGTCACCTAATTTGGTATTTAAAATGTAAATTTCCTTACATTCTGTATCTTAATTGCTTGTAATTTATTACTCTGAGCAGACCTAGCTGGGTAAGAATGTGTTGTAAGATCATTTCACTGGCGTATAACCTTTTTGTCTTCTCACAATTCCACAGTTGTTGGAATTGGGTTCCAGTTGTTGTATCCTACACTGTGGACATCACTCTGCACCTTTTTTCACATCAGTTGCAGAACTTCCCACATTCTGGCCGTGTGTTCTAGCTTAATAATATGTTGGATTTAGCTCTTCAAGATTCCTGAATCTATGATGACTATCTAAAATGACTTCTTTCCTTACCCTCACATCACCCTTGAATAAAAAGGTTGCATATCTTTGTTCTGTTCCCCTTGCTCTCACCATTTACGCAGCCTTTCCCAATTTGTTTTTGCTTCCGATAAAGTAGTAATAATGCATTTAATGTGATCAAAAGAGAATGTCCGTACACAAAAGTACTATGATTGGTACTATGACTAGTGAGTAGTTGGCAGCAGAAATACAGGACAGGGGTATTTTTCACTTTTTTGCTATAAATATGTAAATCATGTAATATTTGACCAGATTTTGTGGTAGTAAGTTTAATGAAGCAATACAAACCTAAGAGGCAATTATCATAATGCAGATATTTGATTGCTGGCTGTTGAGGATTTCTATCTGTAGAGTGAACTAAAGTCTAAATTAGTATCCAGATAGTCAGCTGCTGACATGCATTTTGAATGGGTGCAATTCTGCAATTCTAAAATGTTAATGTAAAGTCTACGAGTAAGACAAAAATAAACATAACAACAAAATTAAAAATTTTCAGATGGTATATGCAGTAGAGTTGCCAAATAGGTATTTAGAAAGCACCATGTTCTCAAGAGTCATGTATCAGTAAGCATTCCAAGATTATTAGAGGGTAATTAAATTAAAGAGCTATGAGTTTTCTTTCTCATATTATATCCTTGGGAAGCATTAACATGTGTACAATAAGCACTGTATCGAAACAGCCGTTCTTTTTCTTTTATGTTTACGGATTAAGTTCTTCATTAAGTTTTAGGAACAGCTGGATTTAAACAATTGTCTCCTGAATCACTAGATTCCTACAGTATTATTAAAACATAGATTGATAGCTATGTGTTAAAAGGTTGCTAGAAAAACCCAATGAAAAACCTGAACAGTGAGGCTTTGATTACTTACATATGGACCACTATGACTGACAGCATGAAGCTTGTTCTAATTAAATTATATGCCAGACAGCAAGCATTGTGTCTGGCTCCTATCCAGGTTAAACATTTTCTGGGAGGCTAATTACTATAAAAGTTTCACTGGCACTGAACACAGGCCATTTGATATGATAACCTAAGGACAGACAGAATGGACTTCCTGATCATTTACAGCAGGGATTTGAAATGTGACACAGCTGTACCCAGAAGTAATAAAAGTGGCCTTGGCAAAGTTATTTAGGAAGCCCCCATAAAACGCTCTCAAGGAATAGATTTTCCAATCCCCAAAAAAACGAGTCTGAGACAGCTGGAGCATTTAGCCTCCTTGCTGGTCAAGACCCCATCGTTTTTTCAGTATTATATGTTTTCACTTTTATCCAGAATGCATGACTTGCTATGATGTTCTTTTAAATACAGATCGTGTTCTCAGCAAGTTTTATTAAACATGTGCATGTGTGAAATGAAATAAGATGGCACCTGACTGATGTGAGAGCTCCTTAGATCCAATTCTGATAACATTGATTCATCACTTGTGACTGATATTTTGGTGAATTTCACAAACCTATGTGTGTTGATTTTGCAGGGGGGGGGCGGCACTCTGCGATAATCAGTTGGAATCAGAACAGAACAAAATTCAGAGTTTACTCCCTTTCCACAACCAGACCACCCCTTTACACTGACAGCCCCTCCTGGGGGCCTATGGTCATTCATCATCTGGCGGTGACCTCTAATCCTT
Source organism: Lepisosteus oculatus (assembly GCF_040954835.1). Lineage (NCBI taxonomy): Eukaryota > Metazoa > Chordata > Actinopteri > Semionotiformes > Lepisosteidae > Lepisosteus > Lepisosteus oculatus. Next base: position 34,125,664 of record NC_090696.1, on the reverse strand, counting down.
TCCAGAAGTCATACCTCCAGGGAGAGCAGTACCACTCAGGTCACGGGGCCAATCAATGGGCTGACTGTCCTAATTGTTCCACACCACACATCACTGCCTCCAGCCGAAGGCTGTGCCTTCACCCCTCAAGTCACTCGGCCATTACGCAAATTTAAACATGATGAAAAATGAAATGAAGTTGAAGGCGTATGTGAACCAAAAGATTGTGTGGTCAATATGAGCTGAAAGTCTATATGTTTATTTTGTCCATAATTCAGAACAATATGGAACACCATGCACTTTTTTTCACTTTCCCTTTTTTTGGGGACTGTTTATAAACACTTGTGCATGACTAACAAAACACAATCATTTTCTGTTTAATGTCTGGACTATTCTTCTATACGGTATGTTAGGTAGCACAACATTCAGTCTACACCAGTCTTTGAAACATCTTTACTTACATTTTCCAGACATGTTTTTAAATGTGTAATATTTCTGAACACAATTTGGATTCCATGAAAAATCATCCATGTTCTTTGCTCCTGAAATTATTACTCCACTGCAAAAAACCCCAACAAATAATCCGTGCTATATGTAATGTTCACTACTGGCAGTATGACGACTGTAATTATCTAAATGATTTTAAAAAGACTGAAGGTTTGAACAAAGTCTTATTTTTGCGTTAATGTACCATTATGCTAATTTACAATTTAAGTAATGTGAAACAGGTTACATATTTGTGTCTTATAGTACTGAAGGAGTGTAATTCGTACACATTGTCCTATTAAACAGGTAGTTCACAGTGAACCATTTGTAAAACATTTGGCTTCATTAGTACTTCCCTGCCACACTGATTTATGTCCACCACCAACCAGGCATTGTGTGAGGCTGTAAACTGATATTCAGACTGGCAGAACAGCAGAGAATGGCCTCTCAGATGAGGAATGTGTCACGAAGCAGTTCTTTCCGGGCCCTATGCAGACGACACGATCCGGTTGGTGAAGACACAGTAGGAATAAAATCATGCAGGAGAAGGGATGGAGACAAGGGGGTGTGTCCAAGGAGTGCAGGTGTCCAAGGGAAGTGAGTCCGGGGCAAACAATCCATATAGGGAATCCAAACAGGTAATCAGAATCAAAGGCAAAAGTCCATGGCCAGGCGATCCACCCGGGGGGGGAACAGGAACCGGGTCAGAACCGGCGAGGGGAATCAGGAACAGAAAGTTAAAAGCATAACGGAGCCAGACGCAACAGGACCCCAGGCTCTCATGAAACAGAATTCAATGAGGAACCTCGGGTGATGTCTATGCCTAGCTTCTAAGGTGGAACTAAAGAGGGGTTGGAATAAGGGACAGGTGTGGGGAATGAGGTAGAACGAGGAAGGGCTGGAGCGCCCTTAAGAGGAGGAGTAGCGATTGTGACAGAATGTCAGGAGAGCTTGGAGAGCATCTTGAATGGTTTGTAATCCTGCCATCTTGCTCTTCAAAAGTATTGCCCTGCTGCAAAAATAAATACCTATCAGGTTATCTTCAATGTATCTTTATGAAAACCACAACAGTAAACCATTGTTTCTTTCTGAGAAAGTTTATTGTTCGATAAAAAGTATCCACTTAGAAACATTCTATTGTAAGTGTACTGTATACCTGTACAGGGTTAGAGATATTTAATAAAAAATACTAAAGCAGGCTGAAACTGACAACAAAATGCTAGTGAAATGTGCTTTTCACTTGGTTCATGTCATATATGTACCAATATCTTCTTTAGATCATGATGTAGGTCATGATATCAATAAAATATTAGATTAATATTCAAGACTGGCGATTTAATTGATGGCGGAATATAATAATAAATAATAATTGCTTACACCTATATAGCGCTTTTATGGACACTCCACTCAAAGCACTTTACAAGTAACGGGGGCTCCCCTCCACCACCACCAATGTACAGCATCCACCTGGATAATGCGACTGCAGCCATAGTGTACCAGAGAGCTCACCACACATTAGCTATCAGTAGGGAGGAGAGCAGGTTTTATGTCTCATCCCAAGGACGGCGCCTGTCACTATACTGTGGCATTAGGACCCGCATGGACCGCAGGGTGAGCAGCGTATTTAAGAGGAAAAAGAAATGTGTTGTATTCTTCATTATGTAGGATTACACAAAACACAAAACAGTTTCTCAGTAATCATACAGTAGGTTAAAATTTTACAGAAATGAAAGGAAAATCTTCAGTGTTTTCAGTGGCCCAGTAGTGGTTGTTTCATGGCTTTATTTACTAGACAGTGAAATGTATGTCTTGGTCCTTATTAGGTCAGCACTGGAATCCTATTGTATTGCTTCCACCGGCTGGACAGATTGCAGCTGTGTTATTTTTTTTCCGCCTCCCTACTCTGAAAAATGGGCTCTTTTTTTTGCTTGACTATAATTCTGCTGGAACCAGAGGGCAAGTTGATAATGGGACAGATGACACAAGTTCTGATAATTCACAGGCCTGCATGAAAGCACATCTCATTCAAAGCAGAGAGAGCACAAGAAGAGGTATCTGGTAACAAGCCAGGAATATTGTCCAAAGGACAAGAGGGGAAAAGTCCTAATAAATAAACAGAGACGTCTCAAATTCTGTAAGACTCAAGTGTCACGATGACCGCCAACCTGCCCAGATCAGCCCCCAAGAGAGCTAACCAGTGCCAACACCGGGGCGATAATTATAAGCTCCGCCGCATGTGTTAACTCAGCACCAGACGCCCTACCGTGTGGCCGGCTGCAGTATTTAAGCCATTCAAACCTGCTTCTGGCTGCTCGGTATTGAGTCTACTCTTTGAGAGCTCTACCTGGCGTTTATTCTGTCTGCTTCATATCAGAAATAAGACCTAGTTTTCTAAGATCTGCAGGGTTAACTGCAAGGCTAACGTTTACCTTGACTCACTTGCAATGAAGCAAAACAGATTTTGAGTTATCAAGATGACAAGCTACTTACAATTAATGATTTTTTCTTTTCCCAGACCAGGCAAACTCTTCATGAAATCATGTTAATTTTCAAACATAACTAAAATATGTGGTTTTTGTATTGTATTGTGGTATTTTGTGGTAAAGTGATTATTTATCACTTTTTAAAGTCACAGCTGCACACTGTTGTATCCAAATGTATGTTTAATTCTTTTGTCATAAAAACATACAGTACACCTTTAAAGATTTAGAAAAAGAAGCATTTTAGAGATGTCTTCTGTTGCTCATTGGATGCTTTAAAACATGGATGGACAACAAAAGAAAATTAAAATTACCTCTTCATTTTTTTATTTTAGAAAGACCATGGTACTTTGTTGCATTTTTATTAAAACTTATAAAGGCATGGTCTTATCTTAACAACTGTTAAAATATACCAGTCATAATAGTGTAGGAACAGCATTCTGTGTGTGTGATTATAAACAAGCCAAGCATTTTCAGAATGCCCTGTTATCTTAGGGAGGACTGAAACGTCAGCCTTCTGGATAGTGTCAAGTCTGACAGAAATTGAGAGCTGCACATTTTTCTTTCATACTGTTTAGTTGAGCACAAAGGAGGTTTAAAAAGAGAGCTACCCCCTCTCTTCATGTCTCTCTTTCTCTGTCTACTGCCTTTCTAGATCACTTAAAACTTACTGCCTTGTGTTCTTTACATCTTGAACTCGCCTACTTTACCCAAGGACTGTTCCTGTGAGGTAGTAAATTAATTATTACTATTATCATTCTGTTTATGTGTTGTTCTTTAAACACCCTTTGACAATTTTCTTGCTCAGAATTAAATAGAAACAAATCATGTTGCTCCAGAGGATATCTTTCTCTTAATTTGTTCAACATTATTTGTAAAACTCTGAAGGTGGCAGTCAAGCAGAGGATTAAAATAGGTGTGGTAAAACAAAAATAACATTTAAAAGTATTTTTCAGTAATTTTGCATTAAAATGGGCTCTGTTTTGAAAAAAACTTCCCCCTGGAGCAAAATACTTGAAGTGGTCTTGTTTATCACTTATCACTAATAAGACATTACACTGGCATTTTAAAACAATCTTCTAACAAATCAATATGTAAATTGCTCTCTTACTGAGGTGAAGAAATTATCCTGCAACATCCTCAGCCGATCAATTTTGATTTGATTAAAGCACAAATTACTATTTATGATTCTTTCAAATTATTTTTAATTAGTGGTATCAGTCATGTTTGCTTAATATAATAATGTAATAACAGTAAATAAAAGGAGGTGCTGTATAAAATGTATATCTTAGATTGATAGTGGTGTTCATAATGGAATCATAGGAACTTTGTATTTATTTACAGGAAATTATCTTTTTATAAAGAAAATACAATAAAACAGTTTTTAAACCTACAAGTTTGTAAAGAAGAATCAGTAAACAACCTCTCTCGATTGCTATGTCTGTCATTTCAGCTGTTTATTCTCAGGAGTTATACACAATGAAAGTGACAATTATGTTTCTGGATAAATGTATGCTTTACTCTTTTTACTGTTTGATTTTCCTTGGTTAAAAACTAATAGATTTGAAACTGTTTGGTTCAAATTAACTTGGGAATTCATATTCAGTGTGCTTCCTTTGAAATAGTGTGATACTTTTTATTATGACACACATAGCAAAAAAGACATTTTAACTGACCTGTCTGTAATTTGTCATTGCTATTCTGTGTGATTCCTATATAAAATAATATTTTATGAAAAAGTAATGCTTGTCTTATAATTAATCTGTAAATGTGCATTGTGAATGTGTGCACATCAGTGTGACAAAGCAGAATTGTTTCTGCCTGTAGTTACTGATGAAGTGTTTCATGCTGTCATGCCTCTTATCTCTTAAGGCAGGGATGGAAGCCCTACTGTACGGAAACTCGCAGAGCCATCTGGTTTCACCTCCACCTCTGACCTGTTCACCTCTGACTTAAATTGCTTTAAATAAACTAATTGTTTAAATATGAAATGATCAGCTGCTGATTGAAAACTACATGTAAAACTTGTAGGACTCCTGTCTATAGGCCTGTGAAACTCATAACCTTGAAAGTTTGTTCTTCTGAAGTATGCAAAATATGGAAACATTCAACAGTGTTTTTTTGTTGGTTTGTGTTTTAGTTTTTGGCCTAACTGCAGTAGAAAATAATTCTGTAGTGCAATGGATCAATTTTCCATTTGTGGCTTGTTACAAAATTGCATTAATCTTTCAAGATAAATGATTAGGATTGGTAATTGCTACCAACATTGTTCTTATTCCTATGTTTCAGGGCTTCCCTCATTCAGGTGTCAGGTGGAAATTAATAAATTGGACTTCTGAAGAAGGCAAAATTCACCCACTCTTTTGTGGAAGAATTCGACACATTGTCATTCCTCGCTGTGTCTCTGTGTTTTTCACAGATTGCTCATTAAGTTCTGTTTAGTCAGAAATAAATGTAGGCAAGTGGAGATACACTGAAGTTGTTTGAAACAATATACTTGAAATTGGGTATTTCTGAAACTCAGGCACAAGCGCAGACACAAGTAAAGCCCAAACAAGAAATCAGTTGAAGACGTCAGTTAACATCAGTAATGTAGATCACAGCTGGAATGAAAACTAGCAGACACAAGGGTCCCACAGGATGGGGGCTGACGAACACGGCTGTAGAAGGTGATGGAAGACAGACAAATACAATTGGACAATTAATGCAGTTGTGCAGTACTAGGTGGCAAAGCCTGTTCTAAGTCCTTGTTTATCGATTCCCATTTTAGAGATTTTGAGCAGTTTAATTTCTCCATTACAAGTGCTGATGGTTAACTGAATCTCATACAGTACTTGATATATACTCTGATTCTTCAGAAGTGGACAAAAACTGAATTCTCTGTGTTCCTAAAAAATGTAAACTCCACACAAAGGTTTTAGCTGTCCATTGAGCTCCAGTTTGAAGCTGCAGTTGTTTGAAATAGCAGTTGTCCTTCTCTGGTCTCTAGAGGTATCTCTGGAGGTATCAGATTTTAGGCAGTTGTATTCTTCATAATATGTGACTGCACCAGCTGTTTAAAAAACGTCTGACAATTCAATTTAAATGAATTGAAGGTCTGAATGAATTGAAAACAGACATGCAAAGATCAAGACAATCTTCATTCATTTCCTTTTTTTTAATTATATAATGTTAGCATGCCCAGAGGGGTTGGGCAACCAGTTGACCTTGGACTGCTGGAGTTTTTTTTCTCCTTATTAAGGAGTTTTTGGTTCCTCTACTCCCTTGTCTTCTGGTCTTCTGTTCTGTATTGACAACATGTATGGTCACTTGCATTGTTAAGCACCTTGGGGCAACCTTATTGTGAAAGGCGCTATATAAAAATACATTGAATTTCATTTGTAGAAATCAATGTTCATGAATTATGAATACATTTTTAATCAGAATATGTTTCCCAAAATATTAGTGTGTTGAGACCCATATCCATACTTCTGACCACACTCGATTATTCGATCTGTGAAAGGTAAAAACTGTAAGTCCCTGTTGTAAAAAAGATTATTGTGAAGTTTTACTTCACAGGAAAAAATGTTATCATGAAGGTAAATGTCTTGCAAGAATAGTGCAAGAGTTCTCAAAGTGTATACATAAAATCCTAACGAGATAAAAAAACAGAAAATACTGTATACCGGGAACAAAAACAGTTTGAATAAACCACAAAATTGCCTCCACGCTTCTGAGAATGTTCAGTTCACTCTTCTGATTTTAGACATGTTTTCAGTTCAAATTCACTTGCACAAATATTTCTCTGGACAGACGCTTTCAGGCTTTGTTTTAGAAAGATTTAGTTTTTTTCAAATATATCTAAGCATTTTATCACTAACCTTGAATGTTGCAGCTGCAAAATATCCTTTTACCATTTAAGCACATGTGACACGCTTAAGAGCTCACACTGTCCTTGACTTTGACACTCCTTCATCATTTTAAGGGTGACAGAGTTAGGGTGATCAAAGATCAAGATAATGGTGGTAATAGGCCCATCGTAAGTAAATATTAATTCTATTTTAGCTTTGTTTGAGATACAGATATTAATAAGTTTTAGTATACTGTATAACTCAACTGAATTAAATTAACCTCAGACTGCACTGTATGAATCTATGAATAGATGAATACTGTATATACAGTATGTTTCTATTCTATACTTTCCCTGGCTTAAGTCATCTCCTCAGCTAATAATAATAATTGTGAAATGAAGGGTTTGTGAAAGCATTTGTGCAATATGGTTATGTGTGTTTGCTTGCAAAAAACAGTTTTTGATTCTGTGAGATTATTACATTATGTTATTACATTATTTATTATACTATTTACTATATCACATTTTAATTATTATTGCTACTTTATTACTATGTCCAGATCCTTCTTGAGTCTGTAGTGAGTCTCCAGTGACTCACGGCAAAACTCTATGCAAGAAACCATGCTGAACTTCTAATGTGACAAATGCATTTTTTTTCCTTTTTCAGCAATACCCACTTTTCTGGACTTCTGAAGGATGTTAAGAGTGAAAATACCCACAAAGCCAAATCGTCTGCAGACTTAGTGATTCCACAGAAGTTCATATTTATTGATACAGCCTTGAAACTCAACCCCTGATGAAGAACGGCTTTTTATCACAAGCACATGTGAGCACATTGCCTCCTCAACCACCGAGCAGAAAGACGTCCTTTTAAGCAGAAGGATATTTATCCTTTCTCCCACTGTTTTATGAAGAATCGGGGTGTGATCTCAACATGATGAGAGTGACATGGAGAATGGAGGAACTGGTGATCCTGTTGTGTGCTGTACAGTGGGCACAGGGCTCTCTGGTCAAAGTCAACAGAGGGATGAAGGTGATGAAAGGTCAGTCAGCATTCCTGCAGGAGGACGACCTGCAGTTTGATATCCCAAAAGAGAAGGATGCTTGCAAAGTGGAGGTCATCACCAACGAGCCTATCACCCAGAGAGTGGGAACACTGACACCACAGGTACTGCTGCACTTGGTACTGTAATCTGTCTTTACTTCATTTCTCATGGTTTGTTCTTTTTCTTTCTTTAAAAAGGATATGTGTTCTTTATCTATTTCCCTTTTTTCTTTTTTAACTTGATCATCTTCTCCTCTGAAAACGGTGACAGAAAACAATGGCCAATAAGGCCAAAACAATTGTAGGTGTTGGTCACGCTCGTTAGGCTCTAGATATTTTCTTTAGCCTTTTATGCTCCTTCTTTGTCAATGACCAGGGGCCTATGCTGGACTTCCAGAATACATAGTAGTTCAGGTGGTTCATAGTAGTTCAGTAGTTCACCCTCACACCTGAAGAAGGCTCCACGGCAGAAACGTTGTGTTTTCTTTCTTTTTTTTTTCAGCATGGAATAAACCTATTACTTGTTCCTTTCCAGAATACATGTCACTGAGATTCATTACAGAGGAAAGACTAAAAAGAAAATAAAAAAAGTGATGCTTAGAATAAAGTATCGCTCTAATTTATGTGAATTTGTGGAGGAGGTCATGATTTGTTACATTCTATTTAGTCATAAATATGCCACTTCATGTTCTTAATAAGGCACACTTAAAATAAACTCACTACTAACTCCTTAGACGAGACTTTAATTTATCTATTGAATTATTGCATTTTTTATGTTTATATTCTTCAGGACAAGGCATATTGCCAACATCTTCATAAGTTGTCGCTGGTTACATCTGAGATGTGCTTGGTCTACCTTTCATTTTGCTTTTTGTATCTGAGTAATGGAAATATCCTTTTGGACTGCACTGCCTTTTGCTATTTGCCCCTCTTGTTCTTGTTTGGCTCTTGTAAGGACTTTTATGAAAATTAGCAAACATTCGTACAAGTGAAACAAATCTCCATTTGTACTGTACTAAATCATTCTGGAATGAGGTGCACCTTTCAACAGCCTTATAATATACAGTATGACTTCAGCCCCAGTTTCCGCAGCAGGCTTGATGCCAGCAGATCGGTGAAGTGCAGCATCAATTCTCTGTGCCAGAACACGATTCTGTTGAGTTCCAACTTGTTCATTTATTCAGACCGCTAGTCACAGAACAAGAGAAACACAAATTGAAACAAGCTAAGGGCTGTATTAATAAAACTTTTAAATAAATACCTAAAGATTTTCCCTGACCCACAAAAATTAGGAAGGTGGCACTAATCTTTGGATAGTAGTTTATGACTTATTAAAACTGACTTAACTGTTTTTGTAACATTAGAATTTGGTATTTTCTGTTTTTGAACTCAGGTGGTAGAATTAAAATGGCACAAAGGTTATGAATATGACCCTATGTTTGCATCAATAAGATTAAGACATAATGTTACTTATATTGTTTCAGTAGCACTGTTCCTTGTGCTAAAATACAGAGCCCACTGAACTCATTGAATTTAATCAAAATGCCAGGTGCTTAATTTTTCCTATTAAGGTTTAGATAAAATTGACTTGATTTGTTGATTCTATCAGTATAAAAAGACATTCAGAAACACATGCTTTATATTAGTATTAAGACACTGAAAGATACAACTGTGTCCTATTCGAGTAATGAAGATCACCTGGTTGTCATGAGCATGATTAAATGTCTTCTCATATGAGAGAAATTACCCAGAGAATGAGATCAGCAATCTATCAATCTTCAACAATCATGACACTGGTCCATAAACCAAGAGACAACCCTTTGAGGGGCACTCCCCTTCCTGGAAAGAACACAGTTCACATAGAGGTTGAGGACTGCATCACATCCATATCCTCCACCTCCATCATCATTGTCAGACTGCAGTGGATAAAGTATGAAAACTTCATAAAACAAATAACCCACCTGCTTCAGTTGACTGACTGCCGCTTGCCATCTGCATGAGAATTATATCATGGGTAAAATGCTGCTAAGAGACAAACGTCTCTTTGTAAAAGTATCTGAGGTAGCAAAAGAGAAAATGGCCCTGTGTTACTCATTGATGACTGCTGTTATGCTTTTGACCAACATGACAGAAGCAAGTGTGCACACGTCATCGTAAGCATCGTGCAAGTGGAGCAGAAGAAGAGTGCTAATGCTATATGTTAAGGGGACCTCCTTTATCATAAGATCACTGCTGGTACAATTTGAGAGCACCCTTACAGTTTAGCAATACTGTACACTGAGAAAGGCTTTCTGGCCAACGGTTTTTCTGTTCCTGTATGCCCAACCTGAAGTAGACAAGCAAGACCCCACAATACTAGAATAACTAGAATAATAGAGACAAGAAAACAATCTCAAAGTCTTGCCATAGCCTTTTTCTTCTTCAGTGTTTAAAATATTTTATTACGCCCATTAGACTTGAGTGCTGTTTTTGTTGTCCATCAGTACTATATATCAGTACTATATATTAAAAATGAATAATTAAACACAATTAATTTATCCAAACATCATTTTCCTTTTGTCTCAGTATCAGAAACTATAAGTAGAGTGTATACTTGAGATGTGTTAATAGAAGAAGGCCTGTGTTTCCTATTTTGCCATCAGCTATATCATCCTACAACTCACAGCTGAAGTTCAGCAGGTGTGAGCCTGGTCAGTACCTGGATGAGAGACCTCCTGCTATAACTAAGGTTGCTGCTGGAAGAAGTGTTAGTGGGGCCAGTAGGGTGCTCTCACCCTGCGGTCTGTGGGGTCCTAATGCCCCACTATAGTGTTGGGGACACTATACTGTAAAAAAGACACTATCCTATCCTTTGGATGAGATGTACAGCTGAGATCCTGATTCTCTTTGGTCATTAATCCAAGATTGTTTCTCAAAAAGAGTAAAGGTGTTAACCCTGGTGTCCTGGCCAAATTTCCACTCAGGTTTTACCAATCACGGCCTCCTAATAATCTCCATGACGGGCTTCATCACTCCGTTCTCCTCCTGTCTGGTAGCTAATGTGTAGTGAGTGTACTGGCGCAGTTTGGTTGCTGTTGCATCATTCAAGTAGGTAGTACTGGAGCAGAGTCCTCTTTTCCTGTAAAGTGCTTTGAGTGGAGTGTAAAAGAGCTATATAAATGTAAGGATTATTTATTTTTAAATTTCAATTTTACAAACTCACACCATAAATTGATTTCGCTGTGGTGCTTCAAATAAATTGTGTCTCATTGTTAGTGCTATATTCTAGAATGTAAGACTTGCTAACTTGGCAGAGTTGTTGAATAGGTCATTCAGTCAGGAGGAGGAACAGGTACAACCTAAGAGACATGTAACAAGACTTCTCAGTTCTCTGTCAAGAAAAAAAAACAAACATGATTTAGCGCTACAAACTTGATGTTTTCTGGAAATCAGGTCATGACTTCTCTCTTGAAAGCACATTTTCTTTAAATGGAAACATTATTTTAAATAATTTGTGATAAAGACACATTGTTGTTCCTAGTCCATTAGCTATCCATGTAAGGGTGTCATGCTTTTATATATTTTGTTGTTTTCAAGGCTGTCCTTTGAAGTGTGGCAGTTGACACCAGCATAAGCACATTCCTTTGTCTGCTACAACCCACTTCTGTTCTGTTTCATTGCATTGGAATGTGTAGGAATGCAGGCATTATTCGTACTGTGTTTAATTTACAGTCACAACTTTACTGCTTGCCCAAACTCCCCCAGTGGATGAAGGATAATGTAAAAAAGCAATACACAGAGGTCTGTATCCTATTGAATACAAAGTGACAGACTTTTTTTTCTCCTGACATTTGACATTTCCATTCTTCTGTTCAGTGATATGGTGGTGTGGGTATAAAACAAACCACTGTGAAAATCCAGAGACTTTTGTGCTTATACGCTGTTATCTACTACGGAGGTGCCCCAAGATAGTAAGTAAGGCATTTCCTCAACAGAAACGCAGGCCTTTAATACAGACCTGGCCACCAGAGAAAAGAGGCCAATGGTAATGTAAATCCATACATGAAGTCATACTTACTATTCTCTTCATGGTCCATATGTACAAACCTATGAAAAGACCACAGTAGACAGGATGTCAGCTCATGGAAGTGACAGGTTTTGTTGTTTCCTTTTTTCCTGGTAGATATTTTCATGATACACATTCTTCCAGGTCTTTGACTGTCACTTTCTGACAGATGAAGTGAAATATGTCCACAACGGCTGTCCAATTCTGGACGAAGACCAAGTCATGCTTCGGCTTTACAGGTAAGTTAAATCAAGGAGACGATTTAATTCTAATAACTTAATTTCATCTTGCCTCTGGCTCACAGGACTGTGACCTCAGTCCTGGAGACCTGCAATATCTTCTACATTTAATCTGATGTTGAATACTGAATAATATTCTTTTTCTGAATCATTTGTCAATCACACTTCATTCACCACTTAAGGTGCTTGAAAATATTTAAATGTGAATATCATATTTAATTTTTTTCCTCAGAAGGAAAATATACGGTTAAACTGGACAAACATTCAAACTCAGTGATTTCTACCAGGAAAATATATGACATTTCACTTGTGAAAATTAAATAAAGGAAGGCGAGTGAGTGACCTTAGAACTATTAAGCCCTGTCCGTGCTACAAAAATAATTATCCACTGGCACTGTGTAGGTAACACCTCATAAAAGCAAATCTAGACTATGTGTATTTTGTCATCTCTCAAATAGGAGGATTAATCTTCATGTCATTGTATCTTAACTAGATACAATGTATTTTATTGACACAGGAACTCTGCCACAGTACATGCCATAGAAGTACAGTGTGTGTATACCATGTACAAAGAAAGCATATAGTTGAAAGTCCATAGGTTTCTCAAAGATTCAAAAGCTAATACTGAAAAATAACAAGTACTGTAGTTTATGATATGTTCAAGCACATTAAGCCAAATTTAGAAATACCCACAAGCTACAAATAACACTTTAAATCCTACAAAGTAAAGGAGATTAATGAGTCTACCTTCTGTTCAGATTTACAGAAACAGAGACCCACACAGAGGTCTTCCTTCTCCGCGTAGAGCTGACTAGACCCGATTGCAACATCATCAAGCTAGGTCCAAAGTCCTTGGAGGTGCCTGAGTTTTACAGCCTGTCGGACACTCTCGACGGCAATGTGGTGTCCTTTCACTATGACCCTAGGCCAAACCTGGAGTGTACAGTGAGAGTGGCCACCCAGGAGACACATCTTCCTGCCCATGGGCAGCTAGTGATTGGGGAGCCTGAGCTTGTTGAGCCAAGAGGAGATGAGCCACACAGCTTTGTCCCAATTCGACAGAGAATAAGTATGCTTTAGTGATTTAGTGAGCTTTAGTGATTCTTTTTTTTTTTTAAGGACGGTATAATCTGTGTGCAGAGGTGAAAATCCTATTATAACCCTGTGTGACCCAGAAGAAACATCAAAGAGCCATTGTCTTAGATTATTGTATGTTGCATTTAGATGGCAAGTGTTACATCCCTCTGGAAGAAATTCAGTCAGCGATTATATTCTTATAATCTTCTGTTATGAGATCTGTCTATGTCAGTGTTTAAACTGATTTACTAAAATCCCAGTATGTTACATTGTCAGTAAACTGTAAAGATGTCTGTTAATGCTGTATGCTCTTTGGGATTGTGTCTCTCCATAAAGTCTAAAATCATAAAATGGCCCAGAAGATTTATGGCCTAGAAGAATTTACTGTTATTGTATTATTTTACCCACAGTGAACAGGGCTGGGGCCAAGTGTAAAGATGAGATCTGCCGCAAAGGACTGAAACTGGTCCAGACCACCAAAGTGCCCTGTGATGACTTCCTGGTAACAGGCCTTAGATATCAGCACTTAGATCCACCCTCTCCTAATGTTGACTACATTGCTATAAGACTTGACCTCACTGACACCAGGAGCAAGAACATAATCCAGGTAGTAATCATAACCTTTAATATATATTCCAGGTAATAAACATATGTTTTCCCCCTCAAATCTGCAGAACAAAGCTCCATTATTTAAAAAGATGGATGTAGGAACGATGGAAGTATTTGTTGGGCAAAGTGTAATAATTTAGTAAACTTGAAATCAACTTAAAAGGATATGTGAAGGCAGATGATATGGTGGTGCTTTGCGCTCCTGCCTCACATCTTCAAGGTTGGGTTTGTTTCTAGCCATTGCCATCTGTCTGTGTGAATTTCACTATGTTCTTCCTCTTTCTCTCCCTGTGTTCATGCAAGATTTTTCCTCCCTCTGGTCACTGAATGGGCTTGATTGGCTGTTCAGAACTGCCCCCTTTCCCTCAGGCCTTGTAAATGACAGGTGTACCAGTTGGGGAGGGGCTGCAGTAGCTGTGCACTCTCTGTCCCACCTTCACCTTCAGGGCTGAAACTGAGACTGAACAGGGAAGAACAGTGGGAGAACAAGGAAGAACAGTGAGAGAGTACAAAATGTCTAGTAGAAGGGGGGAGTGAAGATGGCAAAAGAAGTAAAGGGAGAGACGGAGGCAGGAGCAGCGAGATAGGAAGAGCCAGGTGTGAGCAGCACTAGAAATTCCAAGGCCAGAGAGCCTTTACAGGAGAGTGACCCTCTGACGTCAGAGGTGCGAATCATTAACAGAGAAGAGAGGAGCTTGTGTCAAGTGCGCAGGGTGAAAATCAAACAGGATAGTTCAAGCAGCAAGTTTACCAAGAGGAAAGCAGAGAGCTGGTTGTGCATAGCCAGCTCAAGAGCTTTAGGTACAAATGAAAGACGAAACAGGATGATGATTCTGAAAGGTTTAGGGCTTCAAGGCGGGCTTGTAAAATAGAAAACAACTTATATTTACATACTAAGAGTGAAAAACCTGAAATTGTATGTGTGAATACACTGTAATGCTGAGATCATTTAAAATCTGGTTGTGTGATTAGTCAGAACACGCCTGGATCCCAGTCCACATCAAGAACGCAGTTCCAAACCAGCCTCCTAAAGCCGCCTTCATGTCCATGTTCATCCTGGAAGTAGACCAGTTCATTCTCACGCCACTGAGCACTGCAACCCTGGATGCAGAAGATGGAGAGAGTCCTAAATCACTACTGGTGTTCAATGTAACCAAGCCGCCTCCAGAAGGCTACATCACCCACCTGTCGGATCACACAAAGCCCATCTCCTCCTTCACCTGGGGGGACCTCAATGACGTGCTCATTGCTTATCAGCCGCCAAACACCAGTCACACTGAGCGCAGGAACTATGAGGTATCTTATTATCATCATTATTGATTGTTCTTTCTTTAAACTTTTGGCAAATGCTGATAGACAAAATTTCAGCATCACTCAAAGTGTGAACATATTTCATCACTATGTTGGTGACACTCTCATGTTTCTCTCTAATATTGGTATATACTTGTTATTTTGTATACTAAGTACATTATCTATATCTAATAGAAATGTGATAAACTTACATTCCTTATTTAACAGGTGGAGTTTGAGGTCCATGATTTCTTCTTTGAGAAAAGCCCACCAATTACAGTTCATTTATCAATCAGGACCGCAGACACCAATGCTCCAAGGGTTTCTTGGAATATGGGTGAGTCTTAGTGTTCATTGACTATCGAACTAAACTTTGACATGGACCGATTTCGGTACCATTGTAGATCTTTGATTAAGGTACAACTTCTTACATTCTACCTTGAATTGAAAAGGCACACACCCTATGTTAAAATCGTAACTCAGTAGCAGAGTTAGATAGATAACTAAGTACATTTAATTCATTGGTGCTTTTTAAAAATGGATTAATGAACTCTTGCAATAGAGTAATATCTTTCTCCTTCCTAAATTGGTTTGGCTTTGGTTCAGTTACATTTGACGTCTTTTAGAATACAGATGAACAGCACCAGAGGTCTTCTTACAAAGTGATATCAGAACCAGATCTTTGTGAACTGACCAGCTTCTTTCCCTGGATTTTTCCAGGCCTCAGTCTTCTGGAAGGACAATCCCGGCCCATAACTTGGGAGCAGCTCCAGATTGTTGACAATGATAACCTGGGAGCCGTGCGTCTCATCACGGTAGATGGGCTGCAGCATGGCAGACTTACTGTGAGAGGTACAGTAGCAGAAAGTCCAACAACTATGAGCTGCATAGGAAATTGAGTGACAGTACGAACCAACAACCAGCACTAAGTTAACAACTTAACTGTGTTCTATAAATGTCAAGTTGTTTCTATGAGTATAGACTCGTAGTTTCCCTATCAGCACTGAATCAGGAGATTAGAGGTTGCAATCAGGCATTTGTCTCACTATGCAACAGTGAAAACTACAGCTGTTATAGAACTATACGGCTTAAGCAGGAGCCACACCAATCTCTAAAATGATTCTGTAAATAATAGCTGAAAATGATATGACCTGTCCACAGTGACCACAGATAGATGACCATTTATTGATGATGACTTTGGCTTCATTCAATCCTCTCATTAACTTATGTTCTTATGAATGTTTGAAAGTGATGTACAGTCCAGATTCCAGATATGCAGATCTTTTTATATGTTATTTGGAGCAAAGTGAAGACACATAAAGTAAAAAAAATCATGTTTTGATTTTTAAGTAATGTTACTGTAATTATTTTGGTCAAATGAATCCCATAATTTCATTTAGGCTTCATAAAGGGACATTCTGACACCTATCTTTTTCACAAAGTAATCCACAAAATGGCTCTACTCTTTTTGTGCTAGTGTCAAATGGTTAAAAGACAGAAACCAGGATGTCTATAACAGTGTAATTTTACACCTTCTCTATAAATAATAATTTGGAGTTAATGTAAGCTACAACAGTTTATTTGTTATTGTGGTGAAGGAGAAATAAAATTATATACAGAGATGATGCTGTGTGAGTCTTTTTATCTCAGTCTGCCCATTTACTACCAACATGGATCTTCATTTAGTGTTAAAAGAACTTACACAAGTGTTATGCAGGATTTTTAAATATTCTTTTATTAAAAGCACAGACTCTGTCATGTTTATGCCCAATCACATCAATCTCAAAGCTCTACCTCCTTGTGTTTAACCCTGGGTGCAAATAAAAAGCACTATAGTCCATTATTTTGACAGAAAGGCAATTTAAATTAGCATAGATTACAATATAAATATCATAAATCTTGATGAGCTCATGGAATCCTGTCACTGCTTTGTGTTCAACTCACAGGGGGGAAAGGCTTCATGTTCAGCGTGAATGACATCAAGGCCGGTGTGGTTCGGTATCACCATGATGACAGCGACACCACCAAAGACTTTGTTGGCTTTCGAATATTTGATGGCCGCCACAGCACCCGCCACAAGTTCCCCATTAACATTCTCCCAAAGGATGACAGCCCCCCTTTCCTCATCACTAATGTGGTGTTGGAGCTGTGTGAGGGGCAGACGGCACTTATCCAAGGCTCCACACTGCAGGCCTCCGACCTAGACTCCAGTGACGACTACATCCTCTACAACATTACACGCCTCCCACAGGCTGGGGAAGTCACCAAGATACCAGGGCCCGGACTTACAGGTGAGGCTCTCTGCTGAGGAATCTAAGGACTCGACACTGTAAATATCGTGCATTTGGGGCAAAGAGTATCATGGTCTGAAAGAAATCCTGTCCAAGTCCCACAAATAGACACTTCTCTGACTTAAACCATAATTGACTACATTACTTCAGAACTGAAGGACTTCATAATTTCTACAGAGTTAATTCACTGGCTAAAGGCTGTTTGTCATTTGTTTTATTTTTTCTGGATCACAGAAGGGTAAAATTCCATCATTAGAATTTTATATTAACAGACCCAGGCAGTTCTGGCAGATTGCTTTTCCAACAGACAGCACCAAATCTCGGCCTCAGCCATTGAGGCCTTCATTTTGTGAATACTGCCAGAAAGGTAATGTGATTTTTTCTTTTCCTCTCAGGGTATCCTGTCAGTCGCTTCCTCCAAAGAGACTTATTCAATTCAGTTGTTTATTACCGCCACCTTGGCAATGAGGTCTTTGAGGACTCCTTTGAAGTTGTTCTCTCGGACAGCCATGACCCACCCAATCTCTCTGAGCTTCAGGTTTGTCATGATTTGTGCAGTTTAGAATACTTCCCATATGTCATTTGCGTTTTCATTTTATTTGGTGGAGAAACAAGGAAACATAACATCATTTTCCTTCTTTTTCAATGCAAGATAGCTTATTATTTGCAAGTCCCCGAATATTATAATTATATTGGAAAATGGCAATCTGATAAGGTTTCAAAAATGTGTCTCTCTTTGACCTATGGTGTAAAACTTTTTACTGCAGGTTGTAGTAGTGCACATAACCCCTGTCCATGACCAACTGCCAAAAGAAGTGCCTGGGGTTACTCGGCATCTGGTTGTCAAGGAGACAGAGGTAATACACCTGACTAAGAAGCAGCTTCACTTCACAGATCCTGAGTCACCTGAGCAGGAACTGGCCTATACCATAACCACACCTCCCTTCTACACCAGCATTTATGGGTGAGTCTTGAAATCAGATCTCAGATCACATAAGGTTTAATAGGCGATATTTTGACTGTATTGGCAAGGTCTTTAATTTCTCTCTTTTCAAGTTTCTGGTTGACTTTATGTTTAAATCAGAATTAACCACAGTAATAGGAAATGTAACTGAGCCGTCCTATTCTTCAAGTAACAGAAATACAGCTTTCCAAAACTTTTCATAGGTTAAAAGGAGTCAGGACTAATTATTAAATGTACAGTAGCCTTCAAAATATGATGCTTGAATAGTTACATTCTACTATGTGTACACCTTGTGGTAAGATAAGTCTTGTCCATTTAATTTTTAATCCTGGGCTGAAGCCTACTGTCCTACATCTCTTTGGTGAGTCTGCTCTTCTAATTCTTGTTGGTTTGGCTACTTCATCAGCTGGAGTGTTTAAACCTTTGCTGTAACTGACAGATCTATGCTATGCTTTTTACTCTACTTTGTTGAACAGGAGACCTGATGCTGGGAAGTTATTCCTGGTTGACAGCATTCCAAAATTCACTAAAGATCCCAGCGCTCCAGTGCTGAGGTCATTCACACAGGTCTGAATTCTCTTTTTGAGCATTTTTTTCAGGTATTTGTTCAGGATGTCACAGCAGCATTGGGGATTTCTTCTATGTTATATCTGCAAATTTAAATTAGGAAAAAACAAGCAAAATAGTACAACAACAAACCACCCACAAAGTTCAGTTTCATGTCTGTAAATTCCTCCAGCTTGTTGCACACTTTAATACAACATGTTTATATTCACATATTTCCAGGTGCTCACAGAGCTTTTTACAAAGGTACAGTATATAATAATATGCAGATAAGGGGGAAGACGGATAAAACTTTATAATTAACAAAAGCATTGTTTAGATGTTCACAAACTGTTATTCTAAAGTACAAAATAAACATTCTTTAAAATGGTGATGTACTGGGAGTTCTAGGTTATAACCACAGTAACGTTAGCAAGCAAAGTGATTTAAACATTTGATCAAGGAGAAACATGTAATAAGATGCAGAAACTGTCCTTTATTTTTATGGACAGGAAACTCTTTTGTTTTTTAACACAGAGGTTGGTTTGTTACAGTGTGGTTTGGGATGTGGTTTCTTAATTATCCACTACAACGACAGAAAGTCTGGAACCTCAGTGAATGACTACACTTACATTTTTCTTGTTATTGCATTATTCTGTTTCCCAACAGGCTTTTTGTTTGTTTTTTTTCTTTTCAGCATGCTGTCAACTACATGAAAGTTGCCTATATGCCTCCGATCACAGATATTGGACCCACCTCACAACACATACAGTTCGTCTTCTCTGTCACGAACCAACAGGGTGGCACCGTCATTGGCATCTGTTTCAACATCACAGTGTTGCCTGTGGATAACCAGGCTCCTGAGGTATTACAGACATGAGACTCAAGCAGTCATCCTGAGAGAACTCCAAGAGAAATGAGGCTCAGCTCATTAGATACTAGAATTAGCATCGGCTTTGATGTAAGGACAGTTGTACTCAACATAACATGCCCTTTTTTTAGTCTGCCCCATTGTGCTTCATTGAGCAGCACGTGGATAGTTAATAATTATTAATAATTGCTTACACTTATATAGTGCTTTTCTGGACACTCCACTCAAAGCGCTTTACAGGTAATGGGCACTCCCCTCCACCAGCACCACCACCAATGTGCAGCATCCACCTGGATGATGCGACAGCAGCCATAGTGCGCCAGAATGCTCACCACACATCAGCTATCAGTGGGGAGGAGAGCAGAGTAATGAAGCCAATTCATAGATGGAGATTATTAGGAGGGCATGATTGATAAGGGCCAATGGGAAATTTGGGGTAGGGGTTACACCCCTACTCTTTTCGAGATACACCCTTGGATTTTTAATGACAACAGAGATTTAGGACCTCAGTTTTACGTCTCATCTGAAAGACGGTGCCTGTTTACAGTATAGTGTCCCCATTACTATACTGGGGCATTAGGACCCACATGGACCGAAAGGTGAGCGCCCCCTGCTGGCCCCACTAACATCTCTTCCAGCAGCAACCTTAGTTTTTCCCAGGAGGTCTCCCATCCAGGTACTGACCAGGCTCACACCTCCCTAGCTTCAGTGGGCTAGTTGTGAGTTGCAGAGTGATATGGCTGCTGGCTGCTGATAGTCTGAAACATCAGGTTTACCTTGTAGGTGTGACTTTACAATAAAACACTGAATAATCCTAAATTGAGTTTATAACACAGGTTTGGAAGGAATTCGAAATCACTCCTGATGTCCTTTCCTTTCACCTGAATACCTTCCCTCCCTCACATATATCTTTTATCCCTCCTCCAATCCATCCCTATCCCTTGGCCACTCCTCACTCTGCATTGCAGTTCCATCTTCCTCATCCTCTGGCCAGGAGGTCAGCCCTCAGCCAAGCTTTACTGTGGCTAAAACACTCCATTAACCTTTTAGTACACTTAATTCTTGGGTTTTGATATTCCTAGTGAAATATTTTAAGCTTTAGAAGGTGGCAGTTGAGGGCTGGTCGGTTTGAAACCTTCAAAATCCTGAAAGAAATGACTGAGGCTGATTGTAACTTGAGGTGAAAAGAAAGGTTACAAATAAGAGGAGATGCTCTGGTCTGTCTGGGCTCTTTGAATGATCATACCTAATTCATCTAAGAATCTCATCTACAGTAGCTAGTTATTCATGAATCCCAAGACATTGGCTTCTACAGTCTGGCTTTGTGGCTGTTTTCAGACTTTCTTTGTGTAAAGAAATCAGCCTTTGGAAACCATACCAATAAAATTCAATATTCCAATAATCCGTTAGTAAAAGAATAATCTAGATGCTTTAAAAGAATGACTTTAAATATAGACTCAAATCAGAGTAACAGAAAATACTTTTTTTACTTTCTAAATGTGGCTTGATTTTCTTTTGAGGAAATTTAGACTTCAAAGCTGTGATACTACGAAATCCTGTATCCATAAAATGTTGAGTGTCTGAGCAATTATAAAAGCTAGCTGCTATGAAAATAGGAATTGCAAGATTTGTATGTATTTTCAAAGGAAAGTGGGAGCCTAATGAGACTGTGGAAGGGAGGGCCGGTCTTTTCACTACTGTATTTGTGGATTGTGTTTACAGGTGTTTGCAAAGCAGTTGACAGTAGAGGAGGGAGGGCAGTGTCAGATAACTGCTAACCACCTGCTGATAACAGACCAGGATTCCACAGAGAACAGACTGAAGGTGGAAATCAAGAGAGCACCCCAGCATGGCCTGATTGAGCTGGACGGATTCCCCATGAAAGAGGGACAAACCTTCACAATGCAGGACCTAAGAAGCCAAAAAGTTAGGTCAGATATATGTCATGAATTCCATTATACCAATTCTTGTAATGCTAATTTTTTAAATAGAATTTTTATATTTATTAATTATTTCCCTTTGATGAGAACTTCTTTGCAAATCTTTTCACTTACTTTGTACAAAATTAACAGTGAAGAGAGATATGAAGCCAAAACAAACCAATTTTGAAATGCAATCTCTGCTGTGGGACAGTCTGGCACAACAAAGAACTGACTTAATATAAATACATTCAGTGGGAACATTAGTGCTGATTGTACAAACCCAGAATGGAATTTAGTCATGATTGACAGCCTTTGTCAGAGCGCCACCTACTGGTCGATCAACACCACTTGCTGCAGCAAACCTAGGTTTTAATGGCAGTATCACACCCTGGTGCTGACCTGGCCAAGTCTTGCATAATTTCTGAGATCAAGCTACAAGGCAGTAACACTGCTACAACAAATAATATTGTAAAGAAAGGCCCAGTACAATTTTGGAACGATAATATTACATGTGTGAAGTGTGTTTTGGCCCCACAGATATCGCCACGACAGTTCTGAAACAACGCAAGACGCAATTTTCTTCATCGCTACAGATGGCATTAATTCAGCAGACTTTGCTGTGCAAGTTAAGGTGAGCTCAAGCTGTTTTTATTGTCCTCGAAGAATTATATCAATTATACTGATTATCACTCACACACCATATCTCTGTCACTTATATCAGGGTCATCAGAGAACACTCACAAACATATCTTCCATGCTTGAGTCATTCAATTACATTTGGCAACCCTGATAACCTATCATGCCTTCCCATCTCAAAACAAAATAATAAAAAAGAAAGTATGTATGTCTTTCTCTGTTCAAATAAAATGTTTTTATGTGTGTAGGTGATCCCAGTCAATGATGAAACCCCAGTATTAATGCCAGGTCTAATTCCTGTGTTGGACTGTGCAGAGGGAGAGGAAGTGGTCATCACTGCTGAATACATCTTTGCCACAGACAGTGATAGTGATGACAGCAAACTCAGCTACATGATCGCACGTCAGCCACACCATGGAGTTTTGCGTAAAAATGGGAATATTGTGGATCGGTTTGTACAGGAAGACATAGTTGCGGGGATCATCACATACAAACATACAGGTACTAGCAAACACACAGGGTCTGAGGGTCTGGGGAAAAATCTTTGCTTTTGTAATGTTTGATGCGTCAAGATCTGGTGGATTTGCACCAAACTACTTATCTAGTAGAATAACTCAAATTTAAGACCAAAATCAAATCCAGGCTTGCCATGCATTAACCACACTTGGAACTAGTCGCCTGCATATCTAAGCTATAAGGGCTGTGTCACACCTCTGACCACTACACTCTGGTTTGGAAACAGTTGAAGCAATATAGTTAAGACAATTGAACAAAACACAAAGTCAAAAGCTTATCTATTCAAATTAAAATCTGAATTTTGCTTCTTATCACACAAAATGTCTCCACCCAGGAGAACGAGGAGGTTTGAAGTTCAAATCTAGAACTAATTACCATGTTAATCACTTGAGAAAGTAGAGAAAATTATGTACTGTACATAAAGCTTTTTATATAACACAATCCAAAATATGGCATTCCACAGCACAACAAATGACCATAATCATCAATACTGGAGAGCTGTTGCCCTTTAAAGTGCTGTAGTTATCCTCGACTGACTGTTATCATTTTATGTGTTACTTTGTGAAAGAAAGCAGTAAACAGATGTTATTTTGTTCTAGGAGGGGAGATTGGATTGAACCCACAGTCAGATACCATTTCATTTGTTGTCTCGGATGGAGAAGCAGGTATCAGTCAGGGCTGCTGTTTTGAGGGGCCCTTAGCAGTCATACTTGCATCTCGGCTTCATGATGCGTTTCCTGTCTATGACCTCAACATAACTGTATTTCCTGTCGATAACCAACCTCCCATTATCATCACAGGTAATTTCACTATTTTTTTTATAACATAGGAAAATACTTTTTGTTTTCTTGTGTGTCTTGTCCTGTTTGAAAATCTCATGTCCGTGTGATTGAAGAAGTGGTACTACTGTATATGCTAGCACTGAAAAGTGCATTGAATTGACCAGTGGCTGCTACACACAGGAAATGGTTTAATGCCCAATTATTGATGAGTCACTTTGATTTAAAGGTTACACAGTACCACAGACTGCTTTTTATTTTTTCTTCTTCAAAAAGGAGAGATGTTTATTGTTGATGAAGGAGGATCAGCCCCCATTACTGTCAACAGCCTGAGTGCCAGAGATGCAGACAGTCCTCTGGAGCAGTTAGAGTTTATCCTGGTTTCCCCTCCACAGTTTGGCTACATTGAGAACACCCTCCCAAGTCCCGGCTTTGAGAAAAGCAATATGGGCATCAGCATCAGTAAGTCTATAAAAACAACAACATTCACATATGCTACTAACATTAATTGTGGTTATTATGTTTTGCTATTATTTTATTGTGTGATATTACACATTTCATATTCCGAGTTGACTTTGGAATTTATTGTTCACTTTCATTATGGTTTAAAAAGAAATGATAATAATTATCTATCCTGTTCTTCGTAAGCTGGTATGGGAAAGGATATGGGAAGATGGTAGCATCAACGATTTAAACTGTTAAATTCAAAGTGTTACTTGATTCCTTTGGTTAATTCTTGGTTAGTTTACAGGTTCATTTTCAGTGTTTTAATACTTAATCACAGTCATAATTTGGTTTTCATTAAAAATGTTTCAATATCCAGTTTGACTGTGGACTAAATAATCATTCCATAACCTTTGTAAACTAAGAAGCATTAAACCATTTGAACTTATGTTGCATTGTAATTCTTCTCAGTATATACAATTATATGTGATTTTCAAACAAGATATTTAATTAGTAGTACATTTTCCATAACTGTTTTAATTTTTTTAACCCCTCTTTAACCAGTTTCACTGGTTTTGCTGTTGAACTTAACTACTTACTGTGTATCTGTTTGAAGTCTGAAGTGCTTACCAGTGACAGGTATGCACATGACCTGTTGTTAAGATGGCTAACCCGACACGTTTTGTCTGCTAGGTTCTTTTGCTTTGAGCCATGTGAAGAATCTTCACATAAACTATGTGCAATCTCGTCACCAGAGGATTGAGCCCACCACAGATCAGTTCATGCTGTACGTGACTGATGGCAAGCACCGTTCTGTTGAAACCCCTTTCTACGTAATTATAAACCCCACTAATGATGAAGCCCCTGATTTCTTGGCAAGAAATATTACTGTAAGTCAGAAGAAAATCTTCAACACCAAGCTGTCATTTCATTAATGGTTTATGGAAAACATTTGAGAATATTGGTGCCTAGACTGGTCCTTTACCTTTGCCTTCTTATTACTAAACTGTGCACCAACCTTGCTCTCAAGATGAAATTCCAGTCTTGCAGGTTTTTGTAAAGCCCCTGTGTTCTTCCTGGCATCTTTTTAAGGAATATATCCCATTGTCATGATATAGAATGATGATGGTATTTTGCAAGAATTTAAATATGCTTTCTTACATCTAAAACCTCTAAATTTTAGAATTCACGCTCTTAAAGAGTTTTACAATTCATTAGCAGCTCAGCACATTTTAATGTTCAAGGTATGTTCCATGACTTGCTTTTTCCAAATAACACAATGGAAAAAATAATGATCTGAAATATTCTAAAACAGGGTGACTTTTTTCATATCTGAAAAACTCTAATTAAAAATCTACTCAGGACGAAGCCCTGTGTTTTACAGTCACATTTATATTTAGAGGTATGCATAACTCACACATAGGTGAAAATCATGTCCATTAGTGTGTCACAAATCCAGCACTTTAGTGTTAATCTTGACTCACTTTCATCCTCCTTCTTTCAAGGTGCAAGAGGGAAAGATGAAAGAGCTGGATCCTTCCATAATCAATGTAGTAGACTTTGATGTTCCCCGGAATGAGCTGGTTTTCACCATTGTTCAGCCGCCACGACACGGATTGATCATGAATGGAATCTATGGAAATGACATCACACGCTACAAAAGGCTCACCGCAGACCAGCAGAGCACGGAGCTCTCCGTGTATGACTTCACCATGAAAGACCTGGAACACGGTCTGTTGTCCCAACCCAATCCTGGGCATACAGTGCCTTGCACAAGAATCCAAGCCCTTGCATGGTTTTCACAGTGTGTTGCTTTAAAGTCACGACCCTTTCAAGGAGCAATTAAGATGTGTTATATATACATAGCGTCCTCCACACACTCAAAGCAAAAAACAAAAAGAAGGAAAGAAATACAGTAGATAAAAGAAAGAAAATTTCAGAACTGATTGATGAAACGACAATTTACTTAAATTAATAGTTTAAATATTTTATGATTGAAAGGTGTAGAGGAATACATTGTTTAGCATTAATGACATGTTTGATAAGGAGATGTTTTGTTGTTCTTTGCAGTCTCTTTCTCCTGAAAATCTGGGATCTCCTTTCGCCCTAATGAATAGGAAAGCTACAAAGCAGTATCAAATGCCACAAAATATCCTGAAAAGCCAAACAAACAGTGTCACATCAAAGAATTGAGACCACAGGATAAAGGAGAAAAAATGTTATGTGTTTCAGTATGCTTATATATTAGACTTGAAAAAACAGGCGGTTTGTTATTAGAAACAGTGTGGAAATTCTCTTATAATTTGTTACTGTTTACCCTTTAGGAATGAGTTTGATGTACATGCATGATGACTCTGAGAGTGTGTCTGATGGTTTTGCCATTCAACTGACAGATGGTAAACATAAGATCCAACAATATGTAGCAGTCACAATTATTCCTACCAATGATGAGAAGCCTCAAGTCATTAGGTAAGGTTATATAGCATGACCACCACTCCAAATCCTAACACAACAAACGTAATTCTTGGTGTTCCTACATGAAGGAGTATAACACTTGATGGACCACATTTTACAGAGGAACCCCGAAAAACATCTGCACTCTAAAATTCATAAATTGTACAGTGTGCTAGCATTTTGCCACTTGCCATTCTTACATTTTTATCGTCATATACGGTAATAAGAAAATTAGCTGTTTTTTGTTTTGGAAATTTCTATGGGGGTTCAGGTATGAATATGAGGGTTTTTAACGCATTTTTTTTTTCATTTGCAGGAATAATGGTTTGGAAGTAGAAATGGGAGAAGCCAGGATTATCTCCAGTGCAGTTCTGCTTGCACAGGACAATGACACACCTGGACATCAGACCCACTATGTGTTTGAAAGTCTACCCAAACAGGGATTACTCCAGCTTAAGGTCAGTAAGTGGCCTACGTTTGTGAGAACAGACATAGAACATTTAACCATCTAAAGACAGGTATTAAGTAAAAAGGCTATTATATTAACTGGTCACACAAAAATATCACTGCTTTCATCTCACTTTCAGCCCTTGTTTTCATTACCTGTATCTACCTTTGCTTCTTTCCATTCTGGAAGTTAGTTTGATTGATTATATATACAGTAGGAATGTGTCTGTGTCAGATGGAATGTTGTGAAGTGGCCCAAAAGTATGGATAATACAAATGTGTATGTTGTTGCTCTTGTACTCTTACTGTTGTGCTTTCCAATGTGATGATTCTCATGCTCCTAACTGTTCTCTCTGTGGTGCTCTCAGATAGGCTTGGACTGGGTGTCTGTCTCAGCAGGGATGAACTGCACTCAGGACGATATAGACATGAACCTTCTCAGGTATTTGCACACAGGATCAATGGGCTCCCATAGCCAGGACTTCTTCATCTTCTACCTGTTTGATGGAAGAAACAGGTCTCCACCTCAGAACTTTTATATCTCCATAAAGGATATGGAGAAGGGTGAGTGCTCAAAACATAAGGCCTGTTTGACTTATATTGTCAAGAAACATCTATGCTTGGCCAACGTTAAAACTGCAAGTTACTATACAATAGATTCAGAGATGCTTCTAGGGGGATGTAGTCATGTAGAATATTTTAAAGTAGATTTCTCTCTATAGTAATATTACCAGTCATAGTTTATTATTCATGTAAAATGATTACTCTGCCATAATGAAGCCATTTTAATCCTGATCTTTTTTTCATAATAAAGTACACGAAAAACAGACTGATACCCATATTATGTAGCCCCTGTCAGTTACATATTAATCAGCTTCTGGTCATGATAAAGACGTCAAGTTTGTAAGACGACTCATTCAGAACATTGGACTTCCTGAGGGTGAAGGAATTCATGTTAACCCTTAGGAAACACCCTCAGCTTCAATGAGGAACATTTAAAAGGTTTTGTTTCACTTTTTCCCTCCACTGAAACTCTTGCTTTTCATTTTTTTCTCACCACGGTCCTAGGAGACATTGCCATATTCATCAAACCCCTGAGGACATCCAGGGGAGAGCGGGTAGTGTTGACAACTGACAATCTGCTGGCAGTCGATGGGACAGACAAACCAGAAGAGCTTCTCTATGTTGTCACCTCACCGCCCACCAGCGGACACTTAGAGTACATCAGATACCCAGGGATTGCCATCACCACTTTCAGCCAGATGGATGTGGCAGCACATTTGGTGTGCTATGTGCACGACAACAGAGCTACTTCACCCCGAGAAGCTTTTCGGTATGAGGGATGGGTAACTTTGGGTAACTGATTCCAGTAAAACACAAGAGAAACGAACTCGTGAAAGATGACTAAATTGTTTTTTACCCATTTTTACCTTAGATTAAGGAACCCCATGTATAGGACATTTAGCACTGGCACTTTGGTGATTATTGTTACATGTACAGATGATGGCTTGGGGATCAATTCAGAACTGTTTTACTATGGGTGAGCAACAAATGAGGAAAGCAAAAGATATTACAGGGTAATAGCTAAACCAGGTCATGTTCATGTCCAGGCTAGTGTTTCAGCAATTACATCATGCAGGAATGTCACCATGAAAGCTGTACATGCAAACCATTACTGTGACAAGCAGAATAAAAATGAGGTAATATTAGCCATTGGAGACATACAGCAAAAATGGCAATTAAGTTTTTATTTTTTTGAAGGAAATTATTTATTGAGTTCTGTAGGAATAACTGGAACAACATTATCAGGATATTGAATGACAGACAGACGTTCAAACTTGATATACTGAACCAATAAACTTGAAAAAGTTTCTAGAAAACAAAGTTTCTGCAAAGCAAAGAAAAAAAACTAGGTTATAAGAAAGACTAAATATACAGGACCTTGTGTGCTTATTGCATCTGCATTTCTGTTACTCTTCTATATTACTGGTTTATAGACCTACTGGTTCAATAGACCTGGATTAACACTAGAGATTCTAGAGAATTTCAGGTATGTGAGTTTTCTTTATTCAAGGTGACTCACCTTATATATAACACAAATAACCCCAAAGAAGCATTTCAGGTAGTCAGCAATAGTGCCCTTGGAGAATGTTCTGTAGTAAAACATGTTCATTATCATCTTGTTTCTGTAGATGGGGTGAAAAAGAGAGCAAACAAACATGCTGAAGGCCTGCCTTGCCTCTCTCATTGCTAGATTTGTTGTCAGCAACGGCCTGTCCACCCGAAATGGCACCCTGGAAATCACCGTGGAAACAGCTGACCGTGTGCTTCCGACTCTGTCCCGGAACACCGGCCTTCAGGTCCCGGCCGGCTCAATGATAGCACTGACCCCAGAAGCTCTGAGCCTCTCCGATCCCGACACTCCACCCAGCCACCTCTACTTCCTTCTAGCACGGCCGCCGCAGTATGGACAGCTCTACCTGCAGGGTGTGCCAATGGGCCAGAGTAATTTCACCCAGCTGCAGCTTGCCAACATGGATCTGGCGTACAAACACAATGGGGGACCCTCCCAGATTGACCGCTTCAGTTTTGTGGCCTCCGATGGCACCAATCATGGCTTCCTCGTGGATGGAAAGATCCACACAGAGCCCGTCTTTTTCACTATCCAGGTGAGTTAGGAAGAGTCCATGCAAACAGTCTTGAAACACCGTAAATGGAATCCCGAGAGGCCATGAAGATCCACATGACACACGTGTGTTGCTTGATGACATTTTGTCAAAAAATAAATACAGAAATGGAATGCCATTTACTTAAGCCAAATACCAAAAACATTCTCTTATCCCCCATTTCTTGGTGTCATCCAAGCACACATTCCTAGCTGTGCTATTTTTCATCAGTCACAATGTCAAACACTACGTCATCGTCATTCCCCTTTACGTCTCGGATAGTTTTTGGAAGTCCGCATTGTTAGCTATGTTTTGATATTTTGTTATATTATTAGCAAATCGACCAGCATGTTTGTAAGCATATATCTAAAAGGTATTGAAACAACTAAGGCAAAAAAAGAGATTTGACTAATACATAAAGTACATATAATTAAACGGAACTGTCTCTGCTTGATTCAGACAGAGATTCTTCTAACCTTGGACAGGGGGTATCATACTCAACTTTGGGGTGCCTAATATTCTGAGCCCGAGCTCTCAAGTATATAGTTGGTCTAATTATTGCATTGACTACTTGATTGTAGTGCTTCTAACTTCATCCCAAAATGTTTAATAACTAACTATATCCTAAAGAAAGACAGAATTTTGAGTAATCAGCTGTAAAATACTCAAACACACTTTCTATACATTGTATGTCTAATGATAAACCAACAAGTACACAGAACAAAAAGTCACCAACAAATGCAGACTAGTTTAACATTTCATTCCTCTATGCCCACAAGGCTATGCAGGTTTTGTGTAGTGAAAGGCCTTGAAAAACTGTTAAATTTGAAGCAGATACTTTGGTTAGGTAACCGAGAGCTGACGTTGGATTGGAAACACTTTGGCCCTTGAGGACTGGAGTTTGATGACCTTGCTTTAAAGAATTAGAATATCTCCATTATAGCAATCATGGGAAGACTACTCATGCATTAAGATATTTTTGTTTGTTTGTTAGGTGGAAAAAACAGACATGTCAGCCCCTAGAATTGTACATCTCCACTGTCTCTGGAAGGCAGAACAGCTGAAGGACGGGCGCTATGGTATCTATATCTCCTCCAGAGACCTGAAAGCATCACATTCTAGCACAAAAGACGAGGACATAACCTTTCAAATTCTGCAGGGTCCATATTTTGGTTATCTAGAAAATGCAACGACAGGTAAGATCTTATAAAATCATTAAATGTAGGCATTCTCTGATGCTGAAATGGGTCAGAGGAGGTGTCGTCTGTTCTAATTGTAGAGTACTCACATGTCTGCTAGTTTTTGCTCTAGTTGAGCTCTTAGCTAATTAACTGAACACTTAATTGATCTGAAATTCCTTTGTACTGTAAAATTGCCAGCTGTTGCAGAAATGAAAAATAACTAATAATACAAGCAAGATCATTAGTTCAAATGCAAATTTGATTGACTTAGGGCCCAATTATAACGGAAACCAGCAAAACGTTAAAGTCCTATGCTACAGTACATGAAAAGGGGTGCCACCTTTTTTTTCTGCATCACCAGTTATTATTCTGGTTCTCAGTCATTAACAGTTAATGTTAAATTTAACAGTGAAGTTTCATTTTCATTTATCTGCAGGATAGAGTACATTTTCTAGTTACTGCGGATCTGGTAGTTAACAGATTCCTCTTCAAATCAGTTTACATAGGAAGTCTGGCCTATTTTTGAATGGTTCTGGCAGGATTTTTATTTTGGACTTTTAAAAGTACCAAGGCAAAATTGAAGTTAAGAAAGTCTAGCTAACTCTCTTTCAAACCATTGACAGTCCTTGATGTAATTGGTGCTCCCTTGGGTTCCTCACCCAGGATAACCTAATTCATCCAGTATAGTTTCAGTAAGTATCCAGCTGTGGGCAGGAACTAACAAATGATTAAAACCACAGCAGTCATTCAGATTAAAACTACATCTGCAGGTTTGTTTAAATAAACATAGTACCTTGCAACTTCCCACTCAAAGAACGCCCACCCATCAATCCAGTAACTGTTTTACCCTTAGAGGTCACAGTCTAATCACTTTACTTTAATTGTATTTTGATTGTGGAATGGCTGAAGAAATCACTTTCTTGTCAGTTGAATATTTCCCATTAAATCTTTGAAAAGAAAATCTGTTTATAATCCTATGATACTGTATCATCACACTCACCAAACAATTAACTTTATAAAGGTTCCACATCTCCTTTCCTCCAAAGTGCACTGTTTATGATTTAATCGGGTACCAATTTTTGTGTGTGATAATGACATCAATTAATCAATTAATCGACCATTTGAAACCTTTCTGGCTTTTTCAAAATGTGCAGAAATGTTTCTCAAGATAGCCAGCCCTCAAACTTATAAGAGTGTTGCAAAACCAACAAAAAATAATTCCCATGTTCCACTTTCCTCAGGTATTTGTTACATTTGCTCCACTCAGGGAACTCAGGGGACAAAGCCAAATCAAAACATCCTGCAAATTCAAATTTAACAAAAGACTTAGCTTAATTTCACATTAAAAATCCATGATATAGCACATATCAGTAGTGGTGAGACTACTGACTGTTGGTCTTATTGGTTTTATTAATCTTTCAAAGGCCAGTTCATCCATCACAGCTTCAGTCAGGGTGACTTGAATCGAAAAGGTATCCTGTACATCATCAATTCCGCCCTGGAAGCCCTGTCTGACAGTCTGCAGTTCCAGGTGACTGACCCACTTGGAAACTCTGGAGCTTCCCAGATGTAAGGGATATATTTTTTGTATTTTTTTCTAGAAACTCTTCTATCATTTTTACCAGTCAGACAAGTTATCAATTATTGTATTGATACTGCAAAAAGTGTACAAATAACAGAACATTCACAGTACAAACGTGAGGAGGTCATTCATCCAGTCTAGTTCATTTTATATTTTTAGTATCTAATTGAGGCAGGGATCTCATTCAGCTGTTTCTTAATTGGAGGATTTCAGTTTTAACAACATGGCCTGTCCAAGCCTCCTGTTGCCCAAGTTTTAAATGCACTTCCTTGCAGTATTTCCACTTTTGTCCCCTGGTTAGTTTTTAGCAGTATGATTCTGAAGAAATCCATTGCACTGACCTTTGTCAGTGACCTGTGTCTCTGGGGATTTTGAATACCCGAATGAGATCCGCTCATACTATTGTCTGTTCAAGACTGTGTTTTCCTGAAGTCTATAAGTTCATTCTGCATTTCATTTTACAGTTCTTTTTCTAACAATCTTAAATTTCACATTGCTAAAATGAAACTGTAATTCTGTAATTCTTGCAGCCTTGACTTCAAATGGTCTAGAACAGAGTTCTCTCAAACTGAATATAAGGTTTGTGAAGATGTTGGTGTGATGTCATTGACAATTGAAAGGAAGGGCAACACAAGGGAGTCCTCTTTTGTTTCAGTTAAGGTAAATACAGCTTCAGTTGTTGACAGTTTCCTAAACTGGAGGTTGATATTAAAGTTTGCATCAAAATACTTTTCCTCTTTACTTAATGCATTAATTTTTTGATCAGGCTATTTTCTCTCTCCACTATCAATTTGGGCTAGATTTTTTTTGTATCTCACATTTTTTTTCCCTAAATTCCTGAAGAAGGACAAAAATAATGAAATAAATGAAATAAACATTTACATCTTGTGTACATTATAAAAACTTCCTTTTCTTTTTCAGTCATTTATTTGTACATTTCATTTCAATCCTGCAAATATATTTATTGTGTACAGTATGTCTATTTATATAGAGTATATCTATAACTGTCATAATTAGATTACATTTTAAAAATCATATGTGCAGTTGGAATATGTGTTTTGCATTTTCAGATTAATGAAATCACAGCATCTGCTGGGAAGGACTTCATAATTGGCCATTCAAGTCTAACTCAATTTGATCCTGGTAAATTTCAAATGTGTTTGTTTCTCTTTTAGTTTTTCACTAGGAAGCGAATATATTAAGATGGATATCACATATATCCATCTTTGTAGAAAAAATGAAAACTGTAAAAATCTAATCCATTGAAATGTTAATTGATTTGTTAATTCATAAGACACTATACAAACCTGCATACCTCAGATTAAATTATGATTTCAATTTACAGGAGAAGTTTCTGAAATATATTCTAAAAATAATTTGTGGAATCAATAATTTGGAAATATCTTGTCATTAAATAGAAAGAATAATGTATCTCCCTGAGAAGAAATTCATGTCTTACACTTTTTTAAACCTCAACCCCCACACATTTTCAAAAAGTTCTCTCTCCTGCTAAAATAACTGGGTGTGCAGAAGAAATTTTTAAATAGTTTAAATGTATTGTTATTAAACAGAGCAACACAAATAAACCAACAGTGCAACAGTTCTGTAAACTATATTACTGACTAGTTTAAACCACCATGTTAAAGCTCAGGAGACAGAGAGTTGTTATACTTCTCTGCTCCACCAGGGGTCTCAGTCAGGACTTGGCGGGTAGAAATCACTCAGGACCAGCTGGAGGAAGGAGAAGAGGTCTTTGAAGTGGTGCTCACCTCTCCCGCCAGCACTGTTCTGGGCAGAAACATGAAAGCTGTTGTGAAAATAATTGATTCAAAACAAGGTAAGACATGGAGTCATGCAAAACATGGTTGTTTTCACAGAGCATTTTAGATTTTTGTATTATTTGCAGTTCATTGGACAATATACTGCACAGTATAGTGAAAGTAAAAAAATAGCAAATAATGGTTAATACCATGCTGAAACGCAAAATGAAAAACATTTCGGCTGTTGAGCCTTCTTCAGGTCTGAATGCTCAGCAGCTGAAACACTATGTTTTCTTTCTACCTCTCAGCGTGGAATTAATCTTTATTCGTTCCTTTGCAGCCAACTCACACTGACACATCTCCCCACTCAAATCTCACCTTAAAATAATGGAAAAAATGGCTGTTGGGACCAGAATATAAAGAAAAACTCAGAAGTTCCTTGTGAGAGGCTCAGTCAAAGGTTCTTTATCGTGTCTAAACCTACTGCACTCTCACATACTATAAATGGAAAATTTCACATTGCAGTCTTAACATAAATAGGGTACAATGAACCTAATGTTGTATGTTATACAGTGAAAAAGATCAGTGCAAAATGCTATATGGGAAGGGATCTCAACTTGTGAAGTAGCACAGTGCTGTTAACAGAAGCTCACAGGCTGCAAGGCAGGAGGTATGAGCTGCAGGCAGTGTGGCCACACTCTGTAGGAAATAGGAATTGTGGAGGTGGTCTGATGTGCTGCAGTGCTGATGTACTGCCACTGGAGCACAAGAGAGGAGAATGATCTGGACAGGGAAGCAGGATAGTAAGGGGAACATACTGTACGACCAGGCAACTGGGGAAGGTGGATAGAGAGAAAGAAGGAACTGGCATGGGAGGAGGCAGAGCAAAGGAGAATGAAGTAAGCAAGTCAGAATTAGGCGGGAAAAAAATGCCAAGGAAGAGTCTGAAGGAGGAATATTTTCACTGCTTCACTTTCTCCCATTTCTGGACGGCAATCATTTTCAACAAGATAGAAAAGTACTATTTCCTCTACAAGAGGGCCTGCTAGGCCAGACACATACTTTTCCATTCTACAGAGAACTTGGACCCAAACCAAGAGCTGAGAAGATTAAATTGCATAGATGTGACATTGAAAGGACTGACAAGAACATTTCAGGGAAGACGTGCTGCTTGTAAGAGAGAGGGTAACATGGTGTGCCAGAAATCAAAGTATCATGCATTTGATGCACTGAATCTATGAATGATCACTTCATACCTCAGGGTTGTCTTTTTTGCAATACAGGCCAGTGCAGCAGCAGTAGAACAAATGACCAGTTTCCAGTCATAACTGGCTTAAGAAGAAAGGTAGCCGCTGTCTCTTCAGAGCTCCCCCCTCCCAGCCATGGAATCATACAGCTGGAGACGCTGCCTCTCGCTCCAGTGGAATGGGTCAGAGGAGACGTTCCACAGCAGCACAAGCCCCCTCTCTCCCACACCAGACTGAGGCCTGTCGGAAATGGAAAAACTGTGAGGCGCTGGGCTTTGTACCATAATGGGTTACTGTGCTCAAGAGTCCTGTATTAATGTATACAGCTCAACAAATCCCTGAAAGATGTTTTTAATTTTAAAATACCAAACTGTTTTGAATCTTTGCATCTCTGAATGCTCTCTTTTTCCCTTTGGCAGGTTCAGCCATCATCAGTTCATCACAATGGGACAGATTTAGTATTTACGGTGAGGTTATTTTGTTAAATAAATGTTTCATTTAATTAGCTAGTGTTCTTAATCCTAAAACTGGCGAAAATTGGTATACCATGTGTAACGCAATTAACAAATTCATAAACTCATTTTTGGAAATTGGAAGAGACTGTCTTTATAGCTGGATGAAGAAGAAATTTATTCAGAATGTGTCTGATTACCAAAATCCATTTATCTCTTTCTATACCAAAGTTACATTTTTTATTGAATTAAATCCTGCTGAGTTTCTACTCATTTTAGACTTATCATATGAGCTTTATGTTGAGTAAGTTACCACTACACAGTTCCAGTATGGCCCAAGTGGTTTGTTCTCAGCCATGTACACTATGGAACAGAGCGGGTCTGCCCTTTTTTCATAAAAGTTAGTTCATTTGGTATATACCATTTTAAACATAAGCAAAATAGATATTTTTTAACATTTCTTCACAACAAAATCTAAACGGTAAGAACTGAAATTAAAAGAAAATGCAGAGGAGTTTTGAAAAGTGAAGGCGATTGTCTTCATTTCCGTCATTTTCTTTGTAGTGCTTATTTTCCTTTCCTGACTATTTAAAACCCTGAGGAAATTAGCAGAGCTCCTTCAAGGTGGCACTGGCTGAACTTCAAATGTGGTGGCAACAGTAAAACAGAGGAACAATGCCAGATATTCTCCATATGCTCACTGTAAAGATCATGAAGTAAACAGATGGAGGATATTCTCTGATTCCTGATTCCAGGATATGCCTTTTTAGCTTGCACACTTGGCTACGAACCAAGCAGTAAATAATGAAAGATGGAGTGGATGCACTCCTATTCTCCAGTGACAAAAGGCTGATCTCTGAATGTTAGGTGGGAAAAGTCACAGTGTTGATCTTTTGGTTTCAATGGCAATGAAGCTGCGAAGGAATGAATACTATCATGATGTGAACCTTGAGTTCTTCATTACATAAATGTAAAAACTTGTAACAAGATGGAATCTTGTTATGTTTGCAGATTACACAAAAGTGAGGTAAACCATTTGAAATGAGCAAATGTGTTGCAGAAACAGTTTGACTGTAAACAGGAATGGAAATTAAATTAAATGTAGATAAGAGTATATATCTTCATGCAGGTAGGAAGAACATTGAAACTATATAGGACTGAATTTGTTGAAACAACCACACAAACAGGAAGAATAAAGGAACCGTCAGGTCATCTTGGTCATATAGTTGTTAATAACTTTGCAATCCCAACATGTTGTTGTCTTGGAGGATCTCACAGAATCTCTCTCTGTCTCAAAGACGTCGTTAGATATCTTTTTTTCATGTCACCAAGGACTCTTTGAATGGAAGAGTGGTCGCCTGATCACTGACCTGTACATTAGATTGAAGCTTAAAACACTTTGACACATTATTTTTTCATTCTCTTAGAACAAGCTTGGTGTAAAATGGTCTTTAGTAAGTATGTTTTGAATGAAGTCACAACAAATGACAATTACAGAAGGTTAAAATAATGACAGGCAATTACAGCACTGAATTACCCTATCATTACCTGACGTCTTCCTCTGTTTGCTTTAGTACCACGGAATAATGTCTCTCAGAGTGGAGGATGATACCTCTCCTTCCAGCACTGACAGAAAAGCTAAGGTGCTAGTGACCAGGAGAGGGCAGCAGAAACATCCCATTGTCTCTACAGGAAGCAACGCGGTTCAAAATCCAGTCCAAACTCCAACCTACTTCACACAGCAGGTATGGAAAGACAACACCCACTATGGGAATTCGGAAGTAGCAAAGACAAAGACAGAATCATGAGTCACTACAAACGTGACAATTTCTAAAACAACACACTTCCTCCAAAACTCACACCAAGCCTATGTATAAGCTAAATGTGCTCCTAAACATCTATTTAACTGTGCATGGGATGTTTGCTTATTTTTACTTTGTTTACAAACTAGAGCATTCATTCTGATGAACTCTGGATAAAATACTCTGCATGTGAAGAAAGGAAATTAAGGAAGATAAGGCCTTTTCTACTTATAGACTGCAGTCTGCATGTTACAAATTGAAGTCCCACATAGTGTAAATAGTCCTGATCAAATTTAGTTGTCTCTTTACAGGGTGGTGGAGCCAGATTCTTCCCCAAAGCCTGTGTTCCTGAACAAATAGGACTTATACACTTTGATCAGACTGTCCACAAGCTCTTCCGCTGTGATGGGATTTCTTGGAAACCCTGGAATCCAGCTGATGAAGTAATTATTGAGTTCAGTTTAACCAGCCTTGGATGGCATAGATACATCTAATAGGCGATTGGTATTTATTTGCTTCCAGGCTACTTTCTATAATCAGTTCTGTAGCAAACTACATTCTCAAAATTGAAACTTCTATTGACAAATTTACTTTCTATATATTCTAAACAAGGTCTATTAATAAGGTAAAACCAGTTATTCAGTTGTGTTTTGCTTGTGAGAGTGGCTTTTTTTGTTGCTGAAGTTAAATCATGTATTAATTCTTCTTTTCCCCATATCCAGAACGTCAACCCACAAAAATGTCCTTCTGGATGGACCTTCAATGGGAATTGTTGTTATTTTGTCAGTACGGATCACACAGCCACATGGAATTCTGCTACCAGGGCTTGCAAGGAGATGTAAGGATGCATGTAAATTCTGGGACACTAAAGAGATCAAGCTCAATTTGCCCAGAAGGGGAAATCTGTGCTTAAACACACAACTTAACTTTGGCTTCCTGACAACCCATCCCCCCAGGAGCTCCAAATGGGCAAACTGAAGTTAAAGAGTTAAAGCAGGGGTGTCAGACTCGTTTCCTGGAAGTCGTCGAGTCTGCCGAGATTTCTTCCAACCAGAGAAGACAGTTCAACTATTAACCTAATTATTTTCTTAGGCATATACAAGATGGCACTTTTACTGTTGATAACGTAAAGCACTCATGTCAGTAAAAGGTACAGTTACTTATAAAACAGCTCAGAGCCATGTTACAAGGATTACACTGATGCAGTTATATTAACAACAAGACCCACTAAGTAAAAGTGCTCAGGTTGGAATCAAAACCTGAAGAACTAGGCCCACCAGGACCTGAGTCTGATACCCCTGAAGTGAAGCTAGGAGTTGACACCTTCCTCAAACGCTAAACTGACACAAGGTGAAGCGAACCCTGGTTCTAATGTCAAATTCAGTTTCAGCATCGTGAACTATCCCTCTTGCTCGATGTGTAAATCCTTCATACCTGAGGAACTTGAAATTCGTTTTTGTTACCTCCTGCAAATATCATTTTTTGCCATGCAATTAAGTTTTCAGTAATCTGGCAACTACACGACAGGAGGCTCAAACCTATTGTGCTTCTGCTCCTGTGTCATGTCTGTGGAAAAAGAGACACAATACTGATTCAATTATTTTAGCAATGATACTGTACCTGAATGTAGAGTGCAAGAGTTCCTTGCTCTTTGATAACATTTATCGGACAGAAATGTCTTAGAATTTGTAGGAATTGTCAAGTAACTTTCATTTCTTGGCAGAAAGGGTGACACAAAGTCACATTTTGTTTGGTCTCCTGGCTAAAGTCTTCTCACTCTCATCTCTCTTCTCATCATCATCCCCCTCACCATTTCTAGCCTGGGTCTGAACAAACAAACGGCTTTGCTGTCTTTCTTCCATCACAGCTAATGAGCCCACAGTCCTGCCTTTCATTTCCCTCCACATCATCAGGACACATTCAAGCTAGAAAGCTGAGTTTACATGTGGTCCAGAAACCATATGTGCAAAAACATACATTTTGTTGCAGTCATACTCATCCAGTGCCCGAGCATGTACATGGCAGATGCTTTTTAACCTGATAAAAGTTCAGTGTCTCCATCCATACAGCGGAAACAAACGATGAAATTAAAATGAGAAGGAACAATATATGAAATATTTACTGTATGTGTTTATGTTGACAAATCATTTGCATCTTCAAAACAAAGCAGGGAATCAGTACAAGGAAATTAAGGAAATCAGTAAGGAAAAGGCCTACAAGGAAAATTGAAAAAAGTAGCACTGAACGCAGGAGAATATGATTTAAATATTAATTATCCTCCTAGGTATTAACAGTCAACCCAAGAAATGGAATGGCCCATCAGTGAAACATGCAGTGGAAGTTCATTTAAAATGGACAAAACCAGACAGTTTTTACACAAAGATGTCTGCATGTCTAGGACGAGTTACTCAGACGTTGGTGAAGCCGATACTCACAGCTTCGTTCAATAATCAGCTGGCAAGTGCAGATATATATACTGTTGCAGATAGTATACAAACAGAAATGTTCCTTAAATTTAGGTTCTAACAGTAAACACAGCATTCATTATTATTAGTTTCAAAAGGATGTGTATTTATACCCAACTATAATTGGAGGATCTTATAGCTTCTGCTACCTTTACTCTCTTTTATTTCACCAGTTACCATGGCAACCTTGT
Source organism: Lepisosteus oculatus (assembly GCF_040954835.1). Taxonomy (NCBI): domain Eukaryota; kingdom Metazoa; phylum Chordata; class Actinopteri; order Semionotiformes; family Lepisosteidae; genus Lepisosteus; species Lepisosteus oculatus. The sequence continues at coordinate 34,085,372 of NC_090696.1, read as the reverse complement.
TAGTGTTCTGTCAAAGCCTGACATGGACTGGCTGTGGGACTTCAGTGGAAGAAAGCCCTTTTGGATTGGTAAGACGTTTAACCTAAAGAAAAATCAAGTGTATTAATTTTAGCCAAATCACCTCTGAATCCTAACCTTTGTCTTGAAAATAATTTGGTTCAAATTCAAAAGATTTGATTTCAGTTACGATTTGTTCAGAAACAAAGAATACTTTTAGCCAATAATTCCAAAACCATTCCTTATATTTTATTGTTAGAAAGCCATCTTCGCTGAACACATTTTCTTAAAACTGAAAAAATCAAAATGTGAAATTCAGGAGCATTAAAAACACTCCAAACTGTTTGTGTCTATGTTTACTAAACAGGAATAATTGAATCAAAGGAGGTTAAATACCAAGTGAGTCAATTTTTCAATGAACAAGTAGTTCAACAAACAAGTAATTAATCTTGAATTAGCTGCCAGCAATGCTCACAGCTCACAATGGCATCACCATTACATGAGCATTTAAATCTGGCTAGGGAAATGTATTCCACTCATGGAGATGCATGTGTACATGGTCACAAATCCCCACATCATATGTCGGTCCAGTGCATCCCACAGGTGCTCTACTGGGCTCACATCAGCTGAGCCAGGCGCAATATGCAATAAGACATCAATCCCAGAGATGTCTCAATCAGATATACCGATCTTGGACCAGGTTGGTGATTAGTGGCAGGCTGGCTGCTTTAAAAAAAAATGATGATTTGCAGTGACTTCCAAGACTGGAAGGGTTGTTGACCCCTTTCCTAAGTAGATCATTTTCAGCCTGCAAAGTGAACCAAGCCACACAGATGGGGATATGCGCTGTTAACCACTGGATTGTAACTGTACTTTGCCACAGTTCACATAGATCTGTGTTTCCCTGGTCTGTGACATTTGTGTGACATTTTGCAAGCAAGTGACACATTCAAATTGAACCAGCTTTATGGGGATGTCCAACAAAAATCTCTAGCAGCTTTCACATGAACCAACATGACTTGGAGGAGTGTCCATCAGAAGAGACACTGTACAGGACTAAAACAAAGTGACTGGTCTGCAGCTCACAGAAGCCATTCCTGTGCGTGCATCTCTGGTTTTAAAAGGGTTGTGGAAGGGTACAGGAATCAGGGGAGTAAACAGAAAAAGTGGATAACAAAAAAATAATTTCAAATACGTTCACTACATTAAGAAAAAGACTGAAAATTTTCATTTGTCTCCCTCTGCCCATTAGGCCTGAATGACAGAGAAAACATCGGAAAGTGGGAGTGGGTCGGAGGTGAGCCAGTGACCTTCACAAACTGGAGGAAGGGGCCTCCCAGGGTGAAGAGGAAGGCAGGGAAGAATTGTGTGCTGGTGTGGAGAAGAGGGAAGTGGCAAGTTAAAGACTGTAAGAAGGGGAGAAGACATCACTATATATGTTACATTAGGACCTGAGCAGCACGCAAGCTGAACGAAGACCAAAGCACAGGCACCAAGATAAGAGGCATGAAGGGACATTAAATCAAGAGAGTCATATTTATTTATTTTTTAATTAAGCAAGGTTAAAAACTAAAGATGCGTTTCATAAAACCAGTGGTAGTTAAGGTTACTTCTATAACAACACAAAGCACCAGTAATAAAATGGCAAAATGCATCTCAGGATTGCAACACTGCACATACAGTACTGTTAAATAGCCCTGCAAAAAGAAGTGGCAAATTTAACTCTCAAATGTGAATCAATAACAGGTCAGAGTTGCTTCATGAAATTCTTATATGTTTACATATACTTTAACTCAGTTTTGATGTTTGAGATTTCAATAGTGTGTAACATTTTAAATTTATACTGTAACAAGAAATTGTACTACTAGAAACAAGGCTCATAGATTATTGTACATACAGTAGTATCATCTTTGAAGTACCACTAGCTAGCAGCATTCACAGCTGCTAAGAAGCACATGCCAAATACCATCTTTACAACATACTAAATCATTGAGTGCACATTTCATAAAAACATAAGCTATAGTGTCTCCCGCAGACAAGAGTGCAGAAGAACCTCAAATAGGGAAAAGTCTCTTATATCAGACTATTGGCAAATTTCAAACTTAGTTTAAAAATGACCTCAATAACATTCCGTTTTATAGCATAGCATTCTCTGTGAAACATAGGAATTTAAACTTCAAAGAAATTGTACAGCGGTGCAAAACGCTATGCTATACTAATGACAGGAACTGTCCTAAAACTGTTCAAATAACCCATCACAAGAACAAGTTAATAATGAAATAGAGTTTATGACAACAGAGGACGTAAGTGTCTCACTATCTTCAGTGTGTCTAATATTATGTCTTACATCTATTTCACTGTTATTTAAAAATTACCTTCCAGAATAAAATGATAGAGAAATATGTCAGTTATCAAGTAGTTCATAAATCCCATCAGGTAGAAACAGCCTCAAAATTCCTCTGAACCATGAAACTGAACATGGTACTACTTTCATTTTGCTTAACAGATAATACATTCTCTCTTTTTAACTTTGTAAAAAATAAAACCAGATCATATAAAATCCAGAAATGGATTATTTTAATTTAAAACAAATCTCAGCCAAATTAATTCAAATTAATGTGTTCTTCAAATAATTTGCATGTCTAATACTTATGACCCCTCTGAAATTGTCACATGATTCTTACAAAAAATTATACCATATTGATGTCCTCAGTCCATGCAAGGAGCATAAACGGAGGAGCCAAGATGCCTTATTTACATAAAATGCTCTCTGTGAACACGCTATTTTGCAAACAAAATAATACCTAGCCCCCTCTTTGCTATCCCAATTACATTCAAAGTCCTGCTTAACATATTTGAGTGTTCAGCACTCTTACCATAAAAAAAAGACACACAATTACACATGTGTTTAAATTTTCTTTTTATCCCACAGACTGTTTACAATGAAATCAGTCTTTGGAAGATTCTCTTTCTTCAAATCCTTTTCCTCTTAGGTCTTTGAAGTGTGGGTGGCAGACACAGATCTGCTACCCAATAAAGCCACTACTCAATGTGGAGTGTTAACTGTCACCTCCTTTCTAGTGTGAGGTCCACACTCAGCAGAGTGCAGATGTCCCTCCTAAAGTCTGTCAGGCATTTTAAGTAACTGCACAGATTAACTGGGTATTGCAGTGGTAGCAGCCCCTGCAGCACAGAATATAGGAAGATTGGAATGCACAAGCCTCAGAATTCTTAGCACAAAATGTATCCCTTCTTGAGAACTTTCACCTTGCCTCGCAGTTATGACTATACTATATATTGTAGAAAGTGGCGTAAACGAAGTTTCAGACACTGTGTTTGGTATCTTGTATTGTCATATAGTCTTTTGTTTTTAATAATACATATAGATAAATGATTAAAATCAGATTTCTTTTATACACAATTGTCTAATGAAAAGAAATTGTACATAATAATTTCTATAGTCTATGTTTTGTTTTTTAAAAAGAACAAACATTACTATAAGTATTGTTCTATTACCATATAAAGGCACAGATACACTTCTTATATAGACTAAACAGTCACATTTAAGGAAACCAACAACATGAGTATTATTATGCCACATCAACAGTGATGGATACTTTTCCACACTTTTACTGTAAATGAATGTCCCTGAGGCTCATATCTGACTGGTAATAGTTATATTGTAATTATACATTATATGGTATAGTGCAAGTGTGGCACAGACAGTTTTTTACAACAAACAAGATTTACCTGGTCAGAGAAATAAAATATTCTTAGAAAAAGATATTGTAAGAAAAGGATACGTGAGACTGTCACATTCGATATTTCAGAAATGTATTACTCATTCATTTAAAAAATCCCTGAGTGCAGAAAAATTATCTGCACATGATGTGGTGCTTAATTCCTTTCCAGGGCATCAGTTTGTTTGTCTGATGTGGAAATTAAATTAATGTACGTGTTTTTGTAATACCAAGGACTTTTCATGAGTATCTCAGATTTAAAGATTCTCAGTTGCCATCTTCTTAATCACATAATAATGTAAGAAGTATAATAAGCCACAAGTGGGATATTATATTGATGACTATAATTAAAAATAAACTGTAATTATATGCTCAGTTGTTATTTTGTGGTCTGTCCTGTAAACCAGAAATATCTTTGTTATGTTTCCAGCAGCCAGAAATGAATCAATTTTTTAACCCTTTTATATTGTCTCGGCTCTTGGTTTTTGAGCTTTGAATGAGCACTTTCATACAAACCTTATGCTTTAAGCAATGCCTTAATAATGTTTACCTGCAAAAGAAGGCAGGCACCCTATATTGGAAGAAGCAGTTAGAAAATGGAGAGACAGTTGAAAATTTAAAATTTCAATGTAAACCTCAGATTTTATATATAGTTTAAATAAAAACCTGTGGTTTCCATTGAACTTGTAAATGGTCCATCCATTTACTATCCCAGCTAGCAAGGGGTGCAACGCAGGGTACACTCTGGACAGGACACTGGTCAATGACAAGGCAGACACAGACACAAACACTAACACCATGGTCAATTTTCCCAGAAGCCAGTTAACCTCCCACTATATTTTTGGACTGTGAGAGGAAAATGAAGTATGTAAGTAAGAAAACCCCTTCAAACACAGGGAGAACGTACAAACTCCATATAGACAGCACCCAGGTCCAGAAGTGGCAATACTATCCACGGCACCACTGTACCGGCCCATTAAAAATTCGCTCGAAATTAAAATCAAAGACCGCAGTTTTCCTCCATTATACAACTCTATCTGGGACTATTCAGACCACAAATTTTTCCTTCAGTACTGCATCGCTTATTTTTTAAGTATTTGTTATACTTTGTTACCTAAGCAACACGGTGGCGCTGTGGTTGGTATTGCATTGAACAGGTCTCTACAGTATTTATAAAGAAGAGTGAAACAATACAGGCTAATAAAAATACGTTTGTTTTAATATGTTAATTAAAACGTTTCAGATTGACGAATATGTATGCATTGCATCAAACCTATCGACTTTATCTAATTCATCAAAGGGTGGTATGAACTTCGGAAAATTTTTAAATTTAAAAAAAAAATTATAATCACACAGAATTTCAGCTGAAAGTTTAAGAAACTACGCTCGTTTACATTACGTATTTCTTACCTCATCTGTCTGAGTAGTTCATAACTAATTCGCCATAACGACAAAATTGGTTACAAACTGCCCATTAATTCGCAGACCAGACTTGACTTGTCTAATTTGCTTATGGTTTTGACGAGCTTTTAAAAGCAACTGTTAAAGGAGAAATCAGCGGCTGGCCCACTAATTTTAACTTTGTAACTATGGGGAACTTTATTTACACACGTATATTGTTCATTACAATCGGTTTAACTTGAATACGTTGAAGTCAACCGAGTATCAGACCTAAATACTATATTTTGACTTCAGATATTATGTATTTCTGTTATCGATGGCTACATTTTCTGTATACGAAAGTATGGGAACATACGCATGCAAAACCCATTACACCAGTGTTAAATCGGCCAATATGCATAGGCTTTAGACACCACAATAAACATTTCTCTGTTTGTTTAGAGAGAAAACAACTTCAAAGAGGGACTTTCTAGCAAAACACTGATGTGACAAAGGGGTTAACATAAACACGTACTTTATCATAATTAAAATCTAGACCTTGTTTGTGAAGTTTTGATACACCCCCCATTGACACTGATGCAGATAATGAATTTCCGAGTTCACATAAGAAGGGGTCTTTTTATCCCCGCTTTACAAAAGTGCTCCCGCATACGCATCGGACGACGCATTCTGGAGCAGCCAGGAAAAAAAATTAATGTTTAATCATGTTTACCACAGCCGTTATTGCTCTGGTAATAACTGCCGTCCAGACAGAGATTCAAGGATGGACCATACACAGCTACGATGTATGGAGAAAATCAGAAGACCAACAACATAAAAGGGATTCGGTATTAGATCTGTTTACCAACACCTACAACGAAGGTACTGCAAGGGGACTGAGAAAAGCGATTGAAAATTTTCCCAACCAGACCCACGGGACCAATAATAAAGTGGGGAGCAGATTAGCGGCGTCTTTGGGGAAAATGCCCGCAGCTCACTCTCTGGAGTTGCGCTTAGAGGGTTTAAGGTCTGATGATTTAGGAACAAAACGCATCAGCCGCTTAATTACCAACAGTTTGCGCGGCGATGTGAAACCGACTCCTTCGGACAGTTTCAGGGATCCAGCATCAGCTTCTCAATTTAAAAATGCCAAAATGTTCTGGGACCACTTCTTGTTCAGGAGAAGATCGGACACCCATACCATCTTACCCATTAGTAACATCGAAGTGCTGCAGCAGACGTGTCAGGCCCTGCCCTTTTTACAGGTAAGAAAAAAAACGTTATCTAGTTTAAAATCTCTAGTTCCAGCACACCCTGCTGTCTACCTTTTTTTCTTAAAATGTTAAATTGGAGTTGATGATGAATGTAATGTGAACTAGATCAAATTCAGTGTTCTTACAGGATTTTCCAGCTACCTGTATTTGTCTATTCTTATAGGAACACAGTACATAAGTTAAGGTTTTACTAAATAAAAAAAAAATGTAAAGCAGGAAAAGGTGTAGTGCTGACATATTAATAGAATGAAAGTGTCCGTACCTCCCACAAGCTGATATAGGTAGATGGTGGATGAATGCTGAACTGACCCGCATGTTGTTCTGCACTTCTAGACGGTGGCCCATGATAACTGTGAGAATATGGTGCTCAGGAACAACCTGTGCTTTGGGAAGTGCAGTTCCATCCACGTCCCCGGAAATGAAGACGGCCACTACGCCTTCTGCTCATACTGCTTCCCTGTCAGGTTCACCAGGAAGACTGTGCAACTTAACTGCAAGGGCTCCTTACAAGTCACCAAAGTGGTGATGATGGTGGAAGACTGTCAATGTGAGGTTCAGAAAGGGAGCCATCCTCACCAGCCAGGGCCCTTTCTCATGGACCCTAGTCACCTGGGCAATCAGGCTGAGGAAAGCCGCCATGACACCAACTAATGATAGGTGCAGCAGAGGGAAGAGTTTCGTCACCTGTTTTCAACTTCAAGTGCCTGTCACTTTTCCAGGTTCCTGTACTGTTAAATGGTTTTCTACATTCATATTTGTTATAAAATGACTGTTTTTAAATATCAACGACAACATCAGTGATTAAGCTAATTTGATTTTCTGTTATATTTCTTGTCTTGATTGTACAACTACGTGATCATTTTCTTCTGTTCATGTGAGGTGTGGGCCTGTTAGAGATGACTGGCTCCTCATCTCTTGACCACCCTTAGGAAATTTACATCAGACTTAGAAATGGCTTACATGACCAAGAGTACCTTCAATGTCCAGGACTGCAAAAGTTTTGCAGTGTCTCCCAAATCTTCTAAATCACATCTCAAGAAAATGTTTATTCCAGATATGAAGCTGTATATTTTGGTGGGTAACTACCACTCCTTAAAAAAATTCCTACACTTATTTTCTTATTTTAAGCTACTTTTTGGAGCAGTTCTTTGACATTCAGAATATAATAAAGGTTTAAACCTTGAAATATGTCTGAAAACATCCATCTCCCCAAAGAATATTATGTTTTATTGTTTTCTGACTTGCTATATATAAAATTAGTATTAACAGAATGAAAGTATCCATATTTGGCAGTTAAGGATGGAGTGAAGGGATGTGATAACAGATACGGGGGTCTATCAAAAGATTAGTCAATAATATTGGACAGAGAAAAGAGGGGAACTGCTCAAACATCTGGATTTGAGCTCAACCTATGAAACACCATGTCGTTTTTGTACCATCTGTAGGTTGTATTGGAAAAATATATAATTTAGAAATTCATTAGAAATTAGAAACCTGACCTGCACAATTCAATTTTTTGTCTTGGTGTGCCATTTGAAAGCCTGAAAAAATACAACATTCATAAAAGCAGGCAACACTAGCAATCAAAAATTTTGAGCCTGAGGAAAAGAACTCTTTTTGAATAAAACATAACTGCAAAGTACCTTAAAAATGGCTAAATAGTCATCTGTGAGCTTTCCTTATGTCCTGTTTGAACTGAAAATGTCCTGGTTACAACATAGTAAACACTTTATATACTCATCACTAAGAAATGTTGATCTAGCAAACAAAAAATAATACATATATTTTACAACCACTACAGGTGACTTTCACTACGTTATGTTTGCGTTGTTATGAATTTTGGCAGCTGAAATGTTCTTTTAATACTTTTTTATCATTACCCATCTTTGCAACATTAAACGAGTGCCTGGTTCTATGTCATTATTAATATTGTTCGGAGTAGAACTTAATAATGTTTTAGTAACAAGAAAAACAGCACTTGCAGTTAATAAAACCACAACTTAGCCATTGCAGTTGTCTTACACTTTTGTGAATCCTCTTTTCTAAAAGTAGATTCCATAATAATCATAAAACTAAGTGCATTATTGACAATCCAAATGTAAGCATTTATCATGAATAAAATTAGCTGACAAGGAAATAAGGGTTAAAAAGAATCAAGCAAATTGTATAAATGATTTGAAAATACATTTAATTAGATTTCAGGATAGAACCATACTGTCACATTTACCTATACCATGATCAACCGAAGATAAGCAGCATACCATACCATAAAGAAATGACAGACCTCACGTTCTGCTGGTGTCTACAGATTTAATAATAAGTGATTAGGAGCATTACATAAATTCATCTAGGGAGCACTGATTAGGACCTAGCAACACAAAGATGATATGCTAGAAGAAGTCTTTACTGTGTATGTAACTACCTGCTAATAATGCTGAGAACTGCCACATTTCTCTGTTATTTTGTTAAAATATTGGCTCATGATTTAAAAGGAAGGGTTAAAGTAAACAACCACAAGTACACTGACAAAAAAAGCGACATCTAAAAGAAAATAAGTAGACTGGATCGGTCAGGGAAACCCAACGACCAAAGCCAATGGCACAAGGACGAATGACTAGGCACCCAGTGTAACAAAATGTTGTTATCTGGGACACTGAAGACAATTTGACAATGAGGTAGGGCAAGAAGTCAACCAGTGCTGGCAATGGCATTTACACTGAGGTATCTGCACTCATTCAAAAAAACATCCAGTGTTCCCTTCTCTTTCAACTGTTGTCTCCAACAGGCAAAAAAATTATGTGTACTATAGGTTAATTTAAAAATCACAAAGGTCAAAAGAAAACAGAGAAATGTGTGTCTGTGTCAGTCCTTTCTCTTGTGAGCTTTCCCCCTAGATCAAGGATGTTACTTCCAGCTTCTGTTGCACCTGACGGCTCCTCCGCTATTTCTCCAGCATTTTGCGGATCATGTAGTTGAGGATACCTCCGTGGTGGAAATATGTGAGCTCCACGTCTGTGTCAAACCTCACGAGGGCCTGGATGACCTTCCCTGTGTCCAGCTGATGAAGCCAAGAAGAAAACCGTTAAACAGTGGTTAAACTGTAGGCAAAGATGACTGCCTGTCCTTTCGGCAGTAGAGAAACTAAAATCTCTAATCAGACCAATCTTAGGGGATCATTGCCTTCACAGTACAGATGCTTCTGTTCAAACATGAATGAATACTAAATTCATGTACAGTGCAGAGTTTGTGAACATCCCCAAAATAATTCTAGACATTACAATTTACTGCAATACAATTACTGCTGCAATACCCTTGTTTATTCAACACTGGGTATTTGCTTAAATAGTCAAAAGGGGTTACCTTCACCAATTTAATGGTTTCTCAGATACAATGGTGAAGAAGAAATAAATCATAAGAATCAATGTATGTTCAACAATATGTTAACCCATAGTTTACTGCACAATTAAGGGGGTAATTTCAGTCGTGTTTAAATAACTGGGTAACAGGTAAACAATACACGTAGTTTGGGCACCCCTGTCTAAATTGTAATTATTTTTCAGAATGTCTGAGCATTTGCTTTTCACTTGGAGGCTGTGTGTTACTTTGTTATTATTGTTTTGTGTGTTACAATTGTAAAGGTAAAATATATTACAAACTGTTGTGATTTCAGGCTTTTAGGCCATAAAATGTGTTACTTTGAAAAGGGTGTGCAGACTTTTATTGGCACTGTAGGTCAAAGTAGGGGGTTCACAACATTTTTCTCTGCACTGTATGTATTATTTTTATAAACATTTGCAAGAGAAAAAAAAATCTTCAAAGCAAAAGGTTATTATACCTTTAAAATATGCAGGGGGAACTGCTCCAAGGCTAGTTTAAATATAATTATGGGTGTTTTGTCATTATCACGGTCTAGGGTTAGGCCCATTCATTTTGTACTTTTCTGTTACCTTGACACCCTGATATCTCAGACAACCAAGCCTAAGATGTTTCTGAGCTAACAATGTATCACTTCCACTACAAAATACCTGTTTTAATTATAATCCATCAAGAAGAAGTAAAAACAGATTTTGCCCCTGCCACTAATAATAAATATCTTGTCTTTACACTCACATTTTTTTTCTAAATCAAAGATATAATATTTGAAAACACTTGCATTTATTATACCTTTTCTGAAGTAATTTTACTTAATTAAAACCTTTCGTTTGACTTGCACAGTGAAATCACAGGCATATGCTCGGTTGAAAATGCATGACAGAAGCAGAGCCAGAACCATTTTAAGTCAGGTCCCCTTCCTGTGTGTCAGGAAGCAGCTACCTGCAACTGTTATCACCAGGCGAAACTATAACACACAACACCTTTGGCGTTTTTAGCATATTTGCATCTAGCCCATGTGAAAGAACATCTTCAGCCATTCCCAGAGATACTTAGAAAATCCCTTTCGGAAATGTATTTTTTTAAAAAGGTGTTAACAATGTGAGATGTTCTAAATGAAAGCACGAGTGTGCAAATGGAAGTTCAAGTTGGATTAAACTGTTTGCCTGTTCTCTTGTTTGCTTGAAGAACACGTAAACTTTGGATTATTAAAAATTAAAGAGAAATTAGAGACAGGACTTTGGAGGATGTGCAGCTGAGGAGAAGAGTGTAGAAGACTAACGACAGAGAGTGGAAGTTACATGAGGGTGAAGGATTCTGTGAGAAGCCTAGAAATGAAACACAGAACAAGTCACTCCTGGCAGCTGGAGACGGCCATCTACCCGAGCGCTTGCAGCCATTTTCTGGACTGAACACAACGAGTATACCTTGATGTTGACAATCATCCGGGGCGTGAGTTTGTCAGGGATGACGATAGTGTAGCGCTCTCTCCCCGTGAGGCCCAGCGACTCAGCTGTGTCACCAGGGAGGTATTCCAGCGGGATGACTCCCATGCCCACCAGGTTACTGCGGTGGATTCGCTCGTAGCTCTCCGCCAGGACCGCTTTGATGCCCTGAAGGCAGGGAAGGCAAACACTCAGCTGCTGGGTCTGTCACGCTGCACCAAGCCACATTTACACAGAAAAATGAAAAGACTGCTGTGTATACGCTTTTACACCACAGGCCTCTTTTCCTGGGAAGCATTTATGTAATAACTACTTTTCTTGTTTAGTTGAAAATTCATAAAGCTTTAATAGCTTATTACCATAACAACTGTTGCCATATAGTGGGCAACAGGACTTCCCAAAGAGACGCTCTGTCTAAGACTGTGTAAGTCTCCCTGTCTCTATCCGACTTCAAAATTCATTTCAAACTTAAAACTAACTTAAAACTCTCCAGGCTAGCACTTCTTAATATTTGTTTAAGAAATGTTTTTTTCTCTCGATCTTGTAACTTGTGTTTTTAAACCTCTAGGCACCAGATCCTAAACTGTAAAGTATTTACAACAGATCCTAAACTGTAAAATATTTCTCCTCTCTCACCCCTTATAGAACATAGGAATGTTTACAAATGAGAGAGCTGTCAGCTTTGTAAAGATACACTGTAATTCACACTTTGGTGTTAACTTAACAGTTTTTTGCTCTCATGGAGAGCAAGTTGGGGTATGTGAAAAGACAAATTCCTAATACAAGAAATTATATATGGCCAATAAAGTGATCTGATGTGATCTTAATGCAAGGCAAACAGAACAAAAGGTTACCCATCTGCCCCTTCTTGTAATGACTGTTAAGACTCTAAATATTGTTTGGTAAGGTGGAATCTGAAGTTGGAGGATGGAAAACACCAAAGCTGTACCAGCAGAAATGGTCCCTTAGCCGCCCAATCCCTGGAGCTCCCAGAACCATACTCCTTTCCTGCCAGGATGATGAGAGGAAACCCAGCCTGCTGGTACCGTTCAGCAGCATCAAACACATCCAGCTGTTCCAGGAGACAAGTGCCAAAAACATCAAGACTACTGCACTGTACTGGGGTGGCGATACTGTAGCAAAGCAACAGCTAGCTGAATTCTTCCGATTCTTAGCACACATCTAGCACCATCGCATTGCTAATACAACTAGCGACATTCTGACAAATAGTATATATTGCATCTGGAAAAAAAACATACAGCTCATGCTCAATATCACTCAAATATTTTCATGACAAAAAGGTCTGGCAGACTGTCTAGAGAGGGATTTTTACAGGCTTTAATCATCCTTACAAAGACAGCTGTGCCTACGTTTTGTCTACCATGATGGTTCTCTGCACACAAGTCAATTAGTAATCCCAGGTGACTAATCTTCAACAGACCTCAGCACACCTTTATTTAGCTGAAAGACTGATAATGAAGCAGTTAAGAGCTACTCCTCTCCAATGTTTTCAGTACCGTTTCTCCAGAAGGTATGTGCAGAGTCTCTGGTGCCTGCTTGTTCAGGAACTTGTTGAAAAGACGGATATTTGCAAAAGTGCCCCTTGCCATAACAGCATCGTTGCCACGGCGAGATCCGTAAGAGTTGAACTCACGGGGGCACAAACTGTAAAGTAAAAAGCCACATGTTACAGCAGGCAGCCCTGATCACACATCCCAGGGCAGGTGCTCAGATTCTGCTCTGAAGATCAAAGTAAGGGAAAAGGCAACTCTGGTGTTCTCAGTCCAAGAGATTGTCAAATTTCAGTTGAAGGAGAAAAAATCATTTAGAAAAAGGGAACTATATCTGACTTCAGGAACAATTTTAGTTTTATAAACAAAAGAGGGATACAATTTGATAAATCAGTTTTGATTTCAAAATGCTCATCTTCATTGTTCTTACATGATGAATTTGCTTTGGATATCTAAATTGAAATTGAACTGGGTCATAGTGATAAACTAGGATAATGCTAATTATTTTAGGACTGCTACACATTAATATTTCACACTAATATGCATGGATTCTTTCCCAGGTGAAATAAAAATCTCTCTTTGCAACCTTTTGTTAGCTACAAACACACCACTTTAATCATATTCAGTTCACTCATTTATTTTTTGTAGCTTGGAGGCAACTTGGAAAATCAATGTCTGAAAATGTCTGGATAGTCTGGAACCCACACCGTATAACCCGACTGATCTTTGACACTGAGGGCAGTTCAAGACAAAACATAGTGCAGTATGTATATAACAACAAACTACTGTTAGAGAAACAGTTTTTTTCTTGTTTGTCATTTTGAAAGACGCTGCACAAAACCCCAAATGCAGTAAACTATCAAAACATCTAGATTCTAAATGGTTACTCATGCAAGCTCTAGAGTTCAAGTGCCAAAGATACTATCGGTCTGGAATTAGTCCAGAGAAGAACAACCAAATACATCCCGGGGCTTAAAAGAATGTCCTACACAGACTGAAGGAACATATCCTGTATAGTGTCGAACGAAGATGATTATGAGGGGAGCTCATACAAATGTTCAAAATGCTCAAAGGAGCTCACAAAGTCAACCCAGAGGATTCCTTCAAAGTGAACAGTCAATCACAACCAGAATGCTCAAATACAAACTATGTGGAAGTGCAATTAAAACCGTGAGCAGAAGGCACTTTCTTACGCCAAGTAAAGAGTTTGGAACATGCCAACCACCCACATTGTTGAAGCTGATATCTTGGCTTCTTTCAATATGTAACAGTAAGATATCCTTGGATCAATTAGCTTTTCATTACTTAAGAAGCTGAACAGGCTGAATAGCACTTTCTCATGTACACCGCTTTAAATTAAAAGACCATCACTGAAATGCATATGGCCACGAGAGAAGCTTTATAAATAATTAACACTGCAGAACTACTAACTTGACTACATTTTGCCCCCTGCTAGGATTTACTGATTTAGTAAATTTAAATTCCATAACTGCTAAAGCTTGAAAGCATATATTGTAGTACAGTATAAATATATCATTCAGTACAATATCAAGTGTTCTTGTGAGAACACCTGAAGAAGGCTCCACGGCCTAAACGCTATGTTTTCTTTCTTCTCTTTTCAGCATGGAATAAACCTATTGTTCCTTTGCAGCCTACGCGTGCTGACGCAGCTGTTCACCTGTTCTTGTAAGAATACACACAACTGTCAAAAAAAGCACATTTAGCATGCTTGAGAACAGTATTGTGCAGTTATGGTATCTTTGTCTACATTTTCAAAAATACCTTTACTTATGTACAGACTTCTAAGAGCTACAACATGATGTCCTCAAAGCAATGGCTATTTTGTCCAATGTGTAGACTTGAAAAAAGGGGATTTGGAAATGTCTGAACCCTGCAGTTTCACCAGTCCCAAGCAGCTTGCTTTGTTTGCTCACATGCACTCTGCCTGGTGTGGTGAAAAAAAAGCGTCTCTCACCCTCTGTTTACGAGGTAACGTGCTGCAGGGCTGTTGCGTGCAATATTCCCCGCTGGAGAGATGTGGTCCGTTGTCACCGAGTCCCCAAGGTTCAGCAGCACATACGCATCAGTGATCGACTTGGGCGACTGCAGCTCTACAGTCTATGGAAAGAAATCCAGCTTTATTTCTTTATAGTAGCTTGTAATAGCCAAGGTGGAAGGTCAGTGCATTTGAAACCCAAACAACGAATAAGCACAGCTGATGAGGTGCAGCTGGTCAGAGCAAGCTGCTTCTAAAATTCAAACTCAAGGAGTTTAATTTCCATGACCAATGAATTACAGTTTGGCCAAAGCAATAACAAATTGCAAAACCTTTACAAACATTTAGGGCAATGACATCGTATTACTATTTGAGAGGCTTGCTCTCTATTCCTCAGGCTGTGACAAGAGATCGCATACGGGGCTGGCAGCTCTTTTGAGTTCTGGTTCCGAATGGTGTGGGACTTCTGGAATTTGTTTTGTTATCTGGGGGAAGGATGTTTCCCTAACAGTCTAGCAGAAAGTGCGGAACTGATCAATTTCAGAAAAAGTGGTTCTAAATAAAGGCATTTTCTGTAGTTAGTCATCGTTTATCCCTACAGCTGTTAGTCTTTTTAATTGAGTCTGTAGGACAAAGGTTATTGGCAGATAACCATGAGATAGTTTTCATAGCGATTTAATGGCTGTTTATAGGATTGGTGAATATCAACCACGATCTTGTCAGGGTAAAGAGCTAACTGAAAATGGATGGATATTTCATATTAATTTAGTTTTTTTAAATTTCTTGTGCCCATAGGCTCTATCTCTCCTGTTACCCTGTATTGGATAAAGCAGTTAGAAAATGGACGGATGTTACTGCAATTAACTCACAGCTGGAATATATAAGCTTGATTAATTCAAGGATATATGAAACTGTTTTACACTGATTACTACTCAATCTGGTTTTATTTAACTGGTCTGAACAACATCACTGACGAGAACCTTGTCTTATATCAAGGCTGGAACTACGCTTCACCAGTGTCGGGGATTACTGGCTGGTATGGTTCATATTTTTTACATCATTTTTGCAAATAATGAATGAACAGAACAGAAAATACAGAAAACAAGTGAGAGAAGAGATGCAACGGGTAATCAGGCAAAATAATAGAGGCGTTTTCACAATGAAGGAGACAAGTCTCCTCATGTCGGGGTGCTGATATTGAATGTGGGTGGTCAGGATCAAGAGCTGAAGATAAACAGGCAAATGAAAGCTGGGAGTGTCGTTGGGAAGTCATAAGGAATGTCAGAGCAATGTTAAATGAGAATGCACTACAAATAAATAAAGCATAGTGATTGGTAATATCATTGCATAGCTTCCAAGAGTGTCTGTGTGGGAACTAGAATATACAAGATTGTTTTGGCTGATTGAAGTGTTCCACCTCATTTCTCATTTGTTTTATCCATTTTCTATCCTATTTTGTCATAATACTTAGAAAGACCCTATTCATTCTTACCTGAAAAAATGTACAGACAACATTTTTGAAAAATGTAAAGGCTTGATGACATTTTCAGCACTTAAACAGTTAATTCATTAATAACTAAGCATTACCTCAAGTACCAGGTCTCCAAAGCCCATTAAATTCTTTCCACAGAATGTTTTATAACTGATAATTTGTCTATTATGTCATATTCTTGTCCTACATTAATTACCATACAAAAGGAAGTTTTTTGGCAGTTAAATACCCTGTTGAAGCTATGAGTTTAAATGTGCACTCACCAGATTATCAAAGAAAGGAGGAGGTTTGATGTAGGTCGATTTGGGATTCCAGGTGTAAAGTTTCTCTGAGGGAGCTTTTAAAGCATTCCATTGCTCATTTACTTTCTACAGAGAGACCACAGTCAGATCACATTCAATGAAACCAGAAACTCTGTCTTCGGCATTTACCTTCTACTAGAAGTGAGGTTTAACAAATGACAAAGAGACATGTTACAGGCAGAGCCTGAGCATCTTATAAAAATGAAGCAATTTCTTCTCTTATTTGTATACAATATATAAAAAAAGGTTTACAAACCATTTTTCTCTTTTAGTTAATAGCCAACCATATCTTGAAAAGTCGAGTGGAATCAACAACGACAGTACATGCATGGGCAGCTTGTTCCAAATACCAATCTCCCTTAGTGTAAAAAACTTTGTCTTTTGAGTCTTAAAAATTCTTATTCTTAATTTTCATACATGTATGTAATTAGCTAAGGCATTGAGAGAACATTTTAGAATAAGACTATTCACAGTCATAGGCAGTGTTTTCTCATTTCTGTCATCCCATAAGGCAGCAACAAGCATACTACAAAGAAATGAATCTATCACAAAAAGCCCTTCAAATAAAGGTATATTCAAATAATTCATTCTTGAATAGCAAACACTGAGAAATAACCTCTATTTAGATGCTATTTGATGTTGGTAAACTGAACATCCATGAAAATGTTCTCCAACTGATGAAAACGCTGTTTCACAGTTAACTCTGAAGCTCAGTTTAGACTTTATTTTCCCCATTACTGAAAATCTGACATGTAATATGAGTTTCTGTACATACACTTTAAGTGCATTTTAGCATTTTGTCTCAACTAGATGCAGTAAGGTTTATGTATCAGTGTGATCAGGCTGCGTTGAAATGTGCCTGCTGTATGCTGCGACATTCATTGCAATACTCTCAAACTTCAGTTAGTGATTGTATACTGCCTGTACATAATTCAGTTACTCCATTTTCTATAAGAACCCTGGACTATTTTTTACCTCAATTTTTTCATAGACCTCCTTGAACATGGCAGGAATGACAAACTCCCGCTCCACCTCCTGAATCTCAAGCCTGGTTGGCCAGATGTCCTTCAGGAAGACGTTCTTACCTTGAGGGCTGACACCTATGAAAACAGTTGGTAGGGAATTATTCTATGCCTCCCTCCTCCAAAAGGCTGCTAGTATTGTGGCTTGTAAATTGTGAAATGATCTACAGTATACTCCTAACTAGAAAGCTCTGCTCGGGTGAAATTTTGTTCCCTTGGGTCATTTTTTTCATAACAAAAACAATTCCACTCCCCTTACTCTATTTTCAATAGGGATTGATGTGTTATAGGTTTGTAGCATCTGTCAGGTGTATTATGAGTTTTGTGAATCTTGATGAAAATCTCAAGTGGAAACTAGCCAGTGGCAGCTACTGCTTCTTTCTGAAAACATGTCCCACAACAGGGGGAAAACACATCAAGTAATCAATCAAGTGCTGCAAAATTAACACAAAAAAATCCACCAGCGCTCTGTTTGCCCCATATAGAGAGGTGTTCGTCAGATGGAATGTGCGTGTTAACAGATGTTAGCTACATTTAAAAATTCTGGGTCTGTTTTACTTCAAGGCTACCTTGAGTATAAAAAATTGCCTTGTGGCTGCTCACCCAATGGCTCCTTCTCAAAGTCTATCCGCACCGTGCCGGCGATGGCATACGCGATGACCAGCAGAGGGGAAGCCAAGTAGTTGGCGCGCGTGTTGGGATGGACGCGACCTTCGAAGTTTCTGTTCCCCGACAAGACTCCCACAGCCACCAGGTTGCTCTGACAACAACGATAATCATAAAATCACCAGAACAACATTTCTTCTTGAGCACTTGAAATGTGCATGTTGTTTTTTTTACGGTGTCTTTATTGATAAAGTCTTTAATGGTTTAAACCAAACCTAGCAAAAACATAGCGATCTGTTTTGAATGCAGACTGGACCTGGGCCTAGACTTCAAAAACCCAGTGCAGATCTGGGTTAAATTACTGAATCTGATCTATCCTATACCAAGTTAACCATTACACCCTGTTTTCTGAAGATTGTTCCATATTTCTTTTAAATTAACAAAGCACCCTTTAAAGAGCATGTTTTTCCAATAAGAGCTGTATGGCACCAGTGAGCACCCTGTACCTTGTTGATGGCTTCCACTACTGGCTCTGGGAGGGGCCCACTGTTCCCTATGCAGGTCATACAGCCATAACCCACAACTTCAAACCTGTGGAGAAGAAGAGAATCTGAAAAACCCCACACTTAATCCAGGTTTATTACATGCAGAACCACTATTCCTTACCTATTCCTTATAACAACAATTTCTCACTCTCAGTCAAGGGAAACTTCACACATGTACCTGCTTCACAGCTGTCCAGACCACTTTACTAGTGTCACCATAAAAGTGCTTTAATAAAAGAAAAGGAATTTCAGGACATTCAGGCTGAAGGAACTAAAACTTTATAGGCTTGAACAGAGAAGAGTTAGGGGGTAAGTCAACCCAGCAGACTTCTTCAGAATAAAAAGGGAAAGAAGAATCATAGGACAAGTGGAAACTACATTAAAGCACATTTAAAACCAAGAACAGGAGACACTTCTGTACTCAAAGGGTTGTGAGGTGTGGAACAAGAGACCCTGCCAACATGTTGAAGCCAATACTCCAGTTTCTTTCACAACATGGCTGGATGAGAAGTTTGGACCACTTAACTACTATTGAATGAGCTGAATGATGGGCTGAATGGCTTTGTCTTGTTTTCTTATGGTACGCTGTTGTTTTAAAAAAGTCTACCTTGATGGAGAGTGAGAAGGGTGATGGCAATCAAATGAAAAAAACACTTTTAGTTAAGAAAAATAAATCTTAACTTTATAACAGAATAAATAGAATCGGTGGTCTGTAATATACACGTTAATGAACATAATGACTTCCCAGAAATGAGTGACATTCCTTTCTGAGCCTTACAATTAAAATGCATGGAAGTGAGAAAGTGTTTTCAATGTACAAAAAATATTACATTCACAAGAAAGTTTTGATTCCACTTATTTATGACAACGTGAATGTTGTCTGCTTTTAAGCTATGTACCCTCAATGAAGGTTTGAAATTTCCATACTTTATTGATTTCACTAGATTATTTAATCCAAATTCCTGTTTTCTACAATTGATCACATTAACTCACATAAATTAAGCAGAATGTTCTTATGACCTTTATAATTCACCTTTAGGAAGTTATATTTTAAAAAATTAAAAAAAAAGAATAAAAACATACATTTGTATACATATAATTAATGCAGTTTGTTAGGCTCAATAGTAGTTACCACCATTTAGTAGCCAAGGGTGCACCACCTAGTGGTCAAGTTGAACAGGTACAGCTGGCACTGCCAAAAGCTGATGTTGATCTGACAGAACATGAATATCTGACAAATCGTAAAAGATCTGGAGCTTCATGCAGACACTGTATAAGTAACCTTTAAACACATTCCAGAACACTACTACTGTATGTTTTTGCTGAATGTCCTGGGGGGACAGGATTAAAGTGAATTTTGTGTTACCCCAGCTCAGAGAGATAACTCATCACTCCACTCTTCTTCAGGTAGTATGTGACAACGCCACTGCCCGGAGACAGGCTCGTCTTTATGTACGGCTTCACATTTAGTCCGAGTTCCACAGCCTTCTTCGCCAAGATCCCTGAAAAGCCAAGGTTTATTCAAATTCACAGCAAAAAGTCACATGCAGGGAAGCATAATTAGACAAAAAAAAAATTCAATATTTGAAAACGACCAAATTCTGAACAGTCTTTCTGTTAGATACCCAACAAGCCTTGATGCTCACTGAAACCCTTCCTAATGTCATCTTGTCTGCTCAGTGTGAGTTCTCTGTAACCAACTTGCACATTGAACAAGCAGGTAAAGAATCGGCACCACAGATAAATAAGACTTTTCAATTGAACTTTTCGGTCTTTTTCTTAGCTGCCTTTTTGCAAGCCTGTTGAATAACTGCAGTGCCGCTGTGGACGTGGCAAGGGCTGGGTCTAATTGGGTTTTTGAGGTGGAACGAAAGAGAAATGAGACGAGGTGAGAGTGGTGTCACTAAATTACGGCACAGTCCGTGTGCTGTATGCGGCAGAGAAGTGACAATGCAGAGAAGGTACTGTACCTGCGCCCAGCATGACAGAGGGGTTACTGGTGTTGGTGCAGCTGGTGATGGCTGCTATCACCACTGACCCGTGCGACAGCTCATACTCTGCATCCAGGTACTTGAAGGAGACCAAAACTGAGTGATGCTCAGGGGGCACCTGGAATCCCTTAAATCCTTGCTAAAAATCAGAAATGTTATTTATTTTAATATCATTTTCAAGTAAAATGATTCTAAACTTTTCTCCTCAAAACAGAATTACAAAAAAGCTTCAAAGGTTAGAACCAGACTGCAGATACTACGGCCAGCCACAAATCCTCCTAGAAAAGACTGAAGCATTGCAAAATATTTTAGAATTTTACATCAAATAACTGTAAAACAATTCTACTGACATTATTACCCAATCACATTTTTCTTTTCTGTTTACAGTAGCATATTAAGGATTTTTTATATTGTTAATTCCTAAGTATCTTATTTACTGGCTACATAATTGACATAAAATGCCTCCAAACCCAAAAAGAAATTTCTGAATCTTAAACGGTCCTTCTGAGGATAACATTTTTTTGCCAAGCTCTGCTCCAAGTCCAAAAATATTGGCGGTAAGTGAAAGCTTTACAGATTGTGGCGACATTTTGTATTTTATTTTAGAGAAGAAGAACTTTAATCCTGTATGTCTGTGGACAACCATTCCAGATTTTTGCCTTCACCTGAACATTTGGGTTTTCCAAGCCTTGTGAATTGTAGCAAGTGGTCTGCGTTATCCCAATCAAGAGGTGGCGTCTTACCTTTGCTCCTAAAC
Organism: Lepisosteus oculatus; assembly: GCF_040954835.1. NCBI lineage: Eukaryota > Metazoa > Chordata > Actinopteri > Semionotiformes > Lepisosteidae > Lepisosteus > Lepisosteus oculatus. The sequence continues at coordinate 34,063,942 of NC_090696.1, read as the reverse complement.
AGTTTTTAAAGTCTTCCTTCATGTCCAGCACAGGCACCTTGTCCTGGGGCCTCTTCGGGCCACTGCAGCAGGAGACCACAGTGCTGAGGTCCAGATCCACCACCTGTGCACAGAAAGCAGACAGCAGGGTCTCAGAGCCAGAGGACACAAGGACAGGATGATGAATTACTGGAGCTGCCTCTGCCATGATACCCTTGTTTTTCTAAGCTCAACTCCACTCTAAGCTGTGAACATTTTCTGCTAGCAACACATACAGGACAGTTAGGACTCAGATGTGACAGAGGTAATGTTACATTACTGTTATGCTAGATGCTGTTTCAGCCAGATTACACCTTCAAAGTAGCAGGGTAGGGAGACAGTTAGCAAGGGGGGTTGAGTCCGACTAGTATCTTCTCAAGAGGAACAATGCAGTCAGGTGACAGGAAACATTTATTTAGTTGCTGCATAGGAGCTGCCTTGCAAAGTAACATAACCGGTGATATTAATAATGGACCAATAATCAGCCATCTTCATGCAGTCGTGGCTTGGCATGAGGAGCTGATGGTAGTAAATGATGGTTGTCATGGTAAATGACAACCAATTTTGCATTTACTTTGCATTTGCATCCTTTACTTAACTTATTCCATTCTTCACCCCTCTGTTTTTCTTAGTACCACCATCCACGGTCTCCTCTTTATATTGTAAATGTTCTTTTATCTTATGTATTCTTCTTATTTATAGTTGTTGTCATCTGGTAAAGCGCTTTGAGAAGTCACCTTTATATATAAGGTGCTATATAAAATAAAGTTTATTATTATTATTATTATTATTATTATTTATCTACTTCTTACAATAATTCGTCCGTAAATATCTCCCACCCAAAAAAATCTGCAAAGCTAACACTGAAACCTACACAAATACAAAAGCTCTGATGGGACGGTGTTGGCCCCAGTGATTTCTTTCCCACACCTGTACTGTACCTGTGTAAAATCCGGGTCCTGGGATGTGTCGTTGAAGTCCCTCAGCATTCCAGTTGCTTTGAGGTACTGCTGAATGTAAATCAGTTTCTCCTCATCTCTCCCTGAACCAAAACACAGAGAGGTGATAGATATTGGGGAAAATCTAAAATGAATATAGTAAGTCTGTGAATAAAGAGGTGAAATGATTATTTATCACATTTTAACAGGAAATCTTTCATATGAACACCGATAAATTTTGGAGAGGCTTTCAGTGATCTGGCTCAGCTACTGAATTAGTGCTAAAAACACATTCTCCCGTATGTGCTGGAGGTACTGTATTTATTAAAAGAAAGAGATTTACTCTTTTTATTTTCTGAACATTATTTATGCATATAGTTTCTTATCTTTTAATTTTCTGCTATGAAATTAGCTGGAAGCTGCAAGCCTATATAGTATTTCTGTTATGGAAGACAGAGCAATACGGTCCCTTTGTGTTCCAGAAGAGAGCGCTAAAAGAGGTTAAGGAAATCCCTAAAGCAAAAACCTTAAAAACCAGTCGTCAGAAAGATAAATATACAATTATTTAATTATATGTAATTAAAAATTGTAATTATAAATACGTAATATGTAACAGTAAATAAAAAATTAATAAATTTACTGTTTATTATAAAAAATCCTATTAAAGGTCCTTTGTGATCATGAGGATTTGTCAAATTGACCATAAAGCAATTTCAAACATAACAATTATATAAAGCTGAATGAATACAACTTCACAGACTTCTGGAAAACTTTTATTATTGACTGATAATCAATACATTTTCTTTTTTCCTTTTGCTACCCCCATTTTGTAATTTTAAGTTTAACCACTTAAATGCGCTTTTGCATATCTGATGTTGTTTTGCACATTGCCTGTTTTTTTCTCTTTCTTTTCTTAAACAATTGTATTGTTTTTGTGTTTTTTGTACTTCTTGCCATCTGAGAGATAGCTAAATATAATTTCATTATACCACATATGTGTATGAGTATAATGACAATAAACTTGAAGCTTGAACTTGAAACTAAATGCGATTGCGTTCCAACTTTTACAAAGTGACAAATGCACTAACCCTCTGGAATAGAATTCTGAGCAGAGGTTAAACATTCTACATATAATGCACAACTTTGTAAAAAGTGTATAAAAAAGAAATAGGTATTATGTAACATCCAACCATTCATTTTCTGACCACTGTATCCTATTCAGACTTGTGGGGGAGCCACAGCCTATCCCAGCAAGCAACGAGCGCAAGACAGGATACACCCTGGGCGAGACACCCTGGTCAATTGCAGAGCAGGCAGACACAAACACGCACACACTCACAGCAGAGCCAATTTTCTCAGAAGCCAATTAACCTACCAGTATGTCGTTGGACTGTGGGAGGCAACGGGAGCACCCAGAGAAACATGCAAGAACATGTGGAGAACCTACAAACTCCATACAGATAGCACCCTAGGAATTTAACCCAGGACCCCAGCTTTAGGTGGCAGCAATGGTAAGCACTGTGCCACTGTGTAGAAATTAATTCAGTGTACATAACCTCCAACTGCAATATACTGTAGGTTTTACACTATAGTGTGGAGGGATTCACTTTGAATCCAGGCTTAGTAGTGAAGCAATTCCTGTCACTAACTGGGAACTTGTGAGCCTCTAGAATTGTCAGCTATAGCTTCTTCGTTCTCTAATGACAAGATCCCTGCTTCTGTGTTTCTGCATCAGTGCCAGTGAAGAAGTAAATGACCTAACAGTGTCGTTTCTCCCAGACTGGGTTAGGAATATAAAGTGTGAGAGGTATAAAAACGTGATTGCTGATTCAAGAATACAATTTTTATATATATATAGATTTAAATATATGGATTTAAAATCCAATTCATGCAAAAAGGTGACAGTAAGGCAAATACCCTCAATAAAGACCAGTTTACAGAAGGTACCTGCAAAGCACAGGCAGTGAGGTTTCTGTCCATACCTGTTTGCTCCAAATACTTAATGCTGATGTGGTCAACAGGGAAGAAGGCAGCTGTGGCTCCATATTCAGGGCACATGTTGGCGATGGTGGCTCTGTCAGCAATGGAGAGCTGAGCCACACCTGGACCAAAGAACTCCACAAACTTCCCCACAACCCCAACCTGGCGCAGGTGCTGTGAGCAGAGAGGACAGACATGATTGCTCTCGATCGTGTGGCCCTACTGTGTGCCTTAACTTCAGGGAAGGCAAGACATCAGGTTCCAGAACAGCCCACAATGAATTCTGTGTAATTTCTGTGTAATCATCTCTTAAACGTCCCGTTTACGATCGGTCTTAAAGTTGAACCAGCTGTTGTGTTCACATTCTACATCCTAGCCTTTATTATTTTATGTTTCACAAACAGATGAAAATGACTTTTGCAAGGCACAGGGAGAGTAGGTGCTTAATATGACCGTTGAAGTTTGCAATTTGTGATCAAACTGCAATATTATTTAAAAGACTTTACTACTACCGACGGCATGAACTAAAAATGTTTCGCATGAATTCTCGTCAATCAGACACTGAGGAAAGTTTCCTTTTCTAATTTCTTTAACTAATATTCCTCATCTGCACAAGGAGGCTCTGACATATTAATCTGCTTCCTCAAACCAGCTCCTCCTGGCTAAGCAGCAGCTGAGTAGTGCCAGGGGAAGCACTGCACTCTTATCCTACCTTAGTGACTGTTAGGACAATGTCTGTCGAAGTGACATAAGGTTGGGGAGTTCCAACCAGCCTGTATCCGATTACTTCTGGCAGCACCATGCTGATGGGCTGTCCCAGCATCACAGCTTCAGCTTCAATCCCACCAACGCCTGGGGGGAAAAGCAAGGTAATACTGATCAACAGGTGACAGTAACTTTCACGAGCATACCACCTTGCTGGGACATCTCAATGCACGTAAGAAATTAAAATCACACAACACGGCCGAAGATATGCAGGGTCTGATGGCACTGAGTGCTTCCTTCCACTAATGCACCTATATTAAGGGAAGGAAAAGTGGAAAAACAGCAGAGCTCATTAAAAGTAGACTCAATGTTAGGTGGCCTACCCCAGCCAAGTACACCCAGCCCATCAATCATGGTGGTGTGGGAATCTGTGCCAACAAGACTGTCTGGGTAATAGAGTCCATCCTCGTCAAAAACCACTCTGGCCAAGTATTCCAGGTTCACCTGGTGAACAATCCCCGATCCTGGGGGGATGATCCTCATGTTGTGGAAAGCCTGTGACCCCCACTGAAAACCAAAGAGATCACATAATCACGCATGTACCTCCTTGACATCATAATCACAGGGCTTCACTCCTCTATCACACTAACGAGCTTAACGGCTCACTGCAAAGGCATCTTCCCTGTATTTCTTTGTTTTAAACAAACTGTCAATGTTAGTCATTGTGAAGCCACACACAACATAAGAAACACAACCATAACTGACAATTGTGTATCCGAACTGAATACATGCACACATAACCATTGAGGAATAAAAATCAGTTTATCACAACTTTGAAATGCAGAAGCCCTTCTTGGATCAGCCACTTGGGCAGCCCCAAGACCTTTACTGTAAAAAGTTTTTGTTCTGTTCTGTAGCATCCATCCATATATACCACCGGGGGGGGAAGGGGGGAAATACCTTTAGAAACTCAAATCGCTCTCTGTTTCGCTCAAACTCCAGATCCTGGTTCTTCTTTAGACTGTCATTCCTGCAAAGACAATACAGGTATTCTTACTGGCCACGAAAATACATCTCACATAACCACCTATAGAGACAACCACAATAGAGTCCTCCCTATTCATGTTTCATATTAACTGCATTAAGCAGCCATTTGTCTAACAAGACCAGAAACTCATAGGCCAAACAACCTCAGCTCTATATACAGTATGCATGATCATTTTAGCAGCATCCATCTGCAAGGAAGAGAAATTACAGAGAGATGAAAGGTCCTCACCAAAGATGTATATGTACTTCGGAAAGCACAGAATGAAGGGTACATTTTGAGTAAGTGTTATAAGTTGCCAATTCATTTCAAAACCTACTAGGGCTTTTTTTTTACCAATATAACTGTTGTTGTTTGAGTGCTCCACATGGCCAATTGAAAACAAACGGACTTGCTTTCAACAAATGAGCCTCACACTGCTTGCAGGTTATTTCCTTACTTGACACTGCCACCGCTCCATGAAAGAAATGCAACAAAGCCAGTGGTAAAGATGCCATTTGAGAACATTTGAAACTGAAAAACAATGATTGTTTTCCTCCTACAAACCAGCCAACTTTCTAATAACCTCTTGCAAAACTTTACATATTTACAGCTGTCAACCAAATTGAAAATGACAGAATGCAAAATATGCATTTTTTTGCATACCTTACAAAAATGCAAGATATGCGTATTTGCGTGTAAAAATTGAAGTACTTGCAAATCTCAATGAAAAAAAAATGCCAATTTTACTCGGTTACCAATTTCCTTCTAAAAAAATACTAATACTAATCCTACTGTAGTTCCTCCTGCATTTCATTTATAGCTGATCAATGTTAACTAGATTCATTTGTCCTCTTATATTGTATGACAGCTCCATCTTCTTTTCAAGCTTGGTAAAAAATATTTGCATTTATATGGCACTGTTTGTTTATTATCAATTAGAAATGTGCATACAGAACTACTACAGGAAGGCATGTGTGAAAACAATAGAAGGTAGAGACCAACTAAGTTAACTGACAACTTTCTCAGTGTTTTTTGTTTGACCTCATATGACAGATCTGGCATTATAGTACACATTTTTGTACTTGCTGCGAGGACTGAGGTACAGGAGCACTGAGCTCTTCTTCTTCTTTGCCATGACCATTTGTTTTTTACATTCAGACAAGCAGCAATGATTACAACCTTCCTGCTCTGCTCCACTGAGAGTGAGGAACAATACCACACATGTTAAAGTAAAAAGTACAAAACAAGATCTCTTTTCACTGCTAGGAGAACCAGCACACTCAACATTTTAAATTCAGGCTGCACTGCAACTTTTCTTGTTTTGCTTAGACTTATTTTTTCCCATTTACCTGTTATTAAGCACCGAAGTAATGAAGTTTAAATGTATTTTCATCTGATTCTTTAACATTGCTTTTTTGTGATGAATAATACCAACTTTCCTTATGCTCATCACATATTTGATAGTTCTGCAATATTTTCAACTCCTGAAAAGATAATGTTCATTATTTCATATTTTCTTTCAAATCTTAGAAAATAAATTGCAAATCATGAAACAATGAGAATAATCCATAAATTGTTCATTAAAACATGTTTTTCTTTTAGAGGTGGCTTTTAAACATAAACTCTATATTGCATTAAAATGTCTTCAGAAATGACTATGTTAATTGCATTAATACTGAGTTACAAAAATCAGACTTAAAAACTGGATAGAAAAGGATTATATTTTTCTATGTAAAGTTTGCCTGTTATTGTACATACTCTCATACAAAGTAAGAGAAAAGCACAGAATGAAGGTCAGTAAACAATTAATGTGGTGAAGTTAAATGAGTTCTCTGCACAACATGATGTTTCAACATCACAGTGGCCAAAGTCTACGACAACTTACACCATTTCACTTCAGTGAAAAAAATATAGCTGCTTTCCATAAGGAAATTTCACATGAACCCTTTCACCCACCCACTGTTTAATCTCTCTTGCTTCTTACATGTTACTGAAACATTTCACTGTCGGGATTTACATTTTCCATTTAATACTTGTTAGATGACTTATAATGGCTTTCTACTACGTGCATTCCCTGTAATATAATATTTTCAGCAGTTCACACCTGTAAAGCTATTTTAAAATGAAGTAATATGTAATTTTTATTGTAACTGTAATTTGCAAATTGACTAAGTTAAGAAAACACTTGTGGCATAGTGCTGATGGATGTCTGTATAGTGTTCTTCTGCCAACATAGATTATGAGTAACGTAAGCATTTTATTCAGATTTTAGAAATAATAATAAATGGTTCAATTAGGTAGCTGCGTCAGCATGGAATAAACGTTTACTTGTTCCATAAAAAGAAATGGATAAACTAACAGCTTAATAAATTAGCATCCCATAAGATACAGTACATATTGAACAGAAAATATATACTCCTTACTACTCACACAGGGCCATGTAGGTTTGGATTTTTTTCCCCTTAATAATAAAAACCTTCATTTAAAAACTGCATTTTGTGTTTACTTGTGTTATCTTTGTCTAATATTTCAATTTGTTTGATGATCTGAAACATTTCAGTGTGACAAACATGCAAAAAGTTATTGAAAAAATGGAATAAGATGATGAGAGGGGGGTGAAAGTTTTAAGACACAATTGAATCTAAATAACAAAATGATGAAAATGGTTATTCCTTACTCAATCAGTAAATGCTATCACAATAAAGGAGTAACGGTTTATGGGCAAGTTCTACCAATGGATTATGTGCAAAAGTGCAATTATATGGGCTTAGAGTAATTGTGGGGGGATACATTTACAGGGCTTTGGTGTAGTTGTGTGGATTCCTGTACGAGTGATATAAGATGATTATGTATGGGTTGATGTCTGTTATATTTATTATTAAATATATTTTTAATGTAATATATACTTGTACTGTTTGTATATGTAATGTTTCTTTGTGTTAAACACAGCTGCTCTGATGCAAGACAAATTTATGAAGAATCAGACAATATGTGTATGGTATAATTATATAAATCAACATGGTATATTTCAAGAACGTGAAGAACAAATACAACTCTTCTTATGCCATGACTGCACAGTACATATCCAAGCATACACATATTACTTCAAACTCCAACAAATTCACATCTAGACACACTCACATTTTAAAGAACATCAAACAAAACACATCATTCACAGAAGGACAGGTAGCTAGATAAATGATATTTTAGCAATGCTGCTAGGAATTGTGTCAACAGTAATGTTTTCAATAATACATGATAAATCACAGTGTTCCATCATAATAAAAAATGCTTTACTTGAGGACTTCTTTCCTTTAAGGTCAAACTCCAGTGAAGTTGGGGGCGGAGTGGTCGTTCTGTGGCTTAGGATCTACGCCTGTGGCTGGAAGGTTGCCGGTTCAAATCCTGCAGCCGGCAGAGGAATCCTACTCCATTGGGCCCCTGAACAAGGCCCTTAACCCCAGCTGCTCCAGGGGCGCCGTATAAATGGCTGACCCTGCACACTGACCTCAGGCTTCTCTCTCCCTGCCTGTGTGTCTCATGGAGAGCAAGCTGGGGTATGCGAAAAGACAAATTCCTAATGCAAGAAATTGTATACGGCTAACAAAGTGACCTTATCTTATCTTAAGTCCAATGAATATTCTCGTGAATGAACCTCATCAAGGCATCAATAAAGTCACAATACAGGAGATGTTACATGACAATAATCTACAATTCCACCAAATCACAAGCATGTTTTCTCGTTTTAACCAGTGAAATTACAAACTGGCCATTTTCGACTGAGTAGCAGTGAACACAAGGTGGTTTGAAGGAACACTTGCCGTCTGTTGAAATCCACCTGGATGGAGTGATCAATCACCAGGTCGGCTGGGCACACTGGGTTGATCTTCTCTGGGTCGCCGCCCAGTTTCTTCACAGCATCTCGCATCACAGCAAAGTCCACCACAGCAGGCACCCCTCTGACAAGAGCAAGAGCAAAACTGGGACCTTCACACGGCAGGAACACATTCTCTACTAAGTACAACAGACAGGTGTATACAGTACGTCTGTGTGATGCACCCTTCATTTTCCATACAGTTATACTACAGACGTCAGCAATATCTGATGTGTTTTGTGTACCTTATTCATTTTTAACAAATTCAGCCTTTAATGCCTTGCCAGTAATATAAAACAGGGATAAAGAATGAGGAAATACAGTCATGCATATACTACTGTAAATTCCTTCTTAAAAATACGCCTGAAATTTCCATTTTTTAAATTTAAAAAGAGAGAAACAGGTGTGTGTGAAATGTTTGCATAGTACATCACCAGATACTATCTACAAACATCTTTTCACTGTGACACTATGACAAGTTCTTAAAATTATGAGACCGGTGCCAGCTCTTTCAAAATCTCAGCTGGAGCAGAGAGGGTGGAGGCTGGAGGGTGTGTCCTTGAGGCTCCTGTCTGTATCGTATCGATGTGCACCTGTCGGCGAAACACCAAATGCAGGCCCACACAGGAGAACCCACCCAGCTCTCTTGTAGTTTCAGGTGACACGAGGCAAGCAGCTGCCCTCAGAACTCAGTCCTGTGACGGAGAAAGACTCACGTGAAGTCCTGCAGGATGACTCTTGCCGGCTTGAAAGGCACTTCCACACTCTGCGTCTGTGTCTCCTTCCAGTTCAGGATGCTCTCCACGTCAGCTTTCTTTACAAGAAACCCGTCGCAGTTGCGCACAGCGGCTTCCAGCAGCACCCGGATGGAGAACGGGAGGCGATCTGTCCATGAGAAAGAAATAATAACAGACGTACAATATTCATTTCCTGTCCTTTCTAATGTCACATTTACCTGTGCTTCCAATTCATTCTACTCCTTTTCTTCAACTAGATTCTGCTCTTATTTTAGAATTTTATTATGTAATAATAATAATTAATATTATTATTTATCCCCTTATATTTTCCTACATGATTGTTGAACTATTTGGGAACCTGTTTCTTAGCTTTTGATTTGCAAACTATCGGGATAAACCTGTTTGCTGCTTCAAGTAGTCGATTTGAACAGTTGCCATATATTTCCCTCAGATTTCATAGCTATCCTATCCTAATTTACTTCTCTTAACCGCGGTCTCCTTCTCTCACAGTCTGCTTTCTGTAAATTAAAAATGTTCAATTTGGATTCAACCCGTACACTTCAAAACACACTATATGACGATCGATATTGCCTACGAGGAGTGAGGCAATGCCTCGCTTAGTGCTGAGGGCAAGGTTCAGGAAAGGACGGCTGTGGGAATATGATTAAATTATTAAATATTAAATGAAATTATAGTATATGTTCAATGGGAATGTATTTCTGACATAGGAGCAACGTATATGGGCTTCATTGGGGTGAGTATGGCATTAGGGATATTTTTGCCACAGAATAAAATTTGATAACCTTTTTATACTAAAAAAAGTATATTATAAATTATTGTTACAGAAGAAATACATAAGATCTGGTCACACATCAATACATTCAATACGCATCAACTGCAGACTGAGTGAATAACCGCTGTCTGCCTTCACTCCTCCAGCCTGGCAGTGGTGGGAGTAACAGGTGGAGCTACACTGGCCCGGATGAGCCAGGGATCATCCAGGAAACCTGAGACTTGTTTCTGACCGACCGAGTTTCGAGCCTTCTTTTTGTCAAGCAGTAAATACACATTACACTTCACACCCTCCTTGCCGGGAGGGAGATCGCGTGTCAGTTTTTTTTTTTGCATCTTGCCTCAATTAGGATAGTAACAGGACGCACAACGACTGCCTGCGCTTCTGCCTGGCCTACGTACAGTATGCGTCACAGGCAGACAAATACTGCTTTTATACAGGTGTATTTGGAGCAAAATAAATAAAATCATTTAATGAAGAAAGAGCACTTTGGCGCATGAGCAGAAATGGAAGTATTGAGGTACTTTCCACTGATAAATCCACTGGTAAATCTGAGACAAAAACAGTGGTTGAGAAAGCATAGAAACATACATTGTTTTGCAAGAAACAAACAATACAGCTGTAGCCACTAATTAAATATGAGAACCACGGGTATCTTACCATATCTGGGATCTCCCAGCTTGCAGAGGTTGTAGAACTTTTTGTCTGGTTTGTGTGGGTCCAGAGGTTCTACAATGTGGGCGTATGGGTTGCTCATGGTTCCAGATGTTTCCTGTCTCTCTTATTCACCTGAGAAGAATTTAGAAGACAAAGTAATCTGCAAACATACAACACTGGTTCTCTTCTCACACACTTCAAAGACCATAAGACCCGTTTTTTCGCCCCATCTTCAAAAATGTGCTCTCCTCCAATAAAGCTTGTATGCAAAACAATAATTCCAGTTAGAGCATTTTGCAGACACAATTAACAAAACCTTTTTGTGCAGTGTTTGTTTGGTTTTTTTGGAGAAGTTCCTATGGAATGTTTTCTTTAGTAATGGGACACTAAGCCAAGCAATTATCCATCTCTTCTCTCCATGTAGATTCAGCCACTGAACAATCCTTGTTCAGGAAATCAAAACCTATATTAAATATCATATGATCAATAATATGCTATTATAAAATCTTACTGGATTATACTGATTAAATATTCAATGTGCCAATTGCAAAAAAGTTTAGATAATTTTTTCACAGAAAAATTTTCTGAAACGAGTAAACTTCACCTACTTCCTCTCTGTACTGCATTTTTTAAATCATATTTTAAATCTTTGTTCATTAGCCTACATGGACCTACTGTTATTGGAAACAGCCAAATAAGCCAGAGGCTGTAAGAGGCATCTCTGTGTTAATGAAAACAAATGGCTCCTTTTCTGCCTTTATTTATCTTGAAACCCTTGATACAGTGCCAGAATCACAGCCTAATACGTGACACTCCGCGGTCAGCATGACCAGAGACAGTAAGAGCTATTCTGACGATAAAAAAAGAGATTAAGTTCTTGCTGCTGCCTTTTTTTACAGAACAGTTTCTTTTCAGACAACGTGAACAAAAATAACAAACCTGAAACAAGAACACAGGCCTGTTAAATTACACCAAAAAGAAGAGAAAACTTATTATGTAGAGGAAGTCTGAGAAGGTAAGGCCAACAAACCAGACCCCTGGAAGACACCAAAACTGGCAACACCTTAGCTGTTAATCTAATTTCTATCTTGTTTTTTAATTACTAAAACTTAACTTGATTCCCTGGGCTCATGATACAGATGTTTTTAACACAAAGTCTCTTAGCATTTCTCATTATTTTCTCCTAAACAGCACACTAAACAGAATTTCTCAGAACTACATTTCCAAAAGCAAACATAAAGCACTGATCACAGAACCTTTTGTCATGCACTAGAAAATGAGGTGCTGAAAATAGTCACCCTCCTGTCTTAGTGGAGCTGTCACTGAGAGTGATGAAACAGGTTCCACGCAACAACTGAACAAGAGACAACTGGTAGGAGGCACCTCTTGTAAGCTCTACACCAGAACAGCCTTACAAACGTGGGGCTACACCACTACTAATTCGGTACAAGACACACAAGGAAGGGAAATCCAATTTCCCAATTTTATGTTTTTTTATTTGCAAATCATGTGGTTCATTATTTCAAACCAGTATTGTGTGCAGTGTTTCTTTTTTATATTTTAATATTGGAAACAAAACTGAAAACCTTCAAAAATGAGGCAAAACAGCTATACTGTTTCATTCAGTATCTAACTTGACCAAAAGCCCTGAAAACACTTCATGAAGGACTTTCATAGTTTGGGGAAAACAACCCTGGATAGTCATGTGATGTCTCAGAACTGCATAATCTTCTCAGTGAACAGCCAACACAACCCTACATTTCTAAAGTTATGTAGCGAACACAGCTACCATAAAAGGAAGAGGTAACTGATAATCTATGGGGAAAAAAAAGGGTGTCATTCCTGTAGTCTCAAAGAGCCAGTCCACTAAAAAGAATATGCATTTCAGAAAAGATACTGATTGGCCAAAGGTTTATGTTGAAAATCTTAACTTTAAGAACACTGTAAAAGGCCCTGGAGTTTCATAAATTTGGTCTAAATAACTGTCAGCCTCTATCTAAATGTGCATTTTTCCCCTGCCGCAAACACTTACAATACCAGCCTCTGTGACTGCAAATGTGAATGTAAAGTTCCTCACACCATTCATACAAAGGAGGCTTTCAGTGCCATGTTGCTTCTCAAAGGTGGTTACTGTATACCATAACTGTAAAAAACAAGCCATGGTGAAACAGGACCCTCCTACATTCTAAAAACAGTTAATGGCGGTTTGGGTTTTGATTGAAATCACAAAAGAATTTGTGCTCACACATTTTTATTTTTTGCTTTCCATACTTTCTGACGCTACTAAGGACTGCAAAATAACATAGGGAAACTACATGGATCTGTATTTAAGTCTGAGAAGAGAAAACACTTTTTCACCCCAAGGGTTATTAATAATAATAATAATTGCTTACACTTATATAGCGCTTTTCTGGACACTCCACTCAAAGCGCTTTACAGGTAATGTAAACCACCACCACCAATGTGCAGCAATGATGCGACGGCAGCCATAATGTGTCAGAACGCTCACCACACATCAGCTATTAGTGGGGAGGAGAGCAGAGAGTAATGAAGCCTATTCATAGAGGGGGATTATTAGGAGGCCATGATTGGTAAGGGCCAATGGGAAATTTGGCCAGGACGTCAGGGTTATACCCCTACACCCTGGGATTTTTAATGACCACAGAGAGTCAGGACCTCGGTTTTACGGCTCATTCGAAGGATGGCACCCGTTTAGAGTATAGTGTCCCCATCACTATACTGGGGCATTAGGACCCACATGGACCACAGGGTGAGCGCCCCCTGCTGGACCCACTAACACCTCTTCCAGCAGCAACCTTAGTATTTTCCAGGAGGTCTCCCATCCAGGTACTGACCAGGCTCACACCTGCTTAGCTTCAGTGGGTTGCCAGTAGTGAGTTGCAGGGTGATATGGTTGCTAGTTATTTAGTTACTTATTGCAATATGGAACAGCCATGTTGTTGAATAACCCAGTTTCTTTCAAGACATGGTTGTATATAAGAAACAAGCTTGGATCAATTAACTAACAATTACCAAACAGACTAGTGGTTTCCTTTCGTTTGTAACCTTTCTTGTGTTCTTATCTAATTGTAAATTCTGAGGAAAATGTCCTATATTTCCCTAAACACAAAAAGAATATCAACTTGATCGTGTAGACAAAAACCACGGGTGTGTTCTTTCGTGTGGGCAAACTAAGTGCTGACTGATACTCAAGCTCATTTAACGCGAAGTAAGCATTTTCCAATTGGGAAAGCAAGGCCTGACATCCTGATACGTGCAAATATCAAGAGTAAATCTCACTTCTGAGGGTCAAGGAATAGGTCTACACACTGGAAAAAAAGTCTACAGTATGTCCGCATGACTGAAAATGAATGTAAGGTGTAAAGATGCACTTTTAAGTAGAAGAATGTGCACAGCCCTGATTGCTCCCATGCTGGTATCGAGTATGTTAGCAGTGATTTTTCACTTTCACACTGGGAGGCCTGCATCAAAAATAACTGCTGAGAAATACGATTAAAAATAATAATAATAATCCCTAGGGGCACTCTGGCGCAGTGTTTCACATTATTGTCTTGCAGCACTGAGGCCCTGGGTTCAATTCTTGGAGTGTTATCTGCACAGGGTTTGTATGTTCTCCCCCTGTTCACATAGGTATCCTCGGGGGTCTCTGGTTTTCTCCCTTAGTGCAAAAACAGGTTGTTGTCCCTGTGTGCACAGATGCACATTAAAAGAGTACATTTCTAAAGAGGATAAGATGGTTATTTCCAGTATAAAACATTCAACAGGTGAACTCTGCACACTGAGACAGGAGTACTGTTTGTAGATAGCAACAGGTACTTAAAATATTTCCCTGTGCATAGCTCATTTCAAAGACAACTGAGCTAAGCATTAACAAAAATTCACACAGAATGAAAATGGTTGATCTGTACTGGATAAAGCAGATACAAAATGGTAGATTCACCTGCAGCAACAACTCTGACATGTAGTAGCAGCTACTGTATGAACTCAATCACTTGGAGCCTTTATTACTTGAATGAATCATTATTCAGAAAACCAAAAAAAATATAATTGATAACAGTCATTTTTAAATGTGGCTTGTAAAGGAGAAATGCAGTCCCAAATTCTCAGAATGGTTATTAAATCTCAGTAACAAATAAATTCCATGACGCTATAGAAACATTTTACAAATTTTGAATTAAGCACAAAATCGTGAACTTTGTGAAAGTACTGTTAGTTGCCAAGTTATCACAAACCCCTGGTCCTGCCACTGGTGAGACCAAGAGTTTCCACAAATTGTGACGTGATGCAGCCCTTCCTGCTCACTAGTCACTGCAATAACTAATGGTATGTGATGTATGACTGAATACGTACAGGCTGTGCAGCAGATATTTAATTGCAGAAATGTTCCAATGTGATCTGCATGAGGAGTTAAGACGTTAGTAGTAGTAAGTAGTAAACAAGCAAAAACGTCTTGAAGTCGAGAGCAATATATCTATTGGATTCAAAAAGATGTATTCACAAGCCTGCTTGTTTACAATGTAATAGGGCCACAATACACCACTGGAAGTTTTGTTGCGTCATTCTGAATCACAGAATATGGTGCTGTGTATACCTGGAAAATTTGTCTATTTTGTGATTTAAATTGGAGTTTTTTACAAGTTAATGTGTATATTTTCCTTTTAGGAATGTTTGAAATACACTCATCAATGCTGATTCTAACCCCGAAATATAAAAATAGCATTGCAGTTCCCTTTAAATGAATAAGCAAATAGCATTTCAAATTAATATTTTTCTCAGCAGCTGAAGCTATAACAAAATCATTTAGTTCAACTGCAACTACTCCTGTATCTAACCTTTAATCAGACATTTCATCTCAGTGCCCAGGCAATTTTTTTCACACTTTCTTTTTATTATACTGTCTTTCTCAATCAGCAAACATGAGCCATACTTCTGAGTCTATGCCAGAAGTCCATGCTCCTGTTTAGTAAGAGATTTGTGCAATTAAATGCCTATTGGTCTAGTGATGGTCTGACTGATCCTGTCAGAAGGTACGATGTCTGAAATGACCCCTCAGGCAATAACTGCTGATTGATACGTATCTTCAGCTGGGACTTTAGAGCTAAGTATTAACACAGCTGTAACAGTTTTCTCAGGCTAAGTCACTGTGTCATTGGCTCTCATAACACAATACTGAGCATTCCTGGAGTCCAGTCAGGGTCAGGGTCAGAATTATTAAGTAATGTTTCATTCCACAGTAAAATTTACTACTTTTTGGACAAATTATATAATTGTACAGTATTAGGGACAACTTTGGAATAACATCTTCAATATACAGTACAGATTCTACGAAAGTGCACAATTAAAAAAAAAAGAAGTGGGCTTTATAATGTTCAAATATCTTTGCTCAAAGTGGACTATTTTTTTTCCAAGATAATCAAGTTAGTTGAAACTTCCCAGCTACTGTTTGTTTCACAAACTTCCTTCTTCATACCCAACAGGTAAACCCAACCCAAAAACACTTCACTACAGAAGAACCTGGAAACAGCAACCCAAATGCCACACCATAAGGTTTTGATCAAAACCTAAGCATAAATCTAGCGTGGGACATCAGAAAATCTTCTTCTGGAAACCTGATCCCCCCAACTTATCATACAAATCAATCATTTGTTCCTACCAGAGATATATGATAAGGGTTCAGAAGTTTACATCAACACCATGTTACATGTAGGCTATTTCTTATTCATTTGGCTGACACTATTGGAACAGCTTCCAGAGGTTGTCTGGGTCTGCTAGTGCAATCTGGGCTCTCAAGTGTACCACAACAGTGTCCCCACTCAGAATTTTAACCCATGACCCTCCACTCAGGAGTCCAGAGCCCTAACCCCCCCCCCCCCCCCGCCAAGGGGCAGCATAACATAGCACCAATATAGTCCCAACAAACCGTTAAAAGAAATGGAGTCATGGACAGATTGAAGGCTGTGAATCTACAAGTCCCAGGAAGAGAGTAAGCAATCACAGGAACCTGACACGCCTGGGAAGAACCTGCTTTAGGTACTTAAGGGAAACATGCTGGTCTGGGTGTTTAAACTAGCAGGGGAAAGGGGAGGGGGTACGAGGAGAAAGCTAGAGGGTAAATGAGGGCTGATCCTTTGGCAGAGGATCTTGATCAGTATTTTGTACTTAGACTGAGGGAGAAACAAGCACACGGACTGGACAAGGACGTGAGGATGTGGTGCAGTCACAAGTTTTCAATAATTAATCACCAGTAAAGCGCACAGGAGGCCCAAGAGCCGCACTCGGGCCACAGTGTGCTGATAAACGTGTGGGAATCCTGCACTAACAAGACTATCTGCAGCTGCGCCTCCCGATAGGGACGGCTATAATGGTCACATGGCTATTTCGCCGTTCAGTACAGAACCTCATCTCTGACCTTCAGACACAGGCATAATCTCTGTTTTCCCTCAGCTGGTCCTCTTCCTCTCTCTCAGAAGGTATTGAATGGAGGCCGCTGTCAATGCAGGACCAAAGATTTCATGTAGCACTGTTACAGTGGAAAGGTATTATTTTTCCTGTTTTCATCACCTACCCTGCAATGCAATATTGACTTAGATGAGACTGATATCTCTAGTGTGGTCAGTTAAACGTAGATCTTCTTTTTATTGTACAAGATCTTGAAAAGGTGGGCGGCACAGTGGTGTAGCGGTCAGCAATGCTGGGGTTCAGCTCCTGCAGTGCTACCTGAAGGAAGTTTGTATGCTCTCCCCGCATCTGCCAGCAGCCATATCACTCTGCACCTCACAGCTTGCAGGCCACTGAAGCTCAGCAGGTGTGAGCCTGGTCAGTACCTGGATGAGAGACCTCCTGGGAAAAACTAAGGTTGCTGCTGGAAGAGGTGTTAGTGGGGCCAGCAGGGGGCACTCACCCTGCGGTCTGTGTGGGTCCTAATGCCCCAGTATAGCGACGGGGACACTATACTGTAAACAGGCGCCGTCCTTCGGATGAGACGTAAACCGAGGTCCTGACTCTCTGTGGTCATTAAAAATCCCAGGGTTCCTTGAAAAGAGTAGGGGTGTTACCATTGGCCCTTACCAATCATGGCCTCCTAATAATCCCCATCAATAAATTGGCTGCATTACTCTGCTCTCCTCCCCACTGATAGCTGATGTGTGGCGAGCGTTCTGGTGTGCGCATCATCCAGGTGGGGCTGCAAATTGGTGGTGGTGGAGGGGAGTCCCCATTACCTGTAAAGTGCTCTGAGTGGAGTTTCCAGAAAAGCGCTATATAAGTGTGAGCAATTATTATTATAACCTGTGTGGGTTTCCTCCTACAGTACAAAGACCTACTGGTAGGTTAATTGGCTTCTAGGAAAACTGGCCCTAATGCCCTAATGTGTGTGTCTGCCCTGTGAGAAACTGGCATCCCATCCAGGATTCATACTCATTGCACCTGTGGCTTGCCAGGTTCGGCTCCAATGTGCCCTGCAACCCTGTACTGGATAAAGCAGTTAGAAATGTATTGCTGAAAAGCATTTCAGAAATCCACTGGACAACTTTAATTGTTTAATCTTGTCTTACTGCATTTTACACACAACACAGAGTGTACCTCATTTGCTCTTAAGATGGGTGCCCTCTTTTCCAGCTGACCTTTGTACATGTTATTAGGGAAGTAAGCAGATGGAGAGATCAAGATGGCTCTTGCAATACCAAAGCAAATCAAGATGGCTCTTACCAAACAGCGAGCAAGGGGTATATTTTAAAAAATACCACACTGTGAATGTTGTGATCCAACTTAAGAAGCCATCTTTGGAATAGGAGACAAAATTCCAAGACCACTTTCTGGAAATCTGTGTTGAATGCAGGAGAGGCGGAAGGATAAATCTTACAAAACTTGTTATTGTAACTGTACGGTTACAGAACCAAGAATAACAGAAACGATCATGTTCTCCCCCAACCAACCAAGTAAATCTTACTCAAACATGAGTTACCTAGATTTGCACAATATCCAGAAAGTCTGAAATAAGGTAACTTTCTTTGGAGATTACAAATGTAGTTCCCAGACCTCACACGGCATAAATATATTCCTCATAGTATAAAACACTTTCTGTACTGTACACAAGCAGAATATTAATTGACAAATTAACTTTAACAATTTTAAGTGTTAGCTTATTTCAATACCTTCTAATACTCATCTCGTTTTAAAGTGGTCTTAGTGATACTAAAAGCTTCATCATCGTGTCCTATTGTTAAAGTACAAGATCTGTCATAAGAATACAGCGTTCTTCTCTAGCCTACTGCAAATAAGAAAAATCAAAAGGTTTTTGGATTTTGGCAAATGAATGGCAAAAGCTTTTAAAAATTGAAGTAGTACGTAAATTTTATGTAACATCCATAATATGACAGAATTGAAAACATTATTGGCTGAAAATGTAATTTGTTAAACGATTTAGTTGATTCATTTGCATGCATGTCTTTAATCTTCAATGATATATTTCAGTTCTAAATGTGTTTTTTCTGCCAGTTCTATAAACTGATACAATGTTTTATATGACGCGTGAAACACGTTAATGCAAAAAAGCACCAGCATGCAGTACAGTAAATTACAGTAAGATAAGACAACATTACCATTGCCGTAAAAAACGAAATGCACTACTATCTCTTTTTAACAACCGTCTCCCGAAGTTAAATAACTTTAAACCAATTATTTTTAAAAAACGTTCCAGAACACAAGTAATGCTGTTGTTGAGTAGGTTCACTGTACGATTAAGTACACCGATCTACAGTAGAGGCATTATTTCCAATTCAAAGAAAAATACTTTATGCAGTGAAACTAGCAGATTACCTCTAAAATCTCACCACCCGTACTTTAATTTGGAAAATTCCCAGGTATTTTAAAAATCACTTGCACAAAAATTCTAGTGAGCCGACAGAACTCTGGCCTAGCGCTGTCCGGCTGTAGTAAACACACTGGGAAATACAGGAGTAAGTGGAGAGGTGCTAGATTGTATTTCCTGAAACAAAATATACGCGACTAGCTACTAAGCACATCCGATACATAGTAACACATTCTCCTAAAACAGAGAAGGACTGAACTACTTTAAAGGCTATACACACGAAATCTGTAGATTGTTTTCAGCACTTACAATTCACTGGCGATTCTCTGGGATAACAGTACAGCAGCCAATAGTTATCTTCTTCTTAAAATGCCTGATGAATTTTGCGCTCTCATCTACGTAGTAATGCGGTAAGTGTGACTCGGGTTTAAAGAGACAGTGTCCAGCTTTAGGGCCAAAGAAGGATAATACTGTAATTCAGAATAAATCTTTACCAACTGACGCGACCCTCGAAAGGGAAAATGAGAAAAGTTAACATGATCATTTCAGATAACGTTTCTAGATAATATAAAATATTAGTGAAAATACTGTCCATTACACAAATTCAAAAACTAAAATATGTTACTGACCAAAGGCTGTTTTTTTAAGTAAAGTAGTAAATATAAAACGATTCAATTCAGATTCCAGCTGAATTTGTCTCTGTTGTATGCGTCTGGGGATCAAGACTTGAGAAAGTGATCTGTGTAAACAAATTTCTATGAGGAGAAATTATTTAATTGTTGGACTTTTTAGTGCCATTCATCCAGAATCATTCAGTATCATAAATGTCAAATCGCGAATAGGCAATGACGTGTGAAGTAATATAGTTATGCAGTAATGTGTTGACCATTCTTGAGGCATAACAAATTCAAAATTAATATTACAGACATTTTAACAGAGGAACTCTCACCTTCTCTCAAACGATTTGTGTAAAATATACTTGCGAAGTTTGGTAACGATTGACATACACTTATATTCTAGACAATATGGTAATGATTCAGCTAATACAGCCTATTGAAATTAATGTTCAGCTCAGCCCGCAGTGAAACTCTGCTAAAGGTCATTACTTCGGCAGGAATTTGTGTAGACTGTTTAAAAAACAAAAATCCATTTTAAATGGTACATTCATATTATCAAACATCTTTTGAAAGTAAAAAACGTCCTATTTTCATTATCCATGATGTAGGATTTATCTTAAATATTATGCGTATTTTATCAAAACGTACAATGTGAAAAAGAAACTCGACAGTTCATTTCTGAATTGATAAACTGGCATGTTAATATTTTACGTAAGGGTTACAGCTACGTTTGTTATAACTTTATCAAACTTGGGTTTTAATAAGCACTTTTCACTTACACATAAAGCACCTTATGAAGACCAGTAATGTTTGAAATCGTCTTGAGCATGAGAATCTGCTCTATGAAACTAGCTATGAATTATTTGACTTTTTACGGTTTTCTCTTGGTCTTTTATTTCATATCTATATGTAAAGAAATGTAATTCTGTTACAATTAGACTCAAAAACAGAATGAACGTGCATTAATGGATTCTAACATTTTCAGTTATTCAATCCAGTCTTTTAACTGTTGTGTTGGTACGTTCTACAGACCTTTCTTCCAGTGAGCTTGCTCAAATCTACATTAGCACCCAAAGTATGGTGAGATTGTAGGTCCAAATATAAGGCAACTTTCACCGTTTAATGGTACATTTTGTTCATATGCAAGTTTCATATAAAAACGACGAGCATAACAAAACCAGCAACGATCAGATTTTGTTTAATCCATTTACTACAAACTGTTTGAAGGCAAATTTAAAAATGTTATTTCCATATGCAATATATAACGTTCAAGCGTATTGCTGGTACTCCTGGCAATAATCGCTATGATTCCCTGTGCTATCAGGCGGTTATGAACTTGGCTGTTGTCATCGGAGAATATTATTTCCCAGACGTCTTCGGGGGTCAAAATGGCATGATGGGACGCTGACAGTCATGAGAAAAATGCACTCGATAAGGGTCAACTGGAGAGCATATAATCCGTCCTACTATGCAATTAAAATTAAAATAAATCCTACAATATGCGAAGTAACATCAATCAGGAAAGTACTACTCATCTATCTGAGAATGAGTTTGCGGTGTATGGTTGCCCTCTGCTGTTGAGGGTCTGGAGTACAATTTTAATTCTGATCGCTTGAGTTGTTCCAAAACGCCGTATTTTTTACTGTTAAAGGTGTGTAAAGCTTCAAAATCTATTACTTTATTTATTGAGGTGGAATTCAAATAAGTATTAGTTCTGAACTCAAAAGGCACTGAAACATAAAATTGGTATGTATGCCATCTAAATTTTTGTGTAATCATTTACAGAAATCCCCTAGAATTACTTGAATGTCAGTTGTGTGCTACAGAATGTCATCATCCAGTTGCTTCTTTACTTGTAATCTTTTAATTTTGGTAAAGTTATGTCATGATAGCGACGCTAAAATGCAGGAACTACTATGCGCCCTAGCAATTGTAAGGTTGCCAGGACCCATTTCTCCCACACAACAGGTTCTGTATATATCCCAGAAACACTAGTGCACCCACAGACCAGACAAGACAGTTATTTTAGAACTCATAATTGCCCTTCTTATTCTCTAGCAGTTACAATATCTATTACTGCCTACCTGGCATAGAACACAACACAAATTGTCCACAGGTGCCACACACCCACAGACCAGAAAGAACCCCATGCATATCAGTTTCCAAAAACCATTGTCCCAAAGAAAGCATCCAGTAGAGTTATTCTCCTGAAACCAGCTTCATATAGTGCCTCCTTCTGCCACAGTTGCACAAAACTATAGTCCTTTGAGCAATGTGGTCCCTTATGCACCTCCCTGTTCCAATATTGTGTAGGAGATGAAGAAGATGATGCTGGAGCCTTCCTCTACTGCTCGCTGTAGAATCCCCCAATGATGTTTAAGTCCTCTCCTGTGTCTCCTGTGTATATTCCCCAATATTCTCCTTTGCCCAACATCCTGTTTTTGAGTCTGACTGAGGCCTATATAGCCATTTTCTGGCCAGGAGTGGTTGTGTCCTTGTGATGTCCTTCCAACAGGGCATCTTGCGCTTCAGGACATCAGGACATCTTGGGGCCAATTAACAGTCTGCCTGCATGCAAATGACCAGGTGTCATCAAGCTCTGTCTCTCCTTTGTTCTATTCCTGCCTCCCATTACCCCAAATCCATTCTGCACTGGCTAAGCACCAACACCTCAATATGCCTTCCCTCACTTCTCTGGAGTCTGACCAAAAAGAGTGTGTCCTTCACTCCTTGTTGACTGGCACATGCCACACTATTTGTGCTTGAAGACCTTTGAATGGAAGCTCAAAGAAGATGCACCCCTGGTAAAGATGCTGGCCACTATTTGCAAACTTAAAGTCAACATAGTCCCCAACACCTGTTGCCCCACATGCAACTGGTCACTTTGTGGTTACATTCTGGGTAATTTTCTTTTGGAATCCAAAATTATAGTGAATACCACTTTATAGGAAAAATGCTTGTATTCTGTTATTCACAATATACTGTAGCTAGGGTGGCACAGTCGATAGTATTAGTATAGTATAGTAGCCTCACAGTGCTTGTCCTGTGTTTAATTCCAAACTGGGGTGCTATCTGCAGTGAGTTTTTATGTTCTCCCCATGTACATGTGGGTTTTCACCAGGTGGTCCAGTTTCCTACCACAGTCCAAAGACATACTGCTGGGTTAATGGGCTTATGGGAAAACTGGCCCTGGTGTGAGTGTGTCTGTGTGTGCCCTTGAATGGAGTGGCATGTCATCCAGGGTGTCTTTTGCTTGCTGGCTTAAGCTCCAGCTTCCCCACGACCCTGAATTGGATGATGCGATTAAAAAATTGATCCACTGTGTAGTTATAGTATAATAGTCAGGTAACGGCTTCACAGCTCCATCAATTGTGCCCAGTAGGACTACCTTCTCAGAACTCCACACAGCAGGTCCCTTGTCCTGCCTTGCTTACAATACACCTAACGGGTACAGAGTGAGTCACCACCCCCACATACAGTCCACATGCCATTCTCAGTTTAGTAACACAAATGACCTGAAACATTGGGAACACAGCAACTAGAGGGAACAAATACAAACAGAGAGACAATTAAAACAGATTACTCCCATCGATTGTTTGCAACTGTTCTTTAAGACTATCTCAATCAAACACCATAATAATCCATAAGCATTATGTTTCTCATGACCATAGGTCAGTACTTTAATCATATTTGCCACTTTGCAATGCAGTCACCACCTTCAACAATCCCATGAAGAGCAGCCATGGTGAGGTATCAGGTAACTATTCTGCTATCACTCAGTACCAGGTTGAAACAGGACTTACTGGCACTGGGGAGAACATGTTCCGTGCACCCAGTTCATTACTGAAAGCCAGTTACCTTTTCAGCCCTGCATGCTTGTGTTTAGGTATTTCAGGTAGTGAGCAAAGCTTATATGTGGGTGGGGAATTACCAGTTGTCCAGGCTCAAGTGTGAAGACGTGGACAGAACATTGGTCAGGAGTATCAATGTTAATGTCAGCAAACACTGTTTGTTGGCCATATTGTGACGGAAATCTGCTTACAACCAAGTTACTTCTGGCTTCAATTGCTGCTGAGGGGAAGATACGGACAGTTGCTTACAAACGTTACAAATTTTATTTTCTCAAGGTCCTCAGACCTTTCATATATATGTTCTTGAAAGATGTGAATACAGAAAATATGGTTTTGTGTGTGTTGTAGAGCACTTGTATGTTCACCACAGGGAGGCACTGAACTAACTTGAGATTTTAAAAGATTATGGCATTTTCCCATGATAACGATACAGTGTTTTCTAAAGTACATATACATTACAAATATTTTTGTTTTATTTGCAGGGCAGCTTGGCTGTTGAGGAGAATTTAAAAAAAACATTAAAAAGGTTAATCGAATTAACTGCTTGTCATATTTCCCTTGTTCAGTTCTCGTTTCTTCCTGTACGTATCCCTCCTTTCCTGTATCTTGTAGGTCCGCTTAGCTGCATCCCGCTCCTCCTTCAGAACTTCCTTGTCATCTAGAACCTCCAGTCGTGGGAGCTGGCTGATGACGTACTGCCTTTAAGAGACATTTGTCAATGGATCGTTGTCAAAAAGTCCAAGGAAGGTATGTTAAATGCAAGTCCTTCCCTTATGCTTCTAAAATCGTATGTTTTTCAAAAGTTCATTTCAAGTTGACATGCATTTCCTAATTTTAGTTCAGAATAACTCTTGTAGCGTGTGCTAAAACATTAGCAGTCCGTTTCTTACAGTATAGTTTACGGAACTTTATTGTTGCTTTTAATACCCCAGTTCACCCGATTAGCTCTAAAAATAAATGAATGTCATAATTCATATATGAGCTACGGTATGTGAAAGCTCTGTCACCACTGAATCAGGAAGAATTCTGCACAAGCTATTCAAAGTCCACATATGCACAGAACCAGGGATGATATTCACATCAAAATAAATTAAACCTGAGACTAGATAGTGACTAATTTTATTAAAACTAAAGGATGGTATGGTCCACCTGTAAAATTTCCACAAAGCTAATGCAGTGTGATGTGAAATCACACTTAAGGCTAAAACTGCTATGGTAGCATCCAGCCATCTCATGAAGTTATTCAATAAACAAATGTACACACCCAAGCCCGGCTATCCTTTACTCATATAATTATTGAGATAATGCATTAGAATTTCACATAACTTAAGATGTGCACATTGCAAATGTTCATGGGGTGCAGATTTTCTTTATTATATGAAATTTTCAGATATAGCAAAGAGTAAAAAAAAAAAAGATCAAAACGTGCCAGTCTGCTTTTGGAAATCGACAATGGTCTATCCACTTTAAAAAGGTTCGGATAGTGGCTGTAGAGCTCTGTAGATCTACTACTGTATATACCCATCCAAACTGTAAAGGATATGGTGGCAAACGTTTGACTACTTATACCTGTAATCCAGATACTGGGTTAGACTCCCTCCATTAAAATAGCTTGGCGCTGCTTCATTGTTCATCATACTGAGAAACCTGAAAAAAAAAAAACATTTGTCATACTGGATTGAATAACAGCCAAAACCTTTAATAGCTTTTAATTATGCAGACGCAGATCCCCACCTGAAGAATTACAGTATAATGATATGCTATACTTAGTTTAATTTGTACACTTACCTCATTTACCTCATAAACAATGTGGTTTTCTTTACATTTTCCATTCCCAATAAACATATTACATATTGCACATATTACATTGTAAACAGAAAATACATAAACAGCAGTAATTCCATGTTTTTACCTGATGTTTGGAAATTTCCTCCTAAGTTCTTCTACAAAAATGGGCAGGTTCTTGATCCTGTTCTTATTGATCCACACTGTGGTGATGCTGGGCATATAAGGGAACTTCACATGAGAGGTGTAGTTGTTGCAGTCCAGAATCAGGGTGGTGAGTTTCTCCAGTTCCCCCAGAACAGCTGGGCTCCAGTGGTGTTTGAATTAAGGAACAGTAACAACGTACACAGTTTATGAAATGTCAGTGATGTTTTCTAACACAATTTTAACCTCTCTTGTCCTTAGAGCTTTTTTTGTCTGGGGTTGACTTCCCAATCAGAAAACTATCAAAGCAGTTTACAAAACATTACTAGCAGAAGAACAGAAGTAGCAAAAAAAACAACAGATAATAGACACAAGTGTAGACATGTTCATTTCTTTACATAATTATGAACAACAAAGTTAAAATTATAGGAGGAATTTTGCAGTAGAAGCTCTTTTCTCTCCATCCATTTATGCAAAACACCAGAGCCCTCGGGTTATAGAATGTTATGTTTTTTACCTCCTTTATATGGAAATGAGTTTAAAATTTTCACATGAAGTGAAATTTCTAATTGTGATTACCTTTTTGTAGCTCTGATGGATTTACAGGCAAAAGTCTGACTTTCCATTTTGTGAACAAAGTTATAAAAATAGTTATAGAAACATTGATATGCATTATTTACAGTTTTAGAAATGCATTTTCTTTACTTAGTATCAAAGTTAAACTGGGGCTGCATGGTGAGAAATGGTTAGCATTAATTCTGGACCTGGGGTGCTATCTGCACAGAGTTTGCATGATCTCCCCATGTTCATCTGAGTTTCCTCCTGGTGCTCTTGTTTTCCCCCACAGTCCACAGATATACTGGTAGTTAATTGGTAGATTAACTTTCTGTGAAAATTAGCCCTGGTGTGTGTGTGCATACGTGGGTGCGTGTGTGTGTGTCCTGCGTCTGTGTCTGTGTCCTGCAATGGACTTTCGTCCTGTCCAGACTGTATCCCCCCTGGCACCCACCCATTGCCTGCTGGGATAGGCTCCCCCACAACACTTTACTATTTACTATGAAACCCTTATTGGACAGCAGAGATTCATCCGCTACCAGCCTTCCAAAGGATACTCCTCCAGCAGATTGTAGCTGAGGTCCAGCACTTCCAGAGTATCCTGATACTGGAGAATGGTGCTGCATGGAATCTCCACCAGGTTCTGGTAAGCAAAGGACAGCCGCCGACAACCCAACATGTAGGAGTCCTGATAGATGTGGGCAGGAGCCTAATGTACTGGAAAAGTGGAGAAGATTGAAAGTATGGTGCTGTGACTGGGCTGTCAGACACAAGGCATTGAGGGCAGCATGAAACATTTTTAAGTGATCACCTATGTCCTCCTTTGCTTCAGTACATACAGACATTTTCCTTCCTGACATTTTTGAAGGTTGTGCAGATTAGCAAGCAAACAATTGAGGTCTTGGCTATACCCAACTAGAGGCTAGAGTTTAACACCCTTGGTTTATTGCCAAAGTGTCTTCTAGAATCTTCCAACTAAAAGTAACAAACTCATAAACTGTTTTTATGGGCATGTTTAAGGTTCTAGATAAATTTGAAATAGGTGCTCAGTTCAAGGTTTTGTCCCTATAATATCTGTGACTTGTATTAGTTTAGTAACAAGAGTGGTTAGAAGGAAAGCTGAGTATATATTGGTATCGTCAATGTACTTAATGTAACAGAACGGACCAGTTGAATCTGGAGTATTAATACCTCGTTAATCCGCTAGGAGGCGTAATGGGAATAATCCAGATGCTGGGAGAGAGCTCCTGTGAATAAGGTTTATCATTCTTCACAAAGAAGTTAGAGAACTCAGCATCAGCTTCCCTCAAACTGATTTCTGACGATAAAAGATGTTAACGCAGAACAGCAGTTGTCTGTTTTTGGTTTCATTGGTAAACGGCAAGGAAAATTACAAAGTAGATAAAATCAAATCGGCTGCTGCTGTGTCAGTTTACGCGTTGAAAATGCGTCCAGATCATACTGATCAGCCGGTTCGCTTAGGGCCCGAGTAGCAGGGGAAGCGGGAAGGGGAGAAAGTTATGTATGTTTCTGATCTTGGAAAGGCTAAACATTTCAGGGGTTGGTCTGGCCTCAGCCTGCTTCTACGTTTCCCCATAAAAACACCAAGGGGGTTCGTGTGTCGGTACTTTAATCCATGTCGCTACACTATAGACGTATAATACACTATATTACGCTACACAGCAATGTAGAGCTGCAGCTCTATATTGAGTTGGTTGGTTGGTTTCACTGAACTTTAATAAAGATTTAGGTTTTGTCCCTGGTAGCTCTTTCTTATATTTACTGAGGTGTTGACCTACAGTAATACTCATTTTGTAACACCTAGGATATCAGATCCCTCAGTGAAGAGTGTGTTTCGCCAACTTGTATTGGGAATGCAGAGGAAGCATGTTATTTCAACTTGTACTCCACTTATTCTTGAATGTGGTTACATGAGCTTAAATTAAACGTTGTACTATAAAAAAAATGTCTCTCATTTAAGGCAGAAGTTGTGTTTAGAGTACTGGTCGTGATCTTAAGTAAATTAGTATGGAAGTCCTGTATTTTTGGGTGGAGAGCCAAGACTCTGAAGACAGCTGAGAAGCTGTTGGAATGATTCTAGAATAATACCAAACCCATTAATATGTGAAATTATTTCTAGGTACCTTTGAGGTTTGTAGTTTGTTATATTATACAAAACCATAAAAATAAATGTTAAGCATTGAGGTGTTTGTTTTTATTTGTTTTACATGTAACAATTTTGGTGTTGTTAACAATGAATATTACTAAAAAACCTAAAAGATCACTAAGTCTAGAAAGACTCAAGACACCAAAATAAGCTTACAGCATTCAAGGGCTTATATCCACCTCTCAATAGAAAGTTAAGTACTCTTTTGTTAGGGTCCTCAAACAATAAAATCTGATTTAATCTTATTCCAAGCAATTTGTGTTTTATCATTTCATGTTTTCATTTTTTATTGTATTTCTTTAATGTAGATGTGTGTGTTATTTTGGATGAACTGAACTCTTTAAGAAGGGTGAACATAAAAGCAGCAAGACATACTAGCAGTTTGTTACAACCCCAGCTGAAGCAATGATTGGAAGTTATTTAAACATTGGTTTAAAACAATATATTTTAAAGATAAATTACAATTCTCCTGGTACAGCTAGTCTCATCACATACTACTCTTTCTCATTCAACTCACCTGGTTTAATGACAATCCACAAAGAAGCTGCTTTCAAAGTATATGTAGCTTTTCTTCTGCATTCGACTCTGTGAAGTAAGCCTGCTCACTGCACATGAAGAGAGTTAATTCATGCTGGGAGGCAGGATCACAAGATCTGGATAATCACATTGTATCTTAACTCTTTCCTCTATGCAGCCCTAATTGCTGAGATCCTGTGTGAATCCCTAGCATGACAAAATAAAAGACGGAGAAACAGAGTTTGTTTGCTTGAATGTACAAATTAGGTTCTTTTTTTAGAGCAAAAGTAGGTTAATAGTCTAAAATTTACTCACTGTGGAAAATACTCATCATATAATAAAATCTATTTTTTTTATTGGGTGCTGGACATCCCTGGTACTCAGGAATGACAATCTACAGGGTTATTGAGACTTTTTTGTTCATAAATGATTGAGGACATTCATAGGGAAGTTAAGGCGCAAGTAATAGGTTTATTCCATGCCGAAAAGAGAAGAAAGCCGTTTCGGCTGTGGTACCTTCTTCGGGTGTGGGAAATTATATACTGTACATTTGAACAAAAAACAACCAATTAAAGCAACGGAAAGGAATATTTAGTGACTTGGTGGATCAGTATGAGTGTGAGTTTTATGATTTGGTGTGCTTTTCCATGCTTTTCAAATACCATTAGTGTGGGCTTCTCATCAAGTGTAGGCATCTTATCAGATGAGAAGAAGAGTCTAAAAAAAAGCAGTAAAAGCAGTGTTAAAGAAATACATTGATGGGAACTCCTGGGTGATTAATGGGGGATCCAGATGGAGGAAGAATATCTGGGAAGGGGCCCTGCACTTTGGGACCCAATGATGTCAGACCTATGAAGCAAAGTGA
The DNA here is from genome assembly GCF_040954835.1 of Lepisosteus oculatus. Lineage (NCBI taxonomy): Eukaryota > Metazoa > Chordata > Actinopteri > Semionotiformes > Lepisosteidae > Lepisosteus > Lepisosteus oculatus. The sequence goes on along the minus strand of NC_090696.1, from coordinate 34,033,883 downwards.
GAATGTCCAAGAGAGCTGCACATGATCAACCTGTGCTGTATGTAACCTGATATCTCCTGAGGCTACACCACTTCAACCTACAGGAGATCTGCTATTAGCCTTATCAGTACATTTGGGCTCATGGTAATCAATTGTCCATGTCTGCCAGTCACAGTCAATGAATGAAAGGACTTTCAAAAAAGGATTTTCCCTATTTTTTCTTGTTGTGGGGGTGGCGAATTGTTTCATGTTCGTGTTTCTCTACGTAAATGTCAGTTTACTTTTTTTTCAACTTTCAAATTAGTACTTCATTAAAAATAGAAAGGAAAAATCATAAATAGAAAAGGAAATATAAGGCAAGTCTTTACAATCCAAACTTTATCGTTATGGTTAAGATTCTTGAAAGTAATATTTTATCACCGCTATCAGTAACACAATGGTATTGAACTTGAATTGACCTGGCTGTTAGATTTCTTCTGCAGTTCCCTAAATTACCATCTCTGAAGCTATTTGGACTGCACTGAAACTCCTCAGAACAGCACTGTGGGAAGAGAAATGCGGTATGGCAATTTCACAGTACCATCAGGGTCATGTGAGTTGTCCTATTCTTGTTTACATTCATGGACTCTCAAAGTCTCTTGTTTCACCATGAAATAGACATTACACACAGTACATCTATGACCAGTTAAAATGGTTCTCTCTAATACAGTATATCTGGTCAGTGAACCTTTTTGAAAGTTTTAGACAACCATTCACACCACCTTGTAAAAGCCATCTTAAGATCAGAGGCCCTGCCATTTATTTTACTTGTTTCTGTTGGATTTTCTTGTGACACATTAACTTATTCAATGTGTTTAGGCGAATACAACTAATTCTGAGAACAAGTCAAATTTGGCCAGGACTTCAGGGTTACAATATCCTTGTGAGTTCTCATGAAATTCCATGTTTGAAAAGGACCAAACATTAAACAAGCCCATGTGCATTATTGCAATATCTTTTCTTTTAAATATTATGATGATTATTTTTCTTCATAGAAAAAGATGTACTGTACCAAAGCTATATCCTCAAAAAGTGCAGTTTGCAAATATAACCATTTCACAGTGCTAAACTACAGAAATTGCATGTGGATGCATTTATTTCTCCATTATGAGCGAAGTTTTTGTGTGAAATGGCAAACTCTGATAATTTTTACATTTTACATTATAATTCATTTTTTGTTGTTGTTTTGAAGGTAAACATTTAAGTTGTATGAGTTACCCTTCATGCTAAAGACAACACTGTTGTATAAAGAATGATATTCCGAAATTTCCTGGGGTTTCCTGTCAGCATTAAACGTCTAAACCGAAAATAAAGTACGAATATCCGTCACAAAAAAATACCTACAGAGATCATAACAACACCGAAAGAAAAACAAAACTGTGTTCTACTCCCATTCTATAAAAAACGGTGACGCAACGCACGTACTTCACGCTTTACACAACAAAACACTTATAGAAACGTCACGAAAATGCAACAGGAGCGCTGACTGGCCAGAGCATTTGAGAAATCCGGGAATTTACGCATCCTCCTCCTCCTCAATGTGACGTAAAAGCTTCGTACTGTATATATTGATGTAATTGATTGCAACACTCAGTTTACGCTTCTTCAAAGAAAGAGAAAAATGAGATCTAGTAAATCGAGCTGGATGTTGTCTATTGAGAGTGTTTACGCCGAGAATCCGTGGAAAATGGGCTGTTCGTCTGACTCGGAAGACGTGTTGATTTTCTCCTGGAAGGCGACTGCGGTTGTACCTGCAAAGAAAGCCAGATTTAATCATAAAAGACGGAGTGCACCTGACCCCCGCTGGAGTCACTTTCAGACTACTGGCTGAGAATGGTTTCTGTAAGAACAGGTAGGGAAATCTGAAAATTCTGTTACTTGATTGCTGTAGTTATAATTATTTCCATGAATATGTATCAGATAAATATGTTAATTTTACAAAACTATATGATCTAATTCTTGAATCCGGTCAGTGTAAAACTTAAACGATTTAGAAGAATGTTATAGTGCGTCAGAGAAAGAAGTAACTTAATTCCACAGCCCATCAGAGGCTGTTAGGTTTTAATCAGATCTCGGGTCTTGGCAAACTGAAACCCTTAAAAACAGTACATTTCTTTAGTTACAAAAGCTGTTTTAAACGGGCCTGTATCAGGGCCATTTTTATTCTCTTGATACGAGTGCTAATTTAAGCATTTTATATGTGAGTTTAACACCATCAGCAGTGTTTCTCTTAACTCTTGCGACTACCACTGACTGGAAACGAAATTTCTCCCTGAATTCATATTGATTGAGCATGAAGCATGGATTGTATGAAGTTAGTTTAATCCCAGTCTTATTATTTACTTTAATGTTATCTGTATACTGTATGTGCATCTCTATTCTACAGGATTGACCATTTGCTTTAAAGAAACTTATTTTTTCTCATTACCTCCCATCCAGGTATAATGGGTCCTGACAGACTATCCCTAAATCCTACTCCGGGTCATTGCTTGGCTTCCTACCTGTGCCCCCTGAAATATATCATGCCAAGTGAGGGGAATGCCCTATTTCCCCATGTGACGCACAGGTACGTCACTGGAGAGAAACAAGAGGTGAATCTTACAGAAATCATGGAGTACAAGGTGTTTCGGCAATCCCTGCACTTCCTCTGGGGAGCAGTGACCAAAATCCTGAACTGCTTCATGGATGCCTTGGTGTTCGTCAGACCCAAAATGTCACCATTCCTTGCCGGGAAAGTCCACTCCTATTCCCGCACTCTGTCGGATAAAGCCAGCGGAAGCATGATGTCCTGTGAACAGTCAAGGCGAGAGAGTGAGGCAGTGCCCACAGTCCTGGGCAAGAGGCAGGCCGGGCATGAGGATGGCCTACGGGAGAGGGACATTTCTGACTGGCTAGAATGGGATTCAGAAGAGGAACTGGAAGCGGAACGTGATCTGAAGGGCGAGGATCCGGGCAGTATGACTGGTAGCTGCTCCCAAGGAATCCTGGACACTGTTCCCAAGAGCAGCTTCTCCTCCCCTGGTGAGTGCTGGGTTTCCCACAGGATTCTGAGCCGTGTATCCAGTTTGAGCCCATCGGAGGGTGTGGAGGACGAAGACGATGCAGAGTGGTCAGATGAAGAAGAAGAAGAGGAAGAGGAGGAGGAAGATGAAGAAAACTGGGAAGATGAGTCTGGGATGAGCGACGAGATGCCTGAGGCCACAGCTGAGCTATGGGAGTCGTTCCTCCGGAGTGATGACCCTTACAATCCCTTTGCATTCCTGGGTCCCTGTGGAAAGGAGAAGAAAAGGAAAAGTGAGGAAGGCGAGGAGACTGGCGAAGCAGAGCCTCCTGGGAGCTGGAAAGGAGAGGACGGCGGCCTGAAAAATGTACAGGAGGGGAAGGATTGCTGCCGTCTGCAGGAAGGGAAGATCGAAGGCAAGAAGGTAAAGAGGAGCTGATGAGTATAACATCAGAGCTGAGCCTTTACCAGCGTGGTTAATTATTGAGAAGTGCCAGGGTCAGCAGGCTGCCTAAACAGATGCTTGAGACCAGATGCTGTCATGGAATGTTATTCCTCATGCGTGGAAGGACATGGTGATGCGTAGAGCTGAAAGAGTGTTTAGTCACCAAGGGTGTTGTGAACCAGACAGACAGATGATGCTGTTTGATATGGTAAGGGAGGAGCTCTGCTGCAACACTGATGTAAGTGAGAGAAAGAAGCCAAGTGTGTACGTATGGAGAAGAGAAGGGGAAGGTGTAACGTTAGGAAAACGAATTTGCTCTGAGCAGGAAACCCCAACATAAGGGATCTAAGGCTTTGGGGGACGGTTATTGCTGAAATGGTGTAAACAGGCACGGCTATTGCTGTCCTGCCAAATTCATTAACCTCGCTGAAAGAAGTTGTCGCCGTGGGTAGTTCAGCTTTGGAAAGCAAATCATTAGACGTCTTGTTTAAATGTTGAATTCTACGTAGTCACACAAGAAATGTTTTGGGGTTTTATTTCCCCAACCTTAGTGAACACCTTTTCGATAAGGAGAAAAGTCAGTTCTGATAGTTGGTAATTCTGCGAAGAGAGCAGTAGTTTTTTTTTTTTAATGGAAAGGTTGGGAAGAATTAAGGTGGCAGCTTTTAATCATCAGGTTAGGGGCATGCTGAGAGGGCTGGTTTTGTAGCTTGTTGTCATCAGTCTGCTGACTGGAAGTATTGGGAGTGTCACGGGTTAGTCACAAACCATGTGACCAGACCCAGTATATATTGGCAATACTGGTTTTCCCTCACAGAGTAAAAGATATAGGAATACATCCAGTTAATCATTTATGATGATCATTAATTATTTGCTCTCCATCTGGAGATGCCTGAATCCTCCAGCCTTTTAAATCAAGAATTCAGTAGGAGACCTCTGTGTGTACCATTTCAAAAGTGTTTCTGATGGTGTAACAAAGCTCCTTTCACTGAGGTCTGGCTTTAAATTCAATCCTTTCTTTAATGCAGCTGCTGCTCTAGATACATATCTGCCCCAAAAATCTAGCAGAGAATTTTTGGTTTAGCCTAGTTCTGAAAAGTGACTAATATTAAAGCTCAAAGTAATAATAGGAGTTCAGCTGGAAACTTACAGCTTCTGCCAAAACAAAACATGTTGGTTTAGAAACCGAAAGGCAAATGTAAATCAGGAGTTTCGTACATGAGCTTTTTGTTTTTTTAGAAAATGGTGGACAGAACCTCTTGCTGAAGTTTATGAGCCCAGTGTCTCTGCCTTGCTCAAGCTGTTTGCTGAAAACTGTAGTTTAGGCTAGACTGGTGCACAGCAGCAGAAGTAAGCTTGCTCTCATCTTTCAGGTGCGGTTCAGCGATACTGTGGTGGTGCGCCCCCTGGTGGTGTGGGCCTTTGCCAGCCGTGCCGCACGCAGTGGAGCATGCTGGCAGGAAATGGCCAGAGACCGGGACAGATTCCAGAGGCGGGTCCAGCAGACCAGCGTGGCCATTGAGCCCTGCCTCCAGCCAGAGCACAGAGCCCGAGTGTGGGAGAGGCTGCACGCAATGTCTTCTGGGCTGTAAAGGCAGAGCCTTAAACAACAAAAGCACTCTGAAGATCTATTAAAAGTTATATTGGAAGAGCAGATCACTGTACAATCTGTCTTCTGTTTAAAAAAGTGTGCATTTAAAATCTTGGGTGTATATGTAGAAGAAATATGCCTATAGTAATACAGTGTGCGATTGACCAGGATGATGTAGTGCCCATCTGTGAAACAATTTGCTGTTCATACCTACACTGTGTATATGTATACTTGTGCATATTCCCTTTCAGTTATTGTAAGTAAAGTGTTATTTATTGAAATTGTTTTCTGTTTTTTGTAATGGAGTGTTATTTATTGGTAGTGTTTCTTTTGCTGTAAATGTACTTTTATTCTATTTGTTTTATTACCTCGCTGTTTGTGAATAAACACTGAATATAAAAGTAAATAGTAAAATATTGTTTCTATGAATTTTCTTTCACTTTACTCTTAATTGTTCTGTCGAGTATAGTTTCTATTATGAGTGTTCTTGTGTGTAAAAACACTTTTTTTTTTTAGTACAATTTGTGGTCTGTTATCTACTGTTGAGACTTGTTAGTTTAAGACGTTAATACAGGTAGGTGTTAAAGGTGCCCTGATGTACAGTTACTACCTACTGTATCTAAAAGTATGACTCTGACTTTTCAAAGAGCCAGGACTGTGGTAAAAAAAAAAACATTGCATTTCAGTTGGGATGCAGTGTTCACTTGAGAAACAGGTGTTTACAAGACGCAAAACAGGAGAGAGTGCAGAGAGAGGGCAATGGGACGTAAGGTCACCGATGAACTTGCACAAATTACTAGGCTCTGTATCCCATAGAGTGCTGCAGTATGGCCATTCACCTTTTAGAAGTGAGGTGTGAGAATTGCCCTCTGCAAAGAAAGTGGTTTGGGTTTAAGAATTAGACATTTCTTAGAATAAAAATAAAACTACATAGGTAATTCATTTTAAATATCATAGAAGTCTGTAAGGATTTTAATATTCATCCTCCAATACATTAGACCTACTGAAAAAATATCTTTAGTTCCACCTTGTGGCTGAAGAAAGAAGCAGCCTTCCTACTTGCTGTTCCCAAACATACATTGTGTATAATGTATAGAGCACCAGGAAACATATCCCTATGATTTTAGAAGATTAGTGATCAGATTGATTCTTTTTGATTTATCATTCATGGAAAAGGTGATTTGAGTGCTTTAGACTGTTGCATAAGCACTAGAGTGTTGGTTTCACACAGGTAAAGAGACAATTTGATTTGTCAAGCCTAGTGGAAAAAGACAAACATAAAAAGGAAAAACATTACCCTAGGGAACATATTCATGTCTTGATTTGTCAGAAGCTGGACTAAATGTACCATGTTCCTGTCTGGGATGGTCACAGCTACTGTAGGTATTTATACCCTGGCAAGACATTCCTGTCAAACTCAAACGTGAGCATCTTCTCAGAGTGAAGCAGCTGTTTGGTCAGACTCTCCTGGCACATCTTTTAGTTCGTGAGTGTTTTCATAGCATGAGCTTTGCCTTTTTCACTCCAAATACATCAGTGATGAGGATGTCTGAAAAGCTAACTATAAGACTTAGTTCTGGTTTATAAGAAAAATAATTGCTTACACTTTTATAGTGCTTTTCTGGACACTCCATTTAAAGCGCTTTACAGGTAATGAGAACTCCCCTCCGCCACCACCACCAATGTGCAGCTCCACCTGGATGATGCGACAGCAGCCATAGTGCGCCAGAACGCTCACCACACACCAGCTATCCGTGGGGAGGAGAGCAGAGTAATGAAGCCAATTCATAGATGGGGATTATTAGAAGGCCATGATTGGTAAGGGCCAATGGGAAATTTGGCCAGGACACTGGGGTTACACCCATACTCTTTTCAAGAAACACCCTGGGATTTTTAATGACAACAGAGAGTCTGGACCTCGGTTTTACGTCTCATCCTAAGGACAGCACCTGTTAACAGTATAGTGTCCCTGTCACTATACTGGAGCGTTAGGACCCACACAGACCACAGGGTGAGCGCCCCCTGCTGGCCACACTAGCACCTCTTCCAGCAGCAACCTTAGTTAATAATAATAATAATAATAATAATAATAATGTAATAATGTTTCTTTATTAGCCCTATACATTTTCTTGCATTAGGAATTCATCTTTTTGCATACCCCAGCTTTTCTCCATGAAGACACAGACAGACAGGGAGAGAGGCTTGGGGTCAGAGCCCAGGGTCAGCCATTGTACGGCGCCCCTGGAGCAGTTAGTGTTAAGGGCCTTGCTCAGGGGCCCAACGGAGTAGGATTCCTCTGCTGGCCGCGGGATTTGAACCGGAAACCTTCCAGTCAGAGCCACCGCTCGGCCCAGGAGCCCTAGTTTTCCAAAGAGGTCTCCCATCCAGGTACTGACCAGGCTCACACCTGCTTAGCTTCAGTGGGTTGCCAGATGTGAGTTGCAGAGATATTAATAAATGTTACACCTCTGTTTTCTGTGATTCAATTGTGTATGGCAAATGTGGCTTTGCTCCGTGTTATGCTATTACAATCAGAGTGTAACATTTTTAGATTTTTAAGCAAACTCGAGCTTGTTCTATTATGCGTTTTGTTGCTATGTTATCACAGGTAAAAATAAATGTGAAGGGCACTGTTTATAAAACTCATTACTTCCAGTGATCATGTCATCAAGGATACATATATTAATACAGTACTGTATATGACTGTTATCAGAGAAAATCCTTCAAATGAAGTACTGGGCTTGCGACATCTATAAAGAGGAGCCAACTGTTTTGCAAGAGGAAGCTGCAAAGATGTTCTTGAATGTGAAGGCTGCTCAGAATGTTGTTTCAGTGGGGATTCTAATGACTTCTCAAAAATATACAAAAAATATGCTGCTGTGAAAACGGAGGAAAGGTCATGTTCCTGGAGTAATCCCACGAGCTACGGAGATGGTTAGACAGGTCAGTGACTCGAGCTGTTCCAGAGATATTTCTCAGAAAAGCAACAGAGTTAAATTGCATATGTTTCCTTTAACAATGCGTTCTTGACGTTACACCTAATTCCTCCACCGTACCAGAGAACAACCTACATTCTTGTCAGTTTGCAGCAATTACACAAGGATTTGTATATGGATTCTGGTAAAAATAACAAAATATTGGCGGCTCACAATAAAGCTATTAATAATGTAACATTACCTTGAAGAATTCCTGAGGAGAAGCTACGCATTTTATGATAATATGGTAGACTGCATATGCAGCACAGAAATGGTCGGTAGCAGAGTGAATAATAATTTTCATTGTGAACCTAAGAAGGTTCCTACGAACCTTCTCCTAATCCTGAAAAATTACAGAACATCTAAATATGTGCATCCAAGCTATCCCTAAATACCATTTTTGTCACATACATGTAGGTAGGTATTGTTTAAAAGACAAAGAATTGTGGGGGAAAAAATAGCTCCTAAATTTCTTTTTACTATAAATATTTTATTGATCATTGTCTCTTAAGGCTTGCATAACCATAATTTCCAGGTTAGTTGCAGCATTGATAGACTGATCGGCATGCCATCACCAGTAAACAAAATATTGTCAATCACAAAGCAAAAACAGGTTAATAAAAGGATATGTGTGTGTTTAAAAAAAACTCACTTGTCCCTTGAGAAACAGTATTTTAATTAAAAAACACCCAAAAATATAATATGTTAAATATTGTTTTTTCTGTTTCATTAAATAATTGCATTTAAAAAAACACATACACGAAATACATTTCTCATAAACAATATTCTCTCTAAAAGTCTGCTAAAAATACTAAATATTATGAAAATACAAAAATAAATACATCTAGTGCAATCTGTTTTTTTTTTTCGATTCTGGTAGCATAGTGGATGTTGAACACAGCTTTCCTTTGTTGCTTTGTGGGCAAAATCAATACTGATTGCTCCATACTTGTTTCATGTCACATGACTGCCATTGCCATGACATATATGGAACCCTTAGGCTCAATACAAGATACATTGATCATTGCAGCCAAATCACTGAAAACATCAACAGCTACAAGTTTCCAATTGATAATCTCGAACTAAGGACTCGACCATACACAGCCGGTCACATGACCTTGAAAAATATAAACAGATTGAGAAATGTTTTACTCAAATATCTCTCTTGAGGATCACAGAAAAGTCAGTGACTTCAAACTCTCACTGAACTGCTATAAGGAAGATCCAAAGTAAACACTGAGCACACTGAAACGGAAAATACATTTAGGGATAAAAACATACATTTAGGGGTAAAAGAACTGTAACTTGCAGGTTATTGTCTGAATGACATTACTGCAGGCACTCCTGAATTTTTTAAAAGCTGACTAAAACCCGTATGGGTAAAAAGTGTATCAACAGTGACCAACAATCAAGATGGTGTGAAATCACCATGTTTCTTTTGAATTATGCAACAGCTTTGCATAAAAAGCGCAAGTGTCTTAAAAAAAAAACAGCAACAGGAACTATCCCCAGATAGAGACACTGCTCTACAGTTTATGCATCAGGGTGGCCTATAACCTACTGTTCTATAGAACTAGTTAATCCCTAAATTGTATTAATCAGACCACACTCCCATAAATTCAGAATGGGAGCAAGTACATATCATATTCTTTCTTGTTCAAAGATTTTTTCTCAGTAAAAAACAAACAGAAATGTTTGTGAAACAGTCCTTATAAAGTAATAGTTTGTTTAAAAAGCTGTTACACGACTGTCTAGTTTTTCATATCCCTCCTTTGTAGTAGTTCAGTGAACAGAAAAATAGACATTTCTGGCACTCTCTCCATCTGCTCCAGGGCAATGACCGCCTCCAGTCCTACGTCACCTTCACCGATAACTTCTTCTGCACACACAGCAGGGAGACGTAGGGCACACCAATGAAGGCCCATTTCTCGCTGGGCCAGAATCTGATGACCGGTCCTTGTTCAGGAGCCTCCGTGGCCGCATCAAAGTACGCAAAGCAGACACAGCCCAGATAAGAGGCCAAGCAGATCAGGACATGCCTGCAGAAGGAAGGCAGTGCGGTCAGAAAATATCTGTACCCCCACCCTCGCAAAAACCATCTGGTGGGGCACCAGACTGATGAGAACCCAGTTCTGAAGTCTCCCAGTCTCACGGTGCCACACGAGCAATGTTTTAATGTTTTGATGTTAGGAAACTTAATTTGAGATGTGTGTGTAATACCTGTACAGATTACCACTGTCCTCTTGGCTTCTCAAACTTCCCTTCCACCCACTCTTTCATTGTAGCACTACAGAGCAGCCAGCACCTCCAATTTATATCTTTGTATATAACTACTCTGGCATCAGGCTTTACAAGCAGTACTCACAGCTTTTACCATGCATGTGAATGGAAATGACAAAACAGGGGCGCTGGTAACAATTTGAATGGGTATGGAAAAGCTTTGGCCTGTCTTGTCATTCTTTAGCAAAGTTTCCTCATTGTTCATTAACATTAATAACCACTGGACAACGCAGAATGAACAGGAACATGAACAGTACGCTCACCATGCACAATGCAGGTATGGGAAGTTTACCGAAGACCACATCTCACAGAAGATCCTGTCACTGATCCAGCAGACCAGGGCTAGCGTCCACCACAGCCCCGAGAAGAGTCCCAGCTTGAACACGCGCGGATTCTCACACCTGTCAGGGCAGCGAGCGGAGCACAGTTGAGAAGGAACAGCCTTTTTGCGGCTTCAGGGTTTACCAGCAGAACACACAGCTTTTACAATCTGTTCATCACCATTGAAACCTTTTCTTTACAGTCTAGCAGCTACTCAGAGTGAAAAAGCTGTGGGCTAAAAAAAACATAAAATAAAGCAACTGGTATGAAATGGGTTTGGGAGAAAGGGCAATAGTTATTCTAACACTTTTTATGCTCTTCGGGGTTTTCCATGGTTGATAACCATGTTTTGTCAATGGAAACTGATGATTTCTCTTAAATACACTATATCATGTGCTTTCTGTGTATCCAATACTGTTGTTGCTTGTTCAAATAACTCTAACAGGTTAGTCAGGTAAGAGCTGCCTTTTCTCAATTTATGTCGACTATTGACCATAAAGTTATTTCCATAGGGGTGATCCTCTAGTTTAGGTTGAAGAATTGTTTCTATAAGCTGACAAGTAATCGACGTCAGACGTGGTTTTTGATCATTTGGGTTAGTTTTGTCACCCTTCTTGTAGACAGTCACCACTGTACATTACCTATTCTTTAGTCCACGGGGCACAAAATTCACTTTGCTCTACACCATAGTTTGTACTTCTAACATGAGCAGTGAGTACCCACCTCACTGCTTTTTACTTTCTCTTCTGTATTTTAATGATTTGTTTTTATTTAATGTTTTAATCTATGTTTTGCACATCGCTCCTGACTAGGGCATCTTTTAAGTCAATATTAAAAATAAGAACATAGTTCAAAGAGAGACCGTATGGTAAATTGAAATCTATCAATTTGCTTTAACCAAATATTAAACCCAGCTTTACACTCATAATCAGTCTCTACTTTCCAATGCATTACACAGGGAACACAAATGAGGAAAAAAAGCTTCACTCACACATACACAAGGCACAGACACAATGATTCTCTCACACACACTAATCCATGCCTTCAGTAATTACTAGTCCATTGAACCTCCAAGACAGGCACAGGTACCAGAAGCAATCCTGTCTATTCTATACAACATGATAATGTGAGCCAATAAGGTACCAGATGAAGAGAAATAAAGAAACATTGAGCTACACAAGAGGAACTCACAAGAGTGGGTAATGCAGACGCATTCCAAATTCTGTTGTTCAGAGCTAAATAAAGAACAAATAGCCTCAGAGCTCAGGATAGAGACGGTATGTAGTATTTTATCTAAACACAAAAGATGAAGATATTAATTCTTTAGCTCATTGCTTCACCTTAGAAACTACAGCACAGCTGAAAGATGACATTGATCTCTCTCCCCAGACTCGCAGTTAATTCCTGTAACATCCAAATTTTGACATTTTGCCGTTAGTATAATTGTTGTCTTATATTTGCACTTTCACCACCTGCTGAACACGAGATCTGATGGCACAGACTATTTGGGCATAATTGGATGTACACTGTCTAAAAAAATTTGTGTTTCGAATTTGAAAGATTTGTAGCAAACATCCAAAACCCAGGTGGCGTTGAATACATTTCTCTAAATTTCTTCAACTTTAAAAGCATTAATTACTGGTGAAGGGAGGTATGTAAGAGTAAATTAAACACCAAATGTCAGGAGCTTAACAATCAACAATCAGGGACTTCTAAAGGAAGATTCTGGTAGTTAAGAACATGATAACATCTGGTTTGATAAAGAGACTGATGCTGTCATGGCTTTAAGCACTCAATGCCAGTGGTGCTGTAATGAGTTGGAATTATCAGAGGCTGATAACCTTCTATTCTTAGCACATGGCTGCTCTCCTCTGAGCTTATCACTGATAGGATCTCCTTATTCAGGCCTGTTCCAGCATGTACTGTCGACAAGGTCATTACCACAAGCAAGAGGGTCTCAGCTGCTCTGGACAGCCAGAGCACTTACACAGTGGGGAGCAATCCACAGGCCATCAAACATACTGACTTTGGCATCTCTCGGAACTTGTGTGCAAAGCAGGCTGATCAGATGTGGTGTCACAAGTCATTCCTGAATACCTTTAAATGCGTGAGCCAAGCAAAATCATTTGTCGTGGAAGAAAAATGAGAAATTCAACACTGCAGTATTCAAAATTAAAAATATATATGAGGTGCCAGGCAATTCCAGGACTCTGGTCAATAGGTAATCAGAAACATTATTCCAGGCTACTGAAAACGTTTTTTACCAAAACAGATGGACACAACATCCTTTAAGACCTGCTATAAAAGATTTCTACACCTGGCATTTGTAGATCACAGAACAGCAAGAAACTTTCCTTGCCTTTACATGTATTTTTTTCAGAAGAGACTCAAGTTACTTTCTGACATATTATGAACCTTTTAAATTGGCTTCGTTACTCTGCTCTCCATCCCACTGATAGCTGATGTGTGGCGAGCGTTCTGGCGCACTATGGCTGCCGTAGCATCATCCAGGTGGATGCTGCACATTGGTGGTGGTGGAGGGGAGTCCCCATTACCTGTAAAGCACTTTGAGTAGAGTGTACAGAAAAGCGCTATATAAGTGTAAGCAATTATCATTATTATTATTGTTATTATTATATAGTAAAGACTCTATGCCCTATTGTGGGTTATTGGAAAACTCTAAAGCTGCTCTTTGTAAATTCATTCATAACAGTACACTAGAGCTTCACACATACTGTTTCACAAAAAGAATGGCTTCTCATCTCACAAATGCGCTAAAAGGCATGAAATTAAGTCAATTTAGGGCAAACTTGTAAACCATAGCAGCTATTCTGTGGCAACACAAAAACAGCACAACAGCTGTAGAGGGCATGTCCTTCAATTACTGAGACTTTCTGTGCCTCTGGTTTGTATAAATCATCACTGAAAGAGCTCCCAGCTTTTATGGCGCCTACAGCTATGGAAAACAATTCAAAAATGTCTGGAAAGGGAAGCTGTAAGCTCACTCACGAGCGTGACCAAAGTGCAAGGTAAGCTAATCGGTTTAGAGGAATCGTGAACAGAAACCAGAAGCTGTGCACACACGCAACTTCACATGTGTGCAGGCACGTGCACATCTGTGAGGGAAGATGCAAAGATCTTCAGTTCAGGAAATGTCTGGTTAGTTTAGAGTTTCCTCTCAGGAAATCCGAATGGACCCTGAAATATGCAGAACAAAACAAGAATAGCTGGCAATAAGTCATGTCTGCAATTATATTTTTTCAGCATGGTGCATGCCATACCACAAAATTCAGTTGCTAATTAACACAGTCCAGGGAGAGCAATATTGTATATGTTTAGCTACAGATTACAAAATCACTGTGCTGTGTTATCCTGGTGGGACAGCAACTCCAAGAGTGAGACCACCAATCACTAAAAAATGACTACTGTACTTTTATACTACATAGTTCAAGTAGGTAGCTGCGTCAGCATGCACAGGCTGCAAAGGAACAAGTAAAAGTTTATTCCAAGAAAGAAACATGTTTTGGCTGTGGAGCCTTCTTCGGGTGGGGAAGGTCATGACAAAGAGTTTTAGATTAAAACAACCATATATGTAGAGAAACGATAACACTTATTAATATCATGAGATTTACTACTTATCTCGACGTCTAATGCTTTTACCCACAGTGATTTACTTGAACCCTTTATACAGCTGAGAGCTGTACTGGAACAATTCAGGGAAGTCCTTTGCTCAAGGGACGTGCACTTGGGATCTGAACCCACAACCTTCCAGTTACAAGCTCAGAAAACTAACTACTGCACCTCACACTGTGTATGACATCATTTACAATTTCATCAATATTTTATAATTCTACTTTCTTTTAGTCTGTAGTGCACTTGCATTGATTTTGTTTCTTTAAAAAAAGAGTATAATGACTTTGAAAATGAGTGTCTCACAAACGAGAAGGTAAATTCTTCAACCTTACTGCACACTCTGAGCATGAATATTTTTCTTCTGATCACCAATCATCTAACAATTAAATAAGACACCCTGCGAGTCTGTTTACAGGAATTAAAGGCCACTGTGGTGACCTCTAGTGGCTGAATGGTCATTATTATAGTCACTTCTTAAACTGGAATGCCACACGCTACTATAAGAATGAACTCCCCAAGTCATGATCATTATGAAAGCTTGTGTTCATATCTCAATCATGAAGCACAGGGGTATGGGGGACACTCCAGTAAGGGTACATATAATGTGGGCTACCCAGCTTCTCCAGAGTAGTTCATCTGTCTCCATGTCTTTAAGAAGAGACAAGGGCACCCAAGAAAAAACCCACACCAACACAGGGAGAGCATGATAACCCCACAATGACTCCAGTCTTCTCAGAAGCCATTAAGGATGCTGACATCAGAGAAAAACCATCAAATTTCCTAAACAGGTAGAACAATAGCTCATGAATGAATGAATGTAATCATGTGTAAAAACTGCATAACAGCTGGTAGGAAAGGAAAAAACAGGCTCACTCGGGGCAGCTTTTCCGTAAATACTAATGAATGGAGCCAAATCCCTGCTATACAAATAATGTTTCTATTTATATTAAAGTTACATTTAAAGACGTAAAGATTACCAAGATGTAGGGAAGAACACATGGTCCACACACCCTGAGAAAATTAACAACTTCTATACTGAATGGTGTGTAACACGACTATCGCACACTTCATCTGAAATTAATTCTGTTTTAATCTATGAAAAAATATGGGGCACCAGTTTTGAAATCCTATAATCCCGACATGACACATGGCATGATAAATAATCCGAGGGGACTGGTACCATTTTTAAGGTACGTTTTGGAAAAAGGATGCTTTTTTTTACTTAACTGAAAACGGTTTTAGCTAAGATATTTTCACTCTGCAAATGAGCTGATCCATTCGACAGTCATTTTATCAGGGAGGGCCAAATGAACTGGTGAAGAAATGTAAGCATATCAGCAAAAATTGTAAATTTGCATTACAAATACGGCCAGGAATGTGCAGCAGAACAATCAAGACTCGTACAGACTGAGAAGACTGTGCAGCTGAGCGCAGAAGGAAGCGACATTACATCGATTCACAGATGTTGCATCCCACGATGCAATGAAATGAAATTCCAATCTATACTTTAAGTTCACAGCACAAAATTTAAAAGAACAAAGTCTTCTTTTTTTCTAACTATTGGCTGTTTCAGTTCCATTAGAATTGTTTATCTGGCGAACTTGAGAGATTTCAACACTACCCAGTATGACCTTGAAGAAAGCAGTAAATTGAAACTAGCTTCCAGAAAGCAAGTCCAAAAAGCTGTACTACGATGTGGTTTGAAATTTATATACTGTATGCTGGAAATATCAGTGCTGAGGAATCACTTTTTGACCTCTTAGATGAAAGTGGGTGACGTACGAGTTGTTCCGGGATGAAGAATCGTTTCAAATTGACAGAACTGCCAATAAGAAAAACAATGGAAGAAACTATTGGCATAATTGTTAGAAACTTTGTTTCTATAATAACTCATATAAAACTTGCTGCACACTTGCAGAAGAATAACCCTCATCATCCAAAACCATATGGAAATTACTGTACAGCTCTTTTATATGTGAGAAAGTTAATGGGTGCTGAAAAAGTAATCATTCCAAACATACAAATCTAAATTTAATCCTTCCTTTTTACCAGAAGATATAAAGAAGCAGGATATATTTTCACTGATTTCAGGTGTATAACATTGTATAATGTATAATATTACTTAACTAATAGATTTACAGCTCGCTATAAATTAATAGAGCACTATGGTATTCTTGGGATGAAAAGTGCTAAATAAAATGCAATTAATTATTATTAATAGTAGCTATTATTCACAGTAAATATATGAAAGGCTTAAGGCGGTAAATTATGTTATAAATGAGTACACTGATCTTGGAGATTGTGGCTTCTTCTGGATTTAGTTTCTGCCTCCTTAAGTTTTCCTTTTCAGGCACCATTTTAAATTTGTTCTCAGCTCTTTAAACACTGAATTATTGGTTGGACTAGATACCAGCAGTACCCTGGATCCTCCAGGATTAGGATTTGTAGCCACTGTTAATAACCCTCAAAAAACAATGGTTGTTGTTCAATAATTTGTTAACCAAAACACAATATTACCATGTTTTGATGTAAAAATAGGAACTAGTAATTAAGAATAAACCCTCATAAGTAATAATATGTAAGCCTAAGAGACTGGGTTTAGACTGCTGTGAGGTTAATTTTATTCTACCAATGATGGGTTGTTGCAGTAATAACATTAGCATTTTGAGAAGACCTGCAAATTCAGACATTTATCTTTGCTTGGCTGAGGAGCCAGTGGTGTGAAGCTCCCATCTGTGGGATCATAACTCAAACCCTCAAAATCACAAACCCCCCTCTACATAGACTACAGCATTTCATATGCTATATAAACACAACAATTTAGATCTGACACTAACTTTACAGACTTCATCTTGAAAACATTTCATACTCGTTGCTTTTACTTCCATCAAACTGTGGGCTTTACACAGTTCAAGGAATATATACAGTATATATGTCTGTGCTCAGGACTTCCATCCCACGGGGCTGTGGTGCCCGAATATCTGAGGGCAATACCCCAGGGATTGTAGGGGACAGTTTCCAGAGACGGCCCTCACCTCTTCAGTTCCGTGATGAGCAGGACAGTGCAGGGGATACCCAGGGACATCAGGGAGATGGAGTTGATCGCTGGCTTGACAAACGCGAGGCAAGTAGTGATTCCCGAGAGAACAGCGATGACGATTTTAAACCTCCCCCTGTGGAGAGAACAACACTCCATCAGTGACCATTTGTGTGCTGAGGTATGTCTAAGGAAAAACAAGACTGAAAAGGGGCATTGAGCACGTATAAAATGAGCACTTCCAATACCAGAGACTGATGGTGCTGAAATGCACACAACATTTCAAACACTGCAGTTTTCATCAATTCACAATAAGGATCTTTTTAAGATCAAAACAACAGTCAAAACTACAGGTTTACCATTAGACTAAGATAATCATAAGCAGCGGACACAATGTTTTCCCAAAAGCCATTATACCTTTCCAAAACAGTCCACACAAATTCTTCAATTAAACCTCCCACTCTGCTGGTCCACATCAGTCAGGAAAGGAAAGTAAGAATGTAATTCAAATATAAATTCAAAGTAATACCCAACCTAAACAGCTGCTTGAAAATAATTACAAAAAAAGGCACAGATGTTACTTAAATGATACAAAGCCTCTCAGAAAAACATAATGAACATACGTAAATCGAGTGCATCGGTATCGGTATCACTATAGATTTTGTCATTCAACTCCACATCTAGAGGGATTAGTTGAAGTCTTCTGCTGTTTGAATTGTTAAATCAAAGTATTTTCTCCATACACAGGTTCAATGGTTAATCAAAACAAAAATCTTAAATTAAAGTGCATTCCATTTTAAGTGCTTAGTAAGCTTATTCTGGTTTGAACATGCCTGGGAAATTCAAAAATGTGTAAGTCCATGAGAAATAATATATCAACAGCATCACAAAGTCTCAAAGTGAATAAGATTAGGCATCCCAGTATGTATATTACACCCAATTGGAATGTGGAAAGCTGGTATTAGTATTACTTTTGGATTCAATTGTAGCTCATTATACCACTTCAAATACTAGTAGGACCTATTTTATAATTGATAAAATATGACACGTAGGATAATATATGGTACAACATATTTTTACTATATATTCATTACTTTGCTGTGGATCATCAGAGACAAAACCATGAGATCATAATGTAACTACTGTATGTAACTCATCTGTTTGTCAACAGCTTATAAGTCCATGAAACCCACAAAAACACCATTTTAAAGTACCTGACTTCAATTCATCTCTTCATGAATCCATATAATCAACAGCTATTTAAACCTAAATTTGGAGAAATGTGAATACATTTCTATTTTTTATCCTCATATACACCCACAAATTGTTTCCTTTTAATTGAGTTTTTTTCCTTACCTGTCTTTTCGGAAAACCTTTGGCAAATATCTTCTGGGGAACCACATGCCGATAGCACACATCAGAACCCACAGGATAGCCAACTCATCCAGCATCTGGCCCAGAAAGCTCAGGGTCGCATGAAAGTATACAGACCCAATACCTAATTAGTAAAGAAACACATGGTGTGACTACTGGAATAAGGCACTGATATACACCGATCTCACTTACTAGTAGTTTCTGAAAAAATTAATTCTTTTAGCAATTTACAGAATGAAATGCTGTTTATTGGTATGTCAAACAGTCATGGATACAAGCTTGTAGAACATAACAACACTCCCCAAAAGTATAAAATAATGCTCACACCTGAAGAAGGCTCCACGGCCGAAATGTTGTGTTTTCTTTCTTCTTTTTTTCAGCATGGAATAAACCTATTACTTGTTCCAGTATAGAATAATGGAACATTAGAATAGAACACTTTTTGTTCATTTCCATTTTAATACAGCTCACTGACTTTTTTGCTTTTTTGAATCAGAATTCATTTTCAGTATTTGTAAAATTGTTTTTCGTGATTGTATTTCGCTAATCAAAACACAAGTACAACCGAGCAAAATGCCCATTGCTTCTTAGTGTCCTCTAAAATGTGCCGCTAATTTCCCAAAACAAAATTAATAAAAAGAAATCTCTAAGATTTATGAAAGACACCAATCACTATAAAGAACTGGTTATAAAAATAATTTAATAGAAGACTGAGAAAATGTTTTGCTATATTTTAAGAAAGCAGAGGCTGATAAACAAAACTGTTTTTTCAGCATCTTCATCTGAAACATGTCTTGTCATGTGGTCACACCTTCATGATTGAACAGCTACATTTAATCAGGGCTTTTTCATTCCCACTCAATGAGCTGCCAGATCATCTCAGACCTCTTG
This sequence comes from Lepisosteus oculatus, assembly GCF_040954835.1. Classification (NCBI taxonomy): domain Eukaryota; kingdom Metazoa; phylum Chordata; class Actinopteri; order Semionotiformes; family Lepisosteidae; genus Lepisosteus; species Lepisosteus oculatus. The sequence goes on along the minus strand of NC_090696.1, from coordinate 34,014,317 downwards.
AGAGAAGACGCTCTCTTAAAATGGTGCCACTGCTGTAGATCAGCCAATATTAGAGAAATGCATCACATCGGTTATACACCTACACTATAGTTTTACCACAGAAAAACAAAGAGAACTGAGGTTTTGTGACTATAGTCCCTTTTTAAAGAAAAGGCTAATATCGTGTGGCTCTGACATTCTGACACGACTGACTGTCTCCTCAAGCACACAGAATCATGCCTTCCAAGGCAGTCTGGCAAAATCTCAAAGGTCTTGAGTCTTTTAAGACTGATAGAGTGAAGAAGGATCTCCATTACGCATAGAGTAATTCTGTTATGCATTTTAGTCAGATGTAATGCAAGAGTTAAGAAGCAGCTAAGAGTTCTATACGCTGAAGGTATTGAAAAAAACACCCTTGAATTTGGGAATTTTCTAAATTCAGGCCTGAGTGCAGAAACAAGTTAATCAAGAGTTAAACAAGCAAGCGGATCAATTAAAGTAATCAATTACCACTGAAGATTTAGAGCTCCTCTGGAACAAAAAGCTGGGGAATTACTGCCCCCAGTGAACTGGCAAATATTCGTAAGTGAACACTTATTCTTTGTTAAGAAAAAATGCCGGTTTCACACTTCACACAGAAGTGCCCCACAAAAGTAAAACTGCAAAGCTGCACCATGTACAGGACAGCACCTATAAAGGATTGCAGGCAATTAGCTATTTTAACAAACAGCATTTGTAGCCACCTGTCGAAGAGGTATTAGAACAAATGTCATTCAAATACTGATGTGATGTAAGGTTACTGTAACAAAACAAATATGGCATGAAGGGATTAAGGCATAACAAAAAAGAACATGTCACAGAATTATCTGTCATGCATCATCAGACTGGACATCAACAAGGGTGTTCAGTTCTGGTGCTGAAGGGCTGGGGTGTTTACAGGTTGTCTAAGTCTCTTTAAAGCAGCAACACCTGAAAGCTGCGAGACGCTCTTAAAGTGGCAAAATTAAGCCAATGACACGATGATTTCCACTGGCAGAAACTCAATGGGAATGAAGACCTGCAGATACATCCCTGGATGCCCCACAGACAAAAATCAACACAGACACAGACAGTAAACTCATCAGCAGCACACATTTCAAAGCTATAACACATTACTCTTCTAATAAGTATAGATAATCTAAGTACCTAAATGATAATGATAAAACATGAGGCAACGCACTAACACCTTTCAAGAATCAGATCGCCAAGATCCTTGGATCAATCAACTACTAACTATGAAGCAGATTGGCATCCTCTCACTGTAACCTTTATAAAAGTCTTTATTTGATAACACTTTACCATATGCTGCAAGTGCTTGCGAAAACACTGCAAGGCTGGGCCTGTGCAGGCCAGACACCTAACCTTGACCTCACGGAAGCTCAGCACACTAACAAGAATGGGAAAGACAGACTCGCTAGAAGGTACGCAGGAAAGGAAAAACAAAGGGGAGCGTAACTAGGGGGTGGAAGACAGAATGTGCTTCACAGGGTTTCTGAGATATGACAACGCATAATCAAAACATCCGTTAGAATGAATAGCCTTTTGTCAAATTAACAAGCTTTCGTGACGCAAATAAGGTCGACTTAAGCTCCTGCGTCTGCTTCTAACGTTTGAGAACTATTCGTGTGACAAATAGTTCTCAAACTATTTGTCACATAGTTTTTTGACTATGTACACAATGTACTATGTGTGTCACATAGTACATTGTACAGTGTACTATTGTACACTGTACAATCTCCCAATCTGCAAATCGAATAAAGCTTGCTCAATTGAACTGCCCCTCTCAAGGTTTTTGATTCCTGGTTTGAATTCTAACAATATCAACAATATTTATTTTAGCACTCTGATGGCATCAACAGTCGGCCTAGTTACTAGGCCAGAGTTTGCCACTAGAAATAGTTCAGTATTTAGGTTACTGAATTTTGCCTATGGTTAAGACATAGTCAAAATTTAATTCTAATCAGGACTTGTTATGCCAGTTGAAATGGCTGAGGGATTATCTGGTCACACATGGTATGGCAGGCTAATCCGGACTGTCTAGATGGATTTCTTTACCAGATGGTCTTTGTCAGAAGAGAAGAAAATGTATTAAGGTTTTGTGGGTTTATACTGAACTTTTTGAGATGGATGTGGGTGCTCACAGGTGGATACATAAATACAAATGTACAGTTAGCCAGACAGCTAAAATGATACCACATCTTTTATATTCTGGCATGAATGATGAATAGTTCATTTTATGCCACATTGCAGACAAATTTCAAACAACAGCTTTGTTAAGATGACTCATATTTCACTCTAACATTTACAACTTTTAGATCCATCTTGCATCATTTCTCTACTTCAGTTAGAATGTAAATGTGACAAAGTGGAGTCCTGATTCTTTATTAAGGAACAAACATGTTAACCAACAAATACAGACTATTTTTAGAGGAATTACATTTTTAAATTGCTTTGTTCCATTGTCAAATGGACTGAATTAACAAGCCAGCCAACATCAAGTCAAAGAGATGTAATGAAGAATGTTTTGTATAACAGAGTCTATATATTCCAAACTAAGTTCCACTATATATCTTAAACTTACAAACATCCTGAAGTAATTAAGCTTATGTACTTAAATGATGATGCTCCAAAAGACACATTACAGTAAACTGCACATATACTATGAATACAGCACTATTTCAAGACTACTATATTTCTGGTCATTAAACTCACACACCTCTTAATTCGATTTAAGAATTGTTTACGATAACATGAAAAAGTACTGGAATCTGTCATTGTGGGATCAAAGCTTTTTGAAAAAGCTTGAAACAATACACAACTAAGCGGCTCCAATAGGTAAGCATTCTTGAACACAAAATTAACAAGCATTTCTGGACTCACTTAAAAAAAAGACTTGTTTTAAAACTTGCTCTAATAAATACTTATTGTGGCTAACATAAATATACAGTATTATGCAGCATTTTACTAAGTCAACTACAGCAATTTATACATTTTTGCTTCTAGAAAGGTCCGGACAAAAAATATCAGAAAACAATCTGGAAACTTTACCTTCTAGTAATAAGAGCTACTGTAGAACCAGGTTAATTGTAAGGATCTAAAGGTGACATCACTAATTCAGGTTTGAGCAGCTGCAGTTCCACTAAAGTAATGGTCCTTCTTTACTGGGGCACAGGACAAATAAATCTAATTTTGAAACCTCTTGACTTTTTCCATGAAAATCAACTTGTTTTTCAAAGAAAAACAGCATAATGTTAATAAGTACTACGTTAGAAATGGAAAACTAAAGTTTCTTAAAAGGTCCTGGCCTTGTGATCCATCACATGGTTGTTTTGACGTTTTGGAACAGTAAGCAAAAGGTCACTTGTACAGGGAGCAACTTAGACTTTGGGTTACATAAGGCCATGGCAGTCCAGGCAGCCAACTTACCAACAACAACCAGCAGAGCCCATATTAAATATATCCCACTGTTGAAATGTGTTGCATACTGACGGAACAAGCACATCAAAATAGGTGGCAAAATAAAAAACAGCACGTTGCTGATCTGGAATGATAAACAAAATGAGAAAAATCTCATGAGCAGAGCCTGAAAACTTTATGCAAGGAAATTGTAAGCAGTTTTATATTGAATGTATATATGTATATTTGAATGTATTCATATCTTATATGAATACATTCTGTATACCATCAGAGAAAAGTCTCAATCTCTCTGCAAGTACTGGGAAAACAGATAGTGTACAGCAGGACTTTAGATAACAAATGTATTGTTAAGTATTGGATCTGGCTAAAATGAATGAGAAACTGAAATGTCCATAGATTACAATAGGGAAGTATTGCCCACAGGCTCACAGGAACATAAAAACAGATCATACACTATAATTCCAACTGAAACCTTAAAACCATAAATACCTGTGCTAGTAGATAACCTAACACGCAACATAAAAGTGAAATGATCATTCTTTCTTAAGAAATGACAGGCCAGAAAAAAGTATGGAAAAAAAGAGAGAATTGAAGAATAATGCTTATATCTTAATATCCCCAGCTGAAATCTAAAACCGATTAATACCACTGCTTTTACATTTCCTAAAGCACAAAACAGATGTCAAATGACAAGAGTTTTTTTTTTACTTTTACTTATAAAGCACCCTTCCAAAACCTAAGGGTGCTGTACACAGTGATAAAGAAAAAACAAAACAACAAAAAAGCATAATAAAAAAGAAACAAGAACATACGGGTTCATTTACAATGACAATCAATTTATGGAATGACAAGCCAGAAAAACTTTTGGAATAGTTTACTGAAGAATTAATGCTTATCTTCTCAAATCTTTTGGTTATCTTAGTAAATAACTGTCCTACACTTTTATTTTGTACATTAGTATATTTATATCCCAATGTATTAATGGATAGAAAAATTCAGTTAGGAATATTAACTTTTAAGATGCTGTTGTTAGATACTGTACACTTAATTTTATTTTTTCTCATGATCAGTAATCTTGTTTGCCTCTCATTTTAAATATCGGAATATTTACAAGGAAATTTAGTTACGGTTTCATGATTTAATTGAGAGATTATAGGCTATGAGTTGATTTTTTTTTCTTTCTGTCCCATTACAGTCTATGGCCATTCCTTCCTCTGTTGTAGCTTATGGGCATTGCATTTTTTCATTCTTTGGCCTGTCCCCTAAAGATCACTGAATTCCTGAAGGAATTCTTACACTTTCAATTTACTTGTAATGTGTCTATCATCCTGCAAATAACAATGACTGTTGTTACTTGAAAGAAAACTATGAACTTGCAGCGGTTGTTCGTATCAGTATCATTTTAATTTTACTGCCATTGCGAGCGTTAACATTTAGACCACTTCCTTATCAAAGACATTATATGTGTTACTGTTATATAATCGCTGACCAACAGTCATTAGGATACTATTTGACAAGGTAAAATAAAGAATGTTTCCAAAACTAATTTCCAAAGTTCGAGTAAAAATATTTTTTTCCCTCTATCAGTACTCGTCCTGTTTGGCATTACTTGTTGCTTTTTATCCGTATCAGACTATCTGCCTTGAAACATGAAGCTCAAATAATGACTAATAAAATTCACCAAGAATAGTAACTGAAAAGCCTGTTTTTTAATCAACCACAAAGCATTCCACGCAGTAATTATAAATAGTAAACACATCCGGTACAATTTTCTTGTCTGAAAACTAAATATTCAGTTTCCACGATAGATTTGCACAAGATGAAAGTGACGGTAGGACATTAGGAAAACATAAAATAAGACACTTTCGATCTTCATAGAGTGATCCCATTACCAAGACACTTCATCATCTTAAAACTCTTTAGAGTAAAACGAGACTGACCTCTCCACATCTCAGCTTCGCTAAACAATCTTGTAAATGCAACAGCTGCTTTCCTGTTACAGTGCCGCATTTCTGTATTTTTCTTTTGTATCTTACTGTGCAAAGCCAGCTGTAACAAAACGTTAACTGTTGAAAAACATAACTTGCTACGCAATGCAAACTGACAAAGAGCAACAACAGAAAGGACAAAGGATATTTAAAAAATCGAGATGCATACAGACCGTGTTGTAAAACTCCGCTATGCCAGGGTAAATGAGGTAATTACCCTCACACCAGTCTACCTCAGAGCTGCCAGCCTGCAGCTGGTTCCAAAATTTAACGTTGCTCATAGTAATCTCTTCCTCGCTGTGAACTCTTCAGTGCGATCCTATCCCCTAGTATAAGGGATTTTTGCTGACCCCGATTAAAGCGGATGTCAGCTGTTCACAACGTAAACATTACACTGTTCAGGCGTTTAATCAACGTCTATTGTGTTACAGTCCTTTTTAAACAAGGTTTGACTCATCCTGTCCACACTTCGATGCCATCGTGGAAGCTTCTTTGTCGCTCATTTTTAAGACCAATCATTCCTATACTCCACAACTCTACTAGAAGTAGCAACATGTGATCAACGCATGCGTGTTTATTGACTGTTCGCTACAAAGGGAACTCGCCTTTTTCTTTAAAAACTTTCTGATAGAGGTAGGGCCCCGGGGAAGTTGTGTTGACTCTGATAGAAGCAGTTGCTTTTTTTCTCCCCTTGAGAGAAAATGGTCGTGTTTAGAAAGTGTGTTCTACTCTGTGTCAAACTGTTACGTGTTATACTGTAATCTTGTCCGGAAAAGAACAGAGTTAGAACGTAGTGCTGCTATAATAACTATTTGGACAATCATCAAATGATTTTATTACGCTTGTGAATACATTTCCATTTATTGAATTTCCATTTGTATTCCATTTGTATTTTGGAAACCCCCACGAAAATTACGAAAGATTTATAGATACAGTTTGTCCTAATACTCAAAGTCAGAGAATTGGGCCATTCCGTTAGCAACCTTTAGGTTATTTTTATAAGGTCCATCTTCGTTATATGAACTTTCTACTGAATACAATTGTATGCAACGTTCGTTTAAAACTTTCCTGAGCAACAGAGAAATGCGTTTGATCTATATCATTATCTTCTTCTATTTTCAAAAGCACTTTATTGTCAGTATGTCTGTAAACTGACAACTCGCGCTGCAAAGGTGGCAAAAGACGTATTGTTTCAGTACAGTGAAATGTTGCATTATGTACACGAACATTATGTCGATCTGACTAGAAACAAAGTCGCAGTGTCCTACATTTTTCTAATAAAAGCGGTGCGTACCGGAATTACATTGCACTAATCGAGACAACTGTTACGAAACAGAGGCTATCATGTGTTCGGGAAAAACAAAGTATAAGAGGCTGTCAATTTTAGTATAACAGTTTCCAATCCCCTGCCTGAAAAATCGTCATTAAGCTGCGCACAAGCTGTTTTTTTTTTTGCAATTTCAAACACGCCACGTAAACAAAGAATTCATAATACAATCACATTTGCTTAACACAGCTACTCGTAACATAAATCGTGCAATTCTATAGCGCGTTTCATCCCGACGAATCCCGAAGCACATCACATACAGTACAGGACTGGAACCACGTCATCCAGCACTAAAGTGCACCCTCTCCTGGGTGACATACCGAAGACACGAAGCACCAGCAGCCTCACTACACAGCAGATCAGGAGAAGGTGTCAAGTGAGGAGGTGTTTCACAAATTCAACTGCACTTCAGGCGAAGAAGTGAAAATTTATTTCACAAATGTCGTTAATGGGGACCTTCAGGGAGGCAAACCTAAAGCAGAATTTAGTGAAGACACCCCTATTCTAATGAGCAGTGCCATGGGATTTGTAATGACCAAGAAGTCGGGACCCCAGCTGACTGTCTCATCCTGAGGGCAGCATCTCCTCCTCCACAGTTTCCCCAGTTACCATACTGGGGTACTGGTTTGGAAATTCTGGCTGAGAAGGGAGCGTTTATCACCTTCTGGCCCATCAACACCACAGACAGCAGTGGCAAGCCGGTTTTCCTTAGAAGTCTCCTATCCTAGTACTGACCCAGTCCCAATATTTTATAGCTGCTGAGATCTGACAAGATCAGACAACAAGGTAATGCCACTATCAATGCACTATCGGTAAGGATAGCTGAAGGAAGAATGACCAGAGGTCAACCAATCTACAGTAACATACCTTTATCAGATTATTACATACTTACTCACACAAAATGGCCCAGACATCTCAAGACGACAAGAGTCTCTTGAAGGGTCTCAGGAAATACCCTGGCAAATTACTAGTTGAAATCTTTATCTAGTAAAACAAGAATAAAATAAATGTAAGAATTAAGATGTGTAGATTCTGGTTATTGATTTCTTTCCTGGTTTAGAAAAGAAACAAAAACGTAGAGATGGAATTGTATTGTTGACAACTTTTAATCAAAAAGTCCCTACAAACATACAAGCAGAATTGGACATTCACATCCATCCTTCCTCCTTTACAACAATCTGACAATTTAATGATATACAGTAGCTAAAACAAATTTGTAAAAAAGTTTACGTGGTATTAAATGAAGCATACTATGATCTATACGTGCAGATACAACTAATGATCTACAGTATATATCATTAGTTAAATGTAGTCAAAGAATAATCAGTGTGCCCATTGTGTGTATGAATCATTGAACAAGTAATAATACCACATTTTATTTTCACCTTTAAAGGTGGAATCTCAACCTGTGTAAAAAACCTGTTATAAGAACAGCAAAGTACAGAACAGGTATATAAAGAACAAAAGCAGTCAGAGGAGCAGCAGAAGAAACTTTTTTTTTAAATCACCAGAAAATGGAGTGCAGACACTAATAAAATAAAAGCATTTTTGACAGGAAGGTTTGAGTCTAGATTTAAATACAGGCAGGGTAGGTGACTCTCTGATATCCTTGGGGGTAGAATTACAGAGCTCTGGGGCAGATGTTCATAGCACACAATGAAGTATTGCTGTATCTACAGCTACAGTGCAAATGCACTAGATTTTATAATCTATCAATTTGTCAAAAGAGTGTCAGACACTTTCTGTGATTGAAAATAATATTATTTTCCTATAAACCAGAAACCTCCTTGAAAGCAATCCAGAACATTGAGCAGTTAGGACAAAATGCATTCTGTCTGTGAAATCATGGAGCCCTTCATGAGCCTAACAAAGACCCATAGAGGCAGTGCTTAATTCTGCCCTCTGTGGCCACTCTGTTAATCCTGGCTTCTGTGGCATTAAGAGAAATAAGAATCCAAGACATTCTGGATGTACTGAATTGATCTGTACACGGATATACTGATGATACCCATGTATACAGTTGGATGAACAAAGACAATGGTTGTGAATGAGCTGTCTCGAGGATATAACAGGACCGAATGGATGGATATTTGGTCATGGGTCTCCAGCTACACTGCTGTTACTACACAATTGCTGTTTTGTCAGGGGTTTAGATTTTCTCTAGTAGCACTGAGGTTATGTTAACATATCAAAAGATCTATCCACCTTCGTTCCACATCTGACAGTTTTGGGTGTGCTCCTTGCACTCATGTACATGAATACACCATTTACCTACGAGAAAAATGTTGTGAATTTGTTGGTTTAAGCTTTTAAGCTGCAAAGTTTATCTAAAGGCCATCACGCACATGGACTTACACAGCTTTTGGACAAACATGATCTGCAATATCTGCACTATTAGGTAAGGAATGTGCTTCTGGTATTACAGAAACAATAAATTTTCCAAGAGAGAGGATATTTTGCAGGAAACGGCTAATTACAGGCTTCCACAAAGAAAAAAAAGGCTGTTGTAGCTTCTGGTGCAACAATGGAAACATCCGGTAATATTTCCCTGTGTTATGCATTCCACAGACATTCTTGTGTTTTAAAGTAAAAGGTTGTTTTTTTACAAAGAAACTGCAGAACAGAGTAGATTCTTTACCAGTTTGTACTGGTCACTCTTCAGAAAGGAAGGAAAGGTGCCCCCTACCCTGATAATGCCAAGAATATACACTTACACATTCTCTCATGAATTATCCTTTATAGAAAAGTCAGAGCACTGAAAAGACTTGCTACAGCAATGTAACAAAGATTTTGTTTAGAAAGAGTACTAAGTACTGTTAGTAAGTACTGTAAGTACTGTTAGTAAGTAGTAAGTACTAAGTACTGTTAGTATTAAAAATGTAGTTATTAATTTGTATCTTATATTTTTTCTCTGCTACAGTACATTCTCAACATCAAATCCTAGGATTTTCTAATGCAAAAAATATTTTTTCTTCAGAAAGGTGAATGAATATTTTTGCTTAGTTAACCCACTGGAAAGCAAGAAATCACAAGGTATTAAAAAATTAACAAAAACACTAAATTTAGATGAAATGTCAAATCTATGAACACATCTTCATTGAGTCCTCCAAAACGAACAAGAACTATTCTAGGTCTTTTCTTCAGATCCATAGACATCTAAACAAAGCCAGATTGTAGTAAAGAAAACAAATGGTTTCCATTAGGTGTTTCAAATATTTTCACCCTTGAGTTTCTGAACTACACAAAATTATACTAAGTTATGATAATGCTATTTGTTTTTTTCTTAATTCTTGTTACATAAGGAATTAAACGACATGCCAAAGAAAATGCATTCTCACATCCAAGACACATGAAAAACCGAGGAACAATACTTCTGATCTATCCACTCATTTTATAACCACTTTATCCAGTACAGTATCCAGAATCATAAAGGATTCCAAAGCCTATTCCAGAAAGCAACAGGTGCAAGGTGGGATACACTCTGGATGGGATGCCAGTCCATTGCAGAATACCTATGACGCCCTAGCTCAATATCCTTATAGTACACCAATGAACTTTCCAGATGTCTTTTATTTCTCTATGCACTTATTATTATCCTGTGCTGCTGAATGGACAATTCCACATCTAAATCCTTTCATTTGTGAGTTAATTTGTTAGCCTTTACCAATAATGGCCTCCTAATAATCTCCATCTGGCTTGACAACTTTTCTCACGTCCATCGACAGCTGTTGTGTGGTGAACATACCGGTGCACTTTCAGCTACTCATCGCATCATCCAGGTGGGGCTGCACATTGGTGGTGGTGGAAAGGAGTCCCAATTACCTGTAAAGCCTGAAGTTTCCACAAAAGTACTAAGTAAATGTAAGGAATGTTATTATTATTATTATTATTATTATTATTATTATTATTATTATTATTATTATTATTATTATTATTATATGCTTGGTTCAGGGCAAAGAACATCTGAAAATCAGACAGCACATAATTAATAGCCTAGAGCTAGACTATAAAAGTGAACTTCAAGATAGGATTTGAAAAGCTGACTGATGTGCAATATCTGATATGATATAAGCCAGGACATCATTCCGTAGGCTTGCAACACACAGTCTTCTTGAGCCTTGTTTTTGTGAAATTTGTGAAAGGCCAGCATTAAAGAGCATAGGTGACATGCACATACCCATATATACTGTAGGTACAGTATGAATGGAATTAACATTACACTGATGTAGTCAACAGCGATAAGAAAACTATTTGGGCTCTTAAAGTTGAACAGCATTATTTTAGATTTTATTCTCAAAGGAAGTCACTGAGAAAAAAAGCTCAAACAGGTGAAATAGACTCTCATGCATTTTGTTGTTAGTTGAGATCTGAGCAGCTGAGTTCTGAACATTCTGCTTCGTGTTAAGAACATATTTAGATACAGGATACCGCCAGAACTGCACTCTAATCGCAATAAAAGACCAAATCTGCAGTAGAAAAAAAAAGACTGTCATGTCCTTGAAACATAAGCTTTAAATCCAAGGATCAGAGATGATGCCAGCATTCCTTACTGAAGTCCTTGGACTGCATTAGATAACTAAGGCTGGCACATTTGTGGAGTGGATAAGGAGATCCAATCTGCATAACTGTGTGCTTTTTAGATTTTTAAAAACGGAAGCAACAAAACTTATCTAAGCAGTGTAACAAGCAGTCAATGCATAATTAATGTCAGGCTTTGTTTCAACATAAATGTGTAAAATCGGTTTAGAAATTAAATGTAGGTTCATACAAAGAATTCGACTCAGTGGTAATATATAGACAATAAAAAGAACTGGACTGACAGCAACTACAGATCTTGCTGTCTGGAGGCTAAGCACAGCCATAATAACTGCAGGTTACTGATATCTTAATGATTCATTGAGAATGTGCCTGATAATGGGCCTCCACCCATCCACCATTTCTTACCGCTTAATCCAGTACGCAGGCCCATTGCTTGATGGGATAGGCCCTGAACGGGATGCCAGTCTGTTACATGGCACACACAGACACGCACGCTCAATTTCAGAGCCAATTTTTCCAGATGCCGACTAACCTACGAGCACGTCTTTGCACTGTGGGAGGAAACTGGAGCACCCAGAGGAAACCCACAGGGAGAACATACAAACTCCACACAGAGAGAACCCCAGGAATTGCACCCAAGGCCCCAGTGCGGCAAGGTAGCAACGACATGCCACTTGTCAAAAAGCCAGAAAACTGCAAAAAATCGAGTTTCATTTTAGTGATCATCTCAGATATTCTGCTAAGAACAGGCTGCATGAATTTGTGCAAGGTGAGATTCACTAAACCCGTTGGTACATAGATTATTGCCAGAGGAGTCTTCCATTCCAATTCGCTGAACACGATGGGCAGGAGATTCTGAAATGGATTGGGGGAAGAAAACCTGAAAAGAACAGTGTGGAGACCCACTGCCACTGTTAAAATCTCTTTAAGTTTAAATCCCCGTAGAATCAAGCACTGGGGATAGCACAAGAGTGCTAAAATATGTTCCGTGAACAGAAATCTGCTTTGGCAGTCCGTACAAAAGCACAAACACGTTAGAAACGAATTTCGGGGGCAACACTCACAAAGTTTAAAAACCGATACAGGTAATGAAATGGGAGGTTAAATCCATCTCTTTCTCGTTAATAACTTTGTTCAATGGTAATGTCTCACCGACAATCGACCGATTATTAATGCTGCTTTTATAGCTATTTCTAGAGTCAGAATGTTTACATCTTGGATGACTGCACCTCAGTACGAGAACGTCAAGCTAAATCAGAAAGCCAGTGTTTCAACACAACCCTGTTTTTTTTATTTAATATGTGATTAAAGCCCCTGGTCGTGTTGGATCGCTTGAAACGATAATAATAACAGTCGATCACACAAATAATCTGAGTTTAGGAATTACATGGATTTTATACAGTTAATGTAACAACAACTCCAAATCTCACCATGAGGCATTTCTATAATCTCGCGATAGGGCCGCGTGGCTATGTGAGTGTGTGTGGCGGAAGTCCGGTCTCTTTTCGGTGGCGGACAAGATCAGCGTCAGTCCCTCATAATGAAGGTGAGGAGCGTTTATTTTTTATTTTATCGTGTTTTGACTGATATTTATTTCGACATACCTCCCAAAATAGTATTTGTACACTTTCCCTTACACGAATTCAGTGGTGAAGTTGAGGATTGGAGTTTAGAAGTAAGAGATGTTTGTGGATTTTGATCTGCTCCACCAGCGGTTTACAGACCTAGTGTTAAAGATGGCTGCCTCCTGATAGGGAAAATGTGTACCCTTCGAGTTTTTCTCTGGCATGGGGCAGCGGAGGCTAAGTTATGGGCCGTTGTGGAAGATGTGAAGTTTCTTGAATTTTCGTAGTCCATTAATACTATTTTAAACCACCGTCAGCCTGTGTGCACTTTCAGTTCATTAGCAGCATTGATGAAATACTGGAATTGCAACAGGCCGTCTGCCACGACTGTGGGAACATTCAGTTAAATATGAGGTAAAGTCGAACTAGTCACAAAAACCGCTTGGATCGTGAGCTGAGCCTGAATGGGTCTGTTTTTATTTTGCAAGAACACAGTCTCTTGAGCTGTGATTAAATGTGGCATGCAGTACCACTGTGTGATCGTAGGGCTCGAGTTCTTACCACCCAGGATTAATTACAGCATGGTGTTTTTAAGACAGAGTCGTTGGTCGATTTGATGACATTAACCGTCTAAAAGCAAGTTTTCTTGCGAAACGCTCTCTGTTGCATTGGTAGACGTGACGCTATGTTCAAACTCATGCTGTGGCCCGGTTTCCTCACCGGGTGTCAGAAATGTAGGTGAAGTCGCCATTTACAAGCCGTGGTGCAGAATGACAAAGTGTTTTGATGTTGATGTACTTATTGGCATGCGGGCAGAATCACTTTACTCCCATCTGTTCAGACAAGAAGACTACATCGAGCTCCAGGTGACTGAGCTCTGGTGGGAAGCGTTCGTTACAGCTGCGCCTACTTGCAACCCTCCTGTGAAGTGATCTCCCTCCTGAATGTGTTTTTTTTTTGGTCATTCTTCCCAGCTGAACATCTCTTTCCCGGCCACTGGCTGCCAGAAGCTGATTGAAGTCGACGATGAGCGCAAACTGCGTACCTTCTACGAGAAGCGCATGGCTACTGAGGTGGCTGCTGATCCCCTGGGCGATGAGTGGAAGGTGAGATTGTGGTGGCAGACCTTTCTCCGCCCAGTGATCAGGTGGCACTAAGCAAGTGAAAAGAGTCTTGATTTAGACATTTTTGCGATCTAGGAACCCTTTAGGCCCATGTTTGTGAGCGCTATAATCCATTAAAAGGTTTATAGGGCATATTTAAATCCTGCCATCCCTGTACGATGAAGTGTGAGAAGAATATTTTGGAAACTTGGCAGCAGTTTTGTTATGTTCAGAGTTCAGGTGTAATACAGCGGGGGCCTATATGGTGAAGCATCACCAAGTAATGATTTGCAGGCAAGTGGAAGACAGTTGTTTTGGTAACAGGTGCTTGTCCCTCTTGCTTTTTAATAGTATCAGATATGTGCTCAGCTGAAGGTTTTCTCTGCTGTGCAATTATAGTGGCTGTTAACGATGTACTCTTGCATGTTATTAAGTATCACTTAGTGTTGATCTAGCCTGATGTATGAACAGTTAGAGAGTTGTGGCATCAACATCTTAAAAGGTCTGAAGCGTTGTAAAGTGCCTGATCAGGTCAGCAGCTGGAAGCAGGAGTCCCTGGAGCCGAAGTGCCTCATAGTAAGAATAATAATTGCTTAAACTTATAAAGCGCTTTTTCTGGACACTCCACTCAAAGCGCTTTACAGGTAATGGGGACTCCCTTCCACCACCACTCGTCCGCGTGCGTGCTGCTCAGGTGGCAGTGGGTACAACAGACTGGCAGCGTCCTTGTGGTTGCAGGGCTACGTGGTGCGCATCAGCGGGGGCAACGACAAGCAGGGCTTCCCCATGAAGCAGGGCGTGCTGACCACCGGCCGCGTGCGCCTGCTGCTCAGCAAGGGCCACTCCTGCTACCGCCCCCGGCGGACCGGCGAGCGCAAGCGCAAGTCCGTGCGCGGCTGCATCGTCGACGCCAACCTCAGTGTGCTCAACCTGGTCATCATCAAGAAAGGTAGGGCCTGAGCTCTCCCTGTGCGGCAGCTCGGAGTTCTGAGCAGGGTGGCCAAGGAAGTGGCATTGCTCTGTGCCTTGTCGCCTTGTCTTTCCCAGCCCTTCGCTGAGGATTGAGCAGGTTTTTGCTGTCCCAGTGTAGGCTGGCAGTGTGGAGAATCCTGTCCTTTCTGGAGACGGGTGTTTTTCTGGACGGGTATTGGGTGTAGTTACAGTTCACTCACAAGTCTCTATTTGGTGTATGCCACCCCACTAGAAATGTACTTCCAGTTTTCTGTTATTGGACTGTTAAGTTAGACAGCCTGGTGGCATCGCTGCCTCGCGGCGCAGGGGCTTCAGATTCCAATGCAGACCTGGGGTAATGTGTGTGTGTGGAGTTTGTATGTCCTCCCCTGGTTCATCTGGTTTTCCTCCAGGTGCTTCAGTTTCCTGTCACAGTCTTGGAACATATTGGTGGGATAATAAGCTTGTGGGTAAACTGGCCTTAAGTGTGAGTGAGTGCTTGTCTGCGGTTCTGCACTGTGATGGACTGGCGTATGTTCAAGGGGGTACCCTGCCTTGCTCCTGTTACTTGCCAGGGCAGGTTCCAGCTTCCCTGTGACCCTGAATTACAAGAAGTGGTAATAAAATAGATGGAGTGTAAGTCTTGGAATGTTGTTTTTCCTGCATTAACTTGGCTGATAATGATTTAAAATCATGCATTAATATTAAGGGGGAGGGGCATTTTCTCTTTTCATGTATTACTGATGTGGGTTTAAAGTGGTGCTTGGGGTAAAAGCAATAAGATGCTTAAAAGCTGTACTCAGGATTTGTGTTGTTGATGTGAGTCATTTGGCTGAAATGCAGCTTTGTGCTCCAGGCGAGAAGGACATCCCTGGACTGACTGACAACACTGTCCCTCGCCGCCTGGGTCCCAAGAGGGCCAGCAAGATCCGCAAGCTTTTCAACTTGTCCAAGGAGGATGATGTGCGGCAGTATGTGGTGAGGAGGCCCCTGACCAAGGAAGGTGAGTGAGCTGCAGCAGTGGGTTCGTGCATCACAGTGCACAGTACCAGGCTCACACACGAGTGAAATACCTTCGGGCTGTCTCACGAGAGGACGTGTCTGTAACTCAGGGCTGGGCTGTTGCTGTCAGAGTTTAGCATTTGTTTTTGACAATATATGGTTCAATCGTATGTAGATTTTTAGTAGTATTGCAAAGTAATCATATTACTGCTGCTGCTGTATTAAAAGGGAGCTCTCTAAATAGTCAATTCTGAGTTTCAAATGTACAAATGATTTACATGCTGCCAGCTTTCTCTAAATGTTATTTATATTAATGACTTACAGGTAATGCACAAAAAATGTTAACACCTGGATAAGGGCCACTTAATTTTTTAAAGCAAGTCTTCCACACAGATGTGGCCCATGGCTTAAGCATATAACATTCCAGCATTTGATGGGAGTTTTAGTGAGCAGTGGTGTCAAAGATGGAAATCCAAGGGAGTAAGATAAGCAAGGGACAACCGTGGATAAAACTGCAGTCAACTGTTTTTTTTTTCCCCAATCCTGGGTACGATCTCCACAGAATGGGATTCATAGTCAGGTGACAGTGTATACAGTGCTCGTCACTCCTGGCAGTGCCTGTTTGCGAGTCCACTGGTGGAAAGGGGCCAGGCTATAGACACTGGAGAAGTGGAGAGGTGTGATGTGGTGGGGAACAATTAATCTGATGATGCTCTTGACAAAGATATTGTTCATGATGACAGCGCTCTAGTGCGCAGAGCATGTGCTGTTACTTGCAGAGGCTACCTATGAGTAAGAGTTAGATTTGGGGAAAAAAGATTGTTGACATCACTTACCTCCTTCTAGGAAATATTTTAAGCAGTAATGTAAGACAGTGTTAGAATGTGAAGTTAGAAGCATAGAATTTAAAGTGAGGGAATTTAATTCACATTTTGCATGTATAGTTTTATTTATGTGTATGGTATTTTTGGTACTTTAATGCATTAAATGACAACTGCCATGTCGATCCTTCTGATTTTCCTTTGTACATACTACAGCGTTTGGTGATCCTCCTTTTTTGGTATCGTAACTGACCGGACTGTGTGAGAGCCTAGATCAGTTGTTCTTAACCTTTACTGCAGCTTGTACCCCTTTGGTTAAAACAATCTGTTCTCGGACCTCTTATCAAAAACATTGGAGTAGATCAGTTCTTTAAACCTAAAATGTAACTGTAGAAGGAAAGTTTTATTGCAAAATTAAGATGATTCTCTTTTAGAATACATGAAATATTACACACTTTGAATGTGTATTTTAAAATACCAAGGGTTTGGTTAAACAAAGTAGTCTTTAATGTGCCTTTACTTAGTGTTTTGGATCATTTGTAAAAAATCTGGAATGTCAAGGGTACGAACCACTGGTCTAGTGGTGCAAATCTGGAAGAGGGGGTAGTTTAATACACAGATCCCTTCCAAACTGCTAATTGGATCAACCCAGTTTGGGCATTCACCCCTTGTTCTATACTGGCTAACACATTTTAAAAATGTGCTACATTTCAAATATTAAAAGGACACATTCTGTCTTCAGGTCAGCTGAACCTTACAGTTGTTGAAAACATGACACCAGGTGTATGAAGGGCCGTTCTGTAATAAACTGTTGAGAGTGAATTAAAACAAACTTGTGCGTTGATAGCATTAAGTCTGAAATTTAGTATTGAAAAATACCGGCAAAATGATTCCTCAAATGAACATTTTGATCATTGGTGGCTTATGATACGAGACACCAGGTAGTTGACTATTCCTCACTTTTAGCATGTTAAATGGTGAGGATCCCACTGAAAACTTTGGTTTCCTGTCTTTAAATTAATTTACAGTCTCTGTTTTCAGTAAGTCACTGGTGGAAGGAACTTGTTAAAGGGAAGACTGTAAATGTTAATGTTGTTAAACTAAATTGACACCTTCACTCATTTGTGCAGCTGCTCTCTAGGTACAAAAGTTGAATATTCACGACTGTAGGTATATTTGGTATGTTGTTCCTCAAGGGGACTATGAGCAAATCGGTGTGCTTTCCTTTTGTCCAGTTCAGAGTATTTTTCCTTCCCCCCTTAGTACTGAAATTAAATTGGGGTGGGGGGGCGTAAATAAATGGTGTCTCCATTAATGTACATCTACATCTTAACATGTATTAAGGAGGTGATGCTGTTGCTGTTGTAAGTGCTTCATGTCTTCCTCAACCCTCTCAGGTAAGAAACCCAGAACCAAGGCCCCCAAGATCCAGCGTCTGGTGACCCCCCGCGTGCTGCAGCACAAGCGCCGGCGCATCGCTCTGAAGAAGCAGCGCACCCAGAAGAACAAGGAGGAGGCTTCCGACTACGCCAAGCTGCTGGCCAAGAGGATGAAGGTGAGCCGCTCCTGCCCTCTCGGTCCTGTTTTCCTCTGGCCCCGAGGAAAGGCTGCACATTTCTGGCCGATCTGTATTTCTGGCTTCTGCAATCTACTAGGACAGCCTGTCGAAAGTGATTATATGCTGCTTTTTATGATTATTAAATTACATTTTTAATGTGAGATGTTTTCAGATCATTCTTGTGGTTCTTGTCTGTTTTGAATTCACAGAGGAGTATCAGATCTCTTTCTATACCACGTTCCAAGAAAAACGTTTTAAGTTGTACACGGTAGTGGTAAAATGTTTGCACAGCTTTTGTAATTTAATCAGAATGATGGTAGTAGAGTCTCTGAAAATCAGAGTACCAAACGCATCGGTTGTGTGTTGTGCTGGTTTTTGTGTGGATAATTAGTGGAGAAATGGGCATTAATGTCCTGAGAGCTATTGTCAATGATGTGCTCTTCACTGATGGAGTCTACAACAGAGCTCTCCAGCCCTTGTCCTGAAGAGCCCCGATACAACAGGTTTTATAGGCAGATCCTTAATTCATTGGTTGCTAAAAGATCTGGAAGGCTTTAATGGTGATTGATTACATGTATAATTTGGAAACCATTATAAAAATCCAAATACCTTAAGCCTAAGGGGCCAGGGGTTCCCTTATCTGAACCATCTGTTTTCTGCCTTGATCAATAACTTTAAATTGGTCCTAGTCTGAAAAAAAAGATAAGGGCTCTCCAGGACCAGGATTTGGTGATTCCTGGTGTACAGTGTTGTGCATTTTGTGATTCCTTGGAGTTTAGTCCTGTCTGCATCTGAATTGCTGTTCTCAAATTATTTGACCACTTCAGGCCTGTTTTTTTGTAACAATTGTCTTTTTGATTTTCTTGGTAGGAAGCAAAGGAGAAACGTCAGGAACAGATTGCCAAGAGACGTCGCCTTTCCTCTCTGAGAGCCTCCACTTCCAAGTCCGAATCCAGCCAGAAGTAAAGTCTTTACTGTGTAAAAAACAAATAAAATGTTTTGCTGAACCTTTCAGCGTGGAGGTGTTTGTGTGGAATTCATACATCAGGATGTTGTGCATACAAGGCTTGGGTTCTAGTTGGCATAATGCTTTCAAGGGGATTATTCTCAAGTATGAAGTGAATTCTGTATTTTGGGATTATCGGATACTCTGATTTAGTGTGCAGTTAAGGCCCGAGACCTTTTATTTATGAGGAATTTACCAGCTTTGTCTGTGCTGAATTCTATTAAGTAATTTATATGAAATTAATATTTACATTCATTATAGATTAATCATTTTAGGATTGTTTTCCCTGGCAAACATTTTAATATAGTAAGACATGAAAAAATAATTACACAAAAATGTGGCATTCCTGTAACTTCATAACATTTGCCCATCTGTATCAAATACATACGTTTTTCATAATAACGAGACCATGGTTGGAGGTTTAAATTTCTCAGGAGATGAAACGCATGTGTGGAGTTCACACAGTGCAAGAGAACAGAATTGATTTAAAAACCTGTATAAAGTACATAGAAAAGTATTTTAGAGAGCTGTATGTGAACATCAAATAATTTGTTCGTAGGGAACAATACACCTGTGGTGAGGTGTTTTGTGAAACCAAGATCAACGCCCTCAATTGAGGAGAGGGGTTACTGATGTCCAGTAACTTGGGCCAAATTGCTGTGTGTGGTTTGTGCCTGATCCACATTCCTCCACAGTCTCGGCTGTCTTGGTACAGGCTAACTAATCTTATAATCCAAAAGGGTTCATTTTCTGGCTCTTAAAATTACATCAGCAGTGTGGTTGCAGCCTCACACACCAAGAGTCATACCCAACCAGCAGTCAAATGGCTTAAGTTAGTAATCCCTTAGACATACATAGAGCTTTTCACTCCAAAGTACTTTACAGGTAATATGAAGCTATGATTAGTAAAGGCCAAGGGGGAAATTGGGCCGGGACACCAGCATAACACCCCTATCCTTTTCTAGAAGTGCCCTGGGATTTTTTAATGACCATGTTGAGTTGGGATCTAAATTGTACATCTTATCTGAAAGACTGCACTTTTTTTTACAGTATAGTGTCCCCATCCCTATACAATTGGTGGGCATTAGGATCTGCACAGACCACAGAGTGATCCCCCCTTACTGCTCTCACATCTCTTCAGTAGCAACATTAGTTTTGTCCAGGAGGTCTCCCATCCAGGTACACACATGCTGAGATTCAGTAGGTCGCCAATTATGAGTTGCAGGGTGATAGTTATAAAGCTAGATGTTCGAAAGTAAAAGGTACTTAATCTACTTATTCTAAAAATGCTTCAGCAAATACAAAACCAGAACAAGGTCCACTCACCTGATGCTTCTACATCCTTCTCTTGTGAAGGACGAAGGAATTGCAGGGGGTAGTAATACAATGGACCTGAAGATCATTGGAAACGAATTGCATTATACTTTTTGGAACTGAACATTTAACAATTTAAAACGACCTTTTTTAAATACATTAACATCATAGTTATATGAATGAGTGTCATTAAGAGAAAATTAACTCCGCAAATCTCATGGGCAGCAGAAATGACTACAGGACAGAGAAACACAAGGCATAGGTCAGCTTGTTGTGTGTTTTGTGTGACATAAACCCATGGCACAATTGGACTTTCAACAGTAAAGCAGAAAAGAAAAAGGGAAAGCTTTTAGAAAGATAATCCATTTTCTACCTGTGTAGACAGATCCCTTCCCCATGAAAAGACGCCAGTAAGAGAAAAGTGTGTTAAACCAGAACGCTGATTTATTGCATTTCAGTTCTGTATAGACAAATTCACGTACACTAGACAGGACTTGGAAGGATACACTAAACATTTTCTGAAAAGAGGCGGCTCCACTATACAAATTCTAAAGAGCGCATCATCTCTAAGTGAAAGAAAAGATAAAATATACAATTTAATATGTGCTGGAATCACTTGATATCATGATGTTTCAAAAGTAAAACCAGCCCTGCATGGGCATTTTTATGTACAAATCCAAGCAGAGCAGTGCAATTTGACAATTTTAATAACAATATTCTCAACAACAAATAAAATCGATCGTTCACGCTTTTCCTGTTTCTAAGAATGGTTAACTACATTAATACACCCGAAGTGAGTGTCATGAGGGGATAGTTTGAGTATCCCTAAAACAGCTTTTAAAGATGTAATGGTACTCAACTTGATCACATGCTTAATGTTTGGACAGTCTAGCATGAACAGAAACACCTTGAATTTTGTCTTGCTTCAAGAAGCCAGCTTTCTGTCTCATTACTCTCTAATTTCCTCTTTACATACACACACACATACAAGCATATCTTGAGAGGAAAATAGACACTTTTTAGAAATTTCCTTGAGGGAGATCTGATCTCACGCCAGTTTACAGCCACTCCAGGACATGACTTGCCAAGCTCACAAACTACAGCAGAAACCCCTTCTAGGTTAAAATGTGAAGGTGCTGAAGAGATCTCAGCTCATGATAACATCTATTAGGTTTTCTGGCAATCCAACAAAAATCCAAATAGTGAAAAAAAGTTACACATTACCGCAATGCGTTTCTATTCCAAAGGCTAGACTGTCCCCAAAACCAACACGTGGACTGGTTAGGATCACACTGGTGTCAAAAGCTTTTAAAGGGGGAATTTCTCATTGTCTATAAATGCAATGTATAAAAAAAACTCCTTCAAGCAAGGAGGAGCTCATATGATCTCTAGAGCAAAGGCTCCCAGTTCTGGAGTCTGGAGGCCCATACAGCTGCTGGCTTTCCTTCCAGGTGAGCCTCATTACCCAACTGAAGCCTTGCTTGAACTAACAAGTCGACTGATTGGAATAATCTAGAGGTTTTTTTTTTAATCAAACATTTGGAAGTTTATTTTATTCATGAAATGCGATAGTTAAAAGGCAACCTCCAACATGCTGAAAAGCTGCAAACAGCTCAAATTCATTCTATTATGAAGTCAGTTAAGGGCTCAGTTGTGTCACTGAGAACTTTGCCGAAACAAAAACCTTGAAGTTTGCCGCCCTTCAAGGGCCAGGAGTGGCAGCTCCTCATCTAGTTTACCAAAAGCACTTTTTTTTTTTTGTCATGAAAACCATTTGATTTGCAGTTTAAAATCGATATGATTTGATTTTCAATTACACAGTTCATCGAACCCTCAGAAAAGTGACCAAGCTGCATTCTTCAAAACTAAAGCTTGCAGCTGCAGTTGGGTAAGAAAAAAATTCTTCCTGTTGGTCTCGTTATTAATGTGTTCAAGGGAAAGGGTGCAATTTCAGACAGGAATTGTACAGCAAAAAGCCCGATTGGAGGTACAATACTTGTAGAAGAGAACTGATTTTTTTCAGTAGTTTTTCTATTTAATTGTTTCCCTTAAGGTTCGCCTCTGCCCTTGGTAAAAACGGCCCTAACGCTCACAGTGATCAGACAATAAGGTCAGATTATCTCATTGACAAACTGTCTGTAACACGTACTGTAGGCAAGCAGTGCCGAGACAGGTAATGCACAACACGAACTTGAGCTGGAATGTTCTTACAAATCAGACTGATTGTCTACAGGTACAGTCAGTATTTGTTAACTTAACAGTCTACTCAACTCCACTCCCCATTCTACTTGAGTGTCCACTACACTATATACAACAGTATAAAAATATCTCCGGTCCCTCTCCCTCAATCAAGTAATAGAAAACTGAAGGTGCAGTGAACACTGCAGAGAGGTCACTTTCTTAAGACTGAATCTTGTACACAACTAGAAGGGAGAAGGCGAGAGCTCTCATTGAAAAGGCAACCCTGGTTCAGATTCGTTGTCAATAAAAAAAAAAATACAAAAACCATTCGACGCCAATGGAAAACCACCAAACAGCCATTCACATGAAAGTGCAAAATATTTTTTTCAGGCCTTGCTTTCTTATTATTTCTAATTGCGTAAGGTCCATCGCGAGTTTAGGGACGTGAAGCTTCAGTGATATCTTGGTCAGGAGTTAGAGGTACAGCCATTGTGACTCTTCACATGTATTTTAGAGAATGTGCACACTACCAGGAGGCTCCTCAAAAAGCAAGGAAATCAAGGAAAAACTCACTCTAACCCAGTTATAATCCCATGCTGGAAAAGAATGTGCTGGATTTTTTTTAGTTAAAGATTCATCTACCTGTTGTCCTTTGATGATTTGCTTGGGAGGTGAAAACACCTGCTTTTGAGTTTATTACTAAAGAAAAAGTTATTTCTTCAAAGAGATTTTATTCTATACGGTAATACATCTAGAAGCACAGGGCAACTAGAAAAGCATGATTTATGACATTTTTACAACAGAATTTTTTTTTCTGTAGGACCAACAAAAGAACGGTTTCAAGTCTAGGTTGATGATGACGTATATTGTAATGAGGCAGAAGCAAAAGGTTTCACTAAAAAAGTACCATCTTTGTCTATCTTTGGGTGATGTTCCAGACTTTTCAAAATAATTCAACAAGTATTATCTCCCTCCACCTGCCCTGAGAGGGTAGGGGCTCCGCCATTGCCCTGCACTGGTCAGCGCCAGGCCGATGTTGCTCTAGTGGTTCAGTTCCTTCAGGTCCAGTCACAACCTTGTCAGATGACTGGGGCCCCAAAGCACTTCTGGCACCACTGGACGCTGTTGCTGGGTGGAGCATCGATCCTGTCCAGGGCTTTCAGCTGCTCAGGGCTGAGCTTATCATAGGCCACCTTGTACTCACGGTCAAAAGCCTCTGGAAACAGAAGAGATTTCGACACTGGGTGAGTTTAATGGAAGAAGGAACGGCACACACTCGTGAAAATGGGTCATGACAAAGGAAACACATTACGCGAAACACCTGGAAACCGAGAGGTCCGGAAGATAAACGTACAAACGTACACGAAACAAGTGAAAGGCTATTGAGGTATTGAAAATGTTGAGAGGGACTAAAAATCTAAGTCAAGCCAGTGCTTCTGATTCAATACAAACACCAGGCTTGGAGGACATTAATGGGACCACAAGGTCTCAGTGTTGAAGAAAATCTGCAGAATGGATAACTCTGGTGAGGTAAAGTAAATCTTATTTTTTTATTTTGAACATTGTTAAAATGAAAAAGACTTCATTGTGGAGATATTAAAATTTAGGGTCTTTTAAATTCAGCCAAGATCCTGTAAAGATAGAGCTTGACGATTTAGCATCCGCAGTCACTGAGGATAAACCTGTCCTTGCTTTGTGTACTAGCTGTATTGTTGAATGAAGGTACTTCAGGTGAAGTAGGATAGCTTGATGGTATGAAAGTTGGCACTACTTCCTCGCAGCTCCAGTGTCCTGGGTTTAATTCCAGTTTGGGACAGCTGTTTGTGTGGGGTCTGCATGTTCTCCTAGATCAGTTTGGTTTACTGCTGACCTCTCAAAGACATTGTTAGGTTAGGTCTGTTTGGGCATTCTGAACTGTCTCTTTTCTAGGTGTGGAGGATAAAAACAACGATTCTCCCAAAATGTTTTATGATAGCATAATGTAACCAAGATCAAGTCCGTTTTCAACATCCCACCACTTCAAAGCTATATAGAAATACATCATTCTGATGAATGCCTGTTCATTATTTAACATATAAAACAGAGCAATATGGAGATGCAATAACTACATGAATAAATATAAGAAATAAACTGGAATATGGAGAAGCATGGGAAATACCTGGGAATCTCTCTTAAGATGCCATTAACAACTCACCTATATCAATATTCTCTCGTCCCAGAGACACCAGAGATAGAAAGAGGATCTCTCTGTAAATACTCCTGAAACACAGAAAACAAAGGGAATTCATCAAGAGGTTGGGCGATATGGGACATTTACCAAGACTCCTCCTTAAGCTGACTATATTCCTTACAGAGGAAACTTCAAATTCTATTTCATACCAAGTCCCTATGATTAACTTAATAAAATAATGTCTACAATTCAATGCTATGACATTGGTTAACACACAGTAGTCCTAACTGGTCTTAGATTCGTCAGATTTCTCCCATAAAAACCATCATCCATTAGTTCAAACTTACTTCAGGGCTTGCTAAACTAGATAGGTCTGTTGTCTCCTGATTACAGGCTCACGAAACCAATGAAAACTGAGTGTCTAGTCCTGTGGTGATACATTAGTTCTGACCTTTGGCGTTTGTTATCCGGACGTTTCTTGATCTCTCTCAGGAGGAGGCCGATGGGCCCATAAACATCATTAACCTGGATGTTTCTTACAATGGTGTTCAACAGAGTCCTGATCTCCAGATGGTCCGCTGGTGACAAGGAGCCCTTCTTTTCCACTGCAACAGGACAGCAACAACAAACACAGGCTTTAGAACACAACTGCTTTAAAAAACATAGTAAAATCAACTACAAAACTGAATCTTTCTTTAAAAACAGAAACCCCCGCCCTATGTTTTGTGCCAAAATGTTGCCCTTTTTATGATCACCCCTGTTTTGCAGACATCCTATGCACAAAAATTCAGTCAAACACATGCCATCGTACAGACCCAACTCTCAAAATTTAGATCAAAACCTACAGTAGTTTTAAGCCAATGTTACTTTTTTCCTTTTTTAGGTTTGCAAGGACGGTTATTTTCACATCTGCCTTCACTTCCCATAGCAAAGACTATACATGCAGCCCTTTCTACTGCAAGTACCAGTCTAGGACTTTTCCACATCTCCATAATAAACTGTGAAGTACAGCCAAGAAAAGAAAAAACCTTAACAGGAACAGAGGTACTAAGAGAGGTGGCACTGGTAAAAACCAACACATGTCTGTTATTTTGTACACTTAAAGAATATTTGGATTGTCGGTGAAATTGCCAATGCAGGTTTAGCTGATGGCAGTGTGTGAAGTTAGTGAGGTGGACTGACAGAGACTTCTCCAGCGCAGGTACAGTGGCTCCTCGGGATCCTGGTGCAGGTTGATGTTGTCCCACAGCAGTTGCACGTACACCTGCTTGCTCTCCTGAGACAGGGAGGTCACAGGGAGCTGCCACAAGACAAAAGGCACACGGCACAGTCAGCAGCTTCTACACAAACACAGGGGCGCTGCTTCTGGTGTCTGCACTGCCTGGGACACACCTTTGGACACTGATGTTTTTACTCCTCCACGTTTTTCCTCTTTTCTTCATTGTTTGCCAGAGCTATGCAAACTTTCCTTCACAACCATAACCCAAATGTCTGTTTACATAGTACAGGACTGTACTTTGTGCATGTTAACCGAAGACTAGCAGTATTATTCCAAAGTGGGGGAATAAGACCCCCGTCCTGCTGTCTGCTCTTTCGATGGGGGTCTAAGAAGACATTCACCATACAAGACGTTGGGGTCTGACCTGCACTCCGTTGTTACAGTGCTCTGAGGTGAGGATGAGGCCAGGCAGGAAGCTGGGCAGATCCAGTCTCCTGAAGTACCACACCAGGTTCCAGAAGATGATGGGGTGCTGGTTCAGGAACTTGTGGGTGTAAATGACCTGGTCTCCCTCGTTTTCTAGCAGGGACTCCAATTCCTTGCGCAACACCAGGGGGCTGAGGTAGGGAACAGACACGGGCAAGGGGTTCGGCCTCCTTTCCTGACCTAACGTGTCCTGGGAATAAAATAATATACAACCCTTTTTACCAGACTGGTCACGAAAAAATAAAAACCTACAGTACAGTACTTGCACTTTAACATACACCAACTGTTTGCCTCAAAACAGTTATTTATTGACACCTTGTTCAGATGGATATTACAATTTTGCTTCCTGATTAATTGCATACCTGAATTCCTGCTGCCTACTTTGAGGAAAACAGGAGTATTTGGATTGAGAATTGGTAACTAAATGGAAAACGTGATTCTGGAAGGCTGCAGAGATCTGTACAAGGACCACTGCTCTTCTTAATTCAGTTCAACGATCTGGAATCCTGAACAGGTAGTATACTAGTCAAATGTGCAGATGAGACCAAATAAGTAGGACTAAAAACACTGTAGAAGCAGCAAATGAAATTCAAGAGGATTTAAATCACATTTATGACTGGACAAATACCTGTCAGATTAAGTTTAATGTACAGTGCAGAATTTGCATGTAAGTAGTAAAAACATAACTATAAATACAAAATGGGAAATGGAAGTTTCTTATGGAAAAGACCTTGGTGTTTATATTTTACATAACATATCATTTACATTTGCTAGACAATGTAGGGAAGTAATAAAAATGCAAACAAAATTCAGGTACATTCAATTAAAAGTGCAGAATTTAAATCAAGTGATGCTGTCTACAAGTTTGAGAACAATTGTTCACTGTGTAATAGAATTGCTAGAATTCACCCAGATGAGGGAGTGTCCTGCACTGACAGGCTGAATTACCAGAACCTTTTTAGTCTTAATGTGGGGACCCGATACAAGTATTCAAAATCCTTGATGCTGACAAAGTCAACCTAGAAGATTTATTCAGAACGAACAATGAAACATAAACAAAGGCACAAGTGGAAACTATGTGGTAGTGCACTTAAAACTGAAAGCACTTCTTTATCTATAGGGTTGTGGCAGTGTGGAACAAGCTACCCAACCATTTGGTTGAAGCCAGTTCTTGGGCTTTTTTTAATAAGTGAGAACCTTGGATCAATTAAGTACTAACTACCAAACAGGTTACCAGGATAGCCTCCGCTCCTTTGAAAGCTTTCTGCAGTTTTAATATGTATTAAAATCTCTAAAAATCACTGGAAAAACCTGTAGAGTGTTATACTTCACTTACAGTCTTCAGTCGTTTCAGAGACAGCTTTGTGTTATCGCCTGTGATGATATGCGCTCTACAGCTGAAGTTAGAGGGCAGTGTTGGCTGTATCGGGCCTTGCTTGGGCAAACGGCGGATTGGCAGCTCACCGACACCTCCTGCAGGCTGCTGGGAAGGCTGGCTGTAGAGACGCT
Source organism: Lepisosteus oculatus (assembly GCF_040954835.1). Lineage (NCBI taxonomy): Eukaryota > Metazoa > Chordata > Actinopteri > Semionotiformes > Lepisosteidae > Lepisosteus > Lepisosteus oculatus. Next base: position 33,986,143 of record NC_090696.1, on the reverse strand, counting down.
GTGGGAAGGATGCTGGGAGAAGTCCATGCTCTGCAGCGGCCCCCCGACACTGTTGCTGCGAGTCAGAGATGTTCCTCGCTTGACAGCCGGCCTGTCGCTCAGCCCCAGTGGCTCTGTCCTGACCCCGAGAGTCCCCTCGCTGGGGGCAGACCCACATCGGAGACAAGTCAGCCCTGACCCTCTACAGGACCGGACACACGTCTGTTCTTCTAAGCCTTTCTAATCTCAGCGGCACTGTTTTACAGACAGTACACTGACAGACGTCGGACAGACAAAATCTGCTGAAGCTGAACTTGTCTATAAACTCAGAAATGCCTAGACTTCCCCTGAGATAACGATTTAATACACAAATAGTAAAAGAAAGTAAAAATATACACATAGGCATATAATTAATGACTGAAATATTGTTTTGTGTTTGTATACTTCAGCAAATACACATTTTGTATATTTATGAGAAAAAAGGCAAAAGAACAATTTTCATTGACTGTGTTGATTGCAGCCTTTAAAAAATAAGTCAAAAGATTCATAAAGCATATATATAGCTTTTACTCCTATAATAGTGTTTTGGGGCTGAAAAACATCATTTGTGATTTAATGGAAAAACCCAGATCCCCCTCAGTGCCAGGTACCTGTTCTGTTCGGCAGCATTCTGTCCTGAGACCCCCAGCGGACCATCGTTTAGGGGGTCTGCAAAGCTGATGAGGTCACCAGCAGGAGCAGGAGCCCCAGCCGTTGCCATGGGGACACTGTTGCTGTGTATGCTGTCTCCGGAAGAGCTGGGCTTCAGGAAGAAGCTGTAAAAAAATTATCAAGCCTCTCAATTATTGTTTTAAAACATCACACAGAAAAAATGGAAAAAAGAAATAACACATTTTGTTGTGCAGATCATTCTATTATTCATGATTTCTGCATTAATGTACCAGAAACACCCACTGAATGTGAGAAATGTTGCAAGTTAAGGCAAGGGTAGCAAGATTTTTTTTTAATGGACAAAGTTGCAAAGATTTGATGAACTGTAATCAGTTAATCTTAACAAAAAGACCTCCACTGTGTGGTTTTGCAATTGTTAAATGTTACTCTTTTTATTCTACCACAATAGAAGCAGGCACCTGAAGCCACACTGTTTAATGCTTTAAAACAAGACAGTATGTACAGGAACAGAGCTACCAGGGAAATGTGGGATTTGCTAAAAATGGAAAAAAAAGGCCTTTTGTGATGGAAACAGATTTGGTGATTACTATTACAGATGCCAGGCAATGTACACAGACAAAACAAGCTCACCTTGCAGTGCCTCTGAGGTCCTTAAACTCGATGTTAAGCAGAGGCAGGAAAGTGCTTTGACAGAAGGGGCAGGTCGTGTTCAAATTGGAGTCATCTGCTGTCCAGCCAGCCATGATCTCCTCATCGTACACCAGAGCCTCGCAGGCGCGGCACTGAGAGCAGCTGGACATCAGCACCTGCAGGGGGCGCAACACCAGCTGAGGAAGGGGTGCCTAGAGGTCTAGCTCTGTCATGTCTGCTTCGCCAGGAAGGGAAGGCAAAATTCACAGCAAGCAAACTGTGCAGAAATTGCAGACTCTTCAATTATTTAATTCATGTTGTGCTTCACAGTTTATTTATAACTACATCTGCTTACATGGTGTCTGGAGGTTGTACAGTTTTACTAGGAAGCAGTTTCAGAATATCTGAAGCCAACCACCTTTAAACATGAAGCATATTTGCCTGTACCTGAGCAACTACATCTGACAAAAAAACTGGACATAAATGCCAAAATGGGAAAATTTTCAAAAATATATTTTGTATTTTACCACCCTAATTACACTTAAGACATAAGATATAGAGTTTTTTTTCTGGTTTGGTAGTGCAGATTGCTTGATACTATATATTATTACAGTGTGTAGGATCATAGCAACAGGATTTGACTGACTAAGTCCTTCTATTTTTAAAATGTTTCTGCAAAACTATAAAAGCAGTCTTATTGTTGACTGTTTATATAATCTACACATCCTGCATAAGTAATAATTAGCTCCAGTAGAAGAACTGCAATTAAGCAGTAACAAAATTATGGCTAGCATTAAATTGTAGTGTTTTGTGAGGTACAGTGTTTTCAAATGCTACAAGACAGGATGCCTGTCAAGACAGACTGGTCTTGAAACAACACTGTCTAACTTGTCCCTGCTGTCACTTCATTATTTTCATAGATAATGACTATGAGAATATCAGGGTATTTAAGAACCAGTGCACCGTGTTTCAATATGACTATACGTAGGCCTTTTATACCTTTTCCAACAGGAAGAAGGGGAAGAGTTCGAACACTCTGGAGTCACAGTTACCTTCGTTAGCGGACACTGAGGGAATGCAATTTACTCCAAGCAAACGTAGCCCACTCCTTTGCTTTCCTCATTATTACCTGGACGGGTACTAATTTAAATCGTTCTTCTTACGGTGACTCTTACGGTAAGTGGACATGCGATTTCATAAAAGCGGGGTTTCTACCCCGGCAGCAGGCTGCCTGTCTCACCTCAAGCGCACAGTTCTGACAGATGCTGGAGGTGCTGGCGTGATGCGAGCTCTGCTCGGACTTCTCCGACTCGGGGCCTCTCGCACACCGCGGCGCCGCGCCTGCGCACACAGGACGGATCTGCTGTTACCACACAGCGCACCACGAAAACAACCACAATTCACTAGCAGTTTGCTTGGTTGTGTTGCACCACAGCTTACTGCTTGCAGTTGTTCCTCTACAAAGACACTGAAAAAACCTGAAAGGGCTAGGAAATATGTGTACAGAGAATGAAAATTATACATGTTGAAAGCTGAACAAATGCACGATGTCTGAAGCTAAGCTCCGCCTAGTATGTTTAAAGCGTTTAAAGAGGGTTGCAATTTTGGGAAAACACGAATTAGCATTCTCCACAAATTCTTTGGCATTCTGCTCATAGAGACCTGTCATTACTGATGTGAAGGGCAATTCAAGGAGAAAGACAGACTAACAGAGACACACAGCAAGTACAAAAGCAATGCAACTTGTACAGAAGTAATATATCCCAATTCCTGAAGGCAGTAATGGAGTGTCTCTGATGAATAAAGACAATGACGGTGATTGCAAAAGCATTTGATGACTGGAGAGAAAGGCCCTTGTCGCAATTTATGTCAATCCTTGCCTAACAAGCTTCGTCTGACAGGGAAGTGTGAATTCTTCTGGTGTCTGAAATATAAGTGGAAAGGAACCTTCAATCCTCAATTTCTTGAGGCCATTCACTGAGCGGGCCATTTCCAACATTCTAGAAAGTTCTGGTAATAAAGTGTGAGTGTGATTTTCTGACTGGCAGTCGGCACGCTGGCGAGAGAGTATCTTGTAGCGCGAGAAGACGAGGGCTGCTCACAGGCAGGATGATGGAGTCTCCCCGTGTCGCTGCTGCTGCTGCTGCCCAGGCTGGTGCTGCTCTGCGTGAGCCCGTTGGAGGCCAGGCCAGGAATCGCCCCCTTGGGGGCAGGACCATTTGCCTCGCTTCCGGACAGGAGGTGTTCCTCCAACCCTGCCGGGAAACTGCCTTCCTCTTGGAAATGGTCTTCCTGCTGTACGTGGGAAGAAAGACATGAAGGCAATTACAATGCTGGATCCGGAGAAGCATAATAACACAACACAAGGAACTACTTGATTATATTATTGCAAAATAAAATCATCCCCTGTATTTACATATGTAGTACTTTTCATCAAGGGACCCAAATATCTTCAGATAAACAAGTTAAGCCCTTTAGGCATCAATGAACTGAAACAGCCATTCTGGGCAACGAATGGCACCCGTTATACTCCACTCCGCTACACAGCAGGTCAGGGAGAGAAGTGAGGATATTCTTCACTCATTGGGTTAAGGAGAAACTGTGGGAAGTCAGAGTGGAGCCCAGAGTTTCAAGCCCAGAGTGGAGTTTACCCAGGACACCGGGGATAAACACCTCTACACTTACGAACAATGCCACTGGATCTTTAGTGAGTAAGACCTTAGTTTAACATCTCATCCGAAGAAGCGCACCTCTTACAGCACAGTGTCTCTGGCCACCGAACTGGGCCATTGATCTGAAAATTCTGCTCCAGATGGAGGAGCACAACCTACAGTTCACCAACACCACTTACAGCAACATCTTTGGCTTCCTTGGAAGTCTCCTATTAAAGTCCTTACCAGGCTCAGTCTTACAGTTCATAGCTTCTGAGATGTGACAAGATCAGACTACTTGGTGGTAAAGTGTATTATCTATATAGTGCAATATGGCTTTACAGGTAATAGAAAGACAATATTGCACCAGGTTAACATGGTGAGTCCATTTCTCTCTTTCAACTGGCTTTCACTTCTGAGACTCATTCTACAAAACAGGGATAGATCACAATTGAAGTATCTTGAATGATGAAATGCAGATTCAGTAGTTTTATTTACTATTCAGTAGTAAAAAAACACCCATATGTCCAAAAAATACATTTCCAGTATATCTCTTGGAAATAATACACAGGGCTCTGACTTTATAAAATCTCATAAAAGATGAATGTATTTTTGAAAGCCATGACAAAAAAGTGATCACCCTTCACATTTCATTTGAGACAAGAAAAATATCACTAAAGAGGGAAATGAGAATCTGTGATCATTCCTAAAGGTGTGCACAAAATGCAGTACTTTTTTTGAGATGTTCAACTCTTACAAGTCTGCTAATGCAATTGTATTGTATAAAAGGAAAGCACAGGGATGTAGTTCCCTGTAGGAATTAAATTCTATATGGTATTTAAGGAAATTCAACATCAGTGTCTCATTCAGTAGCCTACAGTATTGGCAGATCATTTGCTGTTACATGTTTGGATTATATATGACAGCAAACCAAGATCCTAAGGCAAAAAAATGGAAGATTTCTTAAGCAAAACAGAAACACACTACTGTACTGAACTCACCTCATCGTCTGAGTAGGAGTAGGCTGAAGCCACAGCCCCCCACACTTTGCTGGCAACATTGGCAGCCTGCTTCATGCCCGACTTGAGCACGTCCATCTTGGGGCCAGAGAGCAGAGTGTCCATCTTGATGCCGGAGATGGTGTTGATGACAGATCCTAGAGAGCCGTGCGGGGAGGAGCGCACCAGGGCAGTGAGGGAGGACGAAAGCTGATTCTGGGCCTGACTGGAGCTCTTGAGCTTTGCGGAGAAGGTCTTGGACCTGGCCACAGAGTGGCTAGGCTTTAGAGGGTCAGTGGCAGAGCTGGGTTGCTCCACAGCGGCAGAAGGCAGGCTGCACCTGCGCTCGGGGGCCTTGCCCGACCCGGACTGAGCTACTTCCTCCTTTGCTTCGCCCTGGTGTAGCTCCATGCTGGAGGACTTTGTGCCCAGAGGGCTTTTGAGGTTCATGTACATCTCAATCTCATCAGCCAGGTTCCTGGACACCACCAGGGGGACAGCCCTCTCGTCACTTTGAACCGAGATAGTGTCTGGGCTCTCAGAAGCTAGCAGAGACAAGGGGTCAGCTCCCACCTCCACATCCTCCCTCTCTACTGCCTTGGAGTATAAACTGCCCCTCTTAGTGGAGTCCCTCTCTATAGATTCCCCCCTCAGAACCACTACTGGTCCCTTCCCAGAGAGGGCTGACCTATCACACGCTGCCCCTTCAGAGGCATTGTCCTCGGTAAGATCTGGGAGCACCGGGGAAACACTGCTCTCCACTGAAAGCTTCTCTACAGAATCCTGTTGCTCCTGCTGCCCATCCTCCATCCCCTGGACAGATGAACTGTCCGATGATGGGGCTTTGATTCCAGAAAAGGCAGCAGCCAGGATTTTGGCATCTGCTCCCATCTGTATGGCGATCTCGTCGACGTTCATTTCCAGGCTCCCCTTTTTGAGCAGCATGCCCGCCCGGCTCTCTGCGCTGAAGCTGCAGCTCCGCTCGGAGAACGTCTTCTGACGCTGAAGGTGCTGCTTGGCCCCCGTTTCGCCCGGGCTACGTGGTGGGAGAGAGTGGCCCTCCTCTGCGAAGACCACGTCCTCTCCCACGCTCTGGGAGGAGAAGAGCGGCCCAGCGGCACTGGCTGAATGAACAAGCAGGAAAAACCATTAGAAAGTCTTTAATGAAAATATTCTGTGAATGCAAATAAAAACATCTCTGTAAAATATTTCAAGACTGCCTGTAAATGGCTGCCCAATAGCTGTTGCCTTAAGGTAATTCAATAAAACCTGTATCCAGGTCTACAAGTTTTCTGGTAGCACACTTTGAGAATTATTAGATTTTAACAAGCTTGTGTTAATTGTAAAGGTCTGTACTAGCTAAAACCAAGATGCAGTGACACCAGATTGCAAATGCTTGTTTCGTATTCATGCAACACAGACCAGGCTTTCAACAGTGGAGTCACTGCCCAACGAGTCCTACTGATGCACAAAGTCAGTGTGTTTCCTAATTAAGATGCTGCTCTAGCATGACGGACACAGCTCTCACACACCAGTGCTCCCTCTGCCGGCACTGCTGTCCAGGCTCCCAGTTGACAGCTTCACGATACTGTGGCCCGAGGTCGGCAGATCCACAGGGCTTGGGGGACTGGCTGTGGCCGCTGAGGGGATCTGGGAATCAGCAACGTCCTCACCTGTAAACAGACAGAACTCTTATTAACTAGAGCAGTGGCTCTCAAACTGTGGTACGCGTACCGGCAGTGGTACGTGGAGTGCCGCCAGGTGGTACGTCAAATGACCATGGAACGGTGTCATGGGCGTTGAAAAATCGGGAAGGGTTTTCATATTTTGTATTTTAATACGTGTCGAATACGCAGCCTACGTACTACGATACAGTGCACGCTAATACTTCAGTGGACACAAGAGATACTCTGTAATTCTATACCACTCTATAGGAATGCGTGCTACGGATGCAAGTGACCAAAAAAAAAGCTTAATAAAAAGCTACTGTATCTCCAGCAAATAGAAAGGAGAATGTGCTTGATTTTGGAACAATGCCAACGTTTTAAACACAGGAATGCATAGAAATACATGCTACGAACGCAGTTAATCTTGTGAGCACACAAAAGCGTGATAACAGAAAAATATTTAAGAACTGTTCTAATTTGAGAAAAATACACCGAGCATCTATGTGTTTCGCTCCCAAGCGCATGAAATAAACACTTTAAATAAATACGGAAATAACGGAAACGCGAAAAATGCAAGCTTGCGGATTGCTAAAGCAGGTAAGCTATACTATTTTTGAAGAACCTTATTTACCGTTGGCAAAAGAGCTGACACGTATTATGTGTAGAGAAAAAGCTGCTAAACATCTCGACCTGCTGCCCCCCTCCCCCTGAGAGATACAGTCATTCATAGAATTATTGAAATGAAGGATTATATAAAAAGTACACTGACAGAGTGCGTTAAGATGAGCAGATGTTTTTCACTGCAATTAGATGAGTCTGTAGTCGATTTGGCCAATTTGCTCGTTTACGTTAGATACGAGTTTGAGGGCATGTCCCATGAGGACTTTCTGTTCTTTAAACCGCTACCAACAGGAACTACAGGAGAGCACATATTTCAGCTTCTGAATGAATTTATCGAAGAGAATGGCATCGACTGGATAAAATGTGTGGGAGTTTGTACAGACGGTGGTCGAGCAATGACAAGCCGACATAACAGTGTAGTTGTACGAATTAGAGAGGTTGCTCCAGAAATTAATGTACGCCTTACAACATTCACCGCGAGACCTTTGCCATCAAGAAAATGCCTGACGATTTAATATATGTTAGACTCTGTTGTGAATTGTATCAAGGCTCAAAAAATTAATTCACATCTGCTTTGCTCAACTAAACAGGCTCACCCCTCTCACTGAAATGGTGCTTTTTTATGAGTTTTTGTTAATGTTTTTTTTCTGTAAAACACTTTGAGAAGCCACCTTTAAAGGCACTATGTCAAATTAAGTTTATTATTATAATATTTATTATATGTATGTATGAGTGTGTGCACGCACGCTCATGTTGGTCATTGAGAATTTCTGGGGTTCCTATGAGATGATGACTTGTAGGTGGTACTTGGATACTTTGGTTGGATTAGGGGTGGTACTTGGTCCAAAAAGTTTGAGAACCACTGAACTACAGCATTTACACTCTCACACTCGGAAGGAAGAGAATGTTGCTGTAGACAGTCTCTCTTTAGGGTTGGAAAACAGTGAAAGTTTCTGAAAACACAAAGCAGTACAACAGAACTCGAATCACACTGGTGCAGTCAATGTGGGCATTTCCTCTTTACCAGATCTGCCCCCCACTTGTTCCTCTTGCCCTCTTAAAACATTATTCTGAGAAGTTGTAGTAATACTTGGGCGAGTGCCTTTTGATTGGATTTTAATTTACAAATTTTCCCTTCTGATGCTCAGTTTACAAGTTTTCTAGTTAATTCAAACTTCAATCTTGTAATCAAGGCTTCCAGTGAAATCTTCTACGGCTCAATAAGTAGAATTGAAGAGCCCTTCTACACAGCAGAAAGCCAACAGATTCTGGTGACACTCACGGTCACAAACAGCTGCTTGACTGAAGAAACATTCACAGTTAAATAGGAGAACTGTACACATTACCGTTTTGTTTCGCTTTGGTTATGCTAGGCTGGTCAGCATCTGGGAGAGGAGCAGTCGTCGGGACTGAGACTTCTGGTCTCAGTTCGTCCTTCGACCCGTAACCCTGGTCCGACTGACCACCTGTATCACAGGAGGAAATGGTCAGCAAAGCACCGGCTTCCTGGCGTGCTCAGAGCTGCACGAGTCTTCAGAAATGTAAACCCTGATGGCTTGCACAAAACCATTCTGCACATACAAAGCATCTCATGAGGGACAGCGGAGACACACAAGCTTACTGGCATCTGGTGTTCTGAATGTTGTCAGGATAATGTTGACCAAAGTAATAAAACAAAGCATACAGATGTTAATTGTCTTTAGAAAAGGGTGGGATGGGGGCAATTCAGAACATCATAATACAGTATATGGAAATTATATAGTATCCTGACCTACAGTAAGTGTAGCTGCACAATATATTTCAAACCATTTGTATTTATTTTTATCAGCAGTCAAAGAGATTTATTGCAGCCATTAAAACACAGTATTTTACATGACAATTGTCATTTATATAAACACATATAAAAGATACACACAACAGTGCAACATAAGCAGATACTATAGTGAAAGTTCAACAATGCCCAGAAATCAATGAGAGCCCACTGCTCCATCAGTAGTGCTATTTTTGCACCATGACAATAAATATACAAAAAAGCCAGGGAAAAACTAGTAGTGTATCTGGGTAACCAAGTGTTTATGCTTCACATTACAGGACTAAAAGAATACAGACAAGAAAAAAATGTATCAAAGGTGTGAGATCAACTACTTCTGAGAGTAACTTGGGCACACTTGTTGCTAATGTTAACCTGCTATGTGTAAAAGCACCTGGGGCCCTGAGTATGAATTCTGCTCATGAAAAAGAAATGGCTGTAGAGGAACTATTACCTGAAGCATTTCCACTTTTAAAGAGGAACACAACACCCACTCCCTTCCAAAGCTTCATCTCACACATGTCTTTGCCAAAGCCAAGGACACATGTAGCACTGAGAGACAGCACAGGGAGCAGAAGCAGGGACACAAAAGCCGAGAGAGGGACACTTTAGTTTTTTGAGGAGAGGCGGACAGAAAAAGACAAAGATCAGTGGCAGATTGAAGGAGAGGGACAGGTCGAAGCACTGCATACTGACTGAACCCTTTGCTATCCATTCTAACCCTGTCATACCCATTTCAATGTCAGCAAAATTTTGAATGAATAAAGGATTACAGGAATTTATAAAAACACAGCAGACACAGCAGACTACAATGAAACAAGTAAACTGAAGTCAGGTATTATCCAACTCTAGGAGGCAAACGTATAACATGGCGGTAGTAGTTCAGGTGGGTAGCTGCGTCAGCATGCGTAGGCTGCAAAGGAACAAGTAATAGGTTTATTCCATGCTGAAAAAAAGAAGAAAGAGAACACAACGTTTCGGCCGTGGAGCCTTCTTCAGGTGTGGTAAACGTATAACATTACACAAAATCCCCTGCATGATACAGGAAATTATATACTGTGTTTAGTGTATATGAAAATGTGTAGCTTTAAGTGCGAATGTGAGCCGTTTTTAACCAAAATACAGGAGAAAAGCAGAAAGGCTAAGAAGAGAACAGCAGTAAAATGAGGTGATGGGAGTTTGGGTGCAGAATACTAGACTGTCATCTGTCCAGTCACGCTGTACTGTATGGGCGTGGCACCAGGACTACACATGCCTTGAAATGAAAGCTCGGAGAGCCCTGGCCGCTGGACAGAAGGTGCCGACCTGTTCTGCCCTGTACGAACCTCATCCCACACCTCCAAGGGAGGCCTCAAGCGCGTGCCCACGCGCCGGCCAGGATGCCGTGACCGCGCGCGTGCCGTACCTGCGCTGCAGTGATTGTCCATCTCGTGCCCGACGACAAGGCTCCTGGCGAACAGGGTGTGCTCCCCGCCATTGGCGTCGTTGGAGCTGTCCTCACTGCCGTGGCTGATCCTGTCCCCGTCACTCGCGCCGCCAGGACTCGCCGCGGCTGCAGAGAAACAGGCGCCTCAAACCACGGCCCTCCTCGTCCTCCCTCCAGCTCCCCTCGTCCAGCGCGGTATTCAAGTCAGGACGCAGTCCCACAAGCTGCTCTAACCCTCACAGACCACATCTCACAGGGGAGTTTGTTTGCACACCAGATGCTTTCAGAAAGCCGACCTGCTACAGCTGCCCCATCAAAGTTCATTCCTCTTTTAGATGCCTACAAAAACCTGCGTGAAAATATCTTTCAAACAAGTAAGGCTTCATGAAACATTTGAGAGTGATCCAGAGCTACAAAGAATTCATAATGCCTTTTAAGGGATACAAACCAAAAATAAGTCAAACCTCCTTTGTTTAAACATTTTAACAGTTCAAGCAGATAATATAAAGGATTACGTTTGTAATTATGTATAACTGGATATGCCAGCAACTATATTCACCCTGCAGCTCTCAAATGGCAGCCTGCTGAAGCTAAGCAGGTGTGAGCCTGGTCAGTACCTGGATGGGAGACCTCCTGGGAAGCTATGGTTGCTGCTGGAAGAGGTGTTGGAGGGACCAGCGGGGGGTGCCCTCCCTGCGGTCTGTGTGGGTCCTAATGCCCTGGTATAGCAGTGGGGACACTATACTGTTGTGGGCGCCATCTTTCGGATGCGACATTAAACCGAGGTCCTGACTCTCAGTGGTCATTAAAGATCCCTGGGCATTTCTCGATAAGATTAAGGAGTTATCCCAGTGTCCGGGCCAAATTTCCCCCACTCTGCCTCAAAATTGTGCCCATGTATGACTGGCTTGCACCTGCCCTGTGATGGACTGGCGCCCTGTCCAGGGTGTACCCTGCGCCTTGCCAGCTAGGCTCTGGCTTCCCGCGACACCGTATGGTATAAAGCGGTTTGGCAAATGACATGACACATGTAGCTGTACGTTGACTATCTAAGCTTTTCCTTAAAAACTGAAAGCATAAAGCATTTTAAAACAGATCTGATCTGTCTTGAACCCGAAAATATAAACTGAAGCTTTGAACTTCATATGGAGCCAATATATTTTCTGTCATTATAAAGAGGCAGGATCTATAATTCTGTATGGGAACATATTTGAACAACCACAATGTATCATATATAAAATGTGGAAAAAAAACAGAACACTCAACCTTTTTGCACACGGTAAATACTGTATCTTTTTATCTTTCCACATACTATTTAACAAAACATTGAGGCGCATTTGCTAAAATTCAATAGTGCTTGTTTCTAACAAGAGCCACTAGATGGCACTGCAGCTTCAGGAACTACTGCTGGAGCAAAGAGCTTGAAAGCTTGGCAATCGTTGCCTTTGAGGTCCCAGGCAGACTTTTCCTCCACTGCCTGAATCTCGTACCTTTATCAACCGATCGAAACAGGAGATAAACCTACTGATCTCAGCGCACAGCTGTGTACACCAATGATTTTAAAGGCATCGTACAAGCCATTCACATGCTCTCACGTAAGGTCAGCCTCTGTGAAATACTGATTATCAAGAAGACATCCCGACTGTCCACCACTGTCGATGGTGACGGTTACCTGCAGTGACCCTGGACTGAGCTGTCCTGCGGAGAGCCTGTTTGAACTGGGCCATTCCCCGCAACACGTTGCGCAGCTTAGTCCACATGAAGTTGCTGCCCCTGTTGTGGTCGGGCCATTTACTCTCCAGAACAGCCTGCAGAGACAGAGGAGCACAGGAGAAAGTCCTGAACCCCTTCTTAAAGAGACACAAAGCGACTGTATCTGGACAGATCAAAAGCAAACTGAACAACGCCAAAAATGCTTGAAAATATTTACTGAAGAATGGAATATTATTTGGCAAGGTGGATTTTTCCTTTGGCAAGCACAGCCTCAAAGTAGTGAGCAAAAAATGCCTGTGTCAAAAAGATTTTTGTGACATTTGCCATTAATGAACTAACACGTGTGACTTACACAGATCTGATTCTACAGAGCCTGGAAAAGGATTTGATGCAGTAAATGTGTTAAACATTCAGTCAAACTGTAAAATGAAAAGGGTTTTATAAATAAGTTTCAGGCTTCAGTTTTTAAAGAACCCATTCTAATACCTTGTACATTAGGCTGGGCTTTCAATACAGAATCTCTCATTCTTCCCTGCTGGTATACAGTACCAGTCATTGGTGTCAGCACAAATCTGTTTGAACTGACCCCTACACAATCATTCCAGTAAGCTTATGGCCTTGGGCTCACTCATACAGATTATTTTTTCTTTTAAGAATTTCAATTATTTTTGTTCCAGCACCCAGATCTGCAATAGCCAGTAGTGTTTTTCATGTCTCTGCCTCATACAGATTCTGTGCCGGGAAGTCCAATCTATCAGACCAAGAACAGCAATTGAATCTATGGCATGTGGACATCGGTTTCCGCCTGACCTAGCCACCTTTCGTGCACAACAAAACATTTTTCTCGCTCATGTTACCCCCAGTGCCTTGTGTGGTTCCTGGACGCACAGGTGTGTTTCCAAACCGAGAGCTGTCGGGGCAAACACCCACATGCAGAAGATAAGCAAATGGGCTAAGTTCACAACACCTCTATGCCCAGTCCAAAAGGGACCACTTTCTGAAAAAAGAGTGTTTCACAGCTCCTCCCACACTTGGCAAATGTTTGCCAAACACAGTGTTGTATCCTTCTCCAGATTTGATAGATGACACCTGCAAAAATTACTATTACTGCCCTGTTACATGTGCAGTTAATCACTACAGTATTCGAATGAAAAAATGGGAGTGCTCTAGCACTACACTGCACATAGCTATCTCTAATATGTAAAACACATCTGTAATTTTCTGTGCATTCTAGAGTAATACTGGAATTTCAGACTTTGCCTGCAGATCACATTGCTGCCCTCATTTAGGGAATCCCATGACATCCTAGCGGCTGTGCAGAGTGTAAGCAGTACCTTGTTGTAGTAGCCGTAGGTGATGGCGTTGGGCTGCACTCCAGCATTCTTCATCTCGAAGTGAAGTCGTACTGCCAGGACAGGCAGGTTCCAGATGCCGCACAGCTGCATCACCACCCGGTAGCACACCTGCCAGCACAAAGGAACGGTTTCAAATGAGAGGAGGCCCATTGAGCGGTCAGCAGCTGACTGATCCGATGAGCTCACCCAGCCGTTGCACTTGAAAGCCAGGGTGTATCAGTTCGACGCAGCGGGTGGGTAGCTTGTTCTGTACTCTCACCACCCGTTGTGTAAAGATGTAACTCATATTCTCAGTTTTAAATGGACTTGCACATAGTTCCCATTTGTGTCCTCTAGTTTATCTTTCACTGTTTATTCTGTAGAGATTCGCTGGGTAGGCTCCGTCAATGCCTTTGACGATAAGGCTTGTAATCTTCTCTGTTCCAAGTCTAAAAACATTCAATTCCTCCAGCCTGCAGGGCAGGTGCAGGACATTCCCTTAAGTCCTGGAACATATCTGACTGCTCTCCCCTGGATGGATTCCAGAGTAGAAATGTCCTTTTTTTTTTATAACATGGAGACCTCAATTGTACAAATTATAATAAATGGGATCTTACTAGTGCACTGCACATTATTTAAAAAACATCCCTTGATGAAATCAAAGAAGGCAGGAGTTACAAGTAGCCTTAAAAGTGCAGTGTTGACCAGAATATGTGAGTTGTTTATTAAGACTTGAAAACAACTTAAATATGCCAATTTGATTCAAGCTTCATTATCCCTTGGATTTTTTTTTCAGCAGAGCTCAACACAACAATACAACAAAACAAATCAAAAGTTCAGAACAAACTATCTCAGGAAATGAATTTTTAAGAGTACAATTGCAGAGGGGATGAATGATTTCCTAAGTCTATTTCCTTTGAACCCTGGGGCACAGAGACGTCTCCCAGCTGGGAGTCATGCAGATTCACAGTGGAGGGGGGGTGCCATAATGCAGTTAGCCTTCACTAGAACATTATGTTTATAGAGAGAATATACTGTAGGTTGATCTAACTTAAACCAGTGATTTTGCTACTTATTATCATTCTTTTGCCCAGCCTTTTATGATTTGGAGTACTGAAATTAGCAAACCAAAACGTAAAACAGTATGTTAAGACTTTCAATACATGATCTACAGAAGTGTTTAGATAGTTCTGTCCACCTTAAAGAAACTAAGCTTCCTAACAAAAAATCTCAGTTGCCCTCTTTTATAAATGGTCTCCCAACAATCACCCCATCTGAAATTTTGTATTTATGTCTAGTCCCAAATACTTGTAAGCATCCATAACCTCTATAATCTGATAATTTATTACACCGGGTAGGGAAGGGACTACATTCATCCTAAAATCAAGGATGAGTTTGTTTTCAAAACATTTAACTCCAAAGAGAACTCATCATGCCATTCAACACAATTATTCAGAATGGGCTCAGGATGGTATTCCGGTGGTATGGATATAAGATGATCGGTTTGTTTGTTCTTAAAATCATTAGCGTACGAACTGTACAATAAAGAGGACAAGGCACAACCATATGGTGATCCAATAGAAGTACTACAAATAACCATCTCACCCATTTTACCTGTTGAAATCTGTTCATTAAAAAGTCTATAACCTGGCTTATCAGGTTACCATTTGAAATTCGTTGAGGGCTTCTGTGCCAATGTAAGAGAGGTTGAATCATGTTAAAAGCAGAAGAAAGCAGAAGAAAAAAACAAATATAATTCTAACAAATGACACCGTTTGTTCAGGATGTCAATAAACCATGTTTAACGAGGTGCAATGTCTACTTTCCTTTTCCTATATGCTGACTGTTGGGGATGAATGACGTCCTGTGTGTCCTTTATAGTGTGTTGCTGTTCGTAAGTAGAGTACCGAGACCCACTGGCCTATACAGTAGTTAAGCTCACTTGACATGGCTGTTTTTTTCAGTGGAGATAACATTAGCTGTCCTCCACAGAGAGGGGATGATTTGTGAATTTAAAGACATCAGAAAAAGAAGACTAAAAACGTCACATACTGAAGCTGATCTGCACAAGTTTTAAGAACTGCGTCACACACATTATCTGGCCCTGCACTCTTACATCTGTCCTCCTAAAAGATGTAACTCTGTCTACACAGAGGAGCTCAAAGATTCTGCATATTTCAAGCCAATGTTGCCATCATCCAGCCCTCTCCAAGCATTACTGGAGAGAACTAGGTCGTCCACAAGACATAGCAAAATCAAAGCTAATTCCGTAAAAAGTGTTTTCTTATTGCTCATTCTGCACCTTTTGAGCATGAACAAATTACAGCTATAAATAAATTCTGCTGCCCAGGCAAACATGGCCAAAGATGTGACAGAGGTCATTATAGCAAAGTGCCTGGAGGCAGAAAAAACATAAAAACAGGAGCTCACCTCGTCAAGAACCTCCACCTCGGTGCTCCTCATCTTGATGAGGACGTCGTAGGCCTGCTGCATGGCGCTGAACTTGGAGTGGGAGACTCTCACGTGGGCTGGCAAGCAGATGAACCACAGGCTGTAGCAGTGACTGAACAGGCACTTTGCCCACAGCGGAGGGTTGGAATAAAACCGCTTGGCCATCTTGTAGGCAGATTTTATCTCCTGCAACAGCATAAAAAGTTCAAAGTCAGCAAGGTGTGCCTCAGCCAGTGAAGTGGATGTCAACGAGAGTCTTACTCTCGCTACTTTGCAGCTTCTCCACTCAGGGGCGTGCCCCTGCAATAAGCAAGTCATTTCAAAAGAAAGCCACTCTGTCAGAGACGAAAACATCAAGAAACATTTGCTGCTTTTTGAAACGAGGCAAAATAGCACTAGCAAAAATCAAAGCCACATAAATGTGTAGCCACATTACATGTGATGTGTACAATTTCTCACAGTTAAATACAACCATGTAAATAATGAAGGTGGGAAGATCATAATCACAGGAACACAGGATAATGACACTTTATTATTTAAGAAAGGTGTCCTAATTTGGTAAACATGACAAACATAAGAATATACTAATGTATATTTACATATACAATTAATCCTTTGGTTGAAGGCTTCTTTTACCCCCTCGAGTTACATTCAATTAAAATTTTATACATATACAGTACATAGAAGAACACAGACCGCTAAGGACAATAACACTCTTGGTTCTGCAGGATTTATTAAACATTTCACTACTTCTTGAAAGATACTGGAATATTAATAGACTCGATTTTTATTAATGATGAAAAAAGGTTTCTGTCTTGGGACGTTCTGCCCATTATTGGTTTTCCAGATATTTCCAGAGGGATGTGTAGCACAAATAGAATGGAATTTGTGAGCCAGTTTACTTCCACAGTCGGGTTTGAAACAAAGGCCTTCTAAAAATAATACAGCCCAACAGTAAACACTGTTCTGGACCACATGGCGCATTGTTCTGAGGACGGCCTTCACACCCACAAACAGCTCTTCAGCATCCTGGCCCCCTCCCCCTCAGCACACAGCTGAGCGCTCTCTGCTCTCTGGCCACACTCACATGTAGCTCAGTGAGCTCTTCCACCTGGAGGTCCCATTTGTAAAGTAGACCCCCCCCGAGAATGTTTCAAAACCCCTTCAACCTATTCCAGGTCTCCACCTATCTCTCCCCGGTTCATCCTGATTAAAGCCTGGCCTGTGGAATGATCTTGAAGACGGAAGGCCGGTCTTCAACACAAGAGATGTGTTGAATTTTGTTTATAAGAATATATACATAACTGCCAAAAATAAAGGGAACACTTCAGTAAATTAGAAAAGTGAAAGAAGGTGCTTCCACACAGGTGTGGTTCCTGAGTTAATTAAATAACTAACATCCCATCATGCTTAGGGCCATGTATAGAATGCTGGGCAGACCCACTTGCCCATTAATTTGGCTACCATGGCTAGAAGAAGAGATCTCAGTGACAGTGAGAGGGGGCGATTGTTCGGTCACGTCTGACTGGAGCTTCAGTGATGAAGACTGCTCAGCGTGCTGATGTTTCACAAGGAACAGTGGCTAAGGTGATGCTGGCATACAAGTCTGAGGGAAAGACATCTTCAGCTAGGGCAAATGTGGACAAAAGTGCATATTCCTTGACTGTGATATCAGTGCATTTGTGCAAGATGCAAGGCAAAACAGACAAGCAACTCTGAGCTGGCAGTTTCACCAAATACAGTCAATCGAGAATTTCACAGAGATCAGTACTGTGGTCAGGTGGAGGTGCATTAACACCCTTTTTTACACTTTTGAGAGTAAAGTGATGCAAAGAACACAGGCAGTGGTCTACTGAGCAGTAGAAAAAAATCATACAGACAGGTGAGTCATTCTTCACCCTATTCTCAATAAGTGGATGAGTACATGTGAGGCATACATGTACTCATCCTACACGCTCAAGTGCTTGTTTCTCATAGTAAAGCTTTCTCTTTGCCCTTTTGTGGCCCAGTGTGCATTTTCCTGGCATGGTTTAGATCTGCTTAACCCCTTAGAGAGCAAGGTAAATGCCAAAATACATACAAATCCATTCTGAGTGATGATGTTCTGAGTGGAATGTTCTGGGAATGGAATCATCCAGGATGACAATGCCCCCATCCACTGGGGACACGTGCTCACAGAATGGTTTGATGGGCATGAAAACAGTGCTCATCAAACCATTGATGCTTTCCCAGTTACAAGATCTCAACCCAACTGAACACTCATGGGAGGTTCTGGAGTGGAGCCTGAAACAGTGTTTTCCACCACCATCAACACCAGATGTTGGAATTTCTGTCGGAAGCATGGTGTCCAATAGAGTTCCAGACACTTGTAGAATCTCCGCCAAGACACACTGAAGCTGTTGTGTTGGCTCAATGTCCCATGAAGATGCTTTATTTTGGAAGTAAATATAATTCTCTAATTTTTGAGAAAATCCCATTGAAATCCTTTCATATACAGTGCCTATAGAAAGTCTACACACCTTTTCCAAATTAATATTTTATTTTGGCCTAAAAGCCTGAAATCAACACACATAAAATCAGAATTTATATTGCCTTATTTACACATTGTAATAACTCCAACTGAAATACAGAAACAGATGTCCAAACATTCTGAAATTAATTAAATGAAAACCTAAAAAATCTTAAATCCTTAAAATATAGCAAATTCTAAAGTTGGGTAAAATTTAGTTTAATACTTCACAGCTTCAGTGGAATAACATTGATTATCTTTGAGGTACAGAAATAAAATCAACAAAATTGAAACATTTCTTTTAGTGCAGGACCAGAGTTCCTAATCCTTGTTAAAATAATAATATAATACTCAATAACATATGTTAAACATTACCAAAAATGAATCACAAATTCATTTGACTGTAAAATAAACATGATAATTTAATCACTATCTCCCTTAAGTTAAGTGCCAATGTATTATTCCCACCCTTCGTCAGCAGTATACTGGTAACACATTCATAACAAAACTTGTGTTACTACATGAGAATTTTTCATCATGCTGTACTGGCCCCTTTTCACAACACTTTGGCGAATTTGACATCAGAATATTTCAGAGACTGAGTATATAAGAATGTAAATGCACAAATGAAAGAACAACTTAGGTGTTAGTCATTAAAAACTCATCACTCTCTTGTCACAGAAATTGCAAACACCATATCCATATACAGTAGCTGAGCTTTCCTCAGACTGAAAATGCTGTATCCTTTTTGTGTTTTAATCCTTGTAAAATGTATCATTAGCTACAAAGCTATGCTAGTGAACAGTGCAGAGCAGCTACATTTTGAAGGACAGAATATTGATAATTTCATTCAAACACCTCCCAAAAAATTTGGCTCCCTGTAAGACTGCTAATTGCTCCAGTATGTGTTAAGAACAGGAAAACAATAATTGTACCCTCGGACAATCTGTGTGTCCCACTTACAGAGCTCACACTGGAAAGGTCTGTTGGCACAGAATTTGAGCCCACTGAAGTGGGCCTAGCATCACATGTAACAGCCTGGGACTCACCTGCTTAGTCCTCCTGGCCAAGAGAGCAGGACTGTTGGATACACTGCCACTGGCTGCCCTTCTATTCAGGGAGGGTTTCAGCTCTTGGGGTTGGTCAAAGAGCTCCAGCTTCAGCCGAGGGAAATTCTTATAGCTAAAACCAGATTAAAGACGCACTTAAGTTTCTTTACATTCTTCTAATGTAGCATTATCCTAGAGCGTAAATGTTCCTCTACCTTGTTTCGTCAGTTTGTTTAAAAAATGGAACAGTCCATTGATAACACCTCCTATATTACTAATAATGTGAGAGATCATTTATATATTCACACACGTCCTATTGAGTACGTTTGTTCATGCTGGTATGGAAAATCCTATACTAAATGCTTGAAGTGTCAGGAAATTTCCAGTCTGAGAAGTATAATTCATATATACTCACATCATTCCACAGATCCACCAAAATGATGTTCAAAGCACAAAAAACTATGAAGCATTGTCTTTTTAAACTATTGACTTCTTCAGTCACGCAGCATTATTATTTAACAAGGCTATTGGCAGGCTTTTAAAAATACATTTTCAGAGTCAGGACAGTCTTAATCTATTACCAGAAATCCACTTTCTCCTGGCAAGGTTTGCAGCAACCCAAAGCCTAACTGACTTCACCCTGAATGAGGATGCCACTCCATGCTCCTTATAATGCATTACAGTTATGGAAACAAACTGTCAAGAAAACATATGCACTTCACTTCAGGCTATGCAGAACCTTTCTACTCCAGTGGTTCTTAACCTGGGGTGCAAGATGCTCTTTCGTAGGATGAGAGTCCATGCCAGAGTTTTTTTAGAAGATAAATTGTCAAAAACGCAAATTCAATGGTTTTTGATAAGGGTTGCGATAACATATTTTGAGAACCATAGGGGTGCCAGGTGCAGTAAAGGTTAAGAACCACGGTTCTAATCTTTTCAACAAAACACTCAGTAGAGTGTCTGTCAGGGTGCCAAACCAGAATAAGAAGCATACTTTAAATAACAAGCATAAAATTGATAAATGGACTGTGAAGGAAAAAGGACCATAAAACAATGTGCCTATCTGTACTGTGGCACAAGTCATTTTCAGAAGCATAAGTGGCTTTTCCAGTGCTTAGCGAAAGGAAAACCGATTCCACCACCATTATGAAGGGCAGTCTTCCAAGTTGTAGCTAACAGTGTTTTCTAAATAGGAGTGGAGTGAAAGCATGAGCCAAATATAGTCTTCTTCCAGGAAAGCATAAAAGTGATTAAGCGATAAGAGTCAAGGTAAAAGCAAATTGGTGCGTTTATGAAAAAATGGCAGGAGACGTCACCCACAACGCTGGGCCTTGTTCCAAATTACGAAGACGACAATAACTTGAAAACCAGGGCTGCTCAACTGATCACAACTCAAGAACAGTGAAAGACTTGGATCCCATCCTTTGATAAACAGAACAGAGTCTTGAATGGACCAATTGAAGTTGCTTTTGTACTTTGTTTCTGAGTATTTTCAGCAGCTAATGGATTTAGATTTTCTATCAAATGCAGCACAAACATCTCAATATATGCATACATATAATTATGTGAAGTTGCTTTTGAGGTCCTATTGTGTCAAGGGGACCTTGTTCCAGAAACACAGCCCAGAGGCTGATTACCTGTACTTGGCAGGTGGATCAGGGCCATCCTCTGCTGCAGGCTCGGGTGGCATGACAAAGACTGTGTGCTCGCTTTTCTGCGACTCGTCCAGCTCTATCAGCCTGGTGTCCTCTGAGGATTCGACTTCCACCTGCAAAGCGACATGGCCTCAGCCTCATCCACATCATGACAGCCCTGGCCACATCACATTACGACCAGCCTGCCTATTTGCGTCACGACATGACATGCCAGCCCTGCTCACATCACATCACGCCAACCCTGCTCAAGGCACGGCACGACACGATACGATACGATACGCCTGCCCCTGGCTACGTCACATCACGTAATCCCCTTCTGCATCACCTTATGACCAGCCAGCCTTGTCCACATTACAACATGACCGTCAGCCCTGCCCACGTCATGGCACGACATGCCTGCCGAAGCATTTTCCACATCAGGAAAGAGCTTATTTTACAAGACACTTAGATGTCCTATCAACAAGTACATTACATTTGCACATTGGGACTTTCACACTGTCTAAATGCAAGTTTTCCTTAAACCTTAAAACAATATTAAGAAACTCAAAGAGACAAAAGATGGACGCTGGCACTGCCAATCACAGGGTCCTGGTTTAAATCTAGCACTCTCTGTGGCCCAGGATAGCAGGGCACGTCAAAAAATGTAAAACATAATGACAGCGATTCATCCATTTGTTGTGTATTATTGGATTATATATAGTGTCTGTCAGATTTTAAAAACTGAAAGTATTCAGCACGAACAATCACTAAATGAATCAGACTACCTTCAGATGATATTCGATGTTTAAAAATGCATTTCTGAGCAGTCATAAATTTTAAAATTGTTGAATACTTTATTTATGTACACAACAGAAACTCAAAGCCTTAAAAGAAACCTCTAATTAGCTATTGCACAGCTTCTTAATATAGTTTAATCACTTGACATCACATGAAAAATAGGTGTCCTTTACGCAATTTTAGGTGTCAAAAAGGTGTTATTAAGTTGCCTATTAAATCTGGATTTGTTTGTTAATATTAGGTTCAAACCACCTGTTCTTAGTGTTATAGACAAATCTTGGGGGCTGCATTTCTTCCAGGTATGAGAAAACTAAAATCCTACCTTTGCACCTTTGTCAGTCCCTTTATCTGAGGGAAAAAGCTGGAATGAAAAAAAAAAACAACTTTTAAAGGAGAGCATTTGTGAGAACAGTTTCTTACACATAAGGGTTTCTTACTCAGACTTTTTAAGAGAATTAAAATTATTCTGAATATAAAAAAACACTTTAGAAACAACATACATCTTTCTTTAAAAATACATAATTCTCTGACACCATGTGAGACTTTTATGGCACTACTAGGTCCTTGTTATTCCATTCTTAGATTACAAATACTACACTATTATCTGTCACACAACCCAAGAACGAAGAAGAAATGTCACATATAGCAACAGACCATAAGAGGACAAATATTGTGAATTAAAAATTCTTAGCCACTAGTGCAGAAAATCTAATGGTCAGCGTGAAAGAGCGAATGAGAAATCTAGACATAACATTTGAATTCTCCGTTATGTATTTGGGTAGTTTTACTTTTGACTACATGGAACTGAAGGATAGATATACACTAGGAATTCCTATAGCTACCAGTAAACAAACTATCACAAGAAAATGGTTTACTAAAGATCCCCCAAGCGGTACCGTGGATCAATGTTGGAAATTTATAGAATGGAAAAGATCATTCATTCTCTTAGGTTACAAGCTGAAAGGTTTAGCAAATACTAGCAAGCCTGGATTTGGTTATGAGGTCCATTAAGAACTGATTTTGTGCTGTGAAAGAGGATGAAGCAGTCTTTTGTAACCTCCCATGTATGCTCACATAATGTAAATGGTTATATAAAAAACATAATATAATCAAGAAACGAAAGATGAAAGCAGTAAATTACTTTACTCTGTATATGTTGTATTTGTAAATTCTTTCATTGTTAAATAAAAAGTTAAAGAGTGAATGAAAACGTGAAACTGACAGTGAATCCTCTTAAAGCTCTGTGTTGACTTTGGGTTGATTCCTTTAAGCTCTTTCTCAAGAATGCTTGACAAAGAAGAAACTACTTAAGGAGGACCGGAAGAACACAAACTGAAACCCTGAGCTAATTCAACTTCACAGAAACCCCAATAGGGATTTATGTGAAAGACTGACATTTCAGAGCTGGGTGCCTCACCTTTTCAATGCACTCGTCAAAAAACGCCAAGCCAGTGTCTTTGTCACTGACGAAGGTGCACTCCTCGATGAACCGAATGAAAATTTGTGTTTTAGTCAGCTGGGAGTAGAACTTCTGGTGGGCTCGATCTCGGCTTTTCAGGAAACCTTCAAAAGAACCAGTCATAGCTGTCAGTAACCTGCACTATACCAACTGATTTGGTTACCACTTACAGTATCTACCACGTGTAGGTAAAAAGGACTGGACATCTGTCAGAGAAGAACTATGGCACACACAAGGAAGTCAAAAGAGCTCAATGCTTACTCACATCTTTAATTTTTATTACCTACTCTGTTATAACCAACTTCTCTTCTTATAGAGATTCTTCTCCCATTTATACATTTTAAACAAATTGTCTAGTCTAGCATTTGGCAGGAGCACAATAATAAATCTCCAGTCACATTAGACAAAAGAAATACATTACTAATCAAATCATGCCAGAATGGGATATATATTAAGCTCCAAGCTTAACAGGTGGAACATTGATATAATTCTCACCATCTTAGTAGCTCATACAGAGCAACATTAAAAACAAAGATCTCAGATTTTCAGCACTTTCCTTTTTACAAAGACATTTTAATACAGCTGTCTTACCTTTCAGGAGAATACAAAAACATCTATTTGCGGTATGCAACAAAAACAGTATTAACAGTAACAGAATACTACTTAAGAATATCAAAAGATGCATACTTTTCATAAATTACTTGAAAAAAATCAAACGGATCACGATACTACAGTGTTACTGACATTTTATGTATACATACTGTATGTATATTTTGTATATTCTGAACACAAGACAGCAAATGACATGAGACAGACACTGAGTATCCTTTGTGAAAGTAGGGTTAGCAATAGTTATAATGAATAACATCTTTCCATGTTTTCATGTTCCCAAAATTTTGAGCACCAATATTAATAACATGGCTAAAGGAATTAAAGCAAATGCTGATTATTCAGCAGACATGAGAGTCAATTTTTTTTCCATTTTCTTTTCATTGTAGTGGCAAGGAAGTGAATAAAGTGCCTCATGCAGGACAAACACATACAAAATCGCCTGTTTGGAGCTCCAGACATCCTGTGTTGCAAGCTTACACTGTAGCGGCTCGATTATTATTCTTGGATGAGAATACATTGCAAACAAACAAAGATACAATTCCTGGATAAATGTTGTCATCCTATGTTGGAGTGGATCTTGACAACTGTTAAATGCGGTGGTCTCTTTCAAAGGCTGGACAAGGAAGGATTTATGTGCTGTGGGGGTTTTCCTGAGGCCAATACAAATATAAGAAAAACCTGTGGCACACCCTATCTTGTGGTCAATCAGACCATAAGAGAAGATTTTAGTCAGATTTTTTAGTCCAAATAATAAACCCTTAATGAATTATACCTCTAAACCCCTAATATGAATTTGGCAATCGACACTGGAGAGGTAGCAGGGGGCTGACACTGATTGAAAGAAGTGAGACAAAATGGGTGTTTTTGTGTAAAAGGTTATAGCTGAGAATCTTGTCCCAGCTGCTTCAAACACAGCACTATCCAAAACACATCTAGTGATCAAGAATGTTTAACCTTCAAATACATTACTGAAAATGGCTTTCAAAATACTGTTTCTTGCATATATAGCTAGAAGCTGCTTCAGGCTTAACTATTTTCAAGTCAAGTACAATTAATGCTTCTTAAAAGCTCTGCCAGTACAGTCACCTAAGCTGTTGTTCAGCTTTTTTTTTTGCATCACTCACTGGCAGAAAGCAGCAGTCAATATTTGCCGGGTGTCAGTACCTTGCAGATCATACAGAGAGTCAGCAGCAGTGGCCTTCTCGGACGGCGCTTGGATGATGGGCTTCAGATACGTCCGGTAACCCTTAAGGATGGAGGCCATGAATCGCAGGAAGGCCTCCTGAATCTCCATCTCCAGTCCTGTCATCTTCTTGTGCCAGGTGAAGTCCGCCTCAATGGGAGTCATCTCCACCGCCGAGCTCTCCTGCCCAGTCCTGTGGACTGCCCACCAAGATCCCTATTAGTGTACACACACCCTAACTTGTTTCCAAGCTTCATGCTTTGCTGAAAACATTTTGGAAACTTGTTTTTAATGGAGTGACTTGATGACTCCTGGTTGTCCATTAATTTCTGAGTCAGTATTCAGGGTTTAAAGCACATTTCCCTTCTTAAGGAAATTAAATGGATTAAATTTATGTCCTGATAACTGATGGTTTGACTCCCGTTTTCGTGTCACAATATTACAAAAAATAGATATTTCCAATAAACTGGTAATATGGAGAATTCAGAATGAGAGGTAAAGGCATAGTCTATATCAGAGCACAGTGGCACATCAGGCAAGAGCTCATCCAGGTTAAGTAACTAAATCACTAAGTTACTTAAAGGTGCCCAGGCTGGGCCTTAACCACCTGGCTAGTAAGATGGTTCCAGACACCCACTACTCTTTCAGTCAAGAACTGTTTTTGTGTCCTAATCTCTGTCCTAAATTCATTTCTCTTAAGTTTCCAATTGTAACCTTGTCTCATTGTTTCACTATTGGGTGTGAACCAGCCCCCTGGGTTGATCCTATCTTCACTCCTTAGGAGTCTGCACACTCGGATCGAATCTCCTCTCAACCTCCTCTGGCCTAGACTGAAGAGATCTACCTTCCTCAGCCTGTCTGGGTATGACGGTTTCATACCTTGTCTGTAATAGACTGAAAGCATGTGATTCTGCCCTCAATGGGATGCTAATCCATCTCAGGGATAACCAACCTAGCAATGGTTATACACTAGAGTGGACTGGAGAACTGAGGCAAAGTAACCTTGTTCAATAGCATAATAGCTGTGTGTATAGTGGGGACATGAGGACTAGAGGCTCACTTACTACTGTAATCGTCCACAGAATGAGATCAGGCCAACATAAATAGTCATCATCATTTGTTATTTTGATGTTTATTTCAACAAGAACACTCTAAAAATGAATTCATTACAACAAGGCTGCTGGAGTCAATGTACAGATTTAGTCCTGGACAGACATGGGTGTAAACACCACAAGTCTCTGAGGTGACAATAGGTCCTCCAGGCTCACAAGGACACCCACAGAACTCAAGGAAAGTCAGTAAGTGGTACCTAACGCCAGCTGATGATGTAGGCTGCTTAGGGAGCTCAGAAGGCTTTTGCTGGGCTTCTTTGGAAGATGTTTCCAGTTATAATGTTTCTTGTCATCAGATCTACCACAGAAAGGAAGAGAGAGAGAGCGCAGCAAAGCTAAACAATTGTTCTGCAGTTCAGTGAACGGAGGTGTCATATTTGCAGAGCACACTTGATAAATAATTAATTCAAATGCCAGTCGAATCCAAGGTAATGTAGTAAACTACTGTCTGTGATCCAACAGGGAAGCAATCTGACTGCTGGGGCTGCCTGAAAAGAGCACAGGGCAGGACAAGGGGCTTTCTCAAAATTATTTATGACTTAAGATGGAATTTAGGTAAGACTTATCTACACGGCACATCTTGTATCAGAGGTTTCCTTAAGGAGTTTGTCTATTGATGATTCAAAATGAGGAATGAGAGAATTATATATACCAAACGTCTTTATTACAGCCTGTTCACCTTATGTAATGATGAATATTGGTTTATAGTGATATCCTTTACTTTCTGGTTAGAAAGATAACTAAAAAGAGAACTAAACTAATCAAACTTTGATTCAATGAAATTAAGGCAAGGCAGCAAGTAACTGCACAAGAAATGTGTATATTACAGGACAATTAAAAATACATACTTAAACTTTAAACTGGAAGTTGAGTTGAGAATGTGATCTTACAAGGCGAGATATCAACCAAATTTAATTTGTTTAATAAATCCATCCACCCATTTTCTAAACTGCCTTATCCAGTACGGGGTCTGGGAGTCATGGATCTGGACTCTAAGCCACCAGCAATCAACACAAGGCAGGACACACCTTGATGGGATGCCAGTCCATCACAGGAGAGACACACAGACACAAACTCACACATTTACACAAGGGCCAGTCTCCTCAGAAGCCAATTAACCTACAAGTATGTCCCTGGACTGTGGCAGCACCCAGATGAAAAACACCCTTCAATTTAAACACCCTTATTTAAATTAAAAGCTTTCTTGGCAAATATAGTTCTTTCTTTGTCATTATAACATGCATGTTTTCTGAACAGGCCAAGCATATATTCAGAATGACGAACTGATTAGTTAGAACAGAGGCAGTCTGGTTGGGCAGCTCTGCATGATATCGCTCTCAGGTTTACCAATAAATTGCCAGATAGAGGCCTCATTTGTGATCATATGTACCAATCACACTCTGTGGTCATATGGCCACTAAACATAAAGCAACCACTTAAAACTATAACAATTAAACATCATTTTTCCATATGCAACTCTATGGCCTATTGTTCCTTGAGATTGGACGTTTTCTAAACAAATATTCCTTTGGGAATATTACTGCTGTATACAACACCTGCAGGGGAATTACAAAAGCCTTATCAGTATGTAAGTGTTGGAGGCTCACAGGTAGATGGTATTGGTGTCCAGATCTACACAGACGACATCAGGAGGCGGATCGTACAGGTCGAAGTATCGGGAATCTACTCCTATGATGAAGGGGCAGGGGGCACTAAGGACTCCTGCCAGAGAGAGTGGGCAGAGAGGGATGTAGGGGCACTGCCACTGGAAAGGGAAAATCATCTGGAAAAAAAAAAAAGAATGGAGGACATAGTTCAATACCAAACCAACAGATTTCCTGGCTCAACAGCAGGAAAAAAAGAGGTTTTGGAGCTGAATTTTTAATAATCAGAAAATTAGCATTTTCTATGTTCAATCTGATCTTGGCAATAAAGAAATCTCTTACATCAAGTTACAGCAAGGGAAAATACTCTCTTTCCTGACATTGACGCTACAGATTACTGATAGCAAGAGAAGTAACTGGTGAATTATGCTAAAAACAAGAAAGGTTACAACAAATGACAGGAGGCCATACGGCCCATCTAGCCCATAGATGGGGCCGAGGATCTTCTTGAAAGAAGCCGGGGGCCCGGCTGCAGTCTATCCAGCCAGTGTCTCGAGGACCGGCCAGCCGTGCGGCTGTCTTCTGGCCGCAGCGGCGCCGTGCTTTTAACACAGCAGGCAGAACTCACAGCCACCACCGCTTCGGCCACCCCCGTCAGCACCGCCGGCCTCAGCGAGTGCAGCAGGATCTTGCTCTCCAGCAGGACGAACAGCAGCAGGGTGGCGCAGTTCTCGGGGCCGAGGTTCATCAGCAAAGTGCTGAAGTCCGCGCCGCTGGAGGGGAAGAAGGAAAAGAGCTCAGCGCCTGCGGTTCACTCGCTCTCCCCAACCCCCACCCCCACACTTCCACACTTGCAGGCGGACACCTGTGTGCTTGGAGAAAACCTGAAAGAGGATGAAGGGGGCAATGAAGACTAAGGTGGGACAGGGTTGCTTTACTGTTTTTTTTTTCTTTCTGAAGGCCTCAGCCAAGACTGTTTCAAAGCTTTCAAAAGAACACAAAACCCATGTCATATACAAGCAGGATTCCTACCAACATAATAGGTTACAAATTCCAGGAACGTACATGACACATTCTGCATAGCTTATAGTGTTTGGTCATCAGGGATTCAGCCCAGGGGCACACAGCTTAAACTCTAATTATCTGTAGCCTGGTAATGTTCGCACTCCTCTATAGCCAGGAGAAGTGACTGACACTGTCCAGAACTCAATGGTGAACTAATGGATGTCATCCCACTATAAACAGAGAGAGACGAGCCACGTAAGAGCTACACCCCTGGGTAGTTTCATTGTTATTGTTGACCATTAACTACAGCGAATGTAGGACTTTTTAAAATAAACAGCAATAAACAGCTTTTAAGATGGTATGAAATTTGGTATAAACATATATTGTTACACTGAAGTGAGCAATTTGTAAAAGAAACATTTTTCTTTCAAACAATTTCCAAAGCGGTTTTGAAAAATGTTGCCCCCTTTTCTCTGAATAATTTTTTGAAAGTAGTAAGGACGTCTTGGGGAACAGTCTGGAAGGACGTTTTGAGCTTCAGAAAAATGTTGAGATTGACAAAGGTCTTAATATGTTTCATATTAAGAAACTGGAAAATTAAATTCTTGGTTCCCCACTAAATGTCCTACACCTTCCAAAGAGTGCTGCTTTCAAAAGCAAGGCATTTCCTCTGGAAAGTTTAACAATTTCTTTCCTCCTGTTGTTTTCAAGACTGCTCTTAAACCATACTGTTAAAAAAACCTTCTAGATGATTCCTTGTACATACTTTGTTCTATTTCGCTTATTTAGGTCATTAAAATGTCAAAAAGCAAAGTGGTTCAGAAATATGATATTAATTGCAGAAGATCTTGTTTTTATTGTATCACTGCTGCCTCATTTGGAAGAGGGATTATGTAACACTTATTATGCAAAGTAATGAATGGTCTTTTTACTATGCACTGCCCTTATCTGAGAATTTTAAGCCAATGTGATTTGCTTCCTTTTAAAAGAAACAACCATAAATAATCTTTGCACAAGTGTGTAGTTATTAGAAGAATTGATTTAAACTAAATTCACTGGAATTTTTTATTGCAATTATTTCCTTTGCAATATGGCCTGCCTATCTGACATTTATGAGGTTTTACATGATCTGTAGCCCTTCTGATGAGAAGGGCATCTCATCAGGTATCTAGTTAGAACTGCAGGTAACTACTTAATGTGGGTCTGTTCTGTCTCTGGGTCTCCATATTTGCATTTCCATTGCAGCCAAGACATTTATTTTAATTAGACATTAGGTACAGGACACTGAAAAACCCGTAGGAAAAGCAGTTAATATTGAGAAGAGGCACACAATATTGTTGTTGTGTTTTCAAGAGTAAAAACATTATTCTGTATATATTGTATGTACAATATACAGTCTGCAGACCTTCTCCATTGACTTTATTTCAGAAATCTGAAATGTATTCAAAAAGGTAATGTGTAGATTATTCCGCTGGCTAAACACAGTGACTGATAGAAACACAACTAGAAATTTGAATTGTATCACAAGGAAAAACACTGTTAAAATATACATTTCGAATTATTTTCCAAAACATACCTTAGTGGTAAAGGTGTGCAAACAGGCTGTGAAAGCATCAAGGTATCGTGTGCTGAGAGCTGTAATGCAAATACAATATTGACCATGTAACAGAATGTTATTTAGAATGTGCTCTGTAGGAGGCCTCTAGCACGGACATCTGGTGACATGCATGTAAATTCATATTTTATTCTAGCACAGAGCACATTAGGATGCATGATGCTAATACTATGATGCTAATACTGTTATGCAAAATCAGTCAAAGGTGCACATGTTTTTCTGTCAGCTGAAATTTTCATGATCAACTGTTTCTTTCCATTAAGTTCATCAGGTTCCCAATATGTTATAAAGAGTCATTAAAATGTTTGTCAAATATAGCGTTATCCATTGACAAATTAAAACAAAAGACCTGCAACACAGAAAAATTAGTTGAGGACCCATTAATACAGTCATGTTACTATAATGTGCACCCTTAAAGAAACCAAAACAAAACTGATACTGGCTGTCAGATCTGAAAAAGTGGCTCTATAGATGTAGAATGTCTTTAAAATATTAATCTGACTGAACAAGTCTTAATGACAACTGTGCTATCATTATAATCAAGATAAATACTGACAGCTTTTCTTTCTTTTATGCCAACATTCATCACAAACACTTTGAAATGCATAAACGGACTTGCCCTTATTGTATAAATGATTAACTGACTTCACACAGTGAAACACTGACAACTCTTTTAAGATATGTCTGTTGTCAGGTGTATATTTTCTTTTGCAGACATTTATAACTTTAGACTATACTTGGTCCTGTTCCTGTTGTAGAGGGAATGTAACCTGAGGACTTGATGACAGAAAAAGTAGAACATGTAAAATCCCAGTGTGCTGCTAATGTAGACAGGCACTCCATACAGTGAATTCAGCTCATGTAAAATGTGTGTCCTGAGACCATAAAGCCACAAAGTGCTTTTGTTACAGGGCAACGTACCAAATATATGCAAGTCATTCACAGCTTGATTTGTAAAAAATAAAACATTTGGCAATGTGCCTTCCCCTTGCATTAACTCTTTAGAAATGGACAAAATATTTGAGAACACAACTTTACAAGACTTTAGAACTTCCTTCATGTCCTTTTCTTACTAGCTGCATGTGCTGGTAAGGTGTTCTCTGTATGATTCTCTGTTGATTCTTGGTTTCTTTTGGGCCACGTTATTTACTATTCCACCAAAAATAGCTCATGACAAGACTACTCACAAACGGATAGTTGGGACTTTTCAACCTAAACTGCCTGGATCACAGCTAGTGACAATCCACCCCGATCTCTGACTGCTGTCATTTGACTAATATAACACAACTCAATAAAGTAGTCGGAGACCACTATGACAATAAATCAAAGGTTCTGAGTTAAAAGGTTATGTCGGCTTTTAAAAAATATATCCAGAAACATAAAATGAATTTACCTGAACTAGGATTCTAGGTCTCTGAGGTGAAGGGAATGGCACACTGTGCATAAAGTGGGAGATGTGCCTGTGAAAAATAGAATAAATATTGACAAAAGTACAACAAAAAGATGTGAGGTGTTTATTTACAAGAAATATGGCATGTCATCATCATCTTCATAGTGATCATTCTTATTATTATTATTATTATGTGTGCATGTTCTGTGTGCTAGTTTCTATATTTGTAATGGACTGCACAAATACCATAATTCTAAAATAAAATGGTCTACAAAGTTTTTTGATTAATAGGAAATAATGATTTAAAGGTATTTCTGTGAGACCACTACTATTCTGAGAGATTTAACAAATGTCAGAAAATGCATTGGTGACGTAAGAACAGTTATTAGCAGTAATGGCAGAGGAGTGGGAGTGCTCTCTCTGCACAGCACAGGGCTGCTATCATTGCCCTCTCCACAAATAAAAGCAAATCTCCTTTCTAGTGTTACATTTCAGCACTGTGCAGACAAACCTATAGTTCTGTATGATGTGTGTAGATAATTTCTTTATCATCAAGAATGCAAGTTAACGAGAAAACAAACTGACCAAGACTGAAACTGTGAAAGGAGACAAAATTCCGTTAAATAAGAATAAAAGCCCCACTTGATATGGGGTAACCAATAAATGTGTTGTTAAAACACTTCACAATTTTTCAGAATCTCTCCTGTAGCAATACTGAAGGAAAGGCATTTTCTCAGATATGTCTCTTTTTCCAGAAGATTCTGTGAGACTTACTTCTCGAGAGGCAGAGGGTGAGGCCCGGAGACGGAGAGCTTGTAGAGGAACATGAGGAACTTGCGGAAGGACTCGAAGAAGGGCCAGTGAGAGAGCAGGCAGATGCACTTATTGGTGTTGACCAGCTTGTTGGGGATCATCTTCTTCTCCACGGTGCTGAGGAGGCCCAGTTGCATCTTTTGCTTGTCCGTCAGCAGCTCCACCGGATAAGGCTCATAAAACTGGATAGCTGCACCGTACACCTGCCCAGAGTAGACAAAAAGAGCAAGGGAGGCCATTATACCTGGTTGATTGCAGGCATGTAAGGGGACAAGAGCCAGGCAACAAGCCTTCAGAAGTTTTATACAATTTTGGCTCTATCTAAGCTAAAAATCTGAAAAAATATTAGATGCAGGGAAATCATGAATAAATTAACCATACTGATTTATTAATTACTGTAATTTGTCGAATACAATGGTATATTGCAAGTGAAATTAGAATGTTAAATACTGAAATTATAAAACACCATAGAATCATTTTGCATAACCAGCAGTATTTTACCGTAAGTAATGTAACTAAGATGTAAATGATCTTATTGAATTTGATCTAAATCTCTTTGAATTTCCTTTGCACCTTCTACAGCATTTGCGAATTATCAAGTTATCATCAGCAAGCTTCGCTATTGTACTAACTATACAAGAACCTTGATCATTGACACAAATTAAGATGAGGAAAAGTCCTAATACAGGGGCTAGACCACCTGTGTTTGCACTTTTTTCACGGTATACTCCCTTAAAACCCTAAGGTTATACAGTTAGTTTCAACTGATGTCTTCCTTCTAATATCACCTCTTTCCCTGCTTCCCATTTTGCATTTTTCTGTGATTTTTCAATGTACAGTACATCAACACCTGACATACGTATGTAGTTTAAATGTGGCATTGCAGTAAAACGTAGCGCAGCTTGCTTCACTTAGGTGTGCTTATTTCACCAACAGATTGAATATCTACATGCATGTTACACAGAATCAGAGATTCAGAATAACACAGCATAAACTGATGCTTGGATATACCAATTGTAAGGGGATGCAGTGAACCTCACTGCTCCACTTTCAGAGGGATTGTGGGAAAAATTGGATACATTGTGAATTCCAGCATAGGGATAGGACATGAAGCCCTGGGATTCTGTATGAAGCAGAGGTACCCCAGAGGTGCATTAAAAACACAATGAGCTATATTATATCTCAAATGAAGCAGTGTTCCAACATCTACAATAAAGGTAAGTCCCAATGAGAGGGAATGTTTTGACAATATTCTTCTTCCTTAAAATATTTTGTTTACATCCTGTTGCTTGCTGTTGTAACATCTAAAGAGCTTGTGGGATACCTAGAAAAGCTTACCTTTTCCCCAGAAGATACTGTTAACACGAAAGTTGAGAAAACAGGCAGCGGGTAGCGGGTATTGGGTGCCCAGCACTCCACAGTGGCTCCCATGGGAAGGCAAAACAAAGGCACTGACTCCGACAGCGGAAATGACTCATAGTCGTCCTGTGGGTACCTGAAGATCAGTCCTGTGGCACAGCAGATAAAAGTGTGTCAGACAGGTGCTCACTGGCCTTCTCACTCATTCTCGCTCGTTCCAGTGGAACACATAAGGTAGCATCAGCTCAGTTCCCAAGGGTGACTCATGCACATTAAAACCATCCTGCATCCTCATTTGGCACAAGAGAAGCACAAGAGCAGTGACGTCAGTGAAAAGGAGACCTTCTTTTACATCAGCAGATGTACACTGAAGAAAACTTAGTTCAAGAATCTTGGATTATTGCAGAATTACACGCAGTGCTACCAAAACATGACTGAAGTTAATACAAAGGTATCCTGAAAAACACAAACAACAGGTCTAGATGAATTATACATCAAATATTGTACAGAGATCATCAACACCTAGAGGTTCCTGGCACCGAATCTTCATTCAGGAGGCAAGGGAAACGAGTTCATTCCAAAACAGCCCATACCTGCATTGTGGGATTAATGTATAGCACTTTTGGACAGGATATATACATTTTCTATGTAGCATATTTGAGTTTTGAGCTTATTAATTAATACATCATATCAAAGATTTTAATCCTTTGTCCAAGTATTCAAGCCAGCTATTATACTACGTCTTAGACCTGAAGTAGCTGTAATTTGCTAACTGCTGGAACTAACCTGACTAATCAGAAAATATTTTTAATATTCAAAAACAAAGAAGTGGACTGGAAATTCTCTGTTATATTGGATACAAATCAAGTATGCACTCCATAAGACAAAGAAAACCCACATCTGAAGATTGACAACTGCGTAACTAATCTTCACAACTGTTTTTCCCAAACATGTTTTCAGTGGACCTACATGGCTTCACCCTACACCTACTATAAGCACAAATCTAAGCCTTAGATCTGCCAGACAATGTTAAAAAAAATAAAAAGGAAGTCCCACCTTCATAGATGAATAAACAGAGCTATTGTGTGTGAAGTAAAACACTGCAAGATAAGACCTGCAAGTATATTCTGAACTTACACGTAGCAGCACTTCAGCCACACTGTCCAGCCAAGCCATGTACAGAAGTAAAGGCACTGTACATGGGACCACAGTTTCACTTCGTGTTAAATCTGGCTCACAAGAAAGAACACCTTATGGGAAACCTTCATAATGTTTAAGAATTATTTTTTAGCTTTGTAGCTCAAGTGTAGATACATACTGACATGCAGACAAACAACTCATCACAAAATTTAGCAGCCAAAAATGGTTTGGAATTGGACGAGAGACCTGGGGTAAGGGGCACACTTCTTGGGATTTTGTTTAAAGCACACAAGCATAAATCCCAGAGACTATGAGGCCAATCAGTCAGTTCTAACCCAGACAAAAAGTAAAAGACCTGATTGTGCTACACTACCGTCATTATCATATATAATATTCATATAGCTAGACTTCTCTAATCACTCTTTTCTTGAAATCACTATGGGTCCCTTTCTTACTGAACACAACTACTCCTTCAGGTCATATATGTTATATCCAGATATCTTTACCCTTAATAGATTAATAGTAACAAAGGGAGACGTCAGTCATTGGTTTAAAAAACATCCTAAAATAAAAAGTGTATTTTTTTATTTTATTGTTCGTTATTTCCAACAACTGAAGCATACAGAACTTTACATAGCCTCTCCTCAACTTGATTAACTTGCTCTCAGTACGTGCTAAGCAAACATAGTTCCGAATAAGGTTATCAGACAATCCCACAGTAATCTCATCATTATTTAAATCTCTGATAACACACATTAAAGAAGGAAGTCCTGAAACTCAGAAGGTGGATGCTGGTAAAAATCTACAAAATAGTATCTAGAGATCAATATGATCATTAAGAACTTGTCTGGAGCATAAAACAGAAAGGGGAAAAACAACAGTGTGGTGGTTTGTATTGCTGCCTCGCAGCACTGGGGCCCTGGGTTCAATTCCTGGGCTACTATCTGCATGGAGTTTGTGTTCTCGTGGGTCTCCTCCAGGTGCGCTCGTTTTCTCCCACATTCCGAAGACATACGGTAGGTTAACTGGCTTCTGGGAAAACTGGCCCTGGTGTGAGTGTGTGTGTCTAAGTAGGACTGGTGTCCCCTCCACAGTGCACCCTGTCTTGCTCCTACTGCTTGCTGGGACAGGCTCCAGCTCGCCCATGACCTTGAATTGGATGAAATGGCTTGAAAATATATGGATGAATAAAACGGAAAACACAGCAGTCGCCTCAGGACTGATTTAAGAACCACAGCTCTATAATTATTTGCATTAATCACTCACATTAAAAAATGTCCTTGAAAGTAAGGACTTACGACAAATTTGTTTCTTTAGGCTTTCATATTTACAGATGCCGTCTCATGTACCGATATGAGTCATGACAGCTGAGATACAGGGCAATGCCTTTTGGATTCAGATTCACCACAGGAAACTTACCTGCTTTGTAAGCTATTGAATTGGATGCAGAGACTGATTTCTTGTAACACACGTAGACATTGGAGCCCCACTGAAAAAAAAAACAAATGAAAAAAAAAAGTTATTTGATAATAATAATGAATAATTTTTCACTTATATAGTGCTTTTTTGGACACTCCACTCAAAGTGCTTTACAGGTAATGGGGACTCCCCTCTACCGCCACCAATGTGCAGCCCCATCTGGATGATGCGATGGCAGCCATTGTGCGCCTGTACGCTCCCCACACACTAACTATCAGTGGGGAGGAGAACAGTGTGAAGAAGCCAATTCATAGATGAGGATTATTAGGAGGCCATGATCGGTAAGGGACAGGGGAAAATCTGACCAGTACACCAGGGTAACACCCCTTCTCTTTTCGAGAAATGCCCTGGGATTTTTAATGACCACAGAGAGTCTGGACGTCGTTTTTATGTCTCATCCGAAGAATGGCCCACCTAGACCGCAGGGTGAGCGCCCCCTACTGGCCCCATTAACACCACTACCAGCAGCATCCTTAGTTTTTCCCTATCGGTCCCCCATCCAGGTACTGACCAGGCTCGCACCTGCTGAGCTTCAGTGGGCTGCCAGTTGCGAGTTGCAGGGTGAAACGTACAAGTCTATTGGAAAAAAAGAACACGTGCTGCCGAGATCCCAGGGGTCTTACCATGCCACCGTTGAGGTTCTTGTCGACCTTACAGAAGGTGTGCGGCGCGGTCTCCCCCTTGCTGGTGATGATCACGCAGATGTCCGTGACGGCCAGCGAGTTCTGGGGCTGCACCAGCGGGGCGCGGCGGTAGGTGACGAAGATGCGCTGGGAGGTGGCCGAGCTGTTGTTGACGTTGGCGCAGCGGCCGTAGGGCGTGGCCTGGATGACCTCACAGCCCTGGATCAGCCTCTCCTTGCCCTCATACAGCACCCTGAGGCAACACACAGGGGCTGTTACCTCCAGCACAGTCACACTTACCCCACAAACCAGCCGGAAACAACCACCTTGAAGGCAGTGCTGGAAACCCCGAAAAAAAACGCTTTATCCTTCTGCAGTCCTAATTTCCAGTATTTTAGTACAAAAGTAACTTGTGAAGAAAGAAATGTTTTCCTCCTTTTAAACACAACCGGATAAAGTCAGAAGTCTACTTCTGGAAACAAGTCATGTCTGCTTCTTTAACAAGAGTTTTAAAAAATTCAGGAAAAAAAATCAACATTAAGCAATAAGTTTAAAGAAAATAGTGAACTTTTAATATACAGTATAGCAGAAAAAAACAATTTCAAAGGAGGCTTTTTGTATTTGCAGACATCTAGTAATCTCCTCTGTGTCTCTGAAATCAATAGCCTTCAGACTGTTGACATTTACAGAAAAACACAATAAGACTGGTTAAATAATGAATAGGAAATATATGCAGAGCAAAGCTTATCTGAAAGGGAACAGTTTAGTAATCAATTGCATGAATAGACTGACTGGAGTTATTATCAGATTTTACTGGGCATAAATACAGGTAGCAGCAGGGGCAGATTAAGAGTTTTCCGCTTTCACACAAACACCCATGAGCCTATGGCTACATTAAACTGGAGGTCTAAGTGCTGCCACCAGAGCAGCTACTGGCCACTGAACAGCCCTTTGCTGAAAGCCAGGATGTGCTGTAAGCCATCAGCACTCCATTCTTACTCTGGAACAGCTTCTGC
Source organism: Lepisosteus oculatus (assembly GCF_040954835.1). Classification (NCBI taxonomy): domain Eukaryota; kingdom Metazoa; phylum Chordata; class Actinopteri; order Semionotiformes; family Lepisosteidae; genus Lepisosteus; species Lepisosteus oculatus. The sequence continues at coordinate 33,947,791 of NC_090696.1, read as the reverse complement.
GGGACGTAGATCTGAAAATTAAAAAGGATGAAAAAGCACACACACTAAGATCAAGGGAGAAGGAAAAAAGCCCAGTGGAAAAAGCTTCCGTGATGACTCACATTTCTAAACACCTACGTGCTGTGAAGTTCACAGCCTGGTTTTGTTGTTCATTGAATTGGTTCTGTCCAGCTATGATTCCATGGAAATGATCAGGTCTGCCTCTTATCTTTGTTTTGTATTGGAAATAGCAAAGTCTGTTTAAAAGAACTTGAACAGAACTGCAATTTCCCCTATGACTATAAATCGACAGAGGAAGTATTTTTATTTAAAAAGCTCTTCTGTCAAATTTGTGCTGTCGTGCTTGACCTTCACTTTGTTTAACTTTTTTTTTCCTTTTTGCTTTTCTGCAACCCCTTCCAAATTATAAGTTTTGGAAAATGTGGAAAAAAATATATATATCTTCAGAAGGGTGTGAACAATATCTAAGAAAAATCTCTTTCATATGTATCAAAGGAAAACTAAAGAGCCCAAAAAAAGTATACAAGGCAGCAACTGAAGACTGTAGTAGTTCAGGTAAGTAGCTGCATCAGCATGTTTAGCCTGAAAAGGAACAAGTAATAGGTTTATTCCATGCTGAAAAAAAGAAGAAAGAAAACACAGGTGTGAAGAAGGCTCCACGGCTGAAACGTTGTGTGTTCTTTCTTCTTTTTTTCAGCATGGAATAAATCTATTACTTGATCAACTGAAGACTGTTCCTCCTTTCGCATTAAGAAAGGCTTTTAGCACTGGGATTTGCGAACTGTATATTGAATGCAGGTGGCTGGACATGTAAGAGGCTCCTAGTAAAGGTCAAAAGGTCAGTACTCTGAAACAAGCAAATAAAACAAACGACAAAAGAGGCCATTTCTCTGTTCTGTGGTCCAAACTGTCAGAAGAGAGCAAACTTTCTCCACCTTCTCAAATACTGCCATGGAGTTTCCAGGGACAGGACCGTGAGCGAGCAGTTCACAAACAACAGTAACCACGGCTGCAGACAGCGCGCACCAGCTCTGCTTGAGCTCGGTTTTTCGCTGTTTTCACTGTCGGAAAGTATGACACGCTGACCACCACGGTGACCCATCGAAAGACTACAGAAAGGCTGCTCCAGCAGGAACAGATGTAATTACTAATTACCGTCTTCAGGAATAAAAAGACCCTTCCTTAGGGCCTCCGTGGTCTCTTTTGGAAGCACTTTACTGGGGAGGCCGTTAAGCTCCCATTCTGAACACACAGGAGTCGATTACTGATGTGTTCACAAGCCCCAGTGCACTCCACTGCTGCACTGAGAAAAACAGGGCTGTGTCAATTACCCACAAAACAAACATCTTCGCCTTAAATAAGAACTAAACAGGATTTAATCAGAGTCAGACACGTTCTGGAAAATGGAGACAAAAACCTGACACACCTGAAAAGGCACCACAGCTGAAAGGTGGTTTTGTCGATTTTTTTTTCCCTTTTCAGTGACGAATTAACCCGTGCTTGTTTCTACGTATAACTTTTACACTGGTCAAAAAAAGGCCTCGGATGTTTTAAATTTAAAAGACTTGAAGCTACATGGTAGCAGTTTAACAAAATCTGCTGCAAAGCCAACCATGTAGTGTATTTCAGAAAAACTGAAAATTTGGTATGCACAAAAGCTAATTTCCCTGTAGCTACCGAAACCAATTTCTTTGTCTTAGAATCAAATAAAAGGAGAACACAAATGCTTATTATCTAGATGAACTGCATAAGCAACAGCACAAACAGGCAATTATTATATTGCCTATGGACCTGCCAGCTCTGAGTTTGCTGGAGATTAAAGCTGTATGCATTTTCCAAATATGCAAGGTTACTGTCATCTGCTGCCAGTTGACCCCAGCTCCAAAACTATATGCTATTATTTCTATTGGTAGCTACATAAATGCAGTTATGTGCTCTTCAAGGTGCCTTATCATAACACCAGATAAAGCATAATGGTGGGGCTGCAATCATCACCCACACTTGCATCTTACACAAGATAAAGTACAAGAGCATTTATCAAGGAGGAACCAGAACATAATACTGTGGATCTGTCCATTTGTTGTTGCAGTACGATATGCCTGCACATATAAGATATGTTTTGTTTTTCCTCATCGTGCTTTCAGTTCATGTCGTAGAACAGATGCTATTTTACGTTAAAGGATTGTGCCATTCTCGAATGAAGACTATCATGCACGTCTGTACACTAGTTCCCATTCTATAAAGTCAGGTTTATTCCAAATGGAGAGGTTTGTTCAATAGAGTGCATTTCCTTCAAAATCTCTTCTGTTTTAAATGCAGATTGGCAAAGATATCAGAAAATAAAAAAGTAACTATTAACAGGAATGATTTAAATCTATGAAGCTTATTTTTGTAATATAGGATTATGTGTTGTGATTTAGGATGTGTATTATTATCTGTATATTCAGATAATAATAATAATAATAATAATAATAATAATAATAATAATAAATTCAAATTTATTAACCTGAAAGAGTTGTTTAGACGGACCTTCATGTACCTTACAGCCAAGCAACAATGCACTCTACTTTAAAAACTAACATCTTACTCTACTCACCTTAAAAGAATATCAACCTGACTTTTAATAAACCTTAATAGACACAATACTTCAGAAGAAGCAAGTGGAACTTCAGAAGAGTTCAAGAGCCATTAGAACTGCAGCCAGTAACTCGTAACTCCAGAAAGGACATACGAATTTCAGTACATGAGCAGGTGTGCCTTGAAATGTTTTTGCAGGTCATATTGAGTGTCATAAATTTCCCTATTAGAACTGAACTTAAAAAAGAAATATATGCAAAAATTATAACAAGCCTGACCCTACAATTTGTGTTCTCCTACTAAGACGACAGGCTGAAAAACATTTTCTTCTACTCCACCCATTAAAACATTGAGTGAATGTTAAAGAACATTAACAATCCAGTACTGGTAATGGATTTTTGCAGCCTTTTCCTTGAAATCATCAACAGCAAAATAGGGGGTATTAATGCTAATTCTGACCTACCCAAGGAAACAATTTAGCAGTTAAGGAATAAAGAAGAAATCAGACAGCTCTTTGTCAGCACAAACAGCGGTTCTGACCTACCCAAGGAAACAATTTAGCAGTTAAGGAATAAAGAAGAAATCAGACAGCTCTTTGTCAGCACAAACAGCGGTTCTCCTTTAAACAGCATCGTGCCAAAACAGATGTTCACTATAGGACATGAAAAAGTAGTTCTCTTTAACATGTTTTAAGAAAAACAATTAGTTCCACTCTCTGGTAAGTGGCTAAACATTTTGCATAAAATGTATGATGTATGGGTCAAAAATGATAAAGCTAACTACCTAACAACCTACTAGTACTCTGTACTACAGAGTTAAGTCAAATACAAGTGTATCAGCACCAACAGTAACCGTATCCTCAGTTGCATAAAGCATTAATATCAGCCAACACTTGCAAAGCTTAAAAGAGTATTTGGACTTCTTTTGGTGGAAGCTCACAAGCCACTGTGATGGCTCTGTGTCACTTGTCTCCATTGAGCTCTGCACTGTAGAGTGAGCATGAGCAGAGGGGTGTGCATGCTGCTGTCTTGTTGGGAACTTGAGCCTACTTATTTGCCCTGAAGCAGAGGGCTGTTTACAGACACACACTGGCAAGAGGCCCAGTAAGTCACAGAGAGCACCTTCTGAAAAACAGACAGGACTCCAAGACCACGTCATCACCTTCAGGTCAGGAGAAACAGCAAAGCTATTACTAAACTCCAGTTGTCCCCTAATGTACCATATATCCAGCTTACACACAAATAACCATGCTCAAGGTATTGTTCAAAAGCAGGTTTCTAAATCAAGTGAAAGTATGAGAATGAAATGACTACTGATCCATGCCTATGTAAGCAGCAAGACTGCAACTCTAGGCTTTAGCTAGTGGCAACAAACTTCATGAATCCACCTAACTAGAAAATCCTGTGTCTGCATCACAGTCCCCTTCTCTTTGAGCAGAGAGGAACTCAGGTTCACACTGGAACTGGATATTTCATGATGCCAGAAGAGTCAATCAATAATGCATGCACACTGTCCAAGCACGTATTCCTTCCTTAGCAGTAGTCAACATTAAAGGAGGTATTTCACATATACTCCTTTCTCAACGTGTGCCATTTTTGATTTCCCCCCAAACAATGCCTTGGAAAAGTTTCACTTTTATTAATGCATCTGAAATTAGTATTGATCTTCATCTCAGAACCATCTCCACACTGTCAATTCACACAAACTAAAATGTTATCATTATTTTCATATACCTCTTAACCCAAACGATTCCTGACTTTAGAAACTTAACCTGCAGAGTTGAGGTATTCTACTTGAAATGCTCAGGAACCATGTCTCCTGTATGTACATAAACTGTCTATCCCCATAATACTGACAGCATGAAACACTAAACTCCAGCTTTTTCCCATTGAAAGTTTAACTAAGATAGCACTGTAAAGGAATGCCCTACACACAGTGCAGTGCTGTCTGCTCAGTGTCTCCACCAGTCCATCTTCCCTCATATCCACCAATAAAGATAAGAGAATTAAGCAGCAGCCGTTTTTTATTAGTAAGCATGTGAAACCAGAGTCTTCCTGTCCTTTTCCTGGAAACTAATACCGCACCTTCAAAAGAACACTTATAATCAACAGAACAAACATAAAGGTGGAGCACAAGAAACTTGGGAAAGGTTCTCAAAATGTCAAGACTTGTCAAAAGATATTGTTCTTTAGCCTCAGACACCATAAGCCCACTTCAGACTCTATCCCAAATATCCCCCTGCCTATAACATAAAGCTGGCATGACAAATGGACAATGATTTGACAACTCCATCCCTAATGATCAGAAGTGTAAACTAATATCCACACCATTTTGTTTGGAAACAGTGGGTTTCCAAAGACTTGAAATGGTCATTTTTACTTCATTTTCTCTTTGCACTTTGTAAAAGATATGCTGTGGGAAACAGAGAAGCAGAAGGTGATATTCTCCTTCAGAAAGAAGGCTGTGTAAAATAATACTAAGACCTGTTATACAACCATCTTCAAAAGAGCTTCATACAATACCGAAAAATCTATTGACAGAGCAGCTGTGCCATTTCTTCAGGGGAAAAGTAAGAGTCTAATAAGAATTGGCTGCAGTGCATGTTCAAACTTGAGGTTTTAATGCCTAGAGGTTTAAACAAGATTTACAAGCAATACAATGATTTTTAATGCAGAAGCTGTTTTGGAGAAAAGATGGCCACGCACACAGTCCATCACTAGAGGCTGTTGTGGATCAGGGTGTGGTGTGCAGCCTGTGTTTGTTCGGAGCCCTCACCCGATGTCAATGAGCGGGGGTTTCTCTCGTCCCCTCTTGTAGCACAGGAAGAGCTCGGGGCTCTTGATGCTGCCATGGTTGAGGTTGGCAGGCTGCCCCGTGTAGGTGGTCTCAATGCAGGTGAAGCCCTCGGGCACAGTTTCCCCGGCTGACTTGATGATGACTGCGAGGTCAGTGATGGGTGCCTTGGGCCCACTGGACTTCGTCTCCGAGAGATCTTGTTCCAGAGGGGTGGACTTCTCAGTCAGCCCGGCCACCACGAAGTAGTCAGTCACTCGGTGACCTTTGTCTTCTAGCATGGCTGGACGTGCCTGAAAATAAAAATAAAAAAACACATTATTTGTAACAAAGTACGCTAGCAAGAGTTGCTCTACCTAAAACACTGCAGAACAAGCAGATTGATTGTCCATGTGAGAGGGAATGGATTGTTACTGAAGCCTCAAACATCCTTCATTTGTCACCTGACGATGTCAAAGCTGGAGAAAGCATCAACCCTCTTAAGGCTATACAGCCTGTACAATTGTAAAGGCTCAACTAACAATCGCTGGATTGTCAAACAACGAGGCTAGAGATATTCAGCTAAGTAACATGATACTGGAGATGTGAATCATGGTGGTAGTGTTCGAAAATTCTCCTGAATTCTGTCTTATTTTCCATGGTAGAGCAAACATTCTGCTTCTCGCAGTGAATGCTGAACCCCAGAGCTCAAAACACTCAGAAGCCGTCACTTTTGACTGGCAATTTCGCAGCTGAAAAGCTGGCAGTCTAATCAAGAGGCTCATTTTTAGGTTTCTAATTAGAGCTCTATTAAATGCTACAAATGGTGCATGTATAAAGCAACTGCTTATTATTTACTCTTTTATTTATTGACTGAAGACCGTTCCAGAGAAAAATTACTCAAGAAGATAGTTAATCAACTAGGCAGAACCGCATGCAAATTTCAGAACAGGCTGAAGATGTTCAAAGAAGTCATATGCTATTTTCAGCACAGCTTTGCAACTTTAACACTAACGGCTGGATGAGATTGTGGAATCAATTAGCTACTAGCAACCAAACAAACAAGGTGGGCTGGATGGCTTCCTCTTCATTTTACCCTCTCCTATGTTCTTATGTTAACTTCCCAGCGCATTAGGTGGATTTAAGGTGTTAGCGAGTTTAACCACACAAAAAAAGATTCATCAAAGCAATGCCACCTCCCTGAATAATGTTTGCTTAATTCAGAACACATTTTATCCCCCATTTTGGACACTCTCCAACAGCTCTTAAAAAAGGGCTTTCATCTGAAAATTGTTAACAGTCATTATGGGTCCTCTTCTGGCGGCCTGCAGAGATGGGAGGTTTTCACAGGGTTTCTCTTCAGACATGAAGCTGTCACCATGCACACAAACTTTATGCTGTCACACGGAGAACTTCATGATCTCCAGGTCTATATTCTAACACCTCATGAAACAGGTCTACAGCATTTCATTACTTTTCTTTTCCCCAGAATTTCTCTTCAGTAACACTAACCACGTGAGGGCTGGTATCTGTTCCAAAAAAATGTTGCCTTTCACGTATCTAGCAAGGATGTTTATAAGGTTCTACTATATAAAATGGGTGATAGACTTGACTCCTTCAACTTTAACAGCCCAGAAGCAAAGGTTTGGGACAAATATGAGAGAGTTGACTTGAATAGTGAACGGCTACAGAGTAAAAAACTTCAAAGACTGACCAAAGCCTTGTACAACCCATTTCACATTTCACAAGTTTTATTTAAAAAAAAATCTGTAGGCCATATTACCGAGATACAAAAGAAGCAAACAGATTTTCTTTTGGTGGCACTCAAAGTTCAGGGGCTCTTTAGGTTGAACCCAAATGAAAAAACGAAAATGCTTTCACAGCAGAGGAGAGTGTGCTGGAAAATGAAAGGAAAGCTAAAGCAAACATGCATGCTGACAACAAATTCAAAGTTCACAGGCAGACAAAGCAGGAACCGATGCTCCATTTGACCACAGAAACAGCTTTCGACCGCTTTGTGTTTTCTTAAACCACGTTCAGATTTAGACTGAAGATTTCATATGTGGAAGGGACCACTGATCTCCGGAAAGGACTGCCAATTCCTTTTCTTTTGAAAAGCGGGACCCCCACTCCCCATGGCCTGCTCTTTCATCTCAAGTACCCCCTCCCCCCCCCCAGAAGGCAGTGAAAACATACCCAGCCATTAAACAAAGCATTCCTTCTTTCAATTAGTGGTACTTGTAAAAGAAGAGCTTCTCCCTTCGTCAGAAACTGGAAATGCTATACAGTTTAATTTTTTTTATTGAAGACTGTGGTACTTTGCTCTACTTGAAACCACAAATTACAAAACACTACAAGGCAAACACTGCAGAGAAAGGCAGAGAGCAAGGTGTAAAAGAGTCTTTTTTTTTTGCCAGGCACAAAGAACAGCACAGCAATTTTTAATTAGGGGGTAATCTAAAATCCAGAAATGAACAAAAAAGTCCCCAATACTCAAAAATACCACCAAATATAATGACACAAAAGGCATTTACTGGAAGACTGGTCACAGCTGAGAATTGGAGACACATTTTTACGCAAAGGGTTCTGGGTCTAAAGAATAACAGAACAAACATAACTCCTCTTGTACAGTGGTAAGGGTAAATGAAATAATATTACACCTGTTTGGTTGTGCAGTCCATGTAGTGATGGACATATATACAGTATGTATTAATCAAGAATAGTAAATACAATGTGTAATACACAGAGACCGAGATTGAATAGTAGAGATTCTATTTTGAAGTGTGGCAGTCTGGTTGAAAGCCACAGAGTGAATAAGGTTTGAGTTGCCAAGACAACCTCCTTTCTAATGTTCCAGTTATTTTTGTGACGCAGTAAACACTCAGTCAGGAAAATGACTCATGTTATGTCATCTCCGTACTGAATGTTTCACAAGTTCAAAAAAACCTGTGCCAGCATGAAATTAAAAAAATCCTTTTCAGTTGTCCATACATTTCTATGCAGTTCGTAAAAGGTGAAACATTAGGGCTAAACAGAAAATTAAAAGAAAATCTTGGCGTATATGTCAAACTGACATTCAACAGACAGCAGCAGTACAGGTGTACCCTGTATGACAGATTTGTATGGCAGTTTTGAGTTTTAACAAACATCCAGAGCTTTTTCTCACAATGAATGCGAAGTTTGGCTCAGTTCCAAGTGATGGGATGATGTCTTCTTTCTGGAATCTGATGTAGGAACTTAATGCTGCAAGAAATTCAATTACAGAATCTGGTAGTGGCGGAACAAGATTTGAACAGAGCAAGGAACAGTATTCATGAGGACAGAGCAGTAAAATTGTGGGTAGCTGTTAGCTCTGGAATGACAACAGTTGTGGCTTTAAATCTCAGATGGGGGTCGCTGCAGTTGTATTCTTGAACAAGGTATTTTTCACATGTTTCCCTAGCAAACCCTGCTGTTTAAATGGGTAGAAAGATATTTAAAAAAACAGCTTATTGTAATCTTCGGAATCAATGAGAGAGAGTGTCGGCAAAATACATTAAGATTAATAATGGTCTCTTTCTGATATTTGTGTTGTGCAAACAGCAGGAGGCTATCGAAGGGCTGTGATAATTTTGTTGAGTTGCAGGAAGTTAAAATCAGAAACAACAAATTCACCCATGTTCATTGCCTCCACACACACATTCCAAGTGGAAAGCAGACAAAAATATAATCATATGCATTGATAAGTACAAAAAAACCTATGAAAAACACTTCTCACATAGCATTCTAGAGTACATGACAAAAATCTAGATCACTGCATTATGGAATTACTAACGGTTACAGGGATTATTTTGACCAGTGGCTTCTATGAGCCATGGACATAGGCAATCCTTTTCATAATGAATGTCTGTTCTCACCTTTAACTGCAATAATCAATAAAAAAAAATATAATCGCCCCTTAGATTTTTACAGCCCTTTTTATTCCAAAGGATCCTACAGTGCTTTATATATACGAGGAAACTCTTCATCCGACTCCATCCTGAAGGACAACACCAGTCTTGGTGACAAAGATCAGAAAACAAACTGTGAGAAATTACTCCACCAATTGAAATGAGGGGAAAATGCAGTAAGGTAGGTCAGATTGTACCAGCCCAAAGAGGAATTTAGCCTGGACACCAGGGTTAATACCCCACTTGTACAAGCGATACCATGGCGTGTTTAATGGCAAGTAGTCAGGATGTTGGTTTAATGTCTCATCTGCAGAAAGGTGCCTCCTACAGTACACCAGACTGGGGCACTGGAGTGCAGATTCTGGTCTAGAAGATTAATACATACTAGTCCACACCACTTACACCACTTACTCACAGCAGCACCCTGATTCTCGCGACAAGATTAGGTGACAGGGTGGTATAAAGCTGCTGCAGAGTTAAATATTACACTTTCTGAATTTTAACTTAAAACAACAAAAAACGGTTTTGCCATAACCTTTGTTTTCACTGCGATTAATACCGTGTACACAAAATAAAATCTCACACTGTTGGAAATGTTCCAAAATAATACCCATGACTTGTTCAAGAATGCTGGTCAAACCTATCTGACCAAGGGCATGTCCTATAAAAGCAGGACACTACTCAATGCGTACTTAATGGACTCATAATTGCCTTATATCTTATTTCCATACTGTATCTCAGCACGTATCATGGTAATAACCTCTTAGCATTTGCAAAGATGCAATTTCAAATAAATTAAATGACTAGGCTTTACCTGATTTCTTACATTTCTTATTTATTTGTTTGATGCCTTTATCCAAAATAACTTATATTTCTATTTATTTCTGCAGATGGGCATTTTAGTGAAGCAATATGAAGCTCTTTGCTCCTGCTGTAGGATTTGAACCCACAACCTTCCAGTTATGAGGGCAGAGCTCTAATCACTGCTCCACACTGCTGTGCCTATTGTCATTTAATCCATGAAGAGTTCAAATAAAATTCCAAAACATTTCCGTCAATTAATCATATACAATCATCTCGGTGGACAATCTATTGATCTTTCATAAATTGAAAACTTTCCTTGTCGAGGTAATCTCCATCACTTGCCATATCATTTAGTTACGTCAGGGTGTTTTTATATGTTTTCACTAATGGCTGAATTGACCAGGGATTACCATAACCAACAGCAGAAAACAGCTTCTTACTGGAGCAGTGTCAGTGCCAACAGTCGCACCGTAGATCTGTACCTTGAGTAGATAAAGACACACATTGTGTTTTTTCTGTACATAGTGTTTGTGTGTAGTAAAGAAAGAAGCAAATCTGAACTAAGAAAAAAAAATGGTCTGGTCTGTTCCGTTTTAAAACAACCAGTCATTGCGACATCACCTAAAGAGAGGAGATGGAAATGAAAACACTCAGACCTCAAAGAAAAAACCTGCAACTCCCAAGCCTAGTGCCCAACTCCCAATAAGGTAACCCCCACCTTCTAAAAAAGGACCTGAGCCTTTACTTACTGGAATTTCCTTGCAAAGAAGACAAGACAAAGACAGAATTATAGCAACAATATTCAATTTTTTTTACTGAATGAACATACCATTCAGCTAAACAAAGAAGGAAAAATGGATTAAGTCAAAATACCAAAAAGAATGGTAATCAAATAAAAGGCCCCAGAGGGTAATACCACAGTTTTCCAGCATTTAGGCAAAGAAAACCCTTACTTAACTCTGAGTGCATGCCTCATCCAAGATCTAAGCCTGCAACAAAAGGAGGGAAAGATCCAAATGATTCCAAATCTTCTGTCCGGCAAAGATAACTTCCTCCATCTTGAAATTGAAGAACAGCATACTGAGAGCTTTCCCAAAGTCTAATACTTTCAGCGACGAGCTGAAACAAGTTACTTTTTTTATTTACAGGGAGAACACATCTATGTTCACTGAAACTGGTTCATGGCCATAATTATATACCCTACTTGGTTTACAGAAGAGCCGCATCTGATGACACGCTGCCACAAAGTAATTAGTGGTGCTGTACTTGTGTTTAATAACAAAGAGTCTCAACATGCAATGGCCAGAGAAGGTTTCATTTCATGACAGAAACACAGAAGACAGAACTTTCATTTACTGTTCAGACTCGGCTGGTTTCCTAACCTTTGATGTTTCAGAAATTAAAAAAAAAAGCTGTACAGGACTTGGATATCCAAAGAATCCTTTGGCGCTGTTTATTTGCTGCTGAGCACAGATTCAGTATGAGGCACTGGAAAGTTATTTATCATAGTTCCAACTGATCCAGCCTTTTTAAATGCTGATGCTACACACAATGACTCTCACTCACACTTTACTTCAAACGGTTAAAAGACAACACTTATTAAGTCTACAGAGACTGTGTAGAACCACATAACACCACAAGTAATATTTTTCAAATGCAGAGGTCTTTCAAACTAGTATTTCTTGTCTCGTGACTGCGTTTGATATGTTATAAAAAGGTTGCCTCCTTTTTTATAAGGCCAACAATCATTTTAACAACTGTTTATTCAGTCCTATGCCACTACAATCTCACATTAAATTTTTATGATCCCACAATCAATGGTTTTGAATTTTAAAATAAAACCTTTTTTGGTTCATGCTTGACTATGAAATATTTATCAGACAGAAAACATTAAAATGGAACAACACAAGACAGCCTTTTGTTTGTGAACAGAAAAATATGATGATTGTTTTCATATAAACAGGGACACAGCAATGTCTGGGTTTTGCTTTTAACTTTAACTATGACATTCCTTGGGAAACCTGAGCACTGTATAGAAATGTTGAAAAATAACATGGCACTTCATACGGACCCACTCTGATTTTTACGTGAGTAAATGAAAATTCTCTCAGCGGGGACAGAATCATCTACCCCGTGTCGTTTCCTAAAACTGTAAACACTCACAAGCCTGTTTCTGGGCTTTAGAGCACATGGGTTTTTTTTCCAGTGCACAAAAGGCAGTGCTGTAGACCGCATGTACAACACACTTTTCCCAAAACTTTAAGTAAAGGAATAGACTGCACTTATCTGGAAAATGCAACACTTCCTCAGAGAAACAACCAGCCAGTTACAGCACTGATGTCACTGCTCCTGCAATGTGTCTGCAGTATCCAAGTGACATTTTCACAGCACTGGTCTGAACACTGAGCTGTGGGTGTGTTGACATACTGTATTTTGTTGCCTGGAAAAGCAAAAGATTAATAAATAGAAAATAGAAAATTTTATATGCTTCTTTCACAGCATTTTAAACTAAGCTCAAGATTCTTTTTTGAATTTGGGACATTTTGAATTAAGAAGGAGGTATTCTATTCACCTCCTTTTTAATAATTATTCATTGCATTCATATAGCACTTTTAATCCTAAAGGATCTTAGAGTGCTTTGAATGGAGGGAACCATGTTCATCCATCAGTGAAGAGGAGCAGCCACCTGAGTGACAGCTATCATGGGCCAGCAGCCCCAATAAACAGCACACAAGGTGGATTAGTGGGAAACCGCTATACCAGTCGAAGTAAGACTGAACCAGTTTGTGCAAGCCTGGAGTGGAATTTAGTCACGAAACCAGGATTTCCAGACTTAATCTTACAAACAGGAGCAGGGGGATCTTAAATGACCAAGCAGTCAGTTTTCTACTGGTCCACCAACAGTTTTCAGCAATAAACTTTTACGTAAAGGCTTCCTATTCTACTACTGACCAGGTCCAACCTTGCTTAGCTTCTAAGATGTGATGAAATCTCACTACAAACTGAACTCGTTTTTTTTTTTCTCATTTACTCCATTTTTAATAACCTAGGTGAGAGATAAGAACGTTGCATAGCCATGGTTGACTTCAATGACTGTCAAATAGGAAGAAAAACTCTCCTTGACTCATCCAGAAAAGTCACAGGCTCCAAGCACAGACATACTCTGTACTCCAGGTGTTGCTAGCTTGAACCTGAATCATGACATTAACTGACTGCAAGTGTTCTCAGTTAAACAAAAGAAGAATAAGCAACATGAAGAGGATATTCAGCCCATCTAGTCCATTTGACAGCTCGTAGTTAATTGATCCCAGGATTCCATCAAGTCAATGATTGAAAGACATCAGGGTATAAGCTTCAATAATATGCCTGGGTTCCTTGCTCCATACTCCAAGATAGAAACCGCAGGCATATTTATCAATCAAAGAAGATCAGGTCGGCCAAGAAAAACTTCTGCAGCTGATGAAATGATCAGAAATGTCAAGGAAAACCCTAAATTAACTGTCAGTGAAATCAAAATCGATAAAGTGATCAAAATCCACAGTTTTGTCTGAAATACAAAGGCAGGACCATATCAGCACCATATCAGCACCATGAGAAAACTTGTCACAAGACAAGCCAGAGCAGAAAATGTAGTACAAAGATGAGCCAGGAGAGCTTTGGACCGACCAATGTTTTAAGGATGAGAGAGGAATGGTTAAAATGTGTAGAGAAAGAAAGGAATTGCAGATGTTCGAAAGAGCCCCACCTCATCTGTAAAGCAAGGTGATTGAGATGTCATGGCCTCAACGTGCATGGATGACTCTGGAACCTGTCTTTATTGATGATATCTAACCATCACACCAGCAGTAGAATAAATTCTGAACTTTACAGAAACATTATGTCTGTTTATGCAGATGAAAATAGTTGCATACCTCGTACTTATGCAGCACGGTGAAACACCACCCGATAACAATGACCCAAAACAACCACAGCAACCAAGGAGTTCACTGTCTTAAAAAAGTGGAAAATCTCAAATCCAATCTGAAAAGAGTTTGGTGAGATCAATGGGTCAAGGACCTTATGCAACCACATACTCCTTTTACACGCTGAAATGTACTTATTGTGAATATGTTCCAATACTTATGGTAAACTGAAATATTGGGTTGAATACAAACTACAGTTTTGTATTAATATGAATAAATACACAATGTCTGGCAAATGTATTTTAATCACACGATGTATACATTTGTTCTTCACATCTTTATTCAAAAACTGAATGCTCAAACTGAAGACTTCTAAGGGCAAGATAAGCTGCAGTAACTAGCTGAAACTAAAGAGAAAAAAAAACTGAACCACATCTGAATAGATCAGTATTCAGAGTTTTGAAATCAATATATCCTGGAAGTATCTTTGAAAGCAATTACAGCCGCAGTCTTTTTGGGTAAGTGTTTGCCAACTTTGCATACCGGCTTGATGAAATGCTTGCCAATTCTTCTTAGCAGATTAGTTCAATCTCTCTTGCTGGGAGATCACTTCTGAAGATTAGTTTACACGTCTTTCCACAAATTGCCAACAGGGTTCAAGTCAGGACTTTGACTAGTCCATTCACTTTCTTATTCTTAAACCACTTACTTCAATGTAGCTTAGGCCTTGGGGCTTTAAGTCACTGTTCTGCTGAAGGGTTAACTTTTCTACCAGTTTTAAGTCTGAAGCAGGTTTTCCTTTAAAATTTTCCAGTGTGTAGCTTTAGCCGTGTTCCCATCGGTCTTGACAAATTTCCCAGTCCTCGCTGAGGAGAAGCAGAATTATAACATAATGCTGCATCACCATGCAGAAGGGATAGTGTTGACTGAGTGATGCATTATGTTGAGGTTAAGTCAGATGTAATGCTTTGTCTTTAGACCAAAAAGGTCCAATTTTGTCTTATCTGACATCAAAACCTTTTTCCATGTTTGCGGTTTTCACTGTGGAATTTAGTTACGAGCTCCATAGGGGATTTGAGATGTTTTTTCCAGCTTCTTGCAAGTCCCCTTTGTGGAGTCACTGGAATATTCCAGTAATCAGTGACTCTTTCAAAGTCAGCACTGGCCCGACAGTGGCCTCACTAACTGGCTTCCTCCCTGCATGGCTGCTCAGTTTGAAGGGACAGCTTATTCTAGGCAGTACCTAGGTGCCTTCCATTTCGTAACGATGAATTTAACCATACTCAAAGAGATATGGAGGGTCTCTGAAATGTTTTTATACCCTTCTCCTGATCTCTGCCTTTATACAACTTTATCCCCAAGTGGTTATAAAAAGCTCCTTGGTCTCCATGGTTAAACCCTTGCACTTACAGACATAGGTGCGTTATTCTGAATTAATGTGAACCCTTATTATTGCAAACAGACAAACTAAGTGTATGACTCGATACTGTAATTTTGTGCACCTAAATTCAATTAGATTTCCTACACCCAAGTGTTTAAATCCTTTTCCCACTCTTCTTTCTGTGTAATAGCAAATTTCTTTGTAGATAACAAATTCAATAATATAATTGCTACCTGAAAATGTTAAGACCGCAAGCTTTAAAGCAACAAAATGTGAAACTCTGCCAGGGTCCAAATACTTTTTGAAAGGCACTTATTGCAAGGCACTGCATGCATGGAATTACCTTGAACAATGATATTGTAGTTAGAATTAATATTAGCATTAATATTAATCTCATGATCACAGATTGATTTTTAATGTCTTGATAGTAAAGCAAAAATAACCGTTTTGACTTTACTGTCCCAATAAATGAAGGTTACTGTGTAGTCAGTAAATAATTTTAATTTGTTCAGTTTCACTGTAGATCACAGAATTGTACAGGAAACCTTGCACTATTTCATTTATATATTTTTTTTATTTCTATAGTGCTAATTGCAAAGTAACTGGTGCAGAGGATTAATTCAAGCCTCTACCTACAGTTACAATTCTCTTCAAGTGTCATGTTAAATGTGGCTGAAATTAGATTTCTTTTAAGGACATTACAGCAATGTTATACTTGGGTTGAAGACAGTTTGATCATCATAAACATTGCAGAGCAGGTGTGTTGACACATTCATATAAAACTGTCTCTGCCATTTCTAAGACTTTCTAATACATGCAGCTCATCAAGTTAAAGTCTTGTTGACAAGCACAGTTACTATATTGAATTTCTGAGTAGGTGCCTTACTCTTCTTTAATTCACCCATTTAAATTATTGGGTGGATGTGCTTGAGTGAATGGAAAAAAATCATGATTTCCCAGCCCAGCCTCACATACAGTCTTAGTTTGCATCAAAGAAACTTTCAAAACATCCCAACATTCTGTTTGACAAATGTGTGTATATTCATGTAAATTTGCGAGATGCATATGCAGCTTCTGCCATGCTTCATAATCCTCCACATTTGGTATAACCTGCAAATATAACTAAATTACTAATTATACCAGAACATAGTTTACTGATATAAATTAAGAGGAGCAGTGGTCCAAATACAGATCCCTGTGGTATTCCACTAATGTACTTATTTTTCTCCATTACTCGGGTCTCAATGCTTTACCTCGAATGCATTTTACCTGCAATCCGACAGCTAGTCCATTATGGGCAGTCTTACCAGAGCTTCTGAAACTCTAAATTTATTATATACTGTAGTATGCTCTACATTATACATTGTATCCATTACTGCTGTCAGGTTAGTTAAGCAATATCTGGCTTCTTAAGTTGATTAAATCCTACTGTGAGACTTTGTCTTTGTTCAACCTGAGTCATGCCGGTTTCTCCCTTAGCTATGTCACTTACTGTACATCATCTAAACTTTATCCATTTATATTTCTTTAGTATTCCCTATACAGTTTTTTTGTCACAAAAACTGAAAAACTGCTGCAATCTATTGTACTAACCTTCTGTTATATACATATATCCACTGTACTTTTTGATATGTATACCAACTCTTCAATCTTTCCTAGGCCCTTAAATCAATGATGACTTATCACCCAGTTACCAGTTTTGTTAACCAAACAATTCAATTCCTTAGTGGCAGCAATGAAAGAACCTCTGTTCTTTAACACAAAGCAAAAACTGTAACATTCACTTCAAATACACAGGATTTAGCGGTCATGTACATCAAATTAATAATATTGAATAAGCAAATCCCATTACAAATTAAAGGAAGACACACATTTTAAAAACACTTTTCAGCATCCACTTAAAACATGCATTATTGCTACCCTTTACAAAATAAATGATGCTTACACAAACAGTTCTGTTTCTACTTTGTTTTTATAATACTTACATTATCCTTACTTATTCAAGATCTAGTAAGATTATTCAGTATGTATTCCAGTCAGTATGATCTTTATATGTTTCTGTGTAATTTCTTTAACAAGCTGACAGAAAGTCTTGCTTTCCCTGAAACAGTCTTGGGTTGAGAACCAAGGGGTCAAGTTGCCAGAGTCAGCCTCCACAGCAGCTGACAGCATCCTGATGGACTTTAGAAAGCTAAAGTGTCTTGCACTTTCTATAAAGCCACAGCTTTCAGAAACAAAAGACTTGCCCTTGATTCTAAGAAAAGGCACGCTATATAGATTTCCACTGTCTATCCCGGGGACAAATATTGCTAAAACCACTCATTTCTTGGTACAAGTACTGAAATGTTCATTTGTGGATTTTATCTGAGGACATAATTTACATTAATATATATTTCTATATTTTTTTACTATGTATTAGTGTCAGTGTATTTTCTACCATGAAATATGCATGTCTGATATTGTCCAACCTTGATTTACATTAATTTACCTTTGTTCTTCAGAAGAAAGAGCTTGCGTTTTGAGGTACAGTAATGATCCTAAGTATATCTTGTCACAGCAGACTGCAATTCCCCTGATCTGTACAATGCAGCCAGTGATCTCACCTTTTTCCCATCTCAAAAGACAAGATTTTGCTTCCAACGGGAGAAAAAAAAATATCTTCTGACCACCATAGAGAAGTCAACACTTGTGTCTATTTGTCACGGCATCATTTCACAGAGACTTCCCCGCTAGCACAGTTAAAGCAGGCCTTTCCTGATCTAGATGTAAATTGCTGGATATGAGTCACGAACAGCTCTTGACAGGTTTTGCATTTGAATGGAAGTCAGGCATTCTTGGGAAAAGAGCATGTAAAAGAAGTCCCCTGAACTTGGGGAAAAAAAAGGCTCTGACTGCAAAGGGGAAGACTGCTCTCCTATCAACCACAATAAATTACAAAAACCTTTACACCATGCACCTTTACAAGAAAAAGAAGTTGCCCAGTTCCTCAGCACAAACTAATAAAGCTGCAGCGAGTTTAGTGCTGGGCATCACAGTGGAAACTGCTGCTGCCTCACTGCTCTTGGATCCTGGGCTGTGACCGGGATGGGGGGCTTCTGTGTGGAGTTTGCATGTTCTCCCATGGCTCTGGGGGTTTTTGCAGGGTACTCTCACAGGGGACAAGATAGATGAAGCTGCGTCTCCTCCCCTTGCTCGCGTTAGTGCATGTGTGCCCTGCGACAGACTGGTGTGGCACCCGAGATGTGTGTGAGTGGAACTGACTGGCGTGCTAGCGCAGCTGTCCCTGCGCCCTGTGAGAGACTGGCATCTCGCCCAGGGTGTATCTTACCTTGTGCCCACTGTCTGCCTGGTTAGGCAGACTTTGAAAAGGAGTGGACACATGAATGTTTAGTGGTAAGAACACAGGAAAGAGTGTGTGTGCTGGTCCAACTATGGGTCCTGTTCTATTACCTGCATTAAGATTTAAACACTATACACAAAGAGTCCGGGAGAATTAAGTTGTACAGTAGAAAAGTAAAAACATTCATTTAATCTTTTACTGTGCTTTGGACAGTGGTTTTAAAACCTATGGAGGAATGTCTGTTATAACACTGACCCTTGAAATGGAAATGTGCTTCTTTTTTTTTTGCTAAAAACCTACAGGAGCAATAACAATTTTTTCCTCTTCTTATAATTAAAAAAATAATAATCTACATTTCCTTTTAAGCTCCTGAGAAAAAACGCTGTATATGTACACATCTATATGGGAAAATGCTATTACCTATCTGATTCTGAGACAAACTAAAACTGGAAAGATGAATTTCACAGGTCGGTTGCAAAAGCGCTGATTAATCGTACAGAGGTGAGAAATTCTCAGAAGAATACAGCAATAGGTCTCTCTCCCCAGCGAGTCAAGTGCTTATCAATGGAGATGACAAATGTTTCTTTTAACTGGTGAACCACAGGCAGTGAGTCATTTTTGAGACTATTCAGTATTCCTTACAGAAAAGGACTAGCTTAAAAGTTAAAACTGCAAAACGGGTTAGCGAAAGACAATGGCTACAAGCACCACATCCTCTTTAACCGTTCGGTGATGTGCCGTGGTTACAAACAGATAAACAAACTCAAAGTCTGTGTAATGGAGCTCTTACAATGGTGTAATATGTGAGTGATGATGTGAGCGCCTCTTCAATTGCACTGATAGTGTGCAGGATGTGATTTGGTCCTTCTCTCGATTGAGCTAAGAGAAATACACTAATACATCAATCATACTCAAAACCTGAGATACATACTGTACAATACCTCCCCCACATATTAGGCAAAGCCTGTCCTCAAATGTGCAAAAACTGCATGCTTCTACCTTGACGTCAGGAGGCAAGCCTGATTACTATAAGCCCCACACTGTGAAGCACGTTATAGTGAAAAATCAAGCGTTTCTTTGCCAACACAGATGCTTTGGGATACAATATGTAGAACACCAAATTGTAAGCATCTTTGAAACAGCTGGTTCAAGATTCCTGAAGTTGGGTATGACGCGCCATAACCCAACAGCAGGGCCGGAACTTGGCGTCACGATACAGGACTTGAAGCAGAAAGTGAAATATGCAACACTGAAACAAAAACTTTTCTTTTCAGATTTCTAAGAAAACACCATTTCTTGAGACTCTTGATTCTGTGAAGTGATCATCATCAGCCACAAAACCACAAAGCTACAGCAAAGCAAAAACCTGACTCTGGTGCTTTAACGGTTTTAATTGTATTGTTCAATTGTGCATTCTTGCCTTGCAGCACTGGGGCCCTGGGTTCAATTTTACATATAGCCAGCAGCTACTGTATATCACCCTGCAACTGACAACTGGTAACCCACTGAATACGGTCAGGACCTGGATGGGAGACCTCCTGGGAAAGCTAAGGTTGCTGCAGGAAGAGGTGTTAGTGGGACCAGTAGGGGCCTCTCACCCTATGCTGTCTACATCAGGGATGTGACAGGGATACTATACTGTTAAAATGTGGTCCTTCGGATGAGATGTAAAACAGGTCCCAACTCTGTGGTCCTAGGGCGTTTTTAAAAAAGAATAGGAGTATTACACTGGTGTTCTGGCCAAATTATCTCCTGACCTCCTAATCATAGCCTCATAATAATCCCCATCTATGAATTGGCTTCATCACTCTGTTCTCCTCCCCACTGATAGCTGATGAGTGGTGATCATACTGGTGCACTATGGCTGTCGTCGCATCATCCAGGAGGTGGTAAAGCAGAGTCCCCATTTCCTGTAAAGCACTTTGAGTGGAGTGGCCAGAAAAGCACAATATTAGTGTAAACAATTATTATTAAATATGGGGTGCTATCGCCATGGAGTTTGTATCTCCTTCACATCGGTTTCCTCCAGTTTTCTTCCACAGACCAAAAACATACTGGTAGGTTAATTGGCTTATGGGAAAACTGGCCCTGGTATAAGTGTGTGTGTCTGCCCTACAACGGACTGGTGTCCCACCCAGGGTGTATTCTGCCTTGCACCCATTGCTTACTGGAATAGGCTCTGGCTAACTCACAAACCTGGATTGGATAAAGCAGTTAGATAATGGATGGATTATAGGGTGGATACATGTTTTCTTTGGGTGAATAAACACAGATGCTTCATCCAAGTTGTTCAGTATCATGAAACAACAGCACTGAAGCGAGTTTAGTAGTAGTCTGTTTAACAATTTACTGCTCATGCAGGAAACAGTCAGTGACTTATTATATTAACTCTCAGGCTTGGTTTATATCGTTGGCAATTCCCTGTTGTTAAATAACACATCACATTTCCTCTGAACTGCATAATTCCTGTTGTCGTTTCCACTTCAATTATAAAGAGCCCATCTGACTTCGTGTGCCCGGAGAATCATCTTGAGAAAATGAGGTAAATGAGTAGGATAACAAAGCAGAAGCACTTCTGTGCTATTCTTTGTACACCCGGATAATTTATCTGACATTTCTATACACCATTACTGCACCAACCAATCACACATTTCTATCACATCAGTTTACTGCTCCCTGTACGAACATACAAGAGAAGTCGGAGAATGAGATGACTAAAATTATTTAAGAGCCAAAGAAAACAAATCCCAAGTGGCACATGATCTCAAAACACTACTCAATCTTGAGTAGATATTTTCCAATATTTGACAAACAAAGGATCAGTTATGCTTCACCCATTACCAGGGCAGGCTGATATCAAAGCTTCTCCACTACAAGCAGGATACACAGTAAACAAAACCAACATTAGAGTGCAGTAGTTTTTATATATTTTATGTTTGCATGCTTGACTGCAAGTTTGATGTTTGAGTTTTACTGCAAGTCGAGCAAAAGGATCAATACTGAAATCCTTTTCACATACAATAAAAAAGCAATCTAAAACACTCTAAGGAAAGGATAAAGATGAACTAGCATCCTGTTTCATAAGCCTTTTGCCTAAAACCACTGTATTATCTCGACAGGAATCACCTTACTTTCTGTGATCTTTGGTAATTCCCTTTATGTCAATAAAACTGGTTTGCTGTTATGTTGTAGCACAGGCTAATCTGTAAAATGGAATCAGGAATGCAGTACAACTGATAGAATGACCAGAGGATGTACCCTCAACATCCTTAAGGATCAGCGAACAGCATACAGTGTATCTATAGCATCCAATTCAATGACAGAAACTATACCAACTGATTCAGACACATTTCCATCTGTATACTGTACTTGAGCAAAAAACAATGTTCTGCCTCCTAATTTGGTCCCTAAAAAAATCCTTATCAACACTGAAAAACCTGCTACTCAAGGTCATCTTATATTACAAAATACACTTGAAATTTGTTAAACTTAGTAATTTAGCGAACTTCATAATACTGAATAAGGCCATCCATGCAACCTTACTCAGTGAGCTCAATCAGCTCTCATATAATGTTACTCCCTCAGTGTCACTACTTTAATTTTTAACTTGAACACAAGGGGAAGGTGAAAAAAGTGAGAAAAAAGGCACTTTCTTCCTTTTGGAGGAGGTTTTATTTGAACTTGAGTTAATTCAGAACTCAAGCACTAGAGTAGACAAAGTGGATCGTAAGACTGAACAATGGCCAGGGGTAAGAGTAATGAAGAAATAATTTAAGGTTGTAAGAAACAGCCATTTAGTATGTCCACTCTCCAGCATTTCACTTGGTACAATAGGTCAACCCCCCCTCTCCTTTGAACACACAAAAATAAATCTCTTTATGGGGATTCACTGAAACCCTTTCATCAGTCAACAGGTTTAACCACTTCCAATACATCATTAGCATTCAAAGATTGTGGAAGACGGTCACCAGGCACTGTAGAATATTAGCTTATAAATCTTAACCTCACATGTGTCACAGAAAATCACTACTACATTTCTGAGTACCATTTTCAGGGAAAGACTAGGGAGTGTTCCATGTAATTCCATAATATCAGAACTAGAAACCACAACAGATAAAGGCCTTTTGTCTTATTGTTACAAATCAGTCATAGAGCAAGGCAAAAGATGCTGAATTGTAATTCCCCGTTTTGAAAGCCACCATTACCACAAGATAGGCAAATATCTATGTGTATCGGATGGTTTATTTTAAATTGTGCCTTAGATGCAGTATTGGTTTGGATATAAAGTTTTCTATTCTTTGTCACACAAAAATAACTTTTAGTCCAAAGATTCCTTTGAAATATGACCTACTGTGACATATTAAAGAGGGAGATAAAAACAAATTCATAGAAGTAGTGTCAGCTGACTAGCTCTCACAGGATGTCACCCGACAGCAATACAGAAAGCAGTAAGAAATGGAGCTGCAGAGTTCATAGGACAACCCCAAGTGTGAGGAGGAAAGGGTATCTGCTTTGATTATAAGTTCTATGGTTTTATGGACAGATTAGGCAATGTAATCAGAGGGTTAAGTTGAACTGTGTGGAATAAAAATTATGACTTGTGCGATAAATGGAGGAGTACTGTGAGCCACATTGCAGAAGCAAATGTTCCTGAGTACTATTATAGATTGTTGACAATATTACTGTATATGATTTATAATATTAACAAGCTTACTTTGAAGCCTTTGGGACAGCAAGCGTAGCGTTTGAAAATAAAAGAACCACAAATACAGTCGAACTATTGGAATAGAAATACTGAAAAAACAGAGAACGCGAATGTGGGGAAGGCTGGTGATGTGAGCTCTGCACAGCATGGTAAGGAAGAGAATCAGACAGCAGACCCACAGCCCCGCAGGAAAGTCACAAGATTCTCCTGCTCCTCACGCATGACCTTTAGTCAGACAACTGTCAACCAAAGCCGAATCCCCATTTTCTGAAGGAAATCAACTGGACTCGCAGTGGGAAACACTCCTCATTACAAACCAGCCAGCCCCAAAGGAGATTGTAATGTTTCCTACTGGTATATGAAAAGAAAGTCCATTAAAAATTAGGTGAATGAAAGGTTGAACAACTCCTAGCTAATGGCCTCATGTCTGCTTGTTCCAGGCTGGTAAGATTTTCATCAGACTAGAGTACTTCCTCCTCCAGAGTAGCACACTTATTCTCAACACTGAATCTCACAATACACACTGGTACTGCGCACTGTATCCAAACATAAATCCTACTATTATATTATATTCACAATCATGATGAATAACATGGCCTACATGTGTTCGCACTCATTATTTTCTACTGCTATGAAGAGAAGACACATTTTAGCACACTTATCAGCAAAATCTTTAGCACATTTGTGTTTTGACATTATGCCTAAAACTTATGACTCACTACAACTTCACAGATGTTCCTGGGGAAGAATTTCTTAACCGTATACATTTAGCCCCTTAGAAAAAATATTTGACTATTCATCCCTTAGTTATGGATGAACAAGCCTGGCCGCACTTCAGTCAGGAGTCGGCTTAGTAGAACAAGACTGAGGCTGCCACTGTTAAAATCGAATTATATCTGTATGGACTGACCCATATATTCCATATATCCATGTATTTCTTTGGATACACTCATATTTGACTGAAAACAGGGGTCAGGCGGT
Organism: Lepisosteus oculatus; assembly: GCF_040954835.1. Lineage (NCBI taxonomy): Eukaryota > Metazoa > Chordata > Actinopteri > Semionotiformes > Lepisosteidae > Lepisosteus > Lepisosteus oculatus. The sequence continues at coordinate 33,923,400 of NC_090696.1, read as the reverse complement.
TTTCAAAACTCTTTACACTATACTCTAAAGATGCTAAAGCTAACTTTTTTCAGAAGTGGACAATCTTGTTTAAGTCTGTTCAATGATACCTCAATATTTCTAATACATGCGTACCATGTATACGCAGAACTTACAAACACCATGATCCTTTCAAACTCCGTCAGGCTACTCCACTGAATTGATTATTTGTCTTTCAATAGAGAATTCCGTAACGTATCCTGTTAAGAAAGTATTCAGAAACCCTAGATTAATCTGATCTCAGTACATGGCCTTCCAGAACACGCACAGGAGTAAAACAAAATCATTTGTCTGCTTGGTCTATGAGCATCAGATGTGATTCTGAAGAACAGAAGGCAGGGGATAGACTACAGCTGTGCACAAGATGTACTGTAGTAGCAGACTCAGTCCCCAATGTCTTCTTAAAGCAAGTGCGGTACAAAACCTACAGTCTAAGTGCTACAAAATGAATACAAAACATCAAATGAAAAGTTAACAACATTGCTCACTTTTAACCATACCCGAGTTGAGAAGTATTTACATTTCTTACAGTGTTCATTAAAAATACAATTTTCAAATGGATTGCTAAAAGTTAAAAACCACAAGTTCAAACAAACAGAAGTTGGGGAGACTTTTTTGCTCAGACTGAAGAGCACTGGCTTGAGGTTTTGACGGCTAACCTAAAATCTTCCCAAAAATGCAAACCAGACAACATAGTACAAAAAGGAAACTCTGAAACAACTGTTCTCTTGATTTATATATTTTATCAAATGAAAAATATAGCACATCGACAAAACCAAATATACTCTAGATCATTTAAATAGGTTCAGTTCATAAGCACCATCCATTGATTTAATGACTGAAATACCTTTTACATGAGTTTTTAATAAAGGCGCACAACTTGATCAAGACTAATCCAATAGTAAAGAACAGTGCTCTGCTATAGGTACCTTAATGGCAACCCGAGTGCTCATGGACACATTTGTACACACTGAAGGCAAAAGAGAAAACAAAAGCAACTGGGCATCGTCCAGCCCTTCGGGCAGTTCAGGGGGAGACCTGTATGTCATCTACTGCAGGACTCTAATTAAAGGCTTCTCAGTCTCAGGCTTTGTAGATCACTGGCTCTTCTGTTTTTGTTTATTATAGACAAGCTCTTAACAACTGAAGCTTAGTGAACCTTTGATCTGAGCCCGGGTCAAAATCAGTTCCAATTCTCCCCGCACTTCACTCAGTTTGAGAACCTGCCAAGACACTAAGCCATGGGTGCTGTGGCCAGTCCGGCCCTTGCTTGTTTTTAAATAAGCTGCTGCACTCCTATTAAGAGTACCCTCTCTCAAGAGGCTGCCAATTAATAATAGACTGACAGATGGGAATTGTGTTTTCTCAAACAACTCTATAACAAGCATATGTTAATTCACAATTTTACACTGGTTTAATTGCTTACATTCCAGATGCACGGCCATTGAAAGTGTCCACACTAATTCACATTGAGAAATGCGGAACGTGGTACAGAGTTCATGCTATTTTCTAGCTCCAAAACATCTTGTTAAAGGAAGGAGCCGATTACAAAAGACTGTCTTTTCTAGCACATAGTTTAGAAAATGTGTTTGAGTAGCCTCGGTCATTCAGAGTTCAAGTGGAACAAATATCAAAATAGAAAGCAGAATGAGAGGCTGAGAACTGCAGCTCTGATTCACTTGCTAAAGAATTGGGTCTCCAGAATGGTGTTTCAAACCATTTCTAGATTACTTAATTTAATAAATCATCTTCTTCAAGAGATCTGTTGCCAGTCTAAAAACTGCTGAATAAATAGTTACCTGTTAGGATCTCTGGTCAGGGATCTCCAGGACCAGGGTATTTCTAACACTAAGGCTGTGTGTGATCACACTCCTTTAATACCAGTAAGAATTCAAGATTGATTTATACATTTTGCAGACACAAAGCGTTGCCTATAATGTAATTCTTTTTTAATGGCTTTCTGCCAGCGCACCTCAATTTGAACATTTACATCAAAATGTATTTTGTCCTGCTCCCTCTGCAAACCAGATTGTGTGGCAGCCAAAGCCAAGGTCCAATATCACACATTAAATATTCATAATTTATACAGAAATTACAATTAAAAATGCTAAAAGGGTCCACACATTCTATAAACAGTGATCACTTAACAAAAGGGCAGAGTCTCTAAAAGCATCACATTTTTTGCATTAGTGAATCCTGCTGCTAATATTCTCTAGGAGATTTCGCCAGCTGCCACTGCCAAAACTATTTAACTCTAATATATCCATCCATTATCAGGCAGTGTTTTACTGTCGGTGAGCTGCGGTAGCCCGGGACCTATCCTGGCAGCACAGGGTACAAATTGGAACCACATCCTGGATGAAACATCAGACCATCACAGAACATGCCCACACACAAATGACAGAGAACAGACACCAGCCATGCTAGCCAGCATGTTTCGAGCAGGTCAGAGGAAATTTTAAACATTTGGACAAAACCCACACGGCTGCAGTGAGAACATGCAATCTCCGAACAGAATGTGCCCCTGTCCTGAATCACAGACAAGACTAAACAGCGGCGAAGCAGCCCACCCTCTGTCTGCATTATTATGGCAAAAAAACAAACAACACAGAGCATTATTTACAAAACGTCCTCGCTGTACACTCTCTCTGAACAGCAGAGTGGGTGTTCATGTGGAAATATGGCACAGAGTGTTTGAGGTTTATGTCTCTTTACTCACCTCCAGTGACAAGCAGTGATAAGCCGTAATTAAGAAAGCTAATCAGATAAGTGGAAGGTTGTGGGTCTGGGTTAGGGCATTGCTGCTGTAACCTTGAGTTATAAATACTATAATAATAATGTATACTTGTTGCATAAATACTGTAGGTACTGGCTAGGTGGTTGTGGCAGATTAATTCTCAATTGACTTAACTGGTTAAACTGCACACAAATGAGCTAGTCAGGGCTGAATGACCTCCCCTCGTTTCCAAACTATGTTCTTGCTAATGTCTTCCTTCACAATTCTTCACTTCAGATGTAAATTGACTATCATGAAATCTTACACTGCAGCAAGAAGCTCTGTATAGTGCAGAAACAGGCAAGCAAAGCAAGTGCAATCAAAAAGCTGAATTCTCCCCAATAACACTTGAACGGTCTCAGAACGCAACACTGCTCATACTGCCACATGCTCAATAAAAAATGCAACTGTATAAGATTAGATACAAATAAACGCAGAACAGGCTAATCCAAATATCTATAATACCATTTCTACATACACCTTTATTTTCAAATCCCATGGAAAATAATCCCCCAAAATGTTTTCTCTTACTTTCCTAAAACACTGCTCCTCTGCCAGTTAGTCAGGCATTCACCTCTTCAAAATCAACCTGCTGCTCATTTCCCCCTCAGCTCTGGCTGGCAGTTGAATTCACTGAGTTTTTACCCAGCCAGCTGCTGTGTCTGAGTTGTCAGACTTCCTGATTTTGCCATCAGCTGACCTAATCTCTCACCTCCATTGGCTGTACCCACTCTCAAGGTCAGTGTTTTTATAGATCCTCTGAGGCACACAATTGACCTAGACCTATAACAACTTGCTATAATAGGAAGGAAGGCTGCTTTCTCACTTACACACTGACACACACACACACTGGCTGCAAGGTGAAGCTTGTCAAATTCAACAATGTCTGCCACATGTCAGATTTCACCCTCAAAGCAAAACACATCACACTTCTTTAAAAATCAATTGAAAATGCTGCCATGATCATTAACAACATTTGCTACAAAGCCGTAAAAGGGTGCCATAGCTTTGATATATCATAGATAAATGCACTGAAAGAGAATTTAACTTATCAGCTGTGGCAAATTCACAAATACACCCCTTGGAGTATCACACAAACACATTAATGTCATCTGAAATGACTGTGTGCTACATAGTTGTACTAAAGTAACTAAAAGATCTCTTAGATTTAAATCGCACATGCGGACTGCAATGAAAGCATTGAAGGACTAGTTCACTCTCTTGTTAGATCTTCCATAACATGCATGCATGGCCAAGAAATGTACAGCTCAAGTAATTCATATTGCACAAGTCCAATGATGAAACAGACTGTTTTGAATTGCACCCTTCCTTTGCAAGGGCTCCAGCCTTCACCCAGCCACCAGCAGGACTGGTTCTCTTCCCAAGAAGTTTAGGTGGAGTTGTGCAAAAACCCAGTGATTGTTTTCTGTTGTCCCCTACAGTAACAGGCTGGGGTATGCACATTTTGTGGCACTTTGTGGAGGTAGATTATAGACTGGAACTGGGCTAAAAAAAAGCATGAAGTCTGGAAAAGCAGTTTACCAGGTTATCGTACTGGTCCAGCAAGTGACCAGAAAGCCATCTGTGGGGACGAGGGACACATTTGGAGACAGCCACACCACGCAGTCAAGACATTTACAACATAGGTGATCTTCACTTACATCTTTTCCAATTACCCACTCTTCACAGGTTATTTTCCCCTCCATCAACGTGATAAGACTGTACAGCCGAAAACTAAGAAGCATAAAAACTCGAATTTGTATAAAGAAATAGGAGTAATATGTAGGTGATGTATTCGGTACCTTTTAGCTCCAGACTCCACAGATCACATTAGACTGCGCATTGAAGCAGTTCAGTCCTTCCAAAAAAATAAAATCTTAAGAAATGTACCCATGCCATGGTTGTCAACAATACAGTCTGTAAAATGCATATTTTGTCAGAAACAGTCTTCTGTGCCACTAAACTTTCTTTTTGCCTCTAATCTGCTGGATTCTGTCTGTGCTGATGCAAACCAGGCTGTGGCATGGAAGCCCTGCAGCTAAGCACATTACTGTCAGCTACAGCATGGAAGAGGCAGTGATCTAGGAGCTTTTAGAAGAGACACTAATGCAGGGCTGGAACCTTTTGCTGAAATTGTATATCGTTGATGCAATGAATATAATCTTCAAAGAATACTTTGATTTTTTTTTATTCTGCATATTTCTATTCCAGTTTAATTTTACTTATAGTTGTATTTTAGTTTGTTTGGGACTTTTCTCAAAAGTTCTGAAAATTTCTGACTTGAAAATTCCTTTGGATTGAAAGGCCCTCTGTTAATAAGGATTTATTATGATGAGGCCTACTATTCAATGGTCACACCCATGCTAAAGGACACAAAGCAACATCTCATCATGTAAATTCAGCAGGCGGGTTTCCTGTGCCCAAAGCCACTTAATACACTTATAAGAACTAGATATATTTGAGGCTGCAGCAATTTTTTTATTTCTGTTTGTTGCTTATGAACTTTGTTTTCAGTTAAAAAATGTGGATGAACTTCAGGAAATGGTAGACAATTATCACAGTAATATCGGTGAAAGTGCAGAAGACTGTGTGTTAGCACCGTACATAAATTGACACATGCAACAGTAAATGTGTACAGCATTTCAAGCATTAGATTGATTATGAATCGCAAGGAGTCAGTGAGTCAAAAAACATGGTTGAGGTGATGCTCTTTGCTTGGACAAAAGTCTTCTCGTGGCTTAAGACTTAAACATAGAAAAACGACCGTACAGACTTATCTATCAATAGTTCAGGTGGGTTCAGGTCCACACCTGAAGAAGGCTCCACGGCTGAAACGTTGTGTTCTCTATCTTCTTTTTTTCAGCATGGAATAAACCTATTACTTGTTCCTTATCTATCAATAGTTTTTTACCTCAATTTTATTGCAGAAATGAAAATAAAAAATCCCAGAAACTTCTCCAAAAATCAGGATCTCCATAGGCTAAGCTAAAAATAGTGGTTTCACAAGTGCCCAGGTCATATCTTATCCAGTGCTAAGAAATAGCACCTCAAAGTATACTGTACATAAGAATAACAAACTAGTTAACATCAAAGAACCATGGGCAGTTTTCACACTTCTGTTATACATACAAATCCTGACTATTTCTCACAGACCTCTGTCACTTACCATTATTTACTGCACAAAAGACTTCATGAATATCACCATCTTAATACTGCTTTTTAATTTTCACATCTGTAACAAAGCAATACACAGAAAGAGTAGATGAAAGCTACTTTTGTTCTTTTTTTTTTATGCCGGGTATATTCTATTGTTTATGCTCCTGTTTGTTTTCTCCTCTAAATGGACGGGTCATTAACACCTCAAAAAGACTTGTTAAAGCTGGAGAAGAAGGGCGGATTACCAGTCAATGCTGTTGTGTCCATGTTGAAGCTCAGCACTTCAGAGCATCTCAAATCTTTGTCAAATTAACTAATTCAAGAACAGAAGCAGGCCAGCTCAGAAAAAAAAGCTCCTGACTGTGACTGGGCAGCCACAACGAAATGGAATAAACAGAAAATGTAGATGACACAGGGAAATTCATGAAAGTCTTGTGTCAGCTGTGTGGTGGTGGAAAAAGGGAAATTCTGGAACTACAGAGAGAACCATGGTTGCGCATTACATATGATACTCAAGACGTGGAGTTTTTAGTATTTACTCAGCAAACATCTCTGCCAGGCCAGAACTGTTGACAGTCAACCCTCAATTTAGCAAAGCTCCCATTTACACAAATTTGCAGCAGATTGTGCCTGGGAAAGACACTGACAAGCTCTGTAGGAAGCAGCTAAGATGAATGGACGCATCATTCTCAATGCGTCTGCATCACGAACGGCTGTACAAAACCATGCTACGCAGTGCTCATTCCAGCACTGCATTTAAATGACACGGAATAGAAAGTCCCTTCTAGTACCGATCATTCCTGACCATTCCGTCCCCCAGACAAAACAACGACGAAAATAGTCGCGTCGTCCTGCAATACCTGAGACCTTTGCGGGTAAATGACACATTAGTGCCCGAAAAGCAAACTGCGAATTAAAAAGGGAAACAGTGTTTGAAAATACAGACAGAAATCGACTTAAAACTTATCAAGATAAAGAAGCACGTACGAGAGTGTTATGTAAATATGGCTGTGAAGCACAGGACGCAATTTTCATTTTTTTCTCCACTGTTCAGTAGTAGACACATTCAACGCAAGACATTGACGTTAAAAATAATGATGAACCAGAAATGTTCAGAATGAAAGATAAACTACTTTTTTTGTACATGTATGCGATACCATTACAGGACTTGGCATTGTTTTTCTATTAACAGAATGCTTGCCTGTACAATGTAATGGTGTGTACCAAATAAAAAAAATGAAAACATTTGAGACACAAGAATACTTAAAACATCAAGGGAAATAAGGGGTTAAACGTACTGATGTGGCCACGCACGCATTCATTTAATGTTTAACGTTTCTTCACAACACCCCCTTTCACAGGAAGGCGGGTTTAATCAACTATTGTGTTGATTTTAACAGATACCTGTATGTTGCCACACCCTAAACACCTGCACAGTATGGATTCAGCAGCGAGGAAAGACTACTCCCACTTCGTACTGATCCGGGCCTAAGTAACCAGAGGGAAGGAATGACTGCATCTCTGAGCAGAGACCCGTGCCATGCAACAACGCCACCACATAATTTACGTGTAACACTGATGATGCACTCTGTCACAGTTATTACGTTTTATATGATATCCGATTCACCGGCGGACCTTTTTGAAAATTTTAGTTGCAAACAGACACAGCTAACCGGTGGTGGTGACATAAGAACTTTAAAATGATAAAGCCAAGTTGTCACGATCGGACCATGATACAAACTTCCGCGACTCTCCAAAAAAGAAGGATGATTTTACTTTTCGACAAATAAAAAGCAGAGACGGCACATTCATAGCCACAAATTAAACTCCGAGGTCGATCCAACAAGAAGCCACACTTACCAGCTGTTTTTTACCCCTGTAGAAAGAATTTTGACATGAAGGCAGCTTAAAGCTTTTCAACGCCCGAGAGATATTCCGTCCTTGTAGTAAGATCAGAAAACCTCCGCTGGAACCATTTAAAAAGTACAACCTCCGGGGACGAATGGAAACTTTGTTTCCAACTTGTTTGCGCTAGTCTTAGCTGTTGCTGTCTGTGCAAGCGGGCGCCATGTTTGTGTTTTTGTTACTTTTGTGAGCTCTTGAGCTTTGCAGAGGCTGCAGCTAGAGGCGGAATGGAACCGCCCAGACTACAGTGACTGGCGCTCAAAGAGCTGCGAGAAACACGCTTTCCGGCTGTCTTTCGTCAGGTTAGCAGTGCCCTCTGTCTTAGTTCTGCCAGAGCGGTGAATTTAACCTCTGCAACAGGTGAAAAACTGCAGATTCGTTTCACTCCTTTCAAATACAGAGGGCGAAGTAAGTCTAAAATAATGGTCTTCTGAAATAGTTTGGCTGAAATGCTACTTAATATGCACTTTATTTCTTCAGTAATGAAATCCAAGCGTCTTCGCTCGGACTTTGCAGCTTAATGACGTACTTCAAAAGAGTCTGTGAAGTAGAAACCTCAGGAATTCCAGTTTTTTTCTGTCTCTGTCATAAGAATGTACCCAACCGGCTGCATTTAACGTACTAGTTCACTGTACGTCAGGCACAGTGAACAAGTTCCTGACATTAAGTCATGAATAATAATGTAACGAATACGGCCGATGGAGGCTCTGATTTCTGAACCTGAAGTCTCTAATTTCAGATTTACAGGCATCGATATCGTCTATTTTGTCATTTGTTTCTAAAAACACATTTTTCCGGGATATTGCCATTTTATAAATTATACATGACGTAATTGAATAAGAATCAACGATCAAATTGCACAGCCTGGGCTAGATGATAACTAATAGAAGTGTACTCCTACACTAAGACGTTACAACGTAAAAACGTTCAGTAGGTCGTTCTATTTCTGAATGTTCCTGACGTCAATGTTTGTTCTTAACCGCAGCAATGTATTACCCATACCACTTGAAGGGACCATGTTCACTGATACTAAGATTTAACCGCGACTACACCTTGAAATAGGTATTGTAACGCTTACGGCCGACAAGCAGTGTGTGTAAGAGCCGGCGTACCAGAGCGGGTGACGTCACCGCCCTTCCCTGTGATAGCAGGACCACAGCTACTGGGCTGTAAAGAGATCTCTCTTTAGCTCACGGGGCTAGGTCGCTGCAGAGAGACGCGGAAGTCCCGGGTTCGAGCCTCCAGTCGGGATGGGGCCGACCAGATGCGGCAAGGGCGCCCGCCTGAGCCCCCGTTGCGTTACAGTATAAATACTCGAGAAATGATAAAAAGCATTGTTCCCTTCTACCACAAATAAACACAGTAGTGTATAATCGCTTGATGTCTCCAATTTTTAACAAGATTTTATCGGCTTAATATTCTCCTTAGTGCAAATTAATTTAAATGATTTTAAGTTAGACACTTCCCACCAATAGATAGGGAGTTCCTGCGACGCTTGAATGCGTGAATGTAATACATTACATTGGACGCCTTACACATTTATTGAATTACGTGTATATATTGGGTATTACAGTGTCAATCGTATCAAAGTAGGCCTGCTAGAATGATTAGCACAAGGGAGAAGTAAATATTGTTACCCCGGTTACTGTCAAAGAGTGAACAACGTACTAACAAAGATGGGCTCAGAATCGTACAACACAATGTGGATTGGGAGTGCATATGCTGTCAAGGCTGTCGGCGGAGAAGCACTGGTTCACGCAGAAGCCGAAGGGTGGTAATACAGGTTATATTGCAATTACAGAATCGATTCCCTTCAAGGGAGGAAACTCCGGAGACCTTTCTGCAGTTATGTACTATTGGAATCTGTGCAGGAAGCCTATGACTGCCAAGGCAGTGGCTTGGATACGTATCCGTATACAAATCAACAGTGAGGTGTCTAGAAGTACCCAGTAATATATTCTACATTAAAACACGGTTTTCCAGTAAATTGTACATTGATAACTTAATTGTAGTAATATCCATTTTTCACAAACCCATAAAACATAATGCACATACGTGGTAATGGCAAACTAAACCTTTTCTACATAGCAGACAAGTTAGATATATGGTTTGACGGGGGTGCTGTGTCAGCATGCAGAAATATGAAATAAGAAAGTAGAAAAGCAGATTTTCTGCTGAGTAGCCTTAACCTCTGCTTGTTCTGAGATTGAAACATTGATAAGAAAAACACAAGAAAGCTTACAAATGACAAGAAAGCCATTTGCCCCATCTGACTTAGTGCATTTCCGAAAATAGAATCAGCTGCCCTCAAAGTCTCTATTGTTTATGTCACCTGTAAAATATTTTAAGAGCAGGAATTACCTGTGTTGGAGTTAAAAAAAGGCACTAAGCTTGGTCATTTGGTTGCTAATTGTATATTGATTTTGTGATGCCCTACAATCATTTCCTGAAAGATCAGCAATGACATTGAAAAACCACTGTCCGATCCGGAGTCTGATCCAGTTCTGAAACCTCCCAGTCTACAGCTGGATCCTGATGGCACTGTTGCTGTAGAAAGCTGAAGTCTGGAGTTCAACAACAACAGTTTGATTTGTAATGTGGTTCCATCCATTTTCTAACTCCTTCATCCAATTCAGTCTCAGGGAAACCAGAGCCTATCCTGGCAATCATAATGTTGTTCCTTTTAATGATTCTATAATGCCAAGAACATGTTTTAATTAACGAAAGGAACCAAGCTACCCTGAATTATGTTTTATTTACATGTGCTGGTACTGTAGATCACATTCATATAAAGGTCAAATCTGAGTTTTTCCTGATTAATATGACTACTATTTGACATTCTTTTTACCTTGGCTGGTTTGGAAATATTGTGGCTTGATGTGGCCATGATGTAGACTATTTTAAATGTCATTATCCCAATATGAATATTTGTACTTCCGGCACGTTACAAGAATAATCTGGGCTAATGCTAGAATTCATTCTATGTACTGACCTTAATACCCAAGATGTGAAATGGTCTTTTCTAGTTACGGCTATGGTATGTCAATATTTTAATTTCCTGATGTTGTCAAACACAAAGTCCTGTAAGAAAATTGATGTAAAATAAAGGATTTCATTATTGATGTAAAATAAAGTGGCCAGCACCACACTATACACCACACTGTCAACTTGCTGTACATACAGAGATACTAAGTTTTAATGGCGATTAAAAAAAGTTCAAAGCAATTGTTTGTAGTTATTAATTGTACTGTAGTTAGTATTGATCAAACATCAATCCTCTTTTAATACATTTTCAGAAGAAGTGATGGACTCCATACCTGTTTTTAAGACCAGGATAGTATTGGAAAGCAAAGTGCAGTTAAGGACAACAATGGCTGTTTTGATAGTTACTATATAAAATCCTTAATCTCATCCCTTTAGTCAGGCTCATGTTATGGAGCACCATGTTAAAGTCTAGGTGTTCATACACTACATGCTCCCATGTTTATGAAGTCAGGTTCTTGTGTGTGACCATGAATTCTGTGCTGATCATAACCAAAACATATGGGAGAGTAACACTTTGAAGATCAGTAATGACACTCAGCCCATACCTGGTCTTTAGGATCCAATACAAATATCTTTTAATCCCAGTTTCGCAGACAAAACTGAGGTAAAACCGGTGTAGATAAAAATTGACGGGAAAACATTACAAACTTAATAATGAGCAATATATTGTACGTACCAGAAAACTCCAGTTTAAGAGTTTAAAACCCCATGTACACAATAGGATGTTTTCAACACTGTCCTACCTTTTTAGAAAACAATCTGATCTTAAATTAGAAAGGAAAGCTAAACAGTTTTACAGATTTAAGCACAACTAAAAGGCTTTTAAAGATTCTGATCTCAGGCATATACTCTGTCAGTTACTTGCATAATGTATAAAGAGAGCAATTTAGAAAGGCCAGATTGGGAAAGCCCAGAATGGAATTTAGCCAGCAGACAGGGGTTAACGCTTCAGATGTTCTGAATAGTGCCACAGGATCTTTAATGACCAGATTTAAAGACGAGACGGCGCCTCTTACAGTACAGCATCCCTATCATCATACTGGGGCATTACCCTCAGGTACTTATGCTGCCTATAACCCACCTCCCCCAGGAATTCTGAGGATGAGCGTTTGGAGAAATTTGCCTACTCATCAAAACAACTTTCTTTTCCTCCCCCCCGAGATCAGTTTTGGCAATTTAAAAGCATGCAATGATATTTTAAAGGGAAAAGGTCATTTAAGGGCATCACCTTATTTCTTAAGTCACCAGTCACTATCTGCAAAGCACATATGCAGTTTTCACTACCACCTCTCAGTCTCAGTTGTCCAGCATAGACTACACCTCTTCAAGTGATCTTTTCAAAAGGGAGCAGGGCCCTGTGAAGCATCCCAATAATCATGTCAAAATGCAGATTTAAATTCTAGAATTATCTGTGCATTTAACAGATAAAGTTCTCTACTAGTTTAATATGCACAAGACAAATTGTCTGAAACAAAACTCATATTTCCAAATAGCAGATATTGAAAATATACCACTACTAATCGGCTTTCAAAATGCAACAGCAATTATTCCTGTTAGCAGTTTTCTTTTCAGCATGAATAATAATGAATGTAATATTGACCAGACATTCATCAGGAAGCACAGAGCCACTTCCTCCTTTTTGTGCACCCTTCAGGCCTATCACTAATTGGTTCACCCATCAAAGTGGACCTGTTGTTTCTAAACAAATTATGACTGCAGGAGACTGGATTCAAAAACGTTCGCTTTTGAAATGCCTTTACACAGCCCAACTCGTAACGCTTCCTTTTGCCTCCTGCAACTGCCCACACCCATCAGAGGAAAATAACTGCATTCCCACACTCCAGCTCCCTCTTGTGGTCATTTTGTGTGGCACCACTCCAATTCTGTATAACTCTTTGGGTAGATCGACAGACTGACAGGCAGTAGTCGCAGAACTACTTTTCTAAAATTAACCTGAGACAGTCCACCTGTGGAATTTGTGAAACCTTTGATTAATCACAAACAGAAACATCCTCATGTGCCCAAGCACTTATGCTTTTACAGTAATGATACAGTTCATGATAACAGGGCCATCAATAAATTAAGACTTAAAATAAACCTCATCAGTTTCAATATGCATGTTCATATTTAGAAATGGGCAGATACAAACATATGGTATAATTGTTATCCTAATAAATTCCTTGGTATGTTTTTTTGCAGTACACCAGTTTTTAGTATGGCTTTTATCACTACTGCTTCACAACTCTGATGCCTTTTGTGTACTTTGCAGGTGTTTTTTCCTCCCATCTCCCTAAGAAATACTGGCTAGGGTAATTCAGCTCTAAATTCTGTGTGCCTTGGCATCCCATCCAGGGTGGAGTCCCATTTTGCTTCCTGTGTTTCCCAGCGTATGCTCCAGGTTACCATGACCCTTAACAGGAACACACACCTATCTGATAATCAATGGGTGAATCACTTTTTATTAATCAAGGGATGTACTGCCTTTGCCCTTTCACAGTGGGCTGTTTCAACACCACGTTCTTTTCCACAGTACTAAATACCATCGGATACACTACCAAAATTGAGTTTGTGTATAGCATGCTGCACATGTGGAGATAAACAGCATGGAGTGACTGTTGTAAACAGAACTACAGCTCTTTTACATGGACCACATGATTGGAAATGTATGATCGTTATAGAACATAAAAACACTGTAAACATTTACTACATACATACATTAAAAAGTGAACATTGAAAAGCATGTGGGAATCAGACTGCCTATTGTGAGCCCTGGTCATAAATTTAGAAGAGTAGTTAAATTCACTTCAAAGAACATTTACATTTAAAAAACATTATACACAAGTCCTTACTACATTTTACAGACAGTTGAACAGTTCATATAACTTCAGTCACGTATGAAAGGGTGAACACCAAATACATATTTAAGACTGAGAGCTGTATGCATGTTTTCTTGCAGCACATGTTGTGCTTTAAAAACAGAAGACAAGCTCCTTCACCAGAAATAAGATGTTTCAAAATATTGATTGTTAATTCTGTAAGACTTGCATAAAAGTGATGAGTGAAAAAGGTGCATCATTAAATGATGTCATCTGGAAAAGGAAGGGACTGCAATGCATCAGTTTACTTTAAAAGCTGCTCTTCGTTTTTCCTCCAACACAGAAATATTTTATTAGCAAAGCCTTTTCTACAAACTGAATGTAGAGTTTTGACTCAAGAACTAAGCAATTCTCCCTCTCAGGGTACTTTTAAAGTTCATCCAGGGGGGAGAAAGTGATGAGCTTGGGAAGGCTCCACTGCTTGTCTTTGCTCCTGGGTGTTGGACTTTCCAGGGAGTCCAGATCCAGAGAGAAAACCCTGTCAGTCTCTTTGTCCCCAGGGTTGGAGTCCCCCCCAGTGGACCACGAGGACACCGGCTCCCCTTCACCCTTCTCCGAGCCTGTGAATGACGCCTCTTTGCAAGCCTGTCTGATTTTTTCAAAGCGGCTGCGTATATCGTGTAGGTCCACCAGGGGCTCCTGAATATCCGACACAAGACCAGGAAGGACAAGTTCCTCAGCTTCATCGTCCTCAATATTGCTGGAATCGAAAGTCTGGTCTTCAGACTCAAAATCAATAGAGCTCTGGAAACTTTCAATGTCAAGGATCTCGGGCATGGTTTCATGAGCAATCCCAAACTGAATAATGTCACTGCTGTCCTGGCCATCTGTCGGTTGCATGGACTTCCAGGAGATGGTGGAGTGGAGCGAATCTTTCTCTTCCATCATCAAAAGGCCACTTAAGTGCTCAGCCCCAGCATTTTCTGATGGACCCCCGTTGACCTGCACTGGGTAACTGTTTTGGAAAGGCTCTTCAGGTCTTGGAGCAGGCTCCTCGTCAACAGGCAACGCGAGAACAGGCTTTACATCTACTTCTGCAAATTTTTCAGATAATCTTGCCTTTTCTGCCTCTCCTTCCTCAACTGCACGTCTCCATGAGGATTTTACATCTGAAACTAAAAAGGAATTGCATGAAAAAAAATGATCACTGTTGTAAAGATCCCAGTCTGATGCACTTCCAAATGTCAACATATCAGCTAATTGAAAGCAACTGAAACAAACTGAACAACAACAACATTATTAATAATAATTTATAAGAAATATATTATTGAAACAGTTACCCAATCAAATCTTCAAGTTTGTATGATAACTTGTTATACAAAAAACCCTTAAAATGGTTGCAGGGTTATTTGACAAATGAGTGTGATAATTAAAAAGCGTATGAATGCCACAAAAACTCTCCCTACTGAATAATGCTAAAGATGACCTTAGTGTCAAAATAAAAATACATTAAGAATGGAAATGTTAAGTGAAAGACCTTTCTCTCAAGCCCTGCCTTATTATTAGCTACCATCCTGATTAAACTGTGAACTTTACACATTTGCATACAACTGTAGCTTTGTGTGAAGACCAAGCTTAGTCCAGCATGGACTTAACTCCCCATTTGTGTCCATTCAGGCAGTTTGGGTAGCTCAATCCTTTTCAGGATCCTTTTTCAGAACTTGAGATTAATGTTTAAAATAATGTAGTTTTAAACTAATCTGCATGCCATATATTAAGGAGTAATGGAATACATCTGCACAGTATACATGTGGGGTAAGAAGGTGTTCCTGTTTTACAAATATGAAATGCTTTGAGAACATTTATAGGTTTAAGATTTGCTTTATACCAATGCACAATATCTTAATACAGTCTCGATGATCTGACCTTTGATTAACCAATATTGTTTTATCTGACATAGCAATCAACATGTTATATAGATATATGCTATGTACTGTATGTCTGAACATGCATATTTCGCCCAAGCCCATACTGTTTTGTCTCTCATTGCATCAAATACTGCCATTGACGCAGCGTCGCTTGTTTGCGGTTGTGTATACAATTTTATTTGAGAAACACAAGTGCGAAAGCAAAGAAAGTAGTTCTTTCAATGGAAAGAAAGCTTGAAGCAATAAAAAGACTAGACAAAGCTGAGTCCATGCAGAAAACTGCATATGAATTAGGTGTGGGACAAGTTACAGTTGGTGACAAAGAGGAAAAGAAATGAGATAGAAAAGTGATGCTCTGATTGGGCCTTAATTGAAGGACTGAGGGACAGAAAAACAAAGAAATATGAATATGAAAAGGTCAGTGAACCTTTCTTCTGGTTCACGCAGCAAAGGGATAAGGGCATGTCTATCACAGGTCCGATACTTCAAGAGAAAGCTGATTTACAGTAGATTAATAAACCAGATTTCATACTTATACTGCACTTCCATTAATCTATGATTTGTCTGCTCAGTTTCCACATTATCCAACATACGATTGGTCCCATTTAGGTCGGATAATCGGGACTCTACTGTACTAAGACTGATTTCTTTACTCCTCGTGAAACAGTGAGACTAGCAGTGTCCTGTGTGTGGTCAGTAACAGTCACCTGTCCTCCTGTGCATGACTGGAATGTGTCAGGAGGCCGACATCCCAAAAGATGGGCACTTCCTTTATTCTCTGAGCAAAGGGTTTTCTGCTGTGAGCCAAGACATGAAACTGGCAGCACAAATTCTAAAAAAATGGTCATTTTAAAATTAAAGATACAAAACAAACAGGTTCTAAGTACGAAAGGTGACAATTTTATAATGTAAGCATCAGGTAGAATCTCACTGAGGATCAACACTCCTGATAGTGCTGACAATCCCGACCAGCCTCTGGGAAAAGTGGCTGAATATCCCCTCAGCCAGAACCACCCACGGGAGGTTGACTAGTTATAGTTTTCTCCTGTTAAAGGCCCTAGCGACAGGAAAGAGGTTGCTCACAGCAAGTCCTTGGATAGTGTGTGATTTTGCTTTATTCGGCTAGAAAATCAACACATCTGGATGGGCTTGCAGGAAGAGGAAAACTGCTGACTTCCTGCAAGCTACAATGTATTGCAGTGGGCATTCAGCTATGAAATCTCCATAAACGGCTTCCTTCACGTCAGTCAAGAGCAAAATGGCATTCATTGGAGCATGAAGACCAGCCACTCTGCTGCTCCTTCTCTGCAATACTTTACCAGTTGCTGAAGCAGAACATTGCATTTTCTGCCACACTTACTCAAACTGTCTGGTGTACGTGGCAACTGTTTCCGTGTGGAGAAAGGATTGGATAAGGCACTCAGAATCTCCTCCAGCTCCAGACCCCTCCGTTCACAGCTTGCAGGGCTTGTGGCGACAGCTTCCGCAAACTGCGCAAAAAGGGACAAACATCAGCGGTGGTTTCAGTCTGGAGCACGCAGAGCAATTTAAAAAAATAACGCATGACCTGAATACACAGGTGTCTGCCTCGTATCTGTCCGTTGTGATTTCCCTCAGGTCACCCCGGTCATCAGAAGGCAGGGTTTTTCTAGGGAAGGTTAGTGACAGGCAGAGCACGACTGGCTGCTGCCCGAGTATCACCCTCCCAGTATAAGTCTTAAAACAACTCCCACACGTGAAAACACATTACAGGGCCGCATGTGAAGCAGACCAAAAGGGATACAGTTTCTAGAGGCTATCCATATACAACTTTACAGTTAAACCCAATTATGTGCATGAATGTGAATTTATTTACTGAATTGTAAACACAGTAAAACCTCGGTAGTCATGAGGATTAGGAACCTTGTAGTCTTCGTAAATGGCCATTTTGCATATGCAGAACTCGGTACCTTATGGGGAAAACGGGGTATGGTTCTACAGCTAGCAACACAAACATTTTTATGACCACTATTTCAGAAAGTGTTAGTATTTATAAGTTGTATGTTCAATAATATGAATACTGTATACTTAAAGGACTGTTTTCCCCTAAGGGTCCACGTTATTGTATTAGCAAACAAATTAGATCACCATTATAGCTGACCCTGTATTAATTTTTAGTAGAGCACATTTTCTTTACATCTTTTTTTTATTACCATTATAAATGCAGCCTCATTGTACTGTATTAAAGTGGTGCTTAATACTGCATATACTGTATAAGCATTACTTATGTTGACACTCAAACGCATTATGTTAACTCCTACATAACTTTGTGAACCAAGCTATGCCTATTTTAGAAATGGATGCGGTTTATATTTGAGACAAATGCAGTTTGGGTGAAGTAGATGCTCGAGATGTGTAAGTAGGTGTCTGGATTTACTCTTACTGCACAGCCCATGAATTGGTAATGTTGGTCCACAATCATAGAAAAAGTGGAAAAACTAAATTTGGTGTGAATATGAAAAATCAACACTTCTAGATGGGCTTGCAGGAAGAGAAAAACTGTTTACACCCATATATCAAGGTGTGAAGTTTCTCTTAAATGTTTGATGCAAGCAGGTTTCACGTGTTTCATATATTAAAACACATGACATTATTGCATACAAACATGTTAGTAAAAAAATGTTTAATCACCAGGTGAGATCAAAACCTTTTCAATTTTAAGGTTAAAAGTGATATGAACAAATGTTTATGACAATCTTTATTAAAATACATCTTTTTCTATATATATATAGACATCTTTAGAATGTAGTAGGGCCACTTCACATCACTGGACGCTTTGCTGCCCTGTTCTGAATTACAGGATATGGCACTCTGCACTCCAGGAAAATTGTCTATTCCATGAAGCAGAGGTTTTATGCATTACTCTGTACATGTTAATTTCACTGTGGTGTGAAATGCACTCAATGCTGATTACAGTTCCCTTTAAAACGTGAGTGGACTTCTTATGTAGTAAGTTCCAACAAAGTACAAGAATAACCATGAGGTTCTGTACCTGGTCTGCCAAGTTGTCACATTCCTTCTGAAGAATACTTGAGTTTTTCTTCACGCCAGCTACTTTAGGCTGCAGTTTTTTTTCAGATCCAGTATGCTGCTTGATGCTGGCCTATATTAAAACAGTAATGAAAAAATAGTTATTAAAACAGGTTATTCAATTTTCAACTTCCATTCACATAATACATTTAAAGCCAGGTTTGTCACATAATATAAAAACCATCATTATCAATTCAATCTCAGTGTAAAATAAAAAAATAGACTAGGTCACAAATAAAAATAAAATACACAGGCTATTTTTTTATATTCATGAATTAATGCCTCTGATAAACCATGCTAACCAGAAACTACAGCAGATCCCCATCTCCCACATAGCAGTAGCTCTTGTGGCAGCATGATTGCATGATGCAAGCAGAAGTAAGCGTCTCCAGGTTGAAGGGAAATGGCACTATGAATCCCTACACTGCACAGCTGGTTATAAAAATGGAAAAACAGAAAACAGCACAAAAGAAGTCTCTGGATTGTTACTAAACAGGAGCAACATAGTTTACTCACCTGTTGAGGACCTGGAGTTAACACATTGGAAGGAGCTGAAAGTCTGGCAGAAATCACAGAACTGTAGGAGAGGTAGAGAAAAATTGGCACTATTGTGCAAGTCTCACTGTAAACTGATAGTGGCGAGATGTGACAAGTCCTAATCCACAAATGAGTCTACATCAATCAAGTACAAACTGAAAACAACTTTAGTCACTCTTGGGATTTTGACTCTGGGATTCAGCTAGAGAGGCTTTATCCACAGATACACAAGCTATTGTTTGCCCCGTATCTGTCCGTTGTGATTTCCCTCAGGTCACCCCGGTCATCAGAAGGCAGTGTTATTCTAGGGAAGGTTAGTGACAGGCAGAGCATGACTCGCTGCTGCCCGAGTATCACCCTCCCAGTTTCACTTTTAACCTTTCAGTCAATTTTATCACTGCATTCTTTAAACAATTCGACAAATCGGTATCACCTGGACACCTTTTTGAATCCAGATTGCTCTGTAAAATGTAAAAAGATTATACAAACTGGACAGCAAAATGCTACAAGTGGGAAAAAGCCATTCAGCCAGTCTAGCAGCATGTGGATTAACTTATTCATACTCTGAACAATCACTGTACAAAGGGAGCATGCATCCTGCTCAACATCACTGACTAAAACAGAACCTGCAGTACTACCATACACAACTGACCAGGCAAAACATCAGAAAAACTATCAAATTAGTAATTTTGTCTTAAGATGCAAGTTAACGTTGTTATACAATTTTTGCATAAAGCACCATGAATAAAAATAAATTGTGAATGTGCCAGTTAAAAAAAATAAATAAAAGCAGAGATATCAAAAATCGATGTCTAGTCACAAGACCCTGGGGTAAACTAATCATGATACTTTTAAAATTGTACCTAGTTGCTTGTGTGCAAACAGCAATAGTGACCACGGGCAGGGTTTCCTGCAGCAAAAAGCTTTAACAAGGTGGTAAACTATACCACCTCCCCACTTGCTACATTTACTAGCTTGCAAACTTACTAGATATATTACTGTAATACTGTTTAATTATCCAGAATAAGATGTTATTTGACCACAACAACTAGTAAGATTAAATAGGATTCTAAGATGTAGGCTACAAACCATACTGCCTGAGGAAGAGCTTTGTACTTAACGCGTTACAGTTCGTCAATTTCCGTCTGCATCAATCCAACATTGTGTTTTTACACATTGTGTTTGTGCCGTTTATTCTTTTTGCCTCAATGAGTGCAAGATTATGTACCATTATAATTGCTGGTCTTGCAATGTAGTACTATGAAAACAGTACTTCAATATGGAGTCTTTTGTATTTTGTCAGGTGGCACTAATTTTGGTCCAGAAGGCCTGACTGGCCTGTTTACCACTGCGCAAAACCAAGACTGTTCATCTCTTTAACTTGGAGACTACCATCTCACTCAAATCGGTCTTAAGTACTAATTTTCCATTTTTCCACAGTTTATTAAAGAAAGTCAGATCCTTTGGCATGAGTATACATTTCAAATCACTTTTTTTGTTTTGTCCTATGTACCTCAAACACTATGAAAAATTGAAATGTTTTTAAAACCTGAGGGAAATGGACATTTCAATACTAACAGCACTGTGTCGACACTGTTGTTGAATGTGTCTGCTTACCTTCTACCAATCCCTATACTAGCTGTAACCTCTATTACAGCTTCGTGAAGGCCACATAAATGTCATTTCAAGCAACTAGGCTCAGCATCTCAGACTTAAGAAACAAAGAATTTCTTGCAGAAAATGTCACTTTTTTAGAGAACTGCAGGAGCAGGATAATCCTCATGAAGTTGCAATTTTAACTTTACCTTTTGAATTCTAGTCCTTTTCTCTCCGGAGTTTCCAAGGATGTCCGCGTTCTGGCTGGGGAACACTCCCAGGACACATCTGTGTGTGAAAAGAGCAATTTTAAAACTGCAGAGATACACTAAGAGAATAATTAGGCTTGAACAGCATAGCACTATTGACGATTTCAGGTTGCTGGTTTGATAATAATAAAATAGTCAGGAATAATTTAACTTTAAAAATAATTCAACAGAACTCAATTTGAAAATTCAAATCAGACCTAAACCAATTTGTTGCTTTCTTATTACATGAGCCTGCAGCATTACCCTTGACATTTTTAGTAGTTCAAGAACTTGGCTGCATGAGATAGATACTATAATTTGAGTGCATACAGGACTCAAATTACAGCTGAAACTGAACTAGTAAGGTAGGCATTTCAAAGAAATGACAATCAGCCTTGTGACAGACTTGATTTAGTAAAAAAATACTTACACTGCATACAATTTAACCAAGCCAGCATTGTGTGACAAATGATTAATTTAGTAAAAAATACATAAATAATGAATTTGAAGTTTCTTTGAGATTCATACACAAACTAAAGTGCATTTCAGCCATATAGCAATTGCACGTGGGAAATTTAAATGATAAACCTCTTTGAGGTTATACTCATAAAAGAACATCAGCCATCCAATAGCAGTTCCTTACCTGAAAGCTTTGCTGGATACTGAGAGAAGACGCTGGATTTGCAGATGGACTCAGAAGCCGGCTCAAACGACAAGGGCTCCATGGGAGAAAGCAAATCAAGTGCCTTGAAAAGAAAGCGGTTGTCATTATGCTAACCAGTACCCTTCTAGCCTCCAGCCTTCTCTTGGGAAGTACTATGTTTAGACAACCAGCAGGTAAAACCTAGGGTCTCACTCTAGAGCTAGAAAAAACCCCAATATAAACTAATTCCATCAAAATATCTTTTATGAGAAATAAAGCCCCTACAACATTTTTTCTCCAAATCAAAATTACTGTAGTATTTGATCTATATGGGGCTTTGGCGCCCATTTCTGTATGGTTTTTAACTTAAGTATTCAACCATTGAGTCTCATTAAAACTTTACGTACTAGAAGTTAGGCATTGGGAGAAAAAGGCACATGAAGTAGTTTTGGACTAATGTCCAAAATATAACATGCACCTCATACTAAAACAATTTTCATGCACCCAAAGGATAAACGCAAAGATCATGTGAAAGACTGACCTTGATGTTACTAACATTTCAACTTATGATTATATTCAAAATGAATACTGTGTAAATGAATGAAAACCCAGCATTTTAGATGTTAAAAACCTTCATTCTTAACCATAAATACTCACTGGATCCTCACTGACTAGCAGCATTAATGGTTTCTGCTTCAGGTAGTCTTCCCATTTTTTTTCCCAATCCGTTTCTATTTCCCGAATATTTTTTTTTAATTCAGGTAAGTCCTCCTTGGATATTTTTTTTCTGTCGACAAATTGAATGCATTGGTATAATCCAGAGACTCCACACATGCTGTAAAAGTTTCAAACTAAAAATCCAATCAAGGGTCAAGATAAGGAATGCAGAGTTTATCGCCAAATCCTACACCTCTGTTAATCGTTTTAGTCAAGGCACCACATCACCACACCTGCACACCCCGAAGCTGTGTACGAGTGTATAGGGGTTTTCTGTAATGGTATACTACTTACTAAACACACATGCTAGAGAATTATTCATGTGTCCAAAACTCTGCATCTAGACTACTAACACACTAGATCTGGGCACTATAATCACTTCTACTCTTAAGTCTCTACAATGGTTGCCTATGAAGTCATGCATTCAATATAAGATCTTGTTACTGACTTTCAGGGCTGTAAATAATCTGGCTCCGTCATACATATCTGAACTCCTTCACGTTTAAACCCCCTCCCATAGGCTCCGTTCAGTTCAGACTAGTCACTGCTGATCCACCTAGAACTAAATCTGAGACGTAAGCTGACAATGCCTTTTCTGTTGCTGCTACATTGGTTATTAAATGCCCGTCCCCAGACTCTTTACGAGACATTCTTTGACTAATCGTCAAATTCAAACTCACAACTCGCCTACGTCTAACTGCTCTACATTCTATCTGTATAAAAATGCACACTTATTTTTCATTGTTTTTTATTGTATGTTTTCTGTACTTTTCTATATCACTATGTACAGGGTCCTTCAGTTTGGAAAGATACTTTATAAACAATCATTACTTTTCATCCTCAACAGCTTTACATGACTTCATCCACAACCGAAGAGTTGACAAAGTAGCAGAAAATGCGAGAAGTGAAAATGTGGCTTCAAGTATATTAAGGGGAAAATTTAGGTTGGTCAGGTTGAGACAGCAAATGTATTTAACAAGATCAGGCTACAAATTAAAAATATAATTATTAAAGTATCTTAAATATATACTTTTATTACATAATGACCAAACAGTAGATATGAAAAACCTGAAAAGCTGTGTGGCGTTTTCAGGGCCTGCAAGTAAAAATGTCTCATGCAAGTATCATGTAAATTTAAAAGCCTACCTCATACTTTTCAGAGTTTCTAGGGTCCTCTTCTGAAGTGTGACCTTCCCCTCCACTGCCTGCACATCTAGGTCCACTGTGGAATTACCTGCCAGGCGGAACTCCTCTCGAAGGAGCTTTAGAGCCACATTCAAGAGCTCCAGGAGCCTTAAGACATTTATCTGTCCTGCCTCATACACATTCCCAACACGCGACTGTCGGAAACAAAGAAAGGTCAGATGTATTTAATACCAAATAATGAAACAGGTCTGGTGCAGACAAGCCAGTGAAACACTGTAATTGACTGCAATTACAGAGACCCACCACTAGAGGCCACCAAAAGGCTACTAGTTTTACAGAATGAAAACCAGTTTAATTCAAGAGCATTAACACTGTTCTTTATACGCTTGCTTTGTAAGGACTAATGCCCAAAGGCAGGGTAAAGGTGTAAATTCAGCTCGCCGAATGTCCTGTAGAGCTCATCCCAGGTAAACAGAATACAGTCAATACATTTACGAGGATGCTATTAGGTCCATCTACCATAGCTCATCTCTGAGGTGCCAACTGATCTGAGAATCTCAGGCAACCATTCCTTGAAAGAAGTCAGGGTAAAAGTTTAAACTATGATTTGGTTGTTTTGAATTCTCAACACTTTTTTGCTTTGCTTTTAAAAGCATTTGCACCCTCTGGCTCAAGTTTGACTTTAGACTTGGAAGAGTCCATTTGGTTTACTTTGTCCACACCTTTGAGGACAAACAATATCCATCAGGTCCAACCACGGCACACGGTGTTCAAGGTATGACGGAATAATTTTACATGTCAGCATAAGTCTGGGAGTGAATGTGGCTGCTCTTCAGAGGATGGAATCCAAAATAGAAGTATCTTTCCTACATTGTGGTAAACAAAACTGCATACAATATTCTAAATGAGACCTCACTAGTGCATTAAAATGGTATAATGCACCAGCAATACTTCATTGAGAATATCAAGATGCTTTCCATTTCCTGAAATTGTTCGCCCTTCTTGCCTCCCCACAATGCCTAGAAATTGTCAAGAATAAACACCAACATATTTTTAAAGGCAATTCAAAATCTGTTTTCCCCCATTTGTTCTAATCCTTTATGGGGTACTTTATCAAAATCAAATTTAACAATACTGTTGCTTGTTTAAAGCACTCTAGTAAAAACCTCTTCTAAATCCTACTGTCATTAAGATGTTTCCAAAATTGTTCCATAACCTCATAACAGAAGTTACTTATTTGAATACATCTGTTTCAGTTTTGTTACCATATTTATTGAATGCTGCTGCAGTAGCACTTTTAACCAACCCAGTTTAAATCAGAATTGCTCAGTTACTCAGCAGCTTACGTTAACTTTTTGTTCCCAATACTCCAGCTGTGACAACAACCAGTGGGGACGACAACAAAGGCTTCCGTTTGCGACATACGATAACGTGCTGAACTCAAGAGATGCACTCACTGCGTTCACAGAGTCTTCAACCTGTTCCAGCAAAAGTCTTGGTATTTTCAAGGAAACTTCAGCCCCATCTAAGGTGTACTGGTCAACATTTCCCTTAACCACACACTCCACCACTTTCCGTTCCTCTTCCAGGACAGAGAGAACCTTGTTGAGATCTGCCCATAGAGACTGAACCTGTAAAACAATGTCAGCAAATGCAACCATTTTAGGAATTTGAAGGTAAAAACCTTCTCTTGGCATTAAGGTCATTCGCGATATAAAATCACCTAGCTTAGATTCTTTGCACGGCTGGCTCTAGATTTTAGAATCAGATTCAACATACTCTTGCTCACGTGTTTTGGCTCCTCACTACATCAGTCAATTCCCTGTACACATCTAGTCTTCTTTCAGGTCCCAATAAGAAGTTCTGAACACTGGGAGCCATATTCTCCCTCCTGTTGCTCCAGGACTGTAGAATAACCTCCCAGCCCATGTCAAATCTTTCAGGACAGTAAGGACTTACAAATGTTTTAAAATTCACTTTTCTTTGCTTGCTTATAACTGTTTAATTCACCTTTAATATGTATATACCCACTTGTTTCATTGTGCAGTACCTTGAGATAATCTACCATGGGCTATGCTAAAAGTATTAGAGTATCAGTATGATTTTGATTAACTATGTTCATGGGTTTCAAGCAAGTTCATTAATTTTTATCTCAGCTTTATGACAGCCAAAGTACAAATCTTAAAAGATCTTAACTTTGGCTCCAGAATGTATTGACTATCAACACACTATGTCTACTAATTATAACGATCACAAGAGTGCTTACATGAATAGCCTCCACATGGAGTGCTACTTTCAAGGAAATGTTATTGCCTGGATTTGACTGAAAGCTGCCAGGATATCATCATAAAATTGGTACTGACAAGAGTTTAACAGGAACTAGCCATCTATTCACGAGCAACTGGCCATGGGATAAGTGCCAGTCAGACTGCAACTTCTCATTAAGAATCATCAAAAACAACCTGGGACAAACAAAAGGGGATAAAAAAAATGCATTTGTGCATTTTTCATACAAGCAAAATAAAAACAAACCTTTTTAATCTTCTCAGTCTGAAGAATGCTCTCATGTTCCTCTTTGTTTTGTCTAGCAATGACAACAGAAATAGAATTATAGAACAAGAAAAACATGGCAGTTTCAAAAAAGTCATTCCTGTCATATTTCCTACTCCCATTTGGATCAATATAAATTCTAAGCTTTTCTGTAGCTCCTCCAAAAACACTGAACATTTGAAATTGCAATTCTAGCAAAATTCAAACTTGTCAAACTGAAAGCATAAAGGACCAACATACTTCAGCAAGTCATCATATTTCGCATTTTCTGCTCTTAGCTCCCTTATTGATTTCACCAATGACCTGTGGAAGAAAAACAATGGGTTTCAAAAGTGACAGCTTTTAATAAAGTGCCTGCAAAGCAATAAGAAGGATATCGCCAACTAAACACTACTCTTTGCAAACTTGTGAAATTTCACATGGTTAGATACATCACCAAGCCAGATTTGCTGAGTTAAATTACGATCAGACAAACCATTTTTTTCTGCTGTTAGTAAAACCATTTCCCTGGCATGGTCAGAACTGAGGCTAAGCACAGAGGTCAAGCCAGGGCTACAGTAGGGTGAAGGCTAGGTTTATGGGTAATCGAAGTTTAGTGCTTTTATCCTTTTATTAAGTAGAATAGCTATTGCTACATTTCCATTCTTTGCATTACCACTCAGATTAACTGCACAGGCATCATACAGAGGGAGTGTAGCCCAAATGATTTGTTAAGCTAATAAAGCAGAAGGAAAAGCAGACTTGGAAAACAGGGATCTGAATCTCAATCAGACCTATCACTCCAGTGGGTATGTTTTGAAAAGGTAAAGTTAAAAATGTACACTGAGTTTCCATTTGTTTATGGTTATAAAATCATTGGTGAACGCGATCAAGTATAATAAAGCTTTGCATAGATGATCTTTGATATGTCTTGAGACAACAAGTATAATACTCCAGTCTATTAGTGTACTCCAGTACTATTACTAGAGTTCCTTGTCACCGTTTTGATTATATTTGTTTGAATACCACTTAAGATCTTTTTCACATATACGTCTCTACCATGAAAATCACATGAGAATGTTCTTATTTTTGTCATTACACATAATACCCCCTTTTCCCAGTGATAGGATAATCCTTAAAACCTAAAGCAGCCTATCCAAATCAGCAATGTCTTTGTAAGGCCAAATAAAGTAGCATGTCTAGCACTTCAATGCAGTCTATGAACCAAAATGAACTGAAATATGTAACAAGTACACAGTTAACATTAAAAAACACAAAACACTGTTTTCGTAAGATAGGATGCACATCTGATTACATAAACTAAAAACATTTTGCTATTTTGCCAATTTCTATACATAAGTAAAATCAACACTAAACCAATGCAAAAACATCCACACTAACAAATAATTCTATCCCTCTTTCATGACCTTTACTCACTGTGCTCTGCTGTAGTACTCCTGGATTGTACGGTCTTGGCCTACAAGTGCACGCTGAAATCTGTTCTTCGCCAGTTGAAACCTTTTTCTTGCCGTCTCCACTGACTGAGCCTTTGATACCGCGCCTTCTGGGACCCATGAATTATCTGTTTCACAGAGAAAATAAGCTCTTCTCTTAGAAGGACAAAGCACTACTCTACATATTGGCCAACAACCAGAGCTAAACAAAACACAATCTGAAGTGAAAGAACCTTAGAAACTAAGTTGAATCACATGCTGTTAGCATAACAATTGCAAAGAACAGAATTCAATATCCTTCTTCCACTAAATACCCTCCTACTCATACAAGCTGTTGGGAGTTTATATCGTCTTTCAATGACCAGTTAAGACCCGAGTTATGGAAAGCTAGGCAGCCTTGGAACTTTTATGCTATTACTCTGAATGGATATGCTGCTACTAATTTCTTTAGTAACTGTAGTAGATTAGAATAACAGAATAGAACTATGGAATCAGATGAAGGCCTAGGTGATAAGAAAAGTGTTTAGTGCACACAAAATTTAATTCACCAGCAGCACCCGCAGGCTGGGAGCTGGGAGTTTGAGAAGCACACGAATAAAACAAAATCTGGGTCAATCGTGATGGAAGAACGTGCTAATATTCACCTCTGGAAAACTTCTTCATATCCTGCAGCATGACATGTTTGGTAAAGTGCAGCATCAAGTTAATGAATTTGAAGCCCCCAGGAGAAAGGAACAAGGAAGCCACCACTTTTGGAAAGGCATTTCCATATTCCACCTAGCAAAAATCAAAGATATCATGTCAAAACATTTAGACAATTCTCCTCTTAATTAGATCCTGATTTTTTAAGGCTTTAAATTTTGAGGTACTTCGGATACTTGAGAGTAGCTGGTAACCGATGAGATGTGTATTAACTGCAAATTCAGTATTATCTTCCTCTGCCACCTCTTCTATGAGCACATCTCAGTGCTACATTCGGGGGACTGGTTGCCTAGATAAATTTTCTTTGAAAATCATTTTAGAAGCATGTCTTAAAAACTCTTATCCTCATTGCATTGCAATCCCTATAATTCTGAAAATGCCATTAATTCTTCAATGGTCCAATGAAGTATTATTGTCTTCAATGATTAAAACTGTCCAGTCTTGACTGAATGATGCATTCCCACGAAGTCACAATAATAAAAGGTAGCAAAAATTCTTTCAGGCAATTAAAATCAGCTACTTCATTTTCTTGTACTTCTGTCACCAAAGAAACCATAAGCAGCTTTATTAGGTGTGAAGAGAAAACAAATCAAGGTAATTCAACACCTGCCACATATGATATTGGATTCCATCTATAGAAAATAAGAAATACACTGTACTCACAGAGATATCGCGAAGCCAATCATAAGTTATTTTCCGAAACTCAGCATCAGTTTTTCGATCCAAAACTGGCCAACAGGACCTTGATGTAAAAATAAAGAGCTTAGATTTTGAAGAAACAGCTTAAAGACCCGTCTAATTAAAATAACTTTTTTTTACAATACACCAAGTACAGCTTTCACAAAGCACTCATTGGTAACAGATTTTAGGGTAATCGCTTTCATCCAGAGTTCTTAGGAGTCTCACCAGCCAAACACTCACATTCACACGAGTCTGTTCCTGTTTAGCAAGCTAGACAACCACAACAATGAATGGTCTCTTCTTGTTAGCAATAACTAGAGGTTATTTAGTGGTTATGTAACACATGAAGCTTCTTAAGTATACTGTAGCAACTGGTCAAAATGACACCGAAAACATTTAATCAATATCCAAAATCCATACTTAATAAAAACATGCATCCAGATTGATAAGATTTTAATGTTCAGTTTTTAAAAAACCTTTTCATTACCTAACATCCCGCAAGTATAGCAGCTCTAAAGCTATAGCAGAGCTGTACCAAACAAAACTGAAATGAATAAAGCCTGTTATCCGTCATCTGCTTTAAAATTCAGTGCCTTTACAGTATTAAATGCATTTAATCAAGATCTCAGCTAGTTACAGAGTTTCTCAACTCATCATCTCTGAAATTCTTTTAATCATGGTGAGAAGAATTCAAAAGCATCTTTGGGGCAACCTTCATGCAAAAATCCCAAGTGTCTGCCAAAAACATTAACTTGGCTCAGAAAAGCACTAAGGTTAAAGTACAGTCAGGTTTTCAGTCCATAATTAAATTCTAAGCTAGAACATTATTAACGTTGAAGTCGTTCAGGTGGGGAGCTGCAGCAGCATGCATAGACTGCAAAGGATCAAGTAATAGGTTTATTCCATGCTGAAAAGAGAAGAAGGAAAACGGAACGTTTCGGCTGTGGAGCCTTCTTCAAGTGTAAGAAATATAGGGCAATCAAAGATATTATAGCATGGGAAAACAAAAGCCAGGAGAAAGGAGGAGGTGAGAGCAGGGCAGAGGCAGAGTGGCCAATCAAGTGGTGTGAGGTTGAGAGAGGTGTGAAACAAAACCTACACATGAATAGAGAGAATCAGAAGAAAACCAGTCTGTCGTTGAGAGAAGGGGGGAAGGCGTGAACAAAGTTTCAGGATAATTTTAGTTTCTGATGTCTTTCTGCTATAGGAGATCGCAGACAGAGAGATCAGTGTGATCATGGCCATCAAGCCCCTCCCCTGCTCCCACCTCCTGGCTTTTGTTCTCCCATGCTATTTTATCACCGCTGATTGCCCTGTCTTTCGTATTATTAATGTTAACTGAAAGGGTGTTTCACAGAGGAGAACCATTCAGCTGCAGAAAAGTTAAAAGTATGATGACGTACATCGAACATTTCATTTATGTTGACCAGAGTATCTTATATTGGAATAGTAGTTCTGTACAGTATATGAAAGCTTCTGAATATCCCTAAGCAAAAGACTTATTAATAGCCTTAAGCAATTGCTTAACAGCTTTAAGTAAAGATAACACATTTAAGCAAAATGGTCACTTTCAGATTGGCCAAGCACCTATAGATCACCATTCCTGCATATTTCTTCATCTTCATCGGGCAAACAGAACAATCATACTGTAGTGCCCTAAAGATTCCACTGAAAAAGTGGAAACAAAAAAAGGAGCTACAGACCATTGATCTGCAAACAGCAGAACTGAACAGAGAACTATCTTAATCACCCTACCTGAATACTTTGTTGGTGTGCACAGGGTTAAGCTTTTCAAATAGGTAGTAGGTGACGATGTAAAAGGCATCTTTATTGGGCTTGTCAAACATATGCCTAAAGAAAAAATAAAAAAAACATTCACATTGTAGTTAAACATGATATACATATACAATGCTCAATCCACATGTATTCAATCACACTCAATATATATATAAACTTCCCTGGCATACATAAGGCATAGTTGAGTAATTAAGTAAATGGGGGGGAAACCGAAATAATTTGTAGGAATCCAAGAATTTCAATCTTGTAATTTAAGGATCTCTAATCTTGGTCTTGAAAAGCCCCAATTCGTTAGGCTTTATGGATCAACCTAAAACAACTTCTCGAAACTGGGAGCACTTGCAGGCTATTAACCAATTAAGTAGTTTACCAAGTAAGGGAACGTGAATCTTGAAGGCTAAATGTGTTTCAAGTGATACGTAAGTGAAGCATCGTTGTCCCAGCTGGTAATCAGACTGCTCTGCGTGAGCCGACTTTTCACGGTCAATGCTATCGCGTTCCTAATAATTTAATTAATAAAAGTTAATAAGTCGCAGAAGATAGGTTTCACGAACTGAAATGTTATTTTTGTACAATACCTTAATCCTCAACTCATCTCTTACTTAAGTCTCTTTGTAGTTCAAAATAAGAAACTTAACTCTCTCGTAGTTGAAGATAACCAATCTAGTTTTGCTTTCAGAACTCAGCCAAACGTACAGTACAAGAGAAAGGGAATTACAGAAACAGAGGGCGACCTTGCTGGCTTTTTTTCAGCAGATAAGCGATAACGACAAAACATTTAGGTGTACATTCGTAAAACCTTGAATAAACAACTTATTTACATGCACTTAAAATAAAAAAAAAGGTTACTCACTCTCCGAGACTGATGTGGCGAATCGTCCTGCCGGTAGCAGCTACAGCGGTTTCGGGTTGAAAACCCAGAGCAAGGAGGGACCACCACAGATACTTGGCATCGTTTTTACGAGGGCTAGACATCTTCCCTCGCTTCCAAAATCTTATATGTATATAGATTAGGTCAGCGCTGTATATAAAGCCGCTGACTTGCTTGTACACCCTAATACCACATTTTAACGAACTAGTTAAACTAAACCACGCTAACCGTTTAATCAAAACAGCGGGGAATCATCTTTGATTTCCTCCCTCAGTCCACAAAACTTCGTCAGAAAAAGGTAACACATCACAGACTGTGGTCTTCTAATGACTGGATATAGTCTTAACTTTTTTTTGTTTTCTTCCAAGCCTTCTTCTCCAGACTGCCTCTACCCGCCAAACGCTTTCAACTCCCGCTTACGTATAAAACAAGGAGGTGAGTCCACTAACCCGGATATACTTGTGACGTAAGGCTGAACTACTTCCGCTGGCCGTCTGTTACTATATATTTGAGCAGGAAGTACTGTGAAAGTGGTTGGAATTGTAGTAGTGCTCAATGCTGGGTTTATGTCAGTTAGTCCTATTTTGGCCAGAACTGTTTTTTGGACATCTTCGTCTTCATAATCAAAATAAAATAGCATTATACTTTGAATTAATAATAATCAAAGTAGCATTTAAGACCGTTTTATTTTTTAAGTGACAAAAAATAACAAGAAAATATATGGAAAAGCTTAATACTTCACGTACAGTAGATCATATGAGAGAGAAGTTCTAAGAGAAATAAGGCAAAAAATGTAAAAGTTTACTGAAGACCCCGAGAAAATCAGGAAGGAGTTCCAAGCACGTTTTTCCAAGACCACCGGGGAAACATTCTCAAGATTGCAACTTTAATACGAATAAAAAGTATGTAGTTAGAAAATTGCTACTTTTGGTAGCACATTGTTTCATCCTTGTAGCGAAGCATTGATTTTCAAATATGTTTGCAAATTGTTTTAATAATTAGGCTGTGAAATTGTTCTGAACATAGGCATTATGAGAAATAGAAAAGGCACCCCGGCGATAACAAATAACATTGTATTTGTATTGCATTTCATAAAATTCCAGGTTGTACTTTATCAAATAATGTTTTACATCGTCTTTAAAAAATAAACACCTTTTTTATATTTAAAAAACATTACATTTATTTTTTCACATTTATATCCTGGTAGATTAAATGTATTTTCAAATAAAAACAAAAGTTAAAAGTTACAGCTGCATGCAATGACATATGTGTAACATGTTATTATTCAACTACACACAACAGCCCTTTTTCCTATTGAAATCTACTGTATTCATCCATCCATTTTCTAATTCAGGATCATAGGAGAGTTGGAGCCTGTCCTGGCAAGCAACAGAGGCAAGGCAGGGTACATTGTGGATAGGATGCCAGACCATCGCACCACAGACACTCACACCAGGGACAATTTTCATAGAAGCCAATGAACTTGGCCATATGGATGTGGGAGGAATCCTATGCAAACACAGGGAGAACATATAAACTCCACGCAGGTCTGGAATTGAACCCAGGGTCCAGCACTGCAAGGCAGCCATTTTGGCCTCCAGTGTAATTTGCTATTGGAATGAACCGTGTGCGAAATAGTGAGGCTCAGGACTGTCCTCATTCAGTTGTTCTTGCTGAATTAGAGCCAACTGAACCGAATTAGAAAGAAAAACTGTCTTGCTATGGGAGCCGTCTGATACAGTGTCATTCCCACTTGTTTCTACCATCAATTGATCACCTATTAAAAGCTATGTAGTCAGAAATAATGGGAGCAAAGGTCTGAATACAACAAGGCTGTGTCCAGGAGCCAATTGGAGCATGATCTTAGGAAAGAATGGATCATATGGAGAGTTTAGAAAAAAGATGACAAGAAAGTGTTAGCTAAGAAGTAGGGAAGGGAACACAAAATGATGTGCACAGCAAATAGGAGAAAACAAATTCAGCATTATACTGTAACGCTTACGGCCGACAAGCACTGTGTGTAAGAGCCGGCGTACCAGAGCGGGTGACGTCACCGCCCTTCCCTGTGATAGCAGGACCACAGCTACTGGGCTGTGAAGAGATCTCTCTTTAGCTCACGGGGCTAGGTCGCTGCAGAGAGACGCGGAAGTCCCGGGTTCGAGCCACCTATACTTTGGGCCGACCAGATGCGGCAAGGGCGCCCGCCTGAGCCCCCGTTGCGTTACATTGGTGTCAGAAGCGGGGCGGGATAGCCCTTCGCCGGGGACGGCGATTTAAGCGGGGGAGAGTGTAACGCTTACGGCCGACAAGCACTGTGTGTAAGAGCCGGCGTACCAGAGCGGGTGACGTCACCGCCCTTCCCTGTGATAGCAGGACCACAGCTACTGGGCTGTGAAGAGATCTCTCTTTAGCTCATGGGGCTAGGTCGCTGCAGAGAGACGCGGAAGTCCCGGGTTCGAGCCACCTATACTTTGGGCCGACCAGATGCGGCAAGGGCGCCCGCCTGAGCCCCCGTTGCGTTACAATACTGTAGAAATCAGTAAGGGATGTGGAAAAAATCACTCATCTTATGATGAATTATGAAAATCCCCAATAAACTAGTGAGGTATGTTTGAGGCATTATACAAACAGGACAAGACCTTAGTGTCAATCAGGCATACTGCGTCATTAGGCTTGGATTCGTTATCAGCCGTTTTCAAAGCACTTTCACGCTAGATTGCCACCCTTGGATCACCCTTTCTCTGTGTGACTGCATGCTGCAAGAGGAATGGTAATATCAGGGGCCCTCTTTGCAGATACCTTAGGGTGAATTACAACAGATGTGCCAAATTTTGCACAGGACTGCATATTGAGTATTAGCTAGTATGATTCTATCTTAAGATCATCCCCAGCTGCCTGCTCAATTGCAATGAAAAAAACCTACGGAACAAAGTTGGAGAGTAACTGGCTTTCATTCTTAGTACGGCCCTAAGGATTAAGTAGTTATTGGATCAGGCTGAAAATGAAGGGGGCCCCAATTCAAAACATTATTCATACAAGGTAGATGGTGGGCCATCATGCGTGTGTGTGTATATAGTCTTGAATGTAATTAAACACTCCAAATGAGAGCATGCCTTAAAGCTTACATGTAAACTGTTGGCTACAAACTGCTATATCACCTCCCATGGAGCACAAGTTTCCATCAGACATGGAAAGACCAGTATATTAACCGGTTATAATTGCTCACAGACGTGTTGGTTTAGGAAAGACAATTCCCATAAAACCCACCAGGTGCCTTCCTGACAGCATCTATATGACACGAGTTCCTAACCTGCCTGACCAGAGTAGCAACATCCTGTAGGCCCTCCCAGAGCAGGGAGCTTCACCGTTCATGGTCTGTTGTCACAAGAGCATGTGCAAAAGGAATTCACACAGGCTCCCTTATTTAAAAATAAGTCATGTTCTTCAAAGGGATACCTTGCCTTGAACAAGATCCTCTTATCACTGAGCTACTAATACCAGAGAATGATGGTGTAAAGTCTCATTTTCTACCTTCATGTGCCTAGGTACAGAACATTAGAATTTCCCAGAAATTATGATAGGTTAAACATCACCAATGCCCAACAGTTATCTGCCAACATCTTTATTTGATATTTCCCAAACAACAAAAAAGAGGATCAAGAACTTACACCACTACTTTAAGTGCTTTCATCCATAATCGATATTGATGATTGAACACTAACAAGCTGAATAAATTACATTTACCAAACGTTAGGCTGTGCATGGTTTACTGTAACGCAAGTCACATTGGGCCATTTGAGTTGGAGTAATCATACGAGTCTTCAAGGTTATGTGGATAGTCATCTGGCTCAGATGAAAGGTCTGTGATGGTGAAGTCAGGCACCTGTCAATGGGGAAAAAAAGCTAGGCATAAAACAGAATGAAGAGCTGTTGAGATGAAAATGTATAACAGTTGCTCCCGGATCCCGTCCCTGGGGTTTCATATGCAACCTTGTCTATATCTTGGAAGCCACTTAATGTCCTGGGTGAATTGGTCCACTTATATTTACATGAGGGTAATTATCTCCCCAAGCCAGACAGAGGTATTTTTACCTTAAGATATTAAAAACCTTTCAAAATTCTGGGACCCCATGGCTGGAGACTGGGAACAAATGTTTTGATGTATAAAAAAAATAAACACTTTAGTACAATTGAAGCATGAAAACATCTTAGTAAATCATAATTCTGAAAAAGTGGTATTCACCTTAATTGTAAGGAAACGGTTATTAAACTCCACAGGTAACTTATGTTAGGGACATACTTATCTCCAGCTTCATATTTTTGTGAGCAGAAATACTTAAATACCGAATTAAGAAATCCCTGAAATTTAAAATTCGATACTTAAAATAGCACGACTAGTTTTGCACTGAAGAAAAATGACAAGACATTAAGAACCATGATTAAGAATGGGGTTTTAGACATGTAACAGAAACTCAGGTTATGCCCGTTTTAGCATGTTGAAAACCTTATACATGCAGTATATTCAAGCTTTTCACAAATTCACCACAACCGATCAAAGCAAATTAACATTGTAAAATCAAAGCTGGAGGGGGAAACTGGCCAGGATTTGGATACAGAATGCTTAAAAACACTGAAGTTCCTAAAATTGATGTATGAAAGCTCTGTAGGTGTAGTGTAGGTTGAACTAGTTTAAAATTGCTAAAGATCAGAACTATAAAATACCACTTAACTGTAGAATAGATTAAGTCTGAGCAATCAAACTGTAGGTGTACTTTCAAGCCTAAGTTGATCTGAACACTGCTCAGGTGTGTAAAGGATAGCTGGGGAAAAAAAAAAGTGTAGCATGCATAGAGTTAAGAGGTTTCTGCACCTAATTCATCTTACAGATTTAGGATAAGATTAAAATTCTGATGACCAATTCTAGCAGCTGTTTAGTCAAGACATTGCTAGTTGATTAGCAAAGGACAAAACATGAACATTCTCCACCTTAACCAGACATGTTAAAACAAGACGACCTTATGGCAGGTAAATATGAAAACCAAATTCCACCACCCCACAGGGGACCTTCTCCACGTGCTAACAAAAATTGCTACTCCCCTGCCCTGTTGTCAAGAGGTTTTCCAAATCCGAAGGTTAAAATGAGTCAAATGAGACAGATCAGATGCTTTGTTTGTTTATTGTTAATGTATTACATAGTTTGAAATACAAATTCAATATATCACCAGAGCAGCTAAAAGGCACAGTAAAAATGGCACAAAGGCTGGATATCAATTTGAAGTTCCATAATCACCTCCTACTTTGATCTTACAAAGGCACACAAGGTGAGGGGAGTGAGCCACCAAGCCAAGGTTCCATTACCACACACCACAGAACTGCATGCAACTACAAGCAGAGTATGCTGCAAGAGCAAAGCCCTAACATCACAAGCCTGAAGGGAGGGAAAAGTGCTTTGTGAGACAGCAAGCTAGTTAAAATTCTCTTCATCTACCCTTTGCCAGCAAGACTTTTCAGCATTTATCCGTTAACAGGGACTGCCCATTCTTCCACATGCACGGCTCACTTTTGAGGGCTTTCAACTAATACACATGGTCCAAGAGCACTTGCAATGGCCCTCAAAAAGATGAGGAGCTTTACAATAATGGAAGGATTTGAGCATTTGCAAATGCTTTTGTTTACCTTTTTTAAATGGTTTTGGCAAACCGATCTCCTATAGACCGTTTCAAAGCTGCAGCTGGTTAACTACTTCATACTGGAATGAATAGGCCTTCTGTCTCCAAAATAAAATTCCCTCCATTAAAACCCTGAAAGATTAAAGGACGATAAGCGGAATGTTGAACACTGCAGTTAAAGCTGCAAGACTAGTGCTTGGCATTCAGCAGCTGCATTTCCTCTTGTTTGGGCCTTTTCTTCTCTTTCCCGTCGTTTTGAGGGCTCTGGGAATCAGGGCTCAGCCTGGGGTAAAAGGGACCTACCAGCCAGTTGAGAGGGGTGTTGTTGACCAGGTAGTCCATCACACCATCCAGGGATTCTTTCATTTTACCCAGCTGGCCTTTGCTGCTTGCTAATACATTGTCAGACATGTCACGGAAGGAGGAGGCAGAACTGAAGTTACTGTAGACTTCAGCAGCAGAGTGAGTGAGGGATTGAGCCTGGTCCTGGATGTGCTGGGGCAGCCCCTGTATGCTGGAGACCAAGGTCAAGCAGGTGGTCTGTAGCTGATGGGTGAGATTGCGGGCTATGGCCAGAGTACGAGATTCAATATGCTAAAAAAGAACAAGAAAAACCCATCAGCAACTCCCCAGTGGGGGGAGGCATTTTAATTCAGATGCCTCCAGCAACTGACTGCCAGTAATAAATTAAGCCAACAAGATTTTATACAGTAAGTCATATAAATAAGCCAAGATGAACTATCATACTTATACATATTGGTTTGATAAATTTCATCCTGCAATCTTTCATAATGGGGCATGAATGATTTTAGTGCTCAGGTTTTGTAAAATTAGTTTTTGCTTGATTGGGAGCATATCTGCTTGAAACATGGTCCATACCTCCACTTCACTTCCTCCCTCATTGCCCCCAGGCACCTTCTTCCACTCCACCCAAGAGTTCAGTTTATCTTGAACATTGTGAATCCTTTTGTTAGCACTGTCCATGTTCTTTCTAGCATATTCAATCTAGAACAGAGAAGGACAATCATTTCTATTTCTCAAAAGACCCAAGCTTTACATCTCCAACCTTTAACAACTGATTTATAGCCATGTGCACCAACTAAGCAGAGGTAAGACTTGGTGTATAAGGCACTAAGAGACATTCAAGAAACCAGGTCTCTTCCACACTATCAAAATGGCTGGCAACAGCTTCAGAACATTAAAGAACTCTGGGTAAAAGGTATTGGTACCAAAACTGAGCCAAAAGTCTCACAGTTCCTGGCACTTATGGTATCTTTCTGGCCCACACAAGTTGCAGCTGGTGCAATTTCAATTGTGCTCAAACTTACCAGATCAACTGTGTAGTTAAGCTGAGAAATTGACTCCTGGCTTCGCTGTTTAGCGTCACACACCTTGGCTATTGCCTGGTGGTATGCTCTCTTGCGAAACTTGGTGGAAAGGGATCCCAAACGAATGTAGTAGCTGGGTTTATTAGTCGCGACTTCAAACCCTTCTACGTTTTTAGCTTCATTCTCTGAAAAACGAATGTTTACCTTGGGTTAGAAATCAGGTATATTTCAAACCGATGCTTGAATTACCTGGATTGTGGCTTTGAAATTAAGATATACGTAACATTTATAGATTTTTTTTTTATGAAGCACCAAGAAGAAAAATGTAAATGGTTTTTCTCCAGTAACAGTAGCTGGATTGAATTTTTTGTATTTGATTAACATATGCTTTAAAAACACCAAAGGTCCATGAATAGCTTTCCTATCGTCTTCAGAGATTGCCACATTTAGTACAACCAGGAGAAAGAATCATATTGACCCTTAACATTGTCTTCATAACTCGGCATTTTGGTTATGTTTTAAATGTATGCTCGTCATCAACCTGAAATTCATTACAGTGTAATCTTCTGTAAACCTTATGGAATTTAACCTCAAAAGTACTTCCTAATTTAAAGTGCAATCAAACTAGAGGAAAAGCAAATTCCATTCAAAGCAAAACTGTACTAGCTTTTAATGCTCAATCCGATTTCTTGTGCTTACCCAGCTCCTCCTCGGTCAGTGGGAGGTACTGATCCACAAGTGACTCAGAAGTGCTCAGTGCTGTGTCCACACCAGAGCTCACCAGCTGTACCACGCGACTGCCCATCACCGTGTTGACACTGCCATTTACCACAGCCTTGGTCATCTCCACACCATCCTGCACTGCTCCTTTGGTCTTGTCCACCACCCCAGTGATGGTGTAAGAAACGGTATCTTTGGCTCCCATCACAGTGATAGAAACCGCATCCTTAGCTCCAGTCACAACATCCTTAGCATTGGCAACGATCTGGGGGACACAGATGTTTCACTGGGAACATTCATAGATTTTCATATCCTCTCAAGGGAAGGATGACTAAAACTGGCATTTTGACAAACACTTTGCCAAGTCCAACACGTTCTTGGAATCAAAGTATAAGACTAACATCCAAATCATGCACCAAGGACCCCATTACCACCCAATCACAAACAGCTAGAAGATGTAATGCAGAATCAGCCCAGCTAACTGGTACACGCCCAGACTTAAAGGAGCATCCTACTTGAGAAAGCTAAAAAGGTCTTGAAGTATTCAGGATCCTCACAGGCATCAATAGTGTCAGTGTAAAACTCTGGTCCAAGAGCCACCAATTCCAAGGATAAAAGGAAACTAACAGGGAGTGCTCCCCCCCAAAAAAAACAAAACAAATGATAACACTGTTTCTTGCAAAAGCCGGATGAGATTCTCCAACTACATCTGCTCCATGGAGCAAATGGCCCTTACTTGTAACTTGATCCAAATACAGAGAATGGATAAAGGCTGGCAACAACTTAAGTCTTATGTTAAGTTGCAAATTAGCAAAATCCCACACAAGCAGCTCCATCTAGAACTCAAGCATTAAAGAAAGCATTTCAACAACTAGATTTAAAATGAACTGGCTTGCACAGTTATCAATTACTCACAACTGTAACAAAATGTCTGATGAAGTTGATGTACCTTATCGGAGGGCTGGTGGAGGATTGGCAAGGTCTTCTCAATTTTATCCAGACCCTTACAAGCTAGGTCATTTGCTACTGCAACTGAAAGACAAAATGTTTCAAAGAACAGGTTATGTTCATAGTTTAATTACTATGTTTACTAGACAAGGAGCAATGGTCTGAAAGATCAGGAACTACCTTATAAATTAATACAATCCACAGTACAGATAGTTTTTTAGGATGAACTGACCAGTGTCCCAGTTAAGGATGTTTTATTCCTGCATAAATCCTTCATTAGACAAGTGCAGATGGATTTCTGCAGTGCTGGTAAGCAAACAATGTCAATACATCAATTGACAAAGATAATTCTAGAACAAACAGAACCTTGACATTCATTATACACAAGTGCCCTACTACCAGTACACCAATTCAAATTCAGACTTGTATACAACACTGTTAAAAGGGAAAAAAGGAATGACTGGTGAGTAACCAATCACAACACCCTGACAGAGCACAAGACATTACTGAAGCAATGCTAAGCAACAGGATCTAGGTGAAAGTTCATTGTGCAAGAGCCGAGTCACTTCCAGTTTCAATCTGTACCACTCCCGATTCCGGACAGTGTAAACGTGCAGTGTCGCATGCTACTGAAATTTTTACACATCTGAAACTTAAGTCTTTCAGTATTAAGTGGGGATAGTTAACTTCTGCAACATAATATAAAATGGGGTTCTTTGCCCCCTACACAGAATAAGTAATCCAACTATCCTTACTTTGAGGCTCCAGCTTCTGAATTATAGGCATGGCACTGGTCAGTGCCACTGAAGTAATGGTCATCACACTTTTCTCAGCCACTTCACACACAGACTTGATGTAGGGATGATTCTCCTTAGTATTGGAGTACACACTGGTCATCATGTCATAGGTGGAGCTCACCAGTGGAAGGTTAGCCACTCTGGCTACCACATTCTGAGAAGAGAAAAGAGCACGTTTAACTTAGGTTACCAAGATTATCACTATTTTCCATCTCTGGGTCAAACTGAGATCTTCTGATAAGGATAGCTTACAATTCATTTCTGGTACAATCCAGAACAGATATAACCGACAATTGCATTGATGTTTATATACCACTGTAAACCACACAAACCACACAAACACAAAAGTGCACTCCCTTAGAAACTTAAACTGTTTATGAATAACGTTTCCTTCAGCAATCCTTGATGGATACTGTCAGGTCCTGCACACTGAGTGACCAGAACACTTCTGCCTCTTAAATGAACTCCATCCTTCCCCAACTTAATATTGACTTCCTTAATGAATACCTGAAATTTTTTTTTAACTAAACTAACAAGAGAATATACAAGACAATAGGCTAGTCACGTT
Organism: Lepisosteus oculatus; assembly: GCF_040954835.1. Taxonomy (NCBI): domain Eukaryota; kingdom Metazoa; phylum Chordata; class Actinopteri; order Semionotiformes; family Lepisosteidae; genus Lepisosteus; species Lepisosteus oculatus. Next base: position 33,881,736 of record NC_090696.1, on the reverse strand, counting down.
TCTCAGGATGTATAAAACTACAAACGTTGTAGTTAATGTATAATTGCCCGTTTGTGGCAAATCTAGGGCTTCAGCACAGTTGATCTGAACAAAAGAGGCAAAGTGCAACAGTTGTAAACAAACTTAGATTAAACTCGTTATTTCAAATAAAATAAAACCCCACCTGCTGCGCCACAACTTCCATCGACGCCATGTTTCACTCTGAAAGGAGTAACAAATGAATAGAGGGCATTAATAGCAGCATCACCAGCAATTTACCTACAAGCTATTAAATGTTGAGCATAGCACGTGTACGCTTGACCCAATAATGCTTGAATACGGATGACTAACAGGAAATTGGAAAAGAAGTTGGTTATTTATTTAATAGAAGCGGTTAATTAATCAAATTAAGTACCGTAATAATCCATAGAAGAATTATATGGTAACAAACCAACAAAAAGTGTTTTACTTATCTATCCATTTTTTTAAATGCTAGTAATGCAAAATAGCCGATGTATTTAATAAGTAAAAAAGATACAAAACCCCACCCAAGACAATTCATACCCTAGAAATAACTCATGTTTTTAAGAATTGCTGGTCAATACAGAATAAAGCAAGTAAAAAGAAACAGCCACACTGTTTGAAAGCCAGTCCACACTCTTCATTCAAACTGACTCTGGCGATCCAATAGAAACTGGGTGCAGAAACAGTTACATTGTTAGATATAGCCATGTTCCCCTCACACAGCCAGCTCGCCAGTTTCCATTTTGGGAATTAAACACCTGCGTCGTTGACGAAACATAACACAGCTTTAAAACACAAAACGTTCAATCAGCCCTAAAAACAAACCAACGCTTCTCACCTTCACAGAAAAACCTCCAAAAACACAAAGCTCGTCCGTTACTCCTGTCTTCTCCAGACACGATTCTAGGTCCTCTCCCCTGCGGCTCTATATATTAACGCAGCCGTTCCTTTTCTCGCGAGATCTTTCAGAGTTTTTGACATCATCAAACCAGATGAGGGGGCATTGAGGTCTTTGGACTAAAGGTCACACGGGCACAATTTGGGGATTTCCAAACTGTTTAAACAGTGTACTAGATATTTCTAACATTTCCCATGCTCCTTCACTAATCATCTATCGCTTTTATCAAATATATCCGGTTTTTAAATATAAAATAAAATACATATGTGCTTGTGTGATGCTTTGGCACTGTGTATCAGAGTTATAATTTCAGGTTATTCGCTCCGTTTTTCTGGGTACACTTAACCTGGAATGGAAAGCAAATATGTTCTTTATTTTTTGGCCTAGTAATGAAAAATAAATAACTTCACTTTTATTCATGTTTTTTTAATTTGAATGGATAATTATGTAACAATCCGTATTCATCTGTGACACCTTACTACAGCATTCCACATCATCTGGACAAAACTCCAACTGTAGCACGTGATGCTGGAGTGGTAGGTTGTTTTATGACTCCTGTTAAAGTGTCATAAAGTAACAAGCTATTACGTAATAAGAGCGAGATGTTTCTCTTTCACGATCACGTACACTGCAGAAAAGTGTTTTTTGAGTGGTTGTTACCATTTAGATTAAACATGATTACATTGTTAAATTAAATCCACCCAATTCTTGACATAATCCTAGGGAACTGGTATCTACAACAGAAGGGCAGCATGGAGAAATGATAATGTTTCTGGACTCATGCCTGGTTGGGTTGCTGTTGTACTTTGAGTGAGGTGCTTGTCTTTGATTGCTCCTGTCCACTTTGCTGTATGAATGGGGAACAATAGGAGGCAGGCTCTATTTATATTTTTTTAAATAAAATACAAGTTTTATTAAAAAAACAGTGTTGTTTAGCTGGAATCTGAATTGAGTGTTAATGCAGTTGATGGACTTTGTCCTCATTATGACTCACTTCCATATTTCCCAGGCCACTAGTGACTTCAGTACAAAATATCTAGGTGAAAGGGTAAGCATTAAAAGATGTGCTGATTTGTGAGTATCAGTGACTCAACGTAATTGCCAGTAAATAAAAAAATCAGAGTATATATTTCACCGAATTATATATTTTTAATTTCTTCTCAATAATCCCCTTGGTTTCATAAGGGAAGTAAGCAGGCTCTTCAGCTCCAGAGCAAAGAAAATGGCTGTTTTGTATTTGTTTGTTCCTTCTCGGCTTTTTGCAGAGAGGTGATCCTCACACCCATGCCTGTGAAGTTTTTCTTTCACATGTGAGAAATGTCAATTGTTGAGATACAGTACACATACTTTCAAACTGTGTTACAGCAATACAAACATCTGATGCAGTGTAAAAATATAATGATCAGGAAAGACAGTGTTATTTTTTTATATCTGCTCAAAAACAACTAAAATGATAAGGACGGTAGATCAAGGGTGTCTAACTTAACCACAGGCACCCCAGCAGAAGTCAGGTCCCAGCCACAGCTTTCTAAGAAGTCATTAAGAGTGTGATTTTCTAAAAGGGGTCTGTTTTACCTGTTTGTTTCAAATCACAAGAACCATTGATACACAAACGGTTTGGTGAGTATCAAATCTGTTATTTTATACTATGACATGAATGAAAGTTAGATGCACTCTAGAATATTATGGAATTATTTATTCTCTTTACTGTTAACTTTATGTCACATCATGTGTTTAGACGTACAGATGTGTTCACAGATCACGAGATGAAATATTCTGGACTCTGACCATTACTCTATATAATCGCATGAGTTCCGCTTGTAACTGCATGTACATCTGTTGTAATGGCTTATGAACATGAGTATACGTTCAAAGTACAGTCCACTCCACCACTGACGGATAACCTCTTGATAACATTCAACAGTTTGATCTTGATTTTGAGCTCGCACATGCTGTTTTACAAATTAAGAAAAGATAAGACCATTTTCTGCTGCAACTGTGTAACATTACTATTTTCTACATTTCTGTTAGAAATTATAATCGTTCATGGGTTCTACTTCCAAAAACGGTAGCCACTTAAGAATATAAGAAATGTTATACATAAGAGGAAACAAGTTCTCATCAAACTGTTTCTGGCTACCAGCCTCAACAGCATGGACATCGACCTCTTATTCTCTGTCCTAAATCTCTCTCAATTTCCACTTGAGGCTGCAGATCCTTGTTTTACTGTTAGTCTTGATGTAGTCTTAGAGGTCTTAGACTTCCCAATGCAGATGCTGGTGGTTCACACACCTGCTCCTCTACTATCTAACAGTCATGATGTGCTGATTAAGGAGATACTTGGCAAAGGGTTTAGAAGACACATTCTCACAGGGAGGTTAATGTGGTTTAATTACTCATACTGTTTTAAAGAAAACCTTTGAAACATTTCCGAGAAATTGAATAATATTTACGACAAGATTGATTGTTTGCAGTACAAATGTACTTCAGCCCCTTTTGGAATGAAACAATTGTTTTGTTTAAATACATCTGGTCTAGCATCTAAACAAAAATATTATGTCTTGATAGTTTTCCAGCGATCTCCCCAGCCGAAAGACAAAAGTTAAAGCACTCATATCCACTCAACCTAAGAAACAAAACAGACTTGACCCTTTGTTTTTAAGCATGTAAATCACAAGGACTGAAGGCCTCACTGCCAGAGAATGCAGAAAATAAACAGCAGTGACTGAATGGCTACAGGTTTTTATGTTCCCCAGAGTTTCCAAAGATTAAGTTTTAATATAATCTCATGTGCAGTTCATTGCACTTCAGGGAATTTGTGTCAGCATAGTATGTTTATGGCACACAAATTGACTTGAGCTTTAATATTAGCAGTAAAAGCCATCAGTTGTGCTCTCTCTGAGACTATGGACAGAATTGCAAATAGACTTAATAAAGCATTCGTCATGTTTTCAAAATTAACATATATCACTATTGGAAGAAATGCGGAACAAACAATACTCCAGCTGTAGCAATATATCTGTTGTAAAATTGTATTTAATAAAATGCACACCTTGAATTTAATTTAGGTTCAATGTTACATCTTGAAAAGATACCAATGAAAAAGGGGTCTTTGATACTATACTCTTCACCTGGAAACCAGATTCAAATGTTTGATAGACCTTTTCCTTTGGCTTTCTTTCATTAAAAAAAAACAGTTTTCTATTTTCCCTTCTTTTAATCAATATTTTATGCTACTGTTTAAATGTCTCTAGTTTTTAATCCAGATGAAGGTTGCCTTTAAAATGGCATAATTGAGTTCTCCTTATAGACAATATCTTTCTTTTTTATTCTGTTACTTTCGGGTTTCTATTTAATGGCACTGTACAGTTACCAAGAAATAGTGTTACTGGAAGAACCTGGTTATATTTAGGCATGGAGCTACTGGTAAAAATTGACCAGAATATTAGGTTGATGAGCACTGATCATTGATTCCTGATCTTCAGTCTCCTATATTCATGTTGTTGTGGTGACAGATTTAAAAATGAATAAATTGTAATAGGAGCGTTTCAGACTGGGGATCAAGGTTAACACACATCCCTAACTTAAAACTAATAATTGCGTATATTTGAAAAGTCTGTACTACAATTGAAGCCTCCAAATCTTCAAAGGTAAATAATTGATTAGTGAAACATTATTTGTCATACTGGAGTGTTAGTTTCTCTATAAAAACCTGCTGCTAGTTAGTGCCTTCTGTTAATATGGAGTTACAACACATTGCACTTCTCCTGGGTCACTGCAGTGTGAGCAGTTGAGTTCAATGACCCCTGGAGTTGACAAAGATAAAGAAAAGAAAAATGATTTCCCAATTCTGCCGCTTATCAGCAGTTGTTCTGTTTGTGTTCTGGCACTAATGTTGTGTTGAAATGTCCGCTGTTCATTACATTAAACTTAATCTGTATGTTAATCTGGACGGTATGATTTCTCTAATCCTACTCTCTACTGACTTGTCAGTTACTACCCCTCAAAAGAGTCTGTACTCCCAGATTCAAGATTCTTTTTTTCAGTCTCGGATGTGTGCGGATGTCACACAGTGAGAAAATGGGTGTGGAAAAAGACAGCTCCGTAAGGTTTGGTGCTTTTCTTTTTGGGCTTCAAGCTTCACCTTGGTCAAAGGACTTCCTTGTGTAGACACTCGTTAATTACCACAAAGTTCAGAGCTGACATGTGGGTTGTGAGACACATCTAATTGGGTCAGAGACTGGGGGGGGAGGGTTCCAGGACTGAGTCAGAATAGTCAACGCATCATTCCACCATGTCATCTGCATACAGCCAGTTGATGAATTAGCCACAAGCCGTTAGCTCTGCCCATACCCAGGACATTTCCACCACCACCGCCCCATAATGAGTCCTGAGACCTGGCTAGCAAAGAGCTTCGGAAGCCCCAGTCAGAGGATCCGACCGGAAGACAGAGACACAAGAAATTGTGTGAGCGCAGGTTGTCCCACTGGGCTCAGGAGAGGACTCGGACACTCGGGACTGTACTGAGGGCAGCAGAGGAAGGCTCAGGCCCCCCCAACACACAGGACATTGGCCTTAGAGGAATCAAGGTGGGGGTAGGATCAAGGACCACATTGTTCGGGATGGCCAGAACTGAACAGGATGCCTAAGATCAGCGAAGGACCACACAGAGTTTCTTCACTGTGCCGGAAGGAGGCATGCTAGTCACCGAATGGAGCTGGTTTCAGGAGAAAGGCGCTACTGCACTGCTCCTTTCGGACACTGGTGTTTGGGTAACCGGGATGTAGTTGATATGGTCTGTGAAAGGTGTCACTTTGAGTCATTGGAATCTGTGTGATGGGTTGATTGATGGACTGAAACTAATACATATATACTGTGTAGGATGGCTGTCTTGTTTGGTCTGTGGGTGCACTCCTGGTTCTGGAAGATATAAAGAACGCTTTGCATTGGGCAAAAAAATTGTCTTAGCAACATTAAAATTGCTAGGTGGAGCAGTTGGCTACAAAGCTCACTTTTAAAAACTGGTCGTACATTTAAGGGACACCAAACATCCTCAATGCATAGTGTGAAAAGACATTTCAGTTGACATATGAAAATAAAGGATTAAAACTTCTAAAGAGCCTTTATTTCAGGATGGCTGGTTATAAGCTAATCATCATCTTCTGTGATTTCCAGCCATCACTGAAATCATGACAGTTAAGAGTCACGTTAAGAGTTCTTGTTCCATACCTGTTGACGACAAGACGTTTTATCACGTCACAATACATCCTAGTTACGTGTTTGACTCTTGTGCAACTCGCGGCAAAAAAAGACGGACAAAACTCTGAACCAAGTCTATGAAAAAATCAGTGGAAGAATTTATATATTAAACCCCGAGAAATCAGTCACGAAATCCTGGGGTCATCCGAGAAAATGAGTGGAAAATACGCTTAGTTCAATTCGGGGCAAAACCTATATACTGTAATAAAAAAGTTTTATAAATAAATATATTTTGATAGAGATATATCTATTTGTATTTATCGTAAGAAAATAAATGACATTTTAAAAATCATTTTGAAATAAGTAACAATGAAGACTTGGTGCATATGCAATATCTGCACCTGCGGGTAAGTTTTCATTCCTTTTTCGTTTCTGTAGCGTGAAAGATGTGTCCAATACAGTAAGACCAGTATTGAAGCGTAGCTCTGAGGAAGGACAGACTCTCTATCGAACGCCCTCTTGTGTCGTTAGGCGGTATTAGAGTTTTCTTTTGCGGCTGTCGTGTCACAATTTGAATAAACGTGGAAATGACTCCAGAAACGAAGATTGATAGGGGGAATTAAGAAACAGAGGAAGTCACAACAGATTAAATGTCTAAGAAGTTCACATATCATAAAGCAAAGTTAAACGAAAAAAATGCATCAGGTGTTGAATCTCAGAATGTCAAGAGTTCCAAAAATGGCAAAAAGTCAATTACATCGCATTATGTACTTTGTAAAATTCTTGTGCTATAAAAACAAGAACTGCAACCACAGAACTCAACCTCAAACAGAAGCATGTCAAATTCAGTTTGGTTGTGGCTGTCAGATGTAAGACAGAAAAGATCAAAAGTTGCCTACCCTTGCCTACACGACATCTCAAACTGACGGTAATAAGCAATGTAGATCCTTCGCACAATGCAACGTATAGTGAAGTGTAACTTTTTAAATCATTCTCTGACATGCTATTGACAGGCTAGAACGCTATTAGATGTCGGAGATCAACTTACTGTATCCTTTCTGTTGAAAGGAATCATACAATCTCTTTAGATAACTGGGAAAAGAAAAGGTACACAATTCCAGAAGAGGTGTTGATGTGCATAATATTCTTCCAAGGACAGAGTCTTTCTGCTTTTCTTATGTAAATAGTTAACACCTTATGGATTTAACACAATTAGATTTTAAATCTTGTTTATAACTGGGAGTTCATTAAACATATTTGAGCATTTTTTAAATAAAGTTAATTTTAAACTAAAAATTCTAAATGTTTTTTTTAATGTATTGATGTGTAATAACTTTTTGATATACGGTACAGAACTTCATTATCAATTGTATTTATGGTCAAATGGGTCATTTTATTTTTTTTTCCCCAAAAAGTTCATTTCATGTGGAATGCAAGCACTTGGGGAACTCTTGCCAATATAAAGATCTTATGTGTACCCAAAAATGTTTGTCTTGATGAACACTTGTGTTGTCAAAACCTTGATAAGTTAAATTAAACTTTTCTGGAGTAGAGAGAGTCTTCATCTGGTTGATCGTATTATCACTGCGTAATTAGAGAACAGCACCTTTATGATCTCTAGGTGTGCATTCTTTTTCTACTTAATAGCAAATGTGAAAAAAATCACAACTGAACAATTACAAGAGTGCTGTGAGTTTGGAATTAATAAATAGCAGAAATGGCTGCAGAGTGGTAATAGATTTTTTAAACAGCTTTTATGAGATTTTGTGCTCTGAGTGTTTCTCTGTTTGTTACCTGTGCTATTTAGCCCCCATTCAAATCATACTCATATTTCATACTTTAAAATGGGTCCAGGTGTAGAGAGAGTAAAGCTACTGTTTTGAAACGTTTCGCATCACAGTTTATTCTTTCATACAGTACTAACATTGCAATTTCTTTTTATAAAACCAGCCTGCCTTGTGCTCAACAGAATTGTACTACAGTAATTTTGTACTTTCTCAAAAACTCAAAGCCATTTTTAATTCTATTTCCATGGAAACTGTTTTCCATGTGATGACTATCCGCTTCTTGTGTGAGTAATAAAATGGTATTTTTAGTAACTTTCTCCTCTGCAGCCTGCCCATTCTTACACGGCTTGGCTCTTTGAATTGTTGAAAAATGGCTACTGTGTTTCACTGTGATAAAGGAGATTAGTCTCGAGGATTCCTTGTTGTGAGGTAAGACCACAGATATTTGTGCTTTTCTAACATAACTCACAATATTTTCTATTACCATGAACCACGTTAAAACTCTCCTGTTGGCTACAAAAGAATCGAGCGTGAGCAAATCTAATTTTGACCACTTTTTATAGTACTACTTTTCTCTATATTATCTGTATTATCTGTAAATTTTGGAGATTAAAGAGGTGGAGCGATGTCATGGTATTATTCAATACTAGCTGCAGGTATTGATTTGTAGGGGCATTAAGCTTCCAAGACTTGGGCCACAGGCTGTGCTTTTCTATGGCAGATTTAATTCTTTCAACAGCCATGCACAGTCATTGCAACCTGGAAAGTAATTGAATGATTGAGTCAGTGAAGTGGAGTGTTGGGGCTCAGTGTTTTCCAATGCAAATAGAGTAGCAATCAGTTGTCAGTAGCAGTAAAAAAAACCCTGATCAGCATAAAAGAAGAAACCAGTATGGCTACACTAATCAGAGCGGTAGCACTGAATGGTTTAGGGCTCTTGATTTCTGACAAGGGGGCTACAGGTTTTAAATTCCAGGTTGTGTGGTACTTTGTGCCAATCACTCCTGTAAATACCCTGCTGTATAAATTAGTCTCTAGGTCATCTTTGTAAAAAAACAGTTTGTTCTCAATTAATTATCTGGTCAAACAAAAATCAGACACAAAAAAGTAATGCATATTGACTGCACCTTCCTGGTGTTTAATTCCCTGTACGAGTACATGCAGTCTAATTTGTTATTTTTTAATTCCACTTCGAATTTTACTTTCTCTTGAAAACTATTTCAGGAAGTTTGAAGATGAGCCACCAGAAAATGTTGTTACAAACAGACCGAAGGATGGTGTTCAGACTGAATTCATTTACCTTACATTGGTCTATGCTGGTGCTGTGAGCTTTTTCACGCAGGTTTCATTTGAAAGGGTTTTAGTATAACAGGAGATAAGCTTTCACACGAGTGACTGGCTGGTCAAACATTTCAGTCCAGTCAGAGTACAACTGTTTCCATTCCAGATGGCACCGCTGCCCACACCTGCCTACAGAATTATTCAGCTCGGACACAGCCTCCTTCCTCACAGAATACAACGAAAAATTCTGTCCCTATGGCTTCTCTGCGGTCAGACAACCACACAGAGCTAAGGATGAGCTTCAGATACACACTGGCAAAATGGAAAACACAACAACCTTTCGGTAAGTGGTTATGTAAGGAGAGTGTAAAAGAGAATCTGAATATTTTAAATAATAACAGTGGTGCTGAGTTTCTACAGATCTGGAAGTTTGCCTGGTTATTGTAAATGTAAATTTCTGTGGTAATCTGTTACCACAGTGGAAACCTATGGACATCCTTGAGGGAAAAGATCATGGCATCTCATTTTGTATCAGGGCTAGCTATGGAGTATGGCAAAGCTAAGAGTATAAAAATATACTATGTAAAATAGTACCTGACATTTAAAAAATGGGTAATTAGCAATATTATTGCCTCAGTTTGAGTATTAACTTTCACTGAGGCCTAGTGTTTATAACCAGGGTATACACTAACATATTGCTGAATATATTACGGATTCCATTCCAACAATATTGTAACCCCAACTCCGAATGTACATTTATACCAAAGTGTACTCAGGCACATTGTGTTGGTTGTTTTCGGTCTCAACACTGCAGATGAAACACATGAGAATTCAAAGTGCCATTCTTGACTGCTTCCAAAATAAAATCCCCTTACCACATTTCAGGGCAGACTATGTACGGCACAAACTCTCAAAGGCACCAACGAAGACCGTCAAGGAGTACATCCAACCAGAGGGAGACATGATGCTGGACACCACCTATTCCCGGGCGTACATCTCACACCCAACTCAATACCCGGTCCCCGCAGTCAAGCCAGCCATGTACAGGTCAAGCTCTGCAAATATGGACGTCATACCCACATACAAAGGTACACTTAGCAGCCATTGTGGCATAAATGAACACAAGCGGTAAATAAGTCAATTTTTGTTGTAAACCTCATTTGATTGGAAAATGCCAGCTGTGTGTTGGCTCACAGGTAAGAACGCTGCCATCTGCCTGTCGATACATCAGTGGTTTTCGTACTACAGGGTCAAACAGGGGCAGGAACTTTCTGCCGCTGGAATAAAGAAGGCAGTACTCTGGAGATCTGGAGGGGAGCTGCGACTAGGATAAATGAAGGACCTGACGTGGTCCTGATTACTACAGGCTGGGGAAGAGGAAGAAACTTGTTCCAGTGTTCCTGGTTATTTTGTGACTGTTCTGATGGTTTTTTTTTTTACAGCCACATTAAGAAATCTCAAAACAAAGCTTAACTGCAGCTTCACAGGGGGGAGAATGAGGAAGTATAGGTAGAAACCTCCTACCTTCCCGCCTTCAAGCCACTTATCTTTGAACATGACACAGGCTAGGCAGCCCAGTACTGGAGGTTGAGGCTAGAGAGGCATGTTCCTCACTGACCGCACCACATCCTTGCAAAAGCCCAGAATGCTACAGGGGTCGCTGTGCAGCCAGGAACAAAGATCGCCACACAGCGTGCACCAGTGTTTGTGACATCTCAGTCACAACAGAGACACGTGATGCCTGGGTCATAAAGTTCAACCAGTGCTCGGGCAAGCAGCTACGATAGACAAGCTAATCTGTAACCCAAATTCATAACAAATTACAGCAATATTTTTAAAGAACAACAAGAGACAATGTGATATTGGGCTGGGGATTGTACAGGCACGGCAATTACTTACAAAAAAAAAAGACAAATGTTTTAGTGCAACAAAACATAACAGCAAACTTATACCTGACCTACTGACGGTGTTCGTATTTTTCTTTCAGATGATTATCGTGCATGGGAGATTCCAAAACAGGAAGTCATTAGAACAGCAAGTAATCTGAAGCTATGCAGTGCCAAGTTCAGCAATACCACCGCCTTTCAGGATGACTATGGGGCCAGACTCCCAGTCAAGTCTGAAAAGAGTTACAAGCCAGTCCAACAGGTCAAGGAGCCCATGCCTTTTGATGACTTGACAAAAGTGGAGTATGTATGTCATGCGGTGCAACCTCGATTACGCACTGAGAAGAAAGCCTACAAACCCCAGAATGCCCCATTTGATGGCCTAACCACCCACAAGCGTGACTACAAGGGCTTAATTGGAGCACAGACCAGACCTGTCAAGCCAAAGCTTGCGTGGCAGAATACTGCACCCCATTTCGAGGCGTCAACGGAGTTTCAGGACAAATACAAGCTCTGGCCTGTGCAGCCATCACAGCCACGCAAGAGTGTCAAGCACACACCCCCAGAGGGAGCCATGGACACGATCTCGACAACCCACGCGGACTTCGTAGGGCACCAGGTTCAGCCGCCCAGGCCTGCACGCCCCCCAGTTCAGGAGTGGAAGAAGGGAGAGCCGTTTGACTCTCAATCCACCATGAAAGAGGATTACCGACCATGGGAAATCAAGAAGAGATCCCCAATAGTCCAAGTCGGGGAAATCGAGAAGCCAGCCGGCCCATTTGAGAGCACCACTACCTTCCAGGCTCACTATGTGCCTCACACCCTGGCCCGTGCCACCAATTACAAGCTGATGCCAACCATGCTACAGTCTCAGCCCTTCAATGCTGATACCACTTACAGTACCAGCTATACTGCAAAGGAGATCAGGGTCTGTCCTGCTAGCTTCCCTGTGCCACCGGGTTTTGAGCACGAAGAAACGGATCCTCTTGGCCATAAACTCTACCGCACTATTTCGACCAGGGATAACCACACACCAGCTGCAGTAACAAAAACGACCAGCAGACCAAACCACAACAGGATACCGTCCGCCAAAAAAGAACCAGCTAGGAGCAGTTAAAAGGGAGGACAGGTCAATGTTGGTACTGCCAATATGCAAATGCTTTCTCAAAGATTTTTTTAACAATGTAAATCAGTATTGTGAATTTTTATACATCCGGACTTTATTTGGCAACTTTGTTTTGGTTTTATCAGCTGTGTTGACCGAGATATTGTATTTTGAAAATGTGCAAATTAAAATGAATTTGCAACAAAATCTTGCATAGTCGTCTGTCCTTCAACTATAACATTCGACAAATGTGAATTTCCTTAGAACACAGAAACCAAAGTATTACAGGTGAGGCATGCAATGTATACATGAAGAAAAAAAGATGTAAAAATGACATGTATTCAAAGTCTGTAGCGTACTTTCTTTAGTTTTCACAAGAGACTAACGTGAACATAACATACAATGCATTGCAAAAATATTCTTGATCCTATCTCTGATCCCTACTAAATGTTATTTTTAATATTATCATTAATAATAAATGCACCAAAAGTTTCTGTTGGAGCAAAAGTGTGAATTTATTGACCAATTATATAAAAAAACAGCCTGTTATAAATATGGCACAATCCAAATATTCAAAAATGCATAACATATTATCATACATTAGATGTTTGGAAAAAGAAAATGAAAAGAATTCCAGCAGAATACAGATTAAATTGATAAAGTTTTTACTGTACATGGATTCAAATTATTAAACAATGACAGAAAACTGGGTGTCTGTCAAATAAAACCAATGCATTCAGCAGCAAGCAAATCTGCTTTTACCCATGATCTCTATTTTCTTGTTATCCCATATCAAGACATTTTTTGCTCTTACCAACATTTAGTACAATGCACAAAAGGCTCAGACCATGAGCAGTTTATGATAGCAAGGCTGTACTGTATAATTCAAATTACCCGAAGCATCTAAGCTCATGTTTGTAATTTATTACATAACGACCAGTCTATTGAAACTTAATGAGCTGCATTCATCCATAGGTAAACATCTTTCAGTAGGATCATTTGTAAAGGTGTGAATAAAAACAACATCAAACATCAAGACCGCCCTATCAGTTGTATTTTTATTGGTCACCTAGCAATAAAAACAAAAATATTTTCCTCAGTGTTCGTTTGTCAGCACAAGTCTCAGGGAGAAAACAATCTCATCTTAAAATTCATTAGTAACAGAAAGAATCTGGACTAAATCTCTAACTCTTTACATCAGCTTGCATTTCAGCAGAAACACCACATGGGATTTCAGCCATAAAAACATGGGTGTCCTATGAATAAGCTGAAGTAAAAACAGGAATCCTATGAGTAATCCATCAATACATTGAGAAATTTACACTACATCTTTTCAATAAAATATATAAAATACATAAAAATTACAATTCCGATCTTCTTGGAGTCGTTTCAGTCTTCAGCAAAGTGTATGTGCTTACTTGACTCTTTTGCTCTGCTTTTAATTATTTTCTCAGCCTTCGCAATCAGCTTTGAAAAGACAAAAAACATCACAGATATGAGAAAAGGTTAAACTGATTTAAAAAGCAGTTGTTTGTTGAGCAAATCAGATTCCTCACTTATATGTTTTACAAAGAGTGACTGTTTAAGATTCAATGGAACGCTTTTAAAATTAAATGTTTTAAAATTTAAATTACTTATGTGACTGGGTGACCGAGTCTGAATTATAATTTTAACTAAGCCACATAGCTTACTAGGAATATTTGCTGAATGTTGTTACAAGCTTCATCCTCTTCACTGTATCACTTTCATTTGGCAAATATCTGTTTCTGTCTTGACTCTTTTTACTTGGGAAAAGATTCATGGTATTATAATGGCTATATCACTATATTTCCTTTAAAGGAGGGGAATGGCCACTTTACTGCTCTGCTGCTGTCTGCTACTTTATTACTAGAAACGACTGCTACTCTACTGCTGATGTCAATTTATCGAGTAAATTATGTTAACCGTGTCCAGATTTTGAAATAAGAGGGACATCTGTGCATTGTCCGAAATCAACAATGCCAATACTCAGATCTTCTGAGATTGTTCAAAAGGTTGTTCACCACCACAAAGCTATTGCACCCTATATTCTAACTTGAGTGTAATAACTACCATCTCTACTGAGAAGCTTTAACATGAAAAATGCTATTAATTCCAAAAGTCAACTGTTGCCATTAGTGCCTCAGTATAGATGCAGAAATGGGAATAAATTATTTATTATTATAATATATTTACTAAATGGTCTTTAATAAATCAATTTGGAATTCACAGAGCACTATAAAGAGTTCTTACCTTTTCTGTGCCACGCTTCTTATCTCTTGGACGATTTAGTTTTGCTTGTCGGTCCACCAAAATCTTTTGCCAATACCTTTGCTCACGATCACCTTTACAAAAAACCCAACAGATCGGATGTGACTGAACAGATCAAATGATGCCAACAGATGATTTTCTGTTGTCAGTGAAAAGTTCCTTAGTGGAACTGTCATACTGGATTTTGCCATATGTCCACTAGCTGGACAATAATATTAGGCGTTGCTTATGATCAAAACATGTCTAAATCTCTTACAAACTGAGCACTAGGATGTGGAAAAAGGTAAGAAATTGAAATAAATCAAGAAAAAGATGAGTTACTACACTGAAGGAAAGCTAGCTTTAAACAAAACTTCACTAAGTTGTGGGACTCTTCAAAAACAAAAGAGAAACACATTAAAGATTTTTTTCTAGGGATGCAGCAGTAAAAACATTACAGCAAAAACGAACAATAAGACTTCGGAGACCTCGGTGTGTCCATAATCTATGGCTGTATAACCCATTTCCTGGGCTTGTGTTCTGCCGTACCAGAGAGAATCTCCAGTTTCCAGTTGTGCTTCTTCTGGATCGCTGGCTGAGCTGCTATCACAGCCTTGGCGTCTTCTGGAGTCTTAAATCGTACATGACCCTCCGCATCGCCCTCCAGGGTATCCACATATACCACCGCCGAGATCTCTGATAGAGCATCCTTCACAAAAGGCAAACAGTTTCCACGTTAAAATACAGAAATCTAGACAGACCCATTTTTTGAGGAATCTGAATCAAAGGGGAAATCTGCAAATCTAGTGCCATGGAAATTTCTTCCTTGGCACATGAAGATGTCATAGCTGACCATGCCTTTCAGCAGATTTCATGTGCCAAAGCAAAAACAAATCAAGCTGCAGAACACTTATTCTCTTTTTTGTAGTGACCACAGACGTTTTGGTAGAAGATACAATAACGTTATAAAAACTAGCATATAAGCATACACTCTCTGCTCACAGTAATGGGCTCAATTTCATGAGGGAGTCCCCATTTTTTAATAAAAAAAATTACCTTAATACATTTCCTTCCCGGCAGAGGTTCACTGTGCGTGATTTTGACAATGACTCCACTCACAAACTGGGGACCAAGGGGAGAATCTTTCTTTGAACCCGGATTGTCCTTGCTGTTTTTGTCTTTAAAGTGAACAAACACATGAACATATACATTTAAAGTTTTTGGAGGTAACAAACATCACACCTACACCTGCAAAATCACTCCATAATTAGGTGATTTTTTTACCATGATTCCCAACCATCTTGACAGATATTGAGCAGGTTTGAATGGCTATGAAGCACACCATTCCGGAGTGCAAAGTTGGCTGTGCCTTATCCAAGGTACCACGCTTGTACCACATTTTGACTTATGCAAACGTATTTTTGTTTTTCAAGCAGTTATATTGCTCACATTTAACGTCTATCACACATAATTACGATCAGCTTGAGTATCTGTGTTTTGATTTAAAATAGTCACTTTTAAAAAGTGGAAGGGCGCAGATACTTCAGCAAGGCACTATATACCGAACTGCGCCACAGTTTATATCACAAAAGTGAGACACAACTTGATTTGCAATCAATTTAATCTAAGCTAAAGAAAACCAAGTTAGCCACATCCTCACCCAACTACAACAGAACCCCCTAAAATTACTGCATTTCCTAAATGTATCAGCAATGCTGTAAAAGGAAGTAGAAGTTTTTATTTAAATATTGCAGTTTTAAATGAAACCACAAGCCTTTCATTTAATCCAATTACTGTTTGCAGGCTGAGCAAAACATTTTGCAGCTTGCCATTTCATTAAAACTTAGTTTCCCTTCTTTACAGGCTGTCTCCACCTGGCTTAACTCAATTTCATGGTGTCTCCACCTTGTGTATATTCACAATTTTCACTAACTCTACTGAATACCACAGATGGCTACAAACACAACTTGACTTACCGGCATCCTGTTTACTGTGACTTGACTCGACATCCATGTCACCATCAGTCTTCTCTTTAATTTGATTCATTAACTTCTTCAAAGACGCCATGCTACTTTTCTGCAGTGTTATATACTCTTGTTTTAGCTCTAACCAGTCTTCCCTAGGAAAAGTAAAACCAAGATAGAAAAGTGATAGTACACAGCTCAATACATTAGAATCTAACCTTTGAGTTCCAGATGCTTTCAAACAGATCTGTCATAATGAAGAACTGTCATTATGTGGGATAAACATCGCTCAATAACACAACCTTTATATCTGTAGCCATTTAAAGCTGATGTAATGGTGAAATATGAACATTCAGTTTCACTAGGGGTAATGTTTCATAGCTAACACAGGTGTTTACATTAAATAGAGGATGTGAGCTGAAATTTGATAACACTGGAATCATTTTGGAAGCTGATTTGATTGAGCATTAGGAAAAGAAATACAGGTATTTTCTAATTTGCTAAATAGGAGATGCACTGCACAAAATACCGTAAGCATGTATCGATTATTTTTTCTATACCCTACCACTTTAGAACAGTCAGTTGTGCATTTACCACATCCTGCAGTTTACGAACATCACAGCTGCACACGGGGGAGCAGGGAGGAAGAGAGGAAGCAAGCGCCCAGGAGGCTGCAGGGGTCCAAGTATCACCGAGAGCCCAGAGCTCCCTGGCTACCCTACTCTCAGCAGTGCTTAGCCAATTGTGTTACACGGGTCACATGGCTCAGTCTGTGCTCAGAAGAGTGCCTTTACCAGTTGAGCCACTCGAGAGGCCCCAAATATATTTTTTTTTCTTGAAATTGTTTTTGCCGACATACTTTGAAAGTACTCGGAGAGGAATGACTTCTTCACCCATCTTGTGTCTCTCCTTATGCTTCTTCTTCCTCTTCCTCTTGGCCTTCAGCAGGGAATCGTCCTTCTTCTCCCCCTTCTCAGTCTCTGCAGACAGATCTGCAAAAAGGACATTATCATATTCTTGATTCTTCAGTTCATTGTCTAAAGCTGCAAGGAAAAGCAATTTTAGCATTACCTGACTAATCAGCTGACGGAGGAAATTTAGAACAAGCTATACAGCCGTTGCTGTTGAAGCTGATGCCCAGGCTAGATGAGACACTCAGATCAATTTCCTACGGCAACCAAACAATCTAGATGGTCCAAATGGTCTCTTCATATCTGGAACCTTTGTTGTCAAAGTATTCTAACCATGCAATTAATATGTTCTAATCTATTACTTCTCATTTATTCTTTTCAACTGTACTACAATTATACCAGCCTAATCGCCCTTTACTCTTATAAGGAAAAAGAAAAGGTTTTTTCATGCTGAAAAAAAGCGTGAATGAAAGAAATTCATTTCTCCAGGATTCAAGATCTGAGATTTTTTTACTAGCAAACTTGGGTTTCCAGGAAGGTTACGTTTTGTCAGGGTTGGTAACATTTCTTCAACTAAAAAATGTAATTCCTCCAATAAAGAAATTAGCCAGTCAGCTATGTTTTTTTTTAAACTGGCCCAAACTGTTTCTACAGCCACCTCTAGGTGTTCTGTCAGCAGCTGGTCAGCAGGATTTGGTAGGACTTTGGTGCACCTCTCTAATGTCTAGGAGAGGAAAACTAATCACAGTCATGAAACGCAGTGTGTACCACTCCAGCTTTGAAAATGAATTCACCTTACCTTTCATATCTTTGTCCGCAATTTCAGGCTCTGTTTTCACTTGGGAAGCCTCTTCTACCTCGCAAACCTTTCTGATTTTGCAGGGCATTTCATCCAGGTTGTCTAGCCCTGAGGCTTCTGCGTTGTGGGATCGGCGCCTTTTCTTCTCTCTTTTACCCAAGGTTTTCTGCACCTCAGCACCGTCCACCTCAGATTCAGATGCCACTTGATACTTTTTCTTCTTATCGGAGGTTTTCTGGACCTCGGCGCCGTCTGTCTCGGATTCAGACGCTCCTCGATGCCTTTTCTTCTTATCCAAGGTTTTCTGGACCTCGGCGCCGTCTGTCTCGGATTCAGACGCTCCTCGATGCCTTTTCTTCTTATCGGAGGTTTTCTGGACCTCTGCGCCGTCTGTCTCGGATTCAGACGCTCCTCGATGCCTTTTCTTCTTATCGGAGGTTTTCTGGACCTCGGCGCCGTCTGTCTCGGATTCAGACGCTCCTCGATGCCTTTTCTTCTTATCGGAGGTTTTCTGGACCTCGGCGCCTTCTGTCTCGGATTCAGACGCTCCTCGATGCCTTTTCTTCTTATCGGAGGTTTTCTGGACCTCTGCGCCGTCTGTCTCGGATTCAGACGCTCCTCGATGCCTTTTCTTCTTATCGGAGGTTTTCTGGACCTCGGCGCCGTCTGTCTCGGATTCAGACGCTCCTCGATGCCTTTTCTTCTTGTCTGCAGGCTCTGCCTTGACATCAGGTTTGGTTTCCTTTGATGCTGCAGGTGGCTGTGCAGTGTTGTCCTTCCGACTGCTACGGGACTTCTTGCGCTTCTTTTTCTTCTTCTCTTCTACATGCACGGGAGGGAATAAGACAAATCTAATGACGGTTCTGATCAATTCAGCTGTCAAGGCTGTGCTAAAAGGGCAGCACAGTGTGGCAGTGGTCAGCATTGCTGCCTCGCCATTGAGAGACATTTCAAATACAAAAAAAGGCAAGGCATGAATTTCCTATGACAATATTTCTATTCTTACAATGATGCTTTTTTGGGTGTTGTATAATGATTAAGGGGGGGCAAGCTTTCATTAAAATGATAATAAAATATTATAAAATTACTAACAAGAGATAATCATTGATATGTGTTGTGAATGTGAATGGGATTCTTCCACTGGGAAAAATTAAAAAAGAGAATTGGAAATCCCCCCCCCCCGGAACCACAACACAGAGCCCTCTCCTGAAGAATTTGTATATGGCACCAAGAAACTTTTGCATCCAAATGTTTCTGTGGGCGAACCAGTGACTGCTTGGGTTAACGTTTGTCTGGAGTTTACAATAATGTAGGAAATCTGCATCACAAAGATATTAACTTGGAAATACATAAAAAACGTAGTAATGTTAAGTACTGTAAAAAAGGTGTGCTAAGACTTCAACAGGGCCTTTTCTATCTTCCACCAACTTTTTCTCTCTCCAATAAAACACCACACTTACCTTGAACTGTATCTTCAGAAGTACTGAGGGGGACTGGTTTATTCTTTACAGTCTTGGGAAAGATTCCAGGCTTTCTTGGTGCATCCTCTGGAGGATTATTCAGCATCTATGAGGAAGAGGAGAACGCAAAGCACTTCTAAGTAAAGGTTAATAAACATCTTTGTAATAAATCAGTGGGATCACAAGCTGTTTTTCTTCTTAAAATATTTTTTGTAATTCCTGAAGGATAATGAGATCAATAAGCAGCATGTTTTGTGATGTTCTAAAAGTAGTGGACGTGAACTTTAGGTTTCTTTCAATGTAAAACTTTTTTATTCATGACTTTGCTTCATAAGCTATGCTGCAGACCCATATCTATGTACTAGAATTACACGTTTTGGGCTAAAATACTGCAGGCCCAGCTCAGGAGGCTCTTTTCTAATGACACCATCCCAGAAACATTATCCTACCAGTTGCTGCAGGACTCCAAACTAAAGAACAGGATCGTGATGTTTTCTTTCATGAAGAATGGCTTTTCTTATGGAAAATTCAATATTCAGGATTATATTAATCAGTAGAAGTTTAAAAGGCTACATGTTGTTAAAATACATTAAGCACTCATTTCCCACTCAAGACTGGAATAAAGAATTATGTGCAGTTACAAACAGCAACAAAATAACAGAGAAACAAGTTATTGTTTTTATATATGTTCAAAAGTAGTTATTTACAATGGGATGTGATGTCATACAATAGGTTTTTTTAAAATTTTTATTCTGTTAAGGGTAAAATAAACTTTCTCCTGGACAAGCCTTTACCTCTATTGCTTTCTGTGCTTGTTCTTCAGTTTCAAACTCAACGAAAGCAAAGCCCTTTGGGTCTCCTGTGGATTTGAACCGCGGGACACTGATGTACACCACATTCCCACATTTACTGAACACCCGCTCTATCCAGCTGTGGGTGACATTTCTGGGGAGAAGTTCCTGGAAAATTACAAGACAGATTAAAAATATAATAAAGATAACAGTTTGAGGTACTACATATTTACAAATGCTAAGTCTAAACAGGGTCACCAGGAATAATGCATGAATCTTGCTTAATACAATAAACTAATTCAGCATTATGATATTATAGCACCAATACCTACGTAAATCCCATTTGTTTAAAAATACCAAGATAAAAGCTGCTCAGTGGATAAGGATGTGATAAAGCTCCTCACTATTGTACTAAAAAACCTTGAATGAATTAAGATTTGGTATTTTTTTTTGTGAGCCAGCTCAACTTATCTAACAGTTGAACCCTCAAACCTCACACTGCAAATGGAATCTCTGAAACCATCACATACCAAAAGTCTTATTCATCTGATGAACAAGCTTCTGGAACACCATTTAACACCATTTACCAAAGAGCTCATAAAAACTCAAAGAAGGTTCTAGATTACAGTAACCAGATCTAAGCTTATTTTCTCCTATGTTACTCAACAGGGAATTATTGTATAATTATACATGGTGCCTTGCAAAACAATTCAGACATGCAGTTTTCATATTTGAATGTGTTAGAATTTGCAGTCACGTCACTGAAGCAGCTATTAATATTAGACATGCACTCCACACATTTAAATCAAAAACCAAAATGAAAGAAGTGAACAGAACTGAATAGTTATGCAATCAACATTTTTTTTTGTTTCTGATGATATTTACGGTAACTTATCTTACTTATCTTCATAAAGAGGAGGGAGGGAGCTTGACCGCCTCATCGTCATGACCGGATTATCATTCTCTAGGAGAGGCAGGGTATGCCAACTCAAACCAAATGATACTACTTCAAATCTGCTCCACTGTAACCAGGGTTTGACCGAAATCCTTACTGGAAGAAGTGTGTTTTGTTGTTTGGGAGTGTCAGGATTGTTATCATTTTTGCATTATGTACATCTGGGACTAAAACTTCATTTTTGGTCCCAGTACTTCCGAGTAATTCATTTTGCTCGTAAGCGCAGACGATGCATGCTTGTCGCATAGCCATAGGGGCTGTCTGATCTATGCAGCAGCTTCTTCCTTTTAGCTGGTTTTGCTGATCAATATATTGTAAAGGAAGAATCCGTCTGTGAACTAGAATCCTTTTAAGTTATGTCAGGGTCATAAAGCCGAACCACTGGAATCTGAATAACAGTAGGTCCAACAAGTTTGCTTTTTACCATACTTAGTTTAACACAAAAAAGACAACTAACCACGTATACTGTACGTTGGTCTACATTTTTAGGGTCCTCTCCGAGCGGGTGCTGTCTTCGGATTTGAGTTCCTTCTAGGTTCACCTAAAGAAATTAATTATTGAATAGATTATTCACATGCACCACAACACCTCACATTTAACCATTATTTCTCTCAGTCAAGAGGTTAAGGATTAAAGGAAATATGTACAGAGGCTATAAAACATACAATATTATTTAAAGGCTTTGAAGACACACCCTAAGCTGATCTGTAAGGTTGTAAGGGAAGACATGAGAAGTGACTACATTGAGGAACATTTTCTATTAAAATATAACTCCAAGAATTCAGGAATTGTTCAGAAAATAATATTAGCTCACTTTTGTCGTTTTCGAAAATGTTTTAACCAACTTCGTTAGTCCAATTTTATTTACAATCTCTTAAATGCATGAAGAAGAATTCCCTCATGCATTCCCGTGAGACCCAAGACATGTCATCTTTAGGGGGAAAATAAGATTTTAGCCGCAGAATATTAAAGCTCATACACTCAAAATTTGCGACTGGCGTTTTCAGCCTTTTGGATCAAGATGTGATTAAATTGTAACATAGATTCAAGAGCTGACATGATTTTGAATGGCATTTATATCACTGTAAATACTTCTTTATTTCTTCTACAAAAGGTTTATAATGGAAAACAACTTACCTCTACTACAGGCGAATTTTTCAGAGCTCTTGCAATTAATTTCACATCAGTTGTCAACTTTTTCATTCGGTTGAAAGACGTTAACACAGAAATATCTATGTCTGTAAAGAATTATAACAGAGGTTATTGAAGAAGAACTGCAAGGATAAACAGTCATGTTTATTCCATTTAAAAATAAATCACACCTATAGTATGTAGTCTCTTTAGGTCTTTCCATAAGTATATTAAAATGCATAGTCGAATGATTAAAGTGAGCAGATTGCCATTTCCTCATTCTGGCCCCTTAAACGTCTTAGCACTCCTGCACAAATATCAGTATTTAAGAACTCAGGAGGAGCAAAAAACAGAAGATAGACTGATCTCCTAGGCCCAAGTTTCGGAACCACTCTTAAAACACATTTGCCTTGAAACTGCTAAACCGACAAGCATTAGACCACCAGTTAATGGAAATACTGATGTGGTGCAAGAAATTCACTGAATGCTTTAACATCAGGAAAGTGTTTAACTACTTTACATAATATTTAAGTGCTTTGTATTACAGGAAGGCAAAGTAAATCATCACAAAGCTCTAAACTCGGTAACAAATATTTTTAAAACAAGGCAAGTACTGTATATGGGCACTTGTGTCATATCCCTATATACTGTACACCAAATACACATGAGTAAATGCATTTTACGTTATAACTTAGAATATGTGTTATATACAAGAAAAACAGACATTATAAGAAAAATCTCTAACTTGCCGTTTGTGCATTGGAAGGGTTTAATGATTAAAACATTGCTGAATCTAATCTGGAAGACAAAGATAATACAGAACACTCACATCCATCCCTGGATTTCTCCAGAAGTTCTCTTAAAAATTTGTCTTTGTAGAGATTGACATCACCAAACCAAAACTCCACTTGCTTTTTCACATCAGAAAGGAGCTGTTTCACTCTCGATCTCTTTTTTTTCTCTTTTTCTTTCTTTTTTTCACTGCAGTCCCCCTTGATGCTGTCACTTCCCGCTTGTTTACTCTCTGTGTCAATCATTTCTGCCACTGTAAAGAAATTGCAGAATTATTTTCAGTTACTGTACTGTACTTACATTATACAGTTGGTGTCTGTATGCTGAGGTTATCTTTAGTTCTTTCCACGGAAAGGTTAGCATAAACTCAATCTCTGATTTTCCCCCTAAAGATGACATGTCGTGGGAATTCTTCCTCATGCATTCTACAATGAACAATTTCACGATAAGTACATTGAGTGTTATTTTTAATTAAAACTTTATTGTAAGTATTAACTAATAACTAAATCAAGACGTTTCCAGATGACCGATTCATTACCCGAAGCACAGCACATTATAGTTTTTAGGGATAATTCTGATTTTACAGTTGCAAAAATAATAATAATCTTAGAATAAATAAATAAATAAATAATGGTACATATATAAAATAATGCTAAAAGTACCGATTTCTAAACGGCTTCTTAAAGTGGTTAAATATTACCTACAGAACTTTCCAGTTTGTATGGATTGTTATGTGTTTAAAGCGAAAAAAATTAAAACATTATCTTCAAAAACGATTTGTTTACGCTTCTGTTGCATGAATCAAACAGCCCAACAACACCCGTGCTATTCTTGCACATAAGAGTCCTGTTATTTTGTTTGCAAACACTCTCGAGTAACGGAGAAAACGCCCCTTCTAAAAGTAATCACTAGTTTACCAAACGTGCGATTTAACATTTTCATTCAAAACTGCAAAACGACGTATTACCATGAATCGTCTTTACCACATCGCACGAAACACAAGCGAAACATTACAGTCTTCTTATTTTGTACTCACAAGCACATACAGTACCAGTCCGCCGCAAATCCTTTGAAACTCAGACTATTTCCCCCTCACGCGGCCAGGGAGAAGGACCTTTCGCACATTTTTCCAAAATTCTCACTGACTAACAAAAGCCAACACAATAACTTAAAATATTTCAAAGCAATTGTGACCCTTTTTAGTTTCAGTATATTATTTGTCTTTTAACAAAGAAGCGTATTTGTTTCCATCAATCAGATGTTTTACCTTTAACTGATTCAGGCGCTTTCTGAGGAAGTGGACTGTCGCTACTCGATGACGTTTTACCCGCGGGTAATATGAACAATTCTCGTCCCGCTTTTATCGTTCTTGACTCAGCAAGGCTTGATAAGACTGTATTCAAACAGTCAGCTTGCGTTTTCAGGCTCTCTTATCAAGCAAAATTGACTCAGAGAACAGAACGGTAGACAAGAAATCTTACCGTTATAAAATCTTACGGGAGCGCATATTTTGCAAAATATGTTTTCCTACAAATGTAATTATTCATATTTTGTAATAAATAACGTCGACCTTCAAAATGACAGCAAACTCCTAAAAGTACTATCATAAAGCAGTTTTAGCAAATTAAACGAAACTAAAAAATGCTATATTCTCCAGTTGTTACTCACGGAAATTGTTTTCTTTATTGATATACAGTATTTAGGTTCAAAGACAGTTCTACTTTTAAACAGGACATTGAAGTATCGACCTGTTATTCTCCCTCCATTCAAAGTTTTATTTGCATGTAAAACATTTTAGATATCATTTGTGGATAAGTGGGGGTTCTGCTACTAATATGTATTACTGGGTGAATAATGTTCTATGGGGATAAGAACACACTTTGAGCGATGCCTTAAATAAACTGGAAGTCTGAAACAGCTTTTGCATATCTACATAGAAGACAACTAGAGGAGCAAGTCCTCTGAATGCAGAAACACGCTGAAAAAAACAGTCTCTTTGACTTGGTTAGAATCAAACGTGAATCACAAGCCAGAGGACACAACTGGAAACTACAGAATCTACAGGAAAGTGCATTTACAACTTACAGCTCGGGCTTCTTTCTTGAAACAGGTGGATGAGAACTTCGAATTACTAAACTACTAACAACCAAATGCCCTGAAGGTCATTGATGAACATTTCTCATGCTCTTATGATTAAAATGCATGGGATATAATTTTGAGATACAAAAAATAACTTATCAATTATTTCAACATATCAAACATATCTGGGAAACAATGAAAAGTGATATTTTAAAGATTCTCTTCAGGTTGATTTGTTAGCATTATTAACACTTGGAGTGGTGGCACTGTTGCTAAGGCTCTGTATCCGGGGCTGGAAGGTTGCCTGTTCAAATCCTACAGCTGGCAGAGGAATCCTACTCTGTTGGGCACATGAGCAAGGCTCTTAACCCCAACTGCTCCAGGGGTGCTGTATAAATGACTGACCCTACACTCTGACCCCAAGCTTCTCTCTCCCTATCTGTGTGTCTAATGGAAAGCAAGCTGGGGTATGTGAAAAAGACAAATGCCTCATGTAAGAAATTGTATATGGCTGATAAAGTGATCCTATCTCTTATCATATTTTGATAAATTATAGCAATACATTTGTTAATAAAAAGGTACATTTAACTAGACTGCCACCTAGTGTCTTAGATGTCTAGAAATTCTGTTTTATTGAGGTCTGGTGGTTCCCTAAAGCATTAGATTCTCAATTTGGCTAAGAAACTGTGGTGTTAATGAGAGAGAGGGGACACAGCATTCTAAACCATGGGGTTTATTTTCAACAGTAAAAACCCAAGAGATAATTAACAAAAGAAAGATACATGAATAAAACATCTTCTCTTAATAAATATGTGCTACCATTAAATTTCGAAAAAAGAAATCATTATATTCATGTCGCACCAAATTAACCACACACCAATGACATCTATTTACAGATAAAAAAAAACCTAGTCTAAAAGCAAGACAAATCTACTCACATCACACAGAAATCATTTTGCAGAGCAGAAAGCGAGCATGAAATAATCTGGAAGATTAACGCAGAAACCAGGTTTACCCCATACAGCCTAACCTATTAGCAAGAATATTTTCTCTTAGTCTCCGAACACACTACTCAACTGGAGACCCTTCAACAGAAATAGCTTATTCTAGTGAAAGAAGGCCAAAAAACAAACATGCTCGCTGCAGTGCACGTGCATGTTTGTGTGTTCTCTGAGATGAAGACATGTCCTGTCGAGGGTGTTTCCTGCCTGTTGTCTTCCAGAATGGACTTTGACTTTATCCACAATTCTGCACTGGATAAAGATAGATACTTTATTGATCCCGTGAGGGAAATTGCAGTGCAACAGCAGCTTAGCACAGTCAACACAGGACAGTGTAACGAAATGATACAACAATACAATACAGTCAGTACAATCAGTGAGAAGTGCACTAAAAAGAGTTGCTCACAGTACAGAATATACAAAAACCAGAACAGTACACAAAAAGTTGTATTGCAAATTATAAATATAAATACATAGAAAGCGGTTAGACAATGGATGGACAGAAATAAAACTGTTTAGCATTGTTATTGTGAATGTACACATCACGTGTGTAATAACCGAATTAGATTTAAATTCTAATGTCACCAATGTTAGCCAATAGCCATATCACCCTGCAACTCACAACTGGCAGCCCACTGAAACTAAGCGGGTGTGAGCCTGGTCAGTACCTGGGAGACCTTACCCTGCAGTCCATGTGGGTCCTAATGCCCCAGTATAGTGACGGGGACATTATACTGTAAACAGGCGCCGTCCTTCAGATGAGATGTAAAACCGAGGTCCTGACTCTCTGTGGTCATTAAAAATCCCAGGGTGTTTCTCGAAAAGAGTAGGGGTGTAACCCCAGCGTCCTGGCCAAATTTCCCATTGGCCCTTCCAATCATGGCCTCCTAATAATCCCCCTCTATGAATTGGCTACATTACTCTGCTCTCCTCCCCACTGATAGCTGATGTGTGGTGAGCGTTCTGGCACACTATGGCTGCCGTCGCATCCAGGTGGATGCTGCAAATTGGTGGAGGGGAGTCCCCATTACCTGTAAAGCGCTTTGAGTGGAGTGTCCAGAAAAGCGCTATATAAGTGTAAGCAATTATTATTATTATTATTATTATTAACCCTGTAATTAACTTGGATCTTCTTTGCTTATTTACCAGAAGATAAAGAGTCTGAAAGTATTTAGTTTAAACTTTTAAACAGACAAAGACTGGTATTCAATTATTTAAAGCCATACACAGTATGAAGTTTGGTTAGGGTGGATACCATCTTAGAAATATATTCACACTAGACTGAAAAAGAAAAAAAATACTTTCCCAGAATATGACAATACAGGGAACAAAGTACTATACAGTATGTAGGGATTTATTTGTTTAATTGTTCAAATGTGATGTGCACTTTCTGAGCCTTGCATATCATTTTGCTTTTTACTATATTTGATCTGTAAATCAAAAGGATAAAATTGTTTCAAACTTTTCTAGTTTTTTTCGGATACTGTCATCATTGCACTGAGCAATTCTGGATCTGACCAGGTGTTTCAACTTTGTGTACCACTGCTGTACCCAACATATTTCCAGGTTTAGAATGGAAACATTACAGACTTTACAAAGAAAGTTAACAAGTTTCTCATCACTGTTCACTTCACACCTCTGTAGAACCCATTTGCCCCACTCTTGCCAAAATGCATCATCTGTGAAGTTGATGACAAAGAATCTTTCAGGAGAGATGCTCCTCAGTTTGTCCTCTTCTTCTTTGTCCACTTCATTCCAAACTGCGCTGAAACAATGCCAATTTGGATGATAAAGTGATTCACTTCTGTTGTTTTTCAGGTTGATCAAAAATGTTAATTAGTAAGGTTTATTATCCATGCTGCCATTTATTTCCTTACTGTTTCATTCAATTTAGGGTTGTGGGGGAGCTGGAGCCTATCCCAGCAAACAGTGGACAAAGTCTGGGAACACCCTGGACAGCACAATAGTCCGTCACATTACAGACACAAAAACACTCTCATCAGTGACAATTATCCTAGAAGCAATTAATCTACCAGGATGTCTTTGGACTGTGGGAGAAAACCAGGTATGAAATCCCACACAAACATGGAGACCACATAAAAACTCCACACAGATGGCGCCCCAGGCTCAGAATTGAACCCAGAACCCCAGCACTGCAAGGCCGAAGTGCTATTTAGGTTCATCATTGTAATTAAAA
The DNA here is from genome assembly GCF_040954835.1 of Lepisosteus oculatus. NCBI lineage: Eukaryota > Metazoa > Chordata > Actinopteri > Semionotiformes > Lepisosteidae > Lepisosteus > Lepisosteus oculatus. Next base: position 33,853,229 of record NC_090696.1, on the reverse strand, counting down.
CACACTGAATGATTACTCAATTAAAACCTCTAGGCTCTGACTCCCCTGTGACCCTGTATTGGATAAACAGTTTAGAAAATGGATGGATGAATGGCTAAAACATTCAGGATTTGACCACAATGAAAACAAACCATGCAAGACTGCTACAGTCACTAATATCAATAGCTGCTAAAGTTTTAAGGAAGTTCAACAGATGCAATTTTCTATAGTCTGAAAATGTATGAATGTTTTTTCTTGTTCATTCGGGATTAAACAGGAATCTCTTGGATAAATCTTTGTTAGGAATTTGCATTGCTAGGTTACATGGATCTCTTACAGATCAAAAGAAAACCCCAAAACCTTTTTAGTGCACTATGGATGATCCTTGCTTAAGGAATGTCACTGTGTTCAAGGCGTTTTGTGGCCTTATTGTTCCTGGTCAATACCTGGCTATCCTGGAGCTCTAACCATACAAACATACTGTAGTACCCTGTCTATCTGTGAGATAGCTAAACTGTTTATTCCAACACAACACAAACATGCCACATTTGTAAAAGTTAAAAGTCATGTGGCTGGCTCCACCTTTAGTCTGCTCTCTATTTTTCTTCTGACTGTGACTTCATAATGGCATACAAGTGAATCATTTTTAAACCAATGACTATTTAGTCATGTGACAGAATAACAGTGTGACAAAACTTTTAGATCCAGTGATTGGACAGCACTTATTATTGTTATTATTGAAGCATAGGCTTTTGTAGATAGAAATGTCAAATTAAGCTTTGGATTAAATGATTCTGTGAAGACATCATGTTGTTTGTAGATTGATCATTCAGCTTTGTACCTTATAATTGTTAAGCTGTGCATACATTTTGTGTGGTTGAGAACATAATAAAGGATATACAATAACTGAGAGGACGCCATATCTAAGCTACTACCTATTACTGAAAGCATCTCATCTTATAAGAAACAAGTATTTAAGTTACAGCCACATGCCTGGGAAGTTTGTCCCACAACTCTACAACAAGTCTTCAGTGGAAATCAAATCCAGGCCTCCCGCATGGAAGGCAAGAATTCTACTACTCATCTGTCAATGTTGCAGCATGTGCTGAAGCTCCTGCAGAATTCCAGAAGGACATAGGAATGTTTAGGGAGAGTGTCTCTATGGAACTGCTACTGTATTCATTTTGTCAGCCTTTGTCATGTATTAAGAAATGATCAGAAGATAACTCAATAGCTATAGTATATTTGTGAACTTAGCAGTGACTTAGCAGTCACTAACTACATCAGCAAATGTGCTGATGATGTGGTGAGCGTTAAAAAGATACGCAAACTCCCGAATCAAAAACCTTGGATGAACACTGAGATCCGCTCCCTGCTCAAAGCCCGTGATGCAGCCTTCAAATCTGGTAATGAGGAAGGACTGAGAAGGGCTAGGAAAAAATTAAGAGCTGGCATAAAATCTGCCAAGAAACAGTACAAATCCCAGATAGAACACCACTACAACACCAACACTAACCCACGATGCATGTGGCAAGACATAAATACAATCACAAGCTACAAGAGCAAAACAAGCCCTGTAAGCACTACTGACCCCTCTCTTCCAAACAAGCTTAACACCTTCTACGCACGCTTTGAAGCTCAAAACCCTGAACCAACCACCTGGACCACTGACTCCCCTGCCACCCCACCCCCCACACTATCCAAGCTAGATGTATGGAAATCATTAAGAAAGAGTGAACACACATAAAGCTGCTGGACCTGATGGTATCCCTGGCCTGGTACTCAGAACATGTGCCTGGCAGATAGCTGATGTCTGTACCGACATCTTCAACATGTCCTTGGCCCAGGCCACTGTACCTAGCTGCTTCAAGATGACCACCATCGTGCCAGTACCGAAAAAATCAGCCCCCACATGCCTGAACGACTACCGCCCTATTGCACCCACCCCCATCATAATGAAGTGCTTTGAAAAACTACTTATTCCGCACATTAAAGCCAGGATTCCAAAAACACTGGATCCTCTCCAGTTTGCCTATCGCACAAACCGCTCCACAGAGGATGCAATCTCTGTAGCTTAACACATCACACTAACCCACCTGGATAAAAGGAACACCTATACAAGAATGCTGTTCATTGACTTTAGCTCAGCATTTAACACCATCATACTCATAAAACTTTCTACCAAACTCAGGGCTCTAGGTTTAGATCCAACCCTCTGCAGTTGGATCCTAGACTTCCTCACCAGCAGACCCCAGACTGTCAGGATTGGCAACCTCACCTCCAACACACTCACCTTTAACACCGGTGCCCCTCAAGGCTGTGTGCTAAGCCCACTGCTTTACTCCCTGTTCACCCACGACTGTATTCCTAAGTTCAGCACAAACACCATCACCAAGTATGCTGATGATACCACAGTCATGGGCCTGATCACTGACAACGATGAGACTGCCTACAGGGAGGAGATAAAACAACTCCCAGACTGGTGCCGAACCAACAACCTATGTCTCAACATCAGGAAAACCGAAGAGCTGATTGTTGACTTCAGAAGACAAGGAAAAGTTCACTCCCCCATCTACATAGAAGGGTCTGCGGTGGAGATGGTGAATAACTCCAAATTCCTAGGTGTTCACATCTCTAAGGAACTTACATGGACACTGAACACCTCCAGTCTCATCAAGAAAGCACAACAGCGGCTGTACTTCCTGAGAAGGCTGAAGAAAATACACCTAAACCCACAGATCCTCACCAACTTCTACAGATGTATGGTGGAGAGCATACGGACCAGCTGCATCACAGTCTGGTACGGCAACTGCACCGCATCCGACCGTAAGGCACAACAGCGGGTGGTCAAAACTGCCCAACACATATTTGGCAGTGCCTTACCATCCATCCAGGAAATATACAACACCGGGAGTCTGAAAAAAGCCACCAAAATTATGTCTCACCACACTCACCCCAGTCATAACTTGTTTGTTTCCATACCATCTGGCAGAAGGTTTCCGGTCACTCCAGTCGCACACAACTAGACTCCGAAATAGCTTCTTCCCCAGAGCTGTCAAGTTGGTGACGCCCCCACTCCCTCCCACCATATTATGATCTCTCCTAATGTCTTCCTGTACCCACAATGACTGTACTCCTACACCACTACACACACATGTAAGCCGAAATTGTACTGTCCCCTCGATAGCCCAGTAAAACTGTACCGGTCGTAATAATATTTAATATTTATTAATTAACCATATTATTTTTAACCATACTATTTTTGCACTGTTCCAAGAATTACCTTGCACTGTTTTTGTCCTGATTTATTTTCTCTGTTTGCAGAATTTTGCACAGTTTTGATTACTTGATTACATGTTATTTATGTTATATTATTACATGTTACTGTTATTGTTTTTGTGTTACTATCTATTGTCTTACCTTCTGTCCTTTTTATATACTGCACCTGAGTGACTAATGAGAAACACTTTTCATAATACTATGCACCTGTGTAAGTTTAATGACAATAAAGTTGAATTGAAGTTGAATTGACTGAATTAAGCAGGAAACTTTTAGAAGGATAAATCATCTTTCTGCAAAAGAGTACTTACACGACTGTTTGTAGCAAAGAGGTAGCTGGATTTAACTCACTAAATGCTGAAAGGCCTTTGTAGCTGACTCGATTTCCTTCAATCCTGTCAACACAACACAAAATAAACAAGCTAATCAAATCTACAATTTTAAAAGGAATTGTTTTTCAATTGCCATTCACTCAAAAACAAAACCTTTTGAACTGAAAAATACTTTATATAAAATGTACAATACAGTACCCAGTCTATACTGTCTGAGTTATATAAGTATTAAAACTGGAAAGTGAGACAACATAATGGTTTATTGTTGAGTTTATAATGAAATACAGGTATATACTGTACATTTGAAGAATCTAAAACTGAAGAATTAACAATTAATTGAAATATAATCTATATATATATGAGACAGAATAAAAAAGTAAAAAATAAATTTGCTTGGGGATACCCTGGATAAGAATAAGGGCCAGAAAACTTTTTCAAATTTAACTGATCATTCAGTCATGCTATTCATTCATTATACCATAGAAAAAATTAAATCTACTTTTCATACATGTTAATGATGAGGCAAAACATTATCAGAAATAAATCTAATCTTAGCTTTCATTTAGATATAATGGCATTTCTCCCTACGTCTTTTGGACATCATAAGCATGGAGAGAGATGATTACACCTGGAAACCATATTGTGCTCTGGGTTTTCTCAGTGAATCGCACACTGCACATGCATCCCTGGGATAATTGTCTGAAATACCCAGCCCCGGATTTACAAACACCCAGCCTTTCGCTATAATGAAGCCTGCATTTTAGGATTTGATTCTCACAACATAGGTGTTGGGGTTGCCAGATGGTTGTTTTTTTTAAAGGATTTGTGTAGTCGGATATCTGGACAAAATTAATGGACACAATGAGGAATTCAGCCATTTTCATGTTAAGTGTGTGTTATTGTAATTTATTTTGTAGCAAACAAATCATAAGGTAATGTCCCTGGACACCTCCACATTAACTGCAGTACACGTGACATGGACCATCACAAGACAGCAAGCTCATCATTGCCAAGTCATACAAAATTATACATCTAAGTTCTCTAGAACTAAGCCGTGCCTGAACAGGAGACTCCATCCTTGTAGTGTGACCTCTCACTATAGGCTCTTACACTACAAATTTTATGTTCATAAATCAAGTGACAGGAATACACCAAATTGTGATAATCTTGATCTTGAAATATGCCAAATGCAGTGGATGTCAACAGTAAATGTACTGTAAATAACAATCAAAAGAGAATTTTCACACACTTTTCACACAGACTAATTGTGTGACGTCTCAAAGTAATTTTCTAAACCTGAACTAATCTGGGTGTTCCATAGGGTTTGAACATACGCAATCAACAGATCTTAGTTTTTCATTTTTCTATATGGTTTTAACTTCTTTCTTAAAAGGCTTCAATTTGAACATTCATTGTGTTTAAAATATTAACAAGTACAGCACTTGTAAGTACTCAGAATTATTTAAAATGAGTGAATACTTTTGCAAAGGACTGTATCAATTTGGATACTGTCAGTTTGTATCATAATATATTTGGTATTTTCTTCATGCAATTCTGTAAATATCCTGCTGCAATAAAGTTACAGAAACCCTCCGTACATACCATAACTCCCTCAGAGATCGGTTTTCATTCAGAGCCTCAAAGAGAACCATTAACTCCTCATTGCCAATATCTGTCCATCCAAGACTACCATCAAAATGAAAGACAAGAATTAACATCAATGAAAATAACAAAATTTCCATTCAAAAAGTAAAGAAAACATCGCATGAGAGATAGGTGTCATAACTGTACAAAAATAAATCATATTTATAAAACACATGAATAAAAAGCTCACAAACCAGACAACCACCACCAAGAACAAGTAAATAATTGATAAACAGAGAGCATATAAACTGTGTTAAAACTAGTTTTAAAGTGTACTTTCAAGAATTGTCTATTTAGAATCATAGGCTTTGGAAGAAACGTGTCTGAATATTTTAACTGTCTGTGATGAACGTTACAGCATGAAAGGGGAACTGCAACTCTATTTTTATGTTTCAGGGTTATAAAAAATCATCATTGATTCTTTGCAACTCAAACCACAATAAAAGTAAAATGTACACATGTAATGTGTAAAACCTCCAATTTACATCACAAAATACATGACATTTCCAGGTATGCCCAGCACCATATTCTGTGATTCGGAACGAGGCAACACAACGTCCAGTAAGGTGAAGCAGCCCTATTACATTGTAAACACTGTTCCATCTCTTTTAATCTAATAGAAATACTGCTTTCAATTTCAAGACAGTTTTGCTGATAAATGGAACTTACTTGTTAACACTGCATGCAGATCATGTTGGAAACCTTACGAGGTGAAATACCTGCTGCACATCCTGTACTTAATTCGCTCATACATCGTATTACATTAGTCATTACAGTGACTAGTGAGCAGGAAGGGCCGTATCACGTCGCAATTCATGGGATGTTTCATTCTTGCCTATGGTGAGACCAGGGGTTTGCGACTTACAGTACTTTCACTAAGTTCACGATTTTGAACTTAATTCTAAATTTCTAAAATTTTCATATACCATCAATGAATTAATTTTGGTAATGAGATTTAATAACTGTTTTGGGACTGATACAGTTTTCTTCTTATTATAATCTTATTGTTTCTTACTGAGACTGCAGTTCTCCTCTAAATAAACTAATTAAATTAAACATTTGCATAACCTAATAGTGGTGCTATTTGTAATGATTTTAATGAAATTGGGACAGCAGTTCTCCTTTAAAAACAGTCAGAAATTTCAGTGCTGTCACTAAAGTGCAGTTAAGTTTTCAGAAAACTGCTTATAATGTTGTGTGTTGTGGCAAGCACAATAAAGCTCTTCCACTTAGCCAAGCAAACCTAGCCAGCTTATTTTTAAAGGAGGAGGAAAGTGGAGCACCTAGTGAGAACCCACAGAAACACAAGAGGAACATGCAAGCTCCACACAGCCAGATGCCAAAGGTCAGACTAGAACTAGAAGGAGTGTTAAACTCCACAGCAGCAAGCAGTCCATCTTAAAGACAACTCTCTAAACATGTAGGAGGAAAATCTGCATGACCAAATTTCAGTATTGCTGAAGCTTACAATGTAAAAACTTTAAATCTGTAGGCGAACATGCACAGTGAAGTTTATTTGACTGAGAAAAATTCCTCAGGTCAGGGGAGTCAAAGATCTGTATTTTCGCTTTAACTGGAGAAAATGCACACTACAATGAAAACGATTCACAACATGCTGACATCCAACATTAAAACACCAGGAAGGTCTGCAGGATCTTCCAGTGATGATAATAAAAGGTGAAGATTTTTTTCCATTAATGAAAAAGACTTTTAACACTACACTACACCATGTGGAAAACAATTGCTGCATTGAGGCTTCAATGCTTGGCAGTTATCTGAAGTGCACTGCCATAACAGCAAAGAATCAGTAGAGAACGTGCTGGAGATCTTACAGCAATGTACTCTAGAATGTGTTCATTCCCCTCCCTGTCAAAGCAATGGGACTCCATGGCCTCAGAGAAGAACCAGAATGCTAGAATTTCTTTCTGACATGTGGAAGAATACGACAATATCAAACTTTCAAAACTATACTAGCAGCTTTGAGGGCAATGTAGTTATCAAAAAGTGGACATACAAAATATTAATATAAATTAAATGTATTTAAATAAATATATGAATACAAAGCCATATAACCTGTAATAAGAATGTATGTTTTTTGTTACATATTGTTTGCTTTTCAACAATTGCTTTTTTCCCCAATACTTTCTCTAAACAGGACTGAAGAACCTGTACGTAAAAAATAACATTAATTAAACATTAAAATGTTCTCAAAGTCCCCCGCAACCCTGAACTGGATGAAGAGGTTAGAAAATGGATGCATGTCCTCGAGGTATGACTAATCACGACCGATGGTAGCAGCTGGTGTGACTTATCGTAAATGAACAGATACATACCCCAAGTACTGCATATTCTGTGTAGAACACAGAACTTCAGCAAGTACTTGCATAGCCTCCACATCTAGCTTGTTGTCTCCAAGCCTAATGTGTAAAAGGGAAGAATAACAGGATATTAAGCTAAATATAAAGTGCACACTTTCTCAATTCACCCATTACGTATTAAAAGATACATCAGAGTTTACACGTTATACAGTATATCAGATATCAGAATATCTAATCTGGAGAAGGCACCTATTTTAGCAACACAAAATAAAAGACATACAGTAAATGATACATAAAATTATGTTTTTCATCTTAATTTGTTAGCACTGATTTTTCAGTTGAGAACGCTTAGGCAGAACCACAGTACACCAACACAAAGAGTGAAGATATAGAAACATTTGAAGTTCCTTTTTCACATTACAGTAGAATATTTTATTATGTAAATATGATGTATTACTAATCCTGATTTGTGTTGGAACACTTTTGTTCACAACTAACTAGTACTCTATGATCTAGCCATGAGGGAGATTATCAAACGACAAAATGTGTTGATTCCATTTTAGAAAACTGTCTTTCACAGCAATGCTGACCCAGCAATCTTAGTGATGTGATTATTGATTGACTGTACATTAGTACTGGTTTAGTAATTTTGAGAAATTGTAAGATTCTCCTGAGAATACACTTTAAGACAATTGCTATTTATTGAGCTTATTGCACTTTATTTTTACAGCTTAGTCCTTGGTAACACTGTTACAAATATGAAGGGAAAAAAATAGTATTTAAAAATGCAAAGGAGCTACTTAGCTTGCACACTTACCAGAGCTTTTCACATCTGTACAAGAGGGGCTGTAGATCCCTAAGAGACTCTGTAGTAATGTTTGTTGCGGTTAAATCTAATTCTGCTATGTTTCCACTCACAAGGTTTAAGAAATATTTCACCACACCGAAGTCCATTGGAGAAAGGGGATCATCACTTACATTCACCCGCAACACCTTGGGATGGATGTTCTTTGCCAGCGAGCTGTTCTGTTGCTCAAAAAAACAATGCAGGTGATTTAAAATGTTAGCTCCAGTCTCACAGAGCGTTCTGATTTCATCTAACAGCCAGGGGACATAGAATTCTGATTTGCTCTTTCCCCTTAACTGTATATGCCTGGCGAGAAGACTTTGGTTTCGTTGGGAAAGCAGTCCAGAAAGAAATCTATTGAACAGGTCCAGGTATCCTGCACTCATCCCTTGTTGATGACAGACCTCAGAATCACGGACGTCTGGGTCAGGCTTTTCAACCAGCACATAATACAGAGCGGCAAAAAACTCCTGGACAGTTAAGTGTGTGAAGGAATAAATATCCACTGTGCAGTAGGGCTCTTGAACTGAGGTTTTATCGAGAAACGTACTCACAAAATCGCTGCCAGCCAACTGCTGCACTTCAGAGTCATTACCATAGAAGAGGGTTTCGTGCTGCAGCAGTTTAACGTAAGCCAAGCGACCTAGGAGAACAACAGTCTCCGTCATTTCCTCCATGTTTCCTGAGCTGCTGCGGCAAGCGGTTACTGTCCTGCACTGAGTGTGAGACTTCAGCAAAACAACCAGATATTGCACATAAATGTCAGTCATGGTTTTGGGGCTTTCACTTGTGAGCCCTTTGCTTTCTTTCAAAATGCTACATATGATATAGCAGAAGGCCGGTATGTAACACAAGGTGAACATCAGGTCATTTGCCTTTGCCATATTAAGCATCGTCAGTGCTAACTCTTCATTCTGAAAGTACTTTAGAAAAAAGTCGTTTATTTCATTCACTGAGAAGCCGATGACAACTACAAAGCGGTCAATGCAGTCAATGGGAATGTAACTTATGGCTGTAGGTCTGCTAGTAAGCAGGACTGATGCCCCTGGAAGAAGCTCTCCTTGCATTAAGCTGGCAAATATATGCACCACATCTCCTGGTTGGTCATGCTCAGTAACATATTCCTCAATGTCACATTCCTTATAATGTTTAAACTCATCAAAGCCATCCAGAATGATCAACAGCTTGTCATCGTTGGATAATATATCGTCCAACATTTTGGTCAGGTGTCCATTTTTACGCAGAATCAAATCCCTCAAACTGATTGGCTTGCTGATCATGTTAAGGTCTCTGAAAGTCAAATGAATCACAAAGTCAAAAGCAAAATACCCCTGGTTATTTCCAACGTCACATAATATCTTCTGGACCAAGACCGTCTTCCCTATTCCAGCGACCCCTGTTATCAGAATTTTCTTTACAGGTCTCCCACCATTCGTGAAGAACAGCTGTGCTGCGTTAATCAGCCTCTGCTCCACTGAATGATGTTGCAAGTGAATCCGTTGCTGTCCAAAGGCAAGAAGTTCATGCTTTTTATTTTCAATGCTGTGGTGTCCATTCACAATCAGAAGATTGACAAAATGCTCAGAAAACAAGATTTTCTCGCCATGCCGTGTGTTATAATACAGCATGCTTTCATTCCGGCGCTTAAGGACTTGTTTGTGTTTTTGTATTATTTTACTGTACTCTGAAAAATTGAAGAAGATGAAACTGAATTAGTAATCAAAGCCAATGCTTTCAGCAACTAGTTACCTAAAGGTTTTGGGTTCATTTTGAAGTATCAGTAGCATACAGTATCTTGTTACATTGTTAGATTTTTTTGAGGTATTGAGTGAATTAATTGTTATCTCATGTTAAGCATGTTGATTCGTACGTTATTACAGTTTATGCACCCTAAAACATTTTAATTGAACACATATAAAACATTTCCCATCTGCTAAGGAAAATGTTAAGAGTTAAATTCTCCCAATATGATCAACTTTGAAATCCTTATTTTCATCAGAAGACTGCCACCGCAGCTACGCTTACAGTAGTGACCATGGCAACTACTAAATAAAAGCTGTTTACCCTCATCCCGAGCTTCCTTCTTCGGCTCAGCCGCGGCTTCTGTCTTGAGCTCATAGAGTTTGTTGTATGTCAAGAGGAACATGCCGGCAACTTCTTCGCCTTTGCAGTCGATGATGTCCAGAAGCTTGCGTATTCTCTTTCGAGGCCCCAGCTCACAGAGCACATCCTCACGGTCGTCCCTGGTAAATGCCTGCTTCAAAACCATCTCCTCCAGAAGGCCGTCAATGTGATCTTCGAGTTCATCCACGAGTGTTGCTCTGCGCTCTTTGAGCACCGTTAAGGAGCTCATTCTTGAACAGGGAGACACGGTACCGGTGGTACAGTATCAATCTCACACAGCTACTGCAGTTCTACAGTATATCCAAATCAGTTTCTCTCATTCGCTCCAATGGAACATCAGCATCAGGATGCTTTTCCCAGGAACATTACTCCAAAACGCTTGAAACAAGTTTTTACTCACCCCTTCCTTATGCCAGAGAAACAATTTATTTTGTTTCCAGGGCCTTTAGTAGAGAAGCATTTAGGAGAAAGGTAATCCTTAATCCAAACTCCCTGAGCCAACCGACTGGCTGACACTTGAGAAAGAAGATAAAACAGAATTAGTTGACAACACACACAACCAGTCTGGCTTACGTAAGAGGCAGACGATATGAGGGAAAATTACATCACTACATCCCATCTCAATGTTTCATACTTTGCCCACTTCCCAAGAAAACTTGGTCAGTCTGAGGTTGGTTTACTTCCTCATCTTTTGATGGTTGTAAAAATGAGTAAATATAATCAACTGCACCTGCTCATTCACACAGTATATGAGGCAGATAAACATAACTGACACCAACAATGCACGTACAGGAAATTGAATAATCAGTGTCTTTTGACATTAGACCTTCACATAACCAGTGAGCAAAGTGGTCAAAGTCAATAAGAGTAGCACGCAGTTTTATTAGAGCTCTTCACAATGTGATGTTTATTATGTTTGAACAGAAAAAGACATTCATGTATTACCTAAATGCGTGTAGATTAATCTTACATGCAAAAAGTTCAGTTAAAAAGCATCTGTGTCTTAGATAAAGGCATCAATAACAATTTAGCATTTTTTGGTACAGAGACTGTATACAATACTTTATCTGTTTTTATTTTTTGTGTACTTCTTTTTTTGATGACTAAACCTTTAAAAATGTCTTTAAATATTACAAGCATTTGTTGACATTTAGTGAATTTTACGATGATTCTATTCTTTTTAGCGATGACCGAGGTTTGATTGCTTAAAGTTCAGTAAAAAAAAAAGCAATAATGTGTTTTCGCACACCCCAGATGAATGTGTATTGATACATCTTTCTATTAAATTATTTCTCAGAATATAAAAAAAGGTTCCATACATGTGTTATCTGAAAGTTAGAATACTATCCTCATGATAAAACTGAAAAGTTTTTCTTAGATCAAATGGAAAAATAATCATTAAATAAACAGCCATACTGTAAAGATCCGCTTTCAGTAATAAAGGTCAACATTAAACAGTAACTGGGATCCTATTGATTTTTATGGAGGTATTGTGTGTGATAACACATCTCGTCTTGTTTATTTTGTATAGTGTGTTAGGTGAGGTCAATGCAGGTAGGTTTTCATATTGGACGAAAGTCGGGCCAGGTGCGATACTCGGTGCCCACCAGGCAGTTTATCACAGACAAGTCAATCTGACTGCTGTCTACAGATATCGCGTCCATTAATTATAAACTCTAAACCCATCTTACCAAGATTTCGTGAGGGATCACGGATTCGTTTATATTTTTTGCAACTGTTTTAGTAGTTGGAGTTCAACTCATGTGCCCCTTACTGCACACCGAGAAATTCTATTGCAAATTTTGCTCTTTAAATACTGTATAATACAATTGGGATTTTGTGGAAAACAGCGTATTTTTGTAGTGTTTTTTTATGTTTTCAAAATATCGAGTTTTAGAAAGTTTTTCAGATTTTATTGCGGCTTAGGAATTCAAACGCATTCTAGATTATTTCATAACCTTTACAGCTGAAGCTTTGCTGCACTACCTAGTTCTTCTTTCCATCATGACTTCACATAAAGGCGAAGTCGTCATTGCTATTTTTGTCGACAATCTAAAAGGGTTTTTCAACAATTTTGAAAACTACTATTGAAGCAACGCATGCTTACTTTCTTTCCGATTACTACCGTGTTGGTCAGATTTGTGCAAATCAGTCTTTAAAAATCAACTTGTAATTGAGTACTGTACCTACCTCTTGTATTGAATATCTAAAAAGGCAGCTTCTGCATCTTTCTTACTCTTTCAGCTCTCACTGTGCCTCCGATATCACAATTTCACCGTCACCTACAGTCGTTATGTGTCTCAGTAACTGGCGCATAATTACAAAGTAGCTCCGTTCGGTCTTCGCCCCTACAGACAGCTCCAATACTGCAGAACTAGAGGGAGGAAATCTACTTACGAGTAGTCAGGGAAGCGTTTTGACAACAGGTTGTATGCCTAACAGTATGCATGCGCAGGAGAAAACTGGGAACTAAGTTGTTTCATGAATTGAAATGTGAAGCAGTTATAACTGCTTCCCTCTAGAAGTGGTTCCTGTATCAGATCATCTTAATTATGAGAATTTTATTTTTTAACTCAAACTTGGTCAGAAGGATTTTGTTTTACTCACTCCAATACATCATTTTAAAGTCTATCAAACACTGCCCAGTCTTTGAAAATGAAAAAGTGAACGTAAGCATGATTCACGTTAAAATTACAGCAGACTTTTTTCTTTTCGCAGTATGGCACATAAATCAGAACACCCTCCTATTCCCCTTCTTTAGTAAGATGACCAGGGTTGTGTCATCAGATGTCTATTTGTGTTTGCTTTTACAATCGTTAGTTTACAAAATTACTTATCTGATGAGAGATTACTTATCTGATTATAAGGTTACTATAGAGTCTGCTAGATCCACCTACTTCTCTCACATCATTGAAAATCACCAAAACAACCCCAGACATCTTTTCTCCACCATCAACAGACTGCTCAAGCCAAACTGCCCTACCACATTACCTGCCTCATCACAACTTTGCAACACATTCTTAGATTTCTTTAGTTCTAAGATTGACAACATCCGGCATCACATTCTATCCACTACGGATATAATTTCCATACCTCCTCCCTCCTCATCCAACTTCTCTGGTTCTCGTCTCTCCAGCTTCTCTCTTCTTGACTCAGCATCCCTAAACAAACTAGTTACGTGCATGAAACCCACCACATCTATTTTAGATCCCATTCCCACCACTTAATTCCAGTCCTGTTTCTCTTCTCTCTGTCCCATTGTCCTCAATATAATACATGAATCCTTGAGCACCGGCATTGTACCAACGGTCCTCAAAACTGCTGCTATTACCCCCGTGCCAAAGAAGCCTAACATGGCTCTCGACAATCTTAACAATTTCCGCCCCATCTCCAACTTACCCTTTCTCTCTAAAATTCTAGAACGTGCTGTCACACTTCAGTTACATAACCACCTCATGACAAACAACCTTTTCGAACCCCTCCAATCTGGCTTCCGTCAACTTCACAGCACAGAAACCGCCCTAGTCAAAGTCACCAACGATCTCCTAATAGCTTCTGATTCTGGTTCTCTTTCCATACTCATCCTTCTTGATCTCAGTGCTGCCTTTGACACAGTTGACCATAACATCTTACTTTCTCGTCTCGAGACTGTGTTTGGAGTCTCTGACACTGCCCTCAAATGGTTTAAGTCTTACCTCACTGATCGCTGTCACTTTGTCTCTCTCAATGGGTACAGGTCTGAAATTGGTCTTGTCAAGTCTGGTGTCCCCAGGGCTCAATACTGGGCCCCTTGCTCTTCAGCATTTACATGTTCCCACTTGGTCAGCTTTTAAGATCACATGGCCTCAGCTTTCATTTTTACGCTGACGATACTCAAATATACATCCATACCAAACCCGACACTGATGTGGCTGTCTCTATTCTATCTAATTGCATCTCTGACATAAAAATTTGGATGACTCAAAACTTCCTTCATCTTAACTGTGACAAGACTGAAGTCATGCTTATTGGTACCCCCCATCAACTTCGTAAAGCCAGTCCTGTAACCCTGTCTGTAGATGGCCCTGTACTTGAGCTTCAATCAAAATTGAAAAACCTTGGGGTTATATTCGATTCTGGCTTAACATTGTACATTGGCCCACATGTACAGCATACTGTCAAAACATCTTTTTTTCACCTTAGATATATCGCAAGACTACGCCCTATGCAATCATTAACTGTGGCTGAAAAGCTGATCAACATATTTGTATTCTCTCGAATTGACTACTGCAATGCTCTACTCCCTGGGGTATCTAAATCTACTCTGAACAAGCTGCAGTATGTCCAAAATTCAGCAGCCAGAATCCTGACCAGGTCTAGTGCAAGTGTTCACATTACTCCTATCCTGGAGTCCTTGCACTGGCTTCCGGTCAAATTCCGCGTAGACTTTAAAATCCTCATGCTCACCTATATAAGGCTTTACATGGCTTGGCACCTCAATACCTGTCTGAACTTTTATCGCCCTACTCCCCACCTCACAACCTCCGCTCTTCAAATTCTGCCCTCCTTACTGTCCCCCAAGCCCATCTACATTGTATGGGCAACAGGGCCTTCTCCTGCTATGCCCTGGAACTCTTTGCCCAAGGATATTAGAGAGTCACCTTCTCTAAACTCCTTCAAATCCAGACTCAAAACCTTCTTCTTCAGAAAAGCCTTTACTTAACTGGTTCCATTCTTCACCCCTCTGCTCTTCTTAATACCACCTTCCACGGTCTCCTCTATTGTTATTGTTGTATTGTTGTAATTATAATTGTGTCCTATCTTGTGAAATCTTCTTATTAATTGTTGTAGTCTTCTTATTTATTGTTATTGTCATCCTGTAAAGCACTTTGAGAAGCCACCTTTAAAGGTGCTATATAAAATAAGGTTTATTATTATTATTATTATTATTATTACAAAATGTACAGTAAGGGGAATAAAACACAGCTCTGTTGTGATCCAGTGGAAGTATAGCGAATGTCGGATACCCAGTTCCCCAATTTGAGCTGTTGAGTCCTATTTCTTAAAAGGTTTAGGATTCATCTTATCAAGTTACTGTTTAGCTTGAAGTTCTCTGAGAATTTCTGTGCAATTGCAATGGTTGTATTGTGTTAAGGGAACCAGAAAACCCTTAACACGGTATCGCTAGAACAGGTCAACAGAAGATGCTATTGCCACTGGCCTCCATATTGCCCTCTCACACCTGGATAAGAAAGGAACATATGTGAGAATGCTGTTTGTTGATAACAGCTCAGCATTCAATACCATAGTGCCCTCAAAGCTTGTCATCAAGCTCCAGGACCTGGGACTGAACACATCTCTTTGTAATTGGATGCTGGACTCCTTGATGGAAAGTCTGCAGGTGGTGAGTACAGTATCCTCTACTCTGACTCTAAACACTGGAGCCCCCCAAGGCTGTGTGCTTAGCCCTGTCCTCTACTCCTTATTTACCCATGATTGTGTCGCTGGCACAAAAACTCCATCATTAAGTTTGCGGACGATACAACAGTCATTGACCTGATCACAGATGGTGAAGAGTCTGCGTACAGGGAGGAGGTTGAAACCCTGGCAGCATGGTGCCAAGAGAACAACCTCTCACTGAACATCAGTAAGACTAAGGAGATGATTGTGGACTGTATGAAACACCAGGGAGGAGATCACACACCTATTTACATCAAAGGGACTTCAGTGGAGAGGGTCACCATTTTTAAGTTCCTGGGAGTTCACATCACAGAAGACTTAACCTGGACCCAGCACATCAATATCGTGGTCAAAACAGCATGGCAGCGCCTATTCTTTCTCCAAAGGCTAAAGACGTTTGGCATGCCATCACATATCCAGGCCTACTTCTACAGGGGCACTATTGAGAGTATCCTGACTGGTTGCATCACTGCCAGGTATGGGAACTGCGCAGCTCTTTACCGGCTGTAAGCTACCAAACGTCCAGGATATCTACTTAGCTAAATGTCTTAAGAATTCCAGGTCCATTCTCAAGGATCCCAGTCATCCCAGTCACAAACTGTTTTTTCCCTCCTACGTCCGGTAAACAGTATCGAAACATTCAGTCAAAGACTAACAGATTACGGAACAGCTTCTTCGTCCAGGCAGCCAAGCTGCAGTTCCTTCAGCAAATCACCCATAATGGCTACATGGACATACAGTTTTCATTGTATTCGGCATACTGAACTACTTGGACATAATGTATTGCATACACCCTGGACACATCGCAGCTTATTGAGCTCTGTCTGAGTTTATTTTATTCCATTTCTATTGCACTATTTTGTATTATTATGTAACCTTCTCTTTTGTAACTTTCATTTTGTGATTTTTACCCCCTGGTGAGTTTGCAGAAAAGACATTTCATTGACAGAAACTACTGTTGAACGCTGTATTGTTGTGCATTTGATAAATAAACTTTGATTGACTATGAAATGATTTTACTAAGTTCTCTTTGCAATTAAATGTTTAAAAACAAATAAGCTGATTGCTGATTTTAGGAAAAATGCAACACTTCTTAGTACTTGGGACCGGTCATAGACAGGAACCTGTGTTGGGACAAATGCTGCGACACCATTAATAAAAAAGGACTATAAAGACTCTTTTTTCTAATGATACTAAGCTATTTCAAGGTTGATAGAACCATCAAAACACTTTTCAACAAATCTTTTATTGAAAGTCTCAATTGCTGGTTTGGTAACATCAATAACATTGATTGTAAAAGGCTGGGAAAATTAGTCAAAACAAGTAGCAAATTAATTGGGGAAAACCAAATCACCTTAAAATATTCAACAAACTGAGGAAAGCAAAGAAGGCAAAGTGTATTATGGATGGTGTCTGTCATCCCTCCACCAGGACTTCACTCGTCTCCCGTCTGTGTAATACTAATTACATATTTCATCCCATCCCTTTCAAACAGGAACCTGCCTTTCCACTGTGTACTTGTTTTCAGTTGCCATATTGAGGGAGACACTGCACAATATACTGTAGAGAGCAAAGCGTGCTAGAGGCTCAGTAGCTAGTTCACAAAGCGTAGCTCAGGTTGGTGGCGCGCCAGATTTGAATTTGAGACATTTCTCGCATCGTTTACGGTGGCCCAAGAGTGCAGCGCCCACGGAAAAAAAAGTGAACGGACACTAATAAAAGAGCGTACACTGATGATTACATCATTATTATTCCCACCACTTCCAGGCTGTCAAAATGTTTACAGGATCAACAGAGATATAAAGAGTCGAATTGGCGGGGATCTGGGCAGGGACACCTGAGGGATAAGGAAGAGGATGACACACTGTATTTTCTGTGCTTCATCCAAACCACAGGGCTCATCCAAGCTGTGGTGCAAAACAGTTAAGCACTTCTTCAATAAAAAGTCCTTTCTTAAACTGAGATACTACATCAGCTCAAAATCTGTTAGAATTCATGTTGATGAAATAGAAGGTGACACAACCAGAGGTCAGGTTAGAAAAGGAATGTAAATCAGTTTATTGTTTGGAAGAAGATTATGGATTTGGGTCAGAATACCCAAATCTGACAAATTCAGCAAAATTCCACTCAATTTCATGCACTGCAATGACAGTCCATAGGGACGTCTGAAAAGCGATATGAGGAAAAAAGAACCAGATGACATATATTTATAGTACAAAAACAAAAACTACACATTGCTTTGCTTTTTTTTCCATTTCTAAAATCATTGCACTTAGTTTTTACTAACAGTCATTGTAATAAATAGGTACAATACCTGTACTTTAAAAAGAAAAAAATAATAACAGCAAAAAAACAAAATCTCATTAAATTATATACAGAACAAAACAGAGACTTGTTTTCGTATCTCAAAAAAAGGAGAATATTCCCTGACTAGAACTTTTTGCATCCATCTCACTTTCTTGACATTGGTGTAAGGAATCTCACTGGCCTAACAGTACAAAAGCAACTTTCGGAATAAAAGATGTACAGTCAAGCTTAAGTTTAAATTTTAGACAATGCCAAGTGCTGTCAGGGCTGCACAGGAAATCAGAAAGTATAGAATAAAGTCTAAACATCAGGGACATAGTCACAATGAAAAACAGTTTGTTTTTGTGTTGGTTCAGAGGCGTACAACTTACTGTTGATTTGAAAGATCATTTTGTGTATTTCTGTAATGGATTTCCAATGTTTGCCTGGAGTGCTCACTTATACTGCACTGACACTGACACCTGGCAGGAGTGCTTATGTGAGACAGGGGGATTTGAAGCTATACCTTCTCATCGCCCTGCCTCCTGTAAACAGGCCCCTTCTTTGTTTTTAGAAGAATAATGTTGTGGTGAGTACTACCAAAACTGAATCTGTGAATCAAAATCAAAATCTCCATATTCATAATTGCAGGATTTCTGAAGGCCATGGGAAAGTATGAAACATGCTTCCTTTTTCTTCAAATGCTGTTACATAACATCCTGCATTGTAAAACAGTCAGCTCTGGCTGCTCCAGGACGCATGTCAGGAATTAATTCTGTGTGACACGTTTGAACCGCTGTAATGGGAAACTCCTCCAGTATCTGTTCACTCTCGTTTCACAAGAGATATAAAAGATGTAGTGTAATAAACTAAACGGTTGTAAGGAATTTGATTTCAAAAATCAATTTTTGAAAAAAGCTATAAGACAAAATTAAGATCTGTCACACTGTGGTTCTATACACAGATCTGTCACTTTGCATTTGATTATTGGGCACCATTCTAAATAGACGTACTGTTTTGAAAATTCCTTTAAGGTCATCCCTTATATAAAGACGCTTGAAGTGAGCCTTTTTGTAACAAACTCCAGTTCCTGCTTATCAGTCTTTAAAAATGCATTAAAAGCTTTGCATGTGTAATGCCTGAATATTTCACACAAAAACATATACTGTAGCAATATAGATCTCAATTGTAGTTATGCTCAGTGTAACAGTCACTAGCATCTTACAGTTTTATTTCCTTCAGTAGGAGATTATAGTAAAACATACAGACATCCAAACACAATGTCAGATGTGAATTACTACAATGGGCCAGCATATCTTTCATCTTCTTCAATATCCTACAACTGCTGCATTCTTTAATCCATTTATCCAACAACTCCAGGACTCACGTACTATTATCTTAATATAATGGTGTGATAACAGGTAATAATGGGACAAATTTGTTACTTTCAGAGGTAAACCAACAATAGCAACATTTGGCCAATTATCAGTCGTCATTATCATTTTTGTTGCATTGCCCTGTCCAAACTGAAAGCACTGTAAACATGTTCACTACAAAGTAGCCTGCGTCTTAAATATAATTTTCCAGTGGCATTTTTAAAAGAAAGAAAAACATAATGCATTAGCTGAAAACACAATGCCTAGGAAATGAATCCCCAAGACAACATTATTTTACTCCTTTGTACTAATACTGTAAAGCCTTAATGATGGCCATAAGTCTCACAGGTCTCAGGACCTGGAGTCACACTTTGACGAGATGACAAAGGAGTTCAGCACACAGGCCCTCCTGTGTGCTTTTGAGTGCAATCCTCTTCTCTGGCGCAAGGAAAAGTCTTCCTGGCCCCACAGCAGCCCTCATAATAAAATGTAAAAAAAAACCTCTAACATAAAAAGCCTTAAATGGAACGTTGAACTTTTCTCCCCAGTCGCTAGGGTTTTCGTTACTGGGCTGGGTTGTTTCCAAGGCAATCCGGCCCCCTTAACAAAAAGCCTCTCCTCTGCAGGGTGGTGCCCGTCCCACCTCGTGCCTTTCTGTCCCGCCCGCAGGAGGCCGGCAGCGGCCCTCAGGTGTCCCTGCAGGCCTCGCAGCAGCGCGTCTTGAACTGCGCCAGCTGGCAGAGACTCAGCTGCTTCACCTTCTCGCAGTACCTGGTGGAGTCCCGGCATTCGGCTGCGAGAGAAAAGCAACACCTCAGCTGCGCCCAGAGGAAGACAGACCAGGCTGTGTGAATACTTCAATTTGCCTCCACCCCCCGATTTCAGTCTCATTATGAAGTTTTCGGATGTTCTACTTTTTGATTGGTCTCTGACAATACCTTTCTCAAACATCATTGTAAGACGCAGATTTATCCATCTGCAAGTCCCAAACAGTCCTATGGACCTGGGGAGTTTGTATGTTCTTTCAATGTTCACATGGATTTTTTTTCTGTAGTCCAAAAAACATTCTAGTAGGTTAATTGGCTTCTGGGAAAATTGGCCCTGGTGTGAGGGTGTTTGTGTCTGTGTGTCATCCAGGTTGTGTCCTGCCTTATGCCCATTGCTTGCTGGGTTTGGGTCCAGCTCCCTGCAACCCAGTAATAATAATAATTGCTTACACTTATATAGCGCTTTTCTGGACACTCCACTCAAAGAGCTTTACAGATAATGGGGATTCCCCTCCACCACCACCAATGTGCAGCTTCCATAGTGAGCCAGTATGCTCACCACACACCATCTAACAGTTGGGAGTTGAACAGAGTGATGAAGCGATAGATGGGGATTATTAGGAGGCCATGATTGGTAAAGGCTAGGGGGAAATTTGGCCAGGAGACCAGGGTAACACCCCTACTCTTTTTGAGAAATGGCTTGGGATTTTTAATGACTACAGAGGGTCAGGACCTTGGTTTTACATCTTATTCGAAGAATGGCACCTTTTATACAGTATAGTGTCCCCATCACTACACTGGGGCATTAGGACCTTCACAGACCACAGGGTGAGAGGCCCCTTCTGGCCCCTCTAACACCTCTTCCAGCAGCAACCTTAGCTTTCCCAGGAGTCTCGCATCCAGATACTGACCAGGCTCAAACCTGATGAGCTTCACTGGGCTGCTGGCCAGTATTGGAAAAGCAATTAGAAAGTGGATGGATGGGTGGATGGATCAAATCTGAACATTAACACTCTATAAAAAAGCTACTTGATTTGCTATGGACTTGGAAAGAAAGAAGACCAAAAGAACAGAGATATCTCTGCAGCGCCATGGGCAATAAGAGTCTCCCACCAGGGACCAGTCCCGTACACCAGGGGTGACCCTCTCTTTTGAAGGGTCGTGCCCATCCCACCTCGTGCATGACCTGCTTCCTGGTGGGTGACTCTTATTTCCCTTGGCGTGGACAACGGAAGCTGCAGACCGATGGAGAGCAAGACTCACTCTTGGCGCAGGGAAGGATGTTGCAGCGCTGCCAGCTGGCCGGCCTCGGCCTCCAGGAGCACTGCAGCTCTCTGGCGGGCTTGCTGCTGCGCAGGTGGACGCACGTCACGTGGCGGGACTGGAAACCATGGCTCCCACAGGTGGCGGTGCACTGAGTCCAGGAGCGCGCTCGCCACTGCACCGCGCAGGCCTCCAGGGGGCAGTGTCGAGACGCAGCAGGCCTGGGGATACCACACACAGCGACACGGCAACGTCAGAAAACACGCCTGCATCCCATTCACGAGGAGTAACGACACTCAGGAATTACATGTGTCGGAGGCTGTCTACTGAGAATTTAGGTACGGCGAGATTCGACTTAGCCAAAAACACCCCTCGGACCATCAACCCAATCAGGAATCAACCGCATTTCTTTGGTGCTTCCTTACCACCCTAACACACTTCCTATCCCCAGGACCATTAACCACAACTTTTCCATCCTACAGGATGATCCCTCCATTGGGGCCCTCTTTTCTTATCGCCCTATCATCTCATATCGCCGATCACCTAATCTGCGTAACCTCCTTGTTCACAGCTCCCTTGACCGCCCTCAACAACCATCCACACCAGGAACTTTCCATTGCAACAGAGCTCGCTGTATCACCTGCAAGTACACAGCCACCACCACAATCATTCAAGGCCCCTCAGGACAATTCCGGATCACCCAGACAGCATCTTGTACCTCCAGCAACCTTA
This sequence comes from Lepisosteus oculatus, assembly GCF_040954835.1. Taxonomy (NCBI): domain Eukaryota; kingdom Metazoa; phylum Chordata; class Actinopteri; order Semionotiformes; family Lepisosteidae; genus Lepisosteus; species Lepisosteus oculatus. The sequence continues at coordinate 33,830,843 of NC_090696.1, read as the reverse complement.
TTTACTGTATCTCTTGCAGTAAATGCCCAGCCATCTACAGTGGAGAAACAGGAAGGAGACTCAGAGACAGCTTCAGAGAACACGTCAGGGCTGTGAAGATTAAAGATCTCTCCAAGCCCATTGTTTCTCATTTCACCTCTGACGGCCACGACCACTCTAATCTCTCCGTCTGTGTTCTCAAAGACGGTTTTCCGAACTCATACATCAGAAAGACCACCGAAACTAAAATTATTCTGCAGCTAGGATCACACATTCTCCCTTCCCTTAACGACAGACTACTGTTCTTTTAAATTTTCTCCATTCATTGGAAGTTTCATTTCACACCTCTCTGCACCCATTCTGACTTCACACCTCTTGATTGGCCTCTCTTTCTGTCCCCTGCTCCCGCCTCTCACTCCTCCTCCCTCCCAACCTTTGTTCTCCCGCTACCTTACCTTTGCCTACTGCCCTGTCTCTCTCACACCTGAAGAAGGCTCCACGGCCGAAACGTTGTGTTCTCTTTCTTCTTTTTTTCAGCATGGAATAAACCTATTACTTGTTCCTTTGCAGCCTACGCATGCTGACGCAGCTACCCACCTTCATTGATTCAAGTTCAGTATCTTTAGTTAAAAACTCCATTAGCAAGAGTTTAGGGTCAACTGAGGCCAAAATACCTCAGCTTCTGCATTTTCTATAGTGTGAGTTTACTGTCAGCAGGCTCTATCAAAAGTGGATTTAAGCAGTGGTAGTTTATGAATGGTATATAGTCAAGAGTTATAATTGTAAGAGATATGTTTGCACTGTTAAAGCCAGTTACTGTAGTGAATACATTGTTTAATATAATTAATATATAATTTTAATTAATATTAATATATAATTAATAATTAATAACAATTAAACATTATAAGACTTGTCCTGCAAAACATTTCACCAAATCAGGAGCATCAAAATGTTTTCATTGTTTGGTTCAGTGAGGTAATACAAACTTAGCAGAAGTAAAATGACAGGGTGTGACATCACACTGACACTTTCAAGAACTTTGGAGAACAAGACATAAAAGACAAATGTTCCACAATGCAAAACTGTGGTACAGAGGCTATGGCACTGATCAGGTGTTCTGCATCTAGCTTGTAAATTAGATTAAAGTTTGAATATATTATAAGTTTCAGCCTTGCCTCTGAAGACCATCACAATCATTCAGAGGAAGCCCAGTGCCATTCTTGTCCTGGCAGAAGACGTGTCTGCGCTGTGTCGCCAGTCTCAGTCCGACACACTGTCCTTGACACTGTGAAGCAGAGAAATATGTCATATGTCACAATCTCATCAGGGCAGACCTCTCCTTTAAGGTGTGTATCATCTGCATTTTCCTCCAATAGGTTTTCCAATAAATTTCAAATACGTATGAATGCATCCTGCCTGAACCCCTGCTGGGATTCCCAAAGCTAATTTCACCACCCCCACAAAAAACTACTGGTCTGCCCTCCACCCTCATACCATGCCAAACAGTAATCTATGTCTAAGAGCAACAAAAAATGATAAAGTTAGATTTTTCTGAGGCGCAAATGAAACACTTGGGTCTAGATTTAATCAAATCAAATAAAAAAATCTGGATTTAATAAAATACTTCAAACATAGATATTAGACAAAATGGCCAATTGCATGCCACCGCTTTGGCAATCAGTGAGTGGTGCCATTACCCAGGCTTGGAGTTATACTTGAGGTGCTTTGGCCTTGGAAAAAAGATAAAAAGTGCAGAAATCTCTGCTGCACCATGGGAAATGTGAGTCACCCACCAGGCACCAGTCTGTAGCTCAATCTGTGTTCATATGACTTTGACCAGATTACTAGTTTTTACTAGTTCACTAGCTGAGCTACTCAGGAGGCTCCCCTCCACAACTGATCCAAAATGTATATTATTGGTTTTCATTGTGCAGAAGTGTGTAATATTGACCAATGCTTACAGTAAAACTAGATATTATTAACATGAAGATGTGAGGTTGTTTCATCCATGGAAAATAAAATATAGTAAAGGAATATCACCATTCCAAAGTCAGGAAGTACTATAGGAAGCAGTATTCGTTATTCAGCCTCGTAATGAAAATATACAGCTGCACAGAACATGAACCTCTACTATAAGAAAAAGGAACAAGTCTTAAAACCTGTCTTTGCCGATATAGTCTCCTAAACTCGGTTTAACACTCTTAAATATTTTGGTCTGACTGGAAGAGACAGAAGACTGAATAAAGAAGAAAGCAAATAACTGAAGCATAACCTGAGGGAAGGATTAGAACTTAACTAAGATAAAATTTGCGACACATAGGTGATAATATGCACTTCTTTACTAGGTTACATTTTGCAAGAACTATTCTGATGGGTGGGTACCTGTTCTAAGTTTTAAATGCACTTCTTTGTAGTCTACATTTGCATTCCCTGGTTCTAAAAATGCATTAGAGTTACACATACCCCCGAAACCTTTGAGAGGCTAGTATTTTAATTTCTAGAACTTCAGCAGGACATATTTGCACATCCGCTTCCCCCTGTATCAGTCAAGATTAACAGTGAAACTAACAGGGCAGGCTCAGACTACAGAACTCTCTTTCTCTTGCAAGGTCTTACCTGTGTCCAGGAAGAGGTTGCCCAGCCCACACAGAGCAGTGTGTTGCAAGACTGTGAATCTGGAGGCCGCTGGCCTGCCTCAGAGCAGCTGCTGTCGGCCAGGGGAGTGGAGATGCCATCAGCGGTCTCCCTGTGGCACAACACTGTGCGGTTCTGAAGACCACCCCCACAGCTCCTGGAACACAGGGACCAGGGTGACACCAGCCACCTGCCACAGAGGAGACAGACAAACGTGCTGCTTGTTACCAACACCACAGGGTCTGTAAAATACCCATCCATCCATTTTTGATCCGCTTCATTCAGGTCAGCGTCCCGGGGGAGCCAGAGCCTATTCAGGCAAACAGCGGGTGCAGGGCAGGGTGCACCCTGGATGGGACGCCAGTACATCGCAGGACTGACACAGACCCAAACACGCACACACTCACACTACGGCCAAATATTTCCAGAAGTCAATTAACCTACCAGCATAGCAGCACTTGGGATTGTGGCAAAAACCACACAGACATGCAGAGAACATACAAACTCAACACAGATAGGACCCCAGAAATTCAACCCAGGAGCCCAGTGCTGCGAGGCAGCAATACTACCCACTGGTACACCAGTAGTTGCCCCTCTGAAATATCCATTTCCTTTTTTTAACCAACAAGGTCAATGAACAAATGCTGTCCATCAGATAAAATTATCCTTTAATGGAATATCATTGGTTATCAAAGTAAATTGTGAGCACTCCACTCATTTGTGTCTTACACCATGTTAAAACCTATTACTGCAATTGATCTAACAGCATTTCTACCATGATAGCAGCAGTAGCAGCGAAGATTCATACATAAATCAATTAAATCTAGGCAGTGGCAAAAATGGAGCTATCATTCTTAGGCAGATGTTGTTTCAGTTTCCAATCAGAATACAGTAAATCGAACATTTCCAAATCTGACACTAGAAAAGAAGAGCTACCATTAACCAGCACTGAAACAGAACATTGTTTTTGGTACAGGGAGTTAATTCTGGGGGAAGAAAGTACAGTAGGCAGCTAAACCTGTAACATAAAGTTGTATGTCTCTGAGAAGATACCAAAGCAGCCAGGAAATACACATGTAATCACAGAAGAGATCATACAAACTCCACACAGAAGGTATTGAACCCAGGACCCAAGAGCTCTAACTACGCCCACCGTTATAACTGAGGATGCATTAAGAAAACAGATGTTAAAGGGATAATTTCTGAAAAGCAGCTGAAAGCAATGACTCATTCTCAAAGAGGAAATGCTTCCAATTATTCATTGCACTCTTTACAAAGCCCATGACACTGCAATAATAAACTGTTTCTTTGGATACATTTTATATGTCCCTTAAGTGTCAAGCATGTCAGAAAATCAATTTCTACTAAAACCTCCATTACAGTGCTTCTTTTCTTGCACCATGGGCAAAACCGACCTTTTCTTGAAACATTTTTTCCATTCCCTGTGTGGATTTTTTCGTCTCTGAGGCACAGGAAATGCTACTTCTGTTTCAAAAGAGAAGTAGTGTTGCTACTGTGCAAAAAACACCAGCCAACTCCTCAATAAATCACAACAGCCACATGAGTAATGTTCATTCTCTTAGGAGCAAGGCTGATGAGCTACAAGCAAATGTCAACATCTCCATGAATACAGGGACGCTGGTCTCCTGGCCTTTCCAGAGACTTGGCTCATAGACACGAAGTCGGACTTGGCCATTGAAGTTTTGGTGCCTCCTTTAGGCTGGACCGAGACAGAACAGCAACAGGAGGAACACAGGAGGGAGGTGTTTGTATATACTGTATCATGGTGCAAGAGAGGCTCTATCTGGCTAATATTGAGTTGCTGTCAATGTTATTACCTACACAGAGAACTCCTGCAGACTTCTGAAACCGTTGCGTACATTCATCCTAAAGTGAAATGGTGATTTTAACCACTGAAACCAAAGGAAGTCTTTGTACAATTTCTATCAATATGTTGACTGCCCAATGTGTACCAATAGAAGCCTGGATCTTTTCACCAAAAAGGCATACCAGGGTACTGTGAAACCTCCACTTGGCTCATTTGAACACAACCCTCTGCTTTTAATGCCAGCCTATAGCATGGGAGACAGAGGGAGAAAGCTCAAGCAGAGCAAGTCTAGATCCGAGAAATCAAAAGCACACAGTGCCTGTGGGGCTGTTTTGATTGCAGGGACTAAACTGCCTTTTAGAATCTTCTGATAATTCAGATGATCTCACAGACGTGGTTTGTAGTGTAGGGAAGCAAAGAGTCACAGCGCAGTCCAGTGAAGGTTTGAAATGAGTTTCACGAAAATAGCCACGTCAATTACAAATAATTACAAGATTCTAAGATTCTAAGAGTGTTAGAAAGCCAAGTTGGGATTAGTGACTCTACAGTTCTACAGTTACTAACCTGCTTAATTTTGACAAGTGACTGTATATTTTATTTACATTCTAATAAAGTCACCGGTAAAGGAATAAGAGGTGGATAGGTAGCCTGGTCTTGGAACAGATCGCTGTAAAGAGACGGAATATTGGTTTAGTGAGAAAAGGGGGCAGGCAGCCCAGGGAGGAGGAGAAGGAACGACAAAGAGTTCTAGAAAAAGATTTAGAGGAAGGCATAGTGAGTCGCAGCAGAATATATTTCTTTCTCATCATACATGTATGTCTCTTATTTGTTAATGGGGTGTTGTGTTAAATGTATTATGTTATGTTGTCTTTAACCTAAATTCAAAGCAGATTTCCAGCTGGGACAATTAAGTAAGTATGAAGGAGTGCTCAGAAAATGTATTTCAAAATTGTTATTTTCCAGTATTTGTGAATAACCTTTTCTTGTTTTGGTCATGTTAGGATCAAAGCATTTAGTCTTGCAGATTATCGCCAATTATGAAAATAATATAATAGAGTTCACCTAAACATTATGGGATTAGCAACATCGACAGAAAGGAAATTAATGTATTGCTCAGTGACTTAATTTTGCTCAATTGCAGTTCAGCTTCTTAGCCTATAGAGGTCAGCAACAGTACCTAATTTATACAACAGCACCTTAATACAAACAATATTGTAATTGTATCATTATATCTCATTAACTAAGAGTTATATTAAGATAAGAAAATTTGAAAATGAAAAGACAAGCCAGATATTGTCTTTTAAAAAAATATATATTTAGAGGGATCTGAAAACAAAAAATATTTCTGATGTAGTGAGACTACATTAACTAAAGCAACTAAGCATGCCTAAAATATATGATAGCACCGATGAAGAGAACATTTTTAAATGGAGCTTTTGAAAATGTTTTTTAAATTATTAAAAAATACACGAAAACAGAACTGCATGCAAAAACTGTATGATTATAATTTACTGTACGTTTCCAGACTGTCCCAAAGAATACACAGAAATACAGATAAGAGGATACTGTCATGATCAGCTAAATAGTGATACATCACTTGGTAATCCTTTGTCTTAAAAATTAATCTGAACTTCTGTCTTTCAAAATGTAAAATAAAATACTTGACTATTTTTATATTTTCTATTATATTCAAGATGGACCCTTAAAAAAGTAAGATGTAACTGTAGCAGAAACCACTCAGTGGAGCTGAAGGATCACAGAAGATAATAAGGGCAGTAGAAGTACTCTATACCCTACCTGCAAAGTACATGGTCAGATTGCACCATCCTGCCAACATACAGTATCTAGCTAAAATATGTTCTAAAGGCAGCCTTTGCAGCAGCCTTTATGCACCAAAAGCTCCACTACACAACAGTACTAATTCAAGGGTTGATTTTATGTAGGCCAGCCTGAGTAACTTAATGATAAAAATTCTTTAGGCTTAGATATTCCTTAGACCTTAGATATAGCTCTTTTCTGGACACTCCACTCAATGCGCTTTACTGGTAATGGGGACTCTCCTCCATGACCACCAATGTGCAGCCCCACCTGGATGATGCGACGACAGCCATAGTGCGCCAGAACGCTCACCACACACCAGCTATCAGTGGGGAGGAGAACAGAGTGATGAAGCCAATTCAGAGGTGGGGATTATTAGTAGCATTAGGGCCCACAGAGACCACAGGGTGAGCGCTCCCTGCTGGTCCCACTAACACCTCTTCCAGCAGCAACCTTAGCTTTCCCAGGAAGTCTCCCATTCAGGTACTTCACAATGGAAGTTAGCCAGGACACAGGAGTTAACACCTCTAACCTTAAAAACAATACTATAGGATCTTTAATGGCCAAATAGTTGTGTTAAACGTTGGTTTGACATCAAATCAGAAGGATGGCATCTCCTGTTGCACATTGCTCTGTCAACATATTGAGGCATTTATTTGGAAATTGTGGTCCAGAAGGGGGAGTGCCACTTACTGGTCAACTCATATTTCTAACAGCAGCCTGATTTTCCTTGGAGATCTATTTCCACCCTAATAATGACAAGCCCAACATTTGTTACCTTTTGAGATCAGATGTGATCAGCACTGCTACTATCAAAATGCCAATAATAAGTAAAGTTTTCTACATTTTGAATTGTTCTTTTTTTTGCCCCTCAGGATGATAATGTCTGTTCATAATAAACATTGCTCCCTGCCATAAGCTCTATAGCACCAGAGTTTGCTCTCACATGGCAAGAAGAGGACATCTGAACCAATCCACAGCTATCTTGCCCACCCTTGGATTATACCAGGACTCTAACCAGAAAACTGTGGACTATGGACTACAGACTTAAATGCTATGACATATATAGTTGTTTTAAAGAAAATCTGAATTAAATTTGGTCTAAATTTAAATTGAATAGAATTATATTAGATTAAAATACACTAGTAATTGTCCCAGAGGAATAGCAGTTTCCCCAAAATAATTATAACCTTATAACATATGTGAACTTGGATTGATTTCATCCAGAGGCCCTTTTCAGAATCTATTCAGTCTCAATGTGTACATTCTTGACTGAATTTTAAAGAAATATTCTGGTCCTGTGAAGTTTTCCTCCCTGTGTCTTTGTTGGTTTTCTCTGGGCACTGTGCAAACTTTAAAGACACGCTGGCTTGGTTAACTGGGGGCTATGAATCGTCCCTGAGTGCATCAGTGTAGGTGTGAGTGTGTCTGTATGCACTGTGATGAACTGGTGTGCTAACCTTGATAGTTTTGCCCCGAACCTACACTTATAAGAAGAGCTCTGGTTTGCTGCATCCAGTACCATAAAAAAGGTGCTTTCAGCTAATCAGTGGATGATTGACATGTTAGAAAGATGTCATATAGTTTTTAATAAGATATTTTAAATGTTTCAGCATGGATATATTATATATACACTCTAGATTATACACACTGACACAATCTGCAGAAGTCACAGGCTTCATGAATCAAAGCACATATTCTTAGAATCCTACCTGGGAGAACAATGGTGCCCATTACAGGGCTCTGTCGTCAGTGAAGAATTAGTCTTATCCGTGCACTGGGAGTTGTTGCTCATCACTCCATCCAGGAGACATCTTTGCCCAGCAGACATAACACCTTGGGTTCACAGGGGTCAGAAAATGATTTCAGGTTACACCTCTCCACTAGGTGCATTGCTGATGACCAGTCACGAGTCTTCCTTAATCACAAGTGTCACTTTAAGACATGGGCTGCTTTAAATCGATATGAGACTTGAACACAACACAGCAGCAGGCATACGATGGAGTTTGATGGAGTCATAATCTGGGAAAAAGTGACCATTTTCGTTAAGATTAAGATCACTTTATTGGCCATATACAATTTCCTGTCTAAGGAATTTGTCTTTTCGCATACCCCAACTTGCTCTCCATGAGACACACAGACAGGGAGAGAAGCTTGGGGTCAGAGAGCAGGGTCAACCATTTATACGGCACCCCAACAGAGTAGGATTCTTCTGCCGGCTTTGGGATATGAACTGGCAACCTTCCAGCCACAGGCACAGATCCTTAGCCACAGAGCCACCACATTTATTTGCTTCATAAGAGCATACAGAATGGCAGCTATAGTAGAGAAAAGGTAGAGGACAACTGCTGCTCTTGTCCATTAAACATTGAATCAAACAGTGCATAATGATACCATAATGATCCCTAGATTGGCAAAATTCATTGGCAGAATCTTTAATCCCGTGCTGGAGTTGAACAAGTATAGGATACCTGCCCTGTCCAAGTCCTGTGTGCCCTTCTTCTGTTGAAAACAGGACATCTCAAAAGTTCTTGACATGCTTTGGCGTCAGGGCATTAAAGTTCGTACAGTATAACCACAAATGGGAAACAAGAATTTTGGGAGGCAAACCCCATTGTGTCGGTATCTTTCAAGATCCATGGCAACAATCACAGCAGTGTATAATGCAAATCCTGTGTGCCGCCCTGACATGTTTTGGAAGGATTCTGCCAGAATTGTGAACATTTCACTGTTAAAAGACTGTATACTTATACTGTAATATGGGGAAAGGGGGGTGAGGGGGTCGGCATCTGCATTTTGAAGAGCAAATCCAACCATAAAACTTGCAAACTATGAATACAAATTAATTAAATGTAAAGTTTTTTTTACTGAACAATAGTAAGAAAGAATTAGAAGGTACAAATCTACGAATATATAAGACACTGCTTTCAGAAGTCATGCTTAAAAATATTTAATACATTTCAAAACATTTTTTAAGTAAACCTAGAATTTTACCCAGAAAGGGGTAAATATCACAATGTCACATTTTGCTTGTGCTAACCTACAATGTCTCCCGAAGAAGGCTCCAGAGCCGAAACATTGTGTATCTTTTTTCTCTTTTCAGCATGGAATAAACCTTTACTTGTTCCTTTACAATAAATGTCTTCACTTGCTTCAATTCTGCTGACCCACTGCAGAAAAATTATTTGTGCAAATGTAAATATGATTTATTCACTTTGAAATACTGTACCGTGCCACTTTTCGTGTTTCACACAAGTACTGAGACACGTTTTGCATCCATTACATCCAGGGCTGATAGCTGTGACACTTTGCTTTCTTTGCTACTGGGCTGTGACTAATGGAGTTCGTGGTTTATACAAAACACAGCTGTTAGAAATTCAAGATAAGCAGAAATTGGGACACGGCTTGTACAGTGATTTGCTCCACTGGCTTCGAGCACATTTTTTATTTAATCTATTATATTTTTTCACTAATGAACAGTTTTCAGGTGAAGCAAATGAATACCCTTAAGCATTTGGAAAATGAACTTGTGTTTTCAGCCACTTATCGACATAATAACATGACATAAGACCCTTCTTGAGTTTAATATGTAAGACCTGATGATGACCTTTTTGTGCTAAAATACCGATGGCATTCAATTAATTGTCATGGTGTTCAAAGCGTGAATCCATCTTTTAAATGATTCTGATTGATCTTCATTGAACACAATGCCCAATGCACTTAATTAACTATGGGTGTGCATTCTCTTTTTTGTTTGTAAAATTCACAGATGAATACTAAAAGGCTGGTGTGGGCTGTCTACTAGTATAAACAATTAAAATAACACTGGGAGGCAAATAACACTGGAAGGGAAAGTTATCTTTTTCCCCATAACACTCCTTCATGATTTCATTTTTATCTTCAATAATACAGATTATTAATTTTTTTTAACATGAAATTTTGCATGGTAACTTTGGGAGCACATTTGTGGTTGTAAAGAAATCACAAAAGCATTTGTGGAATAATACTGAAAAACAATTTGGGATTTGCAGGAGCTGTGATACTCATCAGCCTTAGCAAGGATACAGTACTTGCCTTGTATGTCTAAGGCTGCGCTCTGCCGTAGGGTTCCTGCTTCATTTTCTGAGAGACAGCTCACTTCCCCTTCTAGATTCTTTGTGATGCGCGAGATCTGTAAGACGTGGTTCTCTGCCAGAAGCTGATAAGAAATCCCCAGTTCCTTAGCCAGTGGCTGGCTGTTGTGAAACCAGGAGATCTGTGGTCTGGGACGACCTTTCACTGGGCATCCTGAATGGAAGACACCAAAATACAGTATCAGGTTGAAGCAAGCAGTCATTACACCAACAGCTTAGAATAAAAACACCAAGTCTTCAGAACATCGCAATTGTTGCTGTGTTTCTCAATCGACATGCTGGTTTTTGTCTACGGTTTGTGAATCAGAATTTAATTTGGCCTGTTGATAGTAAGTTGATGGAATTCTATACTATGCTGTTTAGACTAGCATTTGGCATATTCATCATCATTTTCATGATCTCCCTTTATAACGCATTTACTACTTATATATAAGGTGTTCCTTGTCTTAAAAGGTTTTAAATACATTTACAGTAGACCCAGATCTGCCATTTGAGAAGTTCTGATGCAAGTCCTCTTAAGTCTGCTGAAGACCAGGCTGTATACAATAGGTACATCCTTCACTTCTGCAGCACCATGTCTGTGGAACTCACTGCCCAGGTCCATTAGAGACCCTGCGCCTGTAAATATTTTTAAAACTCACTTAAAGACCCCTCTGTTCAGTAAAGCTTTTAATACATAATCTGGTTTAACTCTTGGTTTTATTGGGTGCACTTACTCTATTTTTCAGTTTTTACACTTTGGATTTGTGTATTACTGGCATGCTATTAGTTCTGCTTTTTATGAAAGGTCCTTTTCAATAAGAAGTAATAGAGGCTTTAGCATTACTTCAGAATTGCTGTAGGTATTCAGTAACATCAAGATTCAGAAGATAAATGTGGAGTGGAATGAGGGAAAACAGGAACACAAACCAATGAGAATGTGAGATCCCACTGTTAGGGACGCTCTGGTGTTATTGCCAGCAATGAGGAGCGTTTGGATGCCTGGCTCTGCTGCTGAAACCAGAGGTGCCCAATCTGCAAGTTCTGGAGCAGCCTGTGGAGGAGCTGGAAGGGATGGCAAGTGAAAAACAGTGGCTAAAAGCAATTCTCTAACTTCACAGAGAATACTTTGATGATATAATGCTATAACAGCATAACAGAGTGCTGTCACTATAATAGTGAAGTTCCTGCATTCACCACAGTCACTGATCAATACTTCTCTCTGGAGAGAAGCAGAGGATCAGCTGAGGGGGTCTTCGCAGGCCTTCTACTTAAGCCTTGTAAGGGCGAGATTGCGGAGGTGATCTTGTAGGTGAGGAAAAGTAGATCAGATAGAATTCTCTTTTCCTTGCAAGGTTGTAAGATATGCATTTATTACTGTATATGCGAATGAAACGTTGACCTAGTGAAGACATTCCAGTGTTGACTTAGTGGAGAAACGTCCCAGTAGGGAGTGAGTGAGTGAGAATGCAAAGACATTCGCCCAGGAAACACCAGGCACACAAAATCCTGAGTGAAGTCTGAGATGTAAAAAGAAAGAGGGATTTGGAAGGGAGTCTGTTTTTCAAACAAAAGTATGTACGAAACCCTGCATTTGTGATGACCATTCGGGAGCAGAATGAATCACTGCAGTTAATCATTGTGCTCAAACCTGCAAGCTGCACATCAGAGGACAGGGAAGCAGAGCCGATGCTGTTCCTGGCAGTGCAAGTGTAGAGTCCCGCATCAGCCTCACTTGGTGCCAGAATCTTCAGGGTGCCATCTGGCATCTTTTCTACTCTGCCATAACAAAAGCAAAATAAAACACTTAATTGTAAGTTGTGATTCATGACTGAACTTCAAATTAAACAGTCCTAGAGCCTGGGTAAATAGTGTCACCCTTTGTAAAGCCTTTTCAACAGCCTCTACAGCTGCAAAGCCAGAAGAGAAGTAACAAAACGAGTTCATTATTTCAGCAAACACAGGAAATTAGTAATCTTGGTATTGGAGACAGAAATATTCCTGACCTGCTGCTGTAATGGAGCTCTACTCCATTCTTAGACCAGCTGACAGCTGGCTCGGGGCTGCCTGCAGCCTCACATCTGAGCTCCAGCTTGTTGGTCCACCTGTGCAGCAGGACTGGAAGGCCAATGTGGACAATGACCTCTGAGGAGGAAGCAGGGTTTTTCTGCAATGCTTTCTGCATGATCCAAGGGGCTCTGGGCTGTTCTTTGGGAGTTCCAGTAGAGCCCCGAGACCTGAGTATGTCTGTGTTGACTGAGACCTTGTGAAACGCAGGATTAAGTTTATGGGTGGTTGATTCCAGAGAGGTCAGCTCACCCCTTTCAGGATGCTGCAAAGTGGATTCATTGCTTTCCCCTTTGTTCTTGGTGAGTTCCCCTAGCAGCTGCATAATGAGCTTGTCACCAAAGGAACTCCTGAGCTCTTCTGGCTGGAAAGACAGGTTTCTGATGATTTCATCCAGTTTCCACTGCTCAGTCACAAGAGTCAGAGGAACAGAGGTCTCCAGACTGTGGTCCTCCTCCAAAAATGAAACGTTTTTCTCCGATGAATTGAGCAGCTCTCCGGAGTATTGATTCTCCTTTGAAGGAGCTTTCAGCTCTAAGAGTCGGAGGACAATGTCATCATACAGGCTGAGTTTAACCCTTGGGTCCTGCACTTTATCTTGCAAGAGGAAATGTTCTCGAAGAGTTTTGCCCGTAGCTGTTAACCACAGATTGCTCTCTGGAGCGGTGAGCTTATGTTTGGAGCCGATGATCTTAACAACAAAACTCTCCTGTGCTTGGCCTGCCACACAGGTATAGGTCCCAGCATCAGACGTCTTGAGGTGCTGGATTTTAAGGTATCCAAACGGTGTGACTGTGATGTGGGACAAACCAGCAAGTGGCTTCCCATCCTTTTGCCATCTTAACAGACCCCTGTGGAACCGTCTGACAGGACAGCGGATGATCACTGAGGTTTTTGGCTTCAGATAGGCATATCCTCCGACAACAAACTGTAACTTTTTCTCTGTTCTCCACTGAACGTATACCTTCCTCTGAGCCAGAATATGTGGACTGAGCTTAGTACCTGCAGGCTTGGCAGACCCTGGAATGAGATTAGAAAGAGGTACACTTGTGAGTCTGGAAATTGACTGAGTACGATTATAAGAGAGGATTTATTGGCAAAGTATGTTATTTAGTCAAATTAAAATCAAGGTTTCTGTTATGTAATGATTGAGTAGTCAATCATTCAATCCAATCAACCAACCAATCAATCAGAATTCTTAATTATCAACAAGTCTAATGCTTACAACAATACTGGGTAATAAAGTACGAGCCCACTCTCTTTAATGTAAAAAGCTTTAATTAAATCAGTTTTCATCCCTACATGTTAAAACTGGCCAACAGTTTATTTAGGTTTCATTTAAATTAAGAAATATATTGCAAAGTAAAAATGAATTGGGAGTTGGAAATCTGGGAAAAACACTGATCCCTTTCAGTTGAAAGACCAGGTTTAAACTAAGGTGGGTTAAATTGGCGAAGAAACAAAATGTATTACAAAAAGAAATACATTTTATTTATTTACTTAAAAGTCACAAGTTAAAATATACACATTTTAATCGTAATGTGAATTCAAAGCTTCAAATTCAACTAATTTATACAATGTTCTTTAGAGTTTTCAAAAACTATATAATTTTCATATTTATGGCACATATGGCAAAAATATGAGCATGAATTCAGAATTTTTAACGCAGACTGTAATTTACGATACAGGAAGCAAAACACACATGCTTATAGCCACAAGCCCTTACAAACTTTGTTCAGAACTGCTTTGTGATGGAAGTGATTAGCCTAAATGTAATTTTCAGAGTAGTTTTAAAAGCACCCAGTGTGGCTGAAGCCCGATTATTTTGAGACGGTGTTATGGGGTATTGGGGTGCAGCAACAGAGGGCCCTGTATTCCCCAGAGTGTGGAATAAGAGCTGAAAAACATTAAACCAGAGCCAGCAGACAGGAGGCTGCCTGGAGGGGAGCTAACAGATAATTAGTCTATGAGATACTGAAGAACCAAACCCCATCTAGTCTTGAATGCAAGAAGAAAGATTAAAGTGGTTATAAGCATGTAAATGGTTAGATGAAACTAGAATGTAGCAGTTTTTTTTATTATTTCTGTGCTTGTAGTGCAGACATCCTGTCTTGAAACAGTTTCCTATGGAATATAACAAGACTAAGGTGGGAAAAAAATAATAATAAAAAAAATGACAGTAGAAAATTTAGTTCCATTGGGTATAAAGGCTGGTTTTATCAGCACAGATGTTTCGGACTGCAGAATCAGTGGCATGAGGCGGGTGTAAAATCTGAGCCGGTTCAAAGCAAACTCTTACTTCCACATGGTCCCAGAGAACAGGATCTCAGAGTCAAGGGCTGTGGCAGAGAGGAACAGGCCGAAGAGTTGAGAATGACATATTCACCGTTTTCATTCAGCTTCCTGCACACCACCACTAGTGTCTGAGATGCTTCCCCACAGGTAGCGGAGCACTGACAACATAAATATTTTTTCAGAAACGTGGAGCAGCATTAATAAGCTGATATTATTTTAACTCATGCTAATATTTTCACTAAAGATTTACAACACTGCATGAGTGTTATCTTTTGGATATACAGACTTAAGCTGTTATTACAGTATATTGCAATGACAATCGGCCCCTGGAGGTACAGTAGCAGATGAGACCAAAGCCTGGGTTCCAGTGGACTTGGTTAGCATACAGGCATGATGAGAGCACAATGTCGTCTTTGTGTTGTTCTAGTTGTTCAATGTGCATCTGAGTTGATGTAACTACTTCTGGTGTTTTAGAATGACAGCTATTACATATTTGTATATTGTGTCCAATGTGTAATTGGGGCTGGAACCTCACCATACATTCTGTGTATTTAAAACCGTCTGTACTCCCCATTGTCCTGTTCCCTGCTGTCTGACAGACCCACAGTAACACTGCGCATCTTAATAAAAAGTGCAAATTCAGCATAATAGCCAAGTTAGAACTTGAAAATAATGCCATATATTATATTCAGATATTCAGTAGGTGTCATTGTGACACTAAAGCCAGCAGGCTCCTTCTGACTTTGTTCAAGAGAGAGCTTCATATGTGTATTCAAGTACTGTATGTGTTTAATACTCCTCCGCTTTTAAACCTAGGTAAACATATAGAAACTTCAGGAAAGGCGTTTGAAAATCAGAACAGGGGACATTTTTTACACAAAAAGGTTGTGGGTCTCCAGAACATGTTACCCTAACCTAGCCATGTTGTAAAATCTAATACCCTGGTTTCTTTTAAGAAATGGCTGGATTGGATCTATGAATTTAGATCATTAAGACAGCTAGCTACCAAATAATGTAACTCCTCTAACTTGTAACATTTCTTACGGTCTTATGTTTCCCCCCTTTCTCCTTATGTCTGAAAAGGACTTCTGGGAAACTGAAACCAAGATGAACACACCTGTGACCACTCAATGGAGGCCCACTTGGCTGGACACTCGCTCCTCTCACAGGCCTGCTGGGCTGGAGGGCTTGGAGATGGGCAGAAGGTGTCCGGCAGCTCCAACACACTGCCGTCGGCAAGACGCTGTTTACAGAGAACCACCCTCTTCTGTACGCCTCCTCCACAGCTACGGGAACACTGCAGGGTCAAACACACACAACGAGCTCGACCAGTACAGAGGATGAACAACTCTGATTTGGATTAGGAGGCCTATCTGAGAGACTCCCAAATAGCTTGGAGTTCAGGCT
This sequence comes from Lepisosteus oculatus, assembly GCF_040954835.1. Lineage (NCBI taxonomy): Eukaryota > Metazoa > Chordata > Actinopteri > Semionotiformes > Lepisosteidae > Lepisosteus > Lepisosteus oculatus. The sequence continues at coordinate 33,814,703 of NC_090696.1, read as the reverse complement.
GATCCAGGCGTTAACTTCATTCCAGACATGACTGGTCGAGCCTCAATAATGTGATTGGAATTCCCAGAGGGGTGGGAACTCAGCTATCTGAATACCGCTTGTGTTTTGGTTACCTGAATTAGGCAATGTTTCATCAACTTCCCTGCAACACAAGGCTCTGGAATTTGGCGAGCATCCTCCAAAGGATGCTAACTGTGTGGTAAAGTACTGTAGAATCCACAACATGTGAAATGGAAAATGGCCATGACAAGTGAGTGTGTTGGAGGAATACTTGTGCAAGTCTTCATTCTCCTTTTACATACTCCGGATTGTGGAGGTAAGCTGAGATAGTTAATGACTGGAGATTCCAAACTGTACATAAAATGTAAAATAGCATGCTAACTCACAATTTCAAAGTTATTAATATACATGTAACTCTGACTCATTTTTGTGTCATTAGTATTTTAAATTAAATCAACCTGAATCCCACCAAATTCAACAGAAGTAAGGAGTTAATGTTAATGTAATCTATCTTATGTAGATAAGCCATATCGATTTTTTGCCACTCATCAACAAAAAGTACTCTATAATGTCAAATTGAAAAACAAATCCAGACATTTTACTAAATTAATTAAAAATAAAACACAGAAAATAATTGAATGCATAAGTATTCACCCCTTTGCTTTGACACACCTAAATTACCTCTGAAGTAACCAATGCTCTTCTCCAAGCCACATAATTACTTGACTGGAGTCCACCTGTGTGCAGTTGAGGTGTTTCACATGATTTCAGAATAAATACACCTGTGTCTGGGAGTTTCCCCACTTAGTGCGTTTCCAAGGAACATTCCAAGCAGATCCGAGAAAAGGTTCTTGAAAAATACCAGTCAGGGTAAGGATATAAGAACATTTCCAAGGCATTGAATATACCTCAAAGCACAGTGAAGTCCATCATTAAAAGGGTGAGAAAATATGGAACAACTGTGAATCTGCCCATAACTGTCCATCCTCCAAAACTCAGTGTCCAGGCAAGAAGAGCCATAGTAAAGGAGGTCACCAAGAGGCCTACGGCAACTCTAAACGAGTTACAGTTCTCCATGACAGAAATGGGATAAGCTGTGCATGAGACAACAATAGCTCACTCACATCATAAATCTGGCCTTTGATGAAAGCCTATGCTGAAAACTCATATCAGATCTCGGCTGGACTTTGCCCAAAGGCATGTGAGAGACTCAACAATTTGAAGGAAGATTCTATGGTCTGATGAAACCAAAATTGATACTTATACTTATGCATTAAATTATTTTCTGTTTTTTATTTTTAATTAAGTAAAACGTCGGGAATTTATTTTCACTTTGACATTATAGAGTACTTTGTGTTGATGGGTGGCAAAGCTATTCATTTAAATACACCATGGTTCCATGTTTTAACACAGTAAAATGTGGAAAAGGTCCAAGGGCGGTGAATACTTTTGCAAGGCACTGTAATTACAAATATAGTTGCACTAGTTTGTGTATATTCAGCTATAATTTTAACATTTCTAAAACTGTATATTTTCAATACACTGTAAAATCTGTATTTGACGCAATAAATCTGTACTCAAAATTAATGACATTTTTTATAAATGAGCTTTTAACAATCTTGTAAAAATCACCACATAATTCAAAAAAGATGTCATGCTTATGTTTCTCTTCATAGTTTATATTCTTGACAAAGCATGTTTTATATACACAACACTACTTGCCCAGGACAAAGAGGTTGTGTAGACATCATTATTCACTGCAGATTTATAGCCACAAACCCACCACAAAGTCCTGTTTGTATGCATTCTTTGACAGTCCCTGACTTGAATACACATGATTTCTCAATCATTATTTTGTCTCTCGCAGAGGCCACAAAACTGGAGCCCACACACATTGAAACATATCTGTCAGTAAGGCCAAATATGTTGGACACATTCAGGAACTAGAATGCATTTAAATCATGAAAAACAAGGTCGATTGTAAATGGAACCATTGTATTATTGTTATTTATATTAAAAACAACATAAATTGTTCTAAATAAATATACTTATGCCTGACAAGCCGATCATCAGTTTATGATGCACAGTGTTAATATCCCCTAGTTCTTTCCCCAACAGCAAAGCAATTCAAGTGTTCCCTGGAAATAAAATGCCTACTGACACAAAGTCCGGTGAATTTTGGACACAAACATTTGTCAGATTGATATATATATATAGTGAAAATATAAGAACTTCTGGCTAATCAAGGTCTAACACACACGTATATAACACTTCGCAAGAATGCAACAGTTCCTGTAAGTGAGGGTCAAGAATGTGTTCTGCTGAAATCTGCGATGCCTCCAATGTGAAGGAACAGTTACGCTCGTTATGTTTCATTTTGGAATTGACAAGAACCGATACTGGGTCACGCTGCTACCTACAAAGTGTAAGTACCTACTAACACTCTCACCTAGGGCATAGTAAGTTTGGTGTTATGTCAACTTCCAAGCATATTATCACAAAACGTTCAAAAACCTACCTGCTCCCAGTCCTGGGTCTCCCAGCTTGGAGGGCAGTCAAAGCGGTTACAGGCTTGCACTGGAGTGGGTTTCAGCAACCGACACTTGTCATCGCTCACAACGACAGTTTCATTGTTCTCCCTGGAAAGCAGGTGCTTACAGGCCACGCCGCGGGTCCTCAGCCCCACCCCGCAGGAAGCAGAACAGGAGCTCCAGGCCCCTGTCTCCCACCTGAGGGGCACAGGAAACCATAGTGAAATATGTAGGGCGTCAATAGTCACCGCTGATGGATCAACCAAAGTCAGTGTCAGGACAGGCATCCTGACTGGAAGCTGAGAAAAAAACTACAGTCCTTCCCCATGAATTCTGTGGTTATGATGCTTAAGGAAACCAAAACATCTGTATAGAATGGCCACAAGGAAGAGGAAAATCCAAATCTCACCGTTACATTTTTTTATCAAACAGGAGGCCTAGGTAAATGTTAAGTAGATTAGAAAGAGAAATAACTGGGCCTGGCCTTCTCATTAGGGGTTGAAACCAAACAGATCATGTAAATACAAAGTCTGAGATTCAACACCAGTCTCATTTAATGCTTAATAAATGACACAAAGATTCTGAGGCCCCTGGTTATGTAGGGACAATAACAGTGGAACGTTAACCTCCTTAATGAATCCTTCATATTCACACCCTGACATCTTTAAGATATACATCTTTAGATTTTGTTTCTTTGAGGGAATTATGATGTGGTCACCTGGGAGGGCAGGGCTCTGTTTTGCAGGTCTTGAGGAGCTGGGGGGGCCGTCGGTGACTCACACACATGTTCTCCTGCGTCACTTCTCGGGTCTGTTTATTCAGGCAGATCACCACTGCCTCCTGCAGCCCTGCACCAAGGACAACAGAACACCTTCCATACTGCTGTTAGTGTGCAAGGGGAAAAGTAATAGAAAACGCCTGACAAAAAACTATTTAAAACTATTCTGTATGGCAACCAAGTGCTGATGCAAAGCTGTTCAAATGATCAACTCAGCAGCCATATTACTTGCTACATCATTTGCTTGCCTCCTAGACAGGGGAAATATTAGAAAAATACAGAAATAATGGTTTGGAAAGAAACATAAAAAATGAGACTAAATTGTCCCTTTCTCTGTGACGCTGAGATGGAATGGCTGTAAGGCTCACTTTGTATACTGCTATTCCAGTGTAGTGAACGGTAACCAAATGGATCACATAAAAAATTCTACTCCTTTGTATTAATTCATTTATTTTCTCTGGCCTGTTCCAAAATATTATACAGGTTTCCCTCATCAACTGTGGAACTCATGAAGGTTTCATGAATTTGACACCATTGCTTCCCAGCGCGTGCTGGTGGAAGTGATAGGTAATGGCAGCGGTTCAAAATATTAAACCTTATAGTTCTTTTTACTGTCCAAAATCCCTGCCCATTTAGGTATAAAAACACAGTATATAAAACAGTCTGCATCCTGTGTTCAGGTGCAACTAGTACACAAAGAAAAGCTACAAACTGAACTAATAATAACGCCAAAGATCTTTCAGAATTTTCTAACTGTAAGAAGATTTGGGTTACAAATGTCCTCATTTTATGCAAGAATCTGTCAAATCAAGCAGTGAAAACTATATCTGTGGACAAAAGCTGCCTTACTCTTAGTGGAACTACAAATCTGCAAATTATTTTCAAAACAATACAGAGCTGCACAGTTTGTAATCATTTGAACACCAAAATGATTCATCTCCTCATTATCTGCACAGTACTTTACGTCAGAGCTTGTGTCCACAAATGTGCTTTGAGTTCTGCAAAAACAAGCAGTTGATTTGTTTGCATTTGATTCTGACACGTTTTAGTTTAATATTTTCCATCTCCTCTATGTTCAACACAAATAAGGGCATCAGCTGCACATCACCTCCCCCGCAGGACTCTGAGCATTCGGTGAAGCCCTCATACTCCCAGTCGTGAAGCTCTTCTTGCTCTACAAGATGGAAGGCTCCTTCCTCTTCTTCCTCGTCATTCCCGCAGGGTCTCCGGTAGCAGGGCTGCGTCTCTGGGGGTTTGGGGCCATCACATTCGTCGTCGGGTAGATCGGCCACTGTCTGGGAGAAAGACAGCAAGACCTGACAGCGGACCGCCCGCCTCTGCGTCCCTGCGCCACACGTCCTGCTGCAAGGGGACCAGGCCTCTGGGATGAACCTAGACACAAACACACAAACACAGTTCACAGCTGTCAAGTGGCACAGCAAACGCATTAAAAAGCTAGCCTGGGCCGACGTTTCCACATAACAGTAGAACACACTTGGTCTTTCACCAGCTAGCAAGAACCAGCTGTTGGTATTAATCCTTTGAAATGTTTATAAGATGATGAATACAACACATTTCACAAACACAAACAAACAGAAAGCATCTGGGTAACTCCTCACTGTTTTTCTTCTAGCTTTTAAGGCAAGGAAGGGGACCTAATTCCATCAAACATCTTAAAAATCAGATTGTTGCAAACTATGGTGAAATGAATTCCAAGGTGATCAGCATTTCTGTTCTTGAACAGGAATGCTATATCTATTGACACCTTGTCTGTTGTTATAACTAGAACTAGAATTTGGTTTTTCTCCAAGACATTCTTTAGTCTGCTCCTCATTAAACTTAGGCATCCTATTAACTTGTACATATGATAAGATATTAGCCATATCTTATCTAAATAGATCAAAATTTATCAGACAGATTTGGATCTATTTACAGTACAATTTAAGTGAAAATACTGTATAATAAAAACATTAGTCTTTACATTTTCCAGTCTTACCAGAAAAGACCATGTTTTCCCACAAGCATACCCAACATTTTAGTAGTAGTAAATACACAGAGATTCATAAATAGCATGTATTACATTATGTTTAATCTGAGAAATCAACTATATGCTTGCTTAAAAAAGACATCAAAGACATAAAAAGCTTAAGTGCAATAGAAATGGCAAGATTTTAAAAATGTTAACATTATACTGTACTGTAGCTAGCAACTGAGCTGCTTCCCATAAAAAATATTCTCCTTTTGGCAGGCTCTCACCTCCCACATCTTGGCTACTCTAATATGATCTTAATGCAATAAAGAAGTATTAATAAAATATAGTCCTCCCGTAGGTAATTTCACAGCTGTTCAGGATTAGCTGGGCTCCTTTATTGAATAAATTGCTCTAAAGTCTTTGGTACATCATGCCCGTTCCTTCACAACTCTTCTGAAAATGTAAAGATAAATCAAAGTTGTCAACTTTAACCTTTATGAAACTGACTTTGCACTATCACACTGCTTATCAGGTCTTAATAGGCCAGCACAAAGTCCGGAGAAGCCTTTAAACATACAGTATGTTAAGAAAATGTTTAGTTATCACTGAGAGAGGCTATCGGAGGCATACTGGTTGTACTGTATATGCTCATCTGATCGCAAAACTCAACCAATTCAACCAACAAAGAGGTGAGAAAGGTAAGTCTGGGGTTCGTGTTAGTCTGGCTCATGACTAAAACCAGTGAATTATTAAATACCAACACACGGTTTGAGGTGATTTTAAAGAGGAAAGTACATTTAGAAGAAAGGCTGTAAAAGTTTCACAAGGGGGTTGTGGCACGCAAAGGAGGGAATTCAAATGGAGAGAACAGTGAACGTAGGCTACCCTTGGCGTTTAGAGAGGGTGACTTGATTAATTTACAAAAAGTAAAGCCTGCTGTCACAAAACAGGAATGCCCACCCCCCACCTCACAAATGCCACAGTAATGTTGTCAATCCTGTGGGGATACAATATGTCACAGCACAGTTCAGTGAAGGTTTGAAAGAGATCAGAGATCTTTTCTGTAATGTAGAGGCCTCCTGGAGATCAGTTTAGGACAATGATCTCATAAGACAACAAGCAATTCTTCATAAGCCTTTACCTATCATGACCTCCAAATAATTCCCATGTACAGTATGAATTGGCTGTATCACTCTATCCCCCCATATAGCTGATGTGTGTTGAGAGTAGTGGTGCACTTTGGCTGCCATTGCATCATCCAAGTGGGGCTGCACATTGGTGGTGGAGGGGTGGAGGGGAGTCCCTGTTACCTCTAAAGCGCTTTGAGTGTCCAGAAAAGCACTATACTGTATAACTGAAAGAAATTATTCATTATTCATTATTCATTATTATTATCAAATATTTTTTTTTTAGTGGGGCTCCAATGTCTACCTGTGTTACAAGAAGTATAAATCCAGCAATCTCTCTATATGACCAAAGACTTACACCAAGTGGGGTTCTATTGCCTCTGGAGTTCAGATATATAAAGTAGATTCCTAAGAACATAGCTTTTTTATGGAAAACATTATGGGTTTCATTGTGGCTCCAGTGTTCTGGCGATCAGTTTATTTATATATCTGCATAGCTAGTGATCACAGACATAGGCTGAGTATACTTGTGTTGGGATATCCCCACTTTCTTTCTCAAGAGTATTGTGGTATTCACTGCAGCTTGACTGTAAAGGCTGTAGGAGGACTACATTTCTTGTGGTAGTGTAAACAATCAATGTCATGCCAACCACCCTTTGAATAGCAAAGCTTTTGAAAGCTCCTGTCTCGGTTAACCTTCCCAGGTTCCAAAGATGGATCTGAGTGACCGGACTTGGTCTAAGATGCTGGTGATGTCATATTATGTTAGCAACACATCCAAATTAAATATAAGGCAAGTCAATGGGAAATTATAATTCTTCCCCAAAACAAATATTATTTTAGCATAGTTAACTATAGATTATGTAGTCCTTCACATTCATGCGACAAATGAATGTATCAAATGATGGAAAAATTCAAATAACTTGATACTCAAAAGAAAGATGTATAATTTGCAGCACTATAATGGACACTCCTTTGCTTAATGTCTCTGTTAATCTGGCTCCAGTCTCAGAAGTAATTCTAATTCTAAAGAATTTCCTCTGTTTAAACTTCCTTTTATTAAGAATGTGCTTCCATGTGGCACACAGATATTGTTTTTGGCTTACAGTGTGAATGTATTGTATGCATGGTTATTTATGTGACATTCATGAAGATATGCTACTACAGAAAGAAAATAATGTATTTTGGCTTCAAGCATATATTTACCTAACACACAATACATATTGTAAAGAGGCATAGTTCCTTCAAGATAAAAAGAATAGTCCTGAAAGTGTTCTGAAACCAAACACACATCTACAAAGAATCCCAAATGGAGCACTGACATACAGTGTCCATTATCCCAAAACCCTGGTTGAAGTGAGAATAAAAATACAAACAGCAATGCGACAATCATAATCTAGACTCAACAAAGGTACTAACCATTCATTTGACTGTAGCACTGTATAGTTAAGTACATGTACTGTATTTCTGCATGCAAGAACAGCTGGGCAATCAAATCAAAATGAACCTCAAAGCTTAGATCACAATGCTCAATTTAGCTAATCACTAAAATGTATTACACTTCTTGCATGTTGGGAAAAACCCATGAAGTAACCAATTATGTGTAAAGGTACAGAACAAATGATGTCAAGAGTAAAATGAGCATTGTAATTAAAAAAAAAAAACTTTTATAAAGAATAAAGACCAAACAGGACTGATTTACAGTAAGCGTTCAGTGAGAAACAGTAGTCAGCATATTGAGCACACAGTAGTGTGAGCTTGGCTGGTCCAGGCAAGATGGCAGCTCTGGGCTAAACTACCTTTCCCAGGAAGATGAGCATAATCCTGGAGCAGGATACCCATAGGGTCACTTGGTAGCAATGTAGCGTAGTGCTAAACATTGCTGTCTCAGAGCACTGGGGTCCTGGGCTCAATTCCTGGAGATGCTATCTGCATGGAGGTTTTGTGTTCTTCCCATGTTGGTGTGGGTTGTGCTCTGGTTTCTTCCCACAGTCTAAAGACATACTGATAGGTTAAATGGCTTCTGGGTAAACTGGCTCTGGTGTGACTGTCTGTGTGTATTTGTCTCTGGCCTGTTGGACACCTTGTGCCCATGGCTTGCTGGAGTATGTTCCAGTTCCCACATGACACTGAATTGGAAGAAGAGATCTGAAAATCAATAGATGAAGTTACATATCTTATCCAAAAATTGCAACACTTTTGCATTATACAGTATGAACACAAAGGTATATTAAAAAAACCAACAAGGGGACATTATACAGCACATAACTATGGAAAAATAAAGCTGCAACATCATTACACAGACTGTAATAAACTACAGCTTTAATTGCCTTTAAACACAAGGAAATACAAATGATTAATTAATGTACTGTATATTACAGTCTGTGCTATGATGTTTCACAATCAGACAGTCATCCCACCTTAACCTTAATGGGTTCATTAAAATTCTGACACATTAAAATACAGACACACGTGCAATTCTATATCCTATTACCTGTAACTCGTTCATAGCTGGCAGCTGTTAGTTACAGGTAACTAACAGCTATTAGCTATTAGTTACAGGTAATAAGATATAAAATTGCATATGCAACATGTCCAGTTTATTGCAAGATAAAATTCAAAAACATTTCATGAAACAAGCATGAAAGAGGGGCATTTTCACATGCATCCGTTTCTCATATCTTTGAAGATTTATTCTTTTTTTGCCATTTTTGTGGATTTCGTATAAGCTGCAATTTTTCACACAAGGGTAATTACTTCACTCCTTACTGTTAATTTCTGTAGCAACAATTAGGAAAAAAAACCAATAAGCATTTAATCTGTGAGTATTTTTTGTTCTGATCTGTTATGCTTGATTAGATGGAAATGTGTGAGAATTATAAAATAAGATCACTTTATAAGCCATATACAATTTCTTGCATTAGGAATTTGTCTTTTTGCATACCCCAGCTTGCTCTCCATGAGACACACAGACAGGAAGAGAAGCTTGGGATCAGAGAACAGGGTCAGCCATTTATATGGCACCCCTGGAGCAGTTGGGGTTGAGGGCCTTGCTCAGGGGCCCAATGGAGTAGGATTACTCTGGCAGCTGTGGGATACAAACCAGCAACCTTCCAGCTACAGGTGCAGATCCTTAGCCACAGAGCTACCCCACCGCCCATTATAATGAACCCATTAATGTTAGGCTGGGTTGACTGTCTGAGTGTGAAAAAGTATGACAGATTCTTTCTGTGGGTTTCATTAGACACCTTTAAAGTGAATGCATGGTGTCCATGAATTTCTCAAAGTAATTTCCAGTCATTTATCACATATTTGTTGAGCTGGAGATGTGGCTTTAACATTGAAAGCAAGAAAGCAGAGAGTGTTCTTCTTTCTTCTTCAGGCTGGGATACAACAGACATTCTACAAGTGCTGTATAAATGATTGCTCAACAGAAAAGCTTTAATATTTGCATAGTGCAATTATCATGAGGCTCTCATATCCGAGACTGATTTTGAAAACATTTCCCGAACTTAACACTGACACTTGGGAAATTGTAGGTGGAACACCCATGAGCTCCTATAACCATTAGTTAAACAAAAAGATTCACAGTCTGTCACATATGACAGAAAAAGGATCTGTGCACAACACAAAGGTAGCACACAAAAAGAGAAGGCAATTAAAAGCATTTTTTTCCAGACACCTAGGAATGGAATGGCAAGAGTATTAGCTTCACAGTATTATTAATCTTGATCTCTGCAAAAGCAAATCCTTTTTTAAAAGCTTGTTTAAAAATTCTTGTTAAAGAGCACAGGGAAAATCAGTGAGTCTCACGCTTGAATTGCAAGACTCACAATTTGGACCTTGGATGTCCACGTTCCGTTCATAAAATCTCACATTCAACACTCACTTCTCATCCAATTTTCCAGACCTTGACAAATTCTAGAAATTTATGAACAAACCCATTGTGGATGCTAATTGCTGAGAAATGGAAAGAATGTTGGCTGCATATGTCAGCTGTCCTGGATACTTTATAAGAAGTCATCAAGTGGAGCTGGTATTATCATATGTTCATACTTTAGCTTGTTCAAATTCTTGAAGCGTTGTTTGTGGTGTATATTTCCACTTTATTCATTCTGATGTTTATTGGCAATCAGTAGGCTACAGTTTCCACGTGGTCTTTGTTTTAATGACATTAGAAGGGCACAGTCCGATTATATCATTAAATATAATGTTGTTAAAGAAGATTACTATTATTTTTAACATTTTATTAGCCATAAAATTGCATTTACAGTATATGCACTTATCCCAATGGCCCTCAATGTGCGTTACATAAAGAAGGGGCACACAGCAGGTCAGGCCGTCAAGTGAGAAATTGCTTCAACATCTGAATTAATGGGGGAAACTTGGGGAAGCCAGATTGTTCAAACCCAGAATGGAATTTAACCAACACACAGGAATTAACACCCCTACTCATTCAAATAGTGTCATGGTCAATGATCAAGTAGTCATGACCTTAGTTTAATGCATTATCTCACTTGAAGGATGGTACCTTCTATTGTATATTGAATTGTCTCCAGTCAATACTAGGAAATTATTTTGTAAAGTCTGGTCCAGAGGAAAGAGCAATATCTTCTGGTTGACCAATACCTCTTACAGCAACCTGGTCTTACTTACAGGTCTTACACCCTGGTACTGAGCAGGACCTATCTTGCATCGCTGTGATATCTGATTAGTTCTAGTTAGAAAGTGGTAATATCACCATCAATTTATGCATTGTATTAACTGTGATGTCCTAATTGTGTTTTCAAATCTTACACTTGGCGGTATTCTTGAATTACAACACTGTAGAAAGCAAATCTAACGTTTTTCTACAAAATTGCTAGAACAAAATTAAATACTTTAAATTTGCTATGTCTACAGCAGATATGAATGATATCGAGAGATACCATGGAGCTTGAATTCAAAGACACATCCTCATGTATTTAGGTACATACGTTTTTACTTTGGATTTATTTTTCCCCCCATTATCTGTAGTATCTCTCTCAGTAACAAAGTAAGGTTAATGTATGGTATGTAGTTTTTCTTTCTCACAAGGCTTGCAATCAGTCATGAGTCAAGCAAACTGATGAGATTAAAGATTTGAATATGATGATGCTGGGTATTAGACATATGAGAGATCACTTCATTAATCTGAACAAAGGATTCCTTATTCCGCATCATTGCACAACATCCAGAAAACCACAGATGACAAATTGACAAATTTCACAGCCTATACTTTAGTTTCTTAGGCTTGGCAGGCAGCTGTGAACAAGTTGCAGCCTGAGGGCCTGTACTCACGTAGGGTCCTCAGTCACAGCCTTCTCCTCCTCCAGCTCCTGGGCCTGTTTGAACCAGGGCAGCTTGGCTTCTACCGGAAGCTTCTCTGCAACACAGCACCTTCCAGGTCAGCAAGCCCTCAGACCTCAGCCTCTGCCACCAGCTATGTCACAAAAGGTTCCTCTCTCAAGGCCTTCAATGACTCACCTGGACAAAATTGTAGAACTTGTGGCATCTAAGCCACCACATCTACTGTAAGTTCCCTGAAGATTTTCACATGTGTTGCAGGTGGTCTAAGGTCAATCAACCTCCCCCTACCCTCCTGTCAGAGTCTACTGAGAAACACAATCACCTCTGAAGTGCAGCTCTACTTTGCACATCAGCTAGACGACATCTATTGACTGACACTGTCATGTAAAAAGGGGATGTGGCTTGCAAGAATTACCTCACAAAAATAAGGATATACCTGTGTCAAGCTTGCTCAGTTACATAGTACAAATTACACAGACCTTTGCAAATATGTGGGTACATATTCCCATCCTTGGTACATTTTCAGCACTAAACAAGGTCAGGCAAGCAGAGAGCACATTCCCATAGTAAGTTGTTTAAAGAAGACAAATGAGACAGCTGATGAGGTGTGTTCAAATGCAAACAGAAGCTGTTGACTGCTGTTAAAAAACGTGTGAGAATTACAATAGGTTTGGCAGGAGGGGGCCTCTCATTTCTGCTTCTCCACTACCGCTAGCTCGTTTTCTTTCTGGAAGAAGTGGCATACCTTTGGGTTTGTAGCAAGGAACAGGCACAATGCACTCCTCCTTTATGTGTGGCTTGGTCTTGGGGTTGCACCCTCCTGCATGAAGCCCTCGGTGGTCGATGCAGAGCACCACCCTGTACCGAAGTCCCTGGCCACATGTCACTGTGCACTGTGGAACAGAGGACACAGTCACAGCCCACACCTCCTCTGCTAGCATGGATAATCATGTCACTTTGCTCACAGAACAGGACAGCCTCTAAACATATCTCCCGTGCATTGGAATGAGTGAGCGTTTCTGCTGATTTCTGTAAATCTTCTACGTGCAGCAGCTACTAAAGCATAGACAAAGAGTCTGAAGAAGTCATATTACAAATCAGAGGCAGAACATCTTAAGGTGGCCTACGAGACCACCAGCAACATTGTGTGCCTTGCAAAACATAACACTGAAATTTGGAATACACTGTACCAACTTCAGCTCAAGACAATACGAAACAGTATTGTGCCTTTCTGAACATTCACAAAAATGTAAATATGTGTTAAACATGTAGAAATACAGCACACACAGCGTCATCGTCCTACTCTTAAACTAGAAAAAAAACAGGACAAGAAATATTCCTTCACATTGGCTGCCTCCATTTTTTTTGTACAACCTTTGCCAAGACAAGCATTTAATGGAAGTTCAGAATAAGGAATGTATAAGGTCAACAAAGTTCTAGGTTTTAACAGGCCACAAATCTAACTCGCAGGGTCTCAGGGTGCGATGGCAGGATGGGAAATTAATTTCACCGTGAAGCTGAAATGATAGAGACATCATAGGGTGATTTGTTTATATTCCACAAATGCTAAACATAGGAACATATGGAGTCCTGCACCTCTATCCCACACTCCTGTACAGTATATCTCATAAGTGCTTCTACTTCTTCACCCCCAGCTTGAAATCCTTCTATTTCACATCTTCTGACCAAAAAGATCCTATTTACCACACATACACAGTTACAGTGCTTTATGTTTCTAAACAACAACTTTTGGAGGTGTTTTTTTAACTTCTGTAGAACTTTATTTCATTAGTTGAAAAAAACAGATATTTGAATTATGAACAAAAATATATTAATTGTTTTCCTTTAAATCACAGAGGTTATAGGACATATTTTTAAATTGTCATTATCTGAATGCTCTTTTGCAACAGTTTAAATCTTTTTAAATCCATTGACAACTCAAAATATTTTCATATACTGTACTGTAAAAGTCCAAATTAAATTGTGGTCATTTAAGAATTGACATTTCTGTGACCTACCTATAACAGTAATTTATTTGCTCATATGTGATTTTTTTTTCTGTGATAGGGTTTACACTTTCAGGCTACACTGAAAACATTTAAATAAAAAATCTAATCATATAACATTTAGCAATAGCGAAGCATCATGGCCAACAAAACTGATTTAAAATATTTTGAAACTATTCAGAAATCATCAAATCTCAAAACAAAATCATAAACGCTGCTTCAAATTACATCATAATCAACATATCTGAAAAAAATAAAACAGTAAACACACAACAAGACTTGCCAAGTAAATTTAAACTTATTTTCTCCTTTCTTTTGTCATTCTGGCACTATGCTAAAAATAATATTTACACCTTTTATTCATTTATTCTGTGTGCACAATCAATTCTCTGTATATTGGTATTTTGACAAGCAATTAAAGTAAAAGCTCAACTCAGTAGAAAGATTATACATGACACAGAAATCGGAATAGTTTAGGAGACCTTGGCTTTGACAGTCACAAACGTGCAAATACATAGTGAATTATTTTCTCTGTGGGAACATGTTCTGAATCTGTCTTTTCCCTTGCTTAAAGAGTAGTCATAGACGAGAGGTGATGTGAAAAAAGAGTCACACTGTTTTGCTTAGAGGACACAGACCGAATACAGAGCAAATACAGCTGTGGACACAATGAGGAGGTTTTAAACAATTAATAATAGATCAAAATGGAAACATGATTCATGAAATGACAATATGCTAAAAGAGAGAAAGGTATTAAAACTGAGACATTCCTTCTCTGTTATGAAGAAAATTGAACAATATTTCATATTTACATCTCATTCTGACATTTGCTTATATCTACTCCAGTCATTTAATTAATAATCCTTCTTTAGAATACATAGAAACACACAATACTATTACATAGTGTAAATAGATTAATTTGTTATTAGTGATGAACATACTAATAAAACTACAATAGAATCCTACATTTTATGAAAATTAAAGGTATCAAACTGAAAAAAAAATTACCATCCATTCAAACTCCACCTAGTACAGTAAGTACTCAAACTAGAGTCACTTCCAGAAATACAGGGCCAGAAACACTCCATTTAGATGGTAAACAGCTTCTTTACAGGGCACACAAGCTAGAGAAACCAATTAATCAACACACACAGAGCATGTGCAAACTCGATCCATAAGGTGCTCCAACCCAGAATCAAACCTACAGTAGGACTCAAGAGCTATGAGGCAGCAGCACTAACTCTCACATCACCGTGCCAACCACATAAATTGTGAAGGCAATATCTTATTTGTTTTTCCTTGAGGTTTAGGGGGAGTGGTAAACATATCAAATTTACTTAAGCCCAAGATAATGGAGAACCTTAACTCAAATGACGAGTTGTTACATGGTAAAGCTTATTTTGCAAAGATAAAAAACAAAAAAGTCTCTGTTGTTTTGATTTGCTTTTGTACAATGTAGTTGGCTCAATCACGCACAGAAAACAAGCGCCTGAGAGTGCCTGTACTTTAGCTAGCAATATACAGCCTGTGCCCTGGGGTGTTATACTGTTTCTCGGTTTGGTGAAATCACCACTGTTTAAAAAGAGGAGAAAGTGATTCAGTAATTAACGAGTTCAGTTAACTACCA
The DNA here is from genome assembly GCF_040954835.1 of Lepisosteus oculatus. NCBI lineage: Eukaryota > Metazoa > Chordata > Actinopteri > Semionotiformes > Lepisosteidae > Lepisosteus > Lepisosteus oculatus. Next base: position 33,799,334 of record NC_090696.1, on the reverse strand, counting down.
GGACACAGATGGAGTGAAGACCCTCTGTCCCTTGGCATCACAGAGGCTCCTAAAAAGGACTTACAGGTGACCACTCTTGCGCCAGCCACTTTGGGCAGTCAAAGATGTTGCAGGGCTGGATGATGGGCATCCTGGGGGAGTACAGACACTTCCATTCGTCGGCAGTGGTGACGGTGCCCTGGATGTCCTCCTCCACACAGGACACTGAGCGGCTCTGGATCCCCCCGCCACAGGACATGGAACAGGCTGTCCAGGGGCTGCTCTCCCACCTGAGGACACAGGTCTTCCACACGGTCAAACAAACTTACTGGCGAATACAGGGACAACGAGCGGCGGACATGCACGTTCCCTCACAATTTGAGCCATTGCTTAGAAACACACAAAGGTGCGGTTCTATGTAGCGTCACTACTGCAGAGTAACTGCTAGTGTTCCAGCTCGTAACAGGGCCCCAGAGAGGTTCCAGCTGTAAAAGCACACATTCAGTTGAGTGGTACAGCAGTACCCAGACATCACTGGGTTGATAACTAACTATTTAGCCAGCTTGCTGTTAGTGGGAATCCACAAACTGTGCACCAGAACTGCCCAAGTGGTGCTTAAATCAGATAGGATGTCCTCAGCTTACAAACAGCAGCTCTTGTGGCTTGCTGGGCACTGTGTAAGCTCACAGTTGGAGCTGCATCAAACCTTACTCAGGGCCAGCTCTCCCATAAGGACTGTGTGCTTCTTGACCTCTGAGATGTCTGTTGTTGTTGAGGTTAATATATTATAGGTCAGCATTGTTGTTGAAAGACATTTGGCAATTACAAATTGGGAGGGTACAAAAAGATGCATACAGTAAATGGAAAAGAAAACATTTGATATAGATTAAGATGCTTCCTTTCCTCTCTTCTTCCGGCCCTACGATACCAGAATCTTGTGTGTGTGAGTTAACGATGGGTTTTTCTAAGAGTTCCTCTTTGTTGTTAATGTAACAGAAGTTTTCATTCAGTAGGCCTTTCTGTGTGTTGTGTTTTCTTTGATAACAAGACCTTTCACATTTAGCTCATGATGTTCGCCTTGCTTTCACTGCCATACGTACCGAGGTAAAGGGTGGTAGAGGTCGTAGGGCATGATTTGTTTGTAGCCATCGCTGTTAGGAACAAAATCTCTCTCAGTAAAAGTTAAACAGAACAATGAACACTCAATTTTGAAAAGGCATAACAGAGGATGTCACTGTTCTAAATACACATAAACAGATCCACTACGTAAGAGTATAAGAAATTAATTAAATTGTATACAGATGGGATTGCTAATGCAGTATCGCAGAAATCTTGGTTTGCTCATTTACTTGAAAAGGTTTCATCCAGGCAGCTTTAATTGCTATTAGAGTAGAATTAAAATATTTCATTGCTACAATGTTAATTCTGTTATTTCCGCTTATTTAAGCTTATCTGTTGCAACATTTAAAAAGGACAATAATCTAAAAATATGTTTTTTGCCTTTCTTCATCAGGCAGAATCAGGCAGTTTCAGCACCTGATATGCAGCCCTCATCTGAGTTCTGATCACCTGTCACAGCATAAGCACCGTGGATCCTGTCTGTTTCCACACACATGGCCAATTTGTCCCATTTTTCTTTGCAGGTCTCACAATGTTCCCTTTTTCTCCCCACTAGATGTTGTGAAAGCACCCACCTAGCAGGACAGGGGTCCATGTTGCACTCTCGCAGCTTCGGCTTGGGTTTGACATTTTCAGGGTAGTAGTGGCAATACTGGTCCACCACCACCCGGCCACTGCGCAGGTCAAAGCACTCTGCCGAGGTCAGCTGGTATCCTGAAGCCACATTCGGGGCAGGAGAAAAGAACGCCCAGCAGTATTGAACGAGGTGCTTGCCAATGACAACCAATCAAAAACATTAATAAAACCTGGGCATGCTTGTCTCCATTATCATTTATTATAATTTATTAAATGCTCTCAATGATACAGCCTGTTGGCAGGACACTATTCAGGTTTATTTGCTCAGAAATGAGCCACAGCTCATCCTTAAGGACAACTAAATTGTTATGAAGGAGGGAAGCCTTACTTATTCATAAGAAATATAATTTCATGATTCAGTTGATGCATTTGCTGTTTGTCATTTTTTGTGATCCTCAGTGCTTTGTCAACCAATATGGTGAATATTTTTATACACTTACAAGGGTATAAGGTAGGTTAAGAATGAATCAGAATTGTTGAACTTCAAATGAAAATCGATAAAGTACAGATACAGCTACTGATTACGTTTGATTTAACCAATGCCTCATCCTTTAATCATTCCATTTTTTTCTTAAATAATTTAACAATAACACTCCTGGGCCCTTGTTGAGCCACGCTACTGGAGGAGTGGTAACTGGAAAGCCAGCCAATCCTTAACTCCACCCAAACTTCAGGTTTTCTTGGTATTTTAATTGAACTATATTACTCACTCGGTCAGAATTAATCCTTTTCTGAAAGCATTTAAAATTTCACTTATTGAACGTCTAGAAAAGTCAGTGAGTTGAAGATCTCATAGATTAAAACTTGGCTCAATTGCTTGAACACGTTTAAAGTAACCCTTAGTTCTTGATTCGTCAAACAAAAAAAAACATTACCTTCGAGTGATGTACAAAAAGGGTATTCAAATGCAAAAAGAGACGATGACTTATTCCTAGCAAATGATATTGCATAAAAGCCTACTTAGCTGCACTACAAACAATACTCCAGTAGCTAAGAGTATAGGATAGATCTGTATCCCAGGCCAACAAAGTTTTAAAAAACTAAAAAACACAAAGTTATTGTAATGCTTACGGCCGACAGGTACTGTGTAAGAGCCGGCTTACCAGAGCGGTGACATCACCGCCCTTCCCTGTAATAGCAGGACCACAGCCCCTGGGCTGTGGAGAGATCTCTCTTTAGCTCACCGGGCTGGGTCCGTGTTGAGTGACGCGGGAGTCCTGGGTTCGAGCCCCCGACGGTGCGGGGCTGACCTAATGCGGCAAGGGCGCCCGCCTGAACCCCCGTTGCGTTTCATTATACTTTACTAATATACTTCATATAATAAAGAGATTTCAGAAAAAGGGATCCATGAATCAAACACTCTAACCACACTAATGAAGTAATGATCCCACACTTGTTACTTGCAAACAACAAGGCTCTCTGCATGTACAGTATAAAAAAGCAGCTGGGCACAATGACAACTGGGAGAGGAGTACAAGTTCTCAACAGACATGATTGTTATTTATTTTCAAAGTTGGCAATTCAATTATTAATAACCTAGTGCCAATTTAACTCTGAAGCAAATGCTTTGTGATCCATTCTGAAATTAATTTAAACAATTCATCTCCATTAAATTGGACAACGAATACAACCTATATATTGTATGTGTTTGTACAGTACACTAATTGTGTACTCATTGTATAATTTAATCATTCTTTTTTAAAATTAAAATGCATTTCCAATCTAATTTTGACATAATGGCAAAGTCTGCTTTTCTGGCAGGCACACTTTCTATTGTGCTTTCAGTTTTCTATGTTTTATGTTGTTTATGTTTAAGTCAGACAGTTTGCAAAGACAATGCAGCTAATCTCAAAACCTTGAGACAAAGCAATGCAGTACATTGTACTATAGGATATATAGGCAACTATATTATGACCCACAGTTTTAGAGGATAGTCTTCAGGAGCTCCAAATAACAAATGGTGTAAACAATAGCTTAAATACTGACTTACAGTAAATCCCCAAAAAGGGGAATCACAATTTAACAACTGGGAGAAGCAAGAGCATACAGTAATGTTGAGGAGTGTGAAGGTATACACTGTACTGGAGTTAAAATTTCACAGCCATTAGTGGTGAAGACAGTTTCTTACCCCCACCACAAGTGACTGAACATGGGAAGAAATCGGTCTCCCTCCAGCGATGTATAATAGGCTGGTAAAAGATGAACTGAACCACACTGTCTGATGCGCTGACGTAACTGATCTGAAACACCAATGACAAGACATTACCGTAAATCATATTTTCCACGCAAAGAACTGCTGCATTATGACTTTTCTCTTGGATTTCTTTCATGGGAAAAGGTATTGAAAATAAGGATGCTTTGAAAAGGTCTTTGCCTGATCTGAAAAAAAAAAACAAAACAAATGAGACTACTGGAGGTCCAGTGTTCGTTCCAGTGTTAGAGAAAAGAGCATGTGACTGAGAAGTTCCTGGGTCAGATCCCTGTTGATTCAAAGCTGTATCCACCTGATCAAGAAAAAGAGTGTTCTTCTACTACTGGAAGACATACTGTATACAGCAGAATTGTTTGTTCACCACCTATATGATGGTACTTGCCTTGAATTTAAGTGTTTATTAACTAAGTACTTGTTATAACGAGCAAACAACATAACTGTTGTGACTATTGTCCATGAAGAATGCACATTACTTTCAGATTGTTAGATACAGTATCATAATAGTATTATAAAAACAGATTATACATCCGTACAACCCTGTTCTGATTTCTCTGTTCCTCGTTTTTGCTTTTATATTTTTAACACAAGAGATGACACAGAGTATTGCGTCATCCTTAAAGGTTTGATGCTAGAAATGTTTTGAAGTTTGTTGTTCTCTACGCAGTATTGACAATGCCTTTAGTTTGCATATTTAGTTGCTTTTGAAATATTTTGACACTCCAATCCTGATGTGTATTGCAGAGCTCTGAAGAACTTACAGAACCCAAACTTACCCCAGACCACACATCTGGCTTTGAAGACGTTAAAAGAGCCCATAAGCAAGACCAGGCCCAGGCTGGAGAGCGCTGGTTAAGACAATCAGCGTTCTTTTTCTAAGTGCATTTTCAGCACAGGGAGAGAGCCTGCACACTGGAATGAAGAACCTTGGAAGGGACACAGGCAGCAACTAAAAATGCCTACATTCTTCTTTAAAAGAAAACAACATGAGGGACTCCCAGTGGCTCAATGCCACAGTGGTGGCTCGATCAAGAGAGCAGAAACATGGTGCCTGGTCGTTATTTCAAAAGATGAAATAACATTTCACCTGAGGGCACTTTTTCTGCTTTTTATTCCTCAGTATGTAGACCACTAAAAAGAGCAACTTGTTGGCCATGAAGCCAGGCATCCCTTCCCCCAGTTACCTTCCTCACCAGCTGCAACTGCAAACACAGCACTTTCCTGTGAGGACTAGGCCTGGGAACTCCCATGGCCATTTGATACACAGTGCCACTTGCTCAGGGATCTCATTGTGGGTTGAAAACTGATCTTTTTTATGTTAAAGCCATCAGCGCAAAAACCATGACAGCAACTGAGAGATGGAGAACGAGTTAGCCCTGCTTGACCCTGCCCTGCTGTGCTGCTGGAAAGAAGCCGCAGGTCTACCTTGCATACTGTCAGCCTGCTTCTGGGTGTCAAGGGAGATGATTCTATTAACCTTCTACAAAAATGTCTACCTTTGCAGGCTACCAGGCTCATTGACGTCATGATAACGGCCTGTGCGCATTTGGGTATCTGAGGCAGCGATACTTGCTGGGTTTTATTATTTTATGGTTCTTGTACTCCAGTCAACTGGGTGTCAAGGGACACTATTTTACCCTCTCACCCAGTGAATTGCTGGAGTCCAGAGCTTCTCTGCATGACTTTCTTCCCTCATCTAAAATGAGTGAAGAACTCTCACAACGACCTTCAAATGGGGCAGGGAATTAGACAAGCTGGTAGTCCTGATTGGGAGGTGGTCTAGGAAAACACTTTCTCTTCCTCCAAATTCCAAGCACATGTGCTAACCCATTTCATAACTGCACCTGGTAGGCAAGCCACATTAAATTGGCAGTGCTGGTCAAATACACTCAAGGTGTGGTCAGTACCTTCTGAGGATACTTTTCTGAAGGCACTGTGATAAATTTGGGGAGTATGTGATTAACATGTGACTAGAAAGACTGAGACGCTAACCTTTCAAATGCTCTTGCTCAGCGACATTTCTCAAATTTACGTTGCTGGGTGTAGACTGAGGTAACCGTAAATGGCATTTGCCTGTGATGTTTTGCACAAATTGCACTTGTGGAAAAAAACTAAAAATTATTCAATTTTGCTCATGCAAAAATTGTGAGTGAGCAGATTTGCACTTTCTCATTTCAGAACATGTTTATTTAGTGTGAAAGAATGGTTAGGGCTGTGGACTCAAAACTAAAAATTTCTGGGTTCAAGTACCAGGTGAGGCTCTGCTGAAGCACACTTGAGCAAAGCATTTTATTCTGATTACTCCAGCTATGTAAATGAGCAGAAATCGAAGTCAATTTGGATAAAATCAACATCCAAATAAATTAAATGAGCTACCCCTTTCCTCCTTGTACATAGTGTTTCTATTAAAAAAATGAATAAAAACATTTGTCCAAAAATCCATCCAAGATGTTCCCAGGGAAGATGGAGAGCATTGTTTTTTTCATTCTTTCTAACACAAATTACATGTGAAACTCAATTAAGGAAATCCCCAAAAGCCTGGTCACAATTTAGCTGGCAAATATATTTCTTACTCCACTGAATGATAAGACCACATTTTTGCAAAGAAAAGGAACACATGAGGCCAGGATGAATTCATTTCCCAGACCTCAATGTCACTTCTTTAATCGCACTAATGGAGGCCAATGAATAAAGCCAATCCACGTGGATGGCTCAAACGTGCCTCAGCTATATTACCTTCTGTGATTTTTTCATGGATATCAGCTTGTGCGATTCTATCTAAAAATACATATAGATGCAGATGTCTAGACTAGTATTAACTCCTTCCGCCAGCCACGGCCCAATGAATAGCCCTTGTGAAGGCTGTGTAGCAATGACTCCGGAAGAACCAGCCCATCGAATTTAGAACTTTTTCAAACTCTTTATTTTTCAGTTTTGAAGATAAACTGCACTTCAAAATTTGCAGTCCTCCAAAGACTTCAAACGTTTTTCCATAGTATACTGCTTTTATTCTATTTTTGCCAGTTAGATATTTAAAAATGTTGGAACTGGTGGAATTCTGATTCCCATTAAATAGCTTTGTTTATGCAGAATCCATTCGTGGCAAAGCTGCTGCAAAAAGGCTGGCTTTAGTTCTCCAGCATGACAAAATCTAGTGTTCTTTTGGACTTTCTGTGGTAACTGTAATACAATAATGAAAGAACAGCAGGATAACAAGCAAAACCCACAAAACCTCTTCATAACATATTCAGATTAATGTAGCTTTGACAGCTTTGACAGCTATTGGCCCTTAATTTAAAGATGATAACTTCAAGTTATTTTATCTGTGTTTAAGTATTATCAGCTTTGCCTTTTTAAAGAAAAAGATAAAGAATGCTGTTTGAGAGGTCTGTCCAAGGTAATGAAATTACTGCAGTAAGCGATAAGGTCCATTCAGGCTGCTCATCTGTCAAGTTTGGAAGTGTGACACTCAAAAAAACAAAAACAAAAAACAACTTCCATAAGATACAAACACCTCTAGCATTAGCTGCATCCTTGCCATATCTATGGACATTACTTACTGTTTTAAAGACTGGACACAGCATGTATAGTATACGGTTCTCTCCCATGCACTCAGTTACAACAGAGGGAGAGAACAATATTGTTCATTCTTCTTGGATTCTTATCACTGAAGAGATTACTTTCATATGTTGTGTTACATACAAAAGACTGATTTCTCAGTGTACCAATGTGTACACCTATTACTCTGAAAGCTGCTGTGTGAATGAATGCAGCCTACTAAACTGGTAATTCAGCTATATACAGTACACTAACATGATACAGCCTTCTAATCCAAACAACCTTTCTATCATAAGGAGGATAACACTTGCTGCCATGCTTGTAGGACATAGCGGGCTTTTCAGCAATGCAAAGATACTGTTAATCTAAGGATAAAAGCATTGCTTTCATGAGTCATTTGCTCAGAGTAAGCTCCTGGAAATCATTAGGCCTTGTTATGTGAACTAGATTGGCTGAACGGCATCCTCTCATTTGTATCTGTTCTTATGTTCTTACAGTATATGCCAATGAAAAAGAACAACCAATGTTACACCCAGTCTATCTTTATGATTTGTGTTTCCAAACCTTTATAATTATTAGCAGTCAATTTTTCCCCCTAAATATTTAATGTATACATACCCAGCCTACCTTAAATACTGTATACATGCCCTCCAGCTGAAAACTTTACTTTAAAATGAGAATACCCTATGCTGCTATTAAACATAGACAACAACCGTCCCAAAGAAACAGTGTATTATATAAGTTATCTGCTTTGGTGCGAGGCTGTGTAAAGACATGGTCTAATTGAAGAATTAGTCAATAATTACAATTAAATAATATGATAACTGTCTCTACTCTCTCTGCACCTGATGTTTGCAATTGTTTGAACAGTACTGTGTAGGTTTTCATTCGATGAAAACCCAGGCTGTTACTCCATAAAATGAAAAAGGATTATTAGCTGAATTTCACACTCAAAGCATCTCAATGCTAGCAGACTTCTAAGGAGCTTTTTAAAGATGTGTCTGAACTGAGAACACAGAACAAAGTTCAACAGATGATGAAGGGGGAGGACCTTGAAGGTAGTAAATTACAACCACTTCTGCGTGTCCGGTGGACAAGCACCACCTGCTCCCTCTCTCATGGTATGCACTTAAGTAACTTGGACACATGAAAAGACCGAAGCATTGCACATGAAAGTGACTTTCATTTTCCCCATTCTAACAAGGTGACACAAGAACGAGGCAGGTGCTGAGCACCTGTTTCCTGTTTCAGTGGCTGGTTATCAGCTTTCATATTAAACCAAGCACACTCTCTGCACAAACATAATGAACACATGAACATTAAAGGGAGCTGGACCTGCAAGGTGCAGGATTGACAGGCAGTTTACATCACAAGAAAGCCTGGGAAAAATGCCTTTGTAGTATCCCCGAACCACACATCACACTACCTCAATATCGGTGCCCTACTGTTCTCAGACTAGAGCCTGCCAGCCTTTGAATAGACACATTCAACCCATGAGCTGTTGCTGTTAGTAGTTACTTTACAACTCAATTAATCTTCAGTGAAGGGCATCTGAGTGGTTCCATGGGACTTTGTAAATGTAACCTTCCTGGAATTCCATCTGATTTTAGAAAAGATGTTTTATCCAGTGAAAAAAGCCTTTTCTCATTAGATGGACAGGGTGTCTCTGTACTGCAAATCATCCTGCTGCATTGCTTTCCTAAAACATACACTTTGTGCCCTGTGTCCTGCAGAGATTACTGATGAACACTTCTCTATTGCTGTTGTGCAGCCTACCACACTGTCACGGACAGGGAGCCCAGAACACTTTAAGGACTGTCACTCCAATGAATCATCTGCTGTACTTGTCTGTGCTTGTTCTCCCTGATTCCCCTTCCCTTATTGTGTGTCTGCGATGGTGTGGGTGCTGGTGAGCATCACCACTGCAGCATGCAGGAAGAATGTGAGCCCATGGCCGATGGGCAAGTACAAGTCACACAGGTGACAGTGGATGTGAATGGAGGGACCCCTGTTGGGCTGATGGACAGTTAATGAAGCCCCTTCTTTCCTGGGGTCATGCCCCTGGTAGGGGGGATAAATAGTGGATGCTCCTGCCACCTGGGGGTTCAGATGTTGTAGGGTATGAGTAGGTTTTGTTTTTGTTTCTTTGCTGTGTGTGACCTTTTGCATTAAACTAAGATGGCACACCTCATATTAACTTAGGTTAATATGAGGCCTGTATATTAACTTAGGTTTGTGCCAATTGGCAGTTTGTCTGTATAACTCAATGAAACAACAGGTTCTGTTACTGTTCATGGTAGTAATAAATATTTTTTGAAAAAAAAAAACCTGTATTATTTTATTTAAAATCTGTTAAGTGAAGCAGATTATTTTTAAAATAAAAACCATTCTGCTATGTTATCATTAACATTATTTTTAACAAACACTTCCAGACCCCAGAAGAGCGACTGTGGGTTGTTGATTGCGGGTAATAACGAACTGGAGACCCATGAATGCTGACAGTGCTGGATCAAACATACCAGAAAACTGAAAGGTGGAATTTAGAGACCCACATCACAGATTGAAGACAATGAAGACACTCTCCAAAGTTAGGCCACAGACACACTAAAACATTTACAGTAGCAGAAACCCATGAACCCACAGAACACTAGTAACCACAGAAACCTTCTCTCTTAAGGATTTCCAATTCTTTACAGACTAATAGGCTACTGCCAAAAAAAACAACAAAGAATTTTCATTAGTTAAGGGTCTAGAAATCAATGTATTTAAATAGAAGGTGCAGCAAGAGGGATGGCAAACAAAATAAAAACATGTGGAGCAGTGGTTAAGGTTCTAGACTCATAACAGGATAGTTGTGAGTCAAATTCCAGTTGGGACACTACTGTTATAAACCAGGAGCAAGGTACAGTACCTCACTCTTTCAGAAAATTTCCCAGCTGTAGAAAAGGGTGCTTATGTAAGTTGCTCTGAATAAAACATCATCCAAACATTTAGAAAATTTACTAAATGCTGAAAGGATTTAAATGAAAGTGGTGGAGATATATTATTGTACAATAATTGTGCTAATGAATACACAACTTTCTAGTATTAAATGTAAGTTGCTGTGAAATTAAATATATTCACAGAATAAGGTGAATTGAAACTAAAGGGGAGCAAATCACATATTTTAAAATATGTATTGACAAAAACAAAAGGACTAATGTAGTGCCAAGAAAAGGTTTATTAATCCTCTAGGTGGGTCCGTATTGTCATTCTGCATCTTTTTTATTTTTTAAAAGGTAATTAAATCTTCATGAAAGTCTTAATAAAATAATTCAGGTGGGTAGCTGCATCAGCATGCGTAGGCTGCAAAGGAACAAGTAATAGGTTTATTCCATGCTGAAAAAAAGAAGAAAGAAAACACAACGTTTTGGCCGTGGAGCCTTCTTCAGGTGTATGAGGAAGGCCTGAAGAAGAACACCTGAAGAAGGCTTCACGTTCGAAACGTTGTGTTTTCTTTCTTCTTTTTTTCAGCATGGAATAAACCTATTACTTGTTCCTTAATAAAATAATACCTGAAATAAAGAAAATGAAATTCAAGATAACCCGGATAAATTTATAAAACAAAAACAAAGATATACAGTACTTGGCTTAAGAACACCATCAAATAAATCTAAATATCCTCATGTAAATAAGTTTGAAATCTCCTAGCTGCAGTAACTGAAGGCACCTTCTCTGCTTGCATGTTGAGGATCATTATCCTGCTGCCTGATCCAGTTTTGGCTCAGCTTCAGCTGATGAATGGATGGCCTGACATTCTCTGCCAGAATCTGTGGATACAATACTGAATTTTATGGTTTCATGCATGATGGCAATTTGTCCAGGTCCTGAGGCAGCAAAACAGTCCCAAACCATAATACTCCCACCACCATGCTTGATGGTCGGGATGAGGTTTTTCTGTTGGAAGGCTGTGTTTTGTTTTTGGCACACAAAATGTTTTTCATCATGCCCTTAAGTTCAACTTTTGACTCATCTGTCCTTTTGACTCCTCTTTCCCTTTTAGCCATTTCAGAGAAGACCTGTTTCGGGTAAACAAGGGTATCGTCACAATTTGGTCACAATATGTGACTTATATAATTAAATTAGGGGTTCACAAACATTTTCTCTGAACTGTACATGATCAGAGTTTCAGGTCACCACATACTGTATACCACCATATATACACCACAGTTACCAATTTCTTTGATTTCTGGAGTCTTTCAATGGAGATTCTGTTGGCTGTCATCATGAACACCTGATAATGAGGGAAAATATGCACAGAATATCAATTTTTAAGAAAAGTGTAGTTTTAATAATAACCTTTTGCATTTTTAAAATTCTACTCATGCATAAGGATCCCAAAACATTTCACATACAGGAAAAATCCCTAGTAATCCATTACTGAAGTACAGCACCCACTTGGGTGATATACTTGGGTGACAGCCCTTATGTACCAGCAGCCCGGCTACAAAGTATCACTGCAGAGAAGTTAGAAATTATTTCAGTGACTGAGGTGAAATTTCGGGAGCCCATATCGTACTAAATTAATAATGTACTGCAATGTAGCCAGAACACCAGGGTTAAAAAACATACTCTTGTGAACAGTACCAGTGAATCATTAACAGCCAATAATATCTTGGCTTAATGCCTCAACATAAGGAAGACTTCTCTTTCAGTACAGAGGCCGCTGCCACCATACTGGAGCGCCACCTACTGGTCTACCAACACCAGTAACAGCAACTTGGTTTTCTTTAGAAACCTTACATCTCAGTACTGACAAAGTCCAGGCCTTCCTGGCTTCTGAATTCTGATGGGATCAGGCTGCTAAGTGGAAATATATTTTCCAGATTCTTTCTGTGCTACATACAGTACAGTACTGCATTACTGTTGAGCTCATCTAAATTTGTGATGCACTGCATATTGACTGGGCGCCTCCCTCACATTACAAAATACAATGTCTAAAATGAATTGCTCTCATGTTTCCTATACCCTTGTTTTCATTTTGATTTCTCTTTCTTTTTACAAAGGCTTTTTGTTTTGGGATCTGTATTGGAATGTTTAGCATTTACATTATTTTTTCATGGCTATTTGTGTTGATAAATGTATGCAGAATCACTTTATTATTTTAACACTTTATTTTCCTTGTCCAGCATTGTCACTACAGTACAAGAAACACCTTATAACTGCTGTAAATAACATGATAATGACTTAATAGTGGTTTCCATCTATGTGCTTTGAGAAATTAATTATTTGAATATCTACAGGCCATGGTTTTTTCTACAGTGGTGGCTGCTCATATAGTTGTCCTAAACTGCACATTCAGTTCCTAAAGGTAGCTGGGACACGAAGTCAAAGTGCCCTCATAGGTGCCTTCTACATGACAGTTCCATTACAGTACAGTTGATTTCACTTTTGCCTGTGGAAAGTTTCCGGCTTACAGTCATTTAATTATTTTCTGACAACTGTGAAAATAAGTAGCCCTGTCATTGGGATAAATCAGATCAACCTACAGTATATGATCTCTATAACCAGAATGTTCTAGTGAAGGCTAACTGCATTATGGAGTGCGTGGCACCCCCCCTCCACTGTGAATCTGCATGACTCCCAGCTGGGCGACACCTCTGTGCCCCAGGGTTCAAAGGAAATAGACTTAGGAAATCATTCATCCCCTCTGCAATTGTACTCTTAAATAACTCATTTCCTGAGATATTGTTTGTTCTGAACTCTCTGTTGGTCGTGGTTATTTGTGTTGCATTTTGTGTCAGACTCTATGATTTTCCTCTAGGGGATAATAAAGCTTGAACTGAATTAACATAATCAATCTGTTAGATCAATGTGCTTTACAGATTCTATCGATGCCCATGAAGACGATCTTCACAATACACAACTGCATAAAGGAATAACACTGGTTTGGAAGAGACAGGATGTGTGATAATAGTATTCATATTGGTAGCTGCAAAGTTTCTGCTACTCTGCAGCAGGCACTTTACATGCTTATATTCAAGCTAATGGTAGGCACCTCAGTTTCTGATCAGCTACGTAGGGATTCCTGATTTGAAAGCACCATGTGATCAACACGACACGTGGCTATCGAATCATACTGTAAAAGAACTTTTTACAAATAATGTCACACATTTTATACACTAAACATAACAATATCCCTTCCAATGTTCATCCTAAACGATCTGAGATTTTCGACGTGCAGTAAATGCGATTAATTCAAGGTTATTTACTGTATGTACAGTAAACTGTCCTGTGAGATTTTGGTTACCATTTTTGGTGGAGAGAAAGAAATTGTCTTGTGCCAAAAACTGCACCTGGCCAGCTACTTGAATTACGTACCACATCAGACTTGTAACAGTACATTAATTCTAGGTCACACGTGAAACTAATCACATGAAAGACAGGCATACAGGTGTACTTGATACCTAAATGTAACACCATTCTACAAAGTGAGAACATTCATTATGTCACTAACACAATGGATTACTAAGTCGTTCAATGGCTCTGGGGCTCTAACTAATCGAAACAGTGCCTTGCAATCATTCACTGCCAGCACTAGACCATCAAAAACATTACAATCAGCTTAAAAGTCAACAGTCATAAAATACATTTTACTGCAGCTCCATTGTTTAATAATCACAGCAGTGTAGCGTCCTGGCTTGCGTACAGTAATGACTTAACAGCCTCTTTCCTGACCTTGGATCCAGTCTTTCTTATTGTATTGAAATGGGGTATTATCTGTATTCAGAAATATGCTTTCTATTACATTAAGCAAAAAGAGATGTGAAAAGGGGGGAAATGAAAAACATTTTATTCTGACCACAGAAAAAAAGCCATTTACTAGGTTTCTGATAAATCAAGTCTCTGAGGCAAAGGAGTAGATGGAGTTCAAAGAGTCTATTTTTTAACAGTATTTGGGGTGGTTTATGGTCTGAAGAACATTGCTGCATTAGCCAGAATACTTGAGTGTGATAGTAATGTGGAAAGGGAAAATGTCTGTAAAAGCACCACTGTGATAACTGAAGATTTATTTTCAGGGTGTGAATGTGGATCACAGTGGTGCTCGTGTCATGAAACTCTTACACAACTGGGTACCGCCATTTACCACAGTGATAACTCCCACCCAGTGAGCTGTTTCTCTGCAGGCTGCTTTGTGTCTTCATGCAGTCCACAGTAATAACAGAGAAATGTATATAGGGCAGTAAGTGATGAGCCACTGAATGAATGCACTACAACATATCTCAACCGTGTGGACACCTCACTATATATTTACTGTATTTTACATATACCATTAGACCAATACCCCACTGTCACTATACTATGGCTAGTTAACTAGTACATTGGTACCCATGACACTGTATTATTAAGTAGAACAAAACAAAATATTTAACAAAATTGTAATGTCAGAAACATATCCCTTTCCTTCCGCATTATTTTTTAACACGCCCGAAGGCTGGGCTTGTTTTTTTTCAGATCTTTATTTAATGACATCCAAAGTAAAAATGTATTTATATGAAGACGTGCACTGCAATGGAGCACAGTATAGTAAAATCATAGTAAGTCTTTGAGTAAACCATGATACCAGCAACACATAGGAGAACTGTAAAGAATTACAGTGAAAAAGTATGAAGATAACTTTTGAAAATGATGTAATTAAATAAGAAACTATGCTTAAATAACTGAGCAGTGGAAATGTAGCATAAATACACCTCTGACTTTTTCCTAAATAAGGATAAATCCTTTATTAAGTGAGATAAAGAAGTTAAGAACAAATTCTCATCTACAATGATCCGACTGAGTGGCGTCCAATATTGTTGCACAAAAGACAAAGAAGAGAAAGACAGGCGAAGAGCAATCCATGAAGAATACAGAACATGACAGGACCTGGCAGAGTTAATAAATATCAGGCACAAAAGACTTGATCACACAACTCAGAGTGCCTTCGGATACACATTCGGATTGTTCCAGTCACTGGCGGAAAACTGAGGCAGCACCTGCTTTTGGGTTTGATAAATAAGCTACATCCTTAATTGGTGGGTATTACAGAGAACAGAAGTAAGTCATTAAGGTGGGAAGTGCTATTCTTTTAACCACAAATGCTTTATATCACAAACTGTTTTCAAAAACACATTGCTCATCACCCAATGGCTTACGTTAAAATGCAATGACTCCATGAAAGCAAAACCTGAGCGTAATTAGCATCACATACTGTTGTAATTTACTACTCCAACAGTGATCCACAGGTTACCCTATATGATGTATGTAGGAAGTATAAGCCGAGACTATAAAAGATACAATGGTTGAAAAGAAGTGTTTCAATCCCCTTACTTTGACAGTGAAATCTGCCCTCAGTGGTCCCGTCATTCTCAAGATCTCTTTGTCCGGAAACTTCTGAAAATCCACGGTTGTATTCTCAATATGGTAAGGGCCAGACGTGCTTAGATTATTATCTCCTTTCAAGCCTTGAAGGGTTTTTGTCTCTAAATCTAAACAAGAAATGATAAATGTAACACAAACAGATAAGCAAACATAGCAAAGTATTCATTTTTCACAAGTCATGGCATCACAAGAAGGTTCAGTCTTTTTATATATGTTCACTAATGTTCAATTATTAAAAATATATTTTACTTCCTTCTTGAATAAATTAATTTGGAATACACTTTATGCTAATACTGCATTTTGTTGAAGGAAGGCAGTAACATACATTTTGTTGCAGTTTAATATATGATGCAGTTTAATTAGTTAGAGCTCACTGCAGAGAGAGAATTGTATGTGCATAAAATATTACTAATTGATTAAATGATTGGTTTCAAACTACAGAGTTTAGGGAGCTTACAACAAATCATACAGATTAAAACCGCTAAACATTACACTAAATAGCTGTCATTGTTGTTTCATTTGATGCACATTTCACATGGTGTTTAGTTGTTTATATATTTAGAATGTGAAATCAATAATACATTTTGAATTGCTCAAAAAAATACAAGACGTTCAAGTTTGAGAAATAAAAAAACAGGTCTGTGATTTGCAATTGTGAGTCAAATCGTTGATTTAGCCTGGGCCAAAGTCTCAGTTTTGTTTGGAGAATAACATATTTGGCAGAACATATAACCCGCAGCTCATGGTGGAACAGATCAGAGTGTAATACTTTCTAACAGTCCTACTTAAGCTGTGGTCCTTTACGGCTGTTCCATTGAAGAATTCCATGGCTGTCACTATACAAATAATCAACAAGTAAGTTTTAATAGATGGCTGTGGGAGTACCCAGTGCGACAGGACAGAAAACTACCACAGATCACCTAATCCCAGAACTGTTGAATAAGTGGAGATGCCGAGGTCCACTGGCTCTCTCACTAGTTTTACAAATCCCTTCTGTCAGGTAGGTTTGAGGTCCAAGGCTCTTCTTGTTGGAATCCAAGCAGTTATTTCATAAAAATGCACAGTGAGACCAAATCTAGCCTCTGTGTTTTGTCTGGGCAAGGGAGGGAAAGTCAGTTGAGGTCAAAGCTGTCATAATTTCACTACAGATCATGCTTAGGAAGGTTCTCAGTGATCTCAGGTTACAATGACTCGGGTACAACTTGCCTCTCTGTGGTCCAGTAGCTCGTCAGTATTAATCTGATGTGGTTCACCAAAGGAAAGGAGGAACCGGTCCATAATGACCAAAGGCAATTTATGAGGCCTCGGTCTCACTTACATTAGGATTATTGTTCTAAGGTGACAAGCACATTAAGTATTTCCTGTTAAAGAAAATACAACCCCAAAACTGGAAAATAAAAAATCGAATTAAACATACACTAAATTTAAAGTAAATTATTCATGTGTATACTAGTGTTGTTTTTAGAAAACTGTCAAGCTATTTTGAAATTTAACAGTTCTACTTATTAACCACGCAGAATATTCTTTTTATGATTTAAACATTTATAATACGCAAATCTTATTTCAGGACATTTCTCTTCTAATATAAAACTGTTTACTTAACTAAACAGTTTACTGAAATGTATCTCAGAGGATCATTGTCTAGATATATCCTTAACGTATAGGTATTTTTCAAACCACAACTGATTTCACGAAAGAAAACTTTTTAACTTATCAGTCCAGATGTTTACTATTTTAAAGTCCTCTTTAAGAAAAATGGTAAAATATTTAATGAGCGCTGTGTCCTTAAATTACAGCAGTACCTCAGAATGGATCCTTTTACTGGCATCATAGAAAAACTTGGTGAAAACATTTGTTCTCGATTTTACCCAAAAGTATGTTTCCTGCCAAATCCTTTTACATCATGACACTGGTCATGCAAGCCATTAGCTAGGAAATGATTCTACTGGGTAATGTAAAAAAAAATGTTAAACCTCATAGATCTACATTTAATAAGCATAGCATATTTTGGCTGTTATTACATTGAAGAAATCAACTGGTTATTAAAATGGCTCGAGTATGCATTTTAAGGAAACAATTGTATTTTGAATTATTATTATTAATTATCTTAGTAACTATTATTTATTACATTTTTGGGTTATCAGACTAGATACATGGATTTCCTTTTTTCAGGAAAGATTTGTAAGATGAGTCACTTTTAACACAGCATAATACTGCTGCAGATATCCCACAGTGCTGTGCAAAATATGAGTTATTGTCAGCTTATAGTACTAAAGTGTATTGGACATGCAGTTATGCACATGTGAATAGCCTACTGTAGATGTCTCAATTTGATTGGAAGATACTGAATTTCCATTGTATGGCAGTCAGCTTGTGATTGAATAGCTTGAATCATTTTAGTCCTTACTGATTAATCCAAAAGAGCTTTATGTCCCAGGCCATAAGTTGTGAGTGAACTGGGGACAACTGGAACTCTCAAGAAACAGATGCAAGTGTGGATCTCAAGGAGAGTTTTGTACAGTATATCCTCTTGTTTTAAATCACCAAATTTTCTCCATTGAGGCCTTAAAGAGAAATTTTAGTTGTCCGTGTTATGAGTACCTCTCTCTTGGAACCATCTTTTGCACTTCTTGGCATACACCTTACTTTATTTTATTAATTTACCTCTATTTACAATATGACTAGTCCTTTTCCATACAGCGTTTAATGCAGCATGTGGAAGAAGTTTTTATTTGTTTGTCAAAGTGGTCATCCATTTTACAATTTTGGTCCTACAGTAGATGGCACTTTCCACTTTTGATCTCTGCCTGTCATTCAACACTCAGGTCATCCACTTACACTACAGAATAACAAGCAAGTCATGCTCATATGACATGAAGGGGGAAAGAAGATATAAAGAGGAGACACCTAAAGTTTGATCTCAACCGGTGAAGCGTCACCTTTTAAGCAACACCGCGTGTGACTCTATGTAGCACAAAGCAAAATGTTCCACCCATTGCACCTATAGGCAAGGCTTAAACATATAACCAATTAAACTTGACGGAAAAAAAACATGGCCAACAGAATCAGCAGAGTTGTATTTTTCTGGTCCAAAACACCCTTTGACCTACCAAGACTTACACAAGTGATCAGTGCCTTTCAAGACCAGTCGAACATGTCGACTTCCGTAGGGAATGACAATGACTGTATCCTCCGCTGCGACCAAGAAGACAGAGAAAAGACACAGGCTTAACTATTACAGTAGACACTGGGCTCTGTACATAATGCAGAAAGCTATTCTGATTCACAATATATAATATATACAGTAATACATAATATTTATGTGATATATATATACTGTACGGAGACTTAATAAATTGAGAATACTGATTGAAAATATTATAGAATAGTTTAATAATAAGGAAAAGAAGAAGATCATTTTGCTGTCTTGGATTATTATCATATAGTACCATACAAGTGGAGTATATTTCTCTCCTTCTGCTCTTTTGTTCTACAGTTGGACAAACTATCAGCAATTTGCAGTATTTTGTTGTGTTTCACAACTTACTTTTGCTTGTGGAGAGCTGTGATTTGTAGTGCCCTCGGACTAATCTGCAGGAAGACCCATCTCCATTGCACACTCCACAGTTGTCTTCTTTAGCAGTGCTTCCTAATTCGTGGTCACAGCCAACAATCTGCCAGGAGACCAAAAAATGTAGGCATCCGGCCATCTATAAATCTATCCTTAACATACTGAGATCTGTAATAAACACTCCGCAATAAATGTCAATAAAATATTTCTTTGAGGGGTGTTTTACTTTGTGCTTTACAGTGCCTTGAAACCCATTAAGGAATATTTCTTATATTATCTTAATTAAGTGCAGGAGTGTGTTCCACATTGTTGTACTGTAGCTATCCATCAGTGGAACAAGTAATAGGTTTATTACTTGCTCACGCCCGAAGAAGGCTCCACAGCTGAAACGTTGTGTTTCCTTTCTTCTCTTTTCAGCACTGAATAAACCTATTACTTGTTCCTTTGCAGCCTACGCATGCTGACGCAGCTACTTACTTGAACTACAGGTATCGATCAATTTTCATGACCATGTCTCTCTTTCCTTTTCCTGATGGATTTCCAAACAAATGTTTTGCTTCCCTGTGTTGTTATTTTAGATTTCATTGTTTTAAAAAGAAAAATCATGTAGCATAGTTAAGAGTTCAGTGAGAATATTTAACGCCATAACTCACTGTTTTTTTATCAGACACCAGCGAGCAAATATAGGACTTAACTAGACTTCGTTCACCCAGAAAAGAGTTCATATTGAGCATTCAAATTAGGGTAAAATGACTCACTTTAAACAATGGTTACATATCATATTTCATTAAACAAAATGGAATGCCATTGGAAAAAAGGGTGAATACTTTTGGAAGTCATTTGGATATGAAATGTATTTTCTGTTCTCTGACATGTTAATTAACTGTAGTTCAGTTAAACAGATTTCAATTAAAAAGAAACTGTCCCTTTCCAAACATATGTTTGTGCTACACTAGAATGCTTTTTTGTTCCTTTTTCCTTCACTGGAGTCATGTAACTGTAGTTTCTAGACACTGGGCATGAGTAATGAGGGTTAAGGCAAGAAGGAGGAAGCTGAGACTCTGTACCTGACATGTGCCACTAATGCACATATCCAGCGACTCCGTGTAGCACCTCGTCCCGTCCAGGACTTTGGGTGCCAGTTCCACCACCAGGGAAGTTCCTTTTGCTTTGCACTTGAGGGCACAGGGGTTCTCAGGGTCATTGTAGACAGGAAGCCACTCGTAGTACTGACCCTGGTACCTGACATCCACATGGGCCGAACATTGCTGGGCCCGAAAGTCTCCTGCCTCTGGGGGACATTCCTGAGGCCGAACAAGGAACAGCAGGAAAGACCAGAGTCAGGTCACCACATGGACAGAGGTTTAGGTGCATTCCATTTACATCTGTCCGTGTAAAACCCAATTGATTAAAATGGAAAAAAAAATCATACTATGACTAAACAGTACAGTTTAAAGTTAATTTGAGCAGGATCAGTACTGTTCATTCATACTGTCAGAAGATGATCAAAGTACTATAATATTCACTGCCCCTGAGGTCTTCATCTGGATTACTTTCAATACGAAAATGCCTGACAAGTAGAGAGAATTCAGTGTGCATGCCTAATATTCAAGGTGTACTGGAAATACAGATACAAAATTCAAAAGTAGAACAAACTCAGTTCTATTGAAAGAATAGCCTGTCAGCAGTGGATCTGAATATTCACCCAAAGCAGTACACTCTCCATGAGGGAGACATTTAAACCACTATTGGTCCATTCGTGCTGCTACTTCTCAATTATATTTAATGTTTGACAAAGAAAAGTGGAAGATATGAAGTATAGTACAGAATGTTGCAGAGACAATATGGAAGATATGAAGACACTGATGAAGAAATAAATATTATTTAAGTGTTCAGCAGGAGTCTACGTGTACTTTACAAACTGTAGGGTTTCTCTTCTCTAGCTCTTGGCTGAGTTCAATTTGATTATTGAGCATGTTAAATCTGTGACAACAATCCTCTTAGGTTAGGTATGTTTATAAGTACTGAACAGAAACAATCTGCAGTTACAATGTAGTAGCCCCCATTGTCACATGTGACTGTATCCTAGGAGTATTAACGTCTCTTGTTTAGCCACACCCTGGCCAGATGCTGACCAGACTTAAACCAGTGCTGACAGCTAGGAAAAAGTAACTAATTATTGGAAAAAAGGGGAACGCTATTGTAATCGATCCCTGGTGACACTTTAAAGAATCAGATTTTTACTATTTCATGCCAAAAAACACATCTTTGTTGTGTTAAAACTGACACTCTGAAACTACAGAGTATTGTTCCTCTGTATTCGTTAGATTGGTTAAATGGCTTCCATTCGGATAAATTGCAAGCTTAGAAATTCTGCCGGGAGACACGAGCACATGAAAGGCATTTTTTCATTCCAACATATCTAATGCTTTCTGAACCAGACAAGAATTCTCTTGACATGATTGCACCAATAAACTCGGTTTTGTGATCAAACTGATTATACCAATAAACTTAGAGTAATGATACATTACCTACCTTGGCCGGAACAAACACATGACTAAGTGAGCATTGAGCAATACTTTTGTGATGACATAAAGGCTAATGAGGCTGTGGTTCACGAAATCATTAAGTAAATAATGAAATCATATGGAAGTAATGCATATAGGTAATTGCTACTGTTATTTTCAGAACTGAACTACAGGATCTTCTGCCCATCTCATGCTGTGTGTCACTTTAAGCAAACCCATGGTCTCATGTAACTTTTAATTGCCATGTGTTTGGGTTATATTTTGCAGAGAAGGTAATTGAAATGACTTTTCAACAGCATTTCCATGTTAGCAAGCAGACTGAACCTGTCACTTTTATGTGAGTTGAAAGTAATTTCTTGGAGGTCAGATGCTCACTGTCTATCGAAGTTACTTGGTTTCTATTGCTTTTCTGTTGCAGTTTAACTCTTTTGAAATAAAGTGAAACTGGTAAAACAACACATAATGATAAAAAATGACAAAATATTTACAAATACAGTATCTAAAAATAAATCCAATCCACCATCCAAATCCGATATACAGTACCATCTATGAAACATTTACCTACCACGTTGCTGCATGTCCTGTATCTTATATTCTGTCCTTCACAACTCCTGAAGCAAAAGGAAAAGAGGACATAGGTTAATTTATTTAAATTAACTTTGATAAAGTAAGAGTTTAAAAACAGGCAGGGGAAGAAGGGCTCTGGGATACAGTTTCTAGCAGTCAAACCCTCCTACTGTAGGTACTATAGATCACTCCAAGAAAAAGAAAAGCAATTAGAGCAGAATAGAGATAGAACTTATTGCCAACTTAAACTGCTTTTGAAAAAACAATTTAAAAGCAAGCAGTAGTCATTATGATGCATGGGATATATAAATATTAATTACCTCTAAGAACATTCCCATTTTATATCTATAGTTTATGATGTTACTACTGTACCTTTATGTGATGCTCTGTATTAATCTACATTCAATATCATCGGCCAGGTGTTTGAACTTCCAGTGTTGAATGTTATTGATTTAATTAAATTTCCTTTTCAGCATTTGCAGTTTCTACTAATATTCCTATTTTGGTATCATCTGAAAACTTCAGTGATTTGTTAACTGTATCAGAATGATTAATATAGTTTTGGAAGTGTAGAGGTCCTAATACAGACCCCTTTGGTACTCCACAGCTTAATTTGAATGTTCTCACTGTACTCTCAGTTTTCTATGTGAACAGATGAATTACTTGCTGGAAAAGGTAAAAGAAAAAGTCTCAGCTGTGGAGCTGTCATCAGAAGGAGTGAACACACATATAAGGCATAGGAGTGGGGTGTGGAGAAATGAATAACAGAAATGTGAGAGTGTCTCGAGGCAAGGTGAAGGATGGGTATAAAGAGATGGGTGAATTCCAGGGTAATGTGGAAGCAGCAAACTGTAAATGAATGGAGAGATTGAAACTTTATTTCACTATTTATTGTTGTGGGAATGACTTAACCAAGTTTTAGAAAAAAATGGTTTCTGACATCTTTCAAGTACATGATTCCATGAAATGCAATGTAATCAAGTAATGAGGTGTAATCAGGGTTGGGAGAGGTAATATGGTGGACCGTTGTTTTGTACAGATCGTTTATCTCAAATGCTCTGGCATGTTCCCCAAAATCAACTGGTCCATCTTATGCATTTCTGCCAATGTATTGCATTTCCTGAAAGTAATACAATAAATAAGATGGCTGGATTGCCCTCTCTGTGTTCTTGAAATGAGTGGCTTCTGAGGCAGCAACAGTTGCCTGGCATGGATGGTAGTTGTGGGGAGCTAAGAGAATTCTGGACAAGAAGGCTGTGTAGATTAGGTGGTCAGCAGTGTGAGATGATTGGTGGGTCTAGAATAAGGTTCTACTTAAAGGATCATTCTGTAAAATGGAAAAGTGTCAGTGGCCTCAGGAATAAAAAAAAAGATGTGAAGGCAGAAGAGGAGGACAAGTGGAATGCACTTCTGGGCACAGGTGTGGAGTTGATGTTCCAATAGTTATTTTTGTCTCTGGAAGGGCTCTATCCATACTGTAGAAAAGATATCAACTGTTAGTGAAAATGACCGCATGCTGAGGGTTTTGTCTTGGACGTCTCATTGCTGCATAAACAAGGAAGTCTGAGGAACTTATGAGTTTGTATGTTCGGGGTGGAAGGAACTGTAAAGGAGATGGCAGATCGCAGTCCCGGGAACTTGAAAGATGAGACTTCGGTGCAGGGAAGGAAGATCGGTAGAAGGTAATTTTAAGAGATGTATGCAAGTTGAAATTGTATTGCTGATTGCAAGAGGAGTTGGAAAAACCAGTTTTTTTCAGCATTAAATTGTTCTTATAGCTGGGGGATGCTGCCAGTACAGGAAGAGAAGAGGCGAGTTTACGTTCACGTGACTCAGTCGCAGCCTCTTACCCATGACAGCAGTGCTAACGTGGTGGTAGAAACAATGATCAAAAATGCAATCAGAGTGAGAACCAATTTCTCTAGTTGGGAAATAGTATACTGTAGGTCTTCTGTTGAAAGCATTGACATTAGACAGTTGCAAGCAGATGTAATTGAGCACTCAATGGTGTATGATTAATCTATATGAAGAACAATGTAGAATTGAGATGCCTGTGTGGATTCAACAATATTCATTATGAAGTGAATACTGATGCAGCATGTCAGGGATATTAAGGATATTTTTAAATGGCAGGATTTAAACTGGGATCTTCATTCAGAGGTTTGTGGTGAGGTATTTACAGATTTAGTTACCAGGTACTGCTGTGGATGACAGATCTATTTAGAAAGACAGTTTTAAGAAGAGACTTGACAGTGGCTATTGGATTTTTTAAAAAAGTAATCTAACCGCTCTGATAAGCAAAATATCTCAGGTTGTAACTTTAATCTGGTAAAAGTCCTCAATGTAAGAAAATTCTATACAAAATATAACTTCTATAGGGGTGAAGAATGGTATACAATAACTCCTCATTAAGTTTGAAACTAAAATCAATCGTTTACTTAAATGCACTTGATATGGCAACTGCATTGTAGAACATAGAAATATATAAATACTAATTTTTATTACTGGTATTGCCATGCTAAAACTGGTTAAGAGATTCTGGAATTTTGCACTACCGAAATTCTGCTTTACCTCTAAGAAAACCCCAGTAGTACTGTATTTATTATAGCATGTAAGAATAAATGTGAAAAGACTCAATGGCATCCCATATCATGGCAAATTTTGCTTTCTTGGTAATAAAAAAAACTGAATTATTCTTAAAGTAATTCAGATTTATCTCTTTTTGGACTAAGAATGTTAGGTTGAATGGGGAAGGTGATCAGGAATTCTTGTGACATCATGTGTTTGCAAAAGGTGTCCAGAATTCCCAAGCTTACATGCAACTTCTGAACAGTTACCAACATACACAGCTACAGTAACATAGGCATGTACCTTCTGCTGTTTGATAAGGGTTTTGGCAGAAAGTTCACTACAGCAATCAGTCACTTTTCAGAAAAGATACATAACACATATTGCATATGTTCCTGTTCCATAAGGGCAAGGAATATAATTGCAGGAAACTGATTTACATACACCATGACAAATTACCATTACAAATGCAATTTAATAATAGTCAAATATTCATTAGTTGCAAGTTAAATACTGTATAGTTGCAATTCAAAAGGAATGGAAGAGCTTTTTAAAGATCAAAAACCATGACAACTATGATAACTCTACCAATTTCTCCTTATGTAGAGGAAGACTGGATTGCATTCAATGCTATCACTTTAGAAATTTCAGTTTGAGATTTCATTAATCATTTTCCTAAAATATGCAAGAAAACAATTCAGAATTATTATTTGGACTGTCAGCATTTATCAGAAGGGAATGATTACTTTGATTCTGTACATAGTAAGGTAATCGAAACCTCATGTAAGAATATAAGAACAATTTGCACAACATACAAACTTTTGTACAAATTTAAATAAATTGTTTAATGATATATTCTTTCTATCCCCGCCCTTCCTCAACATTCAGCTGAGAATTATGGCTACAAGCTACAACTGTCAGAGTTGTACAGGAGGGAGGAAGATAAGGACTTTTCCTCTAAACATGCACTCAGACCCATTCACTATTTTACACACCAGAAGTCCCACAGTGGTTTATATCTGAGTCAGCTGGAGTTTCTTTGCCTGCTGAGTCTGCAGGAAGTCTTAAAAACCCATTTTTCAATGACTCAACAGGTTCTAAAGCATCAATGATAAAAATGTGAATTTCAGAACTTTTTATGGAAATTTGTACTTATAGGAAGCATCTATCTGAATATTAGAAACTCTGGTTAATATCTGGGGAGTGAGTCTTTCTATTATTAGAAAGCTAATACACCTGAATTGTCTACCTGTCTAAAACAGAATTATGCATTTTCCTTTAATAAAGGGCACACACAACTCTCCTATACTGGTATTGTATATTTTTCACATACGTTTGTAGTATCAGTACAGGAGTAACTTTGATTACGATTTCGATTTTGAGTGCAGGGGACTTTCATCTTAGACAAAAGCTAATCTAAAGCTTTTAACTAAGTTGCAAATTTTCTTTTGATACCTCACCATGCACCCTAAAATACACAATCTTACAAAAGAGAAGAAAAAATGAGTGGATACCTCTAACTCAAGAATGACACAAGTTCTACTGTACATCAGTGTTACTAATTGACAGTATTATAGAACAGATTTAAACACACAGTAGAATCTCTGACAAATGACTTGCTTACCCAAGGTCCAAGATTTTTACTGGTGTATCTTATGCCTGGAGTCTACAGTTTGAACATTATCAGATTACAAAGGAAAGGTATTTTTCGAATGCATGGTTACATTAGACGCTTTACCAAACCCACATCATGGCAATAAGGACTTCATTGCATGTCTTCGTTTCTCACAAAGAGACCAGAGTTAGAGCAAATCACAGCAATATTTTTACATTTCTGTTCTTCTCAACAAAGCCCAAAAGCTGACAATGATGAATCCATTACAGCTCCTAAAGCTCTACGTCTACCACTGGGTGCTTTCCAAATATATGCCTCACATTTTATAACTTGCTGTACATGTCCAAATCCAGCCTCCTCCAGTTCAGTGCCAAATGTGCCACATATTGTTCTTCTCAGCTTTCTCTGCAGTTCTGACCACCAACTCCATTGCTGTAATGTATTTACACTTACTGCAGATTTTCTGGAAAATTATTGGTTTCCTCAATAGCATCACAATGTGGCTGTCTGCTTTTTTTAATAAAGCACTGGTGCTGGCATGTGAAGTGTGGGGTGGTTGGCAATTATGCACGCATATTAAAGAATATTTTTGAATATTCAGTCACACATGGGGCTCCGTTATGCAGTTTTAGAGGGTTTTGATCTGCCACACATTGACTGCAAGTGATCATGATTCCCACCCTGAGTGATTTTGCTCTTGGATCCCTTTCTTTAAGAACACCAAAGCTAACCAACACAAGAAATCTTAACTTGGCTGTATTTTAATATGAAAGGGACTTCTTTTGCATTGCCCATAATTCATAAACATTTTAATACTGAATAAGTAAGGCTTGAGTATTTATTTTCATGTAAAGCACGTTTAAGGTTAAAGGGGTTAAGAATCTTAAATACTTCAACAAGTGAAATTACAAAATGATGTACATGTATGCACATTTTTTTAACTTAATAATTTATTAAAAACCTGAATGCTCAAACTGAAGACTTCTAAAGGAAAGATATGTCACAGTAAATCTCAGCACAAACTGAAGGGAAAAAAATTAAATGTGTGGACTGCATAAGCATTCAGAACTGTGAGCTCAGTATTTGATGGAAGCCCCTTTGGCAGCAATTACAGCTGCATGTCTTTTGGGCAAGTCTCACTTTCGTCCTCTTACTTTTGGATCTAAGAAGCTAAGTCCATGTTGGTTATCTAGCCATAGATATGTACAGTAGATAGAGCAGATATTCAAATTTCATGAATATGTTTTGATGAATGAATATTCACTTTAATGTTTTTGCGTCTTTCTTGTACTATCTCATCACAAATACTATGGAATGTGGAACTTGCTTTAAAGGGAAAATAATAATAATAATAATAATAATAATAATAATAATAATAATAATAATAATAATACATGGCCTGTAATTTCACAATACTGTACTCCAAATTTTGCCACACAGTAGCAATATCACTTAGGTTCTTTTTTGCAAACCCCATGTGAGATGTGAAATTCTTTATCCAGTAGCATAGAGGGCTCCTTTGTGCAGTGACAGGGAATCTGTTCACTCACTGACATTTTCTCTCATCTCAAATACACTGAACTCTGTATTTCTTTCAAAGACCCTGATCAGTTTCTTTCTTGGCCGCCTGCTCATTTAGGAGGGACAGCCTTATCTAGGCAGTGTCTGGGTGGTATGAGACACATTCTTCTTTTTAATGACTGACATGATAGTTCTCAAAGAGATTTTCAGTGTTTTTGATTTTCTTCTATCTGTCTCCTGATCTATGCTTTGTACTTTATCTCAGAGTAGTTTTGAAACTTCCTCGGTCTTAATGGATGAATCCTTGCTTGAGATTATGAAGCCTTTACAGAGACAGGTGCATCTGTGAAATCATGGG
The DNA here is from genome assembly GCF_040954835.1 of Lepisosteus oculatus. NCBI lineage: Eukaryota > Metazoa > Chordata > Actinopteri > Semionotiformes > Lepisosteidae > Lepisosteus > Lepisosteus oculatus. The sequence continues at coordinate 33,770,705 of NC_090696.1, read as the reverse complement.
AACCACTATTATTGCACAAACAGAGGTCACTCAATCAATTGTGTGGCTCATCATGGAGCTTCTGTGCATCTAAATTAATATAATTTGGCAGAATAAAGCATCTGCAATTAAAACTGTAGTCACTTCTCTCTAGTCACTTATTTCTTTTTGTTTTTGCTTTGAATATGTGGAGTAGCTTGTGTACATAAATATTAATTGCTAATTCAAACTGTAATGACTGCAGCAAAATGTAAAAAACTGTGCAGAGGCCTGAATATATTTGTAAGGCACTTTACATGGATATTTTACTCTGTAATAATATTTTTCAACAGAGAGATCTATTATAGAACATTTAGCAAAATAACCAAAGTGCAGAGACACATTGGAAGCTGAATTACTGTACATAGGGATAATTAATTGAAACCTACAATAAAAGTGACACATCTGTATGACATCTTGGATTGGAAAATTATTTTGTTTTTAAAAGTAGGCAGGAAAACATGTTTACTTGCTAATGGATGAATTAATTGTGATGTTGACTGATCAATATCATCTGTCAGTGGTATAATTAAGAATAAGGCCAAACATCCGTCAGTTCAATCAAGACATGAACTTTACCGGAATCAGCTTTTTCATAATTAATGAGTTCTTGGGTGTTTAATGATCAAACTGACTAGACTCATGACGCAGGGTTTTTATAGTAGATGCTCTTAAAAACCAAGTTACATTTCTGCAAAATTCATTACATTAGCAGAATTCTATTCAAAATCATTCATTCTTTCCCAGCGGGGTAATTTCAGCAGCAAAGGGTGCAACATACAGCACAAGATAGAAATAAAGACAAAACAGAACATAAAAAACACCTCTAAGAAAAAAATATTCATACTATCACAGCAAACAGACCATTGAAAGTAAAAGTGTGTAGAATTTAGGAAGGTATTAGCACATGCACATTTGTGTGTGGGTGGGGATCTGTGCAACACACATCGTGTTGATAAGACGTCCTCAATTAATTACATATTCAAAAGTTCCATTTTCGCGAAGGCAAAGGACACGGAACGAGCAGCAATAAAAAGGAAAGAGAAAAAAACTAAACAAAATAAATCAATTTGCGCTCTCAAGCCAACGGGTCGCCACATCGAGCAGCGCCCCCGCCCACATTTACCGATAATTATACAGACAGTATCATTACGCTGGCTGAATGCATTCCTACAGATCGCAGGTGTTGCGTGTGACCAAATTAGGTTACATTAGGTTACATGACCTCTGGCATTTATTTATGCACAGAATCCTCAAGATGTGTTAGCCTATGTGTAAAGTGTCAAAAGAATACATCTGCATCAAGTTTGCTGAAGAAGTTCCTGTAACAGATTTTTTCGTCCGAATTTTTTCAGATAGCACCTAAGAAGATGTTTTTCATTAGCAAAAGAACGAGGCATCTAATTCATCCACCTGCAAAATCCCCTGAAATACTTTACATTATAATGCATTTCATTAGATCAATGGACATTTTATTTCACAAACAAAAGTGTTATAGATCAGGACATACAGACCACAGAACATATGAAGTAACTTAGTCTTGTGCTTTAAACCACACACAAGAAAAAATACCCTATAGTATACTATATCAGTCTGTTCACATCTCAGAATCACATAGAGAACATGGCATTGCCATTTTAGATTTTCTAAAATTTCTAATTTAATCCACAGTGACAATCTTATGAGATTAAAGAGTAATTGATAAACGTTCTTTGCTACAATGTTACTGATTAATACTACATCAGTTACTTACAGTACATTATTGACATTGTTTTGCACTTACAAGGTGCAGCCAGAACTAGTTTTGTTGTATGACAACAGATTTCTCCATTGACCATTCACGGGTCTTTAACAATCTCATAAAATGCATTTTGAGCACTTCTATTGCACCCCAAGGGAGCTGATTTCATTTTAAGATTTACTTTCACTATTAGGGATATGTCGGATCAAATTTGGCAGGATATAAACTACAAGGGAATGCCCCCCTTCAATGCTTGTTCTTAATGGAAACCATTCTGAGAAAATCTGTGGGGCTAAAAACACAGCTGAACTCTTTTCCACAATAAGAAAGAACTCAGTGCTTCACAGGGTGCTAAATTCTGAAGATGAACGTTTTTATTTTTCTCGTAATATCTGTTACTACTGAACCTCTGGTACCTATGAACAATTGTAACTTGTTCAATGTCCGACACATGTTACAACTTAAAATGCATTTACCTTTATTTTAGGATCAAACCTCATTTCCAAACCATTTTCAAACCGTTTTAACCAACTCAGTGCCGTGAGGGAGCTGGGGCCTATTTCAGCAGGCAATGGGCACAAAGCAGGATGTCAGACCATGGCAGGGCAAACACAGACACAGACATTCGCACCTGGGACAATTTTTCCAGAAGCCAATTAACCTACCAGTATGTTTTTGGATGGTGAGAGAAAACTGGAGCACCCAGGGGAATATCCATGTGAACAGGGAGAAAACATTCAAACACCACACAGATAACAAGCCAGATCTGGAACTGAACCTCGGGCTCCTGAGTTTCAAAGCAGCAAAGCTGAAGCCACTGAGCTGCCCTGATTCAGGTTTCAGGAATACAAACTTTCTGATGTCCTGACAATGAAGAATCACATGAATAGAACAAACAGAGAACTGGGAAATACACCTAGTATCTGCCTGTTTGAACGGTTAGAAACACACAAGCGAAGTCAATGATTTACTTGGAGCTGAGGCATCGTCTCAGTGAGTAGGAGGCTCCCCCAGCACAGGTCCGTGAGCAGTCGCTCCAGGGTCCCCAGGCGTCCCACAGCGTGTCCCTGTCCTCCTCCGAACGAGCAGTCCGCGAGCTCTGCAACACAGGGGTCAACGGCCATCACACACCCACACCTGATACTGTACATTATCAACAGACACGTCTGCAGCCACATGCATTCCAGCATGTGCTCAGAGAGCAGTGGGAAAGTACACTAGAATAATAATAAGAATAATAACAATAATTAAATTATTATTATTATTACTAGAATAGAAAAACAAATGAAATGAACACAGCCACATACAGACAAGACCACCTATCCCTGAATACAGTGATGCTTGTTACTGTAATTCAGAACTCTTTGAGACAATGGCTAACTGAATCTAAGTTCAACAGGCTAAAGTTAATCAGCAGAAAAAGTGAATTGTACAGAAAATGGCCTCTTATGGCACTGATTTAAATACTTTAAGTAGGCCAAAACTGGAAATTATAAAGGGAAGTCATTGAAGGGAGAAGAATTTGAACTATATCTTTACACAAAGAAATGTGGGTATCTGGGAAACAAGTTCCAGACAGGCTGCTGTGGTACAAACTCTGAGCTCCTTTAGGATGAGATTTTAGTTTCAGTCAACCACTCAACTACCAAACAAGCAATATGGGCAAAATGGCCATCTCATGTTTACAACATTTCTTTTCTTTTTTCCAATCTAATGTTATCAAGTGCATACACAAGACAAAAAGACGATGGACCCCAATGTGCTGCTGTCCATAATAATATGAAGAAGATGTACTGTACTCATAACATACAGTATGATTATTGGTACAGTAAATACAGTCTGCTCACTGAACCACCTGTAAATTACCATTCTAAACGCCTCCAGATAACATACACCACAATGTACAGTACATATACATTACAGTACTTCATCTATCTTATGAAAACTGTCCCAAATTATCTTGCACCAAAATGATTCCAACAAATTTTTCACATTTAAGTGAGTTTTCATCCGTGTGAAAGAAGTGGCTGAACATTCATAACATTTCATAGATAAACAAATTAAAGGTTCTTAGATACTGTAACTACTGTACATTAACGACAGTCATAAAATATTCAAAATTACAGCACAAGCAATACATTCTAAATTCACTAATTCTAAAAAAGTAAGATTGTCTCAGCACTTTGTACTGCTTGAGACAAACAGGAGACAGAAGGACTTAATTTACATCAATGGTACCATGAGAGCTTGTTTTACTATTGAAGCTTTTCAGTTCCCCTGGAATATGTGCTAGAGAAACTGAAGGAAAGTATGTCACTGAAAAGATACAGTTTCAGAACATTTTAAACAGCAAGGAGAGATGTGATTTTATTATTAATACAATTTGTCTTCCTTTCTCCCCGTGTATCAAACATTAACTGCCACTATTTAATTTTAAAATGCTGGACACTGTAGCTTTAAAAGAATTAAACCAGACTTCTAATTTTTTTCTTCCTTTGATTTTTTTTTCTCTATAGAAAATTTGACTTATCCATGGTGTCACTCATAGCATTATTACATATTTACATGGGAAACCTTTGGGAAGGTTCTAAAATAGGAAAAAATAATTCTGATCTTCATTTTACAATGTCTAGGTTTTATACTGCAATTAAAATGTCCATTCTGCTGTATACTGTACCATTACAGAAAGGTATGTCAAAGAAGAGCGATACTGTGAAATTATGGCTCATGTATCAGTTAAGGTTTTATTATTATTACCTGTGTTGAGTGACCATTTACTGAATATCCTTTTAGCAGTCTCTTAACACAAGCTTGATTGGATACCAATTTCCTTTTAAAGCAGGTTCCATAGTAATGATAATAAAAACTAAACTTTATTTTATATAGCACCTTTAATGGCTGGCTTCTGAAAGCGCTTCACAGAATGACAATAACAATAAATAAAAAGAATACACAAGATAAAACACAATTACAATATACAGAGGAGACCGTGGATGGTAGTACTAAGAAAAGCAGAGGGGTGAAGAATGTAACCAGTTAAGTAAAGGCTCTTCTAAAGAAGGTTTTGAGTCCGGATTTGAAGGAGTTTAGAGAAGGTGACTCGGATATCCTTGGGGAGTTCCAGAGCTTGGGGGCTTAACAGGAGAAGGCCCTGTCACCCATACAATGTAGATGGACTTGGGGGACAGTTAGGAGATCAGAATTAGAAGAGCAAAGGTTGCGAGGTGGGGAGTAGGGTGAAATAGTTCAGACAGGTACTGAGGTGCCAAGCCATGCAGAGCCTTATACTGTTGGTGAGCATGAGGATTTTAATGTGCACATGGAATTTGACAGGAAGCCAGTGCAAGGACTCCAGGAAAGGAGTAATGTGATCACTTGCACTAGACCTGGTCAGGATTCTGGCTGCTGAATTTTGGACATACTGCAGTTTGTTCAAAGTGGATTTAGATACCCCAGTGAGCAGAGCATTACAGTAGTCAATTCGAGAGAACACAAATGTGTTGATCAGCTTTCCAGCCACAGTTAGTGATAGCATAAGGTGTAGTCTAGCGATATTTCTGAGGTGAAAAAAATGTTTTGACAATATGCTGCACATGTTGGTCGAATGTTAAGCCAGAATCGAATATCACCCCAAGGTTTTTTAATTTAGACTGAAGCTCAAGAGCAGAACCATCTAAAGATAGGTTTACAGGATTGGCTTTACGAAGTTGATGGGGGGTGCCAATAAGCATGACTTCAGTCTTGTCACAGTTAAGATAAAGGAAATAGTATTTGTGATAAGAATTAATTTGGGATAGTACAAGAAAGACACAAATACTAAAGTATTTTTCTACTCATCAAAACATATTCAGGGAATTGTAATATCTGTCCAGTAGGCAAACTCTCTCTTAACCGTACATATCTATGATTGGATAACCAACATGGGCTTAGCTTCTAATTAGATCCAAAAATAAGAGACTTTAGCTGATATTCCAAATAATGTGACAAGGCCCGTTGAACATTCTTAATGATGTTGCATTTCCAGGACTTTTTTAGGTTAAAGATATCTTAGATAAACCCCATGTATATTATGCAGATAGGATGTACTCTTCTTCAATCCCTGTCTCCACAGTGATATGTCTGTGATAAATGAGCTATCACTGAATATACTAGCCAAGTAGTGGCACTTCTGTACAAATGCACATATTGTAGTCCTGCTGAAAGGATCGACCATTCTATAAAAATAAGAAAAAAGTCTGCAAGACATTTTCAACTCTTTGTTAGTTTTATTTTTAGAAAAGCCTTATGCACTGAATTCAAATTTATATAGCAATAATAAGTGTAGCTTTTGTGTCCTACTTATAAGTTAAGCTTATTCTGACATCACTGAAAGCATCATTTGCAGTTACTGACTTTACCGTGACGATGAAGATTTGACATGCAAAATGTTATCACTTAGACGGGGCTTGTGAACTCATGGTATTTCATGTTCAGCACGTTTTTTCAGTATGTCCTGGTTTTCTTAATGAGAGCTATGGGACTCATCCATGCCATAAATATGCATTGCTTGTTTATCATAAAAGATCTTCAAAACTACCATGATACCAAATGTGAAAGATGTTGTTTGCACAACCTAGTGTCTGTACTCTTAAAATCGTTGACAGAGCCATTGGTGTGCTTTCTTTTCAATAAGTGGCTCAATTTCTAGGCATCTTTCCTTACTGGCTTTTGCCAATACAAATTAAGCTGTTTTCATTCCACAAGCGACTGCCAAAAAGCAGCCATTTTTCTGAGACATTCACGTTCTTTTTTTAAGATTTAAAAGATTCAGGTTCAGCTTCAGACATCCCATATGTGCAAAAAAGCTTCAAGATGGGTGAAGTGATGAGACCTCAAAAACCACAGAAGACTGAGCTCACTCGCTACCTGATCTCTCTCAGAGGTTTGTAGGAGGCAACATTTTGGCCTGATATTTCAGCAAACCGATCCAGGAGCTTTTTCTCTGCTTCACACATAACTCCTGCTTGTTCTTCAGCCAACACCAGCAAATCAAATAACCTTAGACTAGAGCACTTGATTTCTCGTTTATATTGTGGAATTGGTGTCACTCAAACAACAGGTTTGAGAAGGCACACCAAAAGGACCTCTTAAAAAAGGTTTGAGAAACTGAACATTTTAAATCTGAAAACGTAGCCATTTCCCTCCCATTCAGTTATAAACAGTAGCTGATTAAAGAACAAGCTAGGTTCCTTAGTCTCCTACCATTGCACACGTTTATCAAGCCATAGCATATATTTCTTAGTAAAGCATAAATTGGTTCCTGTTTCCAGCATTGAGGATCCTGAAACAGTAAAAACTGTACTGTGTGAAACATTTATTACCAAGAGACCTTTACAATCAGGAATGCACACAAAACCAGAATCCTTCTGGTGAGCTCTAACAAAAAAAATCTTTGGGAATTTAAGGTTGGCTTGAATCAGGTGTAACATTTTAAACTTGAAAAAGAGTTAAAGTCTATTACCTGATTTATCTTAAAACTGTTCATGTATTTTCAGAAATAAACACATTCTTAGCACACCTGAAAACAGTAGTTTTATACAAACAAAAACGGGACAACGTCTAAATCCCCATAATCTCAGCTGGGAAATCTTTGACTGTGCTCTTTTTTTACTAAGGCTCTCTGTGCTCATTATGCACTTTCTAATGCCTAGGAAATTCAAGAAAGATTTAAAACAATTGTTTCTCCTTTTCACATCAATAAAGACTAGGAAGCTGCCTGTGGCTGAAAAAAAACGACGGGGGTGATGACCTCATACACAGCATCTTCTATTCACTAAACATACACAGAGACAACCAGCCGCCCAAGTTTAGATCAGGGCAGGCGATTAGGCAGCACAAAGCTGCAGAACATAGAAACCCATCTCTGCCAATGGATATTAGGGGCTTCCGTGGTGGGAGAAAAGGGAATGCCAAGCCAGGAAAAAAATCCCCCATAAATTACAAAGAATAAAAAAACAAAAAGGGGAAAAAATCACTCCCCCCAAAGCTAATTGCTCTCAGGCTGCAGTCCTGGGGCACAGAGGCAGAATGCCAGACAGAGGGGGGCTGCCTATTGTGTGAAAGTGCTTAATACATATAAATTACTGAAGTAAAACTATTGTGCTAGGCTCTACCCACATAATAGCAAGTCCTACATAAGCTGGCTTCCTCTGAAGGAGGGCACTCGGGCTTCAAAAGACCAAACAAGTGCATTAAGGCACCTGTCTTTTTAGTATTCATTGAAGGCACTTGGGAACATGAAACGCATCTGAGCTCTGTGGGATCTTTTACAATAACATAATCTCACAAAAGCAGAGATGGAATTCTAATGTTTCTATGTACAGAAAGAAAACTCCTGCTAATACCAAAGGAAAGTATTTATATGAGGGGAAAATTAAAACGAACACCTGCATCGAGAACTTCTGCCTGCGACTGAAGCTTATAATACTTTTCCATGACACAAGCTTTCCTTGATCTGTATGTATAGACCTGAAAATGATTAAATGCGTGTTCGGAAAATAAAACACAAAACGCCTTTGTATAAATTAATAGGGAACAGAAAATGGTCAGTCACACTCAAAAATCAAGCCCATCAAGGGTTAGAATTGTCATAAATGCACAGAAAGTCTAAAAAATGCTCAGAAAATAGGTGTCCTTCCCCATTCCATCCCACCTGACAAATGGGGACATGTACTGGTCCACCAGAAGCAAGAAAAGTACAGTATCTCACTAAGCTCATGTTGAGCTAGACCACAAGACACAGTGCAAGAGACAGCTTGGGATCTAGTCCAGAAGGATGATGTTTGGATACATCATGGTTTACATCAGCATTTCAAACAGACTCAACTGGACTGAGAATGAATTAATTTGCAGACTGATCTATCCTTGAGATTCTCAAGAAATCAAGACATTTGTCATCAAGAAAGTCTTCAGCTAGCCTAGATAAATGAGGTTAACATCTTCCCCCATCTTAATTCAAATTCAGGCCAGCAGCATTGACCCATAATTGGAGAGAACAATGTCAGCTCTCAATATCAGTACAATCGCATTTCCACTGTCCATTACACTGCCAAAGACAGACAAGAGAGCAGTCATCAACAATGGACAACCCCTCTATGGTTTTCTTTCACAAACCAGAACTTGAAAAGGGCAAGTCAGCTTTGAGCGAATGGTAAATGGACAGAGTAATACTTCTCTTATGCTATGTTTCACAGCAGGTGCACCATCACAGACACCTGCTTTGATTCCATGCCAGTAAAGTGATCACATGGTGTGAGGAACTTCACAGTGTCATCTAGCCATGCTGGCCCAAAGGATTCCCATTGGCTTTTACAAACTGGCTAAGAAGTGTGCTCTAGAAATCCACATTCTCTGTAAAGAAATATAGTACATCCTATTTCTAAACCTAAAGTCAGTGCTCTAAAAGTCCTCTAGTGGCCCTGTGTCCAACTCTGATTTTTGAACTTGACATCCATTGCCTTTGAGGAAAATAAGGATTGGAATTTAATCCTTGTGCAAAGTGAGATGTTCAAGACTAACAAGATTCAATTATTTTAACACACTATATGTACAGTATGTATGACATTGCTCTTTTTTAATTCAGGGTATATATTACTAAATAAAGCAGAACACAAAATTCTATATAGGTTCTTATCAGTGTATTTATACCATTATAAGAAATGCAAAAGACCCTTGGACTAATGGCCAAGTGACGTGATACAGTAGGTAATGTGTTCTACAGTATATACTGTATTATATTATGTAAACACATTCTTTGCAATGTATTAACATAATCATTTAGTACTTAAAAAACAATGTGACAGGGATGCACTCATTTTTATTTTTAGCAGAACATTCTCTCCAACTACATAATTAAAAATGCAGCTCATAAATAATGAATTTATTGACTCATCGATTAATTTTATTGCTGGTCTTTGTAACCTTACTACCTCATTTATCATAAACAGGGAGCCGTGCATTGGTCTTATACTTGGAGCTCATAAAACCCATTCTTGAAGAGGACAAACTCCAGTTCCCATCAATCACTGGCTCCAGGGCATCAATATGGGCATATAGAACTCTGCTTCCCTGCATTACTCATGCCTACACCATTTCCCCAATGCCATTGCCTATACTGTAACCTCTTGTCCACCTGGATACCTGTCCATCCCTCAAAACCAAGAAGGTTAAAGGCAAAATACCAAATAAATATTTTTGCCACAATTATGTGGGTTTGTCTGTACATTCTAATTATAGGATACCACCGCCATCTAATGAATTCTGAAAGAGTGGTATAATACATAGCATTGGAACCTTAATTCATTACCTTGAAGAGGTTTCCTGAGTGTTTAGTTGTCTATGCTGTGTGAATTTGTTGTTCTATTGTGTGAGCCAAAACCAGGACTTTTGAACTGAACAACCTGTGTGTCTATTAAGGTCTATTTTCTGTTGTCTAAAACCATGGCAAAAAACACCAGTGTAAAATTGAAATTGTTAAAAATGGGTGTGGATATAAATTTTACTGAATTAATGAAATAATTTACTGAACTATAACTGGTTCTCTGTTTTATTCTCAATTCCCTCCTGTTGTGCCTTTTAATATTTATGTATACTGTATTTATGTATCCATTCTAAATATATTGTATATATATATTTCATATCCTGAGTTCAAAAGGGTAAATCTGGCTAAAGTAATTTTTACATATACTAAGCAGTTTCAATTCTGAAATTGAGTAACAACACCATACATTTAAGGGATGAGAAAGCTAAAATAAAATGAGTTCCCATAATTGAGTATCTCTCAGATACGTTTATACTAAAGGGCTTTGGCCAACTCGCAGAACAGAAATGCCTAATTTATCTTTAAGTGACCATGGAAAAATTGGGTTCTGGAAGAAAATGTGAAACTAAACTGAAACAGTATGAATGCTTTGTTTGGGTTAAATGACTGCAATGTTTACCAGAATATGTCTTTCAATACTTTTGTCTCCAGAAAACTTTAGAATAATGTATACTGTATATATTTTTAATGTTTTCTGTCCTTTCTTTGTGTTTTTAAAAATAAAATCTTATCATATCAGCTTGGAATTCCTTTAGAGTGCTGATCAGATGCAACAGTGCCAGGCTAAAACTGTTGTTAGTTATTTTAATTTTCTTCACCTGAAACACTGTAATATAATTAACAGAGTACACAAAGGTAAATAAGTGCCACTGTACCTGAATGGAGAAATAAAAATGTGCAATCTGATAAAAGTCTTGGTTATTTTTTATCAAAATTTGCTTTTTTTTTTTCAGTTCAATTTCTTAATTTTCTTTTATAAATTACTTACATTTGCTTTGCACATCTCTAAATAATGTTCAAAAGATCAGATAAGTATACATCAATTAATGCAATCTTATTTATTAATTTACACGAGCACTTTTGAGTCCCTGATTTGTGCGAATCACTGTAACTGAAAGGTATTAGAGATCTGTGTTTAAATTCTGTTCCAGCTGAATGTTTTCCCTCACATCACATAATTCAGGGCATAACGCCTATTTAATTAAGTCACTATGTGGTTCCAGCCACTCCTTTTGCAAGCAATCTGAGATTTACTCCATAAAACAGTTTTGAAGACACATTTAGTGGTGAAAATCACTCAGTTCAGATATGAGGATAAAGCCTAGGAGTTAAAGCGTAAAATCCTCTTTTAATCTGTAATGAAGATACTGCAGGTCACTGTCCACTCATTCCCCATTTACTGTATGTGGTGAGAGAATTTTTTTAATTAATTAATAAAATAACAAAACTTGATAAGGTTTCTCAAGAATAAAGGTAAATGAAATTAAATACAGTATAGGACCTTCAGTGAGCAAACATAACACAGTGAACCACCTGAGCTGACCACACTGTAATCAGAATGCCACCCATCTTTTTTCTTTCCAAACCTGTATCTGTCCAGCAGTTCCCACCCAGGGCCACAGTGTACAGTACTAGCCAGCCACACTGTAAAACTTTACAGTGCTTATGAGTTTCATGCAGATATCTGCAGAGGCAAAAAAAGTATTTAAGCTGAATGACAATTTCTACCCAGCATTAGAGTTGCACTTTATGCAACTTATTCTATTAGGGTTTGCAAGTTAAGTTAAGTTCATTTTTAATCCGAAGAAATGTGGTGCTTAACTGTTCGATTTATGGGGAAGGTAATGTTAACAAAAAGCACGGTAATGAGTGACTTAATTATTGCATCCTAGCCTTTGAGTTTATTTCTAAGTTACTGAACTAGACTTTTTTTTCCAGAAAACTATAATGTTGTAGCACATTCATAATAATGTAGAACATTGATGTGATAATAATTTAGGCTGTCACAGCAAGTTAAAATGCAACCACTTAATAAACTGTTCATAACACAACTGATGATGGATAAGAACACGGTCACACCTTTGAATCTATGATAACAGTTAATCTGTGATAAACATTGATCAATTAATTAATTCTTAATTACTGTAATACAATACAGATTTAAGAATACATCACCATCACCATCATTATCATTATCATTATCAATATCATTATCATTATAGGTAATACAATAAATGAAATAGGGATTACCAGCACTGTAACTCCAATGAGCAGCAGTACAGCTGTAGTAGGGTGCCTGTGGGGTGGACAGTCCATGCTGTTAGAGGAGATCTTGCCAGAGCAGAGTGACCTGGACACCTTTGCCAAAATTCAGATGAAGGATTCTTGCTTAGTCCTGCCACATACAGCACTGTGCTCCAGCCTCAGCTGCCTCTCTCTTTCATTCAGTTCTGCTGTGGTTTCCTAAAGAGAGGGGCTTGGAAAAGAATTCCAGGGTGTACTTTTCCAGCCAATCAGAAAGCTCCTAATCAAGCATGCTAAACTAAACAAGAAGCAGACCGACTGCTGGCTTTTACAACTGGTGTTGCTTCTTGATCAAACTTGCTACCTCTGTTGAGCAGTTATCATAATGGCAGGCCCACATTACATTCTCTACTGCAGCCTTTTTTAATCTGTGCAGATCATGAATTAGACCTGTAATAAATAAGTACAGCGTCCATGTCTTCTTTTGCAAGCTTTATGACCCTTCTACATGTTGGGGTCAGATTTGAAAATCTTGGGATCCAAATGGTTACAAGATTTGCCCTAGGATAATTATAAAAATAATAGAAAAACTCACAATAACTATTTTTTTTCTCCAAAAAATAAAGCCATTAATTTTTACTTTAGATACAGTGCCTTGCGAAAGTATTCGGCCCCCTTGAACTTTTCAACCTTTTGCCACATTTCAGGCTTCAAACATAAAGATATAAATTTTTAATTTTATGTGAAGAATCACCAACAAGTGGGACACAATTGTGAAGTGGAACGAAATCTATTGGATTTTTGAAACTTTTTTAACTAATAAAAAAATGAAAAGTGGGGCGTGCAAAATTATTCGGCCCCTTTACTTTCAGTGCAGCAAACTCACTCCAGAAGTTCAGCGAGGATCTCTGAATGATCCAATGTTGTCCTAAATGACTGATGGTGATAAATAGAATCCACCTGTGTGTAATCAAGTCTCTGTATAAATGCACCTGCTCTGTGATAGTCTCAAGGTTCTGTTGAAAGCGCAGAGAGCATCATGAAGACCAAGGAACACACCAGGCAGGTCCGTAATACTGTTGTGGAGAAGTTTAAAGCCGGATTTGGATACAAAAAGATTTCCCAAGCTTCAAACATCCCAAGGAGCACTGTGCAAGCGATCATCTTGAAATGGAAGGAGTATCAGACCACTGCAAATCTACCAAGACCTGGCCGTCCCTCTAAACTTTCAGCTCAGACAAGGAGAAGACTGATCAGAGATGAAGCCAAGAGGCCCATGATCACTCTGGATGAACTGCAGAGAACTACAGCTGAGGTGGGAGAGTCTGTCCATAGGACAACAATCAGTCTTACACTGCACAAATCTGGCCTTTATGGAAGAGTGGCAAGAAGAAAGCCATTTCTCAAAGATATCCATAAAAAGTCTTGTCTAAAGTTTGCCACAAGCCACCTGGGAGACACCCCAAACATGTGGAAGAAGGTGCTCTGGTCAGATGAAACCAAAATCGAACTTTTTGGCCACAATGCAAAACGATATGTTTGGCGTAAAAGCAACACAGCTCATCACCCTCAACACACCATCCCCACTGTCAAACATGGTGGTGGCAGCATCATGGTTTGGGCCTGCTTTTCTTCAGCAGGGACAGGGAAGATGGTTAAAATTGAGGGGAAGATGGATGCAGCCAAATACAGGACCATTCTGGATGAAAACCTGTTGGAGTCTGCAAAAGACCTGAAACTGGGACGGAGATTTATCTTCCAACAAGACAATGATCCCAAACATACAGCAAAATCTACAAAGGAATGGTTCACAAATAAACGTATCCAGGTGTTTGAATGGCCAAGTCAAAGTCCAGACCTGAATCCAATCGAGAATCTGTGGAAAGAGCTGAAAACTGCTGTTCACAAACGCTCTCCATCCAACCTCACTGAGCTCGAGCTGTTTTGCAAGGAAGAATGGGCAAGAATTTCAGTCTCTCGATGTGCAAAACTAAAACTGATAGAGACATACCCCAAGCGACTTGCAGCTGTAATCGCAGCAAAAGGTGGCTCTACAAAGTATTAACGCAAGGGGGCCGAATAATTTTGCACGCCCCACTTTTCATTTTTTTATTAGTTAAAAAAGTTTCAAAAATCCAATAGATTTCGTTCCACTTCACAATTGTGTCCCACTTGTTGGTGATTCTTCACATAAAATAAAAAATTTATATCTTTATGTTTGAAGCCTGAAATGTGGCAAAAGGTTGAAAAGTTCAAGGGGGCCGAATACTTTTGCAAGGCACTGTACGTCTATTTAAAAACAGTCAAATCTAAATATCAAATTCAAATTCAGATATGGTGCAAGTATTTGTTAAATTGTGAAATAAAACAAATTGGAAATCATATACAATATAACCTTAACAGTTGAACACTTTGTGTGGTATTTCTTTAACTAACGTACTGTACATTTTCCTGTTCTTTTTGAAAATGTATAGTCAGGTACATGCCCAAATTTAGTGTCTTTTATGCATTTTTCTTTCTTTAGATACACATTGGCATGACATTGATATAATCTAATTTACTAAAAGCATTTGAAATGAGATTTACAAATGATTCCCTCATTTCTGTAAATAATTTCACTGCATTCCATTTCACCTTTTGGAGATGCCCTGTTTCTGATGAAGCATGGATATGTTTTCTAGGAAGTACAGAAGAAATCTTGAAAGCAATGAATCATTTGATATAGATGCAAATATACAGATACAGACTTCACCAGCAAGTGGCGCCTGGAGCGTTGTGAGTGGGAATTCAGTCTCTAATGTGTTTTTATGACGACAATTCAGCAGCGAGAAGAATCTGGTTGTGGCAGAACTCCAACGTTTTCGGAGATATGATTTCAACAACTGAAAAAGTCAAGTCTCTTAAAATGAACACAAGTACAAAAAGGTCGTTTTATTGCCACAAACAATACTAGAAGTGCAATTAAAAAAGCTATTTTCAAGAGGCATAAGCCAATACAAATAGCATTTAATATTTCAGGAAGATAACTGGCCAGTCCTTTATTTTTTAATGCATAGCAACCAATGTACAGTTTTAAACAAAGCTTTATAAAAGTCCAGGAAGAGGTCCAACCCTAATCTTGCCCACTTCCCCCTGTTGAACATGATTATAAAGTGTTTTGGATTCTATCATTCAGCACTTGCTCTAGCCAGAGACAGACTTTACCATGCACCTCTCTGTTACTCCTTTCTTCTACCACATGCTTGAAGGAAAAGAAATCCCTGCACTCTGACTGATTCATCAAGCCATGAAACCCAGCCCAACTTGAAGGATACATTTCTCCTGGAATTCAATAGAACTTTAACTTCAATCTGCTATCGGACCTACCCAGTTTCTCACAAAGTCTCCCAGCGATCGGTTTTCATCTTGCCAACTTTGTTTATCCTACATCAGCCACAGCAGATTACTTGCAATTCTTCCGGCAGCTATATCTGCCTTCAGTCCTGCATCTCTACTCCAACAACATTGTTTTTCCAAGACAGCAAAACCAATCCATCTTCCACAAGCCTTGGAAACAAATTCACCATATTCTCCTCCTTCTTCCTTTGTTCATCTACTGTATATAGCCAGCAGTCATATCACTCTGCAACTCACAACTGGCAGCCCACTGAAGCTCAGCAGGTGTGAGCCTGATCAGTACCTGGATGGGAAAAACTAAGGTTGCACCTGGAAGAGGTGTTAGTGGGGCCAGTAGGAGGCAGTCACCCTGCAGTCTGTGTGGGTCCTAATGCCCCAGTATAGTGATGGGGACACTATACTGTAAAAAGGTGCTGTCCTTCGGATGAGACGTAAAACCGAGGTCCTGACTTTCTGTGGTCATGAAAAATCCCAGGGCATTTCTCAAAAAGAGTAGGGATGTAACCCCGGCATCCTGGTCAAATTTCCCATTGGCCCTTACCAATCATGGTCTCTCTGAATTGGCCTCCTCACTAATAGCTGATGTGTGCTGGGTGTCCTGGTGCACTATGTTTGCTGTTGGATCATCCAGATGAATGCTGTACATTGGTGGTGGTGGAGGGGAGTCCCCATTACCTGTAAAGTGTTTTGAGTGGAGTGTCCAGAAAAGCGCTATATAAGTGTAAGCAATTATTATTATTAATTATATGTCATCATGCCTCCAGTGCAACTACAACCCTGGGGCTAACCTACTCCACTCTCCCTTGCCCTTCTCCCGTTGCTATTTGGGTTGATTTTTCCCTTCCTCTACATTCGTTCTGACTACCTTCTTCCTACAAATCCTGTCCCAGTTTCCCATGCCTCATCTACTGCCCTTCCCCTATCCACCTCACTTTACTAACAGCCAAAAAACAAGGATTTCTACAGCTAATAAGGACAGGAGTATTGTATTTCAATTTGAGGAAAATAATTCTGCAGTCTTGGAATGGGTTGCAAAGTGGTTTTATCCTTACAGATTTTGTGGTCATCCTCACCAGATTAGTTTATAGTGTGCTGTGTGTGACAATAAAGTTAATTCATATTAATTTTGTCATCCTCATTGTGATAAGCAACATGGTCATTAAGATTTTGTTAACTGTAATACCACTTTTGTTGTATACGAGTTAGCCGTGTATGGAAGTATTATGAGGGGAAAAACCATTAAACTGAAGAATGAAGGAAACATAAAAGCTCTGTTAAGTGTAAGAATAACATTATTCACAGGTTTGTCCCCATGTTGTGTGGCTGAACACAAGGCAAATCCTTTTGGAAAAGGTTGTGATCATACAGGTTTACTTTTACAGCATATATCCTTTGGGATTTATACTGCAAGTACTATGTATCTCCTCAGTATAAATAAGGAATTCGATCCCAATTGTGTTTTATAGTATCACTTTCTCTCTGTGCTCTCCTTGATTTGTATAATCCTATAGCAATCAGCCTACAGTATTTAATTCCAGCTACTAGGATATTAAATTGGTCTGAGATAAAGTTTCTTACAGCATTTTGTGGCTGTCCAAGCCACTTCAACAAAAAAAAATAATAGAAAAAGAAAGAGGAATTAAGCAAAAAAAATTTTAAAAATGAAAATTTAAAACACCTTGTTAGTAATGCAGAAAATATTTATATTACTCTTCCTAAGAGTAGGGAATTAACAGGAAACGTTAGAAACTAGAAAATATTCATATTAATATTGCTGAAAAAAGGGAATTAACAGGAAATATGGGGAAACTCATAAGAAAACAATCTGGAATTGATATATGCAGGAAATATTTTAAATAAACTTAAGCAAAAAAAGCAATAAACAAATCCCAGTATGTAACGCAGAAAGCTGTTTTGTTTTTTTAACAAACTCTGAAAAATGATTTAGTTGTTTCCATAAACCTGACACGCATTTCAAAATAATTATCCTGATATACTAAGGTCAACCACAGTCAATCTCAGAACCCCAGCTGCCAGAAATGTCATTTTCCTATCCAGAGTAGAGGGAGTTAGAAATCAACTGCAAAATTACAGTCTTACAGTTAGGGTGATCCCTCTCCAAGCTGACTGAACCACAGACCTTTCCCTGTTTATACTACAGTATGTGCATACAGTGTGTGGTGAACAACATCTGGAACTACATGATGCAAGCCTGTCATGTTTATAAAATACTGTATTCTTATATCATATCAATATATGTTCTTTTATTTCAATATCGTATTTTATTTGTGATCAGTATGTCTTATGAGGGGGTGGCACTGTGGCGTGGTACCTAGCATTGAGGTGGGACCCTGGGTTCAATATTGGGGGTGCTATCAGCATGGAGTTTGCATGTTCTTCACACCTGTGCCTGTGTGGTATCCTCCTGGGTTCAGTAAGTTTTTACTCCTACAGGGCAAGCAAGTAGATGGCTTCACCTTAGTATCAGGTGATAAAATCCCCAGTATCTTACTGAAGTCCTTTCACATCCTTTATGTCTGTACCCATCACAAGATTACTTGTGTTAATTTGCCTTGACATATACGGAAGACATTTAAAAGTCTTTGTAAACTCATTGCAGGAAATGGAAGTCTCTGATCTTCGTTTAATAATTTGGTTAACCAAAGAAATCTATACACAAGCCGAATACGTCACTGTAGAGCTGGTTTTCCAGGCAGAAACCATATCCTACTTTGTAAATGCAACTGAGACGTAGGGAACCACAGGCTTTTATCAGCGTTATAGAAAAAACGGAAGCTGAGAACTAATTATTCATTTGGGCATTTGTCAGTCTTATATGAACACTGTCAAAAACATTCATGCATCTGAAATTCCTATTTTTCTCTTTAGCCATGATGAAGTATGCTCGGTGGGGATGTTTATGAGCTTGTAAATCTATCATCTCCAGATTTTTAAAATACCCATATCTGAAACCAGATCCTCTTGGTTATTGGCAGTAATGGTTCTTAGAAAAAAAAAAAACAGAGGCAAGTTAGCTGGAGGAAAATCACATTTTACGACAAATTTTAAATCACAAACTCTCGTATTCATTTTATACTGTATCTTTATATCTTGATATATACAGAATGTAGATACAAAGCTTTAATGTATCATATCATCTTTGCAAACAGATTTTGATCATTGCACTAAAAATCAAGTGGTCACAAGATATCATTTTTATTTTCTTACTTCTTCCATTTTAGTTTACTGATTGTCAGCAGAGGAAACTTTTAAATAATGACTTTGTATAAATCATGTAATACTTGCATTTTTTCTGTCTGCTTTTTGCCAATTTCCAGAATCTAAACTTTCCTCAGGGGACACAACCTTGAATTCTGGGCCATAATCCAGTGTCAGACCATAAAAAAGGTAGTTATACTGTATTTTTCCTCCTACAATCTCAAAAACAAGTAAATATCACCTTGTTTTTATAATTAGTCTGTTAACAGGGAACAGAATAATTGTATCAGCCAGATTACCTGTTCAGATTGCAGGCTGTAGTCTTTGTTTGCAATGTACATTATTTCTTTACTTAATTTTATTCTCAAGTTAATAACCTTTACTACCCGAAAACCAAATATTCATCTGTTTTACACTATTATTCACATGTAACTTTTCTGGTTCCATCTCATAGATGCCAGTATCTGTCAGTCACTGGGTTTTGATACTTGATAAGAGTAGTGACTACAGCTCAATTTTTGGACACCATTGGACTATGTAGTGATGTAAAAGAGGCTTTGTTTCAGCCTTTCTCAAGAGAACAATTAGTTTAGTTTTCCATTTTGGTCCTATTTTGCGTTAGTCTGCACAATATGATTTGTTGACAATTTTGTAATCCTGCTTGGAGGGGCCTTTGGGGGCAATAAAACTAAGGGTTGGGAAATGAAGGCTACTTGTCTGAGCTCTTTGCCAGACTTGATGTGTTCTACTCTCCTTCGACAGGCAGCTGTCAGCAGCCTCTGGATCATCACTCCTCACAAACCTTAAGTGCTCAAAATTATTTAAAAAATCATATCGATATACCTTAATGTAACAGGGTAAGATGAATAACTTATGGTGATGTCATTCCCCTGGATTCTCAAGTGCCTTACAACGTCCCCTAGAAAGGGACCATTCTTTTGCCATAGTGGGTTTGGTGCCTGTCTGTACTAATCAGATTTAGCACTCATGAATTCCTGACATGGCAGGTTGAATCTAATGTCTGAACGTGCATGTTACTGAGCCCCAGTAATTATTTCTGTGCCCTCGTTTCAACCCGTCTTCAGCCTGAGTGAGAGTGGTGTGTGAAGTTAATGAGAAATTAATGACAAGTGAGCAGTAATCATTAGAGATTCAAATGGTTGTTATGGCTTAATGGTCACAGTTTAGTAATCTAGTACTTATTGCAAACATATGGCCTATCCCCTGGTTGACAACAGGATCATGCACCTGTTGTATTTTTCCAGCTAGGACCCTGGTGGCAGCCCTCTCTCTCTCTGTGGCTCCAATGATGCTCCTCCTTCTGGGCACATGACAGGTCTGCAGCAACTCCCCTCTTCTAGGTGTAACATCAACTCGTTTTCTTTCTCCCTTTCGTCCTTCTCTGTCTTCCCCTACTTTCTTTACTGTCAGGGGTCACTCAAGCAGCCTCTCCCCCTCCTGCTGTCATGAACAGTTCTTTCCGGGCCCTTTGCAGACGACACGATCCGGTTGGTGAGGACACAGTAGGGAGAAAATAATGCAGGAGAAGGGTATGGAGATAGGGGGCCACGTCCAAGGTGAGCAGGTGTCCGGGGGAAGTGAGTCCGGGGCGAACAATCAAAGATGAAATACAAAACAGGGAAGCCAAAACAGAAGAGTAGTCCAATGCCAGACGATCCATCCGAAGGAATTAAAAACCAGGAGCCGGGTCGGGGAATCAGGAACGAAGGTTAAAACCATAACGGAGCCAGACGCAGTAGGACCCTGGGTTCTCACGAAACGGGGTTCAATGAGGAACCTCGGGCGACGTCTGCGTCAGGCTTTTAAGGGGGAACGGAAATCAGAAACAGGTGCAGGTAATGAGGCAGAACAAGGAAGGGCTGGAGTGCCCTTAAGAGGAGGAGTAGCGATCGTGACACCTGCTCTGTTGGGGGATGGTCAAGCATCCTCTCTCTGTCCTTCTATCTTATGTGGACCTCTCACGACTCTGTCTTTTCCTCTGGCCAGACGACCTCTTCCTCCTCATTTGGCAGCCCCACTCAAGGCTGAGCCTTCTTCTTTCTTATAGTCCTCTTTAGGCACACGATCATCTGTTTCAGGCCGGGGCAGTAGTAGACTCTTCTGTGATGCCATTGGAGACTCCCCTTCACCTTTCTCTGCACTTTGATCTCAGCACCAGGATCTTCTGGGACACAGTCTGGTACAGCCTGGTACAGTATTTCTCCTTCACCTCCAGGATTTCTTGGGACCACAGGCTGCCATTCAGAACTCATGGGACACAGGATGCGGATCTTTCCTCACTTCCAGGGATTCTTGTGTAACAAACAGCTTCTTCTTCCCCAGACCTTGTCTGACCATAGTCTTTATGTCCTCATGCATATTAAGCTGGGCCATTAGACGTTCCTCTATCAAAATCTTTAGCTAAGCCAATGTTTCATACTCTCTACACATCCTTCAACATGGCTTTAGTTTGTACTGGAATGCTTCAGTAGTATAGTAGTAGTATGCACTCCCAGACTTTGCTGACTTTCAGCTCCTCCATCAACTCCATACAAGTTGTAGAGGTCTGTCTGTGACCATCTTGTGTTTTCTGCTTGAATTCATGCAACTACTTATTCTGCCAGAAGGACGTCCTGGGATCTATACTGAACTGGGAGCAACAGACAATGCAGCCGATGTGACTGTACTGGTGCTCCATAAGATGGTCCCCCCAACAGATCTAAGAATGTACCCACCTGTAAATCTCAATATGAGTTAAATATTGTGTGTTTTAGATAGATAGATAATACTTTATTAATCCCGTAGGGAAATTGATGTGTTACAGCAGTCCAGCCCAAGACAAGCAAAACAGACATCAGAATAGTTATAAAACAAAAGACAAACAAGATAAATAAAAATAAATACATAGGTGTGTGCAAAATGTGCTGATCATAGTCACTGTAAAAACAATAAAATATGTGTAAAATGTGCATAGGTTTATACGGACTGATTGTCCAAAAAGTACAATGGAGTAAACATGCTGTCCATAGAGGAGCAAATGAAGGGCTAAAAGTCCTAGCCAAGGGCATCGTTATACACCCTGACAGCCGCCAGGAGGAAAGACCTGCGGAAACGTTCCCTTGAACACCGTAGCTGGAGCAGTCTATTGCTAAATGTGCTCCGCTGCCCAGTAACAGTCCCATGAAGCAGATGAGAGGTGTTGTTCATGATGGCTGTGAGCTTGGTCAGCATTCTCCTCTCAGCCACCACCTCCATGGGGTCAAGGCTCATCCCCAGCACAGTGCCAGCCTTCTTGATGAGTTTATTGAGCCTATTTGCACCTTTTGTCATGATGCTGCTGCCCCAGCACACCACAGCGTAGAAGATGGCCGCTGCCACAACTGATTCATAAAAAATGTGTAGCAGTGTTCCACACACACCAAAGGACCTGAGTCTCCTAAGAAAATAGAGTTGGCTCTGACCCTTCTTGTACAGGGCATCAGTGTTACCAGACCACTCCAGCTTATCATCCAGGTGTACCCCTAAGTACTTGTAGG
This sequence comes from Lepisosteus oculatus, assembly GCF_040954835.1. Classification (NCBI taxonomy): domain Eukaryota; kingdom Metazoa; phylum Chordata; class Actinopteri; order Semionotiformes; family Lepisosteidae; genus Lepisosteus; species Lepisosteus oculatus. Next base: position 33,748,192 of record NC_090696.1, on the reverse strand, counting down.
AATGTACGCCCTCTATGTCCTTTATTCACTTATACATATACCACTAAATTTATGGAACTTTCTACCTAGTCCCTCATCATTTTCTTGATATTAAAAATCTTTTTTTAAACTCAACTGGTTGAAAGCTAGGGTTAGGTCTGGGTGGATATTACATTTAATTGAAACTTAATTAATTTATTCATTTGATAAAACTTAAATGAGCGACCATACGAAGGCCTATGGGAAGTATACCAATTGTGGCATTTAAATATGGTAATAACAAAAAGCTTCAAAAGAGAGCAATATATGGTAGCAGCCCCACTAATTGAAATAAAGACATTTTTCCAACTGACAAAGAGGTTGGGCATGAAGCCACCCCTCATTGCAGGTCTTGGCTTGTATCACTCCCATGGAGAATGTTCAACAAAGAGAGTGATAGTCAGGAATTCACCACACCAGCGATCTCCAGCACCTCTCTGTGAGCTGGTGGTAGGAAGTGCTTATCCGACCAACGGAAGACATTGGACTGAAAATAGATGGACAATTTAAGAGGTATATCACATTAAAGCGTTCTACAAAGGGATCGTAGACAACTTTGCATAGTGTAAAGCTCAGAGGATGAATTTAAAATGAGTGAGAAACCTATCTGATTTTATTACGCTATTACGCTGCTAGTATGTGAAGTTAGGGGAGAGGGGGCCCATAAAAATATTTGTACTGGGGCCTACGATCGTTAAGTTCCGCCACCACTGGGATCATTCATTCCCTTCAAGATCAATATTATTCTAGTTTTTTTAAAATAGAATTACCAAGTTTGAAAACCCAAATTGGGCAGCATGGTGGCTCAGAGGTTAGCATTGCTCCATCGCAGTGCTGAGGCCTTGGGTTCATTTCCAGATCTGGGGTGCTATCTGCAGCGACTTTGTATGTTCTCTCTATGTTTGGATGGGTTTCCTCCAGGTGCTCAGGTTTCTTCCCACAGTCCAAAGACATACTGGTAGGTTAACTGGCTTCTGGGAAAATTGGCCCCAGTGTGAGTGTGTGTGTTGGTGTCCGTGTTCCCTGTAATGGACTGGTGTCCCGTTTAGGTTGTTTACTGCCTTGCACCAGTTGCTCGCTGGGATGGGCGCCAGCTCCCAAGTGATCCTGTATAGGATAAAGCCAAAATATCTCCTCCAAACTCTTCCTCAAAAACTCACAACATATCTACATAATCCATTAGTTGGTCTCCCTCTGGTCCAGCACATAACAGTTTGGCAGCTATCTAAAAGCCTCTACTTCCTGGTATTTATATGTTACCCAACCAGTCATCTTCCTCTATTTCATCAGATGATGGAGGATAGCAAGTCATTCCCCATAGCTTTCTGGGTAATGCAGTCCTAGCAAGAACTGCCGGCTCTGCCCTCTTACTGAAATGAAGTGATGCCCCTTTGATGTAAACATAATTCACTCTCTCTGTTATTCCTAGGATGACCATGTAATCCCAGGACAGTGGGAAACAAAGGTTGTTTAAAAAAATCCACATACACAGTACCTTTGCGAAGATCAATATTATTAACCGATCTACACATCAAACATAGTCTCACTTACTGGCTGTTCACAATTCTTACTCAACTGAAGTGCTCTTAAGAGTGACTGACTTGAGTGAAAGAGTATTTGCAACTCAACATGTTATTGATTTAAGAAAAATACATTATTAATAATCTATAATCACCCTCCCTTGCCTTCATATATATATATACAGTATACAGTGGTGTGAAAAAGTGTTTGCCCCCTTCCTGATTTCTTATTTTTTTGCATGTTTGTCACACTGAAATGTTTCAAATCATCAAACAAATTGAAATATTAGACAAAGATAACACAAGTAAACACAAATTGCAGTTTTTAAATGAAGGTTTTTATTATTAAGGGGGAAAAAAATCCAAACCTTCATGGCCCTGTGTGAAAAAGTGATTGCCCCCTAAACCTAATAACTGGTTGGGCCACCCTTAGCAGCAACAACTGCAATCAAGCCTTTGCAATAACTGGCAATGAGTCTTTTACAGCGCTGTGGAGGAATTTTGGCCCACTCATCTTTGCAGAATTGTTGTAATTCAGCCACATTGGAAGGTTTTCGAGCCTTAACCGCTTTTTTAGGTCATGCCACAACATCTCAATCGGATTCAGGTCAGGACTTTGACTAGGCCACTCCAAAGTCTTCATTTTGTTTTTCTTAAGCCATTCAGAGGTGGACTTGCTGGTGTGTTTTAGATCATTGTCCTGCTGCAGAACCCAAGTGCTCTTTAGCTTGAGGTCATGAACAGATGGCCGGACATTCTCCTTCGGGATTTTTTGGTAGACAGCAGAATTCATGGTTCCATTTACCACAGCAAGTCTTCCAGGTCCTGAAGCAGCAAAACAGCCCCAGACCATCACACTACCACCACCATATTTTACTGTTGGTATGATGTTCCTTTTCTGAAATGCTGTGTCACTTTTACGCCAGATGTAATGGGACACACACCTTCCAAAAAGTTCAACTTTTGTCTCGTCAGTCCACAGAGTATTTTCCCAAAAGTCTTGGGAATCATCAAGATGTTTTCTGGCAAAACTGAGATGAGCCTTTATGTTCTTTTTGCTCAGCAGTGGTTTTCATCTTGGAACTCTGCCATGCAGGCCATTTTTGCCCAGTCTCTTTCTTATGGTGGATTCATGAACACTGACCTTAACTGAGGCAAGTGAAGCCTGCAGTTCTTTGGATGTTGTTGTGGGTTTTTTGTGACCTCTTGGATGAGTCGTCGCTGCGCTCTTGGGGTAATTTTGGTCGGCCGGCCACTCTTGGGAAGGTTCACCACTGTTCCATGTTTTCGCCATTTGTGGATAATGGCTCTCACTGTGGTTCTGCTGGAGTCCTAAAGATTTAGAAATGGCTTTATAACCTTTTCCAGACTGATAAATCTCAATTACTCTGTTTCTCATTTGTTCCCGAATTTCTTTGGATCGCAGCATGATGTCTAGCTTTTGAGGATCTTTTGGTCTACTTCACTTTGTCAGGCAGGTCCTATTTAAGTGATTTCTTGATTGAGAACAGGTGTGGCAGTAATCAGGCCAGGGTGTGGCTGGAGAAATTGAACTCAGTTTTCCAAAGATGTGATAAACCACAGTTGATTTAGGTTTTAACGGGGGGGGGCAATCACTTTTTTACACGGCCATGTAGGTTTGGATTTTTTTTCCCTTATTAATAAAAACCTTCATTTAAAAACTGCATTTTGTGTTTACTTGTGTTATCTTTGTCTAATATTAACATTTGTTAATATTAACAGAGCACTTCTTTATCTTGACTTCTTTGAAGCCAAGATACTTCTTTACACAGAGGATTGTGGGAACAAGGAACACATTTCCCAGGCATGTTTCTGAAGTCAGTACCCTTGCTTGTTTCAAGAAATGGCTAGATGAGTTCCTTGAATCGATTTCCTCTTCATTACCAACAATCTAGATGGGCCAAATGGCCTCCTCTCATTTGTAATATTTCTCACATTCTTATGTAACTGCAGCTTTCATACATAACAACACGTTGAATACAGTTTGTTTCAGCATTTTCTCAAACTGCACTGACATCAATTGTAAACATTTTGACGTACCACTGAGAGGAATGGGGAATGGTGTTACAATACGTCTGGGTTTGCACCACTGGTATTTATGACTTCCTCCAGCACTGTCTTCAGATCTTAGCTTTCATAACTTTGACTAGTCACATAAACTAGCAACCATTTCCTCTTTTTTTAATTACCTCTGAAGGAGAGGGGAGCATGCCTCACTGGAATTTCACCAAATGAAATCAGTAAAATGATATTTCATCGTGGAAAGCACTCGTACATCGTTTTAAAGGGGAAGCTTTTAACCCTGCTCCCCTCTCAGAGGAGCACATGTATAAATAAGCACTATAAAGCTGTCAGGGACAGGCCTGAAAGCTAATGCAAGAGGGATGATGTTAAGAGAGTGCAACTGGAACCTAAACATAGGCTGATATATGAGGAAACAAACGAGGCCCTTACTTATGTACAGTGTATTAAACCTGAGATAAACCTGAGCTTATTTAGTGAGATCCTGCAATAAAGGTTGTGATAGTGTCCTTGCACTTGCAAGTGACTGGTTTTAACCGCAAGCAGACCAGTTACAGTCATCTATTTATACCAATAATTAAGGGCTTAGTAGGAACAAAATCCAACAGAGACAGTGGTCTCTCAACACCAGGGTTTAGAGCCATTGCTTTGAGGTTTCCCACCCTAGCACCAACCAGGTCCAACCTCATATAGCTTCAGAGGTCTGACAAGATAAGCATCAGGCTATTTATATACTGTAGCAAACATTCCTTTAATCCTACCAATGTGAGTATGTGCCTTCTAACCACCTATTATACAAGGAACTGATCTTCACCCGATGTGTCTATTTACAGACACATCTACATCTATGACAGCCTACAGTGGTAGATCTGTGCTAATGTCTATCTCTCCCGATGTGCCCTGCCACTATAGGCGGTTATAGGCCTCTTACCTCTGTAAACAGACACATTTCTTTTTTAATTTTGAATTGGCAATATTTTTCTTCATATCCCTCAATGTCGATAGCATACATACAGGGATCAACAGACACAAATACATGCATTCACACCAGTGCCAGTTTTCCCAGAAGCCATTTAACCTAGTATGTCTTTAGACTGTGGGAGGAAACCAACACGAACAAGGGGAGAACATACGAACTCCTCGCAAATATTAACCCAGGAATTGAACCCAGGGTCCCATGGCTCTGAGGCAGCAATGCTAACCACTCCGCCACTGTACTGCCACATGATACCCTCTTTTCTTTAACTTTGCTCTTTGCTACAACCTCAAACACATATGTCAAGCCAAGGAAATCCTGACTGAATTCAAGTCTGCCAATCAACAGTTACGTTGGCCACCCATTAGAAATCACAGTCTAGATGTAACCAAGATGCAAACTAAGCAAAATCTTAGTGACAGAGCCATATGGAGCTTCAGTATATACTCTAAATGGAAATTTTAAAAACTCTTACAACCCTACTTCTCTAGTGTTGAAATTCCTGTTACTAAAATCAATATAAACCACGTAAAGTTTCTGAATGCTTTGTAGTAGTAGAAGACTGTTGCCCATTGTTCTGTAGACTCTTCTTTCCATCTGATTAACAGAGCAACTGACTCAGCACCCACAACATGACCCGTCAAACTGTTCTGTACACACTGATACAACTCTTTCAGCACGCGACTCATTCTTACTCCTAAATCCCATCACACCTAACTTCCATTTATGCCCTCTGGTCCTGGTCTCACTGTTGAACCTCTAAAACTCCCTTTGGGAATTTGTACTACCTCACTTATTTGTTCATGGTTACATGAGCTCCCGGCATGGCATGTTCTCAGGGCACTGAAAAACATTTTGGCTAGCAGTCCTTGTTACCTCATTAATCTAATTTTATAGATGATTTTTCCACTATCTGTACGAAAGCTGGTTGTATTATGGCTTTCCTGTCTTCCTGTTATCATCTATTGATCTGAGTGACCTGACAGGCCAGGAAATCACAGTAGTGCTAAACTCTTAAACTTTGATGTAACAACATGTTTAATAAATATGGAGCTAATCCACATGTGTTGCAACCTGACCCTGAAGAGCCTGACACATGGTCTAGTAAAACCAGAACCTAATTAGATCAACAGAGGTCACAAAGGCAAACAGTCAAGGCTGCCATTTGATTTCAGAAGCCCAAAGAGACCTAAAGCTAAAATATTTTAAATGAGAATTTGCCGTAAATTTAAAATGGAAAAATAATAAGCCAGGAGAAACAAATCAATGCAACAGAAACAAGGTAAATAACAGTTTCCCAGGGTAATCCAAACATTGCAGTTAAGAATAATATATGTCAAGGCAGACCAGGTATTCATCTCTCCATTTTCTTACCACTTTGTCCAGTTCAGGGTCGCGGGGAAGCCGGACCCTATCCCAGCAAGCAGCGGGCATTTAATATATTTAGTTTTAGATAACACTCTTCACAGGACTAACTATAATCTAATAAATAAATGCCAAAAGCAAGAAAGATTTTAACTTGTTTTTATTTAAATACTGAATATCCAAGAATTCTGAGCAGAAAAACAGAAGGAAATTTCAAAGCTGTTTGATGTGCCTTTTGTTGTTTAGTAACATACGGTTTTTTTAGTTCTATATGCCTTAACTGGCAACTTTGCACTCTTGTAGATAGCTCAGGAACTCACTTGTAATGCAGAAAAGCAGGAAATGTACAGGCTAAAGGTATATGATCAATTACACCTGGAAATGCACAAATTTGGACATTTGATAGCTGGATTTGCTAGAAGTGTGCATTCTGGCAGCAGAGTTTTGCGTTATCTACAATTTTTTCTTACGGCATGTGGAAAATCAGCACAACAGACGTTCCAATAGTCATCGTCTCATTCTTACTCTTTAAAACAAGCTTACAGTTACTTTGAGTGTTGAATTTGCTCAGGGAGGCATCTTTACCAGTTGGGTCCGTGTGTTTTAAGGAAGTACAGTATTGGGTTGATGGTTTAGTATATACTGGGATGGAAGACTCTTAATGAAAACCCGGTTTCTGATGTAGGTACTGTTAGGGGACCAGTAGGAGACAGTCTTCCCACTGGACCAGTATTTCTAAATCAATCCCCCACTAAGGTGACCAGGGACACCGTACCATGAGAGATGTCTTCTGTCGATGAGATGCTAAACGAAGTCCTGTCTGCTTGGTCTTTTAATCAATCCAGGTTTATTTATAAATGCACGAACAGTACATCATACAGCCATGCTGTTGGCAATGAAATGCTTAAAAAAAATTGTCGGTCATAGCTGATCATCGAGCAAGCATTATGTACAGTTAACAGTGTAAATGACAGCATAAAGTAGAGAAGAAGACAAAAACGGACAGGAGCTCGCTGGATGGCAGCCATCCTTGTTGGCGCCATCTTAACCCCGTAGATCCTATGGCTATAGACCACATGAAAAAGTAATTTCTCTGTTCTCTACTTGACGTGTTGAGTACTACTGTAGGTCAGTGGTAGACAAAATGAGTTTCTCCCATTGTGAAGCACTTTAGGATCCTTTGGGAAGAACACTATATAAATGTAACTAATCATTATAATATCTAAATAAAACAATCTTCTGGATGGAAAAAGTTGTAAAATTAATGAAAGTGCTAGACTAGGTTTGCATTCAATTTGGAATAAAACTAAAGATTGTACTTATCTTACTTATCTGTACTTAATATGTACTTTAGATAGTGCTTTAGAAACTCAGATTGACACTCCTGGTTAAATTAATTAGTTCACAGTTTTATTTCAATTGTTCCTCACTAATCAGAAGGTTGAAATATCAACTCACCTGAGACAATATGTAATGGGCAAGACTAAGTTCAGTTCAGCACTGAAGGCCAGAGTTCAGTCTGTAAAAAGAACCTGAAAGGAACTTTTGTCAAGCAATACTGAATGTACTATATGCTTCAGGACAGATTGTGTTGAAAACAATGTTAAGTGCCTCTGACAGTTTATTATTAAAGCACATGAATATATATGAAAGGGCAGTTCATGACAGGAGAAAAAGAGGCAAACTCTTCTTCTCATTTTACAATGGATCAGCTCAACTGCTTATCAAGTTTTTTGTGCCAACTCTTTTATCAGACAAAAACTAGATGGAAAGCACAGAAGAACAAGCCCCATCATTTTCACTCACTAGTTTGAATAACTGTTGTGTCTCATTGTGATTTAAACATCAATCAGTCTTGTCTGCTGGCTTCAAAAACATTTTAAAACATTTTTTCAGGCCAGTGTTTCATAATGTTTCACAGAAAAACTAAATTATTTTCTCTCAGATATGTTACCTCCATTGTAAAGTGATGTGAGATATCTTTGCATGAAAGGTGCTACAGTATATAAGCTTAAATAATTTTCATAACACTATTGTTCCTTTGTGTCTAATTTTGCTTACCCACCCTTTTCCCTAATTAAAGCTATTTATCACATTTATTTCTGTAGAGTTAACATAATGGGACTACAGACAGAAATTTTCAATAAATGTATAACTGTATAAAGGCATGTATTAATTAACAAAAGATGCCAAGTTATAAACTGTCAATAACAGATTTAAGTGCAAGCATTTAAGAAGCAAAGTAAAAAAAAAACCAAGAAAAAAGATACCTTGATGATTCTCCTAGTTGAAATGAAACTGTTTGTCCAGTGTTACTTCTTAACATTAATCAGGAAGTCAGATTGAAGGCATGAATGTGAAGTATTTGGAAAAAGGTCAAGCAATATTTTTTCAAGACTTTCTTGAAAGGGAATGGTATCTGATCTCACATGTGTAGTGTACAGTGTAAGGTTTCAGGTTTAAGACAAAATTAAGTCAAATATGAACACATGTTTTTCATTTTTAAAAATGTACTCTATGCTTATTTTGGCCCATTTTCCAATTGCTTTATATGGGTGATATGATTGTGATATATAAGAGATGGTCACTTCGGGGTCAAAATATGCTTTTAACCCTTGGAGGAGAGCCAAGGGAAAATATTTGCTTTTCTCTTAATCCAAACTATCATAATATTCCTTACTTCATATTAAAAGTAGAAAACACCCTGCTCTGATGAACCTGACCTGCAACACAATTAAAAAATTCAATATTATTTGACTATCTGATTAATTTAATATTACATTGTGAAGTGGTGCCTATGTCTTGAAATATTATTAATTTATTTGGGTTATGCTTTAACCAAAAGCAAATTCCATTTGTACAGCTGGGTATTTTACCAGAGCAATCTGAATTACGTCCAACTAATGGGCATCAAATGTGTCCCATGTGGGATGTGAATCAACAACTTTCCTATTTAGGCTAGATTATAAAACACTGTTCCTCCATATGTCTTGTAGATAGTGTCACTGCTACCACTCAAAAACATCATGGTGCGTTACAGCCAGTAATGATCAGCTTACCACTAAGGGTATTAATTGATTCAAAAGTTTCCTTTTTTGGAATAACTTAAACTGGACACTAGACATCCAATATATACAGGTACATAAGGCAGTCAGAAACACAGTATTATTCCAACTTATGGTATGCCTTAAGTACAGTTACTGTAAGTACTGTAAACATTTTCGCTACATTCAATATTGGTACAATACTGTCAACAGCTGTATATTTCTGCAATACCACCTGTGGCAAAATATTGCAAAGGACAGAAAAGATATGAAATATATTTTAGAATAATTCAATGTAATATATGGGTTAAAAAATGTGTCCTATATTTTTGTGCAAACTGTTCTGTACATTGACTGATGTTGTTTAAGTTCAAAATACAAAGTCTTTGAACTTTAGTTATCTTATATTCTTAGTGTGCTTATTTGTACATGAAGGCCTGTTTACTTGTCTTAGAACTTAGCACTAATACTACTGTAATTAGTGTTGATGCACCGGATTGTTTTTGTGGGCATTGAAAGGTTTTCTCCAGAGTTCCAAGAACTCCGGAAAGGGAGAAATTTAACAACTTAAAAATCAAAGATGCAAAATACTTATGGTGACAATATCGGGCTAGGTTTGGGGGTCTTTTTGATGTTAGTGGCATTATTCCTTTTATTTATAGTAAAAGTAGCATTTTTAGTGACAGTGTTATTTACATTTTGTTCAATGTTTATTAATCATTTGCATAACTCCTTTTTGTGGGAACATATTCAGATTAAAAAGGTCAATTTAAAACTATGAAAAGTGTATCTTACAGTCCACAAATTATGACACTTTCAACAGTAATGTAATATACACAAAATAAGCCATAAGCAAATTAAGAAGATAAGCAAATATTCCATGCCTTCAGTTAGAAATTCTATATGCTGAAGTTTGAGTTATTTGGAGTTCCTGAGTTATGTGCACATGAAAATCCTTCGATCTGTGTTCTAACCGTTTTATCCAGTTCAGGGACGTGGGGGACCCAGAGCTCATCCCAAAAAGCAACAGACACAAGGCAGGACATACTTACACAGAGACACACACACTCACACCAGAACCCATTTTCTCAGAAGCTATAGTAATTAACCTAAAAGAATGTCTTTGGACTATGAGAGGAAACTGGAGCACCTGGAGAAAACACAGGAAGAACATACAAACTCCACACAGACAGCACCCCAGGAATTGAACCCTGGGCCCCACAGCTGCAAAACAGCAATGCCGACCACTGTGCTACCATGACACCCAACATTGGAAATAATTCCTAAATATTTAATTTAATTGCTCTTACAATTACATCCCAGGGATGGTGGTTAGCATATGGTTAACAGCTTTCAGACTTCGGTCAAAATGTCCTCTGTCAGCTCCAAACTTCAGATCAGTGAGGACCAGAACCAAGACCTTCTTTTGCACAGAGCCGATATGTACCTGTATACTGTAGCTAAACTGGCATTTTCTTGCTCTGTGATTTTGTTCTCTTCTCACAGTGTTTACATATCAAGCTCATTCTATTTCAGTGAAATTCCAGCAAACTGATGGCAGTTTATTTTTACTTACCAAAGCTGAGACCCTTTCATTGTTATGTTGATGACCTCTCTATATACCCCTTTCTCAGGAAATATGCAGTGAGTTCTGCCAAGTTATATTATCACTATCAGTGCCTCCGTGGGGTATTTATTAGTTTAAGACTATTCAGCCTTATTTTACTTCCTATCAATGCAAGGATAGATCACGTCTGACCAATTTTAAACTGGGTTAATTCTAAAGCTATGAAAACAGCCCCTGGGAACTGGCAGTATAGTTCCCCAGAGGGGGTTGTTGCAAGTATACCACTGACATAGTTCTGGCATCACATTACACATTGTGGCTTTGCTACCGTGCAGTGGAAAGCATTAGAAAAACAAATGCTTCATTCAAGCCCTTACAATATGCTTTTTTCCTTGTTATATTTTATTGCAATTAATTATAGATACGTTTCAAAACTGATGAGTAGGCTGGAAAAAATAACTCCTTTCCTATTAAATTCAAAATCATGGCTTTAGCTCCCTCTTCTCTGCAATCATTACATACACCGAGTATAAAGTATACATATTTATCCAAGCATATACTGTAAGACGTGTGTGATGTTGGAGTTTCTAAAATGTCAAACAGATATGAAACTTTGTGATCCAAAAAGATACACTACTGTATGTACTTATAACTGGGTTTTAAGGATTAAGGAAAATGACAGTGCTATAGGTCTTCAAACTAGTAACACACGCTGGTTCTCAGATATTAGAACATGGTTATTTTTCAAGCCTACAGTTTGCCAGTGCAATCCGGTGATTCATTCATTCAAACCCATGGTTCACTTATGAAAGCCCATCATTCACTCGTTCGAGTCCATCTTTCACTAGTTGGAGCTCATGGTTCACTAACTAGAGCTAATGGTTCACTAATTCAACCCCCCCCCCCCCCACACTCAATTCAATTAATTGGATCCCTCTGTAATTCATTTGTGATTTTTTATTATTTTTAATGACTGTGCACAGATGAGTAATTTCATTATTTCATCATTATCATTAGAGAGGAACTCTAACTACATTTTCAGAAATATGAAGATACCGTCTTCATTATGTCACCAGTGTAAAACATAGGATGGTAATGAGTCAAAGCCATCTTCAATCTTTTAAGGATTAAGGACAATGGCAGTGCTACAGGTCTTCAATAGATCAACAAAAAAAAACTCTGTTTCACCATCAGACAATATTTATTTGACTTTAGTTCATGTCAGACAGCATTAAAGTCGGCAAAAGCCTAAATGTTTAGGCAAAGCCAGATTTTTTTACCCAATAGTGAACAAATTATATTATGTTCAAGTAAGGAAAAGGTAGGAATTCCAATTCAACACCTGCTGCACATGTACTTGTTAGCATTACTTACTGAAGTCAGGGCTGTGCGTATGACCTCTGAAAGCTCTTTAACTCCCCCTGCATCGAAAAGTTTGTCTCTTTCTAGTTAATACCCATAATTACTAGCATTGCCACATCCTATCTGGACAGTAAAGAAGACACGTTTCTTTCTAGAGGTTAGAGTTGACGGCTGTGTGAGGTTACGAAAACTGCAAAGGAAGAATGAGAGATTAATCCCCCACTGAAAAGTATGACGAAAAAAATAATGTTCCACTTGCAGAGCCTTCTTCAGGTGTGTGGAGGAATGAAGGAGAGAGCAGAAATTTGAGACATGTTTATTTTTAGCTTGGTAATAGCAAATGTCTGCAGTTAACTGCCACTGAACTGAAATGTTTTCAGTGATTTATTTTATGGGGAAAAGGTGCAAAGGAAGGAACCACAGTTCTCTAGTACTAGCAACAGTTCTTTTAGAAGATTATTGATACCACTGCTGTTCAAACTGATTCACTCAGCTTTGGGTGAGAGGCTCAAAACAGAGCACCTTGCTGGAATATGAACAAACAGCATGTAAATCCATATGGGACAGTTCAATCTCCACTGTCTTTTCCATCAAGACCAAAAAAAGATTTTATGAATCTGTGTTTACAACTCTGATATGTCCCTTGGCAGCATTTAACATTAGATGTGTATGTTTCAGACAGTTTCTTTTCTGCTAAAACAATTCTCATTTCTGTACAGAGTCTCTAATTCCAAACAGAGATTGCTGGTCAAACTTCACTGCAATGTTGTGTCATCCGTACGGGAAATGAAGGATGGGCACAGTATAAACTTGAGTAAGACAAACGTACTTTGTAGCAGAAGAGCAAAAATGAATGAGTTTACCAGAAATACAGTCATTTGCTTTGTTTCAATTTTCATTTCTCTCACAAACATCTGAAAATATCAATGATCACCAATTACAGCAGGAAAAATGAATATTTCAGAATGCAAAATCGGAGTTTGTGATTGTATTTCACATATGACATGCAATCATTAAAAGGCGGCCCTATTAGTAAATCCTATTAGTAATTAATAGTAAATCCTATTAGTAAAAGCCAATTAAGCGTTCAGTTGTGTAATCGAGAGCTTGGCTGGTAGAAAACCAGCAGAAGTGTTGTCCCGCAGGAGTACGATGGGGCAGCCCAGACTTAGCAGGGTCTTTCATATCTATTCTCCTGAGATGCTGGACCCAGACATGTGAATGTGAATACATGAAAAGTAAAAAAGCATGACTTTTGTCCTCATATAAACATTTTTTTAAAGTAGTTTGAGAGACACTAAATGTTCTTCTATCACCTGTACAACAAACCATGTTTTCATTTTACAATTGGCCAAAATATGTCATCCTCCAGCAAATGTCATACTTTCTGCGTAGAATCGGTTTCGTTTCAACAAAACACGATGTGATTGATTGAGTCCCATCTACCTGACAGCACAATGAAGGTTAGAAACCGATGATGTTACAATACCTGAGAAGACTGATTCTGCTGTTCCTGCCACAGTCAAAAATAAAAAAGACCCTCAAACAAACTCTAACTATATGCAGAGGCCGTTGAAGGTTCTTGAGTCGCATGTGTGTGTTCTTAGTAAGAAGGTTTTCGTCGTACAGTTTCTGATGAAAAGTATGAAAACTTGTTCCAAGTTGAGCTATCTAATAAGGACACCCTAGAGTTTCATTACTTCCCAAAATCTCCAAAAGGTATTAAATGAGAAGTCCCAAATGATAAGGACTTGGTCTGCTTCTCAGCATCAGGTGATTGTCTTTTCTCTGTTGTTTTAATTCTTATTTAAGTGCTTTAGATAAATAAAGCCAATTTTTTTTTTATCCTGCGCTGTTCAGTACCACCCCCAAACACTTGCATGTGGAAGCCACTGCTCTTTACAACACAGCTGTCACAGACATAAGACGCATTAGGTGTAGCTTATTCACCCACAGAGTCCGTGCCTACGCAGACCGCAGCAGTCACACAACTAACCAGAGCGTCCCTTTAAATGCCTTTAATGGATGATAATGAGTTCCACACACAACTGCAATCGGCTGACCAGGAAATGGCTTCAAAGAGTCTGGGATGCCCATGCCTCACACTGCATGTGATCTCAGGCCCACTCAGCCCGCTGCTCCATGGGGTGACATGTGAACAAAGAGAAGCAGATGACAGATCTGCAGGCAAACAGATCACCACAAAATACTTCTCCTTTGTTTCCATGTGGAGCAACACAGAAGAAAAGGATATATGAATTCCTGTAGGAGCGGGTCAGATGTCTTTGGAATCTGAATGCTTTTTCCATATGCCTCTGGAATCAGCATCTCTAAAGAGGAAATGGCAACATTATAAAGACTTTTGAATGCTCTGGAGTGAAAACGGATGCTGAAGAAATTTTGTTAGAAACTTAGCATGAGATTTAAAAGCTTATACATTAAATTATTGATATTGGTTTAGAAACCCGAGACTTCTGTTCCTACATTTTTGGCATTATATAGTAAATGATGGAATACAACAGACAAGCATCCAGACATTTTTACTGTGACATTTATGGAAAACTTACATCTTCATAGATAGGATTCTAAGATGCATTCCACACACAAGTTCTGTAAATGCCTCTAAGTATGGAATTTCAATCAAATGCTGTATTCATCTTACAGGAAGCAGTCTTGAGACTGTACGATGTCATGGCTGGACCCATTTATAATGATTCATGTATATAGTGGCATTACGGACGCTGAAGAATACATGGTGCGGCAGGTTGACTTCAGTGGCCCTGACGGTGCCACTAGAGGCCGCCAAAACAGCCTCAAAATACTGGAACGTACTGTAAATAGTTTCACCGGGTGTATTACTGAGTAATTGTTTTGCAATACTGGAGTGAGGATCTGCATCAGCAGGCTGCAAAGGAACAAATAGGGGTAGACTCTTCTACTTTTCTGCTTGGAATTATCCATGAATTGTTCCTCTGCTCGCAATTGGTGTATTTCACATGGAACGCATTACGTTTTACGTATAACAGCCTTTCCTTGTGTGAGTTTAGTACCTTAGGAGAACAGTAGGTCGTCAAGAGGGGAATGAGCAGTTTGGCGGGAGAAGCAAACTGTAGTAATAGTAGAAGGTGATGGTACAGTAGATACTCTCTATGAAACCTTTTTCTTTTTAAAAATTGATTTATTATTTAGACGTCCTTTCATTTTAAGACTTTGAAGAATGACCTCTTACAACCTCCTGGACTTTTAAAATGGAAGAATAGGGAGGATTTTGTATACAAACGTACCCTGAGCTAAGACATACACAGGTCTACCAAAAATGGGCGCAATAATATTAGGACAGAAAGACAGCTGGCTAAAATTCCGTTTATTGATGTGAATAACAGTAAATGCAAAATACAATCAAGCAGTTTCCAATACTGCAAACAGCAAAAAATCAAACTGCATATCCAGTTATGTCACATCAGTTTAGTGATTCAGGTACTGATGTTTTTAACAACTGTTATATTTTAGGGATGGTGACAGACCTAGGTTCTGGGTAGGGTACTCAAAGGGGACTTAAAAACCTCACCATGGCAGACTGGATTCAGGTGCAGTAGGCCTTCTTGTGATGATTCATGTCTTACATCTAAAAATAACTCCAGAAAAGATATTCATGCTTTATGAATTAGCTGCATCAATGTCCCTTGACTACTTCCTAATGAACCATGAACAACCCCTGATGTGAGGATGTGGACACTTAGCCTTTACCAAACTAATAATTAACTAACTGCAACCCAGTGAGCCTATTTACAATCACCAAGTGCTCTTGGGGGGCTCATAAGGCAGGCTGCTACTACATTCTTTTCATAGGCAAACTTTCCTAGGAATGTTTTTTAATTTAATATATTTTAAGGAATTCTGAAGGATTGGTAACTCATGCTGTTTCCTAACCACTACAAAGCTCCTGGGATCAATGTTGCCCATAAACATCTGTGTTTTCTGCATGTTCTCACTTTGTTCACACAGGTTTGCTCTAGGTGCACCAGATTCATTTTACCTCCTTTACACAATACATGCGAGTTAGATCTGTTTGGCTCTTTCTAATTGATCCTTTCTCTGTGGCCATAAGGTTTGTTTATGGGTGGACAGATGGATTACTTTCTCCTTTGGAACATACATAAGTTCAGAAATTACCATAAAATACAAACAGGTTATCAATTCCTGCAGTCAGCTCAAAGAAGACTATAAGTGTTTCCCAAGTGGGACCTTATCTAACACGATCCCTTCTGTGTAGAATGTGAAGTTTAAGAGGGATGAGTGGTTACAAAGATATTCTTTTCAGCATTGACTGCAAGACTTTATAAGCCCTCTGTGCTTAACTTTTAAATTAGTTTTTATGCTTAAGTTGACATAGATGCAATTTTTCATGCTGACAGCATTTTGTTTGTAATATTGCAAACTGATTGAGCTATTCATTCTGTGCTAAAAGGTTTTAATCATAAAACAACTGTGGCTTCCAAGGCATAATAAGGAAAAATATGCCAGCAGAACAGACGTACTATAATTTTCCTATTACTTCCTCTCATTTCTCTTCTAATACATCATTTGAAAAGCTGTGTCACACAGAACACTTAGCACAATAAAATGGCTACGCAAAAGCACCAGGAACAAATCTGTCAAAAAGCTACTGTATTTTTTTAAAACGTTAGTCCTGAGTGTCATCAAGGGACAGTGCAGGTGAAATTAACTACAGCCTCTTTAGCCAAGAACAGCATCTGGGCGCATGTTAACTTCCGTAGACCTGCTTTTGAGTCCTAAATCATTTGGTGAAGCCAGATTTATTCAGAAGAAAATGTTTGCTAGCATTTTTTTTAGTTCAAAAGCAAACACAGCAAATGGGACTGGGATTGTACTTTAGCAGGTTTTGAACATGGTTTCCTCTTCATGTGACATGTGGTACCAATAACTGTCCAACAGACACATTGCCATTTCCAAATCCTTGCTTGGCATAAACTGTAAAGTAATTGACTAAACAGCAAAGAGAGATCATAGAGGCTTTTCCTCTGACTTCAGTCTGAAAGCAAGGCTTTGCCTGTGTGATAGTTAAACTAAAGTATTCCCTTTCACTCACTATATGAGGGACTCCTATTTTATTGAGAAATGGTTCCCAACAGGAGATTATATCTGATAATGATTTCTGCCACAAACTTTAGATTTTTAATTCATCACTGGGTAAAAATACCAGTAAACAGCAATATTGTGAAGGCCTGCATTCTTTTATGTCTTGGAACAGTGCCTCTGCTGTCCCAGATTCTTAGCTGAGTGTTAATCAATACTCGAACTTCACTGTATTTCCTCGTGAAAGCTCTGTACAAATGTCAGAGTATTATCGGACTTGATAAACTGTGACCCAGGCCAGGGATTAGTTTTTGTTTTGCTTGACTGCTTAATTAAATAATTGAACCCTTAATAGACTTAATAACAGGTTTAATTTGGATGGTTTGTTTTCAGTCCCTAAACATGTAAGAGATTACCCTTTAACTGATGTGCTAGGGGGCAGCAATGGTAACCACTGTTCCACTGCAAACTGCCATTCTTTTCATGGTTCAATCCAGCTTGATTTTTATTATTTCCAAATAATAAAAGCCTAAAATACAAAGATTCCAGAGCATCTAGATCTTGTACGGAACCAAAAATAGAGTGCCCCCCGAGCATTAAAGCAATGACTGTTTCTGGTACATTCCAACCAATTAAACACAGATCACAAAGGACCAATGTTGATTGTGTTCTAACTTACTTTTTGTTATCGAAACACTTGTCTGGTCAGTAGGGTCCTGCACATGTCATGGGTTACTAACAGGTAATTAATTGAGTTTGACGTGCCAGATGCTGCTCTGAACATTGCCGCATAAAAATTAAGGACGACTTATAATTTGTTCCCTAATGATGAAGGAAAAATTTAACATGACTAGTTTTAAGCTGTTATTCAAAATAATATATAATATTGCAAAAGTTGATATTTAGAAATCTATGAAAAAGAAAGCAAGACATACAGTACACAAGAAAGTAAGGGTAATTTAAAAGCAATCTTGCATATAAGGTTACTGGTTGTTTATTGATTGAAGAGCTTCCTGAAGTTTTTTCTTTCCTTATTTCTTTCCTGATTTAACCCCCTTTCCTCATATTACATTATGTTCTCTGATCCTGCTCTGTGTGGTAAAATGTCCTTAAAAGAAAATAAAACTTTTTGTCCAGCCAAATTGACATGATGTGGATTTTAAAAATATCAGTGGTCTTAAGTCTAATTTTGCTACTTAGACAACTTCACTTTTTAAGGAAGAGAAATATGGTATATTCAAAGAAGAAATCTGAAAATTGTACAATACGACCTTAAATAATAGGTGAAAAAGTCAGTCCTATTATTTAGTGAAGGACAAGAAAAATTACATATTGTTCCAACGTGTATATCTAAATCCCAGCCTCACACACACAAACACAATTGATAGTTCTCAAAAGATGTATGTTTTAAATTCATAAATTGAATGTAGAATGGAGCTCTTTGGAGCCTGCAATATGTGCTGTAAATCTGATCTGGAAATCTGAAAAAAGAAACAGTAACAGCAATGGAAATCACTGCCAAAATCCTGGAATGATGCAGGAAACATATTTTTGCATAAAGGAAGACCTGTCATTCGCTTTTGCTCAAACAGAATATACTGTATGCAGCAAGCAGTTTAATGCACAGATAAGTGTTGTTGTGTTATAATTTTATGAAACTCAAAATTAATTAATATTTAACAAAATAAAATGAAACATCTCGGGTTTTGTTGGTTGTCAAGGCTCTGTGTGCAGTAGCTGCTTTTCTTTTTAACAGTACCTCTCACATTGTGAAGTCCAGTTTTTACTGCTTATGAAATAGAGAAGTCAGACCTCGCTCTGCAATAGAATGATTGTAAGATGAACAGGTATGGGTGATGTCATCCACGATCACTACTACCACTCCTGCAATCTGGGTGGCCATAGTGTATTAAGACCTGTATAAACAAAAAAAGAACTTTCAACCTGAAATACACTATTTAAGCTTTTCCATTCCTAAAAAGCTGCTAGGTTTCATAGTGTTGTTTGGTTATTCTCTTTAGGTGGGCCTGCAAACTAAAAAGAATCATGCCTGAAGTTTTTTTTCTCTTCAACGAGAAGTGCCGGACCCAGCCACAAACTCTCATCAAGTGTGGTGTGACTTTCTTTCTCCTGAAGTGTACTGTTGGAGCTGTGCACTGTTTCTCTTTTGCTGGCCTGGAGTTTAGACACAACTCCCTCCTCTATGCCAAGTTCTCTGGGTTTACTGTACCATATTCTGCTCATTTCTCCTAATGTTCAAAAGATTCAGTGAGTATTCATTTCATTCAATTCAGTTTTGGAATAGCCCCCTGCTTTCTCTCACTGCTCTCCGGTCAAGTCTGGAATGGAACCAACAAGCTTTTTTCTTCTGATGGTGCACGATCACTGCAGCATATTATGAAGGGTGTTGAAATTTTGTAAAGTGTGAAAAGAGTTCTCCACAGTTCACACAAAGCCCTCCACTGCTGAGGAGGAAAGCAGCAGTTCATTGCCATTAACATAAAGTTCATAGTCCTGTTTTGAGTAAAGTGCTAAGTATATGTCAAAACAAGCAGATATGGAAAAAGAACTGTCACTGAATTTGAGGTATGCTACATAAGCTTTTCCATTCTTTGAATCATTATTTCAGAATGTGTATTCATTCTCTTCAGATGGGACCACTAATAAGTTGCATGGTTTTTTTTGCACTTCAGCCAGATGTGCTAGGCCCAGCCCCAAATTCTCTTTCCAGATGCGGTGACATCTTCTGCAAAAAACAATTTTCATTCATCTTGGTATCACAGCATGATATCAACATTAATGACCAATTTGAAATTGGTAAAGCCAGTTCAGGGTTCCAAGTCTTAACGAGCTGTTACCAGTTCTGGATCATTGCAATTATTGTAACCATGCTGGCGATCCTAGCTTCACATCGTATGAAATAACACATAGGAGTACGCACTTCAAAACTTCAAGTGGACTTGAAGACCAAAAACAGAGCAGTACGAGTGTCATACAGACTACCACTTTACACATCCATCAGTGCAAGCAAGTCATTACAGGCCTATCCCGCCAGGTGGACGGTTACAGTATGTAATGTACCTTTTGGGTCTTTATATCTTTTAAAAATATTATTATTATAATAGCATATTGCCTATAGAAAATTAATATGCCATACTCCTTGGAATTATTGGATCTAAATTCAATTTCCTATATTTATCCAGTAATGTTTTCAAGTTAAAAATAATGAAACCATGGGTTTACAGAATGTTATTAAAGTTAATTTAATAGCTATCAAAGACTTTCTCATCATACAGGGTGGGTTCAGAACTTTGGTATGCTGACATTTGTCTCTCTCTCTGAAGACCAACTGAGATGAGCGACAGTGTTAAATCACACACAACAAGACTATTCATAACTCTGTACCTGAACTTTTAGGGACATGAGTGTGTCCTATTACCGCTACTCCTTCATGGCAGTTTTGCAGAAAATAAGCCATGCGGCCTTTTTTAATTGTGAAATGAAAGATTTCATTGTTGCAAATGCAACTTTGTTTTACATTTAATATAAAACTTTGGTTGCCTCCAGTATTACTTTCTTCCATGGCTCTGTACGCCAGGTTTGGATGCAGAATTAAAAAAAAATCAGCTTTGTGCATGCACATGTGAAAAGAATAACAGAATGTTAATGCCAGCCAGAAAATAAAAAGGATTTAAACTGAATCTAAAACTAGGATCTTGGCAAGTTTGAAGCAGCTTAATCAAATATATATATGACAATGTCGCTCACAATGAACCTAAATAGTTACATTCTATAGCGCCTGAATTTGCAGGGCTGACAAGCTGCCCATTTATTACAATTGCGATGGAGTGGCAAATACACCCACAGTTTTTTATAGCAGGAAATATGGGCCATGGAACTCAACATTCCTGTACAGTTCCACCAGATGAAAGAGGAACAAAAATATCATAGAATTTCATAATAACAATCACAACCTATTTTAAATAATTGAATTCCAGAAAACAGCGGGCCACACATTTATTCACATCTCTAGGTATTCTTTAAATAGATCCAACAAAAAAATCTACAATAACTTTCTGCTCTTTGAAATTGCAGAACTATACAGTATAGAGGCCTCTGAAAGCGTCCTGTTTCCCTGGGGTATAAAAGGAGGTAACGAAAAAAGAAGACATTCAGAAGCCACATGCATCATCATGGTTAAGGTTCAAGAGCTCTCTGAGGACCACAGTCAAATGGACATTGACCTCCAGAAGCTGGGGGCGATGGTGATAAAAACATTCACAAATGCAGAATGCACTACTTTCCACTTTACTGTCCTGTCATTATTGGTTTAAAGCTAGTGGTTTAGCAGCCTCTCAGCCAAGAAGAGGAGGCAAGTGTACACAGGCAACACAGGCTGTGAGATAAGTGGTGAGGGAAGTGCTTGTAAATCCATGGGCAACCATCTCCAAAACAAACACAAGGTGTCTAAGACTCCCAGGCTCACGTTCCAGGGAAGAAGCTTCTCCTGAGGGCAACCCACAGAGAGAGGACCACTTCTGCAGGACAATTGGAACACTGTCTCAAGGTCATAAGAAATAGAACTCTGCTGCCAAGCTTTTTTTCAAGTTGGTCATTAGCATTACAGTATGTTTGGTGTTAAAAATTCAAAAATTGTGTTGACTCTGGGTCCTGAGGCCCTTGCTTAGATAAGGGGAAAATAATGAAATCCTACACTTAATGGGACACTTTTTTAGGCAAAAACTGCTTATGTCTGACAAAAATCTTCAGCCAAAATTGAACATTCCAGCATGATAATGATCCAAAGCATACACCCAAATCAACAAAGTAATGGTTAACTACAAGGTTAATCTTCTTGACTGGCCATCTCAAGCTCCAGACCTCAATCCAATCAAACAATGGTGTTTCAAACTAAGGTGGGAAGTTCACATATGAAAAAACAAGGGCTCCAAATTACCTAGAGCAATTGTTCCTGGAGGAATGGTCAGAAATCCCTCTTGGAAACTGTCAGAACACTATAACCTATAATCTTGTTAGTGTGACGACTGTGTTTATTGGACTTAATTATTTATAGCAAATATCACTTTGATATGTTGAATGCTATTAAGATGACAGTATCACATTATTTGTCTTTAACAGCCTAAGACAATTTAATCCATAAATAGTCCTGTTAAATTATGTTTTTGTTTCTACTTCACTGGAAACATGAATATATATGGAGAATACTGTGAATACAGTACATTTACTTTTATAAACCAGCTGTAAAGCTCTACAGCTCCTTAGAAACTAAATATCACACCTACACTAAAGGTCTAAAACAATACAACCAGAAGAAAGTATTACTGTGAATATTCTGGTATCTTTCTTTATTACTAAAGTAATATTACTTTTTTTCACGAACACATGGTGCAGCGACTGGAGATTAGTTCAAAAAGACCAGTGGATTTACATGATCAATGTGAGTTTAGGTAGCTAACAGCAGCATCTAGTGTTCATTTTATCCTCCTACAGGGGCCTACACAAAAACTGCTTTACAGAACAGTCATAGTTCAAACATCTCACAGAAACGTTTTAAGAGTAAATATGAATTTATTCTAAGAACATTGGACCAACCTTTTTAATTTTATGCACTGAAGACTTTCAATCAGGAAAATCAAAACTCAGGGTGCAGTAATATTTCCTTCTATAAGTATTTAATTGGCTGTGCCAGTTTCAGACAGTTCTGGATACTTTTATTTAAGTTATTTTCTTGACCAGAATATTGCACTTCAAAAAGGGATTATGCTCTAAAATTGTAGAATAATTAATTCAAGTGATTTAGCATCATCTGACATTTGTACTCCAAAAATAAGTTAAATTATGTAAAAATCCCCAAGTATCATCATGCATCTTTCACATTGAAATGGCTTCTTGCAAATCCTAAGAATTATAGACTTTGACATTCCCATTGCATTTAAACTACTGTATATCTATGCATATTCCTAGCTAAATAAAGCAGAGGGCTAATTGTGAGGAAGAGGGTTACTGTACATGAAGAGGCAAAAAAACCCACAGAAAACAGAAAGCTTTGGTGTGTTTTTATAGACAACAGTGATTCAATTTGTACACAATGCAATGTTTCTTGGAAAAGTAGCCATATCAGGTTTAAAAGTACAATTCCAGAAAACACTGGGTGCACAACCAGCGCCTACTGTGTGTTCTGATCAATAGGAGAATTGTAAAGGGAAACCCACTGGGATTGACAAGAATCAGCACATCACAGTTGCCTCCAATGAGCTTGACACCAGGAAGCCAATGAAGACAATCAGCTACAGTTCTTACCCTCTCTTATTCAATAGTCCATCTCTTAGGCTCAGGGGGTAAACAGGCTATCTGGCAAGAGACCAGAGGTCACTCACTCACTTTCCCAGTTCTTTACACAGGCAGAGAGCCAGCATTAGGAAAGAATCTGAAAAAGCATATTGGGGGGTAAATGGCAGGCAATACTTAAAAAGTAAAACAGAAAAGACAGAGAAAGCAGTTCTAAAGGCTTAGGGTCATGTTCATTCTTGAGGGATCATGTCTCTAATCTCCTTTTAGATACAGTGGACAAAAAGCTGTACTGTATGTCTATTAGCTACATCAGCAAGGTAAGCCCTTGGGAAAGAGAGGAAATAATTCCCTCCCACACTGAAACAATGACAGTGCATTCCATTTTCCTTGCTGCTGTCGTAGCTGAGGCTGATGTTCAATTACTCGGGCAGACCTCTGCCAGGGAGCACCCTAGGAGGAGTGCCAACTTCACCCTGGCAGTGTCTCCTGCTGAGAAAATAAAGGAAGTGGACATCTGCCAAACCTCAACATCGTCAGCAATAGCTCCAGTCTTTGTAGCTGTTATCTTTTTAGTGCAGCCCTTGGTAGAACTGTGGGAAGCTCCCAAGATAAGCTTAAGAAGACTTAAAAGGCATCGCAGGCGTCATGTGTAAGGTTTCACTTCATCATATTTCATCTGAATTCTCAAAACATTCATACAAAGAAAAGACTTTGGCATTTTTTTTGCAAAAGGCTCTTTACCACATTTGTTTTTAGGCCAGATACAGTATGTCCTGTCTTTTTCTCTTCTGATATTCTAATTTGGAAAGGTGGCAACTTAGTTTCATAGTTTGTACTAGATCATCGGTATCTACTCTTTTAATCCAAAGAATTTCTTTGTATTTTCAGATTACCACTGTTCCACTTGTATCCTTTGCTCACAATTTTTGTTTTGAGAATGGTGTCATGTTTAAACTTGAATTTCTAAATCCCCTTTGGGATGCCGAATACCTCAGTGGAATCACCCTAACAATGTCTTTGTTCTAAGTTACAAAGGCGAGTGATTTCATCCGTGCTTATGTAATGATATTTCTGTCCTGTGATTACTCTGGCTTCTCTAATTTAAAATATTTTGCAGTGCAGGGACCAAATCATTGTATACTATTCTAAAATTTTGTTGGAATTAAGTTACTGGTCTATTTCTGACAAAGGACTCTGAAACCAGGTCATCAGGACCTCAGCGTAGATTTACTAACATTAGACCAAGAGAGCTGACTTGCTTGGAGGGGCTATAAGCAAGTGGCTTGATTGTTACTCACTCCAGTGTGATTCTATAGTGAATATCATACTTTTTTAAAATTAACCCTCCTGAACACTTTTTACTTATACTGTATTCACTGGCTTTTTTTCCTGCAATGCCTGAACGCAAACATAAATGAGTCAAATACCTTTCAATATCACAAATGTATTAATAAATAGATTTCTTAAATATTGAAATTTTGATTAGATATAAAACCCTTTAAACTTCCTTTACTCAAACAGCAGCATACACACTCCTCTCAACACCCCAAACTCCCTTATCCCTCTATTTTTGAATCAAATAGGTACATCTTCTTCTTCTTCTTTTTCACAGCCTTAGTCCCAGACTGTCCTGGGGTCAGCTGCTTTGGTTGCTCTTCTCCATTTGTCTCTGTCGAGCACATCTTCCTCACTCACTTCACATACCTCCATATCTTTTCTCACACAATCTATCCATCTCTTTCTAGGCCTGCCTCTTCCTCTGTTACCTTCCACCTCAAATTCCATTACCCTCTTTGTTACTTCCTCAACGTCCCTCCTCATGATATGTCCATACCACCGTAACCTCGCCTCTCGCATCTTCTCAACCACATCCACCACCCTACATCGTCTACGGATTTCTTCATTTCTGATCTTATCCTTCATTGAAATCTGCAGAATCCATCTCAACATCCTCATTTCAGTTCTTCTCATCAAGTTTTCTTCCCTCTTTCCAACTGCCAAGCATTCAGCTCCATATAGTAGTACAGGTCTAATCACAGTCTTGTACATTTTGCACTTTAACTTTCTGGGAATTTTCCTGTCACAGATTATTCCAGTTATCTCTCTCCACTTGTTCCATCCAGCTTTCACTCTTTGTTTTACTGCCTCCAGTGTTTCTCCTCCCTTTACCAGTTTTGATCCAAGGTATTTAAAGTCATCAACTTGTTTCAGTTTTCCTCCATTTGTCTCCTCAACATTGGTCATAGTATCTCCTCTTCTCTCCATTACCATTATTTCAGATTTTTCTGCATTCATTTTCAGTCCACCCTTTTCCAGACTCCTCTGCCATTTGAACACTTTCTCCTGTAGTTCTACTTCTGAGTCTGCCATCAGTGCCACATCATCAGCAAAGATGAGTTCCCAAGGCACTTCTGTTCTTACCTCCTCTGTCAGTGTGTCAATAATGTTTATGAAAAGGAAAGGACTTAGTGCTGATCCTTGGTGTACTCCAACTGTGATTTCAAACTCTTCTGTCTCTCCCTGTTGTGTTATCATCTTCGTAGTTGCATCTCTATAGGTTGCTTGAACTAACTTGACCATGCTTTCTGGTACTCCTTTCTTCCTCAAGCACCAATACACCACCTCTCTGGGCACACGGTCATATGCCTTCTCCAAGTCCAGAAAGGCCACATACAGCTTTTTCCCTTTCTCTAGTGTCTTCTCCTGTAACTGTCTCATCACAAAAATGGCATCTGTTGTGCTTTTCCCCACTGAGAATCCAAATTGTGAGTTGTGGATCCTGATTATCTTCCTGAGTCTCTTGTCCAGAATTTTTTCCAGGATTTTCAATCCATGTTCCAGAAGTTTTATTCCTCTATAGTTTTTACACTCCATTGGGTCTCCTTTCTCCTTGTAGATGGTAACCATACTGCTTTTTGTCCATTCTTCTGGAATTCTCTCTTCCTTTGCAATATTGTTTAGCAATCTCGTCAGCCACTGAATCCCTTCTTCATCGAGGTTCTTAAAGTGTTCTGCTGCTATTCCTGATGGTCCAGTTGCTTTGCCCACTTTCATCTCTTTGATAGCTTCTGTCACTTCCTTTACTGAAATTTCTTGGATTGGTCCACACACTACGTCTGCCTCCACTAGGTTCTCCCTCTCATTTTCTACATTTAACAGATTTTTGAAGTACTCCAGCCATCTTTGCTTGATCTGTTCTTCTTTAATCAAGACTCTGCCTTCTCCATCCTTGAGTACCGCCACCCGGATAATATCTTTTTTCTGTCTCGCTCTATGTTTAGCAATCTTGTAGATTTGGTCCTCTCCTTCCTTTGTTTCAAGTTTCTCATACCATTCTTTCCAGGCTCTTTCCTTTGCTCTTGCTACACTTCTTTTTGCTACCTTCTTTAGTCTCTTATATTCTTGTAATTCTCCAGTGCCATCTTTCAGTGCCTTGTATGCTTTTTTCTTTTCCTTCAGTGTTTCCTGAACTTCCATATCCCACCACCACTCTTCATTTTCCCTCGGTCTGCCTCCTCTTGTCTTTCCACAAACCCTGGTAGCAGCCTCTTCTAGGATGTGGCTCATCTCAGTCCACTCTTCTTCAACTGAAGGCTCCTCTGTTTCCTCTGTGTTGTTTTTCATTTCTTTCACCAGCCTGTTGAAATCTACTTTGTTTTCTCTCAGTTTCCACACTTTTGTTCGTGCTGGGTGTTTCCTCTGCCTTATTCTTCGCTCCTTCAATATTGTGATGTCCATCACCAGTAGCCTGTGTTGTCTGGTAACAGCCTCATAGGGCAGGACTTTAGCATCTTGGACTTTCGCTCTATCAATTCTTCTCACTAATATGTAATCTATTTGGGTATCATGGCCACCACTCCTGTATGTCACCTTTTGCTCATAATTCTTCGTGAACCCTGTGTTCACTGCAAACAATTCAAGAGCTTGGAGTGTTTCTAGTAGCCTTCCTCCTTCTTCATTTCTCTCTCCTAGCCCTCTCTGACCATGTTCATCTAGATAATCTGGGCATTTCTCTCCTAAATGTGCATTGAAGTCTCCTCCAATTACCACCATTTCATTTCCTGGGATTCTGCTAATCACTTCTTCGAGATCTTCCAAAAAGCTATCCTTTTCCTCCTGTGGTCTTCCTACCTGTGGTGCATATACAGAGATGATATTCCATAACCCACTCTCAAAAGCCACCTGTACATTGATAATCCTGTCTGAGTGTCTAACCACCCTCACTATCTTGTCTGCTAGGTCTTTGCACACTATCACACCCACTCCATTCATTTTGGTACTCTTTCCAGCATATAGAATCTTGTATCCCTCTCCTAGGTGTCTTGAGCTGTTTCCTTTCCACTTGGTTTCTTGCACACACAAGATCTCCACTTTTCTCCTTGCCATAGTTTCAACCAATTCTCTCCCTCTCCCTGTCATGGTGCCAACATTCCAACTCCCCACTCTCATTGACTTAACATTCCTTCCAGGCCCCTTCACCTTGTTTCTTTTCTGTAGCCCCCACTCTACAGTTTTCCCCACAGTAGCATAATTTCCATTAGTACCCTGTTGGGACACAGCACTAATGGCGGACGTTGTTAACCCGGGCCCCGACCGATCCGGTATGTGCTTTGTGTTCTTTGCAACCATGGTTTTGGCAAGATGGTTTTACGTCGGATGCCCTTCCTGACACAACCCTTTTAGTCGCCTCTTACGACAGGCAGGGATACCCAGGAGGTATTCTGATCCCAATCAAATAGGTACATGTGACTTTTAATTTTAATTACTTTTGCTAGTGATTTTTAAGATCTGATGTAAATTAAAAATAAATACAGTCTTTATGATTGATCCGTGTAGCTCTCAACTAATATGGAGACAAATGTAGCCCATAAACCTAGGGAAAAAGCATTTCCATTGGATCCCCAGGACCAGATAGTAACCAAGAAAATCAGAGATGTTTTTTGGAAACCGTTAATAAAACTCATTCCAACAGCTGCTCAAGATACAGGTAATACACAGGGACTGGAGAATTGCTAATGTTGTCCTCATTCATAAGAAGGGTGACAGAACTGACCCCAGTATAGACCAGAGTATTACTGACACAGTAATTATAAATCTGATTTCTATTACATGTAAGGTGACAGCAAGAACTACTAGAACTAAACTAGTGGATCATATAATTGCTAACATGGATTTAAAAATAACAAGGATTTAGATAAAGGTACAATTACTGTACAAAAAAACACCATCGTCATTTCATAGCATTTTGGGCCACTGTGTACGCCCAGGATAGTCTGTATGTACTGTACCATGGCTACAGGGTCTACCAGCATCGGCAATTCTGCAGGAGAAACCATTCTTTCAAGAGAATTTTGTGTGCTCTCTGGATAGGGCAATATCATCCTGGAATAGACCTCTCCCAGCAGGAAAGAAATACTGCAATGTTGGGGTGATGATGATCACTCAGTACCATCACGTTGTAAGTAGCTTTGACCTACGTGCTAAGGAAATGAGGCGACACAAACCATGCCAGGGGTGATAAACTAGAAGAAAGGGTTGTGGGTTAGGACTGTTATTAGACTACATTTACTTATAAACTAGGCAACTGAAACACGGTGGTATAAAGAGTTTGGAATCTATAGATGTCTAATTGATTGCTATAGTCCACAAGGTCAGACAAGTACAGTGCCCTCCAAAATGATTTTTGATTTTTGCTTTACAGTCAAACAATGTGTATCTTTGATCATAAGATTAATATGAATTGTAAGTACAACATATTATATAGTTTGTTTTGGGGATAATTCCATGTACACATTTGATCATATTAAAACAAAAACAACTTTTTGCTCAACCTAATGACTTCAAGTGACCATCACTATCACTACTGCTACAAAGTCACCTGTATAAAACCCAGTATGTTTTGCATATTCCTTTGAAGCAATACCTACAAGAAGACTGTTACCCACTGTGCTCACCGAGCTCTTTGTGTGACCGATTGAGATCTTCATATAAACCAGAGACAATCAGTGCTGTCTGGCAGGCTTTATCTCTGGATGTTACACAAACTAACCCTTGTTATTGAGTGTTTCTTTCATTGAATCTCAAACTATCAGCTGATTTATCTTTCTTGAAAAGGCTTGAGGCTCCTGCTGAGAGGGTGGTTGCTCAGCACTGCTGACCTCTGCCTTTTCTTCTAAGGTGAGAGGGATCCCTTTCCTGTTTTGTTCATTGACCATTGGGAGCTCTGTATGGGCCCATGGGTCTTGAGATGCTTTCCCGAAGTTAGACATGGGTTTTTAGAGTCAATTAACTACCAAACTACCAAATGTGTAAGGTGGGCCAAACGGCTACCTCTAGCTACCTGGCTAACCTTTTCTGTGTTGTTATGTTCCAACTTGTACCAAGAAGTAAGAGTATTCTTTTCCCCTTTCTAAAGATAGTGTTTAGAAACATCTTTTACATGTATTAGCCCTTGTAGACTTAAGTAAAGGTTAACTTGTGACCAGCTGTTTTCCCATGATTACAGCTTGGCGCTGCACAGTTATTGAAATCAACACCTCCTCTGAGCTATGATAACCAGCAGCTGACAAGACCTCTGCCCTTGTTATCTAGAATCAATAGAAAATCAGCTGTAAATCCTTTCGCATGCAGTCCTCCACCTATCTGAATCATATTATAAGGTGATATTAGTCATACATAATGACTTCGTCAGAGGAAAAGGAAAATATGTTTTCCTTAATTTTATTAGTCCCTTAAGAAGTAAAAAGAGCACACTGTATGTCTAAAAATCAGAATCTTTTATTTTTAAAAATTATAACAGAATTTTACATTTTAAATTTTGTTTAAATTTAACAAAATGGAGTCCACATCCACAATGTGATCAACCTTTTTCTCAGAAAGCTGTGGATTTAGGAAATTCAAAATACACAGAGAGGAGATTCACAGCTTCAGAGTCAATATAACCCCTGAACTATTCTTCCACCAGGGAGAAAGAATCATATTTTTATGCTGCACCTCATAAATCACTACCATTACTAATAGGCTGGCTTGCACCCAAATATCCAGCCATTATTTTAATGCAAGATATCCTCCATATGACAGAAGTATCATTAATCTAAAGGTTTCATCATTTCAGAAATTATGGTTTGTCAAGTTTTGTTTTTAATTTGCTTACATACAACAGCTTGAGAAAATGACATTTTGAGCGCACATTAATTATTAGATCGTGGTGGCTATGCAAAATGTGAGGGTGTGAAAATTGGAATATCTTTTAACAGTTTCACTATAAGGAAGTCACCTGAAAACTTTGTGTTATGCTCTGAACTTAGAAATAAGCAAGTGAACAACATGAGCAGTGCAACAATCTAAAAACAACATTAGTTACTGTAGATAACTTAGTAGTGTGACTTCTGAATTCTGGATATTGTAGCTCTGAATATTGTAGTAATTCTTTCTTTAAATCCAGGTTGCTTTTTATTATTCAAATAGCAGCCAAGAAAGTGCTCTCTGCTCACAGAATATAGTATACAGTATACTATATAATACAACACTGTAAAATGGAACACCAAAAATCATGGTACTAAAAAAAGCTTGAGCATAAAAATGAAAAATTCAAATATATGAAAACCCTATATGGAAAACAGACAAATTGAGTTTGATGAGAGAAACTTTTTCAGTTGCAAAATCTCCCTAAAATAAACCTCAGATAGATGAAAACCACCCATTCTTAACACATACCCACAAAATGATGGAAGATTACATCTCATAGTTTGGTAATGGCTTCTGAGGATGTGTGAGTTCTTTCATGTGTCACAAAAAGCAACATGTATGAACAGGTATGATGTCTTCTGTAGAACAGTATAAGTTTAGAGAGGTGAATTATTATATCAGAAAGGCATGAATAAACTGATTGCCAAAACTACACATTCATGTGTCCTGGAAACATGGACAGGGATGAGAAACATGGGTTTTCTTTCTATCTGTGATATGAAATACTTACAGTAATTGATCTAAATATGTGGATGGGATGTCAGGTCACTTGCTTCTGCTGTGAGTAATGGTCAGCAGCTAAGAGAAGAGTATCTGTAAAGCCTGCAGGACTCCAGTATTGAAGGACTGGAGCCGCCTCTCCCACTGTAGATTTACTCTGCCTTACTTTAAGATAACTTTGTCAAGGAATTGGATACAGTATGTGATCAATATGGAAAGGCTTCACGTCATCTTTCACACAAGAAGAGGGCAGCCAGTCAGCATTCAAATCCTCTTCAATTACAAAACATATTTGTAGGCTCTTTGACAATCACAGCATAAGGGATGCTTTTTACTCTCGGGACAAACACATAAATCTAATCCTAAATCCTAAATCCTGAGCTATTCGTCTTTCATGTGCATTTGACCTTCTCCGCGATTATCATCATTCAGCGGGGGTTTTCCGCGAAAAATGTTCCCCATCATTCTCTTGGACAAAAAATTAAGGCCCATCACTTCTATGAGCTCAGTACCTGAGTAAATCTGTCTGAATTTCAGAGGGCAAGGTTTCAAGTACTGTATGCCTCTAGTTCAACGTTTCAAAAATCCTCAAAGATACTGGCAAATCAGTCCAACGGACTTGTTGAGGATCAAAATCAGAATGAACCCTAAGATACCTAACAAATTCTTACCTGGGTTTTGCACATGCTCTGCATCAGTCTTTATCAGCTAGGTTATCTAAGGGACTACACCTATAGTGAGGACAAAACACCAAGCAAGGTGGAATACAGTAGATCTATGTGGGTCCTTCCACCAACTAAGTATTTCTACATAATAAAAAAATAATAAAACAAATGTGAGTTAAAATTGTTAAATTTGGAGTAAGACCTTATTCAAAATGTTGTGTGCATCTTTGGTCAAATTTATCAAAGGAGAGCAATTAGATGGATTCCTGTTCTTACATTAGACATTAATGTGACCCAGGTTTGGACAAGTTCCACTACAGCACTGTCAATAGCCCTGCTATGCGAGCCAGCTCTATGTCCAAAAGTGTCTGCATTGGAGCTCACAGCAATTCAGAGTAAAAGCTTTGTCAAAGCTGGTGCTTCAACATGATATTAACCTCCCAAAGGTCACGTCTTTCAGTATGGTGTCTATAACAAACTTTCAAAAGACAAAGCCTAGGCAAAGATTTTCTGCATTTTAAGAACACTATTAATTAAGCGAAGTAATACAGTTCAGTAATCCCAAAGCAGAATCAGTAAACCTTTGCTTTCTATCACACCTTGGTGTGATAGAGGCAACAACACCACTAATGCCATTTTTGTATCAACTACAATGGATTTTGATCAAACACATTATGATGACAAGCCAGCAGCTATATCACCCTGCAGCTCTCAAGTGGCAGCCCACTGAAGCTGAACAGGGTTGAGCCTGGTCAGTACCTGGATGGGAGACCTCCTGGGAAGCTATGGTTGCTGCTGGAAGTGGTGTTAGTGGGACCAGTGGGGGGTGCCCTCCCTGTGGTCTGTGTGGGTCCTAATGCCTCAACATAGTGGTGGGGACACTATACTGTTGTGGGAGCCGTCTTTCGGATGAGACCGAGGTCCTGACTCTCAGTGGTCATTAAAGATCCCTGGGCATTTCTCGATAAAGTAAGGAGTTATCCCAGTGTCTGGGCCAAATTTCCCCCCTCAGCCTTTACCGTGGCCTCCAAATTGGCCCCATGTGTGATTGGCTTGCACTTGCCCTGCGATGGACTGGCGCCCCGGGCAGGGTGAACCCTGCCCTGCGCTCGTTGCTTGACGGCTAGGCTCTGGCTTCCCGCAACACTGTATGATATAAAGCGGTTTGGCAAATGACAGGACATGACATTATGATGAAAAACTTTTTTGAAAAGTAGTATGTAAGAAAAGAATCTCCAGATCTGAAGTATAAATAGACACAATAAGATGTAATCATTTGTGACTCTTCACTTTCAGTATTCACAAAACTGACCATTTTGTGAATATTCCTGTATTATTATTCCTGTAATTAAAAAGTATTCCTGTTTTATTGCAATAGTCAGTTCCCTGAAATATGATATATGATGATGTACTGTGTCTAAATTAACTATAATTAATGAATGAAGTATTTTATGATTGAATTTATTTTAATTGCTTTGATAGTCAATTAAACCTAAAAATGCTTGTATAGCATAATCTGTATTTTTACAATTGTAGAACATTGCTGCCCTCTGCTGGCTATAAGAAACCATTTACTTCCTTGTCGGAATGTACAGGTTCTGCCGTGCAGTTGCAAAGCTTGCTACACACATCATCTTAGTGGCTGCAGTAATTCCTCAGTTACTTTTAATTCCTCCGTTTAAACTTTTAAGTCTATTTTACTGACTTAAAGGTTTGACAAGTGAACAGAAAATTATACATGAACACATTACTATGTCCGTCTTTCGGATGAGATGTTAAACCGAAGTCCTGACTCTCAGTGATCCCCAGGCATTTCTCAATAAGAGTCGGGAGTTATCCCAGTGTCCGGGCCAAATTCCCCCCCTCTGCCTTTACTGTGGCCTTCAAATTGTCCCCATGTATGACTGGCTTGCACTTGCCCTGTGATGGACTTGCGCTCGTTGCTTGCCGGCTAGGCTCCGGCTTCCTGCGACACCGTATGGTATAAGGCGGTTTGGCAAATGACATGACATACTGTATTACCATGTTCCAAGCACAATGCAAACGTAAAAGTACTGTGGAAGTATATTGCTGTAGCAGATATATTTACTAAATTATGAAAGGATGTATAAGTATCTTAAATAAAAGAACAGTGATGATTTATAAGACCTAAAGATTGTGAAGAAATTAAAAGACCATTGTTCTGGGAGCTGACTGAAGTTTCACAAATATAATACGTTTCTACATTTCCATCCATATTAGTAGATGGAAATGTGGGTCTACCAGATGCATTTTATGTACAAACACGGGAAAAGTAACAAATGAAAAAAAGTCATCTGGCCTACCTAACTAGTTTCATTGCTAATACTTGAACTTAAAGGGACTATGGTACAAGGTACCAAAGCTTGGCTAGATAACCTGTTTCAAAATCCCGCCACCCTACCTACCCACTACACCCACTACCTTTTTGTGTAAAACAGTATCTTCTCTTAACAGCTTATGAATCCAAAAATCACTGTGTGCCATTTTCCTGTATATTGCAGACAAGACTGTTGTATACGTAAATATGAGGGTTGCATCAAGGCCTGATACAAATATTCCTAATCTTCGAACGTACTGACAATCGTGGAAGTGCATCTGAAGCCGAGAGCAGCGGGTACTTCTTTACCCAAAGGGTTGGGGGAGTATGGAACAAGCTGCCCCGTCTTCCTGTTGAAGCCGTTACTCTGGCCTCTTTCAAGAAATAGCTGGATGGCATCCTTGGATCAATTGACTACTATCAAATGGACTAAAGGGGTTGATAAGGTCAATCTTACTTTAATTATTCCCATGTACTTATGAATAGTACACAATCTTACTTTAATTATTCCCATGTACTTATGAATAGTACACACTTGCTAGCATCAGCCTGGCAGGAAGGAATACACTCTGATCAAGTTCAGAGGCCCTGACCCTGTAATAGGAATTTTGTTGCTTGTGATGCTGGGCACCTGGATGATACTATAGAGCACTCCACTGGAAAAATATTATATTGCTGTACTGTATAACTAGGTATTCAATGCCATTAAAGCTTTTTGTGTGTGTTTGTATATTTTACCATCACATTGCAGTGTTATTTAAAATGGTTCTTCTTTTGCATTTGTTCAAAGTAAAATGCTGCATCTTTAATATTTCTAGAAAGTTCCCCAACGTCAAAAACATTACCAGGTTGTTTGGCATTTCAGTTCTATGTACTGGATATTTTATCTACAGTAATAAAACGTGTATGCAACATATTATACAATACTATTATTATTAACTTTCAGTAAACCTTAACTGCAGCTCTGTGAAGATACCCCTGACCCCCCCCCACACACACACACACAAACAGCACAAATGATGAAACACACCTAATTCGTTGGTGCTGCGTTTGTGCCGGTTTTTGCCGTTGAAAGTAGCGTGTGCTGCTCTCGTTTCTGAGATATAACACCGTCTTTTTTCGGGTGATCAGGTGACCACGCAAAGCGACCTTGACCTCCAGTGACCCCGTCTGCCGAGTTCAAGTGCTCTGTTACGAGTAATAAGTCTGTTTTGTTTCTCTGTTTGACCGGGTGGGACGCAAAGGTGGATTTTGCATTCAATACCAGTATCTTCTGTGGGTTTGTGTGAGCAGGAAAATTAAATTTGTCACGAATATCATGCCCTAATCAGAAGAGTTGCGGGTGTAACCTTCAACACTAGCAAACAATTGCATGATCTTACACAGAGGCTTTAACGAGTTTGTCTTAATACTGTACTTCAAACCAGTGTCCTTTTTTTAAACCTGAAGAAGTAATCAGTTTCTCGCTCTCTCCTTCTTAAATAAACACGCGAGTGTAAAGATTCGACCCGTTTCGCCAGCCACATATTTAAAAAAGCTTAAATTTGCAACCTCATGAACAGCAAGACCACTGTTGTACTTTTTATGCAAAGCACATTCGTCAACTTGAAAAAGAACCAGGATGTTTTTTTAAGAGGCACTACGTACAAAGTCGACACAGTAAGTTCATAATAACACATCCGAGAAGCAACATTGAAAAGTCTGCTGTCTCACACATGCAGACCGCGGCAATATTGGAAAAATATTTTTATTTTCACATAACAGAAGTGAAAATCTATCTACGTTCTTTAATAAACTGTCATTACCCACGCGTTTGTGTTTGCAGGGTTCTTATGCGCAAACATGAAACGATTAGCTCACAGTCCTTTTATCTTTGTGTTTCTGGTCACTCCTTGGTGTAGAGTACAGCGTGAGGGCACACCTTGACCTCTGAAGACAGAAATGAGCGCCTTTGTTCGATCGTCATATTTCTCCCAGGTGACGCTGTGTCTTTTGCAGTACGCAGTGTAATGACCCAGGACATGTTTGTTTGTCCAGCTCCATGAAGTTGACCCCCCAACAAACAGCACAAATGCATTCGTTAGTGCTGCATTTGTTCCGGTTTGTGCGTAAAAGTAGCGCTTGTGCTGCTTTAGTTTCCGAAGTATAACACCTATCTATGGCGTGCCTATCTATAAGGAAGTTTACAGGTTCCAACGTACTCGGTACTTTAACTCCTGAATGTGATGAAAACAATGGGTGCAATTTGTTTTCTGGGTCTGTCTGGTGGGGTGGGGTGGATGTTTAAATATTGTAAAAAAAAATTCTGTCTGTGACGTAAATAATCATCAAAGTCACGACCACCAGACCTTTCAATTGGGATCTTTTGATGAGTTGACCCCAGCTTTTGCACTAATAAACATTACATTTAGGGAGGAGCTACTATGTTAGTTAATTGGGTTAGATGTTTTTTCTTTTAATTTCTAACCATATTCTCGAAAACGTATTGCTTGGGTACTCCTTTTATTGGTGAAGAGACACTTTTGCTGTATCCTGACAACACCAGTTTCCAAATTACGGCTGGTACAACACGAGTGCCCATACTCAATTTTTTAGGTTTTAGGCTCAAGATCGATATTATTTAACAATAAAAAACAAAATTGAAAGCACAAGTATAATAATATAATGATTATAGACTTTATATGTATATTCATTTTTTAAGTACAAAGTAGAAGTTGTTTCCCCTACCTTAAATATACGATTTAATTTGATTGATTTAAATGTATTAATTACAGAAAACAGTGGAGACAGTTATATTGCAAATAAAAAATGTATTTCGAAGAATATGGGACATTGTGAATCAATAAAGATGTTTAAAAAAACAAACCGATGTTTAGTTATTTTGCAAATAACTAAAGCATTTTAAAATGAGTAAAAAAGCCGATCCAGCTGGCGCTGCTAGCTTGAACAGCTCTCAGACCCGTGATTGGCTAAACCCCCGAACAGTCCGGGCCGAAACTGAAATTGAGCAAGATTGAGAACCTACATTCTGATTGGGTAAAGCGCCACAGCGTAAATTCAGAGAACATCTAGATCCATAGGAAACTGCAGCCCTGGTTAACCATGCTGCAGCACGCTGGATATACGGTAACACGTCTATCGGTTTCCAATCTAAGAGAAGTTGTACTGAGCTCAAGACTGAATGGCAGACAAAGAATGTCATGGCATCCAAAGCGCACATCGCGATACCAGCTGTTACTATGGGTTACTATAGCGACTGGTGCATCACCGTCATGGCGCTCTGTCGCGACATGGAGTCATATATCGTGATATGACATGCCAAGATAAAATGTCCCACCCCCCATGTCGCGACATGAAGTTCATATATCTTGATATGACAGGTCACTATAAAAAGCCCCGCCCGCATGTCGCGACATGAAGCCCGTATATTGCGATATGGAATGTCAGGACAAAATGCCCCCACCCCATGTCGCGACATGAAGTTCATATATCGCGATATGACACGCCAGGACAAAATGCCCCCGCCCCCATGTCACGACATGACGTTCATATATCGCTATATGACAAGCCATTAAAAATGCCCCGCCCCCGATGTCGCGACACGAACCCATGTATCGCGATAGGTCACACACACACACCCCCGCCCCCAAGTCGTGACACAAAGTCTATATATCTCAACACAATCTGTGTATATCGTGTGGTGATAGGAAAACCTTGGGCGCGACAGTGGCGCCAGTGTGCCATGTAAGCAAGGCACCAATCGTGATAGTAGTGAGTCATATGCCCGTTGTCGCAATATACAGTATACTGACGCAGCCCCTATCATGCTGTTGAGGTCTTGTCGCGATGACATCCCATAGTTATGCGTTTGGCAATAGCGTGTCATGGTAGGGAAAGAAGGAAAACATACCTTAGAAAATAAAAACTATAGATCTAACAATTATGGTGATTTTACATATATTACAACCACAGTTTTATGTCATAGATGGTTAACTTGTTGGCATGTGTCATGTGTTAAGTATTATTCACATCTTAGGTACGGCGACCATATTTTGGTTTTCAAAAAAAGAGTAGGGGTGTGTGTTACACTGTTCAAGGAAAAGTACAAACGCTACTTTCAAATGCACAAACCGGCAAAAATACAGCACTAAAGAATAAGGCGGGTTTAATCGTTTGTGCTGTTTGTAAGGGGGTAATTTCATAGAGCTCTTAACTGCTCTTGACTTTTATGATTTAATTATTTTGTAAGAATAAATATGACTGATACCCTATTTTATTTGGTAGTGGTGCATACAAGTAATTCACTTACTAAACCTTCCCATACGAGAATGCCTTAAAAAAAAGTCATGATTTTTTTTTCAGTACCGCAGTGCGAGATGTCCTGGGTAAGTTTTGTGTAAACCTTGCTCCTCAGTTTCTTTACTTTTCCACTAAGTTCTCATGCTTCTCAGGCAACCTGAAGCACCGGGGTCCATTAATTAGACCGCCGACAGCGGCAGGCCGTGGAGGTGCCGACAGACAAGAACGCAATGCGCTCTGATAATAAATAATCGCCTTCACAATAAAAACTCTCCAGTTGATTTACTGCCGGCATATCAATCCAAGCTACTAACAAGGAGCAGATAGCAGATCAGCAGGATATTGGAAGAATTTCAATAATAATTCACACTTTCAGGAAAAAAACTAAATTGAGAACGGTTAAAAACAGAATCATTTGTCTTTTGGTAGATGGAAGGTAGCTCACAAAACAAATTGCTTTGCAACAGCAGTACAGCACCTACACTTAAGACTTCTGTGATCAATTTAAACGCCGTATGCTAGTGTTGGGACCTGCAAGCTCAGCTTGCCTTATGAATTATGACCTGAACTGAGAAATCTTTGGATTAGCAGCATATACTGTATTTCTGTGGTTTTGGTAAGTCTTCCTGCAGCTTATTAGTCTTTTAAAACTTTAAATCAAAACATCAGGTTACATTTCAAACACAAGGAGGCTTTAGTTCTAAAACTGTCCATAATGCACACTCCAAACAAAGGGTATAAAAGGAAAAACATGTTGTTGATCCTAGGTTTTTAACCTAAGTAAGCAGTTTAAAGTTTAACAATTCAACTATTTTATTCAACATTGATGCCTGAGCTAAACGAACAGATTTGTCTCTGAGAGATATCAATAGGCAGCACATGAAATGAAACTCTATGGATACAATATCTTCACAGATTTGATTTTGCTCAAATTTGATTTGATAAAAATCTGTACCTTTTATATTTGGAATTCAGCGGTTTTCAATTCGATGTCCAACAAATTACAATCTGCAATTCATTGTGCTTAAAAAAGGGTAACACCAGAAATAGTCTGGGATCCAGAGAGAAGTTCTAAAAACAACATTTTATATTGCATTTCTCCCTTTCATTTAAGATAAACATAAATCCTCCTTCGTATTTGGGAGAAATCATAAAGGATTCCCTTGAACTGGTATTTGGCTCCCGTTTCACTTGGAACTAAGAATGAAATATAAGTAAATCACAAAAAAGAACACCGTTTTTTTAATTTTGGTCTATAGTTGAGTTTACTGTGAATGCTTTACTTTTGGGAGGTTCTTGTTACTGTGAATAAAAAGCAGTAAAAGGTTCATTTAAATTTTAAGTGACTTAATGTGTAAGGTTTTGTTCAACTTCACCCTCTTATGTTGTAAACAACTTTCATTTGAGCTTTGGAGCAGTGTCAAGTTATGTTTCCATTTGGTTGTTTGAAATTAAAGGATTTTGAGGTGGCTTAAAAATGATTCCTCCTCAATTTGGCCAACAGAGAAAGGCATTTATCATTTTACTCTTGGCTGACCAGACTGTTCTTAATACAGTTGGTCACAAAGCTGTAAGCCAAGCACAAAAATCACAAATGAAATAAAAGCGACAAAAAAAAGAACAATACAGCGCTAGAACTTCTTAACGTTATTAGAAAGGAACACTTGCATGTTGTTTTCTTTCTTGAACTCAATATTGTTTGGTGATGAACACTGAATTATTTGAAATCCACAGACTTAGGTTAAAAAATCCCCCTTTTGGGACATGAACTCCTTGGTGGGCAGACAGAGTTACAGTTGCTGAGTTGCTATGTAGTT
Organism: Lepisosteus oculatus; assembly: GCF_040954835.1. Taxonomy (NCBI): domain Eukaryota; kingdom Metazoa; phylum Chordata; class Actinopteri; order Semionotiformes; family Lepisosteidae; genus Lepisosteus; species Lepisosteus oculatus. Next base: position 33,707,801 of record NC_090696.1, on the reverse strand, counting down.
TATGGAAGAATTCAGTAGAATAGATAGTAGTGAACTGACATTGGTAATTGTGAGATTTAATGGGAAACTAAAACTCTAAGAATACTTATTCTTTCCTGATTTCAAATGCTCTTTAGAAATCCATGATTGCTATTAGACAGGTGTACAAACTTTAGCTACTTCTATGCAACAGCGATAAGCGTCGGGTTACCTGCTCAAGATTACAGACCTTCAATGTCTTGGCCATCGCCTGTGTTCCTGTCTTTCTGCTTGATTAACAGTAATCCTTCAACAAGATGCAATTACGTATTGTTGGCATTAAAACTACCATAGCAAGCAAATACCTGCCTGATCTATTACTGGCTCTCCTACTTTGATAAGTACCCGAGATGAACGTAGATTGGTGCTGATTAAAGGAAAGAGAGTTTTGACTGCCCGTAGGAGCAAATGAGTCATTTCACCAAGTGTGGCCATATAAAACAAGGTTTCTGCAAAAACTGACAATTTCAGAGCTCACAGTGTTAAACAAAACAATCCAAATCAGCAACACCAGGGAATCCAAATGTTTTCAGGTGTCGGTCCCAAGGCACTTAAAACCCATATTAGGAAAGGATTTGTTCTACAATTGTTTCAACGTATTGTATCAGATCTCTGAATTACTTGACATGGTCCACTATATTTTCACTCCACAGAGCAGGCAGCACCTACAGTATGCAACTCAATCAGCATTAATTCATTTTACTATATTTAAGGAAAGAATGTTGATTTATTATTTTCAGATTAGGTGGATTGCAAAATATTTATTTAACAAGTAACATTATGAAATATGAATGAATTATTATTAAACCATTTAGAGTGTAAGATTATATTATGTAATTCGTACAAACGGGCCAAACATTTTTTATTTATTTTTGAGACCACAAAAATGTGTCACTGTGTTTTTTTTTATAAGTGGCCTGCATCTTTAGTCACACTACAAACAAGATATGACGCCCATTGCATAAATCTCAAACTGGAAAATAATGAGAGAAAAAATAATAATGTTCTCTAAGTAGTTGGCAAATAATCATTGTGGGCTTTGTGAAGTGGAAGATTTTTTTCCACAATTTGAAGAAAACCTGTACATTTCCAAACCATAGATACATTTTAGAGGTATGGGCAGTTACCAAAAAACACATTTCTATACAAAAACTATACTTTCTTAAGGTGGCTTAAATATTATGGTGATTTAAACACACCCCTCTCACATCTATTTTACTTCCTGAACATTATGCATTATAATGTAAGCGGTTCTCTTTTTTTCTGGGCTCAGAATAGTAACATTTCAGAAAAGTCTTCTTAAAGCTCAATGACAGGCAGGGGAACTGATGTGTGTTACAGGGAACTGGTGCAATTGATTATTTTTATCAGTGTAAAGCGCTGTGCTTGGATTGTGGAAATTTACATTTAAAATAAGCAAATTCCTCTGTAAGATAGCTTTATAAATTGTAAAGAAAAAATGTAAGTAAATGAATTCAGATCCCTGAGTGATGTGAAGGAGTTAAGTAAAAAAAAGGGTGGAAAAAAACTATAAACTCTTCCTACATCAGCTCCAGATCTCTATGGTTTGGGTCATGGCCACTTGATATTAACCAACACTCACGCAAAGACAATTTCAGGGTGGGAAAAAATAACTTTGCTTTGTAAGCACTGCTCCTCAACATCACACAAACTTGATTCTTGAAGAAGAGTGCAGTTTTCTTAATAAATAATTGCCCTTTACATTTTTTAAGCAGCAAGCTCCTTCTGAAAGCAGTAGCTGTTTCTTTTTGCCAGCGCTGAACAATGAAGAAGTAATTGAAATGGCTAGAAAATCTTTTGGCAGTTAATTTGTCTGACGTTTGGAAATATCGGTGTGGAATACAGCTGCAAATGTCAACCATTAAAAAGATCTGTCAGGAAGCTCCTGTCCACAAATGCATATGTGGCGGATCCTACCCACTAATGAAAGACAAGGTTGTGCACTTGAAGCACAAAACCAATCTTAAGAAAGCATGGCAGTTCCTCGGTCTGAAGCAAACTACAGCTGTTTTAAAGGTGCGAGTGGGAAAGCCCATTCACACAAGCCTACAATTTACAAACAGTGGCATCCTTACATCAGTGTGACCCCAGCACCCACAGGTCATTGGCAAAACACCACACCAACTGCAGTCAGGCCTTGTGAAGTTATAAAAAGATACACGAACGGAACAAAAGAACATTTCAAAAAGGAGAAAAAAATCTCCTTAATTACTTATATGTGTAGTTTTTTTCACCCCAAAGAAAGTGTCTTATAGCTAGGAGGGGACCCACTTCATCCACTATGAAGGGCATCCCACTGGGTGATAAATGGCAGCCATTCTGTACCAGCAGTCCCATCACAGCCCCCGCAGCAAATCAGATAGAGAACTGAGGAACCACTTCACTGACTGAATTGGGGGGAAACTTTTAAGAAGTTCAAAATATACAAACCCACAGTGAAATAAAGGCAGGACTTCAGGCAGAAACAGAGTTAATACCAATGTCTCATCTGAAGGACTGCCACAGTGTCTCCAGGCACCATGCTTGGGCATTGGTTGTAGAGAGTCTCCTGGTCCTCATTGAATGTGATAGTAAGAGGTTAGCTAAACCTTCCTTGTCTCTCTGAGTTAACTATATTAGTGGGTTGCTTCTGCTGGTGAAGAAAAAGGTTAAGGTTTTGCTCCTGCCACATATATTTTACAGTACGTAATACTGTACAAATCATAGACCATTTTTGAACAGCTGCTCCAAATTAAAAACAGGACTGTGGATTAGCAAGTAAAAGTTAATACAAATTCACAATATTTTGCACACTATTTTGTCCCAAGTCAGAAAAAGTGTTTTCAAAGCTATCCAGGTTTTTAAAAAGATTATTAGATCAAGGATGGAAGAATTTTTGGCTGAAGATGGGACTTTTCCCTTTTGATAGATTTTCCCCTTCTAGACTGAGGTTTAACTCTGTGTTTATATTTTTCTTGCTCTGTAAGCAGCTCAGCTACCCATCTGATAGAAAGACTTAAGAAGACATAGGGTACAGTACAGTCAGAGGTCTGACAGAGCTAGGTTTATTTTACAATAACTATCATTACTTTGTGTGTTTCCACCTTTGTTGATCTGTGAACATACCATTAGTACTGACAGGACCTGAAACTCAAATAGTGATGCCCATTGTGAAGGAATGCCTGCACCATGCGCGGGAAGACAAAAGCTCTGCTTACAACCCGCATGCTCAATGAAGGGAACTGTAGCCAGGAGACTGACCACAGGCTCTTGAGATCATATGTTAAGATGTCTTTCTGGCCATCTGGAGGAAGCCCTGTGAAATGATGGAGTTAACAGAGCCAGCCAGTTTCTAAACCTTACAGCATGGAAGATGAAAGCAAAAACAAATTTACTACAGTATACTACAGATACCCTTAAGAACTGGATATAACAAGAAGCACAAACTGGAGATATTTGCAGCATTGTTAACACTGGAACTAAAGTCAAGGGTCGGACTGAATAACGTGATACTATCATCTCACTGTGGAAGTCCCTGGAGCCTCAAAGTTGGTCATTCAGCAAGAAGTACAAGCTGGAGCTTAACACCATCCAGTAGTCCCACAGGACTTCCACAGGTCCAGTCTGACTGCACTGGTGCCTAAAAGGCCTAGAAAGACTAAATGGCTTACTCATGTTTGTAACCATACTTGGGCACTACAATATGTGGTTTTGCAACACCTTCTGCAAGTGTAACGAATACGCTCTTGTGTATAACACAGCCGCCCAGTCTGAGGGAGTTCTCCTTTAGCACAGCTGGCAAGTTCCCTGTTGCGTGACACCGGAGACCCGGGTTCGCGCCCAGGCAGTGAGGGATGAACAGCCAGGGCAGGAGCGGCAAGGGCGGAAACCCCAAGAACCATTACACAACCTAAATAAAAGATCTGTATTTGACACTTATTAACAAAGTCTGGGTGGACAAACCAACTGTCTGACTTTGAAAAGCCAGATTCATCTCCACCCTGGATTTAACTAAAGTCTAATGGTAAGTTCCACTAAAGAAGAGAGGTCATGATAAAAAAAGAGATTGTATCAATGTACAATATCAGTTATTGGACTACACAGGACACCTACCACCTTCAAAGACCAAGGACAACCAACTTAGGAAGCAGAGAAATGGGCTTAAAGGAATTGATCACCCATTGCATCCACAGAGCTAAATGGAAATTGCTTTCACCAAGAGTACAAACAGTGCCAGATTCCCTTTGGGAACTCAGAATGACCGCCAAGCTGGAGAAATGTACCACCGGAGTCAGTGAAGCCAAGTACCTGAGGTATGTGATCAGACAAGCCCCAGGAAAGAAAAGGGGAATCTATACTAAATTGGCATTGACTGGTCAACAAGTGGCCGGTCCAGGCCTTCCTTGGACTAGGAGCCATAGCAAAGAAGAGCAATACTGAACACCTTTCCAGAGTGCAGTTGTGCTGAGGAGGGTGAGTGACCGCATGAGGGGCACAGCCACTGACGGACTTTATATTCGCATAGGAACCCTGTGTTTTCTGGAGAATTAGAGGAGTGAGCCAACACCAAAACTAGAAGGGTGGCATAGTGGCACAGTACTTAGCATTGCTGCCTCACAGTGCTAGGGGTCCTGGATTAGATTTATGCATATATATAGATTTAGTGAGGCGCTATGTACAAGTAGTTCTCCCCTTGTTCACGTGGGTTTCCTCTGGGTGCCACAGTTTCCTCCCAGTCCAAAGACATACTGGTAGGTTAACTGGCTTCTGAGAAAATGGGCCCAGGTGTGGGAGAGAGTGTGTCCTGCGATGGACTGGCACCCCGTCCAGGGTGTACCCCACCTTGCGCCTTGCTTGACAGGACAGGCCCTGCTCCCCCATGACCCTCAACTGGATCAAGCGATTAGAAAATGGGTAGATGGGTGGATTGATGGACTAAGCTCTGGATGCTGTGTTTTTTATTTATATTTGGCTTTTCTGGAGCTGGAAACAGCTTAGCCTCCTAAGAGGATGAAAAAGAATAACAGTCCGAGCTCTAACAGAACTAGTCCCCTTTTATCATCCTAAGCATTATTTTATGGGCTGTCTTGTCTTTTACGTTGGCAACACACCGCTTGTACCACAAGGACTTGTCAGCTGGTGTGTTTATAACTCACAACCCATCAATTAAAAGGTCCATCAATACCTGCTACCCCAGGGATAACTTACAATATAATGCATAGACAGCATTACATTTTATTTGTGGTGGGCTTTTTACCTGGTAGAGTACAGTACATTCAGGTGAGCTGTGTCATGGTGCTTGTTTCTTGAGTTGGCCGAATTCCAGTGGGCATTTTCTTCAATTTCAACTTGTATTTCTACTTGAACAACTGCCCCTTTAAGAATCTTTAGAGATTTTTTAAACTTACTCATACACTCACAATAACTGTTGTTGAAACCGAAATCTTAAGGCTAATGGATAATATGTTCTACACTTACTTTCACAGGATGACGTCCTAGAAAAAGAATGAATGTTTCATGCTAAGGAGACTATTATCAACTTAATGCCTTCCAAAACATGCATTGTTTGAGTACAAAATTCAAAAGGTGAAAACAACAAGATTTCTGTCTGTCTGTCAGTGCCTGCAACCAGCATATTATCCTACCTCCCATCTGGAGAACCAGGAAGGACCCTCCTTGTTCTGGCGGAGATCTAATGCAGCTTTTACTTTTTGTCATTCCCTGTCAATATTCGTAAAGAAGCTTAATGCCTTTCTTGCAAACACAAAGAGTCAAATGAAGCCCACATCTCTGAAATCTGATCAAAGACAAACAGGGCTTTTAGCAATCTACTAGAATATAAAGGTTGGTGAAAGTTTAACTTGCAGTTTTGACAGAACCTGATGCTTTACTTTGATTTAGTTACATTTGATTATTTACTTAAAGCTACAGGTGATACATGAAAGACTTTCTGTCCTTTTTGAGTCTGTTTCCTGAAGAAAGGGCAGTAGCTCAAGTTCTGTCTGTGAATTAAGTGTCTACATCAGAGATGCTGTGATAAATGAGTTCTGGGCTCCAACGAGCACAACCACTGCAGTTACCAGACATGACATTCATGAATGCCGATAATGAGACGATAGAAGATCAGATCTACATGCTAGAAATCAAGGGTCTCAAACCCTGAGTTCCTGGAGGGCTTTGTGTCTTCTGGTTTTTATTCCAACCTGAATTGTCCAGTAAAACATTGAACTAATTCTTGTCTAAATTAGTCATATGTAGTATTTTTCTTAAAGCCTTTAACTGCTGATTTCACAACACAATCACTTCGCTAAAGGTACAGCTACCTATAAATCATCTAGAGCTTCGTTAGAATTATTGCTATTATGCAGCAAATTGACTAATTAGGCCAATAATGTGAGAACTTAGTGGAAACAACAACCAAAAGAAACTAGACATTTCAGGAAGACCCCTGGTATGAATTATTATTTTACAAGAAACCGATCTAATTAGTAATTTATTTGAAACCAAATTAATTAGCCAAAGCAACTTACAGTAAATTTTCACCCATTCATACAGCTGGGTATTTTACTGGAGTAATTTGGGTGGCATAACTTGATCAATGATATAGACAGTGTTTCACATGGGACTTGAACCCCTGGCCTTCCAGTTACAAGCACATGTACAGTATACAGTACTGTATATTTATTTTTATTAAAACACTGCAGGCATAACTAATCTTCTTATGCAACAACTCTATGTAAAGCATTCTGTACCTGCACTCCAGACAAAAGCCTGCACCACTGCAACAAAACTAGAATGGGATGGGAAACAATCTTAGACATTGCAATATTTACCTGTAAATGACTGTAACATTTCAATTTTTGTAACATTTGTAATCCTTTATTTGACTACATAAGCCAACCAAAACAATTTCACTTTAACAATGACCTGGAAACAATTTTCCTCAACAATACATTTAGTAGGACAGTCTAAGGAAAGTGCCCTACTAAATGTACAACAGTCCACCCAGAATTTCACCCATGATCCTCTGGATAGGAGCACCCTAGTCGGTACTCCACACTGCTGCTATTTACAGTGAACTAACAGAATAATATGTGTCTCTGTGTCACACTAGATACCTTGTAGGGCTGTCTGATTTAGTGTGATATGGCTTGGTCAGTACAGTAAATATATCATCTGGGTTTGAAATTTTAGAAAACACCCTAATATTTATTTAGCAAGCAGTGCCAAAAAGTTACTTCATAAAGACATCCCAAACACAAATTGCTTCCGCTAGAATATTAGAGCATGGATACCGTGCTTGGTGGGGGCACATATATATACAGGGATAAGATTTGTCCCCAGAAGAAAGCAATCCTATTCATTTAAACAAGTCTTCTTCTCTTCTCTGGCTTTCAAAGTGGACCTGCGTTTTACCTTACAGAAAATAATAAGGAACAACTGCTTGTCAGAAAGCTACTTGTTTCTCTTTTCAACCCTCCACAGTCTCCAAATACTTTTATATCCTTGAAGGATAATCTTTCAATACAAGTGAAAAAAATCTTGTCTAGGCCATCCAGACATAGCGCCGGCAGGATGAATTGCGTGTTCATTCAAAAAGACACCAATCTTGGCCCAATTACGATAGTGTTAAGAGTTTCCTTGTAGGCATAGCTGCTGACATCTGTCAGGGAACCACCTGTATCATCCTTGCGCTCTGTATCTAGATTATGTTTCATGTTTTTGCTCATAACTCACGGAAGGAAGAAGCTTTTTGATCAGTTCTGCCACCATAAGGTAAATGTATCCATGAGGTAAATTTATCTTGGGCATAAACAGATAAGCTCCAAGCGAGTTTATTTCAGGTAACCATAAGTTCTCATTTGAGGGTTTTATCAAGGCTCAAGGGGCACACAGTTTTGGGGGTAAACAATAAGAAAGTAATAGTATACGGAAAGCAAAATAATCCAATATTGAAAGATTGGATTAAGAACACACATCCAACCATTTTCTAACCCTTTCTTTCAATGCAGGCTTTTGTGGGAGCCAGAGCTTATCCCAGGCAAACAACAGACACAAGGCAGGAGGCACCCCAGCAGGATACCAGTCCAGCGCAGGGACCGTGGGAGGAAACTGGAGCACTCGGAGGAAACCCACATGAACACAGGGAGAACATACAAACCCCACAAAGACAGCACCCCAGGAACTGTACTCAGGGCCCCAGTGCTGCAAGGCAGCAAAGCTAACCACTTCACCGCGTCGTACTTGGTAAGAACTGAATACATTTCCAATGAGAGGAGGCCATTGGTTTTTTTAGCCGGTTTGATAGATAGTAGTTAATTGATCCATGGATCTCATCCAGCTGTTTGTCAAAGAAGCCTTGGCTTCGTTAAAAGGCCTGGGTTATTTGTTTTATAATCCCACAACCCTTTGTTCACAGTTTTATATACCCTTCCATGTAGTTTCCACTTGTGTCCTCTAGATTGTGTTTTGCTGTTCATTCTGAAGACACTGGTTGGATAGACTTTGTCAATGTTTAGTAGAATAGTTTAATTTTAGTTTTAAGTGGACATCAATATGTTAGAAAACTGACTTGTAAAGTGCCCTGGGTGTCCTGATTGTTAAATACATTCATGTTCTGTGTGGAACAAAATGTTTATGTTGATGTGACTTTGCCATGTTTTACAGATGAGTAATTAGAAAAACAAACCATAAAATAAAAATACAAACAACTCCACTCATGCTTCTGGCGAAATGTAATTTATGAAATTATTATACAGTAACATAGACAGGAAAAAAGACTATGTAGAGTAATAAAATCACTTTTAGAAAAAAGTATATGCATTTCCCGATGCAACCAAAGAAGTATTTGTATAATAACTCTTTTCCAGCCATGGATTTTCTACTGAAACAAACTGTTAAATTTTTTTAGCTAAATTATTTACTGAGATGTTAAATAATGACATCATAAAAATGTTTTAATATACAGCAACGAACACACTAAATAAACATATAATAGCTTTTCAAAGCTAAACACATCACTGTGGAACCCCATTAACGTTTCTAGAGTCTATGTCACGATCGTAATCCCTCTTCTCAAGGGCGCTCCGGCTCTTTCACATTCTAGTTGATTATGTCCGCCTGTCTCCTATCCTGTCCCTCCTTATTTAAGCCTGGCGCTCTCACTATTTCTAGCTCTGCAGTGGAAGATGGACGCCCGGAAGCCTGCCTACCAGCGGGTCGTGGAGTGACCCGACGGTATAGGTTTCACCACGGCGTCCTGACCATCTGGGTCAGCGCCTGGCCTCGTTAACCCGTTTTTAATTCCTCGTCCCTGCACTGGACCCCGCTCCGGTTTTTAAACCGGATCACCCGGCTCTGGACTTTGCCCTGGATTTTCCTTCAGATTCCCTTGGACTTGTTCGCTATGGCCACGCCCCCCCGGGCACCCGTTCACTGTCGTCACGCCCCCCTGTTTGTCAACCTGCCCAGTTCCTCGTCGTCTTCTCCCTGTGTCCGTTTCCACTTACTTCTGGATTTTACCATCTGCATAGGGTCCTGTACAACGCATCGTTACAGTCTGTGTGGCCTGTAGAGTTTGCATGTCTCTAATTACCTCAAAATGCTGGAGATATTAAGACGTATCAAAAATAACAACCAGGAAGCGATGAAGTCTAACAGTTTAAGAAACATAATACAATGCGGTAACAAATCTGAATAACACAATACTTGTGTAAAGTTCAATAATCTCCAAATACTGTAATTACTTACGTATGATTCAGTGAAAGTCTGTATTTTGAAGTAACAGTGCAAACACTTCAATAGCAAATTTCTGAACACCTGGTAAACCAAGCTCTATAATGGTTAGGAAAAGTTGCCCTTTACGTGTTTAGCAATACTGGGGCATTAGGAGCACAGGAGGGTGAGCGCCCCCTACTGGCGCCTCTAATACCTCTTCCAGCAGCAAAGCAGCAGCCTTAACGTTTCCCAGAAGGTCTCCCATCCAGGTAATTTTCCAGGCACAGATCTACTGAGCTTCAGTGGGTTGCCAGTTGTGAATTGCAGGGTGATATGGCTGTTGGCAAATTAGTAACATTTTAATGGTAACATGGGCAGTGTGGTGGCACTGTGGCTAAGGATCTGTGCCTGTGGCTGGAAGGTTGCCGATTCGTATCCCGCGACTGGAGAGCAAGCTGACGTATGCGAAAAGACAAATTCCTAATGCAAGAAATTGTATATGGCCAATAAAGTGATCTTATCTTTTATAAAATACTCATAACATGGTGAAGCAACAGACAAAGCTCAAACACCCTGCTATTTTAACCATAACTAATTTTAAACAGGATATGTCTATTTTGAAGGTCCCTTGATCCTGCAAAAAACTGAAAGGCAATACATTTTTAAAAGCCAAAAATAACCAATAATTTATTGGACATACTGTAGACCGCAACAATAATCAGTAATGTATTGGACAAAGAAGGTGTTATTTTCATTCTTCACAACTATCCTTGGTTTCAAGGAAGTTGATGCTGAATGATTCAAGATGTAATACAGGTGACACAACTGATTTTACACCTGCTTTTTCAGCAGAAGAAGACAGACAAGGCAGGTTTAGCTAGGCTCACAGTTCTACATTTAAAGAATACAAGACTGAGAACATCCCATTCACGGCAGCAGTGTGACCACTTTGTTGTCTCATCCTTTTAGATCTCAGAAGCAAGGCTGGTCCTGGTCAGTACTGGGATGGGAAATCTCCGAAGGAAGTCCAGACTGCTGATGCAAGTGGTGTTGGTGGGCCAGTAGGTGGAGATGCTTCCTCTCGCTCAGGATTTTCAAATCAGTGCTCCAGTATGGTGACCGGGGACACTGTACTGTTGGAGGTGTCATACTTGAGCTTAGATGATAAACTAAGTTCAAACTACTTAACTCAATGAACATCCCATGACCCTTTTTAAGTAGTAGGAATGTTCATCATAGTGTCCTGGCTAAATCCACTCTGACAGTGCACAATCTGGCCTTCCTAAATTGATCCTTTCATTCATTTGCTAAAGCTGTTGTTATAGTGATAATGCTGTGGCCGCTCTTGGTGTACAGTAGCACTAGGAAGTTGAGGAAAGGAAGTTGCCCCCTCCTATTATATAAAGTAAAGGCATCCTTTGGCACGAATTGTGCTATATAAAAGGAAAGACAATTATTTTACATCTTAAGGAGGTTGGAACATTGTGACACCTTATCCTCCTCCGACCCCTGACGTGATGAATATCTTATCTGAAGAACAAACTTTTCCCAAAAAATCATTCGGATCAAAAGAATTAGACAAAAATGGAAACTCGAACCAGAAGACACATGGGAACTAAAAGGAAAGAACATTTAATAAATGAGTATAGGAATCCCTTTTTTAGACAAGGAGTCATGGGTGTCTGGAACAAGCTACCAAGCCATGTCTTCAAAGCTGATAGCCTGTCTTATTTTAAGAAATGGCTGAATGAGATCTTTAGATCAATTAGCTGCTAGAAGCCAAACAAGTTTGATAGGAGCAAAAGCCTCTTCTTGTTTGCAACCTTTCTTATATGCTTATGTTCAAACATACTACAGAAAATGACACAGAAAATCTTCTCACAGCCATCATGCCTAAAATGTCCTTTATTTTTCCACAAATGCTGTGCAGCTGGGGAGGCCCCATGAGTGTTTCCTGATATATGAACTGAGAGAGACTTCCATAACTTATGTTGTGGTTTCTTCAAACAGTTAAAACTATTGCAAACTCAGGAAAATCTACTTAGCAACATTGATTCAACACAGTTCTGGGCTAAGTATCTCCAAAAAAACTTTCCAAGATGGCAGTTAGCTTCTGTTCTGACTTCTGCAAATGTGTGAATTAGAGGAGACACTCACTGTTACACTAAAATCATAGTACAAAAAACATACTGGGACCATACAGGAACTGGGAATCTCAAGGGGAAAAGGAGGTTAACTACAGAACATTCAATTACAGAAGACAAATCAATCTTTTTTGTTTTGCTATGTATACTTTTTGTGGGAATTATGTTTTTTTCTGTGCTGAAAAAGCCAAAAGCATCTCCACATTTTCAGCAAAATACTGCCACTCTCAAAACCCTATAGAAGCCGCCAGGACAAACATTTTCATTCATGTGGAATAATTAATCTCTGTCACACTTTAAAAGGGAGAAGGGCTCTCAGCAATATGCTTCTTGGGCTCATTAGGCCTTTTCTGAACAATCCGGAAATAAATTTATGAACTGAAAAAGAAAACGCTGTACAACAACTAACTCCGGACTAATTAAGCATTATTTGTGTTGGCCTCTGACCAAAACTGATATTGAATCAAGCCCCTACAAGAAGCTAAATTTATGTAACTGTAATCTCTTTATAGGAAGCCAAGGAAGCCATCGAAGCAAAAGAGTGCTTCTCCACCTCTCCAAATCCTCCTGTGTTTCCACATTATCTTCCCTACAAATTGAACCAAGGAATACCTCACTATTAAGGTCCTACAACTTACGGTTATTAAGTACCATAGTTAAAGGTATCATTAAAATTTCTCAACTGTTGATTTCAAATTTCTGCATGTTCAGCAACCTTCAAAGCACGATGATCATTTTGGCTGACATAAGTGGAATGGTTCATTGCTCTTGGGATTCTGCTTCTTGATTACACAAAAAACACCAGGAGTCTGGGAGCCAAGTGCAGGGTTTGGTCTGGTTTAAACTGTTAAAATGAGGTTATCGGTGATTATTAAAGGGGCAGGGTGTGTTGTGCTGAGACTCCATCATTCCTGGGCTGGTTGGGAATGAGGCTGCAGGCCGAGTCCATCCAGAAGTGATGTTATATCCCGCCACAACACACACCCTGAAGTGCGTAATTCCTATTATACAATGACTCTTTTCAGAACACTGTTCCAGCAAATCTTAGAAACAAAATTAATTTAACAAACACAATCACAAAATATCCTCTGACAATAAGAAACAGTCACACTTGTCAGCTTTGTAGCACAGTATATAAATCTGCCAGTGCCGCACCTGGTGATGATTTAAGGTTACTGGAACTTCCTTCATGATGTTATGGCAGGATAGCATTATGGGTGCAGTCCCAGAGTGACTTATCAGAGGTCAGCATTGTATACGTAAATCATAATGCAAAACTGTATAATTTATAGTATCTGCACAAACTTTACCTGGCTGATGACAGGAGAAGGGAAAAGAAAGAAGAAGGGCTTTTGCTTATTACAAAACATTATGTATTGGGCAGTTCAATCGCTTAATGGAACTGTAAGTGCTACTCATGTTACTTTCTCATAACCTGGTCTGAAACGATGTTTCAAGATATGGAGGCTTATCTGTGCACCATAAATCAAAATGTACTAATAACCTTTGCTTGAACACAACTTCTTCTCACACTTGGAGAAAGCTCAACAGAAGACTTTGTGCCTTTCCTTCTGTTTCAATGTGTAATTAACCTCGAGTTGTTGCTATGCTCCGACACAACCACTTTACCAGGTTCAAAACAAAGAGGCTAATCAATGCCTCAGAATGCTTTCTGTTGTGTTGAGGTACAATATAGCAAATTGTTAACATTTCAAATTAAATTCTCAATAAAAATAAATCAAGATTTCATTTTTTTTATTCGGTTCCCTTTACTAATTAAAATGGTTTGCTTCAGCACATTTGATTTAAAGTGATTTTTTTTTTTATAAGACCCGAAAAGACCCTGCAAGAATAAGCCAAGCCAGGAAAAAGCCAGCCAGATGGTACGGTTATCCTGAGTAAACAAACAGCTGCTCTGATAGAGCTGTAACCTAAGCTAAGCCTCAGCTTTATACTGGATGAAACTGGGACGTGTTTCTCGACCCAGTTGTGCCCCCACGTCCCCCAGCTGGAAAACGTAGCAGAAACAGGAAACCTGATGGAAATGGGATGCTACATCCCAAGGGGTTGGGGTGTGTGTGTGTTTAGGGTAAAGATTTTGTTAATGAGGAAAGGGATTTTTGTGTAAAAGAAAAAGCCTGACGCTTACTTGTAGCTCAAATTACAATAACGATCATTTAAACTATGAGGGCTCAGGGGTCAGGGTATCCCACAGTTTTTGCTTTTGTGAAGGCAGGAAAGATTTTTCAAATTCAGGAATTTCGCCGATGTATGGAGGGTATTTCACCCAGTGTGGCAGGAACAGCTCCAGCTAGTTTATACTGACAGAGAATTAAGTTATTTTGAAATATTTCCATCAGCTGTGCCACAGTCTAATACCACAACACACATACATACTGTATCGGTCAGGCACACAATTTAGAGGAAACTCAAGGCATTTTTGTCTTTCTGTGAACAATGTAGATGGTAAGACTCAGCTATGCACTGCTTAATTTGTTATTGCTTTAACTGTCACTCTGTGTGGTTTCCACTAACATCTCAGTAGATGTTATGTTTTTCTATCATATACAGTATATGGAAATGTACAGTAAAGTATCCATCCTAGTGTCTCATAGTTTATTACATAAGTATTCACCCCTCTAAATAAATAATTGGTAGAAGCCATTTCTGTCACTATTGTTATCAGTATTTCAAGATATACAGTATCTCTACCAGCCTGGCAAAAATGGAATGGTTACTTGGCTCTAAATTAAAGTTAATCAGAAATGTGTCTCTTAGGTCTAATGGGTCTCATTTGGAGGAGACTTAAATCTGTGATCTAACTTTGTCATTAAAGATCGCTGGCATTGTTTGTCAAAGTAGGGTTGCTAACCCTGGCATTCCTTCTAAATTCACTTGGGGCTCAACCCGGTCTCTTTAAATGTATTCTTTAATTCATTTGTGTCCCCTCCTAGTTGAAGCACTTTGAGATCTTTTGGGATGAAAAACGCCATACAATATAACTGACTGTAATACAATTGTAAATTAATTACTTGGAAAAAGAAGATGAAACTAACATGAAAAATTATTGTAATAAATTACTCTCTTTTTCTCTCTTAATAGGGAAGTGCAGTCAGAAAGACCAAGGCAATTTATTTAAAAGGGGGAAAAGATAATCACAGTAGGTCATTTTTATAGCTATAAAAAAACTTGTGTTCTGTATGAATTATTGAAGCATGCAGAAACTGAAATATATAATTATAAAAAATCATGGGAATAGTCAGAAATAGGCAAGAGGGTCATGATGTAATTGAAAGTGATCTTATATACTATAACTCCTTTATAAAGACTACAGGTGAAGCTGTAAAGGTATTTACTGTATTATCCTTATTCACTATTGTTCAAAAAGATATACATTTTTACATGTTGTAAATGTTTTTTGAATCATAAGTTATAGTATATGTCAATCATATACAGTAATATATGATTTTTCTTTTGTCAGATAATTTACTCAGCGCATCTAATCAATATAATCAGTCATAATACTGTATGTGGCAATCATTGCTTGAATGTAAAAAAAATGTACCGTTGCTTCAAGAACATTTTTGTATGCAGGAGCAAACATACACTACAAACCATAAAAACATACAGCCAGTGGAGTTAATTTAGCCCTTGATTATCCACTCTACACCTCAATTTGAGGCAAACCACTTTTAAAAGGAAGAATAACTGTGTGCCAAAAGAGGCAATGGGATATGCCTGTGAACTGACTGTTGCATTTTGATATATTTTAATAAAATTATCAGGAATCTGTTTTGCTTTTTGTGATAAATTTGTTCACGTACTGTATAGCAACCTTTCCTAAGGTTAAGTCAAATTCAGCGGACACAAGCATAAATCGCTTTGAATTAAAAAAACACCTATGAAAGAACATACATGTGAAAAACCAACCATTGCTGCTGCCAGGACAAAACTTGTTGATCCTTCTGAGTTAAGGCAGATCATTCATAAGGATGGAATGCATTTCGAAAACAGCTAAGGGGAAGAAGAAGAAGAAAAGGGAAGAAGCTGAGAAAGATGAAGAATAAGTGGCCATAGTTGTACATGTTTTATTTATTAGTTCTTTTTTTTAAAAAAATGAAAGCACAGCACAGTAGTACATACTACTAGACCATAGAAGTAAAAAAAAAAACCTCACACAGTAAATTGATTAACTGCAGCCAAGAGTAAAACCAAATTATAGACTAAAAGCAAGATAGGAAAACAATCTTTAAGTAAGTTTTCAAAATTGGACACAGTCACAGAGTCAGTAATGGATGTGGGCAATGAATTCCACAGTCATGAAGCTGCACACGAGCGGGCTCTGTCTCTCACTGTTTAGAGCCCAGTCTTGGAATGAGAAGATCTCACATTAAAGGTTGCACTGTACTCATGCAATAACTCCTTAAGCTAACCTGAAGACAGACTGTCCAGTGCCTCAAATGTAAGCAAACGTAGGAACCTTAAAACCCACTAAATTTCACAGAGAGCCACAGCAATTTACATGAAGATATATGCTGAGGCCCAGTAGGTTAAGTTAGCACAAGCAAGCCACAGAATTCTAGATATAGCAAAACTTACTCAGTACCTTCATACTGTATATGCCCCAGTAAGGAAGGTACTACAGAAGTCCTATCTTGTGGAAAGATTATGTAATTTTTCAAACAGGCGGAACAAGAACGTTATCTGACAGCACAGGGTCCCAAAAACAACACTAAGCTTTGGGACTTCGATCAAAGTCCACACCAGCCACAACACTGAAATCACCAACTTTGCACGGCTGTTGTTGGGAGCCAATAAGCATATCCTGTCTTTTCACAGCTCATCTTAATAGTTATTTTTAACCCTTATCTTAATATGAGTTGGCTGTGAAGTGACGAAAATTAAACAGCAGTAGCATTGAATTAACGTAGTTGTTAATTAAATGAGTATCATCAGAATAAAAGTGAAACTGAGCCCACACCAACATATAAACCTGACCAAAAAGCAACATACATACAGTATGTGAAAAAGTAGTAGTGATACTCTTACAAAGACCTGAAATTTTTTAGGTGCACAATACTTACAACACATTTCTCATTTTTGTTAGTTAATGAGATGGAACCTTAAGCAACCTCAAAAATGTCGTGAGCACTTCAAGTGGTAGTCAACAAATATTTTCCATAGGACTGAAGGCACACAGAATCCTTTCTAAAGTAGGAATAATTTCAGCCATAATCAGTGACTTCAAACAATAATCTTTTTTCTTACTTTTATTATCCTTTTACATTTGAGTATAGAAATATCTGAAATTATATACATGATAAAAAATATTTTTTTGGCTTTTCTAAATAATTACATTTCCTCTTCTGTATTTTATGTGTTGTAATTCAGTTTTGTATACAGAAAATCCATTCTTCCAGATTTGCCCTTTCAGTTCAATCCATTATCAATAATATCATACCTGTACCTCAATCCATTCATTCATTTTCTGACTATTTCGAGGGGGAGCTGGTGCCTATCCCAGCAGGCAATGGGCACAAAGCAGGATACACCCTGAATGGGATTTCAGTCCATCACAGGCCAGACACACAGACATGCAGACGTTTACACCTAGGGCCAATGTTTCCATAAGCCAATTAACCCACCAGTTTGTTTTTGGACTGTTAGAGGAAACTAGAGCACCTGGACACTGGGAGAACAAACTCCACACATATAGCAACCCAGGTCCAGAATTGAACCCAGGGCCTCAGCACTACATGGCAGTAATGCTAAACATCGTGCTGTGCTGCCCCTATATAGAACACACAGAATATAAAAATACACTGACTTGCTGGGCATTGTTAGATCTCACAAAAGAACAAAGTGAGAAAGTTATAATAATACACAACATCAAGACATGAAAAACAGTGGGGACCAACATTGTGTTGTGGCCCAGGGAGGAGCACAGTAGAGGCCTGACATTTCTAAAAATGCATGAGGCAGATTCTAGACTTACAGGATCATCAGATTTGTGGTTAGCCAGGCTTTCAGAAAGCGACTCCTCTTGAAGATTATCTCTGCGGATCAGTGTAAATTCTCGCAGGAACACGGCCCCCTCGCCCCCAACAGCCCACACCTGTTCAAAGACACAATAACAGTACACATTTCTGAACAAGTATCACACTCCCTCTGGGTAAGCAAGGACAACACACAGCTCCTGGCACGATAGCTCAGCCAGCCAAACAAACACAGGGTAGTGAAAGGCACTTCTGTAGGTTTCCAGCAGTCTGAGATCTTGTTTTGTCACTGTTCTTAAACTGGGTATTTCTATGGGAACTACTTTCCAAATCAAGAATACAGTGTGAGGTTACAAGTAACAAAGCAGTTCTGACTTATTTTATTCTTATTCGCTAAATAGCCCGTGCTATGTGTTAGATTAAGAATATCAAACACACCTCAACCGAATCTTTTACTTCTTAAAACAGATATTCACCTTTTAAACCACCCTATAATAATACATGTACAGTATAAGCAGAAATGATTTTTTTTCAGCAGTAAATGAAAAAACCTTCACATTAATAAGGCTGAAACAAATATCTAGCAGGAAATTTTACTCTCATTGAAAAAATGCCATTCTTTGCGGCAAGAAACAGAAATGTTAATAAAAGGAAATAAAAAGTACTGAAGGATAACCCTGTTCTACCCCCTGAAAGCTACCATGTTTTTTTTAATTCCTAAAAACCATCATAATCCAAAACAATTGTGTGATAGGTGCTAACTGTGAGTTATGTACATACAGTATAAGAGAAACACATTTAATGATAAATGTAATAAATATTCTTCAGAAATAAAATAAATACCTATATGTAAACCACTTAGATACTTAAATCCCTATCGTGTCATACAGGGAATTAAGCACCTACTGTACAGTACATGTTTTGAATACAAGGCTCATAATCTTTACCACATGAAAATATGCTTTGCAAGTACTGTATCAGTCTGCATGTTAATCAATGAAATGTCATTTCTAAGCTGATAGATATGATGCAGATCATATTTAATCTGCAGAAATGAATCATGTTAAATTAAATAGAACCTAGGCTTTTGAAATCTTTTCATGAGTGAAAACATCAACCTTCAAAATGGTCAAAAGTTTCATTACTAAGTATCTTTCAAGTGCCCTTAGAAGATTATCTGTACTTTTTTTTCTCATAGGTTAGCACGTGGTTCTTTGCCAGTGCTTGAACATTTTGAGCTTGTCAACGTCTTATTCCTAGGTTTTAAATTTCAGTAATCACAACAGGGATTTTGGATCAACCCCATTAACAATAAGAGCCATTTTCAAGGATGTACAGTACAGAATCCATGGACATGAACTTTTTAGGCATTAAAAAAATGTATAACGAACAAGGTTAAGTGTTTGCCGCAGATAGTGTGAGCCAAAGTGAACTGGAAAAATAGGAAGACTGGCCTCTGTTGCTAGGCAACCAACACAAAATACATGTTGCCAGACTGTGGGAAAAGGCCCATACGCCAGAGTTAAAAGTGACAAATCAGATCTGTGGTAATTCCCCAAACTCAACACCATCAACTGCAATCAATTAGCATTTGCTTTTCCACAACATAGCATCTGAAACAACAGAATCATGCTCTGGGAACCCATGTTTGGAATCTCAGTCAAAACATGGTGCAGGGTTCAGTAAGAAAGAGGAGCGAAACGTTTGCAGACTTAACACACAACAAAAAGCGTGTTATTCCTGACATCTTCTCAAATTTATCTGTATTATTATTAAAATAAAAGAAAATTAGTCATAAAATTATTCATTCTACAACTACATTTCTAAGGAAACAAAAGAAAACAAAACTTTGGATTCTGTAGATTTTATCTGCTATTACTCCCCTTAAGCAGCATTTAAAAACAAAGTAAAAAAATGGCTTTAGGGCTTTAAAACTGTTTCCTTTCGGATGTGCTTTGCATTACAGCTCCCACTCCACAGCTGAAGCTCATACAGAGCAGAAGAGGAAGCCACTCGATACCTTTCGCCTGACCGGAGAAAGAGGGTGGCGACCGACATGACTGTGTGATGGAAACTCATTCCCTTCAGCGGAATCATGATTACAAGAGGGACTTTCACTGGCTTTCACACTGGAAATCCATCATGCACAGGATAATCCCTCTGAACTTGAAACTACAGCCCTGGGGGAGTGAGAAGGGGAAACGCAGACTGCAAACCCACTGAGAATATGAGCACAGAGCACGTAATAAAGTAATGAGTGAAAAAGCCCAGGATGCAAGGAGCAAACCTGTTTTAATAGAACCGTGCGAGGATTAATGCCAGCTAAAGTTAATCCTTGAATAAAAAAAACGGAAATGTGATTAATATAATGTAACAGCAACTAAATGAATGTCTATATAAAACTTTTATGTCAGCCTACTTTCTTAAAGGAAAAATTAAAGGTATCAAAGCATCCAATTAATAAATTCCCACAAACAAATACCATGTACACAAGATTAAACATTTTCCATTTGCATAGATAATAATACAGTACATTACAATGGATCCTGACACAGCTTATGTGGGTCTCACATAAAACTAATTACAGGCCTCTTTCAGTAATAAAATGCAAAATATTGTTGTGTGCTGAGAAAATCAATTAAATTCTGGTTTTAGGTATGATCACCTACGCTCAAATATGCATCATCATGATAGCTTAAGTTTATGGTTGTAATAGGAATTTGCTCAAGAAAAGCTTCAAAAACCTTTCAAGGTTAGCTTTTCTTTTTAACTGCTGGATTCTATCTGAACACTGAATAATTCATAATCTGCCAAAATACAATTAATTAATAAACGATCACTCCAATTCATTGTTCAGGCTGTGGTACTGTATATACAGTTGCCTTTCACCTGCTGTCAGACCTACTGTATAAGAGCTGATTGTACAGGTCCTTTAGGTCCTTGTTTCGACAACAGACATCCAGTTCAATCTGTTGTTGAGGTTAAAGGCTGTAATTTTACAGATTCTTGGCAAATGGTTTCAATTCAACAGCTTCCAAATGCTGGTTTACTTTAAACATTCCGTAGCCCTGAGCCCCAGCAATAGAGCTGGCTATGTGGACATGGTCTTTATCTAATCACGCTCAGTGTTCACTGCTGGTTGTTAAGCTGCAAATACTGTGAAATTGAAAGAAGCTTCCTACTGGGACTGAAAGTTTAAGTAGTAATGGAAAAAAAGTGAGAGAGACATTAAACAGATGCATGGATGGATAATTTATTTTCAGCGCTTAATTCACTTCTATTTCTTAACACTGTCCAGTACTGTGGCTGTAAAGTAAGAAGTTCAATTCCTCATCTGATGTAGGTTGCACGTTTTGGGTAGATAATTCCTGACGGAGTGAATTGCAACACTCAGCAATTTGCTATAGCCATGGCAAGGACACCCTAAAGGACAATTCCATGGTGACTAAAACAGGGATGACTTCAGAGTGACTCATATTAGACTGCCAAAACACCCAGGGTCATGAAGACTACATTATACACCATCTGCCAGGTGTTTTTTCTGTCTTCAATTTAACCTATTTTTTATTTGCATTTGTTGAGGAGTTTGATTAGTTTAATAACTATCCTTGAAAATGTTCTATGCACACAGTTTAATACAGATTTTTTGTTCTTCTGCAAGTTATTTTGTGTTAATTTCTCTCTCCATGAACACCTAAATAAAATACTCACTAGTACATCAGCCATTTGCCTCTCATCATGTAGAACTTTGATTAATGTAGATGTAGAGCTTCATCCTTTACTGTTCCTTTGCTGTTGTTGTACTTTTAGCCTCCAGTGCCATGTTCTTTTCCACTTTCTCTTGCCCTTTCTAATATTGCTTGCAAATGAAACTAGATCCTGTTGTTTCTTTAAGAATGTTATAGTTTGCTTTCATTTCCTTTTTTCCTTAATATCTTATATTATTTCGATTGTTTTTTAACTTTTGATTTACTCACATTTGGGATGAATATGTTATGTGCATCAATCAAAATCTCTTTAAACTGTTGCCATCCATTCTCCACAAATTCCATAACTGTTCTATCTCATTGTACTTATCTTGACCTCTATCTCAGTCTTTCAGATCTGCTTTTCTGAAATTCTAAACCCTTGATCTGGACAAAAAAACGTAAAGTTTCAAAGTATATTTGAAAGCATAACATATTACAATGACACTTCCTTAATGATTCTCTCAATTCTGTTTGTCACACTATGTCTTGATTGTTTGGAAAGACAAGATGAACATTAGTATTTCCTCTTGTAGGTGCGCTTACAAACTGAGCAGTGCAGTCATTAACCTTGCAGACCATTTTGGTCTTCGGTCGGTTTTATGAAATTCGAATTTTGTTTTTCTCGGTCTAGGTGGGAAAAATCAAAGTCTGCCATGAAAATCACTTCTACATTTGCATATGAATCATTCAGTGTTGACTTACCATTAATATCTGCAATTTATGGTTTTAATGATATTCCTAAAACTGTATCCTTAAAGTACTTTGTAAGTCTCTTTTATGAGTAGAGAATTTAATGATCCTTTTTGTCACTCAATAAGCAAAGAAGGTGGAGGTAACTACAACAAATTCAAATTCAAAAGTATTTGACTGAGAAAAACATTCAGATCAAGAAAGTGGTTTCAAACCCCACCGACGATGTGCTGTCAATGCTAGGTGTCTATGCAGGCTTTGCAGAACTGATCCTGCATTCCCATACTTCATCAAATACAATGGTGTTACTCACCACCAAGCATTTGCCAATAACAGAATTGATTTTTCTCATGTGATGGTACTTGTCACGACTGTCAATTGAATTTATGCAAGACCTCTACACAAATCACTTGTTTAAATAATTACTCTGTGAGAAATGATTTGGAAGCAAGCTGTCAAATGTGGTTATTAGACTTGGGGTTTCTTCTGGACATAACAGCAAAAAACAAACAACCTAATTTAAGAATTGCAGGGGGGACAGAGACTTATCACACACGATGAGTGCAGTGATGGTGTTCAAGCTGAAACTGCATCTATGGTCTTCAGAGTTTAGGAACAGAGGAACACTTTGAAAATCTGCAGAAAATCTTAATATATCAAAAAGAAAGGACACAGAGTTTTTAACGTTTTATCCAGAAACTATCTGTGACTGCCTGAACAAATTGGAGAAGAAATTCAATAGATGTTTTCAGGCATCCAAAATCATCAGACAAATCCAAAAACATCAAGTTTGTCTCCAACCTAGGTTGAGATTTCCTCAGGTCGATATTAGAGAACTTTAAAAATTTCAGGAGGTATTTGAGCAAAGCAGTGGACTTGACATGGAGATAATCATCATGCAAAGTGACTCTGAGCTGAAAGCTGGGTGAAGAGATGGATTTTGGGGTCAGATGTACCTTCTTTTGTCATCCTGTGCACCTGCTTTTTGTCCTGCTTTGGTTCCACAATAGCACATTTGTGAGGTGGCTTTTCCCCAGATTAAAATCATCAAGTACAGTATAAATACTACATGTCTTGTAAATGATTTTTGATGAACTGCATGAGTCTGGTTATCTCAAACTACAACCCCAACTTCAAAGCACAACAAAGTGGCAACAATCCAGCATGGCAACGCACATCCTTCTTGTGTAACAACAGATTTTTTGTGAAAAAAAAATATAACAATTATGCCATAGATGCTCCATTCACTAGGCTTAAGATCCTGTGAGACGTGGGATGTGGGATGACCCAGGATGTCATGTGGCATCCAAAGCTCAGAGATTTGCTTGTCCATGTTCTACAGGAAGAATGGGGAAGAGACCCATAACACAGCATCTCCAACATGGTGCAAAGCATGCATCACTATGGCAGGGCTTATATCATATCCAGCACTAGTCAAATGCACTACTAGCCTCTGATCTTCAACCTTCAATAGCTCCAATCTTATTGGGAACAAATGTCAATCATCACTCTATTTTCAATAACCACTTCTAATACAACCACGATTCTCAAACTGTGGTGCGCGTACTGCCTCCAGGTGGTACATCAGATGACCCAGGAAATTTGTTGTGTGCACTGAAAAATTGGGATTGTTTTCCATATTTTCTATTTTAATAAAATTCGTTTATCTGTCAAATACGCAGCCTACGTACTATGTTGATACAGAGCGTGCTAATACTTGAGAGGACACAAGGGTTATTATGTACAGTATATACCATTGTAAAGCTATGAACCTTAGTGACCAACTGTATTTAAAGAAGTACAGTAGCAAATAGGGAGGTTGGAGAATGTGCCTGATTTTGGAACACTGGCAATCTTGTAAGCACAGGAAAGCATGATAGATAACAGAAAAATATTTAAAGATTGTTCTAGGTAAATTGGAGAAAAATACACTGAGCATCATGTGCATTCAATAAAAACTTCTTTTAACTTCTGAGACAGACTCCTGGCTGTCTTTTAAGCGGAAACGGGGAAAAATGCAAGCTTGTGGATTGCTAAAGCGGGTAAACCCCACACTACTGGTGAAGAACTTTGTTTATCGTTGGCATAAGAGTTGACACGTATTACAGTATGTGTGGAGAAAAAGCTGCTAAACAGCTCAACCTGCTGCCCCTTTTGAATGGCACAGTCACGCGTAGAATTATTGATATGGGAGATGATGTCAAAAGAGCATGTTAAAATGCTTTTCATTGCAATTAGATGAGTCTGTAGATGTTGATTTGGCCAATTTGCTCTTTACATTGGATATGAGTTTGAGGGCATGTCCCATGAGGACTTTCTGTTCTGTAAACTGCTACCAACAAGCACTACAGGAGAGCATGTATTTTAGCTTCTGAATTAATTTAATCGAAGAGAATGGCATAGACTGGAAAAAAAGTGTCGGGATTTTTTACAGACAGTGCTGATCTACAGACAGTACAGACAAGCCGACACAGCGGTGTAGCTACACGAATTAGAGAGGTTGCTCCAGATATGAAGTGGACGCACTGCAGTATCCACTGTGAGGCCTTGGCAGTCAAGAAAATGCCTGAGGATTTAAAAGCTTTGTTAGACTCTGCTGTCAAAGTTGTGAATTGTATCAAGTCTCGACCAATGAATTCACGTCTGTTCAGTGTGCTTTGTAATGTGGCTGGTACAATTAGTCTACCTGGTTGATATATTCTCACATTTGAATGAGCTGAATGTGGGACTGCAGGAGCTCTCTTTAACAATTTTTGACGTGTCTGACAAGATCACTGCTATGAAGAAAAAGCTGTACCTTTATTTTAATAAAATCAACACAACTGATGTCTCTGCTTTCCCAACTTTGGAGAACTACAGTATCTCCAAACATATGGTGTGGCACTTGATGCTGCTGTTTGTGATGTAATTGCAGTGCACCTCTTGTTATTGGAAGAGCAGTTCCAGTTGAGGCCACACCAGAGTGGATCAGGAACCCGTGCTGATCAAGAGAAGTTGCTCGAGTTATCATCTGATGCGACTTTGATGAGTTGAAACGACAGTCACTGTAGGATTTCTGGATCCAAAGACAGAGTGAATACCCAGCCCTCTCATTAAAGGCTTTGCAGCTTTGATGCCTTTGCTACTTCCTACCTTTGTGAGAAAAGCTTCTCTGCTCTCACTGCAATCAAGACAAAGTACCACATCAAAATGGATGCTGAGCCAGATCTGCATTTGAAGCTCACTGCCCTCGACCCTGACATTGCAAGGCTTTGCTCGACTTAACAGGCTCACCCCTCTCACTGAAATGGTAAGTACTCCGTGCAAATTTTATTATATGTGTTTGTACGCTCGTGCGCTCATGCTGGTCATTGAGATTTTCTGTGGTTCCTATGAGAAGATGACCTGTAGGTGATGTTTTGCTTTGATCATGGGTGGTACTTGGTCCAAACAGTTTGAGAAGCACTGTAATACAATATGCCAGGGGCCTAAACTGGGAGACAATGGGTACAAGGCAGGATACACCAGGACAAAATGCCAGTGTATCACAGGACAGAGGCACACTTGAACTCATACACATGTATGGCACACAAACAGGGACACCAAATCAACCTTACTGAAGGTCTCTGGATGATACCCCCAGTCAGAACTGAACAGACAGCTGTGAGGCAGCATGGCTAACTAGTCTGTTCAATTAAATGTCAGTGTACCGCCTACAAAAAATATTGTCATATTGTTATCTGAAAAGAACTTAGTAAATGTATTACAGTTACAAGCAGTAAGTTATGTTTAATCCTCAGTATAAATCTTAAAATGTGTGAATAACAAAACAATAGTTGTAGAATCGCTAAACACTTCCTACCATCAGTAAAACTGCAGAAGGTATTTTAATAAGCTCTCTGTCCTTCTACTGAATGTATCAAATGATCTATCCTTCTACTGAATGTTGATGACAGCCTGCCTCCATTTCCATGGATGTAGCAACTGGATACTGGTTAAACTGAAGAGCTGATGAACCATAGCAGCCAAAAAGTTCCATGGCGCTCCGCTGGGATTGGTTGTGTTTTTTTAGAAAACAGGCTGGGTTTTCAAAGCCAAGGTAAAAAAAATGGCAATTGCCCTTAACCCAGCTGTAGTATTTGGAGATAGCAAAATGGAAAGGGCTACATTTCCTTCCCTCCCACCATCCTGGGTCAGCCCTGCTCTTTCTTGCTAATTCACAAGCCCAATATCTCACATACCAAGTAAAATTTCCTTGAAGAGGTGGGTAAAATCAAGATATAGACCTTTTCAATGGTGTTCCTCAAAATGTTACACTAAATTGTCTTTAAGACGGACACAATGAAAAAAACACTATACTGTATACCATTCTTGTAATTCACAAGGGCTTAGTCTTGCTCAGGTCTTATTAATATTTACCGTTGGAAATCATGGGGTTGTCACTGAATAGTGTACTAAAGCAAACAAACAGGCAACAAAGCAAAGCAAAATAAGAATACATTTGTATGAAATGTTAAATATAACATTTCTATGCAAATCAAATTTAAAGTGCTACAGAGGAAGGCTGCTAAAAAATTATATGGATGCAAACTGGGGCACTAGAGCTGTTTCACTGCCCTGGATAGTTAACCTTGGATCCAGTAAGATGTTAACTGATGATGTGCTTACTATTCATGTCACAAAGCAAAAGACAGACACCATTTGAACCTTGTCATGAATAAAGCTCTCCCCAGGAGCTGAAGGAGAGGCCAAGTATTTGGCGGAAGGTGGATTAATCTGAGTTATTTAATATGAGACCAATTACAAAGCACTCACTTTTTGATACAAAGACACAAAACCCTTAATCCCCAGAATGCCTTGTGCCGCATGGTTTCTAAGAGGGGAACGGCATGCCAGTCCTGGTAACTGATTCATTTCCAGCGGTTTCAATTTCAAAGTGCTAGAGCTGATGTGAAGAAAAGGGAAATGAACCTGGGGCATTGCAAGGCTTCAAAGGACATAATCAACAGTAATAACATTAACTTGATATCATAATTGGTCTTTCCTGGAGGACAGTGCCAGCTTCAGCTGCTGCTGGAAATTAAAAAATGGCTACACCTTAACAGTAGAAGGCTTAACCTGGACTCTTATTTCGTGCATTATGGGGTTGTATTTAATAAAAGGTGATCCTTCATTTTGATATGAGATAGGATATGTATTCACGGAAGACTGATCACTAAGAAGTACATCTGATGCATAATGAAGATCTAATCTGAAGTAATATGTGTGAAATAATCTGGATGGGCCTTTTACTTTGATTCTGTCTTTTAAATTGTTAATGCTTGAGAAGAAATCTTATGGGGAAAAAGGGGATTTTACACAACAGATAGAAGTGTGATGGTAAGATCCAATTTTTGTACTTTCAGAGTACCACATAGTGTCAGAAATTCCTAAACG
The DNA here is from genome assembly GCF_040954835.1 of Lepisosteus oculatus. Lineage (NCBI taxonomy): Eukaryota > Metazoa > Chordata > Actinopteri > Semionotiformes > Lepisosteidae > Lepisosteus > Lepisosteus oculatus. The sequence goes on along the minus strand of NC_090696.1, from coordinate 33,680,072 downwards.
ATATACTAGTAATATTATAATAGTAGTAGGAATGTGAGTGAGGTATTGGTGTGCAAACCTTTGTCAATAACTCTAATTCCTTTACGTCCAGCCTAACGACTCCACATAGATATCCCCCTTGGGTCAGGTAATCCTTCTTCTCGTTTCCATGACCTAATTATGAATTAACATAACTTGTGCTATCTGTCACATGACTTATCTACTGTTAGGACTTGGTGAGAACTAGAGGAAGGTCAGGTATGTCTTAATACTGTATGAAAAACCACGAATCGTAAAGGAGTGTGCTTTGTTTTTCACATCACTGTACAAAAATGATTTGGGGCGGAGTGGTGGCTGTGTGGCTAAGGATCTGCGCCTGTGGCTGGAAAGTTCAAATCCCATGGCCGGGAGAGGCATCCTACTCCGTTGGGCCCCTGAGCAAGGTCCTTCACCCCAACTGCTCCAGGGGCGCTGTACAATAGCTGACCCTGTGCTCTGACCCCAAGCTTCTCTCCCTGTCTGTGTGTCTGTGAGTCTCATGGAGAGCAAGTATGCGAAAAGACAAATTCCTAATGCAAGAAATTGTATGTGGCTACTAAAATGATCTTAATCTTAAAAATGCTCCCCTTGCATGGCTAACATAGCACACTTGAACCTAGATAGTACTTAGCAAACTAGAGACATAAAACTAAGGTACTGACTCTAAAAATCAAAAAGAGTATGTGTGTAACATCTGCATCTTGGCCAAATGTTCCATTGTCCCTCCTAATAATCCCCATCTATGAATTGGCTTCATCACTCTGTTCTCCTCCTCACTTATAGCTGATGTGTTGTGAGAGTACTGGTGCACTATGGATGCTGTCGCATCATCCAGGTGGTGCTACACATTGGTGGTGATGGAGGGGAGTCCCCATTACCTGTAAAGAGCTTTGAGTGGAGTCTCTAGAAAAGCACTATATAACAGTAAGGAAATATTATCTTCATCAATTCTTTAAGAGATTTTGATATTTTAGAATACGTTTTCTGCCATCTTCCTCTCCTTGAAGCATGTTTCACTACAGTTTTCACATACCTTCAATAAGGCTGAGATCTGACCAACACTCTTAATTTCTCCTTTTATAGATATATAGTATAGACAACTGCCCTCTCTCCACCTGGAAATTACTGCTCTTACTTACATAATCCCCTTCAGCTCTGAGACCATTTAGAATTTTTCTGGTTTCAAAGTACTTCAACACATACTGTACGGAATTAACATCTCAGAGTGTTCTTGTTTAAAACTCTGCCTGTCATCTTCACATGACCCTGTCTGTTCTGCATATTATTATTATTATTATTTATTTTCAACAACTGAAAGGTTAGAGTTTCACATCTCAGTGAAAATTAAATTATTCTACCTGGACCCTTTTCCATTTACGTTCCTTATTACTCATTTTGGAATACTCCATTCTGTAATTCTGCACATCATAAATTAAACATTGTGCTTCGAGTTTGTTTTCCATTTAAATAAAATCACCGAACTGTTAAAAAAAGAACGATGGAAGCTGACATTCTTAGAAACAACTGTCCCATACTAAAACATCCATTTTTGGAAAATGTTCTAAAATTAGTTTGGACTTTTTAGTTTAAGGCACATCTAACTGACATCTGAATACACTGAGCAACATATTCCTGTCCGGGTTAAAGTCTTTTTACACAACAGAGATGTTGTTTCTTTAAATTGCAAATTAACCTTGTAATTTCCTTTGGCAGATCATAGTTCATTTTTTATCTTTGCAGTGCTCAGAAGGTTCTGTGATAAGATGATCATAATACTCTTGGTTTATGTAACTGACTACAGTTGTGTCTTGGCTTAAATATGTTTCTGACATTTTACTCCTCCAAACACCAATAAACTAACCTCAGGGTTGCCCCAAGGTTCTTCCAGGCTAAAACGATTCTCATTTCCATTCAGCCACATGATCTCATTTAACACAATGACATGTACCGTACATGTAACAGGGCCCAGTGTGCTGCGCGAGGTACAGAAGGGACACCCCCACACACTGAAATCTAGATAGTGTAAAACTCTGGCACAGGACAAAACACGCTCTTTTGGTGTGGGTGAGTTATCTACTGTCTGAGGCGTAGCACTGTGCATGCTCTAATCCCAACAGGGGTTAGGGAGAGATTATTTCATCACATATACTGTATCCATATGAGTCCTCTATATGTACTGTATATCCATATATATCCTCTATCAGTATCTACAGTATCCACCAGTATCCTCCACAGTGCCTATAGAAAGTCTACACACCTTCCCAAAGTTACACATTTAGCCAATTGGTTACACCAGGGCTAATTTATAACTGGCATTACTGAAGGGTGTGTACACTTATCTAACCCATTTTTCCAGGTTTTTGTTTTTAATTACTTTTCAGAATGTTTGAGCTTTTTTTTTTTACTTCGAGGTTGTGTCTTCCTATGTGTACATAAAGGTAAATAAATTCTGATTGAATGCGTCTTGGTTTCAGCCTGTTAGGGCACAAAATGTGTTACTTTGGAAAAGGTGTGTATATGTACGATATGAATGCATTTCTTCTTTAAAACCTCCAAGATTCAGTTACAGTATATACTAAATGTACTGATCTATAACCAACATATGAAATTATATTAAAATAATAATCATCAATATCTGCATGCCAGAAAAATATTTACCTTACAGAGTATCTTATATGCCTTGTTTTATTTTACTTTAAATTTACTTGTCACATCAATGCTGCCTTGAACTTTGTAAATCAAGAAATAAAACTGGTTCTTATTTCTCCTCAGAGCTACAGTTACCATGTATTATAATTTTGCACAGATCTCTTTGCAACCTCTCTTCTAACTTGATGCTGTTTCTACTATTCTCTCTAAAAAGCTACATTGAAAACTATAAATGACCCAAAATGCAAGAGCAATTTGTCCAATGCAAAGGGTGCCCTAATATGACACCTGTATCACATGCTGTCAAGGTCTCAGTGTCTACTTACAGCTCAGAGGGTCTAGATAAAAATTCACTTGCTTGTTTGGTTTTAAAAAGCTTTTAAATCCTTTCTCAAAGCTCTTTACAGAACAACAAGAAAACATACACAGTTGATGGAATGAATAATAAGAATAGAAAGAGAACCAGAATCAGAAGCCATAAGAAGACAGCTAGAAACCTGAACCAGGACAGTTTCAGTGCTATGAAGTTGTCAGGAAACCAGACTGGAGGGGCTTGAAGAGGTTATCCGCAATCAGATGGTTGTTGCACTGAATTGTTATACCACATTCTAAAATATTTGCAAGAAAGGTTAAACTGGAAAAAAATGTTTACATTGTCCAAACCCATGTTTGTTTTTTTTGGCACAGGGGTAAAAGCAGCAGTTTTGAAGGCCACTGGTACCACATCAGTGCTCGGGGATTCATTTATTATATTGGGAACAAGGGGGCAGAGAGAAGTGAAACAGGATTGAAATAAAGTGGTGGGAATGGGATCTAATAGGCAAGTTGTGGATTTCACACACAAAACCAGTTTACTGAGGCAAGCGGAGTCTAGTAAAGAAAAGCTAGAGAGAAGGGAACCAGTAAAACGAAGCAAGCAGGGAGGAGGTGTGGATGTGAAGTGTGTTGTAGAGAGAATGTGATGCCAGATGTTGTCAAACTTGGAACTAAAAACTCATTGTCAAACACTGCCAGGTCCCTTCACCTGTCTTCCATCTTTTAAAAATGTGCATCCTTAATTCTATCACTTAATCTGCAATGACCAAATTTCCCTGACTTTGGCTAGACATGCTAAGACTGTGCACATTATTCAAACATGAGCCACAAAATGAAGAAAAAATGCAAAATGGGATGTGAAATCAAAGAAGGAAACTGAAATATACAGATGTTTTTTAGGGAGACATAGTCTCTTTCATTTAATATGCCGTATTAAATGCATAAACCTGTCTTTAAAAGGAAGCTTGTTGGTGTTTGCTATGCATTTACCATAATACACATAATGCATATAATGAAGTATTTCATTAATGTAGGGACAGAACAAATTTAGCCTAAAAGTAATTAAATTGAATTCTAGAGTGCCTAAAGCAAGTGTTACTGTAGGTCAATTAAGAAAATATATCAACAGAAGGAGGACAAAGACCTGGACAGGATGGAAGTATGCCTTAAATTTGACATGCATGGAACAGATTACGTGGGACATGATTCAGACATTTTACAATCCTGAAAGTCATTGATCAAATCAACTCAGAGGACTTCTTCAAGATCAGCTGCCTTATACAGACTGGGGCACACACAAGTGAGAAAAAAAAAGTTTAAAAATATTCAAGACCACAAACAGGAGACACCTGTTTTTTTACTCCCGAATCATGTGATTGAAGCTGACTCTGTAGGATCCTTTAGCTCCAAGGTTTTTAACTTTTTTAAAGCTGTCCCCCTTTTTTTCCAAGGCCTCAGCTCAAGAATGCCAATTAGTATTATCATCACAGGTTCAATTAACATCAGAACATATGTTCTGTTGACGATCCATCACATTTGGATGATAAATCTTATTGAGAGTTGCACCTGTTATTATTATTATTATGCAACGGATTTGTGTTTCCCAGGGAACATTTTGAATGTGGTTTGTACGTCAATGGTTGTGATGTATAGTGGCCAAACAGAGCAGTTCAACATACTGTACTGCAGGCATGTTGCCAAAGGACATTTTACATAGAGAACTTTTCAGAATTACTCATCATTAGGAAAGACTACAGAGTACATAGTCATTTTATACTTAAAAAAGAGATACTAAGACTAGCGGGCATCCTGATCTGTACGTAGAGGAGTATTGCATAAACTCACAGAGTTTAGTTGAACCTTGAGAAAAGAGCCCAAATTAGCACAAAGATGCTATACATTTAGGAGGCAAAATTGTCCTAATATCCTACCTTTTACAAATAATAGAAATTATAGCCAGGTATTACTAAATTCTTAAACTTTAGTTTGGGTATCCATTATAACCATTTGCAAATAATCTATTAACATGTTATTAATTATGTTATAAACAGCTATAAAACAGTGATGTCACTAACCCATGGTTTAGGTCATGCTACAGTATGTTCAGGATTAAGGTTTTGTTACTTACAGTATAGTACATGCAATTAATCAACAGTAGAGGGTGTTGAAAGTCAATCCCATAGTTCTACTAATAAAAAAATAAGGCAATACATTTAAGACTGAAAATTGAAGGATCTAATGTTATTCTGGGGGGGGGGAACTACCCATTGGTGTTGTTTTAAGTGATTAGCAATGACATTTAAAAAACCTGAATGAGATCGTCATACGTATGTAAAGCTAATAACATTCAAACCCGCAAGACTAGCAACACTAGCAACTGTAATGTCCTTTCATTTGTACACACAATCATTCTTAAGACATTTATTAAGTTTTGTGGCGGCCACTAAGATGTAGATATACTGTAGTCCGTAGCAATGTGATCATCAGAATTTGTGATCAAACATCAGTGAGGTAAAAGTTTGAACAAGTATGTAGATGTTTGTACCTGTGCTTTTTTTCTGAGGGTTCTGATTTACTGCAATTACTGTACGTCACTGGAAGTTTCCCATGGGAATTACGTAGGTTCTCACTGAATTAAATATAACTAAAACTACTGTCTCACTGAACAAAACATAACTTTTTACTGGAGGTAAAAATCTAAAACACTTTCTGAAAGCATAAGTGTGTTATTCCCCATTAGGGTTAAGTGTTCATGTAACCTGGACAGCAATAAAGTTAAGTGACATAACTGGTTATTTGTTTCCATTTCTACAAACAATACAAACAACTGTGGATACATTGCTTCCTGAAGCGCATGTTTAATCCTTCGGGTGAATTTGAAGATCAGTAGTCTTTCCAGTATGATTCTGAAAATTGTTTAAATCCCTACTTTTTTTTCAAGCAACCAAATCATGCTCATAAGAAAAACCCATAAAACAGATTACTTCTGTCATCAAACTTGGGCAAAGACTATGACATTTCTGTTACACTATCCTCTAGATGTCAGTATAGAATAGCAGGTAATACTTGGAAAGTTTTCACAAGGTGTTTAATATAGATTTGCTCCTAATTTTAGATGTATCTTGGGAGACATTTATCCTATATTTTTGATGGAATATGCCTAATTAGACTATATCTGGTGAAACCCTACATTTCAAATTATTTAAATTACCTGCTACCAATTTAAAATTAAGCAAAAAACAAAACAACAACAAAAGATCAACTGTAATGAATGTGTACAGCAGCATGCATGGAAAGAAGCAATGAACTGAAATAACCTCTGAAACTAAACAGTATAAGATGGCTAAATGATTTTAAAATTCCCCCCATTCAGCGAAAGGCACAACACCGAGAATCACATGAAATTACTTTCAAATTTATTTTGTCTGCTGATATGGCTCATATACTATTTCTCAAGATGATGGCAGTTTGAAAAACCAAATCATAAACACCTCGAAAGGCAGCAGTCAAGTAGTCATCAGCAGGAATTGGCAAACCGCAAATAACTAGGAGAGAGCCCCGTCAATGAAAGGTTTTCCATGACAGAATGTAAATGGCACAATGACAGACTGAACGATATTGCACAGGCTGAAAACCACATGCATACAATCCTTCAGGAATTATGAAGTCAGTTCAATCATGTCAGCCCATCCCGCCTGTCTCAAAGTCACACAGTGCAGAATCTCTTTAACTGTGCATCTTGGAGAATCTCATTACCGCTAACCTGGCCAGTTTATTGGAAAACTATGACTGAAGCTTTTTTTTTTGTTATACTGTACCACAACTTCAAGGTGCTCTCTTTGTAGTGCCCTTAACTGACCCAACAATCACTTCATAAATAGCACTAAAATTCAAAGACTTTTGTGTGTGTAAATACAATGGAAATCAATGTTTTTGTTAATTACTTGGCAGTGCCAATTATTCATCTGCTTATTCATTAGAAAAATACAATGAAGAAACAATGAATTCAGAAGCTTGTCTTGTTCTGTCTTATACGGGTCTAAACTTGAGAAGCTGAGTTTGTAATATAAGCCATGTCCTTTGGAAATCCTGTTACAAAAATCATTTTCAGCACTTGGATGTGATTTATCTGGTTTCTGCTGTCCACCCAGTTCATAGCTTTCCCAGCACACCCTTTTGTAGAGGAAAAAAAAAAAACATCCATTTTCTCGAAAAATTGTTGAGACAGGTGATAAATCGTTGATGAAGTTCGTTTAGTTTTGTTTTCTCACCAGTATTTTAGCTGCACTCTTGGGAATCTCACAAACAACGGACAGTTCCTGATGGTATCTAATCCTTTCTGTCATCCAGTTTGATGAAATTGTTCTCTGTGGTCTATTAAAGCCAAGTAAGTTTCGAAACAACTAAAATACACATAGCTACACCAGTCAGGACCAGCTGTAAAAGATAGAATTAATAGAAGTATTAGTAAAAGTATTTCAATCAAAAGTTGCATTTCATCAAAATTAAGTGAAGCAAATTTAAACAAAGCAATAAGTATTTTTGGTAAATGGCTTTCTGAACTGGTAGGGTAAGCAAATGATAAATGTTCAGATACAAAATAGGACAGAATCAGCAGCAAGGGAATTACAGAAAGCCTTAGATAAAATCATGGATTGCGAAGATGCTTAGTAAAAAACATTTCACATTGACGAGTGTACGTGCAGGAAGTAGTGACGCAAGATGCAGGAAGTGATTAGATTCTGCTTCAGTATGTCCTCACCAAGAGCAATGTGAGGAATCAATGAAAAAGTAACTTTGGGTATATAGCAAAAGCTGTGGAATTGGAAGCAGCAAATCAATTGTAGTAATCAATTCCAACCTAAGTACCCTCTACAAACAGAGGGCTGAAATGAAGGCGAAGAGCATTATGGAATTTGCAGTGGCTCACCCCCTCCACTGTGAATTTACACTCCTCCTGTGTGGGAGATACTATGAGTCCACAGGTACAATGGTAACAGACTCAAGAAATCATCTTCTCTGCAATCTCACTCTCAAACAAAGTAAAATAAGTATCTTACCTCCTGGATGCTGCTTTACTGTCATCATTGTAGGTAATCTGCCTGTCTATGTTGTATTGTTCTATTGGATAGTGCGGTGAAACAAATTTCCCCAGGGGATAATAAAGCTTGAATTGAACTGAAAATAGCTTTTCTTCTGATTTTTTTATATCCTGTGGAAGCTGATAAATAACTGCGCACATTTTGATGTGCATTCCTATTTTAGACACTGTGTTACATTAAGCATTAATAGAACAACTTCTTTTCTTCCCCTGCTTTTGCTCCAGGGTGCACACTTTTTTTCTAGTCCTACAAATGTCAAAAAAAGTATCTGCGAGTTAATAAAATCAAACAATCTGACAGTATGCAGTTGGTAGGAGAGCCATTGTCCAGGGCTCTACTGTATATTTAAGTGGTGTTACCTACTATAAACACAGAATCAGCCAGTCTCATACAAACTTTAATAAACCACCCATATGACCCATATGACCCTGTTGTTCCACACAGATTCTCACATATATCTTTTCATCATGTGTTCAAGATTGCCAAGGACTCACACAGTGATTTTGATCTACAGCTGTGCTAAAAAAGACCAAAATAATCAAACTATTATCACTGAACAAGGTGTTTTTCACAGAAACCCCTTGGCCTGTCAGTGTATGTTTACACTTCAAATGCTTCTCTGTCAGGGTACCACAGCAGTTTGAGAGATGTCAGAGCAACTGGTCTGCCTGTGGTCTAAACCTCCTCAGTATACACACTGAATGTCTGTCTCACACTGGTTGCAGTGAAACAGTTCCCTGTTGGCCCTGAAGTCCTATCCCATGTCCTCAGTTCCTGGACTTTGGGAACTACTGTATACACAGACCCTGCAGAGTGGAGACAAGGACTCCACTCAGTCCTTCTATCACCCTGGGAGCTCCATTGTCCGATCCTGTTTCATCAAAGGGATTGCCTTCATACAGTACATCCTTATCGTTTTGTCCTTTGAACCAGTTCCACAAGTCCTCGTACTTCCTTCTTCTGTTGCTTTCAAAAGGTAGTGCATCCTCTCTGACCACAGGGGCACGCTAGGGTGCTGGTACCACTGTATCTAGAAGACCCTGCTTTTGGTAATGTGGCTCAAGACAGAGCCAGCTCATTCACACCATTCCATTGGTGTTGAGTCACATTACCAAAAGCAGGGGTCTTCTAGATACAGTGGCAGCAGAGCCCTAGCATCCCCCCCGGAGGTAAGAGATTAGTTAACAGAGTCAGGAAACACTCCAAAATACATGGAGCTTTAGGCTTGTGACAAGATTTATGTCTTTTAACGAGGCCTTTTTAAAACAAAAACACTCCCTCAAAATGAGCCCTTAACTCAAAACTGTGAGCAATGTGCTGTTGGGGGTCTACTGACTCAGGTCTATTTTCTGGTCCTACAATATCTCTACTACCCACATTATGACACACCATAACACACTCCTAAACCCATGCAAGTACTCAAATATTCCAAATAATCAATGTACAATTACACAAATGAGCTGTTTACATGACCAATTTGAAAAGGTCATTGTGGCCATCTGTGTAGTAAGCAAATGAGAGGAGGCCATTCGGCCCATCTAGCACATTTGGAAGAAAGTAGCTAACTGATTCAAGAATGTCATCCAGCCGCTTCCTCAAAGGAGCCAAGGCATCAGCTTCAGCAAGATGAAGGCTGGCTGGGTTTGTTTTGGACTCACACATCCCTTTTGTGTAAAGAAGTGCCTATTTTTCCTGCTTAAATGCAATTCTGCATTGTTTCCACTTGTGTCTACACATTGCACCGTTTATTGTTGGTTGACCATGACAATTTGTTTAAGGATTTGTAATACTTGGATAAGGTTCTCCCATAGCCTTCTCGTTCGACCAAAAAGATTCAGGTCCAGCCTTTCCAGTCTGTCAGTATAGGACATTGTCATAAGACCTGGTATGTATCTCGTTGCTTTTCTCTGGCAATATCTTTTTTGTAACATGGTGAGCAAAATTGTACCCAATATTGTAAGTGAACCCCTAAAGATGTTAGAACATTTTAACACCACTTGATTCAAGTTCTATGCTTTTAACAATACATCCTAACATTTTTTGCCTCTTTACTTCTTCCTCATTGACTAGAATATGTAAATAATGTGTCCAAATAAACACTTAAGTCTTTTTCATACGTTGCCTCTTCAAGATCATTTTCCCATTTTGGTATTTAGTAACAAACACAACTTGTAAGTTGCCAAGTATACCAGAATCAAGGCGAGGGGTGTGCAGTTTTACTCTTGGGTGTCACAGAAGCCGGGGGCTAGCCGTGGAGAGAGACCGGCAAGACAGAAGAACTCTATGTGTAGCGACAGGAATGGAGCTCCGGGCTCCGGGCTCAAGGTATCGGACGGAGTCAGAACAACACATACAGTAAGCCCTCAGGTAGCGGACGTGGGACGACCTGGTGAGGCGAGCCTCTCGACAATGCCGGGCAAGAAGGATAGGGAGCCCCAGAAATATAAAGCCCCAGATAACAAGACATACCGAAAGAACAAGTAAAGCAGAGGAATATTAGGAACAGGACAGAGCAGGAGTGCCTTCTAGATGTGGAGGGCGTGACACTGGGGCAGTGTGTCAGCAGGTTTTCTAGGTCTTTTCAAAGCAGTATTACCTAAAGAGCTGGGAGAAGTTCAATTTGCTCCCGTTAGGCCAGAATTGAGCTGAGAGAGTGTGTTAAGAGCTAAGGTGAAATGAAAACTAGCAGACTCAGGTTTTCATTTCCAAATCCAGATCCAGATAATTGATATAAACTAGGAAGAGCAGGGGTTATAGTACAGGCTGACACCTTCATTCAAAATAATTTACATTTGTATCCATTTATATGGGCACATTTTACTGGAACAACCAAATAACTTTGGTCAAAGGTACAACATCAACGTCCCATCTGGGATTTGAACTCATAATCTTCAGGGTACAACTCTATTTAAAAATAGAAAGCATTTACTTTATGTTGTAATGTTTAATGTACTTTTCTGGCAATGAGGGTGCTTATCTTCTTGCAAAACATACAGCAAAATATTTTTTTATTACAGTTTATGTGAAATTCTACTAGGCTCAATTATAACTTTAGATGGAAAGCTTTTTAAATAGTATAGCTGTTTATATAGTCTTACAGTATGGGTGGGTGGCAGAAGAGATTTGTCTGACAGCTCCACACCCAGAAAGAAGGCATGAGTCTCCAGTAAACGACTCTTGTTCAAAGCAGTTGTGAACAACCCCAAATCACAGTATCAAGGCCCACACAGAGGACCTTAATGGTCAGCAAAATCAGTATGCATGCGACACATTGACATTTTACACACATACTATAGTGCAATATGAAGGTGGAAATCTGTAATTCCAAACACTTTTGAAATTATATCATGTATTATACTTAGCCTGTCCTGTTTTCACCAACTCACATTAATCATTCTCATACAGATGTTTCCATGCCAACAAACTCCACAGACCCACCCACAGGACAGAGCCAAAACTCTCCCCATTTTAACTACACAATCCCTAAGGTCTGTATACATTTCATATTTTATGTCCACAATGGCAGCTTTCTCCCATTAAAATGTCAACCTTTATCGTTCATTCTTGACAGCAATGGCCAACGACAGACCAGAGCCTTTCTTATCTCAATTATGAGGGATTCTCTGAGAAGCTGTCAGGTTAACTAAAATAACAAATACACAAAAAGGTATGCCTGCTCCTCCTTTACATATTTGTGTTTATTTGAGAGTTGAATCCTGAAGGGTTGAATCAGGAAAGGTGTTCATTCTGAGAGCACACTCAGCCCTGTACTCAAGTCACTTCACTTCACTGCCAGCCTGAGTCTGGACTACATGTGCTTTCTAGCTGCCTGCATCACTGCATTCAGAGGGAAGCACAGTATATTGAGCTGGTGAACATCCTGTGATTTAATATGTTATTTTGTGACTTATTTAGCACATAAGAAATAACCTGTTGTTAATTCAAGCATGTGGAAAGGTATGGCAGAAACATTTGCTGAGACCAGTAGTTATATTTAAGAAAGTGTACAGGGAGACCTCTGTACATCAAACTTTCCCACAGTGAAGCTGGGCAGCATGGGCATTAGGCCATTAGCTCTTCATACTCATGGCTTCAGGGTCCTAGGCTCAGCTCCTGCCCTGAGAGCCTGTTTGTGTGGAGCCTGCATGTTCCTACCACCAGCTAAAGACATGCAGAATAGGCTAGAATGTCCTTAACTATTGGAAAATAGGATCTGTTCAGTCAGTCATGTGGGTCTAGAACAAATCCTCATTTACAATGAAGACACAGCCAAGACATTCCCACCAATGTTCCACAGAAGACAAAAAGAACTGAAACACAGGAAAACAACAAAGCACAATTTAATAAACAGTACATAACATGACAGGACTCGGCAGCGTTAGCAATCACGCAAGTGTGAACATTCCCTGTGAACCAAACACAACCACGCATATGCAGGTGGATTGGAAGTTGTTTTGGGGAGGTTCAGTTTGATAAAAGTGCAGTATTTCAAACTGGAGGACAGAAAGTGCTTTCCAATTACAGATCTGTAAATTAATCAAGACCAGTGAGTCATTCATCTAGCATGCAGAGTGGAGCAATCAAAGAATAAAAGATCACATTGATCACACTGATAAGTGCAACGTGGAGTATCTGTGGTGACACCTATGGTAGAAAGATATACGACATCTAGCTTCCCAAGAAAGACTCCAGAGGCCACTCGATAAACAACGTCCCCTAGTCCAGCATGAGGAGTACGGCCAACTGATCTAATGCATGTCTAGAGTGTACCTAGGGGAAAGTTCTCAAAAGAGATATCGGGTTGAGTAAAAGTGTTTGCAATCACAATCAAATGTATTCTCAGTAGGTTCTAAACTGTCTTTAATACTTAGCATGTTCAATAATCTAAAGTAAATAACAACCATGACACCACAGAATACTGTAGAGTGTTGGCACTGAACCACTAATAACAACACCCTTTTTTTTCACTGCTACAATCTGCTAATTATATGCTTCTCTGTTGATGAAGTGGAACTTACAAAATCATGTTTCTGGCACCAGGAGGAAAAACCAAAATAGAACCTTTTCTTTAAAGCTCAGCTGGAGTAGTTCATGTTATACAGAGGTCCTTTTGTTTTTGTTTTCGTAAAAAGCAGAAACTCCCGAGAGGCTGTTGGTAAAGCGCTACATCTTGAAGACCATCCATTTGAATCTAGGTTGTCCAAGTCACATAAAAACGATCACATGCAACATGAGCAATCCCATTAAAAATATTTAGCACACTTATTGTTCACTTATTGATGCACACTTATTCATATAAACTAATTGATTCAAGTTTAGTAAAGCTATGAAACACCATCCTAGAAATGTGTGCAGTGGGTGAGTGGACAGTTTCAAAATGATGATGTAAACTAAGATGTTCTGACAGAGGAAGGATGGACACTACACTGAATATCTAGAACAATTTAATTGAAGGTGTCAAAAACTGGGCTGACTGGGTGACTAGAGATGCACTCAGTCATGAACCCCATTCTCATGTGCTTTGGAGCATTTGTGAAAGCTGTTGGGAAAACAGTTCTGTCTGACTTTGAACTGTCTGACATCGAAAACTCAAGTGGATTTTTACTGACCACATCAGAATTAACAATATAATTCAAAAGGAAAGTATTTAGGAAAAATGTATCATTACACTTATTCAGCATATTTTAATTATTTAATGCAGTAGGACAGGCTTATTACAGAATTGCTCCCCTTTCAAATTCTGCCCTTTTTTAAATGCCTTAAAACCCACTGTCTCCTCCCAGGTTTCTTCAATGTTATTCTGTAATTACACAGCCTGTCAAAATCAACTTTTACAACTAATTTAGAAGGCCATGGGTTTACAAGGGTTGCATTTTTTATCTAATTGCAAGAAAATGAAAATACGTCAGCGCGTGCTTTCTCTCATCCTCCAGTTGCCTGACCTCATCATTTCCCGAGTCAACAGGATTAGGTTTGTCAGCAAGAGCAGGGATCTGCTCTGGAGGTAAAGGCCCTACACAACACATTCCCTCCATGCCTGCACAGAGCCTGCTGAGGGCCGCCTTGGTAGCTGGTAGCCTTCCTTCAACAGCCAAGCCCATCTTCAGAAGGACAACAGGAGCAATGGGAGAATGAAAGAGGAAAAAAAGGAGGCACACCCAGAGATTGCTGAGGCGCTGTCCAGTAAAAACATCAAGGAAAACAGAAGAGCTAGCTGGACTTTTGGTCCTGATGAAGGCTTGTTTGCTGAAACGTTGACAAATGTTAAATAAAATCTATTTTAGGAAGGAATGTTCAACTGACTTTACAATTTACAAAGGGAAAACAACACAGCACCAAAGTAACTGAAGAGCTTTAAAATGAACAAATGCACTCCCCATATGTTGTCTAATTGATGGAGGTGCAGATTTGTATTTTGTTTTTCAAGAAAGCTGTGATTTAATGGAGAAGAGTTAGGCAGACAATTAAGACTCAATGAGTACTATTACTCAAATTGCAGAGACAAGGAGGTGCATTTTGTGTACAGCTGGTTCTCCGTTGTTAAATATATTACATACAGTACAAATTATTGACGATGAACTACACTGTATTAACAACAACAAAAAAGGGGTTGCCTACATACAGTATGTCTATTGGTTCACTTGCAGAAGAGAATTTATTTATTTGTCACAGGAAAACTACTTAGGTTTTCTACTCCAAAATACAGAGAAACCACATTTGGTTTCCACTTAGTTTCTGCTTGTGTACCATTAGAAAACTGGCAATGCCACTTACAAAAGTTTCACAAATTTAGTGGCAGTGCCAGACCTCCCAGTAGACATATAACCACTGATCTTTTCTTAAGGGGTCGCAAACCAATTTGGCACCCATGAGACCAAGTGAAAACATGGTACTTGACGTGCTTACTGTGCAGTGTACAGTATCAATTGCCTGGGAACCAAACTGCTAGTGCATTTCTAATTAAACACAAATGTAACTAAAAAAGGAATTAATCCAAACCATTCAACCTCAAAGTCAACAGCTACAAAAAAATTGTTTTATCTCATTATTAATGCAATATGTTTCACAAAACTAGTGAAAACAAAGACAAAGACAGCGTGAACAAGAATCATTCAGGGAAAGCTACTTTTTTATTGTAAACATTTATGTTGATTTTTTTATTTGGTTCAAACCTACAATTTATTTTGTAAATCTAGAAACTGCCATAAATATTACATTTCTCTGCTGCAACAAAATAGCAGTCACTTTTTTCAGTATTATCTACGAAGCCAAATAAGATCAGAAGTGTGTTTGACATCCCAACCCTCCTGGTCAAAAGTATTGTTTATATGTTATTTCCCCGCTCACCCCATCAGATTGAGACTGGGTTAGCTCTGTGGAACCTCTGGTCACATACAGTAAATAATGGGTCAGTGGCTCCCTTATCAGAACTCTGATCACTGTTATGCGACTGAAGGACTGAACCTTTTTAGTCTGAATAGAGAAGACAATTCAGATATTCAAAATCCCGAAAGCCCTCGACAAAGTCAACCCATCAACCCAGCAGACTTCTTCAGAATTAATAGTGAGACACAAACCATGTGGAAGTGGATTGAAAACTGAGAACAGGAGACACATCTTTAGCCAAAGAGGTATTAGAGTTTAGAAAACTCTGGTTGGCCATGTTTGAAGTTCATACCCTGGCTTCTTTAAAGGCTGGATGAGATCCTTGGATTTCTCAGATTCAAGACTTGAGGAATTCCCTTTATCTGAATTTATCAAGGAGGTGCTTTACATTGGTATAGATACCCAAGTACAATAACCCACACAGGAGGATACATTAGGGGTGAGGAGAGCCATTTTCTGGGGCCAGTGAGGGGATTCAAATATTTGTAGGTCAGATACATTGCAACTGGTAATGAGGAAGATTCCTCCTTCTTCATTATGGTATGCAAGCCTTCACAAACCTTTTCAACATCTTTAAACAAAAGCATGCGTATATTAAGTGAGAAAAATTGTATGAAAATGAAAACAAAATGTCTTGTAGATACAAAATCAGTCACAATGATGTTACCTAGAGTGTGTCACCCAACTTCCAAAGACAGGTCTAAACATAGAGCATCTACAGACGAGGTATTTCACAGACTAAAATGAAAAGTGTGGAAATCTTTTCTGTATCTTATTTCAGATTGAAATTTTCTGTTTCTATCATTTAGTCAACAGAGATGAAACTTCTGACAAACATAGGAGATTCATTACAAGCATATTCTCCTCTGACAAGTATACAGTATGTTTTTGTGGAACATAGCATCACAATACAGGTTACCCCTGAAAACCATTAAACACAAGCAAACTGCCCCCTTTAAGACTAGGGCTTACTATGCATCAGAGAAACCCAACAACATCAAACGATTAAACCACTGAACAAGAGCCATTGTGTCCTTTGGATAAAAACTGGATCAACACAACAAACATGCCAAAACTAAATAAAACTGCCTTCCCTTCAGACAGACACTCTTCGTACTGCTTGGGTTTTTATTTTTCTGCCTCATCTAAATTTTTCACTCATTTCTCGTCATTCTCACTTTGGCAGAACCTATTGTATCATTTTGCTCAACCCCACAAGAAAAGCAACAGTACTAAAGGCAGAGGCCTGTTTCACAGTTTGGCATGAATCTAGGATATTATTTTCAAATTAAGAAGCGCATGTTGTATATATGGAGTCCATCCTGGAAAACCCCTGGCTTTCTTTGCAGTTGCATCAGAAGGACAAGAATACCGAGCTGATATGACATGGCTTTTAATTAAGCTGGAGCTAATAGCTGTTTTTATGGTCGTAAAGCAGTCCAGAATGCTTAGTTATCAGACTACAAAAAGTCTGTCTCTGAGTCTCCAGATAAGATGAGCTGTTCAGAACTGACAGGGATGCGATCACCAGTCCAAATAACAAATCATGAAAATACCAGATGCACCACTTAGGACTTACTGACGACTGCAAGTTTAAGCCCTATTCAGTTCAGTGTCTGTTTCATAGTGTTCGACAAACAGTTTGTCAGGGCTCTGTAGCTCCCGAGTAGCATTTACAAGCTGTAAGTTCTTTTCTGACCATATTAAAACAGCTAATTGCCAGATTTAACAAGTATACATTTATTCTTATATGTACATATTTTCTTCTTTACCCTAACTGTGAAAAGCAAAGATGTAATTATACCTTGGTAACATTGTCCTAGAAATATAGATATTAAGAGGCTTACTTCAGATTGCAATGCTTGTTTGCTGCTTATGGCTTACTTACTTACTGCTTTGTGAAGCTAACTGAACAATATCTAAGCCGATCACATATTCTATTGCTTTCTTTCAACAGAATTTACTGCTTCACCAGTCACTGTCTGTAGCCCTATCAGGCTGAAATGCACTCAGAATAAAAATAATTTTCTTTTCTGACCATATTAACTACGACCACAGTTTAGATCATTCTACCCACAAAAGAGTCACCATTCAAGAAGTTTAAAAATATACACAAAATGCTGAATTTATACTCTCATCTATAGGATGTATATTACCCAAGTCAGTATAATATACCCAGTTCATTTTTACACTGTATAAAACTATCATCTTAAAACAGGTGCATTAATTATAATAACAAAAAGAGAGGGCGACACACTAAAGAAAGACTTAACTCCGCCAAAATTGTACACTTGTTCTTTTTGGTGAGTGTTTCTTTCTCTGAGTGCATAAATATGTCATATAAGTAACTCTGTGCAAATGTTCTTGTTTCTAGTCCTTACAAACTAAAAGCTGATGTTAAAGAAGCAATGTTTGCTTTCACTGCTGTGTGTGGTGGCTTTTTTATTGGGCAGTGGTAGGAGTTATCTCTGGAAAACATTTAGTTTGGCAATTATGGAAGTTGTTGGAGGCCCGAATTTTTTTTAACCAGACTCTCCCACTGGGATCCTTCTGCAATTCTAGCAAAAAGGCAGTCTGTATGGATGTGATATATTTAGGAAAGGCAACACAGAGTGCCTTTGTTCTAACAAAGAAACATCATTTAAATACACCCTACTGTAACTTCATATCAATTAAACACAAAAACTCATGGGCAGAATGATTGAAGCAATTTGTCACCGCAGCACACTTGTGCTAACCTGTCAAAATAAGCTGCATGGCGTTTGAGTTTATACGCAGCCCAAGACAGCACAGGTTTAAACAAACCAGCTGACCAAGCAAAGACTAACACTGAATGTGTTCATCTACGTAATATATTTAACTAAAAGCTCTCCTTTTATCAAGATTTTTTTTTAAACACCATGATAATTACTAGAAAAAGCATTTTGCTTTTTCTAATGTAACGGACATGTTAATTAGGTTAAACAGTTTAAAATTAATCTAATTCCCTGATACAGACCAATGTTTTTTATCCTTCTGATTTGATCAATCGGATAACAAGAGCTAGGAACATTCTCAGCAGTTGCAAATCTACAGTATAAGATATAACACTTACAGTACATTTCACATTCAGTTCTCAGAGGTTTTAGACACTCACTACAGTGATTACATTCTCATACACATACACAATTATCTAGCAAAAACTGATAACAACAGTGACACATTGCAAGGTGTTTTCTTATTAGTGACAACAATATGGTTGTCAATAAGCAGGAATCATCTTCTGAGGGTAAAATGTACTGTAGATATTCCATACTTACACTGCCTTGCAAATGTATTCACACATTCCAATAATGTCCCATTTTACAGAATTGTATTTTATTACATTAACATTTACTGTATGACAAATGAGTCAGCTCAAAGGGCAAAGCAAAATCAAAAACTAAAATATGGTAATTACATAAGCATTCACCCTCTTTGCTACAGCAAACCTAAATTTCTTTAGGAGAACAAAATTACTTTGACAAGTCACAAAAATAGTCAAGTGGCATCTGTCCGTGCAATAATAGGTATAATCTGATATAATGTGAACCAAAGTCTGTGTAAGGTCCCTCAGTCAGGTAGAGAACTTCAAGCTAAGATTCAACCATGAAGATTGGAAAGCTTGTTAAGATTGAGAGGGAAATGGATGGAGCAAAGTACAGGCAAATGTTAGAAGAAAACTTGCTTCTGTCTGCTTAGAACCTTATGAAAACTCATCTTTCACAGGACAATGACCAAAAGCACAAGGCCAAAGCTACACAGGAGTGGCTTACGATAAACATGCCTTCAAAAGCAGTACTGTGCAGTTTTAGTAGAGAAAGAATGCAAAATTGACAATACATCAAGACAACATCCATAACACAGTCTTGAGGGTACATTTTAAAAAGAGATACTCATCAGAGATACTAATCAGTTCAAGGATAGAAACACATGAATAAAACAAGAAACTCATGAAATCTCTCCATCATTTAATGCTACTGCTCTTTCTGTTCATGCATGACATAGAAGCTTAAGAGCACAATCTTAACTAGAATATTAGTCAGTTTATTTCTTCACTGCCTTAACTTTGATGGGAATATGAAAAATGTAATAGCATGTAACTGATTGACTGCTTTCAGAATATTGCTGATATGGTACTTGTTCTAACTTCATAAAATAATAATAAATAATGATTCCTTCAATTTGCGCAAAGCTTTTCATCCCAGAGAGGGGACCCACATCATCCACTACTGAAGTACAGCCCCCAGCTGTGTGACGAGCAGCATTCATAATCCTGTAGCAGGTCTCTGTATAGCAGATCAGGGTGAGAAGTGAGAAATGACTTCAATTGCATTAAGAGAGAAATACAGGTAGGCTTTCGACAAAACTCTTGTAACTGCAAAAAGAGCAAAGTACAGTTTGAATCTTTAGAATGTCTTTCAGACGAGTAAGCTCTTGCAATCTGATCCCAACAGTTCTAAGCTTGATCTGAATGCTCTAAATCTGATAGCTTAGCTTCCATTATACTCTGCCAAGAATAGTGTTACAGCAAGCTCCTTAACTAATGGCCTCTGACAATAAAATAAAAGCATGTTCTTGTTGTCCAGAGGCATTCAAATACACAGCAGCCTGGAACCAAAACAAACTCTTGTTTCTGTCCACTCTATTCAAGCTGGGCACTGATTTAACTTAACTTTTATACCCTTGAGTCCCTAAATGAGCTAATAGCAAAATGCCTACAGTCACTTTTTGTATTTAGCGGTGTGCCCTTGTTGATGGACTAGCCTATCAAGAAAGGTAATCCCTCATTTTTGTGTCTGAATGAATCGACCATTCAAGGAGTGCCTGATTCCAATATTCAAATCCTCAAAGGCACTGACAAAGTTAACCAAGAAGGGGAAACACAAACTAGAGGACACAAAGGAAGCTCCATTGATAAGGAGGCACTTTTGTACCAGAACGTTGTGGGAGTGTGGAACAAGCTACCCACCCATGTTGTTGAAGCTGATAACCTAGTGTTTCACGAAAAATGGTTGGATGAAGTCCTTGGACCAATTAGCTTCAATTAACTACTTAAGGAGCTAGATGAGCCAGATGGTCTTCTCTTATCAGTAACCTCTCTTATGTTCTTTTAATTTAAGCGACTCTGGCTCTGAAGTGGCAGAACCAGTAAAGGTGCTCTTTTACACTGCATAGTCAAGACTTTCAGCTCATTGTGAAAGAGATTCCTTAGGATGAAGTGCACATTCATTAAAGGACTATTGGGCTCCAGCAAGCGAGACCATTCTCAGTACCGCAGCTAAACCTATAGCTTGCCAGACACCTGTGAACTAACCAGTGTTATCACAGAGAGGTGCACCGGGTCTTCATTCATCTCTTACTGTGCCGTGTTGTGGGATTTGAAACAGAAGAAGTACAAAGCCCTCATCCCTCCTGATCGTGCCAGCTCAGTTCATTGACAGCTGGAGATTCCAAATTGGAGAGGTATACATGAAAAAAACTGTCAAACTCCGCATTAAAAACAAAAATAATATTTCATTCAATTCACGCCTTTTCCTTTCAGAATGATAAAGTGTACAGCCCTGAGCTATTCCTGCCGACTTTCTACGGTCAATTTCTGATGCAGTATTTTCCATTTTTCCATTTCTGATGCAATGCTTTCCTTGTTATAATTCAATCGGCATCAGGTGGTCTCAACGTCCTGGAAAATAGGCCTTTTAAGTCCAAGCTCTGCTGGACTTGGACAACCAGACCCACAGCAGCACTTGGATGTCCCACATCTTTTCTTTAGAGCCATGCACTCTGGGCTCCGCCTGGCAGGGCATTAATATGTAACCCACATTGAGTTTCATTTATCACCATACTGAAATATTACACTTGACAACCAATTCATTTCCATATTGGAAGTTCAATTTCTATTTTTAAATGCCAGCTTTTTTGAAACAGCATTTCAGTCTCCTTTGTGCTTTCCTGCACTTTTTCAGACATGTTTTGCATAGACTGTTAGTCTGCATCCTCGCTGAGTCTTCTCAAACAATGCACCTCCATTCGGTTTCTCTGAATTGCTAAAAAGCCAGACCTGGAGCAGCGTTCTGTTTGAAACAACGCAAACAAGACAGGCGCTGTCTTCAGACACGTGCCGAAGCAAGAAGATGAAACTTCACTGCCAGTACAAACACTGGAGGCAAAAACATTAACTCCATCAAAATTCAGTCCAAGTAAAAGACCTATTGTAAATGGAAATTGTATTTGTAAAAGTAATTTGTTTTTAGGTGAAGTCAACCTAAAACAAATGTGTGTTGTTGCTTATGTTCCTATAAAGGATTTTTTAAAATGATTCAAGTCTACTATTTTGTACCACATCATAAAAAATCACTACTGTGTGCATTGCAAATCACTGGAAAAAAACATCCCTTTTTGATTTCAACGAGCCTCAGAAACTGCTGATGCACACAAGATTGTTCTGCCATGTGTGCCAGGAAGAATTACAAGTAATCTCCATTCCTCCCAGTCACCCTCTATTACTGCAGTGGTTCTTACCCTGCGCTCTTCAAGCTGTTCTGACTGCTGTCCATTTCACTGCATTCACACACGTAAGGCAAGCATTAGTGCAGGGCTGACTGCTTTAGCTAGAGTATAGGGATTCTGGAGTTTCTATGTGAGAAAACATAAGAACAAAAACGAACGCAAGCCAGCACAATCTTACAGTAAATTCATATATACCTGTACAGCCATCCAAAGTTATTAAATACTTGTGTTAATGACTTCTTTAAGTGATTCCAAGTCCACCCCCTCATTTTCACCACAGAACCTGGGCAATGAGTGATGTAGAGTCGGAATTAACAGGGCTGAGTACAGAAGGATCCTTCAGACCTGGAGCTGCTTCAATTAACATGAAGGTATTTTAGGGTTACGGGGTGCTCCTTGTTCAGGGCACAGGGCTCTGGCAACCACCTCTTTGCGAGTAGAGCAGGTGTTAGCAGATACAACAGGCAGTATATCTCAGTTATTCTGACAAAGAAAGGCTACAGCAGAAGGAGACCTCCAGTCCTTCGGACAATTTTCCCAACAGCCAATTAACCTATCAGTGGGAGGAAGCCAGAACATCCAGAGGAAACCCATGTGAACACAGGGAAAACATACAAACTCCACACAGACAGCACTTCTGGTCTGGAATTGAACCCAGAGCCCTGGCACTCCAAGGCAGAAATGTTAACCATTACACCACAGTGTGACCCATTGCAAAAATCATTATCATAATCTTAGGACAATAATATGACTATTACACATAGAATATTGGGATTATACCCTATTATTTTCTTTATTCTTTTATCTTTATTATCTGCATGAAGTACCTCAATCAAAGGCAAAATAGCAGTTTCCCGGGTGGGGATTGAATAGTTCAGAGCCTTATCGTTCTTACCTTACCAAACACCCGGTATTCTCATTGCTTTCTTTCACACTCTTCTATGGCAAAAATTGCCATATGAAATCTTTCCATCAAAAAAAAAATGTTAAGATATGGGAAACAGCGGCGCTTTTCCTTAGCTAATTTGTCAGCTCCCGTGCCTCCACTTTTACACTCCAGCCCATATACAGTTTAGGAAAAGGAAATAAAGTCACACATCATACATAACAAATGCTCTTAGATGCTTTCCCTGTTAACCTTGCATAAGAGTGTTTGAGACTTTGCCCCCATCTAGTTTCCAAGACCACTACTGATTACAGCCAACTATTCATTGCAACATACACATACTGTACTGTATAATGTACCTCCTGCCCTCCAAATTTCTTGGAGACACTAATGTAGACTTTGAGTGCCAAAAGCACTACTGACAATTTAAAAGAAATGAGGAGAAAGTTGTTCTGTGCAGATTGGAAGCACTGTGGAAAGACAAAGCAAGTCCCCCAAGAGAGCATTAAAGTGATCACGTCAGCTTGTCACTCATTGAGAAACAGCCACTACACTCAGCTTTGTTTCATAAAGGAACAAGTAAAGGTTTATTCCATGCTGAAAAGAGAAGAAAAGAAACACATTTCAGCTGTGGAGCCTTCTTTGGGTGTGAAGAAGGCTCCATAGCCAAAACATTGTGTTTTTTCCTTCTTTTTTTTCAGCATGGAATAAACCTTTTACTTGTTCCTTTGCAGTCTACGCATGCTGACGCAGCTATACCGACTGGAAGTACTTTGTTTCATAAAGGCACTGTTTTTACTAGCAGCACAGATAATACAGGATGGTTCATCCCAGTGTCCTCAATGCCTTCCAAGGGCAAGCTCATAGCCTAGCTGGAAACCTATCTAGGATTATACAGATTAAATAAAGCTTGATCTTGATCTTCCAGTTGCATTGCACCTGTTCATATTTCACTATGTGATTTTGTTGAATGCAAGAAAGATTAACACAAACAGGGAAAAAAACTGGAAAAGGCCTCTAATTTAAAAACCAAGTAAACTACAGCACTACAGTTCACCTACACAATTTAAGTTGACATGAAAACCCAATCTAAAAAAAAGATATTTTCTTTTCTCCATGCATGAGATTTGTTTGGTTAACCAAGACTACATGCAACTTATCTTCTGATTACTTTGTTGGTGTGAACGTTTTTTTCTACACTGGGAGTGCAGCTGCTTGCTACAAACCTCCCCATCACAATCTGGGCAGAACGCGGTATACAGTTTAACTGTAAGAAAGAAGCACCATGAACTCGCATTATTGATATTAAGTGATATGGCAGGAAATACGAATGTTATAAACTGCTCCTTTAACCTGGTGCCAGTCCAGACATTTTAGCAATGCTTTACAACTCCCTCATCTCCATTATGTATGAAGAAAACACACAGCAATTTTCCTTAAAAACAATGGTACCAATACATGATTAAATATGATATACTGTACTAAGATTTATTTATATTTCCAGAACTTTCAACAAAATTACACATAATTACACAAGGATTAATTCTGATGTTGGAAGCAGAAGACGTTCACAGTGGAAGATACCTGTTTTTGGTTGCATGACTTGGGAGACCATCTAACATAAAACACTCCAAACTCCGATGGATTTTATCCTCCAGACGTTTTCGAGTATTATTTTATTTAAGACGTGTTCAAATAAAAGCAAAGCAAAAAGGCTTCTCAAAATAATTATAGTTAAGTATTTGTTATTAATACTAACAAAAACTCCTTTAGGAAGTAAAGCTACCACTACCAGTACCCTTCAATTACTCTAACAGCTGCAAACTCCAACTAAACTCCTACCCAAACTGCTAACACTTCAGACTGATTCTCCTGACTGCAGACTACTGGTAAATTTGCATGTGATATGGCAAGTAATAGGGGAGGCTAGTATACTGTAGGTTTTCTCCCACAGTCCGAAGACATGCTGGTAGATTAACTGGCTTCTGGGAGAACTGTCCCTAATTTGATCCAGTGTGTGTCTGTGTTTGTCTGTTTGTGCCCTGCAATATACTGGCATCCCATCCAGGGTGTTCACTACCTTATTGCTTGCTGGGTTAGGTTCCGGGTTAAGTTCTGTCTCTCCTGCAACCTCATAATGAATAAAACCGCTTAGAAAATGGGTGGATGAATGACAGGTAATAACAAAGAAAACAAAATGCTTTAATATTACAACTACAATATTAAGTCACTGGCATGTGGACAATGTTAAGTAATAAAAGAAGATAGAAGTTAATATTAAAGATAAAGATAATAAATAGAGATACATAAAGATAAAGATAATAAATAAAGATTCTGCTGTTTAGCTATGCCAACCACTACAGCACTGCCCAGTAAGGAGCTTAAATAAGAGGTATTCAAATATGTTCTCATCTGAACAGATTGGTCATATAGCACATACACATGTTAAAGGAACTAAATCTTTTTTTAGATCTGCACTGATGAGTCTCTGAGTAAACACAGCGAACAAATGGACTGCTGATGAATAAAACAGCGCCACAAGCAGAAATTAGGAGGGGTTTAGGCAGTACGTACTGTAACTCACAGAGTCATTGTTGCCTGAACAACACAGAAAAATTGCTGAATTGTCTGTCCATCAGGCTATGTGAGATCACGGGATCACTTTGGTGTTTTAATCAAAAAGGGTAAATTGGACATCCTTTGCCCATTCAACTATGACCTGTAATCTGATTATTCTGGCGAAGGTCATAGCAGCCTACAGCTGTCCCAGATTCAATACGGGAAGAAGAGCACAAGGTGAACTGGAAAGGTCAATCAGACTGAGCCAGTACCATCTGTGGTGATGGGAGAAATCCAGTAACATACTATACCAAACATACAAACACAGGAAAAACATTCAGATGTCCATGCACAGACAGGCAGATGTGTGAGGCTGCTTTCAAATCCACTGGGATGGTGGGAGCACTAGCCATCCCAGCGATCAGGAGTGACCAAGCGTGAACACACAAACTCCGCACAAAAGATGCTGCATTCTGGACTAGAATTGATGACGGAAAAGTTGCAGGTCAACAGTGATAATTGTTAAACCAGCTTGCCACTCCTACAGTACAGCTGACTTACCTTATATGTCATTGTCAGAAACACAAGAGAGTGTAAGACTTTAAAATACTGTCGCCCTCATTTACAACAATAACAGCCAATGAAGTATAAACATTTTGCTAAAATAAAGATGCAGGCTAAATTAAAAAAAAAACATTTAGAGAACTTGCAAATTGCATTTTAGTTCTTAGTTCTTTACCCTAAACAGACACGCAAGACAAAAGAAAGAAGGTTTGCTGTGGTGTCGGGTAGAATTCCCGCTTTGGAGCTTCTTAATTATGTTGATTAAATCCCCCCGCTGTGTTAATTAACTCCCCATTGCTGGAATAAAACAACAGCAGCTTTGTGCAGAATTTTCTGGACCCTGTAATTCAGTATTAACATATAAAATCCCCCAACACACCAATGTACTCATATCAGATTCGGGCTCAGAATCTGCAATGTTTGGATTTGTCAATCGCTGGCTATATCACTCATTTCTCTGTGTGTAGGCATTCTTTCAGCAGTAACTAAAAGCACAGAGAAAACCAAGAAACTACAGTAAAGAAAAGACAATGTGGTGCCAAGAGTCTGGAAGTCATGTTTCATCAGCGTAAAATCATTCAAGCGTTGTCTTCACAATACAGAAAACAACTGGAATTAAATCAAGGAATCTTTAAAAGACAAATAACATGGGTAAAACCCCCTATAGTATAAGTCTTTTAAACTGGCAAAGGCTTTGAAAAATATCTAAACCCCAGATTAAACAGACTGAAGAAATCAGGCCCCCGATGCCAGAATGTACATTTGACAAGGTTCAACTTCACAAAGCTATTATACGATTGGCTCAACATACAAGATTTATTTTTTTATTTTTGTTGCAGAATGAGAATGTCTTACAGCATCAGACTGTAATCTCTTAAGCCGTTAAACTTTGATTTATTTTACAAATGCATTTTTGATACTTCCATGGTTAATTATCACAGTATGTTTTAAAAGATAGTAACTACTTTATTTTCCATTGTATCTTCATAAAGAGGTTAGTGTTCACAGGTAATTACTGTAAGTAAAGTGTGGAAACATTCTAAATTCATATCATTACAGGGGACTAATGACAACTGCAAGTTATAACACAGGCCACATACTCATAACTATTTGTAATGCAGAAACAAAAATCACAAAAATCATACAACCATATGTTGCATAAATAGGTCAGTAAATATTGTATATTGCAATGCATTATATGTAGGAATATTAATTAACACCAATACTGATAGCTATTTTGACCTTATAAGGGGTCGTCAGCTAACTTTGACCTGTGATTCAAATTCCAGTTCTTTCGAATATAGCACTGTAATTGGACAATGAGCTAATTAATAGTCATCCCATCATCCACTGCAACTGTACTCACCTCCCACCCAATTCTCAAAGGTCTTCGTTCTTAGATAAACTGCTTTGCGAAGGCACGATAACGCAGTGGTTAGCATTAATGCCCTGCAGTGCTGGGGCCCTGTGTTCAATTCCAGAGGTCCTGACTGTGAGGAGTTTGTATGCCCTTCCTGTTTTTGCATGGGTTTCTGTTGGGTGCCCTAGGTGTATCCTGCTGTGACCTGACCACAGAGAATGATGGTCAGTCACGTCATGGAAACGCAAGACACTATTAAACTAGTGCAAACCTTTACTGGTAAGAAAAAAAGTATAGGAGAATAACCCAAACAACACAACAAAACAAACTCTCTGTCGCCCCACCTAAGCCAGACTAAACACTCCAAGTCTCATTCCAGGTCCCACCTCACTAACAGTGTGAGGCAGCAGGTTCTGTAACCTGCCACAAGATGGTGGAACAGACAGAACAAGATAATTTTGAATCCACAACAGTTAACACATGGATACGAAACACGGCCATATAAATAATCCAAGAAATAAACAATATCAGAATAATCAGTGTTAGACCCCACAGGCCATAAAATGAGACACACCTGTTCCCTCACAACCCCGTGTTGAATAAATTGGTGAGAAAATGGATGGATAGATAAACTGTGTTGAAAAACCACAACTGTAAAATATTAAGTTACACACTGACAACAACAACAGTGCTTTGATTTGAAAATGGAAATAGGCCCAGAGTATAATATACCGATTTTCCAATTTTAAAGAGAGTCAGTTGTACTGTTCAAAAACCTGTGCTCCACCTTGTTGAGAATTCCCTACTGTAGTCGACCAGTAGGAATGTAGGCTTGAACAGATCTGGCAGCAAATTATGGCCCACCTGCAGTTGAGACTGACCTGACTGATGAGCCACTCAAGAGGTCTTATCTCACATATGCTGGTAACCCTCTTCACTAAAGACTGATAATGTTTTGCTGCACTTGATGAAACCAGAATGAGAATCTTCAACAACTAACTTTCTAAGTGGAAAGAAAAAAATCTGAAAAGTCTTTCATATGTCTTAGATATCATATTCCCCAAGAAATGAAGTTTTCTATGAAGACAAGAAAATATACATCCCCACAAAACATCTATAATAAAAATTAAGTCAGTTAGTTGATTTAGATTATATTATGCTTCATAATAATTTGTAGGACAACTTTAATAACACCTATAAAATTTAAATGGATCTCAGTAAGAAAGACAATATGATACAAGATGACAGAAGACACCAAAGTCAAACTACAGAAGATTCCTAGTGAATCTTTGCAGATGAATAAAGAAACAAAATTCTATATATTCTTTGCAAATTAATAAATAAACAAAACTCTATATAATATATTCTATATTACTGCATTTTAAGGTGAATTCTCCTTAGACAAAACCAAAACTGAAGACATTATATTTGAACAAACTACTTAACAAGGTTCAGATAGAATTTCATATTTTTACTACATTTTTGGTTCAGTGGATATGAAATGCCACTCTTATAGAGAATAACAAATAGCTCTAGGCTCTGATCACTGAGAAAACTCAGGAAGAAAATAATTGTTCTTTTTGTTTTTCCCAAGCATTTTATTTTGCAATACTACCCATTTTTGCGAGGAAAGACTTAAATCAGTTGATGACCATAAAAGATTAGATAAAATGTCGATTAATTAAGCTTTTAATGATACTTTCCACTGTAATCCTTACCAGAGAAATGGCAGAGACATCTTACATTTCAATCTGATAAGTCTTAATTACTAGTGCACCCTCCCACTGAACCTATTCAAACTACTTCTATGACCAATGAGCATCTTACAGAGAACAAACAACTATATGTTCAGCTAAGCAATGTTACTCAAAGTCAAGTCAAGAACAATGTAAAGCCAACTAAGAAGCTCTTTTCAAAGGAAATCCTAAGAGGGTCTGTTGATCAAATACAAAGCTGTTGATGTTGGGCAGATGACCTTTACCATGGGAACGGAGAGAAACCTACAGACAATATGCAACTGGTTGAACTCAGTCTATGTTTGTAATTTAGACGGGATAGTAATTAGCTATTTTAATGAAAGCTTATGAAAGCCGAACAATATTTGGTGATCCTATATTCGTGAAACAAGTTGAACAAAGAGCATGTTTGTCTTAAGGAGCATATCGGCATTGACAAAGTTACTGTGCAAAAACCAAATTGGAAATACACCACATTTCACTTAGATGCGGGTACATATGGGATTAGTCTGAAACTTCTTGATTTTTCTTTCTTAGGATTAAAAATAAACTGACACACAAAGGTTGACATTACCTGGAAGACCAAGGTAAATGTAATGTATCACACAGGTGTACAGGCAGACTGAGCTGTAGCAAGCATTCTGTTAATCTTCAAGAGAGGAAGGCAGGAAAGAAGGAATTATAGGTCAGAGAGCAGACAGCAGACTGAAGAATGAATTCTTTAACAGGGAATTCTCAGTATGAAATAACAAACAAGACTAGCCAGGATCAGAAAAACAGCAAGTCATGAACATGAGTATTAGCAAGTGAGACCTCATTAAGAACATAACCTCCTTGTGTTTCTGTGACTTATCTGATGTATTTTCATATGTAATGAGGATTATTTTCTTAACTACACATTTGTTTAGATTTAAAAGAACCCTAATGAACACATTTTTCTAAATGCTCAGTTCCTCTCCCAGATATGGAGAGCCCATTCCGCACGCCTCAGTACACATCATCACAATATTCTTCAATGTATGAGCCATCTGTCTTTTTTCCTGAAGATCCAGTTAAAGAAATAAAATTCACACTGCTCTTTACTATCTTTAGCACTTCTAGTGAATTACTACTATATTACTGTTATGAAATACAAAGGTTGTACAAGTTTTAAAATGCTCAGCCTTGGTGTCTATAAATCCTTCACTTAACATCATAGACATTGCAAATAGTTTAAAGCACACCAAACAATGGTGACAAAAGACACACAGTATGTAGATATATATATATGTTGATTATTCACATCTGTTTAGTTTTTCATGTGAAAAAATCACCCAAGCCAATTCATCACTCTGTTCTCCTCCCCACTGATAGTTGGTGTGTGGGGAGCGTACTGGTGCACTATGGCTGCCATTGCATCATCCAGGTGGGGCTGCACACTGGTTGTGGTGGAGGGGAGTCACTATATAAGTGTTAGCAATTATTAATATAATTATTATAATCTATGTAGATTCAGTCAAACAATCTATATTTTCATATAGTTTTGTTTATGAAAAAACTGCCTCAACATACCGAATGGAAAGAAACATAATGAAACTAAATTTAACAAGATGAAAGATCAAAGTTAAGATTAAAAAAGCTCATGGTGAGCACTGAGAGAGGAAGGTTCTGTGCAGAAACAAGTGTGCAGATGAGGAATCAGCAATGCTCAAATCATTTGTGATTGTTGCTACATTTTCTCTTGAAACATAATAAAAAGCGACACCTAGAAAAAATAGTGTCTTAGTTGGAAATGACACATTTTCAGGAACACTTCAGCACAGGAAGGTATAGCTTTCTGGCAGAATAAATAAAGAAAAGTAATGAAAACCTCGCTTTCTACTTGGTTACAAAGAAGCTTGATATAAAGTTGCACAATTTTGTTTTTGTAAGTAAAAAATAGGGAAAGAATAGCCTGAAAAATGCCCTCTCCTGTCTCCATTCTTCTTTTCCTTTCATAGTCTCATGTACAACTGACTCCAACAATCTAAGGTTATATAAATATAAATTTTAAAAGTTGAATTTGGAATTCTCGACAGGTCAAGACTTTAGGATTGCATATCTGCAGTTACTCAAAACATTGAGCAATCAGATCTAACTTGTCTGCTTGAGAAATCAAAGTCCAGTAAGAGGCTGCAGGGAGGCACTTCTGAACTGAAAACCTAGCTGAACAGTACTGGTAATGCTGAATTCGAGATGTCTTCTTTGCAAACTGATTTATTCATCACACAACCCTTAGCCAAGATCAGAAAAACAGCACGACATTGTGAACTTGAACTTCTTCAAGTGGGACTCTACTAAGACCATGACTTCCTCTTCTTTCTGTGACTTGTTAACCATTTAGTAATCATCCACAACCATGAAATTTGCAGAGTAATGAAAGTCAACAATATTTTGTAGCAGCATTCCGTAGATGCACTGACAGAGACACCCCGAGCTGCTGGTGGAAAGGAATTTTTTATATTTTCCACAAATAACAACCCCTTAAATTTAATTTTTTTTTCAAGGAACGTAAGAAACAGTTAGAAGTAAGAGGAGGCTACTTGGCAAGTCAAGTCCATTTGGTAGTAAGTACAGTAGGTATCTGATGCAAAGATCTAATCAAACTGTTCCTTGAAACACCTACTGTAATACAACCATGAAAGTACCCACTGCAACAACGGAATTAATAAAACTATTAAATACAAAAATGAAAGAGTCAAAATAGAAATTCCAGTGGAAAAGAAAGATTACATTATTTTTTGATGGATCACATGCTATTAATTAGGAGACAAAACTAAATTTGTTGAGGTCAACATCTCACGTCAAACTGATTCCAGTTCTAATGGTATAAATTTAAACAAAAATGGAGGCCACAGCAAGGTTTTCCTACATCCTTTTCAATTTTGAAGATCTTACTCATGCCAGAAAATTAAAGTGAATTATGTATTTGTGATTTGAAACTTCTATGCACGATTCTTTTTAATATTGATGACTCATGAAATAATTCCTAAGTCCTAATGGACTTGTACCTTTGCTATAACATGTAGTAGTTCAGGTGGGTAGCTGCATCAGCATGCGTAGGCTGCAAAGTAATAGGTTTATTCCATGCTGAAAAAAGAAGAAAGAAAACAACGTTTCGGCCATGGAGCCTTCTTCAGGTGTGAGCCCTCAATAAACCTATTACTCTGACCTTTGCTATAACATGTAACTCTTGTTCTTTGCTTTTTCTTGTCTTATTGTATAATGAGTTACAGTGAAGTGCTTGGTGTTACTTATGAACTATATTTATTCAACAAATGCATACATTACAAAACTACAGCATATCATTCAAGTTACACAATATTTCTTAATTATAATAGCACTAGGGAAACCATTAATTGCAGTAATTGTTCCCCACTAAATGCTAGTGTAAGCATAATAATGATATGAAGTAGTGGAACAACCGCCTGTTTTATTCAGCTATGCTCTGTTTTAGCAGAACAAAAGCAAAAAGAAAAATTACTGAATTCCCTTTTCCATCTTTCCATCCTGATGCTGCAAATAATTTTAATTATCTGGGAGTACATACTGCTCTCAAAACCAGCTGTGAACATATTTGCCTTGAAGTGCAAGCAAAAGCAGTAGCACTGATTTTAGTTATTAGGAGGAAAAAAAGCAACACTTCTTTTTAAGAGTATGAAAAGACCACAGTTTCAGAGAGCAGTGCAGAAGCCTTATCTAAAGATGCCCTTCATCTCCAAGAGCATCCTGCTGAGGGGAAGAACAGCACTGGTTCACAGCTTCCCACGAGAACAATCAGGAAGACCAGGAGGAATGAGGTGGAATTTCTCAATTCGTGAGGACAGACAATGGGGACCTTTTCAGCAAGCTCCATGCCCTGGCCGCATTTCCAACCCATGTCCTTTAAAAGCACAAAAAAACCCAAAACAGAATAGAATCAGCAGGACAAAGCTGTCAGTCACTGGTCTGAGCTTCATGCTAAAATCTGGGGAGACAAAAGTGTGCTCTAGAAAAACCAAACCAAGTACATTGCAGTTCAGCACATCCTACTGTGATGTCTAATGGATTTCTGATTTGTTTATCTAATAAAGAGAGGCCACCAGCCATTACCTCTAGTTATCAGTTACTTTGCTATGAAAGTGTAAAACAATTTTTACTATGCTGCTGAGCTAAAATTTTCAACCATACATATAACTGTATGTATTGAGCCGGCTTAAGGATTTCTCTGGAGTGTAAAGTAAAAGGCTTTCAACTCAAGAAATGTAAAACAGAGCTAAATGTTGAGGCTTAGGGAACGTGACTATAAGGCATGTCGATACTGCAGTAATCATTTGTCTCATGTAAAGTACAGGTGTGGTAGCAACATTTTGTGATACAGTTCCAGCGCTCAAGGAATTTAGGGTAAATATCATTTTACTGTATTATACAGTAAATTGTCAGACAAAGGCAGACCAAATGTGTCCATAGCCAGGGTTAATAACATTTCTTCTCCTGCAAAAAAGGAACCAAACGCCCTCTGAGGTCTTCCCTGCAACACTCAGCTCCTTGCCATTGACATTTATAGGCATTCAGCACATAAAAACACCAGGGTGTGCACATGTGCAGCGAGAAATATTACTCAAATTGTATAATGGCAGGGAGGGGCCTGCAGGAAGCGACAGGCAGGAAATGTAACCCAGCAATTCAAGCCTGAACCTGGGTCACTTCTATATTAGATTTCCCAAGCCAGCTCACACGGCTGAGGCGTATTCCACAGATTAGCGTGGTCGGAAAAACAAATACAGGGACTGACTAGGGCAGATGGGAAAGGTGGAAGATATTAAAATAGGTGGGAAAATCAACCAGAGCCAAGGATGTATATGTAAAGACCAAACAGCAGATTAGACAGAAAAAAAAAACACCTCATAGTCACAAGGGTTCAGTACCAGGCAATAATAATAAGTGCTGGAATGAGTATGAGGCTTTGGTCTGGTATAATTCACACAGGCTGTCTCAGCTACAGTAATTTACGATGAACTGTCATATTTGTTTTTGATAAATGTATGCGGGAGCACTAGTACGCACCTGAAAATCATTATCTGGGAGTTTGTGCCACTTCAGCGCTTTGTGAAAGACTGATTGCTGAACACACCCCAGCCATATTCTTTAAATCTATAATTGATCCACCTACAACATTCATTAAATTAGACTTTTTTCCATGAGTCAGTTTGGTTTTTCTTTTGCTCCATTTATGACAAATTTTCTCTTAGGTAATTGTAACAGCTTCCAAATGCCAAAATGTAGGCATTGCCTTTTATAAACCACATTAAATGAATACTAAATACTGGGAATATAGTAGGCATTGGCCCTTGCACTGTAAGATAATGTGAAGTGCTGTGTCCCTCTGTCCCACAGTCTTTTAACTGTCGTCAAAACAGTCATGTGTTTGTAATGTTCCGTTGCTCTTGATGCATTCCTTACTGTCCATTAGCTATTCTGGTCATTGGTCATTGTTACAGTAAGACAGTGTTGCCTTTCACTGTATTCTCCCATTCTGTGACTGCATGAGGACACCATGAGACTAAGGACTAATGGCCAATTAGAATATTGTTTTTTTTCCTAAGGAGAAAGGATCAAGTTGGCAGGTGCTGCTATGGCAACTACAGTACCACCATTGCAAGAGCCCAACATGATGATTGACATCACACACCCTGGGTGTATAAGAGATCATGTCTTCCACCTGGCCAGGGAGTCTATGTACAACAGCTGACACAAAAAGCTGCACCTTGCTCTTGAACTGCACAGCTTGTCTGGTGAAATACAGCGGCACACACAGTGCTAGAGTAAATAAAACTTAGCCAAAGCTGATTGGCAACACCATTGTCAGAGGCCATCCGCTACTAGAATAGCACACAAGGTCTATCAATAATGTGAAAGGAAAACGATCAACCGAATTCAATAACCATTTATTATTTAAAAGGACAAAGTAAAAAAGAGACAAGTACTGAAATTTTAGCAACATATATTATATCTGGGGATGTTCCTTGCAGGGTGGAGAGTCATGTGTCCTCTTGTCCACCTAACACTATGGCAACCAGTATAGCTCTGGACTGATGAGCCGAAGTGGCTCGGATATGGAAACGACCTGCCTACTGTATCAGAAGAACTTGTGGAAGGGCTCTGAAAACCAAGAAAAGAAGGCTCCTCGGTACCCAAAAAGGTAATATACAACACAGCCATGCTGTTGGAGCCGATACCCTGGACTCTTTCAAGGAGGGAGTGGATGAGCTCCTTGGAGTAATGAGAGGGGCTGAGTGACCTCCTCTCATTTGTGATCTTTCTAATGAGCTTAGCATTTACAGCACACTATGTATTCCTCTGCGCCTACTGGACAGCAGATTTGCCCATGCAAGAACCCCATTTTTCAAAGTTGTGAATCAAAGTTAGTGGGTAATGGCTTAGTGCTTCTTCTCCCAAAGTAAGCACCCTTCCTTTAGTTGACTCATTACAAAAATATATCTACTGTTTTTTTTCTGAGTATTTTTCTTTTCAAATTGGAACACAGTAAAAGAAAGGCTTTCAAGCAGTCAGTAATAGTTTCTGATGATATGACTCATATGATATGTCTGACAGCTCAAAGAATAAAGAACAGCTACAGCGCACAGACAGGAAGGTTGTCCCATCTTTAATTGACTTGAGAACTGAATTTGAACTCCACTGCATCAATAGTGTTGGCATTTCACATTTTCAACGCTACGACTGATCTGCAAGGGCTTTCTGGACAAAGTTCCTAATATCCCTTTCAGTTAGAAACAACATCAACCCCAGGGCAAATTAAGATGTCGGACATTCAGGCTGATTATAATCTAGCTGTGTTTCCATACTGACTTTTTAACAATATAGCAATTACTTCACCTAATTATTTAAAGTGTCTCAACTGGCAAAGTAATAATATAAGTACAAATAACTTCATATGTTAATGAATACTATGGTTAACCCAATCAATCCATATTTACATGGTAATTTTATAAAAATGCAGTATGCTTTTCTGTTTTTTGGTCTGTTCTCTAAAATAATTCTGTAAATAAATTATGTGGTATTAGTATCAAATAATGGTACAATAATATTAATTGATAACATTAAAATTGAAATGGAAGAATTAACAATATGTTAACAACTAACAATTAACAACTACAGCATCTTCTAAAACAAAGCGAGATTACAGTATTTAATGTAGAAAAAGCTAGTATAATTTTATAACAGATTCTTTCTAGCATAAATGGGAATCACATGAAGTGCAGGACATAAAGTAGCTCTAATAAAGAGAAATGAACTACCTTAGGGATTGATTAAAAAAGAGACAAGTCTAAATAGTCACAAAAAAGGTTAGGAAGGAACAGAAATGTTGTGATTTCTTAAAAGACGTTAACAGTTAACAATTGCACTACTCTCAATAAACATTAGTGTTCATTGCCACCAAGTTAATCCATTTTTTAAACCTACAGAATTCTCACACGTTGAACATCTTCATGCTTTCGCCTCTCAAAAAGTGACTCTTTCTTCCAAGAACTAAAAGTCAGCCTGTGACGGCTGCCCGCAAAGGGTGGAGGTTATCAATACTTGCTAAGGCAGAGCACCCTCAAACAGGCCCTATGTGGTACCTTCTGTCATTAGCTGGTAATCATTGTCAGTGCAATGCAACTCCATTCAAAACATTCTCAGAATGAGCAGGTCTAGACACCTCCCTTACCACCCCTCTTCAAACATCTTTAACAAGCTCAGTCATTACAGGAATTACTGCCCCGCTCGGAATTCAGCTATTTCAGAATTCCTCATGTAAAACCTTTTCTGTTTTAGAGAATTCCACAGTTCAGTACTGTACATAACAGTTGAGCAGGTAAAAAGATATGCACAAAAGGTTTTCCTTTGCTTTTTTGAGTTACTGTATATTTTAGAGAACAGACAAAAGCATTTTAAGTATCAATTACATTACACAACCATCCTTTTACAATATGAATTTGCAAATATACATGATGCACTGCCATTTACTCTATAGTCTATTCTTATCTCTTTCCTATCTATATTAGTTATTTTACTCGGTTCTTACCAAACTGTGTACATTTAAAATAAGAGGGGGAGAAAAGTATGTAAATGTACATTCTTTATTCAAGTTTCAGTTATTCTGTATCTCAGCTGTACTTAACCCATCTAGACCAATATTTCTCAAATTTGTTCTCTGCAGTTGATGTGAAAATGCTATTTTTTTCCACTATGTATGTCATTTATTAACTCAATAGGAACATTCATCGTTGGTTTGCAGATAAAAGAATTCCAAACAGACACTCATCAGAACCCGTCAAGTGAGGATTCAGCTTGCCATGCTCTTTTCTTTCTCATTGCTTGAGAAAATCATATAGTGTAAGATTTTATTGAGTCAGGTATATATATACAGTAGGGTATAAATTAAAATGATAGCATATGTTTTCTACCATTATTATACAGCCCTGTTGCCCACTTTTGTACATCAATAATGCAGCTCAAATTAGCTTTGCCATATGACCCCATAATTCCACAATGCTTTGAGACAAACCAGGTTTCTAATCCAGCATCTGTAACCGCAGTCATTGAAAACGACCAATGTCTAAAATGTTCATTTCTGACGCCAGTCTATTTAAACTATTTGGATTGCTCTGTGTTGTACAAACACTGGCGGGTAGAATTCCTTCCAAAGACCAGATCCAGGAACTGTAGATCAGAATTGCTAGTTAGAATGGGTTGTGTGCAAACAAGCATGCAAATTTTCATTGACAGATGGACTATCACAATATAAAGTATGGGTAAATTTAAAACACAAGGACAATTACAAAAATATAAATATTCCTTTCCAATAATATTTGTCATACTCATGTATGGCTACCGTCTAGTAATTTAGACACCATAAAAATGCATTTAACAAAGCGATGATGCTTTCATTACACACTAATTCCTTTTAATTTAAGGGGCAATTTAAAAACCTGTCTATTCATAAAGAGTTATGGAATTATGAAGCCATGGTTAATTCTATTCTACTGCAAGAAAAAAAAAATGCTAATATACAAGTACAAACAAGGTGAAGATACATTACAGAGGCAGAAAGGCATTTCAGTATTGACAGTTTCCTAATCGTATAAATAATGAGGGGACCAGATACTGTACCTCTCTACCCTGTTTCTTTCAAGTGTCAATGCATTCTTTACTTTAATTCAAAATACAAAGGCAGCCATGTTCCCAACAGATAAAAACGTACTCCTTCATTAATATGCAGTAATATTCTTCATTACCATTATACTTACAAGCCACAATATATAAAATCTTCACCAATGCATAGATGCAGCAAATATCAGCATGTCATTTACCCTCTGCCCACACCAGGAAACGTACAATGTAAGTTTAAATCTCCCAGCCTGCATGTTAGTTTTCACTGTTGCTTTTGAATGCCTTGGTCCTGCAATTTGTTTGTACAGTAAATCCCCTTATTCTCAAAAATATTATATTTTCTCATTACTTTCAAAGAACATGGAGCCTTTAAAATAGAGAGGATCCAGGCTGCCAGCAGTTATCTGAAACACATGACAGGAGTTCTCTTGGACCTCTGTATCAATCTGTCAAGGAAGCCTGATAACAGACCAGCAGGAAAGATGCAGTGTTCATCTCCTGACTTCCTTAATTCAGGACAAAAAGAATGTCAAACAAGAAAGGGTGTGGCACTATCTTTCAAAGCAGGAGAAAGATCAGATTGCAAGTTATCTATATTAAAATAAAAGCCTTATAATACCCTTATAATAAACTGGAATGTTAAGAAACATCTTATCTGATAGAAACTGCTTCCCTCAGCCAGCCCAACTGTATTTATCTGAGGTACTGAAAAGTGCTGTCAGAAAAGAAGCATTCTTTAAAACTTTTTTTTTATACAGCTGACAGATCAATCCCGTGGACGCCTTTCCTTAAGACTCACGGCATGCAGATTAATTGCATTGGTATAGGTTTTCCCAATATGTTAGACTGAAAGGGCTAAATTGCAAGTGAATCATATCACTTTGCAGAAAAATTCATGTAACTATGTGGAAAGGCTGGTCATGTAAAATGCTGTCAATTAAGGGCTCTAACAGTGAAACACAATTTAGCTCATTTAAAGGTTTTTTATATACCCCCATTTTCTAAGCACTTTACCTAATGCATGTTTAAATGCCAGTGGTTGGAAAACAAGTCTCCAACCAGTTCTGCTTATGTTTGCTGTTGTTAGTCAGTTTAGCCCCTTACACAAGAACATAACATTTAGTTTGTTAGTTACGTTATCAACTTTAATAGCATGGCTGTGCAGCTTGTTCCAGTCTCCCGCAACCCTTTGTGTAAAGAATTGCCTCCTGTACTCTGTTTTAAATGCACTTCCATGTAGCTTCCACTTGTGTTCTCCAGTTCATTGGTGATTGTAAAGAGGTAGCCTGTCAGTGCAGTTTTTTTTCCTTTAAGCTCTTTAATATACAGTATCTGTTTGCACAGAGTAGTAATCTATTTTTTGTAACATAGTCACCAGACGTATGGAAAATATTCTAAACGAACACTTACTACAGCACTGTATATCCCTGGATGTAAGTTCTACGGTTTTAACTACAGTATATAACATTTTTCATTACTTCCCCACAAAGTGTTAACAAAGTCTTTTTCATAACAAGCCTCTTTAAGATTGGTGTTTCTCATTTTGTATACTTTACTTTACATTTTCATCCACCTTCAAACACTTTTCTCATCAAACCGCTATAAAAGCAAAGTGTACCAATTTTGAGTTGGATTTTTTTAAATATGATTCAAGTACCATCTATGAGGCTGAACGTGGAGGTAAACCATGTGAAAAGCAAAGGTAAATTTGAAGAAAAAAATGAAAAACTGAATTGTTTTAGATATAAAGACATACTGTACGTATGGGTAAATGTATTTGTCAAACAACTACTGAACTACATACACAATGTTGTTTCTGGAATGAACCAAAGCCTAATTTGCTTTT
Source organism: Lepisosteus oculatus (assembly GCF_040954835.1). Lineage (NCBI taxonomy): Eukaryota > Metazoa > Chordata > Actinopteri > Semionotiformes > Lepisosteidae > Lepisosteus > Lepisosteus oculatus. The sequence goes on along the minus strand of NC_090696.1, from coordinate 33,639,949 downwards.
AATTTATTAATGTGAGGACTGAGGGAGAGAATTTTCCTTTCAGTTTTCCCTGTTGCAAGTCCTTAAGAATGCCAGGACACACTTCAGGAGAGGAGGAGACAAGCCAATGAGATCCTTAAAATAAAGATGACATTGCCAAGACAATGGAAGTGGAGGATCCTGGTCCTAGTTTTCCTGACTAATGCATATTTAAGATGAAAAACAATCGATAATAATACGAAGTGGAATTCCTAAATATACAAGGCGAGGGACACTGGGTAACACAATACATACATTTAGGGTTAGGCTTAGGGCCAAAGTACAAGGTTTTGCTATAAATTTTCCTTCTCAAGGTACTAGTCCACATGGACGAAACAAACTCAGCTGCCTCTTTTTGCTTGAGGACTGGCGTGTGATTGCAGAGCTATGAGTGGAATGCCTCCTGGCTTCTGCTGGCAGTATACACGGCTGTAACCAAGGCCACTGTCAGGCAATCACCTTTCATGAGCCACTCTCCTGTCTGGAAGGACTGCCAACGCAAGACAGAACCGAGGATTAAACTTAACCAGGCTGTCGTGTTTTCCAAGCTCAAGTCAGACACTTTGGCATTATTAACTAATTAAAAATTCCAGCCCTCCAGGTGATATGTTACACTACATTGGAAATGCTCCTTTTTGAACTGTCAGGTGGCAGCCACAGAAACTTAATATCAGCTTTCAAAACGCTGTCAAAAGAGAAGCATCGTTTCTTCAGATCATAGGATTCACTGCCAAATATTTCTGAAGTTGAACTGTAATCTTATATGTATTTAAAACTTTTTCAGTAGTTTTTCAACACATCAAGTGCAGTTTCATATTTCAGGGAAATTATGGTTTATGACTTGTATGAGATTAAATTTGAGCTAACTCCTTGGTATTAGTTTGTTCGTGTTTTATAAAATGAGTTTTGTAATATATGTGGGTTCCGAACAAATCTATTTCATCGATATAATCTGTATCTATACATACAGTACAGTATATAATTTGGAGAAAAATTGTGTTGAAGGTGACAACTTTGTCAAAGGCTGTGGTCCTGGTATTTGCTTTTCAAGTTAGTCCTTTGGTTTACAAAATGTTAGTTAATGCTGAGGTTTTAAGACACTGTCATGAAGGGATATATGTTTATCTGTGTAAGGTCCCACAATGGTATTGTTTACAAAAGAGAAACATTAAACTGTTTGTCTTCTCTGGAATAATGAGGTCCTGATGAACCTGTCATTTTTGGTACTGTTGTTGAAGGCAGCAGCAGTAGCTCCTGGGTGGAGCACTGCTGTTTGACCCTTGAGTAATCCAAAGTGCCAAACTTTTAAGGGAGTAATTAGAAACAGACGGTTAAATAACTGGGTAAGAAGTAAACAAGGATTATGTTTCGGCAGCGCTATTTAATATAATGGTAAGAAACTTTGGGAGTTCGGTCTTCACTATGGAAGTTATTGGAAACGCATCATGCAACTAAAAAAGAGATTTCAGAGGTCCTGAGCAAAAGAGTGGCTGATTTACATCAATCTGGAGGGAGTTAGAACATTTGTCCCTTTGTCCGTCCACTGGATGATTCTACCTAGGACAGGTCATACTTTCAGGATCTCTCCAAGAGAAAACCCGAATAATCATCCAGGAACTTACAAACAACCCCTGAATAACATTTAAGGATCAGCTGACCTCTCTCACTGTGGCATCTCATGTTTGCCAGAGAGCACTTGAAATGATCCACAATACTAGGAAAGAATGTTCAGGAGAGATGTGTCAAAAGTATATCTTTTTTGCAACAACAAGAAATGTTTTGCTGGTCAAACCTCACACACTGCCTTACAACAGAAGAGAATCGTCCTGACTATCACGCATGGCGGTGGGTGCATCATGGTTTCGGGCCTCAGAACCGGAACTGCTTGCCATTATTGACGAAACCATGAGTCTGGCATTGTATCAGAAAATTCTAGAGGAGTATGTACTTGTCATCCATTCATCAACTGAAGCTGTGCCAAAAGTGGGCCATACAGCAAGACAATGATTTTAAACACATGAGCAGATCTACAACAGAAATTGTTTGACCAAGTAAAAGTCTGGACCCAAACCCGATTGTTATTGTTATTGTTATTGCAACCAGACTGATAACCAGTTGCTGTAAACCTCTAACTGAAGTCATTGCTGCTGAAGAAGAACCACCGGTTACTAAGGTTTTATATACCTATTTATCTTACCATATTTACTGTTGCATTATTTTGTTAATTAAATAATCCAAATATGTGTATTTGCTATCTTCATCATTTATCTTTGGGACTTCCATGAAAATCTAATTACATTTTACATCTAAAATATACAAGAATCCAGACCAACCTAGGAGGTTCACAAACATTCTCTGGGCCTTGTACTTGAAAACACTCAGCTACATAAATGGGTGCAAATGTCAGTCTCTTTGGCTATAAGTCTAGCTATGTTAATAGTTTTGTTTTAAAATGTACTTTTCTTCAGTAGCAACTCTTTACAAACAGTATTCTTTCATGACTGGCTAAAAAGAAATGAAATTGTAAGAAAATTACAGTGTTTTGGGGGATGTAGAGCTTAGAATTTATGCCTCATTTCCATTTGTTTACCATTACAATAACAGTGGAGCCGAAGGGATAATGTGAATACATATTTGTAATCAAAAACACACAACCACGTTTTAAGTTCATGTTTAAGACTGTAGAATTCAAAGAAAAGGCCATTATGCTCAGTTAAAAATCTCTTAAGCTTTTCTTTGTTAAGTTATCCAAGAATGAGAAGTACACATCCAAGAGCATTAAAAAGCATAGCAAAGCAGCTATGCTTGTCCTCAGGGACCACAAGGCCTCCTGGTCTCTGTTTCACAAGAATTCTCAATTTCTCAGTTATTACGGATTTTAAAAGACATTTACAATAAATAAAGGACTGTAGCTCTCTTTACACCAAGGTTCATCATTGTTTCAGTACGTTAACAATGAGAGATTCAAGTTAGTAGAACAGGAGGCGTGGTGGTACAGTGTTCAGTATTTTTGCTTTGCAGCGCTGGGGCTCTGGGTTCAGTTCCTGGGGTGCTATCTGTGTGGAGTTTGTATGTTCCCCCCCTCCTCCCACTGAACACATGGGTTTCCTTTAATTGCTGTGGTTTCCTCGCACCATCCAAAGACATGTTGGCAGGTTAATTGGCTTCTGTAAAATTGGCCCTGGTGTGAGTGTGTCTATGTTTGTATCTGTGTGTTTGCCCATGTAATGGACTGGCATCCCATCCACGATGTCCCCTGCCTTGCGTCCACTGCTTACTGGAGTTGACTCCAGCTTCTCCACAACCCTGTAAAAACCCTGGAAATAGTGGTTCAGAAAATGGGTGGACATTCGTACAACATCTTTATCCTATATGAAATCTAAAATGGGAAAGACAACTACACAACGAACGTCCATACTTTGCAAAATCTCTCAATCACCTCAGCTGGTGTGAATGGGTACTGGCACAGGCACACTTTCAAATGCAGGAATAATGTTCACAAGCACAATTTGAAAGTTTTTAGATGGTAATGCTGCTCTGGGTTGCAGCTTGATGGGTCTCAAAACGACTTGATTCAGACATTTGAAATCTTCAAAGATTTTGCCAAAGTCAATCCAGTAGACCTTTTCAGGACCAATGCTGAAACACGGATCCAAGGATGCGAGTACCGCGGTTTTTATTTGAAATGCGAATGTTGGATAGCTGTCAAGCAAAAAATAAACAGAGAGCAATTTCAAAATTAAATTAGCCCTTAAATAAAATAAATAAATATAGCTGATGTCCCAGACTTAAAACATTCAACTTGTTCAATTTAAATTGTACAGTATTACTTCAGCAATCTATCCCTCTGTATAATGCATATACAGTACATCTCTTACACTTGAGTAAAAATGTCATTTTAAACTGTTACACTGACAAGCACTCGCATGTATTCCATTCCATGTGGCATGGCAGCCCTTAAAGTACTTGTCTACAGAATCCACTCATCATCTGTCAACAAAGCTTTTTAATAGCCTCACAGAAGAAGGCTCCTTGTTCAATTCTGACATGAGCCATATGTCAGCAACAACCATCAAAATGAAGGACATCAGTTACTGAGTACTTTTGCTAGTATTTAAACTATTCCAGCTATTGAAGCCATTGGCATCAGTCTGACAAATCAGACTAGTTAAACAATAGGCTCCTTTAATGCTTTAATCCAATTGAAGTGAGAAAAAAGAGAAATGTTAAATGTCAAGTGTTTTTTCCAGTATGTAAATGCCAAACATCTTTCATGCAGCATACCAAGCATTAGTGATGCAAACAGGGTTGTTAACTAAAACCAGTGACTACAGGCTATCCAGTGTGATTCCGGATGGCAGCAAAAAAATGAGTGGAACATGTCACAGAAAACAGGCCTGGAAGTGTAATTGCTTTTAATGTTGACTTTGAAAGCACAAGGCAGCATGGTGTTTAAAAATAGTGCTCAGAATCTTAGAAATTCAAAACTGCCTTATCTGGTCTGGCGATGAGCAAAGTACAAAAATGTGACGCTTCTTTTTTTAAACTCTGTTGGCTAATGATGTCACTGTTTAAAATACACAAACTTCGGGACTTTCTGACTTTTCGTCTTCCAAAAGATTAAACAGAAGCTTTGCAGAAAAATCTGGAACGCTGTAACTTGTACCAAGATGTTTTTTTTTAATACTTAAGTGTGCTTTGGTACTGTACCTAGAAACATATTGATTGAATGAATTATTAGCTGACAGAACAGGCAATTTCACACCAAAATGTTTTAAAATGTATAATTTGCATTCAGTATACAAAAAAAAGTGATGATCAGTTTAAAGATAAAATCAACTTATTATCTGTTTTTTATGTCGACTAAACTGTCTTGAAAGGAAAATATATATTATTCTAACTATTTCTGTAAAAAACACAGTGAGATCAGAGAACCTATGTTGTCTAAGTCAATACATTTTCAGGGACATGAATGTCCCTTCTTCTCAGTGACCAAGAGTTTATTGTCCTGATATGGCTTCGAGATCAACAGTAATTGGAACCAGACTAATAGTTTTTTTCTGAAGGGAAAATTTACACAGGCTCCTGTAAGAGCAATGACCTCCCTGCAAGCAAGCATTATTAAAACAGCACTTGGAAAACAATGTTGACTTGTACCAAATAGTAAACTTTAACATACTCATTAAGAAGTACATCATCCTATATCTATATATAGGAGTTAATGCCTCTTGAATCTATTCAATAGGAAACAGCAACTACACACAGAACAATAAAAAGTTCTAGACTCCACTTTCTATGAAATTTCCTCATGATACTGCCTATATAGTGTACTGTATAATAATAATAATAATAATAATAATAATAATAATAATAATAATAATAATAATTGCTTACACTTATATAGCGCTTTTCTGGACACTCCACTCAAAGCGCTTTACAGGTAATGGGGACTCCCCTCCACCACCACCAATGTGCAGCATCCACCTGGATGATGTGACGGCAGCCATAGTGCGCCAGAACGCTCACCACACATCAGCTATCAGTGGGGAGGAGAGCAGAGTAATGAAGCCAATTCATAGAGGGGGATTGTTAGGAGGCCATGATTGATAAAGGCCGATGGGAAATTTGGCCAGGACGCCGGGGTACACCCCTACTCTTTTCGAGAAACGCCCTGGGATTTTTAATGACCACAGAGAGTCAGGACCTCGGTTTTACGTCTCATCCGAAGGACGGCGCCTGTTTACAGTATAGTGTCCCCGTCACTACACTGGGGCATTGGGACTCACATGAGCCGCAGGATGAGCGCCCCCTGGTGGCCCCACAAACACCTCTTCCAGCAGCAACCTTAGTTTTTCCCAGGAGTTCTCCCATCCAGGGAGGGGATGTATACAGTATGTATATAACTAGCTAGCTAACAGTCCTAATCATATGTGTAGTGAATATATGATATTTACAGAACAAGACATTAGCTTGAGGATCACCATGTTTTGAAAGGAAATATCCCACTAACTGAATTTATTATCAGCCTATAGAGACATACAAATCTACTTCATAATACAGTCACACAAATGTTTTTTAAAAAAAAATAAAACTAAAAGGACCATAATATTAATTTATATCACATTTGGGGCAGAGCGGTGGCACTGTGGCTAAGGATCTGCACCTGTGGCTGGAAGGTTGCTGGTTCAAATCTGGTGGCCGGCAGAGGAATCCTACTCCGTTGGGCCCCTGAGCAAAGCCCTTAACCCCAACTGCTCCAGGGATGCTGCACAATGGCTGACCCTGCAATCTAACCCCCAGCTTCTCTCCCTGTCAGTGTGTCTGTGTCTCATTGAGTGCAAGCTGGGGTATGTGAAAAGCCATTCCTAATGCAAGAAATTGTACTGTATATGGCTAATAAAGAGATCTTATCTCTCACCATAGATCTTCTTCCTCAGTTTATATCTCCTTTTTAACAACCTCCTTCAACAAGGCAGAACGTCGTCTGACACACACTCTAGAAAGTTATTTCTACAGAAAGAACTTTCATGTAGAAAACACTATGCGAGATTAAGCCCTTCTAACTCTTAACTAAAAGTATAATCCTATGATTTCATAACTTTCTTCCTAGAGAGATGTTCTCAGTGTGGTTTCCTCTAGAACATCAAACATCAGACTTAGCTTGCTGGAGCATTATTTTGGTCTTACTTGAGACAGCTTTCAGAACAGCCCGCACATCGACATGAAACTACTTACTAAGTCCTGGAGAGCCTGTCAGAGAAGACCTTATTTTGGCTTTAGTTCTCTCTCTCTTTCCACCTGCTTCATTTAGTCTTCTTAATATTTAAGTGGGTGTCAAAGTACTATGTTTTTAGAAATAAAGGCATATCCATCCTTTCTTAGAAAGCAGATAATTCCTTGTAAGTAAGGGTCAAGGCAGCCCAGAGCCTATTCTGGAGGCACAGTGACCAGAGAAGCACGATCCCCTGGCCAGCACAAGCACAAGCACACAATTTGGAGACACCATTTAGATGTGGGAGGTGGAAGGAAACATGACCACTTGGAACATCCCATGCCAACAAAACCAGAAAGAGAGATACAAGTCATGTCCAGAATTTTCTAAGGCTGGTGAGGGCAATCATTTATCATTAGAGATGTATCGCCTAAACGTGTTCCACTCTGCATCGCCACACAATTACAAACTGGAGAACAAAATCATTTCAGAGCTGGAGCTGGACAATTTTGTTGATGTCCTGTAGATATTACACTTTACTGTGATGAGGTCTTAACCACAATATCTACACTGAATAATATAAAATATGAATTTGGACAGTTTCTGAACCGTTTCTCTGCTCAGGTCAAATCTGCACACATCTTCCATCGTTGAAAGGTTTCAGTTTTTTTCTTGATTACCTTCTGCTGCTGCAGCGCCATCTACTGATCATTAGCAGATACAGCACACTCATCAGAAATTTAAATTTCTTGTCTTTAAGAATTCAATCAAGTGTAATATAATATGAATAAAATGTATTACGGACATATTGTCAAAAGGTATTGCAATTGTGGTTAATCTAAAAACACCAAAAGCTGTTTATTACAAAAGAAACATTATCTCACAACAAAAATGCATAAGGCAATTTACAGTATACACTGTGACATGTACAATTTATTTTCTTTTTAAAGTACACAACTGTTACCACTACTTCTGGTTACAGAGATTGGCATACATACTACATACTATATACTATAGGCACTGTCTATACACAGAACTTTTACACACCCTTTCCAAAGTTTTCATTTGTAATTATTTTTCAGAATGTCTGAGCATTTGTTTTTTTTACATGGACGTTCTGTGTTACACTGTGTAAGTAAAGGTAACATAAATTCGGATTTAATGTCTCTTGATTTCAAGCTGTAAGACCACAAAATGTGTTACTTTGGAAAGGATGTGTTGTTTTTATATAGGCACTGTACTGTAGGTAATTTAGTAAACTTGACTCCTATATTTTTTAAGCAACTTAATCAGACTATAAAACAAATATTCTACAGGGAGATTTCACATCTCAGATGCTATTAACAATTGTCTTGCTCACTACATACAGTTTTGTAGACCACAAATGAACCTGATAGCTCTTCAGTCATTATGGGAGTGACATTCAACTTCTGATCATTTAAAGCTATCTCAAATTAACATCAGGGACAGGGTGATATATTCCAACTAAACCCAACGCCCATCTTGTCATTTAAAAAATAATTTTATTTTTCTCAAGACATGAGTGGTGAGAATAAGTCTATAATTTTAACATCAGTCATTATCCTTTTAATGTGGTTGAAATATATGAAAACATCAGCCAACCCAATTCTTTCCCAGAAGCCTCTGTCATATAGAATTTTCCTGTAATCAGAATTTCCTGGTGGCAAGCCTGTTGAATTTCTAATTTAAAACAAGTCCTAAAAGGGGCTATATACTTGAAATAGCTTGGATCCAACCTGAACATTACCAATTTTCTTCCTGAGACAAGTGAACAGGGAATCCTTCATCAGAGGTGTGTGTTGTCCAGGTGAGTGTTGTGACAGGACAAGCACATGACTGCTTCATCAAGGCACAGTGTCGTCTGCTGATGACAAACGTACAGTTCTGTCTGCAGATGTTTCTCTGGAGACACATTACAGCTATGAAATGACAATGTTTATCTTGTACAAGTATTCAACATCTTAATATGGTGCTAGAACACATACACTATGCCTGAGCATAACTGAGGATTGGAGACGATGTTAAGTACAGATGGTATTCAATGCACAGCACACAAGGTGCATATTTGTGGTGTACATCTCTGCATGTTTCAGGCATGACTACAGTAATGGCACTTATCCATGTACCTAATAGGAAGAGGATGCAGACTGAGGCACTTGATCTGCGATCCTGCAAAATCCAATATCTTTTCAAACAAATCGCCAAAAATTAATTGTGTTCCCCACACCCTTGATTTTCCTCATGCACACTACTTTTTAAAAAAAAACGCCTCTGCAGAATTAGAAGGAAATTACACAGCATTATATTTGCCCACACTGAGAATTCACCTTAAGCTAATATGTCCGCAAAAGAAGCTTTATCAGCAGAACATTTTAGTGAAATAGCTTCTTTTGCAAAAACAAACTTTAGAATAGGGCTGCTTTTCTGTTTTAATATGATGTAAGAAATTCATGGCATAAGATAAAATCTACTACATCACATGAGCCCTGTAAACCCAGTTATATATTGTATTCTCCTCTAATTAACCCCATATTAACCTCTTTCAGCTCATTACTTGTTAAAATGTTGAGATCCTTTTTAACTCAAGCATGTCTACTGCCTCTGTTCCACAAATTACTATTCAGTCACTTTCTGAAACGGAGCTCATTTGAAGGGATTTGCTTTGCATTACACACTAAAGAGGGGCATGTTGTTTGTTGCTAAACAGGATCTTTAAAGAATCATTTAGAAATGCCATTATACTGCTGACAAAAGAGCCTCCATTCATTCCTTGTGGGCCATTAAAGTTTCTAGCAATGGGCTCTTCAGGTTTTTTTCTCGGATAGGAAAGCAATGTTTTCCCTCCATTGACTCTTCTTACTTGAAACTGAATGAAAGGAATCTGTGACACCGAAAGGACATTTAAGGCAAACTGAAAACTTCAAAATGGGCTAAATCTGAAGCATTTTCTGAAATGGGAGTTTTCTATAATGGTGGGAGAAGAAGCTCATTAAAACCTCACTGAAAAAAGGAGAGTGTTTTTGTGACATTTCACATTGACATACTGCTTCTCCTTTTACAATGGCCCTTCAGATTCCAAATTGTACACCTTCCAGCTCAGCTAAACTCCAGCTCTGAGAAACTTAAACTCACACACAACCAACTTGCAATCTTATGTCTTTATAATGTTATGACACAAATCGGTTAAAGATTGCGTGATGATCTTCTAGCTATTTTTCAACACCGCTTATCATCTTAGCGTTTCATATTCAAAATGGTGATTCTTTAGACCTCAAGCTGTTAAAGGACCAGCAGCTCCACAAGAGATCATGGAGATTCAGAAGAAAAAAGCTATTGAGCTCCCAGCTTAGATATTCCCTCTCTGACACGAAAAGAAGGCTGTAACATTATTTTTAATTATGGTAGAAAAAATATTATGGGAGCTTTCTGGATGCAGATGTCTACATGCTCATTGTGGATATCACCATCTAAGCAAGTTAAAGACTGAACTCATCAGTGCCCATATTGTAACATAATATACATGATAACATATTATCTACAGTATAATATTACTGCTTTTATGCTGCTGCATAAACTGTACTCCTTTAAAGTTCCTTAGGATAAATAACTCTGCCGAAGTAATAATAAAACAAATGCTGCTCACACTTATGTTGCCTAACTAACCATGCAAGTCACATGTGTATTTGTATATAGTTTTGTAGTGAACGAATTAAATTTCCAAGGTTACAAATTCTACAACAGGGGCTAAGTCACATGTTTAAACAAAATAAACTGGAATTACAAGAACAACAGTCATCATCTACTGAAGAAACCAAACAATTTCAATGTATAATCAAAGGTCACCCTCGGCATTTCTTAACCTGATGTTTTATCTAATTTTGCTTGATGATTTCATAGTGTGGCAGGTTGGTGAGTCTCTTTCATGGGCTTCTCCAGTTACAGCACAGGCTGAATTTGAAGCTGTAGCACAATGGATGCTGCAAATGAGGGCTGGAAAGTGTGAAAGCGTCACTGTGAATTGAGGAAAAAACAGACAACAGGGCTCTGCTGCACTCTTTACGATGGGAAGAGAGTTCACATTTATACAGAGAATCACAATATCTCCACAGAGAATCACAATATCTCGACATGCATGGTACTGCTGTATGCTGAAATCTAGAGAAACAGAGAAAAAAACTCTTGCCTTGAGCCCTACTCTCAAAAGATCAGTCAGCAAACAACACTTTTTTTCACTCTGTGTAGGAATATTTCCAATTACAACAATGCTCAATATATGCATTAAAGAAATGCAGACATTCAGAACCATTTCTGTTGAGAAGATAAAAATATTGATGTTAAACACCCATATAAACTTGAAAGCCTGTGGTTGATAAGACCAGGGATGTGAATGACTGAAAGCAGCTTGGGCCACACAACTTGCGTAGAGGATAGTAATCTTAGTTCAGTATCAGTTACAGAGCAAAATAATATCTCAAATATATGTAAAGTCTTGAACTGCAATTTACATAAAAGTTTGGAAGAAATATGTCCACCTGAAAAGTTAAAATGCTTCCCAGTTTTCAAAAACTGATCAGGACAGTTGATATATTGTACCTCAAATGAAGCCTGGAATACAGCATTCTAAATTCTCACACAAGACATGCCATTGTTGATGACTTCTGTTATCAAATAGAGCTGCTCTTGCAATCTTCATTGCACTAACTATTGTACACTATATTTCTATATTAGTCTATTTTATTATAATAGACTATATTGCTGATTTTATTTGGAACAGCTACAGCTTAAGTGTTTACTCTATATAAAATCATTGATGTTTCCTTATTTTGTAGTAGGGCAATACAAACAGCTTTATTTAAAAACTTTCTTGAGAATTCTGAGCCCTTACTTCTTTTGACTACCTCTTTGACTAGTTTGAAATAGCAGTGTGTGGGCCTTACTGCCATCTTCTCTCACAAGCAAGCACAGCACCTCCATATCAAGCAATTTATACAACTGGAATTTATCCAAAATGGTACCAATTTCCTTGACAGTCAGGATTCAGCACAGTGAAAAGAAATTAAATACCACAGCCATTGTCAATACTCAAGATACAGAGTAAACGCTTTTACAACAACTACTGAAAGTACAATGAACATCTTGTGCAGCTTTCTCTGAATTAAAAAAATATATAGTGGATGATCTAAATAGAACATTTGCACTTATTAATGACAATTACAATGGTTGAGTCTTTTCATTAATTACTTTTGACCAAATCAATTAAATTGGAAGTGTAACAGACTGCTTTTATTCAACAAAGTACTGATGTGCAAAATAATTTAACTGAACACCTGAAAGACTTATCAGATAAGGAGTTCTTGTTGAGTCTCAACACAAGTTCATCCCCAAGCTGTGCCACATCAATGAGAGATCACCAGACAATGTCTGAGTCAGTGAGACTAACCTCTACTATCTTCACTCTGGGATCATGGTACAAAATGGACCAACAACCTGTGAACACCTCTCTCAGCACATCTGTCTTTAGTTTTGCTGCTTGAGCTCCAAGATACACTGGTTAGAGCAATAAATCACAGACTCAGTAGGGGCATGAAAAATAACTGCCAAGGCTACTCCTCTTTAAACACCAATGTACAACAAAAATCTATGTAAAATAACTACCCTGCCATTCAAGTTCCAGAAATGAGTATAACACGACAAGATTACATTCGTGTCCCTAACATGAGCAAATGAGTAAGAAAAACATATGTGTTAAATAAAGGGTAAAGCACTCGGAAACGGGTTCTAACACCCTGTACAAATTCAGGGCAATTGAGATATACAGTACAGTAAATGGTGGTGGTCAAACATCTAATCCCACCAAAAAAAGTTTTTTTAAAATCACTTTAAAATGATAAGGAAAAACCGCACAGATAAATCCAACTGGTTTTCTTCATTAACCACGGTTTAACAGATCTCTAAGGAGCGCTGTACCACACTCCTACACCTGAGCTCATGAGCTTCCAGCACACCTGCACGGCGGAGCTTGACAGCGCTAGGTGTTCCGACATGTCAATTCCCCACGGGCTCAGTGGACACAGACACCTTTGCCTATCTGACGTAGTTGTTGGAGGTAACTGGCTCCTGCCCGCACTCACGGAAACGCTTTACATCAACGATATCCGCACAAGACTGGCCTCATAATCTCCACCCGGCAAAAAAAAAACTAGCGATATCCATGTCCACTCGCGCGGTGGACGAAGAAGTACTCTTGTCAGTTCCACTGTGCGAAGCAGTTCTCATTCTGCACACAGCAGATGAATGGCAACCAGCTTCACACCGGCGATGCGTTGTTTTTTGAGCACTTCCCAATAAAATGTAATATCACTGCATATTTGGGAAGGCTTTCAAACATTTCTTGTAAGGCGCACCGAAATGAAACAACCTTGAGAATCTAATTACGCTACAGGTTGGCCTTCCATTCCAGCCTAAATAAACAGTAAAAAAGCAACTGGCTTAGTTAATGCAAAAAAAAAATGGAATTCAATTCAATATGTGAAACCTAAATCGGTCTAAAAATAAAACACTGACTTTGCCCCTTTCACCAAAGTCCTTGATTTTTATATTAAAAATCTGAAACATATTATACAACCTCTAGAAGACAGTAACAGATACTGTACATCCAGTAGAATAGTTCTGTACCCTCTTCAGCATCTAATCAGACTTCTTGAACATAAATATCAGTCTCCTGGTTGCAGCTGTCGATAGTTGAGGTTAGACAACTAAATCATCTACAGCAATAAGCACAATAGTCATTTATCAGAACATAGCATGTGGAATTAAGTTCTAAACACTGACAAGTGCGAACTAAGGACTGCAGTAAGAGTACATCGTTATTCAGGATTTTCAAAGTTAAGCCGCTTACTAAAAAAACACCAGTACTTGCAAAAACATCTGCAACAAGTTAATGCAAAAATATCTGTATAGAGTTTACAAAATGTTAATCTGCTGAACATTTCTTTTTTGTGTTTTACCTGTTTATTTTTAATACCTTTCATTTACAAAGCATGTCATAGAACGCTTTCAACAAAACCAAACCTTTCAGAGATGCTCAAAAAACACCGATTCAGGTCTTTCAGTCTTACCTTGCAGAGCAGAAGAGACGTGCAAAAAAATCCCAGTGCCTCGAAGATAAAGGTTGCCATTTCCAAATGTCACTTTTTATTTAAAAAAGACTGATAACTGAAAGAGGATGAAGCGAATTCAAACTGTAATGTGGGTAAATCTATTATTTGAACATGAACAAGCAAATCTCAGCGACCATCCGTTTCTTCCTCTGTCACAATGCAAATGTAAAAACGTCTGTCATGACATGACACTTCATAGTTGCTTCCAAGAGTTTTGTGTCTGAGAACACGTTGTTGCTAAATTTATGTTTGCATACCAAGCGTGCGTCAGTGAGGGGGCTCACCCACCTTACATTCTTAAAGGAACAGCATCTATCTGTAAAACGACTATTGCAGCATTGCAAGAATTCACCGTTCACCTTTCTAAAAACACATTTGGATGAAATATACAGTATGTATGCCTTTCGTTTAGCTGCAGCCGTAGAAAGATGATGAGCAGTAGTAACAACTATATAATTAATGTTAACCGATGTCTTCTTGAACATGATATCAGCGTTAATATAATTTGTATATATTTAAATAAAATATTTCCTTTTGGGGGGCCATTTTTGGAGAAAAACAATGATCTTTGTAACAGATTCTATAAATGTCTGGTACCCCATATTCCAAAATGATGAACTAATAGATCGATTCCAGTGAGGCTCATGAGATATTTAAATTGCAGCAAGTGCTTGAATTCGTTTTAATTGTTTTACCAAGTTTGTAAAGACCGAATAAAATACCCACTTACCTTAAAAAACGTATTATTAAGATCTGCACGAATGAGAAAAATAAAACAACATGAATCCTATCTCGATGAAATGTTCATTCGCGTTTACAGTACTTTGTGGCTCCTATAAGCCAACGATATTGCTTGTGCTGTTTTCTGAAAAAGCCTAGGACGTTCAATTATCTTCAGTTCTCCAAAATTACCCTGGCTACGCCGAGACAGAATGCTGCATACTAAACCAAGCTTACAAAAAACACCACTCTTCAATTAAAGGTTATTCTTTATCAAGAGATTCCTGTTATCTTGATAATTATAACAATAATGCAAATGTACTAACTGACCTCATGCATCAATGGAAATATCCGATTAAATCATGCAAAATGAATTCTGTTAAGCTCGTTGTTTTTCCCCAAGCTAAAAAACAAGAATTTCATTTCAGTATGTCCGGGTAAGTATACCTGGTTGAGGTCAAAATGTTTTAAAATTACATTCAATGATAATTGTACACATACCAAATATAGTACTTTTAAGGAATCTAAAAAAATATATATTTTGTGACTTGTTCACATTCTATTGTGTGGTCTTTTATTAAATTTGGAGCATTATGATTAAGACATATAAAATATTTAAATGTATTTATCTCATTGGCTTGCCCCGGAGAGTAAAAGATTTCTTTCTTGCTTTTCTTTTCACACTGTACACCTCTGATGGAACTGACTGAAGCAGCAACACAAAATGATCAGTTTCCAGTAATAATACAAACAGCTGAGGTTTAGGAGTTCTTGATGTTGATTTTACACTGGTGGAATACCTTTTGGTATTTTTTAAACTGCCCAGACAGAAGTGGGAACAGGTTAACGGCAACGTACACCTGATCCTGTTGAGTAATTTATTTAGACAGCAATAATAACAGCAATAATTATTTAAAAAATGTCTTCCTGTCTTAATGCGCTCACAGGGCCGTCTGAGATGTAGTTTGGGGGCATGGTGTACAATAGCGCAGGTATGCAAGGTATGAGGTACATGAATTGTTGCCTGACACGCAGAATGAATTCAGTTTAATCTCCATTAACACGCAGAGCAAAGGAATGTCAACTTTTTACCTTTGAAAGAAACGTTTAATTGTTTCCATTCCACTCAAAGGCAAATAAAAAACAGCAACACGGAGTGTGTTCAAAATGTAATGTACAGTACCTGCTTTGTATGCTGCCAGTGATTAAGCTACTGTTTGAAAGTCAGAAAGAATCTAGAAGCTTCTAGTCAAACAGTGACCCAAACAGCTATGATATAAATACAGAATAACATGAATTTCTCTACTTCTTAGTCATGTTATTCTGATTCCCATTTTTCACACTGATTCTTTCTTAAATACAGAACGTCAGTGGGATGATGTGTAGTGAATTTGAACCAGATTTCTCAGGCACCAACAAACATGACTATCATGACTTCTTTTTCATCTTATCTGACATCGTATTAGAATGTTACAGAGTAGACAACATTAAGATGGTTAAAATGAAAATGTGTTTTGTTGACAATTATTTTCTTTCTGGCTCATAAAATAACCCTTATTCTCTTGCTTCTTATTTTCTGCAAGACAGATTGTAACATTAGCCATCTTGGTTGATGTACAGTATGGAGGTTTTTAACTTTGATTTCAAATGATTTGCCTCACAACAATAACAACAATTTAAATTTGATTCAGCTGTATACTGCATATCCATGTGTGTTCTGTGGAATTCTGCTGTTACTGTTCCTATTTAGAATATTATAACTGGCATCTGACATAAAACGTGAAAGAATTTCACTTTTTTATCCCCACAGCTTTCAACCATTTCAATTTAATTTGCACATAGGCTGAGTTTACTCCTGAAACACATCCATTGGCTTTACAGACTTTCAGTCTTTCAGCCAGAAGTCTCCTGGCCACCACATACGCCTCAGAGAAATAACAGGCTTCAGACTCCCTCTGTCATCCCTTTTGCTACTAAGCAACAATGCATCGTTTCCATCATCATGGAGACAACATTTATGATAAGATATATTTCTCACCTCTGAACGTGGAACAAGCTGTGCCTTCTCTTGAGTGAAGACTGTTCAGGTTATAGAGAAATAAGTTTATTCTGAAATGTGGCTCTTTGGAAGAGCAAGAATCGATTCCAGCAAGCAACTGGTGCAAGGCAGGGTACACCCTGGACTGGATGCCAGTCCATCACAGGGCACACACGGACACAAACACACTCACTCACACACCAGGGCCAATTTTCCCAGAAGTCTGGGATATATCTTGAATAGCACTGAGTAACAAGAATAACACTGATTGATATTGCTTGTTTTTCTTTTCTTTTATGAACTCTCATGTGGTCAATACAACATTATTTATTTTATTGAAATATATATGTTCAAGGATCTCATCTAATCATTTTTTTTAAATAAGACAAGGTATCAGCTTCAACAACAGGACTGGGCAACTAGTTCCATACCCCAACAAACACTTGTGTAAAGATACCCAGTTTGGTATCCTCTGTTTAGGATACTAAAATCTAGTTTTTAAACTATGGCATAATCTAAATCACTGATATAAATTGAAAGAGCAGTGGTCCTAGTTCAAATTCCTGAGGTCCTACACTAATTACATTGCCCCCAGTTTGTAGATTTACTCTTTATCTGTACCCCCGTTTCCTGTCCGTTAACAAATTCCCATCCATTTGCCACAAATGCCTACAGCAATTGCTTGTAGGTTGCTTGTTAAAAGATGTCAAACAAGTTGGCTAAGCGCCTTTCTGAAATCTATTTTAAATATCCCTTAAAATCCTTAAAATGCAGAGGATCCTCCAGTTCAGTCATAATGACTGCTTCCATAACCTTGCATGTAAAAGAAGTAAGAACGTTTCAGTCTGTAATGACTTGGTATCAATATGAGCTAAAGCAGATGAATTGGCAATGTACATGTTTTGGAGATCTTGAGTGTACTGCTTTCCTCTCTCCGGGGAACGAGAGGCAAGTTTGACAACACATGGCAATTTCAAAATGACCGTCAAAAGAAAAAAAATAATTTGGCTCAAAACCTCTGAACAAAAAGCTCCACACTATAAAACTTGCCTGTAACACAAGCCAGTAGAGCTCTAAATGTGTCTGCTCTGTCATAACACCCTGTTGCTCTGGGCAGGAGCTATGCTCTCACCAGTCTCCTGAGTAAAGCAATCAAGTTTTCAATGCTCGACTGATGCTCAGCTATGAAGCCAGGGTTCTGTGATCCTCCACCTTCCCCCCTTAGACACAGTGGTGCCACCATGTTGACTAGATTTTAATTTAGATTGTGTACCTATTGTGTATAATTTATGCTTTTTTTGTGACTCTACAACTCTTTCACCTGGTCCTGGCCTGATTCTCTACTGTGGAATGTTACACTTCACCGGACAACCCCCGGACACACACACTCCACCAGATCCAGTCACCGTCTAAACCAGCACTGTTGTCACCAGCGTATAAATCTTTTAACATGTCTTAAAATCTTTTCAGGGATTGTTCTACACTTAAAATCAGACAAAAACCTCATCTGTACACACTAAGTATGAACCTGACAGCGAGAGCTTGGAGTACTGTAGGTTTGTACTGTAGGTTTGTTTTACTCAGCAGAGGGATTAAAAGTGTAGGATTAGAAACGTGAGGTTCCAGGTGCTGAGCGTTTGCATGCCTGTCACAATTGAGTTACACAAATGTCTTTCCCAGTGGAGGCAATGTGCTTTAACTTTGCATGCCAAAGTTTATTCTTTTCTTATTAGATTTCATGATTTTTGAGATTCCTGAGTAGCTCATCTAAACAAAAAACACAAATGCTGGTATATGACTCTAGTTAGAGTGCACAGTGGGCTTTGTAGGCACAGGCTCAAATCCCAGCTTTGACACTAGTTGACTGTGGTTAGGATTCAAGTGTACACTTTATTAAAAAAGCACTGTGTCAAAGTTCTGCCAAGCATAAATGTGCTTCCTGTATTCCCAGTGTGCACTGCAAACCAGCATGGACAACGTCAGAATTATCAAGTCTCAGAGGTTGTCAGTGTCTGATTTAGTTTAAATTATATTGACGGTATTGTTATCTAGTTTACTTCCTGTGCCCACAATGACTGTACTCCAACACCACTACATACACGGCAACTGAATGTCAGCCAAAATTGAGCTTAAAACTGTACTACAGTAGTTGTAATATTTATTAATCACCATATTATTTTTGCACTGTTCCCCGAATTACTTTTGCACTGTATTTGTCCTGTTGTATACTTTCCTCTGTTTGCGTGTTTGCACAGTTTTTGATTACACTGTTATTGTTATTGTGTTACTGTATATTGTCTTGTCTTCTGTTCTATTTATATATTGCCACTGAGAGACTATTCAGAAACACTTTTCACTATACTATGCACCCGTGTCAGTATAATGACAAATAAAGTTGAATTTAATTGAAAGGATGTAGTACAAGAGTTCCCATCTCCAACCTCTTTAAATCCGCAGCTAATTAAAAATGAGGATACCCTTCAGCGCTCCAATCAAGCCAATAATCACAATAGGTAATTAAGGGTCAAGGTAGAAAGTAAACCAGAAACTTTCTTTCCTCTAAAATTGAACTTGTGCACCTCTGGTTTGGTAACTCAGGAGGCCATTTACTTCTCCAAAATTTGATGGAGGAGGAAAGGAAGAATATATGATGACTAAAAACAACAAAAACACATTTCTATGGTCTTCATGCCACAAAGTAACCGTGAAAGATGAGAGCTAATTTTTACCTGCATGAAGTCAGCCAAATTTGGGGAAAAGAGTGGGGCTATTGCACTGTGCTTGATAGCAAGTGAACAGCATGAGTAGTGTGACCTGTTGTTGGATTGGTTTACATATTCTAAAGGAGTTCTTCACACTATGAGCGTTTTTCCATTTTTATATTGCTTCATTGCCTATTACTGAATAGAGTATGGTCCTTCATTGAGGCTTCTGAATATGATAGTGAACTATCACAGTTCCTTATATAGGTTCTCATACTTAATCACTGTCTACCATGAGGTTAAACATTTGAACTAGGTAACATCTGAAGGCAACTGCTGGAGAGCTCTTTATATTCTTACTAAGGATTCAATCACATC
Source organism: Lepisosteus oculatus (assembly GCF_040954835.1). Lineage (NCBI taxonomy): Eukaryota > Metazoa > Chordata > Actinopteri > Semionotiformes > Lepisosteidae > Lepisosteus > Lepisosteus oculatus. The sequence continues at coordinate 33,620,200 of NC_090696.1, read as the reverse complement.
TTCAGGTGTGAGTTAGGAAGACTGCAATAGGGCACAGCTCAATGGGAGCAGCTAAAGTAGAGTTTAAGACTCTGAACTCTGAGGACTTGTGGGCTTGAATCCCCACTGCGGATCAAAATACTGCTGCTGTAACCATGAGCAAAGTACAATTTGCTCTGGTCAATGCTGTGATGGACTAGCAGTGGGAGTCACATTGTCTCGGTCCAATCGTTGTTACTAAACAGAGATAAATTCTAATCTGATGAGCCCCTAGTCAAGTATGTTCCTGCAGAGTTCTGTACATTGCTAATTTATTTCAAATTTAAAGCTACTTTTGTTCATAGAGCAGGCAGTGATGTATACTGTAGACAAAAATGTATCATTAAAATCAAGGGAAGTTATGTTAAATTAGTAAAATGCACTGGTAAGACCGCATGTAGAATATTGTGGACAATTTTGGTTAAGATAATGTAAACACTTTAATATTGCCGCTCTGGAATCTGTTCAAATACATTCTGGGCTTGTAGGAATGCTCTAACCTGACAGGCTAAAAGGACTGAGAATCTTTTTAGTCTTCATCAGAGCAGACTACTATAGCACCTAGTGGTCAAAATCTTCCAAAGCACAGACAAAGTCAATCCTATGGACCTCTCAGATTCGACAATGAAATGCAAAGTTGAGAACTCGAATGGAAATCGTGGAGAAATGCTTTTAAACTAAGAGCAGGGGGAAATTGTTATACATAGAGGTGTTTTAGTATAGAACAAGCTGTCCAATCATATTGTTTGAGGTTGATACACTACTTTATTTCCAGAAATAGCTCATTGGATCAATTTACTATGGAAAAAAACAACAAATCAACTAAAAAGGTCAAATGGCCATCTCTACTTTCTTACTGTTCCTATATTCTTATGAATTGCTGTATAAAATGTATTGAAACTTGACAGAGTTTGGCAAATTAACTCCAAACTTAGTCAGTATCATTAAGATTACATAAGACAGATAAAAGTCACGACTGGCAAATACCTGGCAGATGACATTAAATGTAAAGAAGTGCTGGGCATTGCATGGAAGGAGCAAAAGAACATCCAAAAGTTTACTAATGCAAGGAATCCATTCATCCTCATCCTTCAACAAACAAGATATACATGAACACTAATAATTTTCTAGCCATAAACCAGGCTGGCTGATTGACCACCAAATGTTTTTGCATCACTAAATTTACAGGCCTGTAACACAGTCTTCTTGTTTCCATTTAAACAATTAACTCCAAAGATATTATATTTCATTATAAAGTGCCTTGTAGACATAATCAGACCCTTGCAGTTTTTTGTTTACATTTTGTTGCTTTAAACTTGTAGTCAAAACATTTTCAAGACAAGTTAGTATTTATTATTCTTATACAGTAACATATTTCACACATTCAAATAAAAAACCAAATAGATAATTAATGTGAAATGAAAATGGAAAAATCAAGTTCTATACTGTGACAAACCTTTATTAATTTCCAAGAATACCTTGGGTAGAAATACAACTACTGTAGCTAAGTGGCTTTTGCCTTTGTGCAATAGTAGTGGTTAAGATTATTTCAGAATATACTGTATACACCGAGCTCTGTAAGCTCTGTAAGCTCTGTAATATCTGCAAATATTCAACAATGAAGACCAAGAAGCTTTGAAAACAACTAACGGATAAAATTGTAGCAAGGTGCAGATCAGGAGAAGGGTATAAAATATTTCAAAGACCGTTAATATCTCTTTGTGCATGCTGACGTCAACCATTAAGAAGTGGAAGGCACCCAGACAGTATCTAGATCAGGCTGTCCCTCCAAACTTAGCAGCTCACTGAGAAGAACTCTGGTCTTTGAAAGAGATCCAGTTACCAGTGGCTGACATGGGAGAAAATGTCCATATTTTGGTATAGCTCTGCTTCTCATGAATGTTGTGATGAAAACCTTCTTCAGATCAAAATCTGGGACAAAAATTCACCTGAAGGACAATGATCCAAAGCGCAAGGCCAAAAAGTGGCCTATAGTACGAATAAGAAAGTGAATGCCCTTTAGCGGCCCAGTCAAAGTCCTGACTTAGATCCTATTGAGAATCTGTGGAAAGACTTGAAAACAGCAGTTCTTAAGTGATCCTAAAGCAAATGAGAGGGATTGAACAAATCTGCTAAGAGGAAACGGCAACCTTGCACCAAGCTATTATGCAAAGCTGGAAGAAATGTACCTAAAAAGACTAAAAGCCTAAAGGTTCTTCCACCATTATATTGAGCCGACAGGCCTGAATGTTTATGTGACCAATGTATTTAATTTTTCTCTTCAGTTTTTGCTGGCATTTGCTGTAACTTATCTTATCCTTAGAATGTCGAATACTCTTCAATTTGAGCATTCAGGTATTGAATCAAATATTTTATTAATCAAATAAAAGTTTAACAGAGTGTTGTATTTCATTTTTATTCATTATATAGTTTCACAGAAATGCGACACCAAAGGAATGGTGTGAACACTTTTGCAAGGCACTGTAGTTCACATACAATTAAGATCTGATACACTAACCAAACAAGGATACTGTCTGACCTCTATTTTCTTCTCAAGCTTACAGCACCTCTGTCTTAAGAACCGCTCCACTGGTTTAATCAGACTTGGCCGGCACCAAAAGCTGCTTCAGAATTGCAGCTCACAAGTTGGGTTCATTTTCCCACCCTCATCAACTGTTTGGCAAGATGCTGCCTCTTACACAAACTGCTCCAGTTCCTCAACTGCTCGCCCATTAGCTCCACACATTGCAGGCATCGTTCTAATAAAAGCATCATTTCTAATATGGTGAAACAGCAAAAAAGAAGGAGGTCTGCCACTTTGTTCTCAAAATTCAAACTGCTGCTGTCTCAGAAACTGTTTAAACTTTGTCAGTCTTGTTGTACTGAAGGTTTCACCAGACTTTCAGCTCACATGTTTCAGTGACAATTTACATAGCTAAAGCAGCTTCATACCTGCTTGGTAGTACATGGCCCATGCTGCAATTTTCTGACTAATGAACTCCAATCTTATTGGGTCTCATATTAGTCCCCCCTTAGTTTAGTCCACTCGCACTGCTAAACTAAGTGGGTTGGGACTTGCTTAGAATCCCTCAAAACTGCTTGCCATTTTCTACTTTTTATTTGTACCACACTGCTGGGTATCTGATGAGATTAGAATGTGCAAGACATCAGTTAAGATGTTGCTTTAACACTGTGCAATCCTGCTCTTTCACATTTGTATTGTAAATTTATGTTGCCAGTCTCAGTTCATTACAATACAATGCAAACTAATAAAATACTCATATATTTACTGTTCCTTGCGTAAACCTAAAGCACAAGCCATCAAATGTATACTGTCAATTATAGCTATAGTTTGTTATGTGATTCACAGTAAAAAAAAAATAGGCATACACAATGTAATTATTTTTAATAGCAATTAAGATGTTCTGTTGGTTGTCAACTGAAAGTGGGGTACTTTAGGCCTATACTCTCTAAGAATACCATGATGTCACGGTCTATTAATACTAAACTTTACTTAAAGTAAAAAGTATTACTTAATTTGGAAAAACAATCTTTAAAAAAGAGCCATCATTGAGCCAAGCACATTTTCCAGTTTGGGAAAATCCTATCCAAATGCTTTAATTCCTTTAAATACATTGAATTTTTTAAATTCATTTCATTCAAATGCAACTACTCTCTTGCAGACAATACAAAACAGTCACAGGGGGGTATCTTTCTCAAATACGCAAGACTTTGAAAAGTGAAGATGTTGAAAAGCTAGCATCAGAGTGAAAATAAAGACTGAACAAAAGTGTCAGCTGTATTGTTACAGCAAAGGCCAGGCAGTGAAGCTGGCAAATGGTCCTGCAGCAGCAGTCAGGGGGAAATAAATATCCGAGTATCAATTTCATGTACAAATACCGGTCAATAACCGCATGAGTGCAAAGAACTGGAGCAGAAGAGGACAGCAGTCAGGTTCCAGCTTTTATACTGCAAGGAGCCCAATATAAATCATTGCTTTCATTACCATATTTGGACACTTCTGCATTCATCTGTTTAAGATCTGCTGTCTGTGTCTGTTCTTACTGCCCTGTCACCTCTCCATCAGCTTTTCCTATTGGCAAAAAAAGGAGAGAGCTAATCCTGATGGCCATCGAGATTTTAGATGGTATTGATTCACCCCCATTAATGACATTTGCCTTGCCTCCATTTAGCCATTAACCTTTGAAACCTGTACTGGATCTTGACAAAATAATGCAAGCACCGAAAGATCAAACAGCAGAAATGCTTTACACAGTTAGCCAAATAAATATTACTCATAGCTGCACAGTGGAAAAAAGATGAAGTAGTATTTGATGCTTATCCCAGGAGCAGTATGTTCTGCCTGTGGCAGCAATTAGCAATTAGGCATTGAATCAGCTAGTTACATCTTGTGTCACATTTTACTACATTGAGACTCTTTTAGCCCAGTTAGTCATTCTAGAGCTCCGTGAAGTTGCCCCCCCCCCGACAAACAGCACAAACGATTAAACCCCCCTCATCAACCGTTTGTGTCAGTTTTTGCAGTTGAAAGTAGAGTTTGTGCAGCTTTCATTTCCGAGATATAGCGCCTTGTTTTTTCAGGGTCATGACGTCACTCAGCCCCCCTACAACATCCTAGGGGAACCGGACCGTCTCACTTGTCAGTGCTGTGTTTGTGCCATATGAGGGGGGTTTTAATCGCTTGTGCTGTTTGTAGGGGCGCCAACTTCACGGAGCTTCATTCTAGTAGACCTGGGCTGTGACCATGCCCATCTAGGTGGCTGGGAGACCTGTAGACTTTTGCTGTTTCACCATTTTAGAAATCATGCTGTTATTAGAACGATGCCTGCAATGTGTGGAGCTAATGGGCGAGCAGTTGAGGAACTGGAGCAGTTTGTGTAAGAGGCAGCATCTTGCCAAACAGTTGATGAGGGTGGGAAAATGAACCCAACTTGTGAGCTGCAATTCTGAAGCAGCTTTTGGTGCCGGCCAAGTCTGATTAAACCAGTGGAGCGTTCTTAAGACAGAGGTGCCTGGAGAGGTGTAGGTGGTCTGTAGCTCAAGATGGTGTCAAGAGGCAGCTGTGAAGAAGTAAAATGTACCTCAAGCTGGTGAATTTCTGTACTTTGCATAAACTGTATGCATAAACCATGCACTGTATACACAAACCAGCTAATCTACTGGGATAATGTCTATTATTTTACGGGCTTACATTGCTTACTAGCATCTTAACTTGTATGATTTTTTTTTCTGTTTACACTGTTTTTTGTTTCTGAGAAAAATTATGAGAAACCCCCACCCCCCCAAAGATGAACCAGTTTGTACTGAAAAGAAGTGCAGTACTGAGAAGCCCAAATATGCGTTTCTAACACTGTTTGTATACCTGTGCATGAGTCTATGTAAATATACTACTTTATGTTTTCGTCTTTCCACCTTTCATCACCCCCTTTTGTGCTGGTTGCACAATGCAAACAATAAACCTTAAGTGCCAGCACTAGGACGGACAACTCAACCAAAACACTGAGTCCCACAGGCTCCCAGCCAGCTACAAAGAGTCACTGTTGCACAGCAAGCCAAGGATGCCCAATGCCAACTCCACCTCGCCCAATCCTGCAGAGATCAGCTGACCCGCGGAGCTCCCAGCTGACAGTGAAAAGGAAGGGTGTAGCTAGCACTCTCTTCGAGAGGTTAAATGTCACTGCTGCGGTTAGCATTGAATACAAATCCTCCCAATTATCTGATACAGAACCTAATATGATATTTCTTCCAGCACACATACTGTGTAAAGATTCATATGTGTATGATTTATATAAAAACATATTTACAGTATCTGCAATCAGGTGACAACTCCTTTTCCTGCGACCATGCGCTGATTGGCAAAGTATTGGCATGGACAGTGGCTCATGACAGTGAGAATATCTGTGCCCTTTGCCCGGCATTTCCGTGTCAGAACACTGGCAGGGCATTGTGATTCTTTTTGATCTCAAGCGAGCCTTTAATTGACTGTGGCTCTTTTCGGCAGTGGAATTTGGAGCATTTAGATGTTTTTTCCACCCCCGTCAGCTTGTGTTCACGCTGGGCAGCCCCTGAAACCAAAGGGGTCTGAAGAATTTGTGGGCACACTCAAATTGGCAAACGATCGCGGTGGTTCAAAATTCATGGAAACGCATTCTGGGGACACAATCTAGGCACTTACAGTACATGAGTAAATTGTACGGCAAAAAATGTTGCATAATTTGCCAGCAATATCGTCAGTGCCTTACAACTTAATTACATGAGCTCTGTAGTTCAAACATATGTGATATTCAAACACTCGTTTTTGTCTTCAGTGTCTGCAGTACCCAAAAGCACTACTTAAATCACAATCTCTTATGAGAACAAAAAATGTGGTGCAATTGTGAACCAATCCAGTTGGTGCAGACCCTGGGAGACGTTGGTTTGGTAATTAATGCTGCTCATGTTGTATTTTTACTTAAGTTGTCAAATTCTCTGGTCAAAGTCATTCTCTCTTTCTGTGAGTGAAGTTCACAGCCGGATATTCCATAACATTTTATTTGATAGTATTTTTTTACAGTCTTGGTTGTTTCTGATATACTTTCGGCTCTCTTACACATTGCAGGTACAATCAGCCAATTGTGTGCCAGAAGTCCTTCTTGTTACCTCTAAAGATAATGAGAAAAGAAAGAAGGCTGCCTTCTCACATTCTTTTTGGCACATTCCAAGCCATACCTCATTTAACTCATCCAAAACAGTTGGATTGTCTGCCTCTGCATACAAATAATTCTTACATGAAGTTTTCTAAATCCTCTAAAAGCACCTACAGTATTGAGGCAGCTGTTTTCAGTAAATACTCAACTGGCAACAATCCTGAATTGTTTGGATTTGCATCCTTCTCCATTATAACACAACTACACAGAGGCAGCTATCGTTCCGTCAAGACATCAGCAACAGGAGCTCAAAATATAACTGTGAATACCTACTGCTGGCCTGCACAAACATCATCTCAGTAATCCGGGAATTACTGGAGAAAATGCCTTGCAGCATTGTTTCTGGGTATGTGAGGGAAAAGTTGTCAAAACACTGGAGCTGTTGAAAGAAGTTTGCATGATAAAATAATTGTATGCACCATAATTGTGCCTTCTTTTTACATTTTTATTTTTATAATCAGCATCTGTTTTCAGTGTGTTCCATTGTGGCCTATCAAAACAGGCTTACGTTATGATTGAGTGATTCTAATTTTTCAAAAAAGCAAGATAAATGCACAGGGATTTTTGTTAATGTCTCAAGAAGTTGCTGGCTTATACAAATTTGTGTTGCATCTACATGCTTTACATGCTACATTACTCAGATATATTGACCTTTATCAACTGAATGGAGGCTAGCCAGCAACAGCAGTACCTCTTTGTGCCATTCAGTCCATTTCTGATATCCGAGCTATAATGTCTGGCTTGCATTCCTTTATCAGCCTCACATCAATGTACAGTATGTGCCAGGATGAAAAAGACATCAACTGCAATTGACATTGAGTTATAATGAAAATGCGAGGGTCTTGTCATTTGAATTTGGCTGATAGAGGATTCTTTAGTGAGGACAGGGTAGGGCACCTATCAGAAGAAGTCCTGAGTTAGCTGAGGTGGAATTGAGATACAGGGAGTGCTGTTAGTACACTATTAGAACACATCATCAGTGTTTAAATACTCCAGGCTTAAATTATGTTTATTCCTGAGCAATATACTCCAGAAATCCAATGGTGATACCTGCCAAAGAGGACTTCAATAAACATACTGTAGTTTGAAGAACTCATTTGATTAACTGTATCTTGCAGTGGCAAGTGCAAAGATAAATCACGTCAAAGCATTTTAATAGAACCATTGACTTTTTTCATCTTTTTGGATGTCTACCTACAAAACCATTAAACAGAACTTGATTTTTTTTTACAAAAATCAAACTGAATTAGGATTGTAGGACAGTATGTCCATGTGAAAGAAATGTGAACTTATTGTAACTTTTGCAACAAGCGAATGGAAAAAATGTTGCATAATTTGCCAAAAAATATCATCAATACCTTACATAATTACATATAAACAGAGAATTCATTGAAGTTTCTCCCTCCTCCTTCTACCTGATATTTTTTTATGTGACGACCTGACACATTCTTGGATGACAATTCAAAAGTTTTCCAGGTAACTTTCTTCATAAGTAAGCTCCCTCCAGAGCTCCATTAATAAAGTTATTTTTTCTTCGTTTTCTTCTAGGATAAGTTTGCTGGACTTCATTTTTTAATTGTTACACCATTTTTATAGGTCTGTGCAACCTGATACGTGCAATAATTTAAAAATGACTTCTGTATGGTACAAAATAGCTATAATTAGTAACGACTGCATTCAGGCTGTATATCTAGCATGACTTTCATGTCTGATGTGTTTATATCACAGTGAAATCAGATTTTCTTGAAGAGCCTTTGAAAATCAGGTGTGTAATAATGGCCGCCTTTTTTTTTGGGATTGTGTTGACAGGTTTGGCATGTCATCACACTGACAACATTCACTGTCCTGCTTTTTGTTTGAAATGTCGTCTGTAGTGATCAGCGACACCTGTCTAATTCTCCTCTCTTTTATATTATTAGGTATTCCATTTGTCATTGCAGGGAAAGGTGATTTAACCATTTTGGTAATAGAGACATAAGAAATCTAGACCGTTTGTTTTTTCAGTCACTCCTCGATTCAAGGATGTCATCTGGCTACTTCTCGAAAGAAGCCAGGGTTGAGGGCTGTAAAAATGTGACTGGGTATTTAGCCTATTACAACCCTCTGTGTAAAATGAAAAGATGAATTGGAAAATGCCTATTGCATTTTATGAAGGGGTTTTAGGGGTGTACTCATGATGAAGAATTAAGTGTTCGGTACATGCTTCCGACAGCTTTGATGTTGCCTCCTTGTAGGAAGTTACCTTCAATAGCAAATAATGAAACAGGGATGACCAGAATTAGCTGGAGCAGAGGTTAGGTATGGCAGGTACTGTAACTATCATTGCCAGAGGGAGATGACATGATTTTAAAAGCTACTGGGTAATCAATGTGTTTGTACTCGCATAATGTAGTCCAGGACATGGTTAAGTGATCTGTTGTTGGGAGTGTCTAAACACCCCTTACAAATACACCATCGGAAAAACCATGTGACATTTTGCAATATCATGATAGAAATTGATTTTATTGAGCAAAATATAAAAAACAAAACCATCTAACCATCTAATGGTAGGTTTTCAAAGAACTTTAGGGAAGGGAACATAATTTAACAGAACTATCAAAGGCTTAAACTAATCATGTTCTGCTTGTTTGCTAGGGAATGTCTGTCTGCAGGGATTGCAGAGATTATACCAGTCAGATGAAACTGTTGCACAGAATAAATTAAGTCTCGACCACTATTGTTCTGCGTCTGGGGCTTTGCATGTTGCTGGTTGTTAACGTCTTCCAACTCATTTAACAAAACCCTAATTCTCTTTACCATTTACACCATTGTACTTCGCCAACATTTGTACGTATACATTAAACACGAACTTACTAATGGCGGGCCTTCATGTTGTATTCAGATTTTATCACGGTTTTTCTCCTTAAAAACCATTAGCGTAGTCAGGAAATTAAAAGAACAGAAAAAGTTTACCAGGGCATGGAGAATGTAAAAAATCCCCCCAAAAGTAGAGGAAGCTGAAACATTAAACCTCTAAAAGCCCCATCTTTGTCCTTTTTTTCCACAGAGTGCTTTAAGACCCATGTGATACAGAGGTGTGAGGCTTTCCCAGTGCTAGCGCTGAAGGTATTTTCAGGTATCCATTTCCTTCTGAAATGCATTGGCCTGTTGCCTACTGCCCAGGTATTCAGGGAGCTCCGGGCACAATAGGGGGGTTGCGTGTAACGATCTCTTATAAAGTCCCTGCACTTCATTCTTTTCCCACATCCAGATATCGGCACACTATTCCTCTGCCTTTTTATGCACTGTGGGAGCTCGCTGTCTCCGGATAGTGTTCCAGCAGCATGAGAAAAGGAAACGCTTTTTTTATTTTGCCAAAGAGGAAACCAGAAAAAAAAAGAGTTTAACAATCGAAAACTCATAAAAACGTAAGAGCAGGCCATTGGGCCCTTTGAGCTCATTTGGTTGCTAGTGGCCGGAGGATCTCATCCAGTCGTTTAGTGAAAGGAAGCTGGGGGCGCCAAGCTTCAACTACTCCGCCGAGTACCTCGTTTCAGAATCTTGCGACGCTTTCAGGAGAAAACCAACTGCGGTTTTCAGTTTAAATCCCCCGTAAGGAAATTAACAGGAGCATATCTTGCATTTTCAAAAGGATCATTTAAAATGCTGATAGCTTTGTATCATCACATCTGTGCTTTCATTGTAAAAACGATTTTTCAAAACATAAGTAGGACAATATTGTAATTGCAATAATGCACATCTAGCCCTTGCAAAACCTGTAATGAGTATGTACACACTCTGAAAGAATATTCTTGTGAGCATCTGAGGGGATCACCCTTAGGGCTATCATCTACTGTAATCAGAAGTGATTTTTTTAGCTAAATATAGATGTGGTATAAAATGTATTTAACAGTTCTCACTTTGTATAAATCAAAACTAAAAGTGCTGAGATGTGGAGCATACCCATTTTTCCCAAGTGGTATTCTTATCAGTGTGTAAAATTTCAACTAATCAGAAATGAGTGCGAACTGTCATCTTTACTGTGAAAGTGTGCACGTTAGCAACGCAATAACCTGAATCCTTTTGAAAGGCACTCTTATATTCCTTTTAAACCCATCTTCTGTACAGTTGTAAGCAGCAGCTCCATCTACTGGAGTCTTCATACCTTTGATGGCACTTTTATTTAAACTGTACTACACGAGTGAAATAATTACCTTCAAAACCAGGATCAGGAAACCTATTATATAAATAACTCCCAAAGTGGAACGGGATTTTTATTTTAAACCTGTCGTATCGGTGTTGCAGACAATTTAAGTCAAAGCAGGAGTAAATTAAAGGAAACTTGTGCTGGTCAATTTTAAAGCGTGATTATAACCCACGCTTTAACCCAGGTACAGGATTTACCACTCCAATCATACCAAATGCACGAGGACGAAATGTTGCTTATTTTTATATAAACATTTGCATCACGTTACCTTTACAGCTGATTAAGAAACAACTACCCATATTTATAAATACGATGGTGAATTAATAATCTCATAAAATAGAACAAGACTTTTCAATGTTCTATTAAACTTGCAACACAAGTAAAAACGTACATTTTTACGCTTTATCTAGAACAAACCAAACGGTCTACGGAAATAACACTATTGGCCTAGAGGCGATCATGTGACGGTTGTATGCTTGTCCTGTAGTAGTCACGTGACAGGGGTGGGTGTACGATAGTTAATGCCTGTGGAGGATTGTGCTGGAGTTTCTGGTGTATTGTTTTGTGTTTTTGGGTCTGAATCATGTCCCTGGAGGTGGAATCGGCGGAGTAAGTTACTTAAAATCTGACCTGTTTTTTGGGGGGGAAATTAAGGCATTGTGATTTTAAGTTTAAAAATGTGTTTACACGGTAATCGTTACAGTGTTTGCAGTAAGGTTTTTAGGCCTAGCTAGACCGGTGCTTCAGAGGATACTGCATTGCTGGCAGTTTGTTTTAATGCCTTAATCTTTGATTGAAAAGTGTATAATCACACTTAAGGTTCGTTCTTGTTGCCTAATTTGTAGTGTTAATCCAAAGGCGAAATGCAACGGCGCGCATTAACGTACTAGTGCATCTATGGGTGTAACTTTACAGTCACAAAACGTGTGCTTATTGTAGGTGGATTTCCTTTGCTTGTTGAACTCCGACCTCCATGATAGCAGCTAAAATGTTGTCTATTTGATGGTTAACTGCAAAAACAGCTTGTTACAAACAAAAACACTCTTAACGGTATGATATTTTAATTAGTCGATGTGTAGTTCTTTCAGCACATCGTATAAGTATGTACTCACATCAGGAATGACAGCGAAATCCTGTGCAAGTATTTATACATGTTTGTAACTTGCGAATTGTAACTGCTAGGAATTCTAAGGGTACTTTTCATTTCTGTATTTGTAAAAGCTCCTTATGTGTTGTCTGAATAGGCTGCGTATTTTGAACGAAAAAATAATTAAGAAGCGAGGCAAAAAAAACAAAACCTTAACTATTGCCATACAATTTCTCACAAAGCATGGGTTCCAACTTAAACGAAATGTTTCAATAAGTCTGGTATTCTTATTTTTTCGTCAGTAATACTCTTTAAGTAGTACCTCTCCTTTATGATAATGGAGTCCTATGAAAGTGCTTTGCATTTCGAGTCTTCCATTTAAATTAGATTTTAGCATTTAAATTCCAGATGTGTAACCTCATTCCCCCTTTCTGCCTTATTAAAACAATAGCAATATGGATCCAGACAATGTATCAATTTATAGAGTTAAGATACCATAAGGGTTAAGACTTGAAAGAGCCAAGTGTACTTTCACCTGTGCGGTTGGACTTAACCTATTGCTAGAGCCTTTCCTTACCAGCAGTCATATCACCCTGCACTCACAACTGGCAGCCCACTGAAGCTAAGCAGGCGTGAGCCTGGTCTGTACCTGGATGGGAGACCTCCTGGGAAAAACTAAGGTTGCTGCTGGAGGAGGTGTTAGTGGGGCCAGCAGGGGGCACTCACCCTGTGGCTCATGTGGGTCCTAATGCCCCAGTGCAGTGACGGGGACACTATACTGTAAACAGGCGCCGTCCTTCGGATGAGATGTAAAACCGAGATCCTGACTCTCTGTGGTCACTAAAAATCCCAGGGCGTTCCTCGAAAAGAGTAGGGGTGTACTCCTGCGTCCTGGCCAAATTTCCCATCGGCCTTTATCAATCATGGCCTCCTAACAATCCCCCTCTATGAATTGGCTTCATTACTCTGCTCTCCTCCCCACTGATAGCTGATGTGTGGTGAGCATTTGGGCGCACTATGGTGGATGCTGTACATTGATGGTGGTGGAGGGGAGTCCCCATTACCTGTAAAGCGCTTTGAGTGGAGTGTCCAGAAAAGTGCTATATAAGTATATAATAATAATAATATATAAGTATATAATAATAATAATATTATTTCCTAGTGGTTTGCAAAGAACAGTTGTGTTTGAAATTGTTCGTGTTTGAGTTTAAAGGGTGGCTTGGTTCATTCATATAATTTTGCCTTAGTATTGCCAATTTCGGGCAAAAAGAAAAGACAATTGTGAAGTTGTCGTTACAATATAATTTTTTGATTAGTGTTAATTGTTCTATTAGTGTTTTCATTAACTGGGCGTTGAATGGCTTTTCAGCGTGATCCGCCTGATAATGCAGTATCTGAAGGAGAACAATCTTCACCGGACCCTGGCCACACTGCAAGAGGAGACCACGGTGTCACTCAATACAGTGGACAGCATTGAGAGCTTTGTGGCTGACATAAACAGTGGTCACTGGGACACTGTTTTACAGGCCATTCAGTCTCTTAAGCTGCCAGACAAGACACTTATTGATCTCTATGAGCAGGTACGTTTTTGCAGGTTGATGTATTTCTTAATTTCTTTTGTTTACATGTTTTCTTATGTTGTTTTATTTTTCAGTCAAGTTTACCATTAACTATTAACTATAAAGACATCCAAAAAGAGCAAGATGGGAAACAGGCCTGTGTGAGGAAAAACAAAACAGAGACACCTTCTTAACATCATTGAACCCGTCACTCTAGAAATGCTGTTAGAAACTACTTCGTCTCACAAAGAGTAGTTCTTCAGCTGTCTGATTCCCAACTACTCTGCCCCTAAACACTCGACACATTTAAAAAGGGCAGTCCCCACTCCTGAAATAAGAGGAGATCTGTAACGCTGACGGTACAAACACAGTATTCACATTCACACCTGAACCGGATCAAAGAAGACAAAGCAAGTAAAAAATTCTACTTATATTCATACAAGGCATGTGTGTGATATTGGAGGTATTTTTTTTATGGGGAATTGTTCTGTGTGAAAATTGCGTGAATTTTGAAGTGTTTGATGCTAATTAAGTCCCTCCTCCCTTATCTTGGTCTCTGTGTGGGAGTGAGCCAGGAGCCCACCTCATTACCCTGCCCTGTCATGAGGGGCTGTGGTGCCTTTCTGTCCTGTACCCAGGTTGCTTGTATGCTTGGAAGAATGGACTTTCGTTCCTTATCCTGAGTATATGAATAGCAGAATGTTATGAGTTTTTCATGACGCACAGTTTGCACTCACAACTGTGAAACCTTTTAAAACTTTCTAAAGCCAATACAGTCCAATAACACCGGCAGGTAGTGTGTGGCAAGTTAACCTCTAGATGAACCTCTTCCAACCCTGGGTCTTGCCGCTAACAGGTGGTGTTGGAGCTCATCGAGCTGCGAGAGCTGGGAGCGGCCAGATCCCTGCTGAGGCAAACGGACCCCATGATCATGCTGAAGCAGACTCAGCCAGAGCGGTACATCCACCTGGAGAACCTGCTGGCGAGGTCCTACTTCGACCCTCGAGAGGTGAGGAGCTGGGGTTGCTCTCGGGGAAGTGGAAATCAATCCTGAATTTGACCCTGCGGTCGTCGGTAACAGCAAGTGCTGAAATACGCGCAGGCCGCCGTGGGCCCAGCCTTTTCAAAGAGAACCCAGCCCGCCAGCTGACTCTGAACGGGGCAAAGTGAGAATTCTTGGCCTGAACGTCGCCAGGCAAGGTTCATGTTTGGAGCCAGGGTGAACAGATTTTGCGAGATTCAAGCTGTTGGTGTGTCTTGAGGAACACATCCTTGTGAGGTAAACGGCCGATCAGACTGTCTCACTCTGCCTCCGTCCGCTCAGGCCTACCCCGACGGCAGCAGCAAGGAGAAGCGGCGAGTGGCTATTGCCCAGGCGCTGGCCGGTGAGGTCAGCGTGGTCCCTCCCTCTCGTCTCATGGCTTTGCTGGCACAGGTGAGTGTGGTCTCTGATGCAGCGACTCCTCTGAGCTCATTAGGATCTGTCAACTCTTACACAGATTAGCCCACTGTGATGTAGTATCAGGGAGGTGGGGGGATATGTTCATAACGGCAGCCGCTCTGTGCCTGTTGATTTTTTTTCCGATCATATTAGCTTGGCCTTTTCAACGGAAGTGAAGTAGAACCTACTGTTCCAAGGCAAAGGAGGAGCACACCTGTCTTAGCTTAGCAGGCTGGCTGGATTGTTAAGTGCTAAATCCTATCTAACTGATGGAAATAGTTTATTCTCTGGTCTTAAAAATAGTAGGCCTAAATGCGTAAGGGTTCCATGCTGTGTTTCAGGTATTTGGATGATTTATAATAATAATAATAATAATAATAATAATAATTGCTTACACTTATATAGCGCTTTTCTGGACACTCCACTCAAAGCGCTTTACAGGTAATGGGGACTCCCCTCCACCACCACCAATGTGTAGCATCCACCTTACCAAAACGCTCACCACACATCAGCTATCGGTGGGGAGGAGAGCAGAGTAATGTAGCCAATTCATAGATGGTAATTATTAGGAGGCCATGATTGGTAAGGACCAATGGGAAATTTGGCCAGGACGCCGGGGTTACACCCCTACTCTTTTCGAGAAACACCCTGGGATTTTTAATGACCACAGAGAGTCAGGACCTCGGTTTTACGTCTCATCCGAACAGTATAGTGTCCCCGTCACTATACTGGGGCATTAGGACCCACACGGACTGCAGGGCGAGCGCCCCCTGCTGGCCCCACTAACACCTCTTCCAGCAGCAACCTTAGTTTTTCCCAGGAGGTCTCCCATCCAGGTACTGACCAGGCTCACACCTGCTTAGCTTCAGTGGGATGCCAGTTGTGAGTTGCGGGGTGATATGGCTGCTTATTTATGGCACGTTAGCACCTTTATGTTGTGAGATTTTGTCAATATTTAATTTTTTTCTTCAGTCTTAAATTGGCAGGATTTTAAATCCTAGTGGTGCAAAGCCTTCCTAAAACCATCCTTAAAAAGCTCCAGGAAAACGTGAGCATGACTGATCCTTGAATCTTTGTTGGTGAAACCCTTTCACTCACAGTCTCTGAAGTGGCAGCAACACCAGGGCTTGCTGCCCCCAGGCATGACCATCGACTTGTTCAGAGGCAAAGCCGCAGTGAAGGACGTGGAGGAGGAGAAGTTTCCCACGCAGCTCAGCAGGCACATCAAGGTATGCTCGGTAGCTCCGCTGCGTTTCGTCTTGCCGCGGTCATTGGGGGTGGCTCATTTCTGGCCAAATTATAGGTACTCCCCAACTTCAGTAAAGGTAAAATTCTCCTATAGCCTTTAAAAAGCTGAAATTCATGCAAGATGGAATGCACTCTTCTGCGGTGCACATGCACAACAATTATTATTACAGCCCTGCAATACAAAATTACACTTTATTATTGCACTATACAGTAGCTTAATAATGAAACTGTTCTTTTGCAAGGTGATTGTATGGTGCTTTTTTTGTAGCCCCGGCACTTGGTGTCCCCCAGGGCTCAATACTGGGCCCCTTGCTCTTCAGCATTTACATGTTCCCACTTGGTCAGCTTTTAAGATCACATAGCCTCAGCTTTCATTTTTACACTGACGATACTCAAATATATATCCATACCAAACCTGACACTGATGTGGCTGTCTCTATTCTATCTAATTGCATCTCTGACATAAAAATTTGGATGACTCAAAACTTCCTTCATCTTAACTGCGACAAGACTGAAGTCATGCTTATTGGTACCCCCCATCAACTTCGTAAAGCCAGTCCTGTAACCCTATCTGTAGATGGCTCTGTACTTGAGCTTCAATCAAAATTGAAAAACCTTGGGGTTATATTCGATTCTGGCTTAACATTTGACCCACATGTGCAGCATACTGTCAAAACATCTTTTTTTCACCTTGGAAATATCGCAAGACTACTGCCTATGCTATCATTAACTGTGGCTGAAAAGCTGATCAACATATTTGTTTTCTCTCGAATTGACTACTGCAATGCTTTACTCGCTGGGGTATCTAAATCTACTCTGAACAAACTGCAGTATGTCCAAAATTCAGCAGCCAGAATCCTGACCAGGTCTAGTGCAAGTGTTCACATTACTTCTATCCTGGAGTCCTTGTACTGGCTTCCAGTCAAATTCCGCGTAGACTTTAAAATCCTCATGCTCACCTATAAGCCTCTACATGGCTTGGCACCTCAATACCTGTCTGAACTATTATCGCCCTACTCCCCACCTCGCAACCTCCGCTCTTCAAATTCTGCCCTCCTTACTTTCCCCCAAGCCCGTCTACATTGTATGGGTGACAGGGCCTTCTCCTGTTATGCCCTCAAGTTCTGGAACTCTCTCCCCAAGGATATCAGAGAGTCACCTTCTCTAAACTCCTTCAGTTCCAGACTCAAAACCTTCTTCTTTAGAAGAGCCTTTACTTAACTGGTTCCATTCTTCACCCCTCTGCTCTTCTTAGTACCACCTTCCACGGTCTCCTCTGTTGTTATTGTTGTAATTGTAATTGTGTCTTATCTTGTGAATTCTTCTTATTTATTGTTGTATTCTTCTTATTTTTTGTTATTGTCATCCTGTAAAGCGCTTAGAGAAGCCACCTTTAAAGGCGCTCTATAAAATAAAGTTTATTATTATTATTATTATTATTATTATTATTATTATTATTTGTATATCACTAGAACACTTTTCAGCTAGTACTGAAAGGGTAGCATTGCAAACACACAGCAGGCGGTCTTCCACACAACACGCATGTAATTGCAGATACTCACATAAGGCAGTGCTGAACAAGACTGAGGCTGTACCTTTAGAATAATGGGAATTTTTTTAAGGGTTCACATAGTTCTCCTTTGTTTCGGAGCTAGTAAATATGGCCAAAGATTCAAAGGGTATAAAAACAGGTAATAATTGATCATTCAGGCCAAACTAATTCTTTATAAGTTCTGTTAGCTCTCTTAGAACATAAATATTAAATAGTGACCAGAGCCATTGTCATTGAGGTCATTAAGACAGTTTCAAGTCAGCAATAGGACATCAAACATACGGAGGGAACTAAGGGGAAAGAGCAAAGGACAGAGTGAGGAAGAGTCATAGAGTAAGACTGAAGGAGAGAGAGGACCTTTGTTCCACAGACTGTGTAACTGGAGCCCTGAAACAGTACTGGACTCGGGTTTAGTCCTGATTAGGATCCATGTTAATTGGGACACAGGTTCCCTTCTTGTCTTCATGGTTTTTATCAGTTACAGGGAGAATTCTGTGTTTCACAGCATTGGAAATATCTGTACATAGCTACAACGTCTGTGTGTGGTGTATTTTGTGGTGCATATCTGCATTATTATGTTTGCCACCTTTTTGTGAGTCTTTTATCAAACTGTACTGAAGAAAAACAAAATCAAGTGCTGTCACACTCGTTTTTTTTCCTTACCCTTATTCATAACGGCATCCATTATGACATTGTTTTGTAGCGTTACAATGCAATTGTAATATACTGTGGCACGTGCTAATTTTAGCATGTTTTTCAGGAATTGTAATCATTATTATAAGTGTATACATTATGCAGGCAGTGTTGTATATACATATACTTTGATGTAACGTATAGTTTCTTCCATCTGTTTTCACTGTCTTTTTGTAATCTTTCTTGGCTGACTGCCAGTCCAATCTCCATAACTATTCACAAAAGCATTTTAGTCCGAGTCCTGGAAAATAGAATGAACCAATTAACCACAAACCAAGAAATGCTTGTTTTTATTTTATCTGTAACAGTTTGGACAGAAGTCCCATGTTGAATGTGCACGCTTCTCTCCAGACGGGCAGTATCTGGTCACTGGTTCAGTGGATGGATTCATTGAGGTGTGGAATTTCACTACTGGCAAAATCCGAAAGGTAGGTTGATGTTAGCCAAGCTGCATAAAAGGTTTTTAGATCTTATGTTAATCTCGCTGGAATTCAAAGTTACGTGGCTTCTTGAGATTTTGAAATCAGTCCTGGTAAAACGTAAATGTAGGCTAAACCCAAAACTATGACTTTAAGTCCTCAGTAGTATCCTATACTTTCATAAGCAGTGAAACACTTTCAGGAATGCACACAGAGGTGTCATATAGTGAATTGTTGCTGTTCTTAAATCAAGCAAGAGAGTAGCTGTGTCAGTGTGCAGTACTGAAGCCTTGTTCCTAATCTCTGCCCTGTTCTAGTAGATAAGATCTGTTGCAGACGAGAGGAGACCTATTCCCCATCTTACTCGTTTGGTAGTTTAGTAGCTAAGTAACGGTGTGGTATCAAGGGACATTTCTCATCTTTTCTTTAGGATCTGAAGTACCAGGCCCAGGACAACTTCATGATGATGGACGACGCTGTGTTGTGTATGTGTTTCAGCCGGGACACCGAGATGTTGGCCACAGGCTCCCAGGATGGAAGGATAAAGGTGACGCTGAGAATTTTCTTTTCCCCAGTCATACGAACTCTAAGCTGCATGTAGTGTATTGTGTTTAGAGATTTGGAGCCTCATGTATAATGACAATTTCAACCAAACTTGTAATCCTTCTGAATATGTTCTGAGCCTGTGATTGTATGTTGTCAGTTTTTAACACTGACCAGCGTACAAAAGAATTTGGGAATTGTGTATCAAACCTGTACAGGTAACCTTTGTATTTAGTGCTACATAAGGTTTTGAAATCGTCCCATTAATGGGTGTTTATTCTGCGTCCAATGTGAGGATTAGTGGTTAGTGCTCTGGACTTCAGCCTAGAGGTTTGTGGGTTCAATCCTGAGTGGGACACTGTTTTTGAATTCTTGACTGAAGTACCTTGCTCAGATTTTTCCACTTAATGACTTGCTGTATAAATGAATACTCTCTGTGGGTCACTGTTTATTGTTTGTTTTTTCGCTTAAATTGATTGACCTAGTTTATATAAAAGAATCCATTCAAAAAGGTAATCTGATTTGGCAAGTTCTTTACCAAATACTAGTGGGTCAGATTGAAGGTAGTATGTTTCTTGAGTCTCCTAAGTACTTTTATGCCTTTATAACAGCTCATAAGTGTGTTATAGCTGCAGTGACCAGTGAAATGTGTGAATAAATGTGGCTCTATATTAAAATAATTAGGGGTGCCAATGGCTTCACGTCATAATGTATTGTGTATTTTATATTTTATTATAATTTAAACCTAATACCACAGTAATGTTGCCAATGCAGGAAATGTGCAGTCAATTAAAGGTAGCTGCAAGTGCAAGAACTGTCAAAGATGAGATGAGATAAAGCTATTCTAAAGATTCTGATCAGAATGTTTTTTGCAAGCTTTGTCATCTTGATCTTGACTCTGTAATCAGCATTTTCAGAGATGGACGTGCAGTTCTTCTTGAATTGATCACCTGTTTCAGTAAAGATGATTCCTCCAACTCCGTTTCCTCCTGAATCTCAGGTGTGGAAGATCCAGAGCGGCCAGTGTCTGAGGAGGTTTGAGAGGGCTCACAGCAAAGGAGTCACTTGTCTGAGCTTCTGTAAAGACAGCAGCCAGCTCCTCAGTGCCTCTTTTGATCAGACCATCAGGTATAACCACAGCTGTTTCTACCCCTCTACCAATACATGTTTTGCATATTCTATTCTCCTGAACATAACATTTCCGTTTTTCTTCTCATAAAGTCATCTTGACAGTAGGAGCCTAGTAGTGAATGTTTTATGAACTTGCACACACATGCCTGATTTCTTATAGATTCCACTTGAGTCCTCTGGTTCATGTTTCGCTGTATATTCTTACAAGATCTTACGAAATGAAATATGACTGTATCTGCTTCTTAAAAATTAGTATTAACAAAAATGAGCATCTTGACTTATCCCAAACTAAACCTTTTGTTTGTAGACCTCGGAGCTCAAAAAAGCATTAGTTTTTTAGTTTCGCGTTGAGCTTGAGATGCTGCTTTTGTGAAGGTCGAAGCTTTTAAAAAAAAAAAAATGGCATGCAATGTGTGTTTTTCAGAGTCCATGGGCTGAAGTCTGGCAAGACCCTGAAGGAGTTCCGTGGTCATTCGTCATTCGTGAACGAAGCCACTTTCACACAGGATGGGCATTACATAATCAGCGCTTCTTCTGATGGCACAGTTAAGGTAGAGTCACTAGTAGTTTGTCATTTCCCTGGGGCAAAGTAAGGGCTGTGTTCCGGGGGGGATCTTTAGACCAGGTATAGTCTAGAGTTTGAAGAGCTAGACCCTTATTACCCTTCAGTGAAATGCTGAAACTATACATCTCTTTTGTTCTTTAGTTGGTATATAATCGCATGCATTAAGTTGAGGTTGATTTGAAGGTTAAAGGTGGTTTGCAAAGCGTGTGTCATGATGGGCTAAGCTCCAAGAGCTTTTCTGTCAACGAGCAGTGACTCCCATCTCAGACATGGCAGATCTCTCAGACTCTGCATATCGGTCAGGAGTCGCTGGCTTCACAGGAGCATCTCTACTTTCTTCCTGCCTGCCTTTCCTGTTTGATGTAAGCTCAAACAGCAAAAAATGTGGAAACTTAGGTGAATGTTTTTGCAGGGCCACTGTAAACTTTCTCCTGCTCATTCAATACTGATGTGAGGGCGAATCGCCTTTCTTACGGTTCAATTTCATTACAAGAAGTACATTAAAATAATTTGCTGTAACTAATGCTTTTCTTGTATAAGACCTCCAAAATGCTCATAAGAACAATAAAATGATTGTTTTAAAAATAGCTTTTAATGTGTTCAGGCTGTAGAGAATGTCCAGTTAATTTTGCTTCCAGACTTGGTATATTATTGCTATATTTTAGCAGGAATTCTTACCCCGAGTTTCCCTATACGCAAGAGCAGGCAGAACTTTGGGATAGATGACAGAGGATATCATTTCAGAAACTGAGTGAAATCCAGTTCTTTTTTGCTGAGCATTGTCAGCCTATTTCTAACATTAGTTCTCATCCTCAGGTCTGGAACATGAAGACCACAGAGTGTGTCAATACTTTCAAGTCACTGGGCACTACAGCTGGCACTGACATCACTGTTAACAACGTCATCTTGCTGCCAAAGAACCCTGAACACTTTGTGGTGTGCAACAGGTCCAACACAGTGGTCATCATGAACATGCAGGGCCAGGTGAGACATCACAATATCCAGGAGAAAAGTAGAAGGAAACTTCAAATTCCTTCCTTAAAATTATTATATTTAATTTCATAGCTGCTGGTCTTGTTTTACAAATTGATGAATATGGTCCTTTTTGATTTATGAATTTCACACAGAGGCATACTGTATGTCTCATGGGCAGACATGGAACAGGGTTATTCCAATACTGGGGTGGGACAGCAGGAGTAGAGGGAAATGAGTAACTTTCAGATACTGACAGAATGAGTTGGGTAATTAGTGTCTTATGTGATAAACTCCCTACATATTACAGGTGGTCCCTGTTAAATGTTGCGATGGATAGCGAAACGATGTATGAAGGGAAATTGTTCCCTATAAGAACAACATGGAGGGTTCTGGACTGTAAGAGTGCAAGTTTTGCTAATGTGACTTAAAGTTACAGGTCTTTTAATTATGATGGGTGTGTGTTCCACTTGTAACCACATACAGTGCAGAGGGCCCTGTTGTAAGTCCAGGTTACATTCCTAAATAATGCAACCTAAGGGGAAATGGTTTTGGAGAATTAATATCCGTAAGGAGTAATTAGTCTTGAGGTATGTTCCCAACTAACTTCAGACGTGGGTATATACAATTAATGTACTTGTAACCCTTAAAAAAACTGAAGTAGATGGCATCACCAGCTGCCTTAGAATAGCTGTCTCATTGAAAACACCCATTTTGCTGCTTCATTGCAGATTTGTTCATCCATTCATAATGTTAGCGATCAAACCTTGATTCTTTGGTTAGATCAGCGACTTACTGCGTGGGGGTAAGAACTCTAACTTAATGTTAGGGTGTACTGATCCATAATGTAACCCAAGTGTTAACGGCTTTCTCTACAAGAAAAACATTTTATTAAGTGAGATTGTGCTCTTTGCAATTTTTTTCATTTCCTGGCCAAAATAATGCACACACCACCAACCATGCCTGCTTTTGGTACCTTGAAAAACTACACAAGAGTGGGAATTGAAGCTCGTCGATTCATAAACAACTTAAACGCGAAACGATGTAAAGCATGGTCACTTGTAGCGTCTCGGCAAGGCATTTTCCAGTGACGTGGGCTGTTCCTTTCTCCCAGATTGTAAGGAGCTTCAGCTCTGGTAAGAGGGAAGGTGGTGACTTTGTGTGCTGCACGCTGTCGCCTCGTGGAGAGTGGATCTACTGTGTGGGAGAGGACTTCGTGCTGTACTGCTTCAGCACTGTCACTGGGAAGCTGGAGAGAACTCTGACGGTAAGCGCCCCCCCTCTGCCGCCTGCGTCACGCGGAAGATGCTGTCTGTGTTGACATCAGCTGCACTGCAGTATACTTGGAAGCCAGAGGATAAAAGAGACCTCATCAGCACAGCATAGAGCAGTCACTCCAGCTACAGTTCTGCTTAGCCCTAATAAGTACAGTTTAACTTCATATGATTGGTGTTGAGCTCAGCGCTTAATGTTTTAAATGTTCTATACGTGATACTGAAATGTGACTATTGGGAAAGTACCACCGCAGTTCCAATCTGAGTTCATTTAATTACTGCTCGAAAACCAACTTCAGCCTTTCTGGTGGTGCCAAAAGAATTTGGCATTATCATTTGTTTGACATATGGTGAACGTTGTAGTGAAGTAAAAATGGTAAGGCTTGTGAAAACTAAAGAAATGGTCTTTTAGATGCTGTAGTGCTCAAGGCAGTGGTCATCATTCAGTCTGTGTGTATTGGCAGGTCCACGAGAAGGATGTCATTGGCATTGCGCACCACCCTCATCAGAACCTTATTGGCACATACAGTGAAGATGGGCTGCTGAAACTCTGGAAACCTTAGCTGGGCTCTTTCTCGGACTAGTGGCGGGTGGGGGGCCCTGCTTTATATTTTCATCTTTTTCTGTTTTTGTAGGATAAGATCTGGTTAGATGTTCTTCTGTTCCCACATAGGAGATGCATGACTATTTTATAACAGATATCAAAGGATGCATACAATCTCTTTGATTTTCATGTTTTTTTTACAAACCCATGTGTCCATTTCTCGCAAACTGATGGGGTAATGTTCCTCTTTTTGTTGTAATATATGAGCCGAAGTGCATGACTTTTTACAAGATAAAAATGACAGGATGTCTCAGTGGCTTCTTAAACTCTGTAACTCATTTCTCTGCCCATTCCAGAAATTCAGTTTTATTGATTCTTGCTTTAGTGTTGTAATGTGTGAAGCCTTTAAAGTTAACTTAAATTACCAACATTGTCATGCAATTAAAATCTGACCAGACGTATTTTAATGCTTTCAGAATGTGATTATTTTTCTC
Source organism: Lepisosteus oculatus (assembly GCF_040954835.1). Classification (NCBI taxonomy): domain Eukaryota; kingdom Metazoa; phylum Chordata; class Actinopteri; order Semionotiformes; family Lepisosteidae; genus Lepisosteus; species Lepisosteus oculatus. The sequence goes on along the minus strand of NC_090696.1, from coordinate 33,595,767 downwards.
CTGCTCACAAACTACATTGCTGATAGATGTGTTAATTACTTCAGATTTACTTTAGTATACATTTCCGGAACACATGCTATAGAACATTTAAGGTTTAAAGAGCTGTTTAAGAGGCAGAATTAATTTTCTGATTGCCAAATGCTCAAGCTCTTAAAGCAGCAGGAAGTGTGGAGAATTACTTCAGTCAACCATGGTTTTGTTTTTCTAATGAGGACTGTGAGAAAGTTTAGTTGTGTAAGGCCTTATCTATTGTGACTTAAAACATGGAATTACGTTGGTACAGTTTTAGGTACTTTCAGATAATATGTACATTAGATAACCATATGTTTGTTGAATGTTCAATTTCTGGTACTTGACAAAATAACCTGAGTCTGAAATCTTTGTGTCTGAACAAGTATCCTTCCTATTTCAAGGGAAGGATACTATTTCTCTATTCCTCTTTTACCCTTTCCTATGCCTATTCAATATGCCCTTTCCCCAGCTCACTACTTGGTTTCCTGCTGGACGTGGAACTGTCCAGTTACTGTAACACATTAAGCTGAGACGGTGCTCTGGTATTTTTTTGCACTTAAAAGCTATTTGAGCAGTTCTAGGGGAAGTGGCTTATTTGTGGAACAGCAGTGGAATATAGCATATTAATCAGTGCATTTTCAGCAGAAGCTAAAACCAGTCATTAAAGCTCTTCCAATTTCATCTGAGTAATGCAAAGCAGGGAAATGCCCATGGATGCCTACCAACAGTTAGAAAAGGAATTAGGGGCTGAAGGTGACTTCCTTAAGCCACAACTTCAGAGCAGTGGATTATGTCCTCCAAATATTCTGTTCACAGAGCTGGTCAGGTGAGTTGTTCCTAGAAACCCTAGGTGCATCATTCTGCACTTAACACAGTAATTGTGATACCTCAGTAAACAGTTCTTTATGGCAATATGAGGGACAGCTTTTGAAATGTGTATCTATCAAGAAATATTTGTATTGAAGTTTGATCTGTGGTAGTCAAAAAAGAACACTGGAGGGTCAGATGCCAGATAAGTTTTCACAGTATCAACTGTTCAACTTGTACACCATGAGCTATAGTCCACAAAAAATTGAATTACTATATACACCCCATCCCTTCTCTGTGTATTAGGCAATGAGTGGCCTTATTTTACCACAGATGTCAGAAGTGTCAGCCAATTTACATGGGCATTAATATTTTCACTTTGTAAAAGACCAGACATGGAATAAACTGTGCTTAATTTTAATTAGAATTATATACAAATCCAAACAATGAAATACTCGGTCCTACCTAAAGCTGACAAATTCTGTGATACAGCAGAGCTTAGAAACAGTTCTTACTTATCAAGTAAGAATTCACAAGGCCATTCAAGCTGGTAAGATAAAACATTTTTGAACTGTAAGTTCAACTTCCACTCCAGTACTCCACAAATCAAGACCTGTTAGAAGTGATAAAGCACAATTCAGCACCTCCATTGCTTAAAGAAGAGACATTAACCTTACACCATTCATATTTCATGGAGAACAGTGTGTAAACTTGAAAAAATAACATTTAAAACCACTCAAGTCTAATTTACAAGGACAGAATAAAAATTAAGACCTGTTTCCAAGCACTCTATCACATATTCTTGAAGAAGTTAAGCATAATCTCAGACCCTGAAGCCTGCCACACATCTACTTTAAGACAAGGGCATCCACATCTGGACTAAAGATGGAAATAAAAGTACATAATTAAAATAAGTAATTTGTGTGACATACATATTACTCAAGGGGAGCAAAACTGAAAAGCTCTTAAATGATTAACTGTGATATCTATATTCTTAGTACAAAAAAGAGCATTTCCAGCTTAGTTTTACAAATGTAATTCTCACACTTATGCACATCTGACTGGCATTTTGCAATATGGTTAAAATAAAAAGTGTTATTGCATGAACAAAGATTTGGCACTAGATTTAGTACCCAAATGCATCCAATGGTTTAAGGAACAAGAATGTGATATTTAGAATAAATGCCTGCTAAAGTGTTACCTTGAAAAACCTAAAACAATGTCCACTATCCTTGGACTATACCGATAACCTCGGGCTCACATTAGATCTCACTTGCAAGATGAAATGGATTTATGACACAAGAATGTCTTATAAGAAATGCTTTCTGCCTGAAGCACACAATCATAGAGGCAGGGACAGTCCATTGTACAGCTTCAGCTCTACCTACCTTCCCCAGTTAATGGAACACGGGGCCCCATTCTTCTCCCTACCAAATAAGCAGCCAGGAGATTCTTATTGCAGCATTTCGTAGTCTACCCCAACATGTACCTTGTCTTGGGTATCAATCTTAGAAGTTACTTAAAAAGAATATGATGCATCCTGTTAGCTTAACCTACAGCAATACTCAGACATATGACTAAATTCCCATCAGGCATTTGAAACCAAGGTCAGGGACCTAACATGAATAAAATAATTGATTTTTTATGTCCATGGCAATTGATGGGACATCATACAGTGCAACTTCCACCATATGTAGTTTAAAAAAAAAATCTTAAAAAATGTGGTAACTCTGACTTATTTTCCTTTACAAAAAAGGTAGAAGTTACACATTCGTGCCATTTCTGCGACAATTATGTTATGTTTCATTTTGTCCTTCACTGAACATCCATAAAGTATAGCTGACAGGAGGGTTAAGCCAGTTCTCCAATGGCGGTCTTGACGTATGCCTCAAGAGGTTTGGCACTGCACACCTCCAGAGGAATGGTATTCATCGTCATCAAAGTGTGGCCTTTCTTGTGACAAATCACAGTCCTCCAGGTCTGCATAGATATAGAGATCGTCCATGTTCTCGGTGTCATCAGTCTCTTCCCTCTCAGGTAAATATCTCTCCAGCTGTGTCAGTTTGTCCAGTGGGAGAAAGTTCTCTTCTGGAAAGTTCACCTAATTTAAAACACCAGAAAGTAACACATACTGGATTCAAAATGTGGTATATATGCACAACACAATACAAATCATTTTAATATTGAAATTTCTCTTGACATTTGTTTGTAAGGTATTACTTGTATAGTAAATAAGGACTTGCATAAAACATGACAATGAGGTGTATTTTTATCCCATCTTTCCTGTTTGGTAGTTTAGCAGTTAAAGTTCATTTCAGAAAAGAGACTTAAGTTTTGCAATTAATGATGTGCCTGGGAAGCCTGTTTACTATAAAGACCTGTCCCCCCCCCCCCAATTCACCACTTTAATTTTTAATTATGATCCTTATGTCCATGGTTCACAACAGAAAATGAAATAGTTAATTTATACCCCCTAGGATCTTACTTTACTCAAAACATCTCTTCTAGATTGAAGTATACCAATCCCCTGAGAGCCGGGATCATTCTTGCTGCTCTGTTTTGAGCAAAGTAAGCAATTTGCATTACAAGATGCTTTGTAAGGGATGTGCATGATGATGATGATGATGCACAATTGGGGAAAAAAAGTCACCCCCATCAAATGCTAACCAATGCACACAGTGGTGCGATCTGCACCACTGGAGTTTGTATGTTTAATGCAGATAGCGCCACATCCATACAAATGGATGTTTATATTCACTATAGCTACCAATTAAGCTATAAACTGTGTCAAAGTCCAATACTAACAAGAATTGAAAGGTCAGCATTTGACTGTATTGCATATTTCTTGCACCTCTAGTTTTCTGTATTTTTTCCACATTGACTCAGGCAGCAACAAAGTTTAAAATTTTCACATACCGTGAAGAGAACAATGAGACGACCCTTCTCAAAAGGTCTGCGGTGAAATGGCATTCCCTCATTCATAATGCACTTGCGATCGCCAGGTCTAATTACCTCACCTGCAGATTGTGGGCAAGAAGTTGGCAAACATGGGTAATCGGTTTACATTCATCACATTTTGCAGCATACCCAATTTAGGGCTTTTCAGAAATGGGTACAAACACAATATCACAAAATCAATCTGAACTAGCTTGCAACTGGTTACAGAACAAAGGCTCTGAGGTTACATCTCAGCTACAGACATAGGAGTTAGAAAAACTGACAAAAACCATATCGACATCACACTGCAGCAAACGTACTGTTGGGCTGTCCAGGACACTGCTTTACTCGGAGCCAATGCTGGCTACTTGCCTAAGTAAAAGTTATGCAATGACTTCTCCCAACGAGGGATACATGACTTGGGGTCAAAACGTTACCTGTTGTTGAGGCTTGTTTTCCAGTGGCTAAGTGAATGTCAGCTATTTTTTTAAAGACTAATTCCATCAAACTGCGAGTGGAGGACGAAATGTCATCTTGTCTATTACTGCACAAAAGTAGTGACACACCCTGTTCTATCATTCTGAGCAGGCTCAACTCGAAATGGGTGAAGTAAACTAAGGAAACCTTGGCAATACCACTGTTAATTCAAAGCTTAGAACTACTAAATGGATTTCATGTCATCTGCCCCAGTATAAAAATGACAGTATGAGGAACATAACATGTTCAAAGTAAACTAAATAAGGTCAACTTAGCAATACCTCAAAGCTTTGTATTATTAAATATTCCATGAACAAAAGTTGAAATGAGGTGATGGAATAAACATTTGTTAAAACTTCGTACCTAAAATACATACAGTAGTCCAATGATATGTTTTACATAAGATGAGTTTTAAAAGTTAAAATTTTACTAACAATCGGATTTTATTCACCCTGGCAACTTCTCTCCACTTTGACGTGCTAGAGAATGAAACATCACCATTCTACATAGAATTGTTGGTAATTCCCTTTAATAATGTCCGCTCTGATGCGGACTTCAGAGAAGGTGATCATGAATACAAATTTAGAAATGGGACACCCCAAGCCCTTGCAGACTTAAATGGGAAAATGCATATGAAGGGCACAACATTGGATATTGCATATTGGGACACTGCTTCAGTTTTTCAGGTTTCTTCTGAGGCCGATTTACTGGTGTGACCTAAGCATTGAAGATTCTATCAACAGAATCACATTTTATATTAGCTAAATATGTGCAGTCAACTGTCATGTTCAAACTGGAATGACAGTGTTTGGGGGAATCAAATTGGAATCCCTGGCATCAGCAATCCTGACTAAAAAGGTTGGAATGCTTCCTTATTCCTTACATAAAAGGAACTGGATCTATTTTTTCTAGATTAGAAAATCTAGATACGCTTTCTAAAGTTCTTGACACCGTTGGGCCCCCATGGAACATGATCTTCAGTTCATCTTTTACCACTGTCAGCAATGGTTTGTAACAAATCAGTCATTAAGACGTAATCCAAAGTATTATCGTTTTTTTGCATAACTCTTTCACAAGAAAAGAACCTTAAGGAAGCAGTCTGGGAATCATAGAAAGTGCATATGTGGGAATGAGGACTCTGCTGCCACAGATAAGTGTGACCAACAGAAGCAACTGGCACTTACCTGGATGTGAGGTTAGTAGAAGAATTCTGTCATCTAGGGTTTTAATGGGTTTTTGGAAACCACAGAGTGCCTCTACTAACTTTATCTCAAGGTTCATGATCAAGTCTTCTCCTTGCCTGGAAACAGAAATATTTCTCACTCATAAAGCATGCTTAAAGACCAGCATCTTTCACATGAGTTGCGATAAGGTTACCCTGCAGTTTTCCCACTCCAGCTAAAGGGAAAACACACAAACAAGGTTCCTTTAAAAGGTTTAAGGTTTTTGTGATAGAGGATGCAACTAGGTTCCATTCTGGAAGTTCACAATTGTCCACCTGAAATGTAAACCAGGCCATCATTTCAAAACTGTGTATATACGGTATAGGGGTCAATACTATATTTTACAACTTGTTTGGAAACTGATGGCAGTTTTCAATGGATTCAAATGCTTCTTTCCTCCCATTTATCATGGCTAAAAAGACCCAATCTCTTCACAGGCATATGCATAGATCATTGAACTTGACAAAAATCTAAATCCTTCCTGCAAATAAAGGAAGTCAAGGAGGCTCACCATCTCTGAAGAGACAAGAACCTCAAATCATGCTTGTTATTTTGATAGCTTCAATGATGTCCCTTATGAAGTGCTCAGACATCAAAAGTATTGCACATTCAAGAGTATGAGTGATGAGAATGACATTCAAATCACCTCCAGTCACCTATTTACCTTGTATATACAGGGTGCACTTTCTGATCCAGGACAATGATGATGTCTCCTGGCTCCAACCCCGGCTCTTGATCGCCCTCCCCATGGAAGGTGATCTTCTGCCCATCCTTCATGCCTGTCAACAATAGCTCGTTATTAGTTAATCTGGGCTAAAGACTACTTTGCAGGTTGATTGGCAAGAAGGCTCCTGGAAAGACTGTATGGAACAGTGAATCAACAGAACAAGTACAAAACTAGAACCGAGCCTCCATTCCCAAATAATATAGCAGATCGTGTTCCTCTCCTTACTGCAAGCGTGAACAGCAGAAGTGATCGGATCTGCACCGAGGTTCACTACACTTGCCAGAATCCTGTGCGCTTTTTCTCAACCCAGCTCCAAAGAATTGCAAGGCTCATTTCCACAAAGGAGCTGGTGTTAAGAGACCAAGACCGATTGACTGGTCGGTTAACACTGGGACCCAATGCATAACAGGTTTGATTCCAGACCAGAGTGATGCTAGTGGTCCAGCAGGTATCCTCTGGGTTGCTACCACCCTTACCAGGGTGCTCACCAGTAGCTTTCTGACAATGGTCAGATTCAACTAGCACAGTTTAGATAAGGAGGGGGTTATTGTGGATCCTAGAGGAGGCTGGTGCATCAGAAGGATTTCATTCCAGCTCCAATCAGAACTGGAGTAACAGGACCAAAGCTTTATCAATATTTTCAGTTTTTCGGGTACTGCTGCTTTAAAGAAACTAGAAAATCTGCAAGCATACCAGCCCAACAGAACCAGGATTACCCAGCCTTGGTCCAAAATTTGGCAGGTACAACTACTCACACAATAATCAATTATCACTATGAATTACAAACAAAAAAAGTGACTGTTAAGACCACTACAGTAAAACATTTAAGCTTTTAATATACAGAGAAAAAATACCTTTGGCTTTTTAAAACTGAAGTCTAATGACCAATTGTGTTAAATGCAAGCTTTGTTTTCCAGATTACAGTGGAGACAAGTGAACAGAGTAACCACCAAAATCTGGTTTATACTACACCAGGCTCTGCACAAGCTGCTCAAATTGTATGATTCTGTGCTGCTACATTCCACACACAAGGCACTTTCCTTGGAATTCATTTTACAATAGTTAATGTCTCATCCTTTATGGCTATCAGAATTCACAGGTTGGACATGTCCATTTAAGATAAAGCTTATTTACTTAGATAAGATAAGACACCCAATTGCCAAAATACTAGACTACTTAAAGGTAAAAGAAGAGACAATAATGTTACACTTCCAACACCACTACTATACAAAACAATCCTCAGATCTCAGTACTACCAAGATGCAGTTCAGTGCTATGAATTATCACACGCTTCACCAAGGTAATCCTGCTAAAAAAAAAACACAAAACAACTACATTGCATACATTACAGAACCTCATGCAATGGATACCATAGCACATTCAAGCTGGTATTGCTGCTCAAAAAAACATTCAGTGATGGTTTCCAGCATTGTGGCCAGTGAGTACTTGGGTCTATTAAAATGGGAGCACTCATTGGAAAAGGATTTGTTTTACTAGCTTTCCCAAAACTTCTAAGCTTTATGATTAGTGATACTAAAATATTTTTTGCACACATTTACTTAATAAAAGGGGACATTAGGTCCCACTTCAACTATAAAAATTGAAGAGTTTAAATCTTAGTCTGAGTGTTACACTTCTTACTGCCACAACAAATTGTGGCAGATGTTTAAACAATGTTTAAGACTTGGACATAGGTTAGAAGGGTTGTTACACCCATTCAAGCAGATTCCAACGTTTTCAACACCAAAACACTAATGTGATGCAAGAGGACTAGTTACAGAGGTGTCAGTTGTTGAAGCATCCACTTTACTTATATTAATATTAGTAGAATGCAGCCACAAATTTCACATCTTAGCTATGCTGGATAAGCAACCCTGAAAGCTGTATCTAACTACTCTCCAACATAACGGAGGCTGGCAGGCGGGGTGGGGAAACCGCCATTTCTAAAATGTGTAACCAAGTTCTCCATCTGCAAAATAGATGAACAATTCACCTTTACCTTAGGGAACAACTGGAGCAGCTCTACTAGCATTTCCATCCACTGGCAGCAGGTAGGTCTGTCTGCTATTGGACGCTGACAAGGTCATAGGCTCTCCCATGTCATACTTTCAACACACCTTCCTTGCAATAAAAGACGCGCCTAAATGCAAGTTGCACTATATTATACAGGATAAAGGAAAGGATAAAATACAGACACAATTAGCACCCGTGTCTATAAAAGTGAAGAAAAGATTAGCTCAGAGGAGTAAACAACTCATGAGCCTATGTTGTTTGTGAAGTCAAAGAAAGCCTTCAGGTGCATGTTACATGACTCTCGGGTACAAGCTGCATCACACTATAAATTCACAGTAATCGTGAAAATCTGAAGACTCGATACCCTCAAGCTTCTACTCAAAGTCATACCTTTGTCGATGTGCACTTCCAGGATCTTCTTCTGCCGCACGATCTTCCTTGCATTGCAGGCCTTGCACCGGTCTTTCTGGCTGATGCGCTGGCCCTGGCCTTGGCAGCCCACACATATCGTGGAGATCTGCTGCACCATCCCTGGCCCAATCTGGTGGAGCCGCACCTGCATGCCTGACCCGCGGCACATGGGGCAGCACTCCACTACCCCTCTCCTGCCCCCGCGTCCTGAAACACAGAGCGGGACACACCAGTCCAACAGCTGGTCTGCACCATGCAAGAATCCCACACGTCCCACCGCGCCTGCCCAACGTGCGCCTACCTTCACATCTGTCACAGATGACATTCTTCTGCACAGCAAGCTTCCTTGTGGCTCCGTTATAGAGGTCTTCCAAAGAAACCGTCAGCTGATGAACCACATTTTTCCCTGTCAAGGTGAACAGTTAGCTTTAGCAACCCAACAGTGCAATCCTGACCCTTACAAATTCATTGAGAATTCACTTCAACTAAGCATCTGAGCACCATTGTTTCACCCATGACCGAAGGTACAAAGAAAGTATGCAATAAGTAAAAGGGCTTTAGGTGATAATTAGCTTTATATGATCTTCAGTCTTACATACTACATGGCAAGCAGCAACCCGAGACAAGTACCTCTCCTCTCCCTGTGCATTCTTCCGCCTCCCCCGAAGAACATGTCAAAGATGTCCATTGGCGAGCCGAATCCACCGCCGCCCATTCCTCCCTCTTTGATGGCCTGTTCACCTCCACGGTCATACAGCTCTCTCTTTTTGGAATCTGACAGAACTTCATATGCCTGGGAAATCTGTTTGAACTGTACAGATGCACACAAAAAAAAATGGCGACGACATCACTTTGTGCCTACCAATACAAATGTTTTTACTTTGTATTTCTACAAAGAAGGAACAGTTTGCTCATTCATTGACATTTGCCCTGACATTTTGATGTGTAATTACTTATGTAAACTAAATGGCAGCTAGAATCACAATAAGTATGGAACAACAGTACTGTAAAATATTGAGATACCAGGGACTCTTACTGCACCGACTGGCAGATGAACACTGGACTCCTTTTAAAACAGACTTAACTACCTCAGATCCTTAAAGTTCAGATTATTGCACTGGCAAAATCAGGACATCTAGTGGCCCTGCAATAGAAGTGTACTCTCAACCTAGGCCCCTTGGTACAGCAATCTGATCTCAGATTCAGCTGTTTGGAACAACTTGCAGCCATACTTTCTTCAAAGTTAAACAAAACAATATTATCTTTAATGAGCTTGACCTTGCATGTCCTGAAAATACAAGATTAGGTTGGGCAAACAGCCTGACATTACACGAGGAGACTCCACTGCAGTGCTTTAACATCTTCTGGAGGTTTGTGGGACACTCCCACACTTGAAATGGGCTGCAAACGGAGGCGCTTGCTGCCAATACCAGTCTTGGACAGCTGACTGGGACAAAGAATCTTCTGACAGATGGACAGCTAGCATCACTTTTCTAAGAGTCTTCAAGAAAAGTGTTTGTACATCACATCCACCCACCTTCTCTCCTTCGTTCGGGTTCTTATCTGGGTGATACTTCAGCGCCAGCTTCCTGTAGGCTTTTTTCAGCTCGTCAGCACTGGCATTGGGTTTAACACCCAGCACGTCATAATACCCGGTTTCTTTCACCATTGCTGCCTTACTGTGCAGGATCTGCAGAAGAGGAAAATGTGGCACATTTCCTGCATCAGAAATGTATATCAGTAGATTTATACAGCCCTTAAAAATGATTATTTCCACACTGTGTTATAAAAATGTGCAGTCTGGGATTTTCAACTATGTAAGCCCACATTTAGTGCATCAATCCAAATCCTAGCTACTGGTCTGTTATACAATTTGATAATACTGACAATGCACTGTATGGAGAAAACGTGCACAATAAAGTCTGCAGCGATTTAAATAATTAATCAACACTGATATCAAATAGTCTCCTAAACTGGATGTGGGATTTACAGTTGATTCTGCACACCTGTTCATCTTTATATACATGCAGGCAGGGTAGGAAGGTTTGTACCATGAAAACAAAAACTAACAAGAGCAGAATAAGCCCACCATGCAGACAATGAACACAGCCTTACTTCATATGCAAACAAACAGGGAGGAATCTGTTGCGAAACAATTTTCATAACCTCTCCAAGGCACATAACGAGCTCTTTGCTTTGCATTAGCAAATCTTCCAGATAACCACAAGTTTACTGTACATGGATAACCATGTGAGAGCACAATTCAACTCGGACTGTCCGCAGGTAGTTCGTCATCCCTGGGTTTCCTGACGACCTGGGTCTAGACTCCCATCAGCCGATGGAAATCTGGTGAATTCTACCCGTCGGGCAGTTACTAAGCGACAGTGACATATGTGACCTCGTACTGTATTTAAGATTTCTAGAGCCCGGAAGAAACAGCTTTCCACGCCTGGACATAACGCGCAACGCGAGAGAGGGGACTAATTTACCTTGAAAAACCTTCGAGAACCCTCTTGCGCAACAACATCAACCCCACCACCTCCACCTCCCACCCGGACCGCTCTCTCTAACCCGATTTGCTTAAAGACACCTAGGAGTTTAAAACGGACATTAAAATTCAAAATATGTACAACACTTGCGCTAAGAATAGAAGAAATTTAAACATTTTAGAAGAGGGCCATAAAGACACTAGCCATACACCCTGCCCATTTGTAATATTATTTTATTAAAATGTCATTAATACTGTAAATGTAATACTCACACTTAGAATTAAGCATATACAAAGAATATATGTCACTGTCATCTCAAATGTACCTACTGTAACTGCGAACGGAACAAGTATACTCACACTTTATAATTCAGGCACTTTTCCCAAGGAATCCAAAACGCGGAGCGTTACACCACACGTTTCCTATTAGAATATACACTTCAAGAAAACTGTACGTGCGCTATAAACCTTTGGTTTAATCGACTTACAAATTAAAGTTGGACTCTCCCCCCTCCTCCACCCTGGCAACGAAGTTCCAGAACCTTCTCCTTCCCTCCTTCCGCCGACACCCGGATTTTGTAACACAATGGTTCGTGACGTAACCGGCCGCACCGCCCACAACACGTAGGGGTCTGTGCTGATATGCTTGTGCCGGGCTCTGATTCTGCAGCAGTTTTTCATTTTAGTGTGTGCAGACATATCGTATAGCAATATCCAAGCCACTTTTGCTAGGTTATTTCGCTTTTAAATCATTGTGATCATTTTAGACCCTAAAACTACCCACCAATACTCACAACGCATCCTCCAACTGGGTGGCCCAGGCTCGATTTTTATGTCTGGTTTGTTCGTCATTAAATAAAATCGCAAACTTTTACTTTACTGACTGTAATTTTAGGTTGACCACGACTGCACTCCGCGTTCAAAGGGACATTTCGAATCAGGACGGGATTGTAAAAATGGATTGAAAACTAATGACGTGGACCTCAAAATTGTGCACTAAACGCTTTGGTGAGATGAATAATACCGTCGTTTACTAATCGTGTGCATTAAATTCACAACGCCTACCAGCAGCTACTAATTTGTTCTGGATAGTAACTAAGTTGACTCTTAAATACAATATTGCATGACTAAAGCTAAAGCTTTATCGTATTACTACAAATTATACAAGCAGTAAAAATAACATAAAATTTACAATAATATACTTCTGAAACATTTCTTCAGTTATTGTCCTTTGGTCAATTAAGGTAAAGTTTAAGTCTAGAAACCCATCCCAACCAGATGCGTACTATAGGAATGGAACTGTAATTAAGTAATGAGAAATAACTCTTAAGAGGGCTTTAACTTGTATTATCAGTACTATCGCTTCGACTACTGTAGTAGTGGATTTTAATTTCTGCACAAGCGTTGTCAGGTTGTTTTTAGTGTAGTTTGTCCTTCTTCGCGTGTTGTACATTGACGTCATCCGCGTTTGCTGACGTTGATTTGCAGTTCCAGTTTTCTCAGAGGAAAAAGTGCTACTCGTACATTAAAGGTATTTATTTTTTACTAAATCACTGTTATAGACAGTCTGTGAATGAATGTTTTATAAAATAGGAGAACATTATTCCGATTTTGCTTTTGAAGTGTTTAAAAATCCTCAGAAAATGATGATTTGGTAATGCCGTTCATGGTACCTGCTGAGGTTTAACTTGGTATCTTATGCTGTATAATGTATGCTGCTTCAAATATGTAAATAGTAGGGTAAAAATGACTAGGATGCTGTAGTGGTGGTTTCCAGTTACTTTGATGGATTTGGAAAGATACAATGGAGACCGATATTATTTATTCAATTTCAAACTACCACCGAAAATATTCGCCATTAATATTTAGTACAGAAACTTTTAGAAGAGTATCCAGCTCTCGCCTTAGTTTTACTGAAATGTTTTGTATACCATTTAAAATGGAATCAATCCGGTTTTGCTAGTTATTAACCTGTGTTTTAGATGCGATGCCAGTGTCAGATCAGCCGAAATACCCCATGTACAGTAAATTCTTAAATGCTGAGCTGCATTTTATGCAATAATGGGATCAACTAGAAAAAAGAACCCTAAAACATATGCAAGTTTGTAAAGAATGTCTGATATTCTTGAAGAATAATGACAGCATGTCTGATTGATGAGCACTGACAAAATATAAGTCCTTTGAAAATACTTATATGTAATGCTTATGTCATGTCATTTGCCAAACCGCTTTATAACACACGGTGTCGCGGGAAGCCGGAGCCTAACCAGCAGGCAACGAGCACAAGTCAGGGCACACCCTGCCCGGTGCGCCAGTCCATCGCAGGGCAGGTGCAAACCAATCACACATGGGGACACTTTGGAGGCATATAATAATAACAAACTTTAAAAAATGTAGTGATTAGCTTAACAAGACTTGCTTGCCAGTAGGATTCTATGGGACAATCAGAATTCTTTCAACACGTATAAGCAGAGCTGGACACAAACTAGGAATAAGATGTGTGTGTATATATATAGTATGTTTAGATTTAGAAGGAGTTTGAGAGTATTCTGCCAAAGAAGATATAATATATCATTATAAATCATATATCATATAAATATAACATTTAAATAGAAGGTTGTTTTATTAAAATTGTACAATACGCTAGTAAGATCTTATTTAGAATATTGTGAGTTTAACAGGTCCGCTTAGGTCTTCACAGCCCTCAGGTATTAAAAAGAAACCAAAGGTGTAGCAGATTGAAGGAATAGCAAGCAAGGGTCTCAGCAGTGCAGTAGCTGCTAAAATTACTGGGAGTCTTAAGAATAGTATCATAAGTGGTCACTGAGTCTCTTTGTGTACCACAGACCATGAATTGTCAGCATGTCTTACAGTTGTACATTTTTGTCACCCTCTCTAAAGGACAGGGAGATAATGCGGGTTTGCTGGCTTGTGAGGAAAGATGGATGCCACGCACCTATCAGATTGCCACATCTGCAAACGGTGATCCTAGGTCGGGGCCCAGAAACGACGATAGTAGACAAGAAATGCTCGAGAGAACAAGGTAACGTAAGTAACTCAAGCCGGCCTTTCCACTCTTCTTTCCCCGAATTCCACACCCATGATTTCAGTCAGCATGTTAATCAGATCAGTAAACGTAAACTTGCTGGTTTTGTGAATTTCACAGTGTGTTGTGTCAGCAGTTGTAGGGTAGTGTCGAGTCTATAGTCAGATCTGCCAAAGGCGGCAGACATCCAAGCACTGGATATATTGATCTCAAATGAGTGTTAACCCCATTTTTCTAAAAGACTGGCTCATTGAATGCTTTTTACACTGAGAGACATGATGTCAGCAAAGGTGTCCTGCTACAGTAGGGTGTTACGATGCACAGCCTCACACAGGACTGCCAAAATATCTTCCCTGTGCAACTGCTTTCCTCAAATCTAACCCAGAATTTGGCTTCTAACCCAATCCATTGGATGTGGTTGTTGCCATAGCTGTTCGGGAAAGTTGCAAATGAACAAAGAGGATAATCCTCCACTGAAAATGTTTCTTATTTTCGTCTGTCAACCCTCAGATAAGACATCAACAGTAAGCAAGTAAAAAACATTCTCCCCAATTTCTAATTATTCCACTTATTAGACGGAACGGTATATTAAATTAGTGATTCTTTTTGTAAATAATTTTAAAGATACTAAACAGCTGAAAATTTGCGTTATTACATTTATTTTGGGGGCTACTACCCAGAACAGAGTTAGATTGGTGTCTCCAAAGGCTCGGGTGTTTGTTTCTTATCATGGACACCTGGAGAGGTGAGACACAGACTTCCATCATTGTTTAGGTAGTCTAGTTCGTCAGGGGAAAAGAGCTACAGTCACAAGCTGAGTTGTATGTTGCTCATGATGTTGCAGATATAAAGTATTTCCCATCTGACATTATTTAAACTGTGCTTTCACATGGTGTGTAATGTCTTTTGAGTTATTAGGTATTTCTTGTTCCCCTGCATTCTATCACAAGGGAGATTTAAAACATGTTTTTCCTCTAAGAAATGCAGTTAGCAATCTGCTGACTGCATGAAAAGCTCTATCTGATATTACTCCCTCTTTAGTTTAGTTTGGGGAAACATTTTGTTTGATCTTTGTGAATTCAACTTTTGTTTTTCCATTTTTGTGTACTTTTAGTTCATCTCAGGGCAGATTACAACAAAGGATACATCACTGTGAAGCAGGTGGGTGCCTAACGTACAAGAGTGATTTAAAAGGTTTGACTAGTTGAAATGCCTTCTTCTTAGAAACTGATTGCTCCAAACCCACATGGAACAGTGGACTCATTGGGGATCATTTTCAAATTGAAGAAGCTTGATGTGACACTTCAGTTAAATAGAACTTGAAAGTTAATCCTGTATATTTCGCATGCCTCTGAAGTGTTTTCTACTGAATTGTAATAGTTGTGTTCCTCTATTGCTTGTTATCTCTTAAGTGTGTAGTATTTGTTTGGTTTATTCATTAGTGCATCTTGCTGTATGTGTGCAAGTATATTCACCTGTTTATGTGTGTTTTTATGTTGCTTCAAATACATGCTGGGGAATGACCAATGTCCAATACATAAGTATACTGGAATTTTATGTAAACCATGTGTACTTATGTGCCATCTCTGCACTTATTTATTTTATCCAACAAGAGACATCTTTCTTGAATATATTATAGTCTTTACCATGAGTGTTACCTTAATCACCTAAATAAACCTAATGAAAGGTAACAGGTAGGAGGAGGCTATGCAGCCAAATCGTTAGTAACTTGTTGATTTAAGGATCCAGCCGTGGCTTGAAATAAACCAGGGTATCAGCTTCAATAGCATGGCTGGTCAGCTTGTTCCATACCCCCACCACCCTCTGGGTAAAGAAGTGCTTCTTGTTCTTTGTTTTAAATGCGCAACCACGTAGTTTCAATTTGTGCTCTCTGGGTCTTGATTCAGTGCTCTTTCTTGGTTGACTTTTTCAGTGTCTTGCAGAATGTTGAGTACTTGAATTCAAATTCAAGTATCTGAACAGTGGTCCGTCATTAAGAATTCACTGCATTTCTGTGAATGGTCGCTTTTTTTTTACTAAAGCACTGATGCACAGCTCTGCTCCAGGGTTACTTTCTTTAGGTTTTATTTTTTCAAAAGCCATTGTCATTTATTTTAATTAAGGCATTTACTGTAATTAGAAGTGCAACTGGAACTGCCAACAGGAAGCACTGTAATCTGGGAGGATGAGAGCCGTTCACCACTGATAGTGGTGCTTGTACTCAGCATTTCTGTGCAGTGTCGTGGGGCGGATGGTCCTAGGGAGGTATAAATATTTCATTTTTTCATTTTCATTGTTTTCTCTTGCAGCTTGGTGTAAATCCCACTAGTGTGGACTTGGTGGAGGTGGGCAGAGGAAATGAGGTCAGTTTTCGGCCTGGGCAGCTACTGCACGTTGTCAATCAGCTGTACGCCTACACAGTGCAGTTCAGTAAGGAGACCTCAGACAGCACACCCTCTCCTGGCCCGGAGGGGACGTCAGGCTCGAAGAGGCCACACCAGCCTAGAGTAGAAAACAGAACCTCAGATGGCAGAGCCCCCAGCAGGAAGATTCCCAGGACAGGCGAGCCAGAGGAGAACTCTGATCCCAGCAGCTATGAGAGGCTGCATGTCTCGCCTGCTCCTAAAAACCCAGCTGACGCCCCAGAAAAGAAGGTGAATGTCCTTGTAGAGCCAGTGAAGAGGAGAACTGTCCAAGCAGTTCCTGAATTTACAGATGTAGAGGAGAGAGTGGATTCTGGGTCCGCTCCCAGCGAGAGAGTTGAACCCTGAGATAAAAGCAATTACATACGTTCATGTCAGATGATTATATAGTTGTACTAAAAGGCATTTTTCAACTAAATGTTTGTTAATGATGAATAATTTCAATTAGTAATTAAATTAGTAATTGTTATCAGTGGTCGTGCATATAAAATGCACAGCTCTTCAATCATGTTCCTCTCACTGAGCCTTTTCAATGCCATTTATTTTAAAGTCTAGTGACATTACCTATATCTTTTTTTCATTTTTTTAGGTTTTTAGTTGATTCTTATTTGTAGACTAATTTTTTTATTGAACTATTTTTTTGAATGAATTTAAATAAGCAAAGTTGTGCTCACAAATTATTTGCATTGAACATGCAGTTTTTGATGATATTCTTTTCCACTTGTTTTGGTTTAATTTTAGATTGTGTATAGTTTAAACACAAGGTACAGGCTGAGGCAAAGACCCTGTGTAGATTTGTGCAGTACACATGAGACGATGGGAGCTGAGTGGTAGGTGTCTCACTGTTTGAGACAGATGCATCGGTTACCCAAGCTCTACTAATATTCTCTGTACATAACTGGTATGTGAAGTGTATACTGTCTCGGACACACTGTCAAGCTACCTGTTGCTGGCCATGCCAAACTAATTTGTCTTAATTTTAGAAGCAGTATATATTACTGAGATGCGTTAAACCAAAAGCACACAAATTAAGAGCACAGAAATAGAGAGCAGCCTATACTGTTACTGATAAACTAAAGTATATTTGTGTATCCCAGGCTTTTCTCTTTAAACCCCCTGAAAAGTGTTCCTTGTAGGACCTGTTTCTAACTATAATTTTAGAGATGTGGTCTTTTAGACCTTTTAATATTTCTTTATTAAAGGCAAAAAAATAAATGATCGTGTCCCATTGAAATTTTACTGGGCTTGTTAGGGTGATGTCAATCAAATACTGTTAGCACAGAAATACATCACCTGACACTGTAGCATAATCACCAATTTTCATTTTTACAGCAGATTCAGGGACATTGGAGTCAAGGACTAAAAGCTTCCATGCAAGACCCAAAAATGCAGGTAATGCAATTAACCTAGATATTTACTTTTATATTGTTTTTTAGCAGATAATAAGCTTGTTACATACTCATGCAAAGTTGCTGTTAAAGCTGATGCTTGGGCTTCCTTCAAAAAAACAGCTGAATGAGATCCCTAAGTAACTAACTGCCAAACACATTGGATTGGCTGAATGGCCTACTCTTGCTTGTCACCTTTCTTAAGAATGGCAGCAGACAAGAGGAACCTGTGGGTGTAGAACATTGAAGCATCTGAAAAGGTTTGAAGCCCACTCGCTGACACAGCTCCCTGCTAGAATCAAATAATAAATATATAATACTGTATTTTCATAAGCCACAAAGAAATCTTACAAATAAGACTGACCTTTTTATGAAGCCATGTATACTATGTCCAAAAATCACTCTACCATATAATCCCGTGCTATATCACTGTTCGGTGTTGAGCTATTGAAATACGTGTTTGTTGCTGCAGGTGTACAAAGATGAGAAAGTGGTTGTCATAAAGGATAAATACCCTAAGGCCAGGTATCACTGGCTGGTGCTGCCCTGGGAGTCCATTTCTAGCCTGAAAGCCCTGAGGAGGGAGCACGCAGGTCTGCTGAGGCATATGCACAGCGTGGCAGAGAAGATGGTGCGGGACTGTCCCGACTCTGGCAGCCTGCAGTTTCGTCTGGGGTACCATGCTATTCCCAGTATGAGGTAAAGCTCTGGTGGAGAGTGATGTGCCACGCTTGGCAACACAACCAGCCTTTCACTGTCATTGAACAACTCGTGGGATTTGTTTTCAAAATGAAGTTTAATTGACGGCGTTGCGAACTATTACAGGAACAGAGAAACGTCTTTCGGCTATTCCAAAAGGCTCTGTAACTACTTCAGATTTGTACACTTCATTTGTAAATGTATCTCGGTGTATCTGAGCTGGACATGAGATTTTTTTAATATTATCTCAACTTGCTATAAATAATTTCTCACATTATTTTGTCAAGTCAGACTCTGGGAAAGCATATTTGTTGCTTCTCAAGGAATTAACCCCTTTACTGTTGTTTTACAGCCACGTTCACCTTCATGTAATTAGCCAAGACTTTGACTCCCCTTGCTTGAAAAACAAAAAACACTGGAATTCCTTTACAACTGCCTATTTTCTTGAATCCCAAGGTAAGATTGTTTCATATGTACTGTATAGCACACGCTGTAATGGATAGCCATTAAATGATATGCTATAAAGTACCGATTGCATCTGCCTAATTCCCAAGAAACTAGAAATGTAAATTTCATTTGTGCTATAAATTGTTTTATTTCAAACTGGACTAATTTGTTTTGAGTCTCCTGCTCTGCTCTTTTCATATCTTATATGGGGATGGAAGTTGAATACTTGCAAAAACTAACTGCAATTCTTATGAATCTGTCACATCCTTACTTATGTGATTAGGATGTTGTTTTATATTGATTGTTTAAGCAGGCGTTTGTCCAGCTAGATGGTTCAATTGAAGGGCACAGCTGCTGCCACTATGGTATGGTGAATGTGCCCCACATTATCAGTTCCTTTACGAAGCCACTCCTTTTGTCCTTCCCAATAGAAGGACATGGTATCCACTGGAGACAACTACATACAGAAGAGCTTTGCATTTGGTTGAATAAGTAAAGTAGCTGGAGGTGTCACAGAAGGAAAAAATATTTTTTTTAAAAAGGAGAGCTATCAAAAGGTCCAAGCTGGAAGGAGTTCTGCACGGGATGAGTGCAGCTCTCCTTGCCTCTGTGGGCTCGGAGCACATACAGGGGATAACTACACTGTCCAGATTTCAGAGGGGGTGGGGTCATCACTTCTGCACCTTGCTCAGTGCTCTGTTATACCACCGTCACTACACCATAGGACAGGACACTGAGACACAATTATACTTGATTTCATTACATTGTTTTTTTTTTGCTGAAGTTTAATTAGCAGAGGAAAAAAATGAGTATCAGCACTATTTGAAGTGCCTCTTCTGTAATGGCATTACTAAAACACGCCGTTCTCATCGGCTGTCTTAAATGCTTATTGGATTTTGTGCTGCAGCCGTCATGGAAATGCTGGAGCAGAATGGGACAGTAACAGTACAGGATGGGATCAGTGAGTTACTGAAACTGCCACTCCGGTGTCACGTCTGCCAGAAAGACATGCCTACAATCCCTCAGATGAAACTACACTTGAAATCTCACCTGCCCCGCTGAGCAGGGAAGGGATGGAGAAAGTACTGACACAGATGCGGGCAGTCACAGCAGCTGTGAGCCGGTGACTGCGGTGGAGACAAAGGAGACAGGGACTGTCCTTCTTCTAGGGTGTAAGCTGAGGCCTTAATCCCATGACTTGGAAGAGATCTTAGCATGTCTTACAGATGATGTTGGAAACTGTATGTTCTTCTGTCAAATGGAAATTTACAATAGTTCTGTATTACACAAACACAAAAGGCACTGGTTATGTGCGTGTTAACTGACTTTCAGGAAAGGAGGACTGCTTTTGATCACTTAAAGTTTCTGTTTGTGGTAGGTTCCCATTGTCTTCAGTTTTTTTTGTTTTTCTACCACTAGATGTTAAGAGGGAGCAGTCAATATATTCTGCTTTGGAAAACAAATATTGGTTATAAAACATTTGCAGAGTCCAAAATTGGTCTTTTTTGTCATTTGTCTCATTTTCCTGAATTCATCTGCATTGTAGCTACCAACATATTTCCTGTGCATATGACACAATCATATTTTCATGTAGTATAGTGCTCTGTATGAACTTAGATTTTTCTCTGGAATTTCTGGATAAGAAATTTATCAGGAACATCACATTTTGCCTGTATAAACCTAAATTAGGTAAAACGTATTAGGCAGTAATTGTGTGGTAACAAAATAGTTACACTTAACGGCTAATATAGATATCCTGCATACCAAGCTGTTTCTTCAGTACAGAAACCTGTTTCTGAAACATGTTTACGTTTTTGGCTGCAGTACTATTGCCATTACCTTGACTTGAATGACTTAAAATATAAAACATTTTAGTACTGTAAAATAGCAGTAACGTTACATGGGTCTTAAATTTGAGTGTGGGGCATATACAGTTTTCACATAGTGTAAAACAGTTTCCCAATTGTATTACAGTATATACTTATAGAAATTGTAAAAATGTAAAACAAAATTAACATAAATGTAATAAACAGTGATGTATAAGGAAAAAGTTGAACTCTTAACTGTCAGCTTTTATCCGTGGGAAACTCGCACAGCGTTTTAAAACAAACCCGCACAGCCTTATTGACCTCCATTGTTACATTGCACCAACGCAAATTTAATTCGTCATAAAGGATCATCATCTGTTGTATTGACAACCGTATTTATCTCAAATCTCGGTATGGATCAGATATTTACACATTGTGTGAAGCTTTAACTTCGAAGATGTAAAAATGTCGGAACTCGATCAAAGAGACGGCCTGATGGACCCTATTACTCCAACTAAAGGTCCTGCGAAAGTCGCTAAATTGATCAAGATAAATTCCAATGAAGGCCCAAGCGCTCCGGACAAACACCCAATACCCAAATCCCAACAACGCGTCGTCGTTAAGCGCACCAAGGCCGTGATCATAGATTTGGGAACAGGATACCTAAAGGCTGGCTTCGCAGGACAGCCCGGACCTTCCTGTGTGATTCCCAGTGCGGAGGGGGTAACGCGCCGGAGATCGGACGTGGCCGGGTTCAGCCGCCGAGAGAGCTTTGTTGGAAAGGAGCTCCTGCAGAGACCGGACTTGGAGTGGACGGCGCCTCTGCAGCACGGCATTGTGACCGACTGGGAGGCGGTTGAACGCCTGTGGGAGTATGTCTTCCAACAAGAGCTGCAGGTCCCATTCGAAGAGCATGCGGTGCTCGTTTCCGATCCCCCCCTGAGCCCCACAACCAACAGGGAGAAATTCGCAGAACTGATGTTCGAGACATTCAGCATTCCTGCTATTCACATTGCCTACCAGTCCGTATTGTCCGTGTACTCGTACGGCAGAACCACGGGCATCGTTTTAGAGAGCGGGCACGGCTGCTCTTACGCGGTTCCCATTCACGACGGCTATCACATGCCAAGCCACACCGGGCGAGTGGACTACGGCGGCCAGAGTCTCGACGCTTACCTGCTGAGCATGCTACAAGATTCGGGTAAGACGATCCCAGACAATCTACACAGCATTGTGGAAGATATCAAGAAGAAATGTTGCTATATCTCGCTTGACACAGACCACGAAATGTCTTTGGATAAAAATGATTGCGCAGTGGACTACGAGCTCCCAGACGGGCATTTAATTTCTATTGGCAAAGAGCGATTCGCTTGCCCAGAAGCCTTGTTTCAGCCCATCGCGTTAGGTTCCAGGGAACCCGGACTGCAGACAATGGTAATGAACTGCATCAACAAGTGTGACATTCAAATTAAGAAGGATTTGCTCAAGAATATTGTCGTCTGTGGCGGTTCAACAATGTTCCCGGGATTCCCCGAACGCCTGCAGTACGAACTTGACAAAATTGCTCCCAGAAGCGAAGCCGCGGTCGTGGCGGTACCTGAGCGCAATTACGCAGTGTGGAGAGGGGGCTCCATTCTCGCTTCGCTCCAGGCTTTTCAGTCACTCTGGGTTCGTAAGGAAGAGTACGAGGAGAGGGGACCTTTTATCATCTATCGAAAATGTTTTTAAAAGTTTCCACAAAATTGTATGGCGACAAGTTAAAGTTACAAAGTCTTTAGAGTTAAGTAAACGAGAAAGAAAAGAATGTCCAAGGACTTCATCTTAAAATTCGCTGAACAAAAACCAAATCGTTTCTTGTTACCCGTTATCGTTTGCTTTCAGTAGAGAAAAAAAAAACAACTTGGGCATCCATGTCCTACCAGGTAACAAGTTCATACCTTTTCTATACACTTTGAGTAGCTGGTTAATATAATGTATCAGCATAAGCCCTAATTAATTATACTGGAAAATGTCAAGCTAATGTAAAGTCAAGAAAAATGATAAATTGGTAAATCGACCTCCCGGGATTTAAAATAAATGTATTTAAAATTAAACAGGAAAGACTGAAAAGTATGTTTGTGCAGTATGTCACTTACTCCTTCATGCCATTTTCGTGATGCGTTTAGCGGTACAAAATAGTTTTTATTAAAAAGAAACGATAAAGACAAAAATTATATAGCAAGTGAAGCATGTTAATAGTGTTACAATATGTAGCACCACCTTTGACAAACATGACTCGCTTGCTACTTGAGGTAGCAATGGTTTATCATATTCACCAATAGCTGAGCATTCCAGAGAATATCAGATGTTTTTACTGTACTATAATACTTGCAGAATCGGCGGGATTAATGAGTTATTACTTAACCAGGGATCTCCAGCCTTGCTTCCGGAGATCCCCAATCCAGTTTATTTTACAGGACACCTAAATCACCTATTAATTAAAAATGAGAAACCCTCGTTTAACAAATTGATCATTTAAACAAGTAATGATTGAATGAAGGGAACACTGAGGGCTAACGGGTAGTCTGATTTTGTTATTGGTGATCTCTTAACTACATAAATTAACACGTCATCTTATTTATCTAATCATAGTTAAATTGTTTCAGGGCTTTGGAAGTTAATCATTTAAAATCTACCTATAAAATCCTCTGGACAAGCGCTGTCTTGTACCAGGGTTGGAGTCTGTACTTTTGAGTCAAGACTTCTGAGAAGCAACACTCAAAACAGTGAAACTTAAACGTTTATTGATGCTTTATTGTGCCTGGCGTTTTAAATACAAATGTGTCAATGTGGCCCTGTACAGGTAGTCTACTGCAGGAGATTAAGCTTCCATTTCATGTTCTTTTTCATTTTTGGAGGAAAAAAGATCTCTGCATCTAAAAAAAGAAAATATAAAATATGAGAGACCTACATTCAATGATGTGATGTATATTGTACACTAGCTTTTAAGAAGAAAAAGAGCAAACGCAAATCTACTGAGGCTGCACAATGGAATGACCTTAATGAAGCTTTTTAAACAGGACTCCCAAATAAATCTGTTACATATCTAACATAGATCCAGAACTGACTATACTGGAGATTGCAAGTCAGCCATGAGTTTCAAATTGTGTCTTACACAACACTGTATTTTTGTGTATACATGTCTATTAAATGTTTTGATCTAAATCTAAAGATGCATCTTGAAAGGCACTATTTCAAGATGCAGCATTATTAATCTTCCTTAAAAAACAACTTGGGACTGTAACAAGATATTTAAAATACCCTTTGGTAGGAGTTTGAAATAGAAGCTCCACAAATCCTGCTCGACTTCCTACTGCACATTCCTTCAAAACAAAGTGGTAATACATACCCTGATGTAATGGTGTGGATGCTCTCTGCTGCTGGTATGAAGCCATGATGCTGTTTGCTGTTGAATTAGGTCCCAGGACCTTAAAGCACAACATTTACATTTTCTTAGCATTTATCCATTGTGACGTACTGTACAATCACATCCAATCATGATAACAGCAGGGAAAAAAAAGAATGAAAACATAACTCAAAGACCGTGAGGATTCCTGCACTGCAAACTGACAAAAATATCAAAAAGCCTACACAAAGGAGGGCGTAATTCATCCTTCAAATATTGCCGACGAAGGAATGCAAAATTAAGTTATTTGGACAATAATTCTATAACTACTAAAAAGATGACAATATGAAAACATGAGAATCAATCACTCATAAAGGAAAGGCTGTGCCAACTCTAACAGGAGGCGGAAGAAAATAAGCAACTATTTTTAGGAAATTAAGTGCAAATCCTTGCAAGCCAGATATGGCAAGGCACAGCTTCCTAGCAAAAAGACTCTGGAAATGATCCTTCAGCACAGATCACAAGTATGCCATAGCCTATGTATGAATTCAGGACTGCACAACCTGTCACAATGGTCCTATATATGCTATTGCATTGCTGTGTCATTTTTCTTCTGCCTATTCCCCAGTCTTCCATCATTCTGAATGGTGAAACATGATGTGTTGTTTGAGTACAGACCTTCCCTTCACACAAGCAGCCAACACTTACAGAGAGTGAAAACCATGTTACTTAAATCACCATAATTCTAACCCATAACCACACTGGAAAATGTTAATAGTATAAAATGGAAAGGGGAGATGTATGATTATTGTTTTCATTATTTGAAACATCCAATAATAAAATATAATTCGATGCACTCTAATAATAGCAGGAAAACATTTATTACTGTGTGACAACTGCTGACTTCAACTACAATCATACCAACTACACCCACCCTTGCAGTCACAAGCTTGAGTTTTACTGCGGTGGGTGCTATTTATATGACAGAGGTGATAGCCATGAGAAATACTACCCACGTTTAGGATCGCATTCCTCTGCTCCTGCTCAAATCCAGTTTCTCTGATTTTTGTCCATGTACAGTAAGTGACCTCATCAACGAATCCTTGAAATTAGTACCTTGTACCTGCAAGCTTAAAGTCTGCTGTCCTTGTGTTGAAACAAATCTGGTCTGCACTCTGAAGTAATTAATAACCACTGTGCAAATTCCAATTAACCCTTTCCTGCTTAAACTGTGGGACAGATGAGTTCAGTTCAATTGCAATATCGTCTTGCATTTAATAACCTGGTGAACCTTTCTTCCTGGGTCAAGAACAAACTCTGTACTGAAACAGAGTATGATTTGCTGGTGAATAAAAATAAAGAATATTCTGGTCAGGTTAATTTTCTTCTCCTGTTCTAATGTGTAAATACTGATTCTATCAATCATGGTTATTTTATTGGAGCAAATGAAATACCTGAGAGTTACTGGCAAGTCCTTTTGATGTCTCTTATCGCAACAGACAATTTCTAAATCTTGGCTGTTTTCAGTCTGTTGATGTCCCAGTTAACCTGGGTGCTTAACCGGGTTCTCTGTGCTGGGACCTAAACTATTTAGCATTTACACATTGCCTCTAACTCGGATTATTCACCATCATCAGCTTGGATTACATTGGCAAACTGATGACACAGGGACGTATTAGCCAAATAAATCAGATACAACTGCTGTGGTTTCTTCAAATTACAGCTGCCTGTGATTAAGATATAGATGCTGAGCAATTTTTCTGTGATGCTGACACTTCTGAATTGGAACCCTTATCTGAAGTTACCTTAGTGTTTCCGACACTGTAGTGTCATTCAAATCCCTGAAATGGTAACAAAGAAAGAAAATCGAAAAAAGACGAATTCCTAATGCAAGAAACTGTATATGGCTAATAAAGTGATCTTATCTTATCTTACTTCCCAGTTGAGGTCTTTGTTCTGTGGGATGCTGAAAACCTGCTACAGGCTTTTATTTAATCATATCGATTACTTGATTACTGGAAAATCGAATCTCCATGGCTTCTGACTCTTGTGCACTGTGCTTATGTTATTGTTTTCACATTGCTGGTAATTTATATAAATTGCATCTCCAAAGTGTGTTATGATCTACTACTTATTGCGCAAATAACACAAGCTCTTTTTTTTTGTCAACAATATAGTACAGATACTATACTATGTAGCCAAATAATATATTCAATAGCTACTAAACACATGCCACACTGTAATCAATAAAATTTCCTTTTTAATTTCACATTATTACTGTCAGGTATATTATTAAATACAACACTCAAGCTGTGCATGGGCAGCGGATGAAATGGCAACAGTCAGATGCTGAGTTTTGAGGTATGGCCTTCTCTAGGCTGTGTCTGGGTGGTGTGATGCAGCTTCCACTACTTGATTATTGAGCCATCAGTGCTCACTGAGATATCCAAACACTTTGATGTTTTTTACCCTTTTCTTAACCTATGTATTCTAATCACTTTATCTCTGACTTCCTTAAAATACTCTTCATTTTCGTACATTTCCTTCAGATTCACTACCTTATCAATGATCCCTAAACTGGTGTTTTTATCCAGTAAATGTGACAGTCACTTCAATAGTGCATAGGCAGAAGCCAATGGTAAGGCACTTATATCCTTTTTAGGGCAAATTCTTTCACCTTTCTTCAGCTTAGAGCTACCAGAGCACAGGGGTCTGGATAATTACGCAAGCAGCCAATTTCAGTTTTTGACAAACTAATTCTGTCTTTAACATTTTTATGTTTGATCATGCAAATTTGTAATAAAAATCCTGACTGGAAAAAGATGTGTATACATATCACTTTTAATCCAACACCATTTAAATACTATTGCAAGGCACTGTACTGTATATTTAGTCCAGTACTGTGCCAAGAAACAGCGAACCCTTTAAGTTTGGTCTGTATTATTATTGATTTTAGACCTAAAATGTAATTATATCTTCATGAAAGTCTTAATAAAAGATTCAACCGTGTATTAATGTTAACCATTAGCCAGCTGTCAGAGGCATTCAATTTCTGGCACCAAACCTTGCAGTAGACAGCGCCAACTCAGGATCTCTCTCTCATGTCCCTGCAAGTCTACATGAGGTCACAGCAGTTACTGTCGCTTGCCAAAATCCACAAGTTCTGGTTGTCTCATGCCAGCCTAACCCTGGCCATCAGCTTTATTGTGTAGTGTCCCTTGGGGTGTCCTGGTTACAGCTGGTTAGGGTCATGACCCCGACTAAAACTGGTAACAGCAACCAGTGCTCGAAGCCAAGTAGCAAAGAATTCAGCTTTACGAACTGTGATCTCCCTGCCATGTGGTTTACTGAAGGCGTGTGACAAGACTGCGGGCTCACCGGAGTGCTGTCCTGCTGGAGACCCTCCCGCCAGATCTCGGGGATGGCTCTGTCCATCAGCTGCAGCGATTCTTCATACTCCTGCTGCAGCTTCATGGCCCTGTCATCATAGCCAAACAGGACCAGCACTTTCAGTAGGCTGTGCACTTCATCTGGACAGAAGCAACAGAAACCCAGCATGGATTAAATCAAAGTCACTGCACGGCTTTCATTGCAGTTAAAAATTGTGAGAAAACAAATAAGAGACGTACTGTAAGTTAAATTTTAAGCAAGGCTTCAGGTACTTTTTGCTCAGTTTAAATACTGTACATCCTATGCATGTGTGTTTTGAAAGCAGTATTTGAATTATGTGGAATTCACCCACACTACCAAGAATTATATGAGTACTGTTCACTTTCTGTACAAATCAGTCATAGCAACTTGATGGCATAAATAATTATAACATTAAAATATCAAAAAAAACTGTGGCCTATATGAAAAATACAGGTACAAAACATACAGTAAGTTAATATTTTATTTTTTAGATTTCAATAGATATGTTGAGTATAATCTTTTATAAAACTAAGCAAGAATACTGCATATACTTTGTGATCTGTACATGTAAATCAGAGATATCAATATCTTTTCCTGCGGCATTTGCCTTTGTAAGGCGATATATCTCTTACAGAAAACTACACAAACATCCATCTATTAAAAAATAGTTTCCTTCGGTTTTTAATTTACACAAGATCTCAGATGTGTTTTCATCAAAACTGTAACTGTACTTTCTAAGTACTTTTCTAACTGTACTAAGTTGTCATTTCTACATGTACCAAACTCTTCAGACTCACGATCAGACAGTTTTACAGTAATAAGCCATGATCTGACGTCCACGCCAGCTCATACACACCGCTGGGTGATGAAAAAAGAGCAAGCAAAGCGAAAAAAAAGGGGAGGAGGCAATATAAAGTCAAACATAAAACAACTATGTACAGCAAATGATACACGATCTAATGAATAAATGTCAAAATAAAAAATAGGGGTAACAAAAAACAAATCTGATTCATTGATTTGCTTTTTTCAACACGTATTTTTATTTCATTACATTTTTTTTCCCCGTTTATTCATTCGCCTACGTGCCTCTCCAGGACAGCTCACCTGTGAGCTTGTCCACAGCGTGGATGATCTCAGCCAGGGCGCGCAGCAGTGCCAGATCCTCCAGTGGGCTGCCCTCTTTCAGGCTGTGCTTCTTGCGTTCGGCTTTCCGGCGATTCTTAGAGGATCTCCTACAGACAGGCCGAGATGGATTCAAGCATACCAGGGCAGACTGTGGTTTGTCCACGGGTTCAACTCAAAGACTGCCTGCTTTGTGGCACGCCACTTCATAGGATTGTCCAGTATTCGCCAGTTTAGAGTTTCAAATGTTACGGACATTTAATTATATTGAGACAAGTGCTATCCTTTGATACTTTTTATAAAACCAGCTAACTTTTACTCCGGCTTGTAAATTTAATAGGTAGCTCAGCAGAAACAACATCAAAGAGGAGACACAAGTCAAGACATCGTCCATAAAAGAGTTCTTGGCACGTACGCAGAGATCCTGGAGTTGCTATGGGAGTATTTGGAGCTCAGGTTGCTAGCTGTCATCACACTGCTCGCCTCGGAGAACAGCTCTGCATCAGGGCAGTCGGGAGCTTCTTCATCTGAATTCAGCACAGATGACAGTCAGGATATTTAAACAGCATTTCTGGCCCGTTCAAGATCTAAGGTCATGGCAAACACACTGCTCCTGTCCTTCAACTTTGGAGCTGTTCAGTTCTGGCATGCACTGTATACATTAGGTATAGTAGATTAGATATAATACAAGACAGCAAAATATATATTTCACAGGATAAGACGCTTTCCAGATTATATGACTAGAAATGGTAAAACAATGTAAACCCAGCCATATCAGAAACAGTTCTTAGTCTGGAACTGTTTTCCAGACAATAATGCCAATCACTTTGTCAGAAATACCAGAAAAATTGTGCTCACAAACACAATACTTAAAATGAAAGTTCAACGCTAAATCTCAAGTATAACTTAAGCTCTCTTAAGCATCCATGCACAAAGGAGCCCTGGCCTCTGTATTTGAAGGGTTTACTTCTGAGGGGATTTTGATCATGTCTGCTTTGCAATAGTTTGTGAAAGACTGAAAATAATTTGGAAAAGGCATGACAAGTGTCAAAAGTAAATATTAGCAAATAATGAAGTGCTTGACAAGAAAGTGCATACAGGTATATTGCAAGAGCTGGCACTTTCTACAAACACAACAACAGAATTGTAATGCTTCCAAATATGTTAGTTATCTTAGTCTGTGCCCTTGTTAAATCAATAGGTAGAAATAGAAATATGTTTTAAATCGTATTTCCGGCCTGGTTTAACAAGGACTAGGTAAATATGGAACACCTTCAGTGAACAGAATAACTCAGACATCTTCATTTGGGTGTCATGAATCTGTGCCTTAAAGCAAACGCATCAGGATTGGATTGAATTACCCAGGAGCTCCAGCCTAGCCTTCTCTTTCAGTTCCCGTACGACAGCCAGGCGTGTTTGATGACGTATGAATAAGGACCTCTGAGACTCCAGGAAGGCCATCTGATTATTGTGAGCTGCAAGTTACATTCCCCCAAAACAGAGAAGAAATAAAATGATCAATATACTTTAGTTTTTATGCATATAGAGTATGTTTACCTATTACAGGATAAAAGAATAAAAGACATGCTACAGCAGTGCTGCAGTAAAGACTTGATCAGCAACTTCATGGGCTTTACCTTCCAGAAGAGCAGGCTTCAGATTTGTCTCCATCATGTCCAGTCTGTTATATAAATAAACCTACATTAAATGGAAATAATACGTTGTTTTTAAAATACAGTCAATACAATTGTTTTGAAGAGTTCAAAGTGCGTTTTGCTCAGAAAGAAAATGAAATGCCACACATTTTGCAACAATGTACAATACTGAACTGCAACTGTAACGACTTTGGCACCCACATGTGCAGTAACGCACTGCCACTGCTATTGATGAGCAAGTTATGTCTTAAGAAATCGTACCAGACATTTCTTAATTTTAACCTGTACAGCAAGCATACTTTTATTTGAGAAAATCGGAATAGCGATTTGGTGCGCTCAATTACAGGAAGAATGAACTTACAAAAACAGTCACAAGAGATGCTATTTCAGATTTCAGAAGAAAGGTGAGGAACTGTATAGTTTATAGAGGAATAAAGCTGGAGGTGAGAAACAGGAAAAGATCTAGTCAATTTCAGGCTGGAAGACTTTTGCACTCTGATAACACTCTTCCCAATGCAACGTATTAGAATGGACGTTTACAAAAATGGTCTCTGATGTTGCTGGCTGGGATAGGCTCCAGCTCCCCTGTCAGTTGGAAGGGTTATCCATGATAGTTTTCTTACCCTACAAAGCCAGAAAATGTGTGCTACTCAAAAAATACATCAAATAAACGGTTACCAGTCTCAGAGCCTCCTCCCAGGCTGCACCCTCAATTAGAGCAGAGATGGCTTCCTCACAGTCCTGAAACAACAGCAGGGAGCTCCATCAACAACAACCTTTCAGCCTTTTTTCCCACCCAATACAATACGATAGGGTCTGGGCATCTGGGAACTTAACATTCCCAAACTCACTTATTCACAATTTGGTTTCGTTGACGGGTCTTGGACGGAAGAAGGGAAAAACGGGATGTAATCGAGCTGAAGGTTGTTAACTGCCAAGATCAAATTCATGGCACCACAGTGTAGGACTGCGAGACAAATGTACTGTAGCTGAGTGAGCCTCTCCCTGCCCCCTGCCCAGAGTACCCACTACCCAGCACCCACATCTCAGCATGGACAGCTTTTTACTAGATTGTAACAAACACTCCTGGTCCTGAGTTGGGGTGAGGGGGACAGTTACTTATGTCTTTTTACAGCACGTACTTCACACATAGCAAGTAATGGTCCACGTTCTTTCAGTCAGTCTTAGTCAAGTTGATTAAAATCTCTATTAGATACAGCCACATCTTAGTAACATACATTTTAGTCAGTCTAGTCAAGTAAAATCACCCTTTTAGTTGACTAAAACTGAATTAGTTTTAGTTGCATTTTAGTTACGCAGATTCTTTTCATAATTGAAACATCTACCAAATAATTACTTGATTTCATTCACGTGATAACGGTCTATCAAAAAGCACAATGCAAAGTGCATTGATCCTCAAAGGTAAAGGTAAAATAGTATTTCTTGTATTTGATCTTACACAGATATTACACAAGTCTTTCCTTATAAGAACATCTATTTTGGCACTCTTAACATAATTCCTTTATATACTGTAAGTATTTTTATATAGGAATTTCAAAGCACTCAAAGCAATATTATTATTATAGTTAATTTATCCAGCAGAGGCCCCTGGCAATACTGGACTACAATAACAATAGGGAAATTACTGCATGAGTTTAAAGAATATAATAAAAACTGGACAGGACAAGCAATCCATATATCCCTTAGCTCACTGGCATTATTAATAACTAACCCTTTTGACTTTGTCTTATTTTATTTTAAAAACTTCCATAGTATAAGAGCAATTTTAACTGTCCTCTTGTCACCTATCCCTGTGGTCACTGTGTGATGTGTGATATGCTAGTGACGCTGTGCTGGCATCGTGCTGACAAAGTGACAGTCCTGTGCTTCAGGTCTTTCACAGCGCTTTCACTCCACAGACAATAGAAATAGAAATAGGAAGGAATGCCTGCATGTGCTACAGAATGTTGGCGTGACAATAATATTTTCCCATAAAACATCCAGCTACACAATCAAACTAAATGGAAATTACAAAACATTATTTTCTTATGACTATAATTCAAATTGTCTTTCTTCATGTACCCTGTAAATGGTCTCATTTAAAGTTGAACTGTAATGCAATTCTTGTATTTATATAAATATATATATGATATATATACACATATATACAGTATTTATAGATGTCATAGATTATATTTTGGTGTTATGAGTGCATCTCAAACCAGAACAAAAGTCACACCTCCAATTTACATAACAAAATAGACAAAATTTCCAGGTATGCAAAGCACCATGTTCTGTGATTCAGAACGAGGCAACAAAACTGGAGGTGACGTGAAGCAGCCCTATTACATTGTAAACAAGCACTTGTGAATACATCTTTTAACTATTTTTAACTCTTTTATCACTTTTAAATGGAACTTACAGTATGTTAACTCTACATGCAGATTGCTTTGGAAACTTACTGTGGTGAAATATTTGCTGCACAACCTGTACTTATTTGCTTGTACTGTACATCACGTTACATCAGTTATTACAGTGACTAGTGAGCAGGAAGGGCCACTCCACGTCACTATTTGTGGGAACTCCTGCTCTCGCCCATGGTGAGACCAGGGGTTTGAGACAACATGGCGACTTACAGTACTTTCACTAAGTTCATGATTTTGTGCTTAATTCGAAATTTGAGAATTTTTCTATACCGTCAATGAATTTATTGTGATACTGAGATTTAATAACCAGTCTGAGAAATAGGGACTGCAGTTCCCTTTAGGTGTAGATCCACACACTCGTTTAGAACCCATGTTGTAAAAAAAAAAAAACATTTGTCATCCCCTAATTGTTTTTAGATCCTCAGAGGCAGTCCAAGCTTTAATGAGATTTATCTGCTTTACATCATCACTCAGGGAGTTACGTCATACATCATACCTTTGCGTACTGCTCCAGCAGCAGGGCTGCCTCTGTGTGTCTGTGGAGCTCCAGCAGTTTCCCTGCAACAGGAAGGACACAGACCGGTCAGAGGCATTATCTTCCACCTAGTGAGATGGCACTTTATTCTATACGCCCTGCAGGGGAATATGGTGTTTCTCCTATTCTCATCACGGAATTTCTATTTGTGTCTTCTGCTCCTGAACTTTGTATTGAGCTTGAATTGGCAGTTTGTAAAGGATTTTCTCAACTGCAAACTTAGCAAATGTCACTATGTTGCAGTCAAACGGGACCCCGTGCTTTAAAATAGGATACACCCTTTCAGTTCTGCCTTTTTCCGTATTTGCCCTAATTTGCAGTGCCCAGAGTTGCGCTGTTCCTTTTGTGATGTGGGCACGCGTGCCATGTCCAGCTGCAGTTCAGAATTATTTTCAATTTTACGTCTCATCAAACAGACATATAGATCAATATTAACCTATAGTACACATTCCTGAGCATTTAGGATGTGGTATATCACAACAGGATAATTGTTTAATACATGGCTTTAGAAGAGACTATACTGTCCTCTTAGTGCTAGAGGACTATAATACGGATTTGAATACTAATCAAGGAAAGGCCCTAACAATAGTATACATATAGCTTAGTCTACTTATACCAGCCATTTTGGTTGCTGCTAGTTTAAAGAAACTAATAGGTTGGTTTAACAGGCTTAATCTTTTCTGAACTCAAATGTGTACAAATGTGACACTATTGAGGAATTCTCCATCTATATTCAGCAGTATATCAGAAACTCCACAAATTTAGTATAGCTAAACCTTTGTAAGAACTCACAAAGTGTGAAAGTTCATTATTACTTCTCTAAAAATGATTTCAAACCAGCACCTTAGCAAGGCAATAAAATCCATCAAAACTAAGGAGAACAGGACCGTCTCTGGCCCTGTGCTGTGCTCTGTACCTGCTAACGTGCGGGCCAGGCCAGCCAGCTGGTCGGGGGTGAACTGGAGCTGGGTGGCCATGCACAAGGCGTGCCGCCAACTGCTGCTGGACACAAAGGCCTCCAGCGCCCTCCGGGGCTGCCCGCAGCGGGAGAAGAGCAGGCCGGCCTGCTCGGGGAGCTGCTGCTCCAGGAGGTGCTCTGCGTAGGCCCAGCCCACTTCCTGCACGCGGGACACAGCGGTTAGTATCTCTGACTGCTGAGGCTCCACAACGACGAGCCCCGCCGACCCCTACCGCCTGCTCATACACACAGCGCTTTGCAAATGTAGAGCAAAGAAGAAGCGTAAAGCCAAGTGAAAACTGCCCCAGTTTTCCCAGTGAAGCTGGTACAGACGTATCCAAGAAGACTTGAATGCTTGGCTATAACTGCTGCCAATGGTGCTTGCCCCAGGCCCTGACTCCTGGGGGCGAACACTTACACAGTCAGCAGCAGAGTTTAGTGTCACATTGTTCTATGCAGTGTTTGCCGACTTCTTTTACTCACAGAAGTATTCCGTTTAGGGGCTCAGGTTCCGATTAAAAGCATTCGCTTCAACATGAGCATACATATTTGGAATTCAATAAAACTGAGTAGGCACTTCATGTGACACACACTTTCAGAGGAGCAATCCTCTGTTGGAAGACCCCACCCCACCTCCTTGTTACAGACCAACATCAAAATGTTTGAATAGGAAGAAAGACTGGTAATAACTGCTTGCTATGTCCTTCAAATGAGTGGGGTAACCTGGTATTAGAAAATAAGAAACAAAAATGCTGCACCTACCCTGTACTGCTGGCTGTCCAATGGATACAGCTTAAGAGCCTCACTGTACAACCTCTGGTCCTTCACCAGGTTTAAAAATTCGGCAAAGTGTTCTGGTCCTAGGATGTAATAGCAACAGGGGATTACAATTAAGCTAAGAAAGGCAGAGGATCCCATCCAACATGCTAGAAATACAAGAATTAAAATACAAGAATTAAAATAACCTGGCTTCTTTATTTTAGGAGCTTTACAGAAAAATCTCAGAATTCTGAATATGATTTTTCCCTCTTTAAGCCACACTATACTTTAAGCTCTGCGTGCTTTAACTGACATAAAACCAAATGATGTGTCTGTGGCTAAATCACCTGGGTGGATGAGTAGGGGTCACAAAACAGGCAAGAAGCAAACATGAAGTGCAAAACCTGTCACCGTTTAGTGATGTGCTCCTCTGCACAAACATACCCACACGCAGCAACCAAAGGTATAACAAAAATAACAAAACTGTGGTTTCTTCGGTGAATGTGTGTTTGTTCAAATCTATTTTTGTCCAATGCTAACACTTTTAGGAACACCAGGCCTACAACAAACCCCGCTGTGATACAGCACAGAGAGAAGGTTACACTAATTAGCCGGATCAAGAGATAAAGTGACTGTGACACTATGAGTGCCCCGGATAATATTCTGTCTAATCTCCACCCCGGACTCATCATGAAGGACAGGTAAGAATCCATGTACACCAGAGCTGAGTTGGAGCCAGTCAATAAAAAAGCCAAATAGATGTCTCTTCCTTCACATGTGTTGATAGATGACAACAAGAGGTCGAGCAACAGTGCTGTGTCACAGAGTCATGGCACAGATCTGTTGGACACAATCACATTTTATTTCAATAATGAAAGACAAGACTTGTCTTAATCACACAGTGATTCTGACATTTAGGAGAGCTGTAACAGTTGCAAAGAGGAAAAGGATAATGTGGCTCATTTTTCTCATTTATCACAATTAAGAGGGCACCCACTTGGTTGAACACTTGCCTTGCTTTACTTTTCTGCACTAATACATACATGATTATTTAAAGACCATCTAATTAACTATTAAAGTGCACACAGAGTTGACCCTTACCACACTTGCTGAGGTGTTGTAAAGCTTTTTTGTATCTTTTCAAATGCTTGTCTATTGTGTATCTCTGGTAGTTGGTTTCCATTCTCTTCAAAGTGTTCAGAAAAGGTAGATATTCCTTTGGATCCTTCAGCGGTAGAGAGATACTTAATGGTTAGAAGAATAATCAAAGTGAAAAAATAAAAGTCAATTCAATACAGGATTAAAGTGCTGTACTCTTCCCTCTTCTTCGGCTTTCGTCACTGTCTAAGCAGAAACTAACAAAAATAAATTGCAGACTACAAACAGAATTGGGACCTGACTACTCCCAAAAAAGATCAAAATCCATGTGACCTTTTCCTACACAGGATTAAAATATAGGAAAATAGACATCAATTCAATAATGTCCTCTGTCCTTCATCCTCATAGGCCGATAACATTAAATAACCAATAAAAAACACAAAATATTATATATGCTCTTGTCAAAGCTTTCAAAATACACAAACTGGCTAGTTAAAACCTAACGGGTCAAACAGAGACTCATAAAACAATATGAATCCTACATACTGGGACTTGCAGGACAAAAATCAAGGGAACTGATGACAGTGGGCACAGGAGCTAGCACTGCACATCATAAAAGCAATAGCAGGTGAGATAAGTCCTAAAGACAAAGCGTAGCGCATTCAATAAAACAAGAGGAAAGACAAGCCGTTAAAAATAATGACAAAGGAAATCAAAGCTGTGAAATGGAAAACGTTAGGCACAAAGAGGTCTTGCCGTATTGCGAGAGGCTAGGACAGCACCTAACTACTGCTGGGCCCCTCCCTACCCACCTTCTGGGACTTCTCCGCCACCATGAGCACCAAGTCGAAGTCGTAGGTCCCCAGGGAATGCTCGTACAGCTCGTTGACGTTCACCAGAAACAGCAGGTATTTCAGAGCCTCCTCCGCACTCACTGCACTGGCTATGCTGGGGGGGCTGACTGAGAACACAGGGAAGCAACTGGGATGGACTGCAAACCACATATTCCTACACCCACAAAACCAACTGTACCCCCCTCAATGCTCAAATCCTGAAGAGTTTATTACCACTTCAGGTCCACAGGAGGGGGTATAAGAGCTTCTTACTGATCCGCTCGGTTCAGTTTGGCTACAGATTGCATGACAGACTGAAGCGGTGATCATGCATGTGTCTTTTTATTTGATTATATCGGTACAGAAAAGGGCAGCATACAATTTGTGTTTGCATCATGAAAATAAAATTAGTATTTGAGGCAGTCCAGGAAAATTCAAATCAAATACAACACTGTATAAAAAAGCCCCTATCGGGCTGTTGAAACACAGAGGCAAAATAAGAACCAGCTTTTTGTCCTTTCTATTTGAGTTTCAAAAGAGAATATATTTACCTCGAAGCTCGTGGACTTTCTG
This sequence comes from Lepisosteus oculatus, assembly GCF_040954835.1. Classification (NCBI taxonomy): domain Eukaryota; kingdom Metazoa; phylum Chordata; class Actinopteri; order Semionotiformes; family Lepisosteidae; genus Lepisosteus; species Lepisosteus oculatus. The sequence continues at coordinate 33,558,106 of NC_090696.1, read as the reverse complement.
TAGTGCAGTTTCCAGTTCTGGGACGCTTTTTTTCACATGTGAAGTTAGAATGGATAAATAGTACCTGTTGCAAAAATAAAATATAAACGATTAAAAAACTGGTGCGGTCAAAATTCATTCCACAACAGTGCAATAAAACAATCTGCAGAAATAAGAAGAATTGACTTGCTTGTTTGGATCAACACTCTCCATAGCCGCTCTCAAGGCATCACAGACAATGTCTACTTTCTTCCCACAGGCCCCTGAGGCAGTCTGAGGAGCACTGGATGAAGGAAAAGGGTACATGGTCTTTGTGGTGTCTTCTTCCCTGCAACAAACAGAGAACAGGTACATTTTTTAACACAGGCAATACACAAATGTCTTCATGTTTCACAAATACTTCCTATTGTGGTTTAAATGTTAGACATTACTAGTATTATTTGGGAATTCTTAGATCTTGCTTTAGATTTTTCCTAGACAAGGACTTCATACCCTGGAGACCAGCTTGTCAGCAAATCCCACCTTCACCACTACATGACAACAAAATGAACATAAAACACATTCAAAGTTCACTTTGAAAATTTTCCCTACAAGGGTGACAAGAGACACTCGACACTCTGAAAAAAGAAGGCACTACCTTCTCTGGAACGAAAGCATCTCAGACTCAACTTTGAACAAACGGTTTGGTTCTGCTGCGCCATGCTGGAGAGATGAGGGCTGAGTGACATCACATCCCCAGAGAAATGAGGCTCTGTGTTCCGGGAACTAAAGCACCACAAACGCCACATCTAACAGCACAAATGGAGCCCAAACAAATGTGGTGGGATTCATTGCGAGTGCTTTTTGCAGGGGGCGGAGGGGGCAGCTTCATGAAGCTCCAGATGATGACACATCGAGTTGAATATTTACTACATACAGTCCACACGTCTTACTGCAATTTAAAAATGAGCAGAGATTGTCTCACCTGAGCTCTGTCAAGAACAGGTTGATGTGGTTTACTGAGTCTATCTGCTTCAGGAACATCTCAACATTTTCCAGAAACACCTGATAAGGGAAATAGGAGCCTCTTAGAAAAGTGCTTATAAGCCTGTTTAAGAGCAACAAAGAACCAATAAGGCTGCATATTTCAAATGATCAGTGCTTATGGTTACAGCAAAGGGATGTGTTAAAGTTTGTGCTCCTAATACCTGTAACCCAGTATATTTGCCTTTATTTTTCTGAGAACTGCATTTCCCCACCACTTCACATGCTTAATAAGCATAATCACAGGTATGTACACAAAACAACAACACACACTAGACAGGAGTTGAATGCATTATTTTCTTTCAGTGTAAAAGTAAAAAGCACTAAAGCAGCTGACCAGTCTCAGCTACTGTAATACTTTGTGCTCTTAGGTCTGAAAGGCCCTCACACGTCAAACGATATGTAGCAATGCCTACAATTTTCCATGAAGTTACTGTCACGAAATAACTTGTAAATACAATGTAAAGATAAAAACAGGAACCTTGGGATTGTGGTCATACATCAGGTTGAGGTTAATTCTTAGTTTTCTCATGCACTCAAAGGCATCTTTGAACATTAGCCTGCAAAAAAAAGAACCTGCTTAAACACTAAAATGCAAACAACAAGCATCTTATAACAGAAATACCACAAATTATATATATATTCTTATTAGATTTATTGCTATATTAACATTTGTGTCTGAAAATACCACATCCCTATTTAATGTGAAGTGCCAACAACTGATGACAGTCTAAATTTAACGGACATCCCAACCTCGACCCAAAAAACTCAGTTCTAACCATCATCTGAAAACCTAACATAAACAGGTCCCAACATATTGTGATTGGGAATTGTGGAAAATGATCTATGCATGCAACCCTAACACACAAGTGATCACTAAAACTGCCTCTAAGACCAGCTCCAACACCATATTTAATCTCAGTTTATCATCAACCTAGCTTTGGAACTCCAAAACTAATCCATTACTGAATCTTAACACTAAGAGTACTTCAACACTGGGCACTAGGTGGGCAATAAACTGAATTGGGTGCCCCAGCTTTACCCTGGACAATACTACCATCGATTTGTGTTTATTTGTGCGTTCTCCTCTGTTATGTGTCCTAAGAGCACTTTCTGGGGCTCTCTTCTGTTTTAACCATGCAGTTAATCCCACAATGAGAACCTACCTGTCCAGCCACTTCCTGACCTGTGCCAGGACCAGCGCACGATGATGGATGGTTTCAAGGTTGCCCCGAGGCATCTATGGAGTTCCGGCAATTAAATGAGCAGAGGAAGGGAGTTTTGTCTTAGTAGCGGCATTATGTTTTCCCCAGAACATCAACAAAAAATACGCTGTACGTTAGCGGAAAGATTTGGCCTCTCTTCAGTTTAAGTTGTAACGGATTTCTTTTGAGCACCAAAAATACACCGTAAACCGCACATCCACTTTCAGTAAGAGAGTGGTTAAAGAACATCATGAACACAGTTCAACTTGAAATATGTAAAAAAAGATTTATTATACTATTCAACTGAACAGCGATTGTAAACACAAGCCTGCTGAAACACCTGAATACTATTAAGATCAATTTCTCTTTTTGATAATTAATAATAATTCCTTACACATATATATAGAGCTTTTCTGGAAACTCCACTCGTGCTTTAGAAGTAATGGGGGCTCCCCTCCACCACCACCAATGTGCAGCCCCATCTGGATGATGTGACGACAGCCATAGTGCACCAGTACACTCACCACACATAAGCTATCAGTGGGGAGAACAGAGTGAAGAAGCCAATTCGTAGATGGGGATTATTAGGAGGCCATGATTGGCAAAGGCCAGGGAGAAATTTGGGCAGGACAGTGGGGTAACACCTCTACTCTTCGAGAAACACCAGGGATTTTTAATGACCACAGAGAGCCAGAACCTCGGTTTTACGTCTCATCCAAAGGACAGCGCCTTTTTATAGTGTCCCCATCACTATACTGGGGCATTAGGACCCACACAGACCACAGGGTGAGCGCCACCGACTGGCCCAACTAACACCTCTTCCAGCAGCAACCTTACCTTTCCCAGGAGGTCTCCCATCCAGGTACTGAGCAGACTGACTGGATTGATGTCGGCACCTTAGATACTTCTCCAGCAATGAGTCCTGTATCCCTAACCTTCCAGTTCTAGTGTAGAGCTGTACGCACCACTCCGCGCCTGCAGCCCTTTAAAGCTGTGTGTGTAGTGGTGTCAAGTACAGAGATAGGGGCTGACTTGCCTGCAGGATGAGTTTTGTATCCTGGGGGACTACAGTGACAATGCGGGAGCCCCTCTCCACCCGGCGCAGTGTTTCATCGTTCTGCCCGGCCTCAGAGCTCAGCGCAGACTGCAGCCCTGAGAGACCACACACACACACAAAGATTATTTCTTTAAAAAATTATTTCATAATGAACTGTACAATAATAAAAAAAAAACATAAATTGTAACTCAATGAAAGAAACATTAATTTAATTTAATGTTGTAAATTAAAAACCCACTGTGGCCTACAAAGGATCATACTTCCATTTGTTTTTTTCTCATATCCACCTCCAGTTTAGGGAAGAGGTAGAATTTACAAGTGAAAGAATGGACGACAACCTGATATCAAAATATAACAGAATATGCCTTATAACATGTCATTCCCCCACCTTCAACATGAAATAATAACCAACCCATCTTAAATAGTTAAAAAAGGAGCCAATTTTACCTTTTACTGAGGTTTCGTGTAAATTGAAACACCTGCAGGTATGCGAGTGTGTTGTAAGCAGGAGAAAGTTGTCGTACAGAACAAAAGATGAGATATTTGAGGATATCTGGAAGAAAGGAATGAGCACAGACTCTAATCTCAATTTTCTGTGGTGTCAAAACACATTCAAGAATTCTCAAGATACGAAATTGATTATTTATAATCATCCCTAATCAAACTAATCATGTCCCATGTCCAAACAGTCTCCCTCCCACCCAAGGAAATCCCACGTGCACGAAACATGGATGGAATTATGCATGCACCATAATTAATTTTTAATTTAATTTCTGCATGCACCCAGAAGAAAAATAAAAGTTTAAGCAAATACTGAAAAAATTCTTTAATAAATATCACTAGGCAATTTCTATTGACATCCTTCTCTTTCCTGCATGCCTCGAGTTTACCTAAGCTTTCTATTCCATTTCACGTTTTGACATCTTGTTAACATTTGCAGCTCTTCTGAAGATGCCTTTAATATATTTGGCTGATGAGTTTAGCAATTTATATGGGAGGACTAGCTGAGCCACCCTGAACCTTGTTCAAGGGTACAGCAACGGTGTTCCAGATGGGATTTAAACCTGAAATCTAGAGCTCCAATAACTAAGCCACACTGCAACCTCTTGACTATGCTGCTTCCAGTAACAGTACTGAGAAATACTCTACCAATATCAATTGACCCGAAAAGAATAACAAGGTACACAATTACATTGGGCATGCAGTTCAGAAAACCCTACTCATTTCAATTACACGTGTCAGTCGTACTGAAGCTCGTAACTTCAGCCCTTCCTGTTTAACTGTACCCTGTGCATAAGACTGTGCTGAAAACAAAGAGAATAAAAAGTTAACTGCACCTCTGTATCACCGATGGAAAAACGTGACCTGTCACTGAGTCCCAATAATTGCTCCTGTGAAAACATGGCACCAAATATAAGCACGTTTCCCTATGAATTAACAAAAACACTCCATATTTGCTTGGAGACAGAATTCCTTGAGAAAGGGCAATTCGTCAATTGACAGTACATGATTTGTAGGTCATAGTTATACAGTGAAAGAGTTGCACTTGTATAACCGAAATAAGGTTTATCATTAAATGATATATGTAGCATTTATAATACCCACATGCACCTAGTGTTTAAAAATTCATTAGTTGGGTAATATTCTCAGAAGTTACAGTATGTTGGGATAGATATATCTTAACTACTTGATCAGTACTGCAAGCACAGTATTTACATACCTCCCCAGCAATGGTGCACAAGGCTGTCTGCACACAGGGCTGAGGGAACCGCAGGGCACCGCCACTGGAGGTTTGCCATTCCCCGACACAAGGATCTGAGGACTCTGCACACAACACAAACAAGTTAAAACCCCTTTTGCCACATTCATGATCTGTTTTCTGCTTTGTGTTTATACTGCCAATTCCTTTGATCTTTTTGGCAGTTCCATTTCCTTACTACACGGCTAACATGGTTGAAGTTCGAACATGGCCCCCTTGATAATTTTTCCAAGAAGAATATAAATAATGCGACATGATCTGGGCCTGACTGACCCCAGAGGAACCTCTTGATCTGGCCGTCCTCCAGCTGCAGGGCCACAGTCTCACTCTTCTGGCTGGGACACACGCTGATCACATGTCCTTCCACAAGGACGGAGCACCTGGGGATCAGCAACAAGCTGTGAATTCCCTGTGCCTTGCTTCCTTTAAATTCACAATCACCGGTGACCTTTGCTTGTTTTATCCCCCACCTGCTATCCTATTTAGATACAAGTTGATATTTAATTGATACCTAAATATCAACTTGTGCGCCAACTTGGGAGTAATGGAGACAACACATATACTTTGACTTATAATCCACACTAAGTTCTCTGTTGTTACACAGAAATTGTTTTGAAGGATCACATCTGAACATTCTAAATTGTACACAGATATCCATCCAAGATCACCAAGCTCTTTATCGGCCTGCTTGGGATATCAGTCCATCACACACACGTGCATGCAAACACACGCACGCATCCATTCACACAGAGATGCCAGTTAAAGCCAACAGCATGTCTCTGGACCGTGAGCAGACACCAGAGACCCTCTGAGACTCAAATTCCAACACAAAACTCTGGAGCTGTGAAGCAACAGCACTGACCACTGTGGCACCCTGGTTTTATAATCAAAATTAAAATTTGATGGGTCTTGGCCTCCCCCTTCACAGTTGTACCAAAAATGTTATTTATACATTTTGGCTTACACAAAATGTCCTTCTGGACTTTCCAGTCCTGCAGGCTAAAGGGAAGCGAACGGCATCATGCCCACACCTCTTTTTTGCCACCTTAGAAGGCTTAAACAGCAATATTTAAACATCACAGGAAATGGTCAGATTAGAATACAATTTGCAAAAACTGCCTTCATCTGGATTAATGCGGAAGTACTCTGACAGGGAACATGTGCCAGTGGGAGAGATTACTGTAGGACAGCAAGGAGAGAAAGCAGGATGGTTCAGGCCAGAGGCTCGGCCGCAGTACCTGGTCTTCAGGCTGTGTGGCGGGCTCTCCTCCCCTGCAGGAGCCAGCATGAGCAGGCGGGACTGAGAGGGCCGTTCCCCACCACTCACCACCAGGAAAGTGTCGTCCCTCAGCCAGGTGAGCAGCCGCAGGCCGAGGGGCTGCAGGTCCTCCCCCAGCGCCACGCTGCACGGGAACAAGGGGGCACATGAAGTCACCTGTACCGACTTCCGGAATACTAGGAGGACACTGAATGAGTCAACACACCTGAGCGAGTTAATGAGGTTAGAAAGAATCAACATTGATGAGTGCATTTCAAACCACATTAACAGTAAAATGTACACAGTGACTTGTAAAACCCCCAATTTACATGACAAAACAGATGAAATCTCCAGGTATGCCCAGCACCATATTCTGAGATTCAGAACAAGGCAACAAAACTTGAGGTTATGTGCTGCAGCGCTATGACACTGTAAACAAGCAGGCTTGTGAATACATCTCTTTTATTCCAATACAAATATTGCTCTCAATTTCGAGATGGTTTTGCTGAGAAAAACTACCTGTGAAATATCTGCTGCACAACCTTAACTTATTCGCTCATACTTGCATTATATTAGTCATTACAGTGACTAGTGAGCAGGAAGGGCCACATCACATTCGTGGGAACTCTTGCTCTCGACTGTGGAGAGACCAGGGGTTTGCGACATCGTGGCGACTTACAGCACTTTCACAGAGTACACGATTGTGTCTTTAATTAAAAAACCATCCAATTTTTCTATAAACACAATGAATTAATGACATCAATGATTTTGAGATTAAATAACCGGTCTGAGAAATTGGAGCTGCAGTTCCCCTTTAAACACGCTGGTATTTTGTATATGTCAGAAAAAAATGCTGTCTGGGTAGAAATTGATTAAATCTAAGACAACGCCCTCACTAATAGTGTATACACATGGACATGTGGACATGTGAAATTTCACTCATCCATCACACAGCCAGAAATCATGGGGAAGTAGATACAGGAGATAGACTGCTTGCCAATTTCATTGTCTGGTCCTTTGATACGTTCTGAGACCAGCAAATCAGGCTCTCTGTGAGCAGGAATGACGGCAGAAAGCCAGCTGCCTTTCCAAGCAACTCATACTTCCAACATAATGTGGTTTATAAAGACTTTTCATGAGTTCTTTATTTGTTTGAGTTTGGTAGTATGTCAGATATATACAAATGTTTCATTAGTGCAAACAACAAGACAGCTTTGAATGTGTAGTGGGCAACAATTTTAAGATAAGAGAGATCACTTTATTGACCATATACAATTTCCAATTTCCTGTATTAGAAATTTGTCTTTTCGCATACCCCAACTTGCTCTCCATAAGACACACGGACAGAGAGAGAAGCTTGGGGTCAGAGCACAGGGTCAGCTATTTATACGGCACCCCTAGAGCAGTTGGGCCTTGCGCAGGGGCCCAACAGAGTAGGATTCCTCTGCCGGCCGTGGGATACGAACCGGCAACTTTCCAGCCACAGGCGCAGATCCTTAGCCACAGAGCCACCACACCGTAATTTACAGCCTGTCCATTCAAGGCAATTCCAGTCTTTTGCTCGATAGTTCAGATGTCGAGACACAGACCTTAAACCCTGTGATACTGTAAAGCCAAAGTCATCTGGTAAGAGAAGTGAACACTTTTCAAGCAAGGGGATGGTACTTTCATCCTTCTCAGTGATATACATCCTGAAAACAAGGTTTAGCACCTAAATCTTTACTTTTTGGTAAACAATGGAATGAAACCCACTCAGAACTTCAAAAACAAACCCAACATGGAAAAAAAGAGAAAGATGGCAAGGCAAGAGGAAATGGCAAGTAACACAATTCTGACCTGCTATTTAGCGCTATTTGGAAAAACTGGTGTCAAATGACCATGTGTGGAGTTCAACCACTCCTAGTTTCTTTTATATTGAAGGCTAAACATAGGAAACTGCAGCGTTTGATCTCTGTATGTGAAAGGCTTCATTCTAAATTTAGTTAAGATCAGGAAAATTGATTATGCTGAAGACAACTGATAGATACCTGTTGTGTTAAATGTTCTGAAAGAATATCTGACATTTCAGAGCAAATTGAAGGCAAGGACAAGTGTTTCAAGCATATGGCAATTTTCATGTGTAGTCTAAATACATACGTAAGAATCTAATTGTCCTAAACACAATATTTATTGTAACAGAAAAGACTGATCAGGGGTGTACACATATCAAAACCCTTTGACAATGACTGTATTCAGAGTGTAGCAAGCAAACACTGGTGGTTTGTTCTTATTTTCTCTGTAAAGTCCTTTCGACATGAAATAAACACATTTCAAAAGTTCACCAACCTGTCCGAGACTTCTTGCATCCCTACAAAATACAGCCTCCACTACTATTACAACTTCTCCTACACGCAATTATAACAATTATTCAAACTGCACCTGTATGTTTTCTTCAGCGCAGGTGTCTGTGCAGTAACTTTAAACCCTGGGCCTCCAACCGCCCCAACTTTAACTGTTGGATCCTCATGGCTGGCAGCCCCTACAAGGAAGCACAAACCTTTTTTTAATCACACCTAGAAAATACTGCTGGGATATGAGTTATGAACATAGGACTGGACAAGACAGAACAGGGCTCCATGATCAATCTCGGGCTTTGATTACAATTACAAAGTCAGATGGGACTAAAAACTCTTCCAGAAATTGCACTTACAGAAACATGACATAACATGACATTATTCTTCATGAATAATATTCATAAGAACTAAACAATATGTACTTTTATATTAATGTATGTGGCTACACTCATTAAATGGAGATTTAGTACTTCAAAATGCTTTAAAAAAGAGTTTGCACACAGAAATCTAATGAAAACTGGGGGAGGGCTCACCTTGGCTGTAGATTGAGATGTGGCCACTGGCGGTGAGAACAGCCAGGTCATTGGTCTTCCCTGGCTCGGGGTGAAAGGTCACCTGATTGGCAGCAGTGGGCAGCTGAAGCTGGTATGTGCACATGGGTGGGGGCACCACACCATGCCGGAAGGTGGTCACCAGAACCCTGTCTGAAAAACACAAGAGGTAGCCACATTAACATTTTTTCCCCACACTTTACAGCGGACACCAGGAGGGGGCCAGAAACAGCAAACAGAACATCTCCTTCTCATCTGTGTCCTCTTTAACAGACAGGCAGCTCTGTCAGGGGCGACATGTCCGTCTCTCGCATGACCTTACCTCCATCAATGACCGCCACATTGGCAGTATCCCGCGAGTCCGCCCCCGCGCTGCGATCCACGCTCCAGGTCCAGTCATAGCACAGGTACCGCCACCCCTGGCACAGGGCATGCAGCCGGAGAGGCAGCTCTGGGTCCCAGGCCACGCACACTGGCGCCTTGAGCGGGTCGTCGCCGAAGTGCAGGCTCTGCTTCAGGTACCAGTGATAGTTCCCCACGGTCCACAGCTGAACTGCAAAAGCACGAACCCAGGATCCGACATGAAACCAGGGACACAGGCCTCTCCTTCCAGGAGCTGCCGCTTTCTCTTCAAAACAAACTTTTGAATGCTTTGGTGACAATAAATAACCGACCGGTAGAAAGAAGCAATATGGCAAGTTGGTCTCTAAGTCACAACGGGAAAGTGTCCATGGCTCTTCTTCAGAAACTACTTTTCGTAGTCTTACTAGAATACAAGAACTTCGGCAAAATGGAGCTGAAGTACATTGCAAGTTGGCTGGACAGGAGCCGCCAGGAGGAAAGTTCTTAATTCAAGGGTACACCGCCCATGTCCACTCTGGGGTCTCAATCCACCATCTTCCTGGAACAACTCCAGAGCCCTAACTCTCACATGTTACACTGCTGAATGAACAGTGAACACTGCTGTTCACCGACTACTTCCAGAAGACAAATACAGTCCCAAACTTTAAATCTGTTCTGTCGCTTTCACACAAGTACTGGGTTTGTCTTGTGTCTTATTAAGTAGTTGAAAGTCAGACAAATGTAAACTTATGGAGAAGGCAGGTCAATTCTTGTCTAGCTGCTTGTATTATTGTAACTGGGCGTCTGCTGCACCTTGTAACTGTGTGTCTGATGTACAGAACATGGCATTTTTTATCACTTTTCTTAGAAGGGGCAACACCTCTCAAATTATTCATAAGGAAATCTCAGTTCATCTGGCAAAAGCAGCTACAGTTCTCATAAGCTACATAAATCAGAGAGTTCAGAACAAACTAAGACAAAAACAAATAAAAAACCTATTTCCATACATGTACTTAACTTAATGTCACAGATGCATCACGATCTCCCTGTGATATTCAAATCTTCCAAAAAGACACCATGATATATGCTAAAGGTCATCCTATCGTCTGAGAGTTAGAGAGTGGACACTAGAGAGTGCTGTAAAAATTGCCTGCTGTTGAAACGATGGATACACTAGAGTGCATCAGTGCTGAGGTAACAAGAGAAAGGCTCATACTGTAGGTGTTGGGCTGGTGGTCTCCATCAGAGATTATGTCCTCCAGCCAGACAGCCAGCACGGTGGAGTCAGCGTTCCAGAGCAGCTCCTTCACCTGCGAGCAGAGGAACAGAAGCATGAAAACTCACCCACAACTTTGGACTCCTAGTCACAGAGTCTGCACGTAACTTCAATGATTGAGCTTTTTGGAAATTGACTAAATTGACTAAGTCTCTTTGCATTTATCTACAACAACTGCAACCCTTAAGAGTGAACTGGACCAAAGAATTCTAACAAAAAACTGAAAGGCCTTTTCTTTAGCATTGTTCTTTAAAAGTGATACTACTAACATTTGAATCTAGGTTTTGATTTAACACACGAGCTCCATAACACAATTTATAAAGTTAGTATTTTTTGGATGTATTACAGTCTTCACCGGTGCAACCTTCTGAGCAGAGCATTCTTGAATTATGGGGTATCACAGTAACAATGTTGTTCTCTCATGTTTAAAGCACAGAAATCTTAAGCACATACTGAACCTGGAGGACACCAGTTTGGGTCTCGAGGACATTTTATAGGACCAGGGAGTCTCAAAGGCATGAAGTGCTCGAATTCTCTCTCGCCTACCTTGACCTTCTCCGGTTTGAAGGGTAGAGAGAACTCTCCATGCAGGAGCCCATTTTTCTCCAGAAAAACCACATCATGTTTGTTGGGCTTCCTCTGCGTCGATGCAATCAAACTTCCCGAGGGTCTGAAACAGGACACACTGGTCAAACGGCCTAATTTCAAGCTCTTTCGCACTCTGGGGACAAAGAAAATTGCTGCTGCTGAAAGCACATCTTGCTGTTTAATCAGTTTTTATCCCAAGGCCATTGGGGTGTTTCTTATAAACTACAACATCCTGTATCACGCAGTCTCACCATCAGTACTGCTCTCTGTATCGGAATTGCTGATGAGGGCTGACCCGACCTTGCATCTGATTTTAAAGGGTCACTGAACGTTAGCTCATAGAACTTATTCATGTTATATTAAAACAAACCATGTTTTCCTTAACATTAGAACGGTTGTATGTCACTTGTTTGCTTTATCACGTTCTGAAACTCCATTTTAAAAAATAGGAATGTCTGAAAAGTGTCTAAATGGTATACAATCTCTTTGAGCTTTGTGAACAGGACTCTATCTGTTTCTCTTCACGTTACACTCACACACTTTAATGTCGCATTTAAAGCTCTCCTAGAAACACAGGTTTATATTAGCGGTTTCTGTAAGAGGTACTGCTGTGTACGTGGCCATGACAGAACAACAGGGTCCATTTTCCATTCCTGCTCATAAGCAGGCCTGTAGAGAGATTTGTTTAGGGCCTAGGGCAAGAATCGGTACTTGTAAAGGTAAAAAATCATGGCTTTAAGTCTGGTGGTTGTTTAATTTCAGAAACAGGCTTGAGGAAGTCTATACAGTAAATTACATAATTAACCCATCGTAAAAACTGATTCCAATCCAGTGTCAAGAAAACATTTTTGAATACTGTAGGTTGATCCATATTCTGTTATATTTTACACATAAAGTTTAATATAGGATTTCACTTACTTCATATAGACTGATTCTTAATTATTCATGTTTTACAAGGGTGAGACGTGCTATTTGCATTGGTAAATATAAACCCTTTCTTGTTAGAAATTAATCTTCAGAACATGATAAAACAAACTTCACCGTACCCTAAATACTGGTAGGTTAAATGAAAATATTAAACATTTAATATTAAACACAACAAGTGTTTAATGTCCAAAAAGTACACAAGTACAGTTCAGAAAGGCAGCTTACTTCCAACAGAGAGCTTGCTCTAGGCCATTAACCACCTCACTGGTTGACTGCAAGACACACTCTCTGTTCCACACTCTCACCTTCCTGGCACCTGAAACAACACAGAATAACACAACGTAATTTTCCTGTCACTCCCAAAATCCCCATCTCCCTCTGGCACATAGTTCACACAAGTCAAAACGGGAAACCTGAGCCAAGAGGAAAAAAAAAAGGTCTCACATTTGTGCATAGCACATGGTTATGTAATGTAACAGAAGAATGTGACAGAAGATTAAATGGCATAAACACTGACAAGAGGCAAAGGGAATGGGGAGGAAACTTAATGATGACCAAGTTTCAGATAACAATGCATTCTGTAGTTCAGGCTTTTATTTCAGTAAACTGAAAGCTTTAACTTTTAGCTAACCCAGAAAGCTGACTATGCCTCTCTTGACAGAACACCAGAACTAAGTAAATAGATTAAAGCAGAGAGCTAACTAACACCAACCCTAGCCCTCCATGTCTTTACAGTCATGATAGTTTAGATTTAATTTAAGCCATAAACCAGGCTTCTACTGTATAAACTTCTAGCGATATTACAAAGTATTTGAGGGGACATCATATCAGGCAGAAATTGATTTAGATTTTTTCCCAGAAGTGTTAAAGATATCCATGTGATTTATTGTCTCAATTCAGAGAAAGCTGACAAAGTGTGCAACTGACTATTTTGCAGTTATTAAAGATCATACTAAAAAAAATATTTCAATCTTTCATACAGTATCTAGAAAAATAAAGGTCCTAACACTGCAATGTTCATCAAAGAAAAAGGAAATTATTTGGTCTGTAGAGACAAAACATTTATCTTCACACTACGGCCAGGTCCACAGTACGTAATGAGCCGCTGCCTTTCCAAGTTCAGCTTTCTAAGGGAGAAACAACAGGGCTCCCTGTGCTCAGCGTCCTTCTTCATGCAGGCTTGTCTCGGTCCCTGGCCAACATTCAGGTTCTGGGAATAATCGTTCTCAGTAATAAAACTGAATGAGGAGCCTGTCTCTTACCTGTCAGTGGACACACTGCACTCACGGCAAAGAACTGCCCGTCCCCCCTCCATGAGATCCGGGGCCGGCGATCATCCCAGGACACAGCAGGCTGCACCTCCTTGCACAAAGAGGGAACATGATGAATTTGTTGCTCAGGAACCCCACGTGAACAGCACAGCACTTACAGCATGACTTACTGCTGTCTTGCGCCGAGCAGCCTGCTTCCCTTCTGAACCATGGAACTGGGTCTCCTTCTTTCCCCACCCCACAGTGATGAACTTCCCTGAAAGAGATCGGTGAAGCCTGGGTGAGACAGTGGGACACTACAAGTCCACAATTAAACACAAGCTGCTGTCTATGGCTGTACATGCTTTGAGGGGAAATACTAACTACAGTAGAGTCTTGATTATCCGACCTTCGACTCTCCGACATAGCCAATCAACATGCCATATATTGTAGGCGTGCGCATGCATAATATTGTAGCGCCGGATGCTTTAGAGGGGCACCGTCCCCAGCCTGCCGTGTTTGTGCATAGCTAAGGGACGATGCAGCCACTAAAGCATTTGGCAAGGGCGCTTCAATATGTTGCCCAATCCCACGCTGCTTTGTCTCTCAGTGCGTCACAAACTGCCATTGAAGTAGCTTTGCTTGCTCGTTTGCGCTCGTGATTCATTTTTGTACTGTAAATACAGTGATTGTGTTTTATTTTTCCTACTGTATTTTCCCTTAATATAATCATATTATTTGAGAAACATGACAAGTGACAAGATTAATAAACCAGATTTTATACATATACTGCACTTCCATTAATCTACGATTTGTCTATTCAGTTTCCGCATTATCTGACATTTCCGATTATCCGACATACTGTACTATCGGTCCCGTTTAGGTCAGATAATCGGGAGTCTACTGTACCTGATTGTAAATTGTCCTAGATCCAAACAAATGTTAACCTGAAACATTCTTATTCTCAGCATTTATCCAAATCGGCTGTAATAGCCAAAGATGTAATAGGCGCTTTAGGTTAACGCAAGTCAACACATACTCCTGTTGAATGTATGTTCTCTAGTGTGTCCTAGCTGTACACAACCACCTAGAAACAATCACTGTCATACTGTCTGAAGTGGAACAAAATTGTATTGTCCCATATAAGGGACACACATTTCTGAATCAGCTCAGGCTAATTCAAAAAGCAAGACAAAAATGTTCATAGGTCGCCATGGCACGCGAGTACATACCTTCGCCGAAGTCGTCCTGGTGGATATTGATTTCAGTTATTGGTTCAAAGTCCTTTGTCATCATGATGAGAGTCTCCTGTCCTGCAGTCACACAATTTACACACAACTTGACACAGGACACGTCATGTCTGTCTTAACATTTAAGAATGGCATGTCTACCAAGTTATAAAATAAAAATTAGTTTACGCAAATAATGACCTTAGACAGGTTTTTTTTCAACCTAAAATGTTGCATCTCTTAAGACAGTGTGGGACAGTATGACATGCCTGCAAGCACATGGGAGGCCACAGGGGCACTGTTTCAAAGAGAGCCCAGTCCTAACTAATCACAGCCTTCCCACTGCAGTTTGGAGACTTTCTATAGCATTTATGGAAGAGAGGCAGACACAAAGGGGATCCTGACTGCTTGTCTTAAAAAAAAATTATCAAATGAGAAAAGTGCCTTGAAGATCCCTCGGGAGGGGGATCAGAATACCTCCTGGGTATCCCTGCCTGTCGTAAGAGGTGACTAAAAGGGTTGCATCAGTCAGGGCATCCGACGTAAAACCATCTTGCCAAAACCATGGTTGCAAAGAACACAAAGCACATAACAGATTGGTCGGGGGCCAGGGTTAACAAAGGCCGCCATTAGTGCTGTGTCCCAACAGGGTACTATTGGAAATTATGCTACTGTGGGGAAAACTGTAGAGTGGGGGCTACATAAAAGAAACAAGGTGAAGGGGCCTGGAAGGAATGTTAAGTCTATGAGAGTGGGGAGTTGGAATGTTGGTACCATGACAGGGAGAGGGAGAGAATTGGTTGAAACTATGGCAAGGAGAAAACTGGAGATCTTGTGTGTGAAAGAAACCAAGTGGAAAGGAAACAGCTCAAGACACCTAGGAGACGGATACAAGATTCTATACGCTGGAAAGAGTACAAAAATGAATGGAGTGGGTGTGATAGTGTGCAAAAACCTAGCAGACAAGATAGTGAGGGTGGTTAGACACTCAGACAGGATTATCAATGTACAGGTGGCTTTTGAGAGTGGGTTGTGGAATATCATCTCTGTATATGCACCACAGGTAGGAAGACCACAGGAGGAAAAGGATAGCTTCTTGGAAGATCTCGAAGAAGTTGTTAGCAGAATCCCAAGAAATGAAATGTTGGTAATTGGAGGAGACTTCAGTGCACATTTAGGAGAGAAATGCCCAGATTATCCAGATGAACATGGTCAGAGAGGGCTAGGAGAGAGAAATGAAGAAGGAGGAAGGCTACTAGAAACACTCCCAGCTCTTAAATTGTTTGCAGTGAACACAGGGTTCACGAAGAATTATGAGCAAAAGGTGACATACAGGAGTGGAGGCCATGATACCCAAATAGACTACATATTAGTGAGAAGAATTGATAGAGCGAAAGTCCAAGATGCTAAAGTCCTGCCCTATGAGGCTGTTACCAGAAAACACAGGCTACTGGTGATGGACATCACAATATTGAAGGAGCGAAGAATAAGGCAGAGGAAACACCCAGCACGAACAGAAGTGTTGAAAATGAGAGAAAACAAAGTAGATTTCAACAGGCTGGTGAGGGAAATGAAAAACAACACAGAGGAAACAGAGGAGCCTTCAGTTGAAGAAGAGTGGACTGAGATGAGCCACATCCTAGAAGAGGCTGCTACCAGGGTTTGTGGAAAGACAAGAGGAGGCAGACCGAGGGAAAATGAAGAGTGGTGGTGGGATATGGAAGTTCAGGAAACACTGAAGGAAAAGAAAAAAGCATACAAGGCACTGAAAGATGGGACTGGAGAATTACAAGAATATAAGAGACTAAAGAAGGTAGCAAAAAGAAGTGTAGCAAGAGCAAAGGAAAGAGCCTGGAAAGAATGGTATGAGAAACTTGAAACAAAGGAAGGAGAGGACCAAATCT
The DNA here is from genome assembly GCF_040954835.1 of Lepisosteus oculatus. Classification (NCBI taxonomy): domain Eukaryota; kingdom Metazoa; phylum Chordata; class Actinopteri; order Semionotiformes; family Lepisosteidae; genus Lepisosteus; species Lepisosteus oculatus. The sequence continues at coordinate 33,541,425 of NC_090696.1, read as the reverse complement.
ACAAGATTGCTAAACATAGAGCAAGACAGAAAAAAGATATTATCCGGGTGGCAGTACTCAAGGATGGAGGAGGCAGAGTCTTGATTAAAGAAGAACACATCAAGCAAAGATGGCTGGAGTACTTCAAAAATCTGTTAAATGTAGAAAATGAGAGGGAGAACCTAGTGGAGGCAGACATGGTGTGTGGACCAATCCAAGAAATTTCAGTAAAGGAAGTGACAGAAGCTATCAAAGAGATGAAAGTGGGCAAAGCAACTGGACCATCAGGAATAGCAGCAGAACACTTTAAGAACCTCGATGAAGAGGGGATTCAGTGGCTGACGAGATTGCTAAACAATATTGGAAAGGAAGAGAGAATTCCAGAAGAATGGACAAAAAGCAGTATGGTTACCATCTACAAGGAGAAAGGAGACCCAATGGAGTGTAAAAACTATAGAGGAATAAAACGTCTGGAACATGGATTGAAAATCCTGGAAAGAATTCTGGACAAGAGACTCAGAAAGATAGCCAGGATCCACAACTCACAATTTGGATTCTCAGTGGGGAAAAGCACAACAGATGCCATTTTTGTGATGAGACAGTTACAGGAGAAGACACTAGAGTAAGGGAAAAAGCTGTATGTGGCCTTTCTGGACTTGGAGAAGGCATATGACCGTGTGCCCAGAGAGGTGGTGTATTGGTGCTTGAGGAAGAAAGGAGTACCAGAAAGCATGGTGAAGTTAGTTCAAGCAACCTATAGAGATGCAACTATGAAGATGATAACACAACTGGGAGAGACAAAAGAGTTTGAAATCACAGTTGAAATACACCAAGGATCAGCACTAAGTCCTTTTCTTTTCATAAACATTATTGACACACTGACAGAGGAGGTAAGAACAGAAGTGCCTTGGGAACTCATCTTTGCTGATGATGTGGCACTGATGGCAGATTCAGAAGTAGAACTACAGGAGAAAGTGTTCAAATGGCAGAGGACTCTGGAAAAGGGTGGACTGAAAATGAATGCAGAAAAATCTGAAATAATGGTAATGGAGAGAAGAGGAGATACTATGACCAATGTTGAGGAGACAAATGGAGGAAAACTGAAACAAGTTGATGGCTTTAAATACCTTGGATCAAAACTGGTAAAGGGAGGAGAAACACTGGAGGCAGTAAAACAGAGTGAAAGCTGGATGGAACAAGAAATAACTGAGAAATAACTGGAATAATCTGTGACAGGAAAATTCCTAGAAAGTTAAAGTGCAAAATGTACAAGACTGTGATTAGACCTGTACTACTATATGGAGCTGAATGCTTGGCAGTTGGAAAGAGAACTTGATGAGAAGAACTGAAATGAGGATGTTGAGATGGATTCTGCAGATTTCAATGAAGGATAAGATCAGAAATGAAGAAATCCGTAGATGATGTAGGGTGGTGGATGTGGTTGAGAAGATGCAAGAGGCGAGATTACGGTGGTATGGACATATCATGAGGAGGGATGTTGAGGAAGTAACAAAGAGGGTAATGGAATTTGAGGTGGAAGGTAACAGAGGAAGAGGCAGGCCTAGAAAGAGATGGATAGATTGTGTGAAAAAAGATATGGAGGTATGTGAAGTGAGTGAGGAAGATGTGCTCGACAGAGACAAGGGGAGAAGAGCAACCAAAGCAGCTGAACCCAGGACAGTCTGGAACTAAGGCTGTGAAAAAGAAGAAGAAGAAGACAAGCGCCTTGAACACTTTGCTGCTGGTATAGAGATCGGATGCTCACTGTAAGCTTAAAATTAACCACTGTGACAGGATGGGCGAGATATGAAAGAGAACTATTTACTTTATCAATTTACTGTCAGTAAATTCCGAATCTACTAACCTGTGGAGAGGGCAACGAGCTCCTGGTCTGGACTCCAGCTCATTCCTGTTAGTCCACTGTCCACACTGCCAACACACTCCAGCTGACAAACACACACAAGCAGAGCTCCAGCTTACAAGACAAATTCTATGTACGCATTTCCATGCACTGAAGACAGAGTGCAAGCAGTTCATTTGCGATGTTTTAATTTTTTTCACATTACCAAATACCCTTAAAAATCAGACAAAGAACTTGAACTTGAACTTTACTGCCATATGTAACCAGTACATGTACTGGTACAATGGAATTCTTACTTACAGAAAGTCTCTCGATTGTTAAAACAAGTGTAAAAACACAAAGTGCAGACAGTGCATCAAGACAAAATACAAACAAACAGTAGACAATGTAGAAGTAAACAGTTTAAATGTAAACAATGCAGATGTGTAAAGAATGACTGGAGATACGCAATAAATATGAAATCATGATGAGGTAGAGGGTGTCGGTGTGGTCCGAGGGGCATGGCTAAATGTGTTCACCAATCGCACTGCTTGTGGATAGAAGCTATTGAAGAATCTAGTGGTCAGTGTCCGTATGTTCTTGGTTTCTTTAACGTACTGTAACATGTTCTTCCATTTGTTGTTTTTAATTAAAAAACGGGAAGAATTCACAGATTTCACAGGACAGCACTAACTTTTGAAGCCCTGCAGACATCTCCGGTGAACACATTCAAAGAAAGCCGTTTTGCTCCTGGAGAGGCACAGCTGGTGGCACTGCAGTTACCTGGTTAGCGCTGAGGTTATACAAAACAACATCACCACTTGCTGTTGCCACACACACAGACTCCTGGTCAGGTAAGTCCTGGATGCCCACAATGGAGCCACTGCCATCTTCAGGGAGGTAGTTATCGGAAGTCAGCGAAACCTCATTCACGAACTGCACATGGAGAAAACAGGCGGGATAAAACACACATTACATAACTTAGGTACCTTTACTAGGATAAAGCAAGCAGAAAGTTTTCATTATCCCAGTCATGTTACTCTTATTTTATAAGTCCAATGTTTAATGGTAAGGCTAATGTGATCCTCATTAAGAAAATGGTTTGCTAATCACTCTGTTAACAGACAGTCAGGCGCAGTTTCCATCATTTTTTTTGTCTTTCTGAGAAACGGCCGAGGCCAGCAAGCGATTCTTGGGGTGTACCTGTCTCCCCCGGGGGTCAAGCTCTGTGACGGCCTGGTCTGACCCCAGGAACACCGTGCCTGTGTCTGTCCGTACTGACAAGCACTGCGGCCGGCCCTTTCCCTGCAGCTCCGAGCAACACAGGCTCCTCAACAGCTTCAGGTTTCTCATGTCGCCTGCAAAGCAAACACCAGGAAGTGAATCCAGACGCTGACAGCTCTCCAGGGGGCTGCTGTCTCATCAAGGAATGAACTTTCTTCAGTGTGGGAACTGTTAAGCACAATGACAGCTAATTAGGCTGTTAGAAGCAGAAATAAAATCTGTCAGAATGCTGGTTGCAAACAATCGGTAATATTTCAGCCATCGAGCAAGATCCCAAAATGTCCAAATTCTGACTAAAAATTCCCTTCTTGACCCAACAAGTCTGCACGGAAGAGTGTGCTTTACAACTAAGCTAATGTGATTTTTAGGTTTTATTACTAAAGTCTGTCATGGTGTGGATTTTTGCTGCTAGGTCACACTGTTTAGAAATGTTCCACGTTTTTGGAAGCACTATGCCCGTTTTTCTCAGAACTGAAAAGGGTGTCACATCCAAAACAATCTTATACAGACTTTCACCAAAATCCGATAAGTATGGACACATTGTCACAAAAGTGCGGTTTTGATTTGACACTGTATAGCTTTTCACAGTAACATGCAAGATCCGGTAACTAAACTTATTAAAATGTAACAAAATCGGTCTCAGGAAGGCAATATGCAACAGCGGGAAGAACTAAAAACAAAATCAAGGACACTGTGAACCAATAACGATCCAATTCCATGTCCAAAACACAATAGGTTTTACACCATACTTTCTGTATGCTTTGTGAAAGCTTGCCTGCGACTGTTTACATTCATACGCCGTTAATATAGCATATGATGAAATGATTATTTAAAACAGAGAGCACTTTTATATAAAAAAGGGTTGTAAAAGCACCTGGGTAACCAATTGTACTGTCAAAGATGATACCCTCGCTTATTTCAAGAAGAAACTGATGAGTGAGACCATCCGATCAATTAGGAACTACCAAAGGAACTATAGTACATCGGTGAAATGGCTTCTTCTCGTTTGTACCCTCTTGTAGTCTTCAAATATATACAATCGTTCTGTGTCTTTGGTAAAAATGTACAGTTTATATAATGCATGATGTCTTGTGATATAAATAAATGATTAGGTACAAGAGAGAAACTATTTACAAACTACTCAGAACATTCTTATTTTTAAAACGTCAGTCGTCTTAGGTGTCAGATTTGTTAATGTTATAGATCTAAATATGCAGGACAATATAAACAATGGAAATACCCAGCCCTATGATCTTTTAATAAATCGCACACTTCAAGCAGAGAACAATCCAGTAAACTTTCTACGATAAACACTCATGTAAAGCAGCATTACTAATATAAAGCTGGACAATAAAATACAAATATTCTCCATTTGACATACAGCTCTATTATTTTTCCAGCTTTTACACCAGATGCTAATTCGTCTCCTAAACAACAATCCATACCTGAAATTTTAATATAATTCCTTTAAACGTAGACCACCACCTCATAACACAACAACCACGCTGACAACCTCACTGACTATGAACTCTAACCTTTTCGTGACGTAAGGAAAATCTCTTAAGGGAAAGGCTAAAAGTGTGCAATAGCTCCCTCACTTGTCTGGAGGTGAAAATCAAGTCGCTCTGGATGTACTGTAGGGTCTGCGCCTGTTGTTAATCGTGTTTTTAAAATATCGTGATGCGGATTAAAGTCATAGAGAGGCAGCGTCAGTCCTTTATTGTTCATTTTTATATTATTATTATTATTATTATTATTATTATTATTATTATTATAAAAAATGAAGAGAGCCAATACCGAAATAATGCATACTGGATACTGCAGACAGATTAACTGCATTATTACGTTTTCAATTATGTCTGTTGTGCTTGTTTGCTAGCATTTGCGTAGTTAGATCAAACTGTAAAAAACGAAACTCGCATCCCGGAAACATTACGAGCTATTAAAGAAAGATCAAAGTCTTTATGTTAATTACCCAAGAGTCCGTAAGAAAGATAACAGAAATTATGTACAAACCCAACTATAAACAATTCTGTGGATGGCATTGTGAAACTGGAAAAAAAAACCTGGATGGTTCTGTTTTTATCTAACAAAACAACGATTATTTAAAAATGAAAAGTTTTTTTTTTTAAAAAACAGAACATTTGTCGTGCTTTAAAAGACACCATGCTGCAGACATATTTAAAAGAACACTGTTTACAGTACATAGTTAAAGTGGCGACGGAATATGTTTCAAGTTCAAACAATTTTTCTTCGGGTAGTTACTGTACCAGACTAATAGGAACTGAACCCAAGAAGTTCAAATATCAATTAACCAACATCTTCACGTTGCCACATTATTATTTTTCATAATCTTGGGAGTTTCAAGCATGACTTAAAAACACGTAACTTTGTACTTGTAGAAAACAGAGGAGGTTGGTTTAACAGTTATGTATTTAAAGTGTCAGATAGCTATCCAAGAGTTAACAAATTATGCAATCACTAAGGCATAAATATAAAGATCTGTAGTCTTTCCAAGAGAGTACATGACAAATTTCCACTTCTTTAAAGAAGCAACTTTTGTTAATGTGTTATAGTGTGAATCAAAGACCGAAACCCATGAAACAAATCAAAATCCAGACTGTAAACATATGGAGAGGCAAGTAAAGGTTTATTCCATGCTGAAAAGAGAATAAAAGAAACACAACGTTGTGTTTCTTTTCTTCTCCTTTCAGCATGAAATAAACCTTTACTTGTTCCTTTGCAGCCTACGCAAGCTGATGCAGCTACCTACTTGAAGTACTGTAAACATGTGGGCTTTAATGATCTTTTCATATCTTATATGCTGAGCAGATCTATCCAGACCATATAGATTGGATGATTTGTAACTATTACAAATAGTAGATTTAAATAAAAAAGGCCCATAACACATACAATGAACAAAAAAATCAATAGCATCATGAGCCATAATATTAATATTATAATTCATCACATAACAAAACCGCTTCTCACGAAAGTCTGAAGGCAGGCGGTTAGGGAGTAATTGAGCTGGGGAAGTGTGCCTTAGTGCTATGAGTTCTAATTCATTCGTACCACTTTTAAACCATTGAGCAATATTAATTTGCTTCCCCGTGAAAGGCTTCACGTGTTCTGTAGATGCACATCATTACACAAGTTGCGTTTTGCCGGACTTGTTTAAACAGCGCGCAAAACAATATAAGACATTCTTTCAGACGGTACCAAGAGTATAAGAATGCCTGGGAAGTTTATTATCGGGTAAATATTCTTTTTTCTCTCTTCGGTTAAGTGATGTTGTAATAAAAATATAGATTTTGCCGGTACTGATTAATACAACTGATTAAAGAGTCCCAACCTTATCGTATAATCGTTTTAAAACTAAATTAATGTTTACTTTTTGTACCGGGGCTTAAAAATCGTTTAGCAATCAATGTTTTTGTCAACGTTATTATAGTTGTTCTACTCTGATTTTTTAAGTGTAGAATGTTATCAATAAAACTGCCTGCATACTCTTTCCTAACCCAACTACATTTTTCTCAAAAACAGTTTACATTGAGAAAACGTTTTTTAAAACACGTGTTTTTCTCATACAATCTGATTGTCTATTCTTGGAAAGTACAGCTCAACAGCTTCTTGGCCTGCGTCCCATAGCTAAGTACTCAAAGAAAAGCTTCGCTTCTTGTATCACTTTAGAAGCAAACCTGTGGTGACTTTCTCTTTACGATGGCTGAGCAAACATGGACTAAAGCTAAAATATGCGCCGCAGTCGGCCGGTTGACATTTCGTTAACATTACATTTACTATAGTTAGTAAATCACATGAAGTTCGGTCACAAGCTGGTGGAGGTGTGTACGACGGGGAGAGCAAACCACTCTCTCTCTCCTGACGGGTGAACTGAGGTGTTCAGCGAAGGCGGTCTTCTGATCAGCCAGTGCAAACCTGGCGACTCAGGTTTCTGGAGTACAGCCCGCTTCGTAGCGCACTTCAGTGCAAGTCGGCAAGACAGGAGGAATGGACTTGTAGCCAATGTAGTCAGAAGCTGCTTTTAGTGTTAATTTTGAGATCGTCAGCGGCGAAGTCCGTTCCGAAACCCACCCCGAGCCCATTGAGTGCGGAATAAAGACGGGCAGAAGCTGAGAAATTATCAATTTGCCTCTGATGTTTGAGAAACTGCTGGGAAATTCCGGCTTTTCCTCCTTTTGACTAGCTGCAGTGGGATTAGCAGCACAATGCGACCGCAACTGGGAAGTTACAAATTAGGCGATTCAGGTAAGATCCACCGATTATTGTGTGGTGTAGCTTCTCGAGGGGGAAATGTAAAGTTGTTTTTTGGAAAGGTGAGTTAAAGGAGTGCTCTACACACGAGCGTTATTTTAGAGGTGGACCATCGTTTGAGTGTGACATTGTACGTAAACGTAATTAAGTGATCACAATTTTACTGTTCGTTGATAGTAAAGTGCTGAATGTGCCTTTGCCTTTATGGAACAACTGCGATCTGAAGTTATGTTATTCCTAAACATACATTATAAACATATTTGCATATCAAATGCAAATACGCATTTGGTATGAATATTTGGTAAATAGCATAGGCGAGTACTGCATTTTATCTTACCGGACAATAAATGGGTATTCATTTAGTATAGTACAAGTAAATTATTTTATAGTCTGCTGTGAATAGAAATAATCAAAAGTAGTCCGTTTTTTAATTAATTGAATTTGTATATTTTATGAGTGTATTTATAATTTTGCAACTTCTTAAATGTTGGCAATTAGAAAAGGATTTCGAAAATGGAGAGTGAACCTACAGAATATAATTTAAAATATATTTATACTTTGGAAATATATTCCTGACAGGAATACCTATACCTGTTATGCCTATATATAATTTTATAGAAATAGGCTGCTCGATATTGTACAAAAGTAACCACATTAGGCTAACAGGGAAGTACAATGTAGTTGTCTGTTTATCTGGTAGCACTGCTAGAAGATTATCACAGAGGAACTGTGACATGGGTTACACATAAGACATTAGAATAAAACTTGTGTAAGTTTGTTCCTGAAACCTGAAATATTTCTACAGGAAACATGTGTATTGTGCACTAATTCAAGTGGTTTTGCTGTGTTGGTAAATAAGTAAAATAAACGTTTTTATTTTCAACTTTTTAGCCAAACAATATTAAAAGCCAAGCACGCGTCGGGACTTGACTGTTGATATTTCTTTGCTGTGATTTATGTGATCATGCTGTGTCATTAACAGATCCACATTGTTCAAACAAGTGTGCAGGGCCAACCGCCAAGGGAATACTAGGGATGTGTCTTCAAATCGGTTGATCGAATCCCAACATTTTAAACTGAATTTCTAGAAGCAGTCAAAAAGTGAGCACGACGATATGAAAGGTATTCAAAGGAGGGAGTGAATGTAGGATGGCAGCTTTAGACAGCAGGTTTCTCCACTGTCTGTTCTTGTACGTTTCTTGCTGTCTCAAGTTGAGGCCTGACAGCTTCCATGCCTTCTCATTGTGGACGTAAAGCTGCTCTCTCTTCAAAAAGCTCCTCGTCATCTGCTGTCCTCTCTTGCTTAGCCCGTGCCTTGCCGTGATGGGTGACAAAGTGGAAGCGCGCCACCGCGGCTCTGCCTTGGTCGGTCCCGATGGGATTTCCGCTGGCGGGGCCGAAGGTGATGCCGAGGAAGGAGGTCGGCGCTCCCCGCCGAGGGGCCAGGGCATCGACGGTGTTCCGGAAACAGACGCTGTTACTCAGGAGGGCAGCTCCACCAAGCTGTGCGGATACCTCCACAAGCTGGGCGGGCCTCTCAGAGCCTGGAAGTCCCGCTGGTTTGCCTACGAGGACAAGAAGTGCCAGCTGTACTACTACCGAACTCCCCAGGACATAAACCCTCTCGGCAGCATAGACCTGACCAGCGCCACCTACAGGTACCCTCTCCGGGCGGAGGAAGGCACTTTCCACATCCAAACCCCGGAGAAGCTTTTTGTGCTGAAGGTAAACTTTGTGTCAGTGTGTTACTTAATAATCACCATTGTTATTTCATATAGAGCCCTCACAAGTGGCTTCTCAAAGCACTTTACTGTAAGGAAAAAAGCACACAAGGAGAAGAAACAGCAGAATTATATAGCTACAGCAAAGGGTTTGGAATGAAGAAGGAAAACAAAGGTGCAGACACAGAACCAGTAAAATGAAGGAGCTTGGGGAAGGTGACTCCTTCATATCCTTAGGGATAGAGTTCCAGAGCTTTGGGGCACAGCAGGAGAAGGCCCTGTCACCCATAGAGTTTAGATTGGATTGGGGAGCAGACAGGAGACCAGAATTAGACAAATGAAGACTGCGAGGTGGGGAGTAGGATTATCGTAAATCAGACAGGTACTGAGGTGCTAAAACATTTAGAGCCTTATAGGTGAGCATGAAGTCCACACAAAACCTGATAGGAAGCCAGTGCAATGTCTCCATGACAGAAGTAATGCAACCACGGGCACAAGACCTTATCATGATTCTGGCTGCTGAATTCTGGACATACTGGATAGGTCTCTCAGGCTCAGGATTTGAAGATACCTAGCTTCTGAAGCATGCAGCTTTATAGTTCTTCAAAATCAGAATGTCACTACTGTAGGCCAATTTGAAAGCTCTGCAGTTTTACTGGAAATCTGGGAAATATTTAGACAAAAAAAACTGGATCTGAAAAAAATAAAAATAGGATTCAAACAAAAAATGGATTCAAAAACATCACTTCCAACATCACTTTTCTATAGTTTACGCTCCTATTTGGTTATTTTTAGTTAGCCTGTATTATGTAACACAAGGGAATTTCCCTGTTTTTTAATGTTAAATGCTTTTCAGATTTCACTGCTCTCCTAAAGATCTCCTAAAGGACAGGCATATCACAATGACTGGCAAGAAAGTGTGTCACACTTGCAACAATACTTCTGCTGTGATTAACTCTTTTTAATACATGTTTTTCAATTGAATACTTCATGCCGGAAGTTCAGTGCTCACTGAATAATGTACCCTTGGTTTTATTCATTTACACTGGCTATTTATTATATACAGAGGTTATTTCCTGTCCATAAATTCTAAAACAAAATCCTAAATCTTTTGAACTAGTTTAGAAGGTTCCATAAGGACTACAACTTTTAAAAAAGATGTTCCATGCTGTGAGATGCAGGCTCCTGTGGAAAGAGATTCAAGTGTTTTTTTTACTGGATTGAAAAATAACAGAGCTAATAAAATCCCCAGAAAAGAGCCAGCAGGAAGTGCCACACGTATCAAAGCCATTGAAACAGATATTGCACAACTCTGGGAAATTCTGTCCTATATACCCTATTGCTTAATTCAGCCAGAAGATTGCAGTGTTGTAATGAGATTTCATGCTTCATTCACACTTTGTTTGATCTCAGTGTATTAGCGTATAAGTAGGTCAATATCCTATCATTCCACTGCTGCTGCTGCAGAAAGGTTAAGTGGCAGTGATGGCCAAGAGAGTGATAAAGATTAGTGAACTGACGGGTAAGGACCTAACTTCACCTGTGTGAGTAGTAGGTTGAGTGTTGTAGAGTGTGGTCATTCCTATGAATATGTTACCTGAAGGAATGGAGGGCATATATAGCAGGGGTGGCCAGCTCTTATCGCAGAGAGACACAGCGCAGTGGGTTTTATAGCTCACCCTATAGCAGGTGATTTGTTTACTTAAGTATATATCCTTTAAACCCAGATGCCACAAGCTAGTCCTATGGTGCTCATCAAACTTGTTTGTCTTTTTGTTAGCTAACTGAATCTTAATTTCTTCAAGAGCCTCACCCAGCTGGTTGGGATCCCTGTTCTGTACAGTATGTCCTCAACAACTTTGTGTGGATAATAATAATTCCCTTTTATTTTCCAGTCGTAACCTTGTTTCACTCCTGAAACCTGAGAACTGCCCTGGAATGGCACTTTTGATATCTTTTAGGCTTTCTTGCCCTTGGATTAAATCTCCTTTGTTCTAGGTAGAAGAGATGTCTCTACTTTACACAGTTTGTATCTATCCATCCCCTGAGACCAGGAATAATTCTAGTTTCTCTCTTTGAAAGCTTTCTAAGGAAGTATTATCCTGTTTGTGGTGTTGTGAATCACGAATTGCATCCAAGTTTCAGAGCTGAACACAAGAGCAGTTACAGAGCAGGACAATCTGCACGGGACCTTCCATGCAGCTTCTTCCTCGGGGTGACGGCACTAATGAGCAGGGTTGATGGGCATGGAAGAACACATTTTGAAAGAGTGGCAATGTCACAGAAGTGAACAGAGTTGGGCTTGGTGGTTATATTTTATTATAGAATAGTATATAGTAATGTACAAATAAAATATTATGGTTTGCACAACACTGTTCCAATAAATGCATATTATGGTGTTCAAATATTATTGCGAGCACCACCATGTATAAGCACTGTAAACTGTAAAATCTGTAAAATCCATTGTGAAAGAAATGCACATCTTTTCCACCTAAAGGAAAGCAACAAAGCACCAGGACAACCACTCCACCCTGGAAAGGAAAATGTTAATTCCACCACACCCAGAATGCTTTGCACCGAGTGCCAGCCAGGAACACACCCTGGGCAGTCGTACAGAGACACAGACACAAACTCGCGCACACTCGCGCACCAGGGCCAGTTTTCCTAGAAGCCAGTTAACCTACTGTACCTGTATGTAGTTGGACTGTAGGAAGAAACTAGGGCCGAGGAAACCCTTGCGAACACAAGGAAAACAAACTCCATGGAGAAAGCACCCCAAGTCTGGAATTGAACACAGTTTTCTATGATACAAACAAATTCCTATGAAACAAACTGTGATCTGTTATATACTGTATGAAGTACACAGTACACTTAATCATCATTGTACTGTGCTGCTCAGTCTTCTAGCCACTTTAATGAGATTTTAACATTTTCATGTGTAACATAATAAATCTGTTATTTTTTACTATACCACTTTATAAAGTTGCCCTGATATCTTTTATGGGTTGACTTAAAATTCCGTGACCCAGGATTTCTAATGAGAGAAGTGAAAACAGGACTTTTTCATGCAAGTACAAGAGGAAGGTATTCTGAGCAGGATCCCCTGACTTTTCTCTTGGCTCACTCCATAGAGATCTGTGAGGCGACAAGATCACTTAATCCAGTTGTTCCTGTTGAGCAGTACAGTACCATACCAAGCTGCAGTCCTGAAAAACTTTCTTCATTTGTTTGGCGAAACATTTCTCGTCTTTCTTGTTTTTCTGTATGCCTGCCTTTGCAGCATGACTGGGTTCCTTTTTTCTGCCGACTTTACTCACTTTTATTTTCTCTTTCATTACTTCATTCGCTCTTTGATACCTATTAGGAAAGTGTTTTGAAATGTTATATTTCCCACAATCATGGGGACCCATTTTGCAAATGTGCCTTCTTGCTCCTCATTCTCCGAGCCGACGTCTGAGGAACATTTTCCCATTTTCATAGTTTCTGTTACGGTCACCTTATGTTGACATTTTCCCTTTCATTCCAGTTGTGAAATTTTTTTTTTGTGTGATCAACAGCGCATATCGTTGCCGGAAAGAAAAAATATGAAAATATCAGGAAGACGTGGAACTGCTGTGTACAATATACGCAAGAGCTCATTAATGAATACAGGAAATGAATACAATTATTTCATGTTTCTTAAAATAGTTCTGTGTACAACTTTGTGTATTTGTGTGTCTGAATTAAAAGTACATTAATGAGTGTGTCAGACGAAAATATCATGGTAGTTGGATATCCAAAATGACATCTAAAGCACCCAATTCTTTTTAAAACATAGGATTGTTTGTTAGTATTTATCCGTTGGCATTAAAGCATAAGCAAGCCCAGCCAATTACTCAGAGAATAAAAAGTGCAAACTAAATGATTTAGGTTTTCGCCTGCACATTCCTAAACAGACTGCAAGTATGACCAATAATTCAAGCCCTGACCTATCCTGGCAAGCAACGGGCTCAAGGCAGCAAATTTATCTGTATGACATGACTGTTTGACATGACTTCGTGCTCTTCAGGATCGTTTCTGGGGTATACTGTAGGAACTCCCTGTCCCAGGCCTGACCTCTGTCCCAGCTGTGCTGAAGTCTCAATGGAGGCTTTTGTCTTTGTAGGCATTGAACCGCGAGGCCATGATGTACTGGCTGCAACAGCTGCAGCTGAGACGCTTGCAGCACAGTGGCAAACTCACCAGAGAGCCCGCCAAGCTGTCTGAGGTCCCACTGCCGGACAGCGAGCCACATGTCCTGTCAAACAGCGGAGGTAAGCCGGGCAAATAGGAACAGCGCTGTCTGTGACTTCACTTTATCACGAGACTAAGACAAAGTGCAGTAAGAGGCAAAACAGCTGCATGGACAAATGACATTATCACGTCTTACATGGCACAGGGCAGTCTACACATTTAATGCTTGCACAGTGGCTGTCGTGTCCTTTCCTTTTTAGGTTTTTCATTCAAATCCAATGAAACAGCACAACAGTTAGATGGTAGATTGTGGATGGCTACAATTTATAGTAGTTCTGTTTGTTGAAGCAGTGCCATATGGGAAAGGGTTAATATAAGATAAGTTCACTTTATTAGCCATATACAATTTCTTGCATTAGGAATTTGTTTTTTTGCATACCCCAGCTTGCTCTCCATGAGACACACAGACACAAGAGACAGGGAGAGAAGCTTGGGGTCAGAGCACAGGGTCAGCCATTTATACTGCACCCCTGGAGCAGTTGGGGTTGAGGGCCTTGCTCAAGGGCCCAACGGAGTAGGATTCCTCTGCTGGCTGTGGGATTTGAACCAGCAACCTCTGCCCCGACTATAAGGAGTAATTTTGAACTACCCACACATTAGAGGGTTGATAAGTTGGGGGCGGTGCCGTGGGCGGGGGGATGGGGTGTTAGCATGATGAATTCTGTATGAAAAGTTGGGGTTTAAAGTCCTATATTTACATCCTACAGTACCGGTGAGTGCTAGGAATTGGGGTTTCGTCCAGGTCCTGTACTTTTAGTAAGAACATAAGGTTACAAACAAGAGGAGGCCATTAGGCCCACCTAGCCTGTTTCGTAGTTAGTATCTACTTGATCCAAAAATCTCAACTAGCTGTTTCATGAAGGGAATTAAGGTGCCTCTTATTCTGAGCTCTAGTAATGCGGAGTTCTTAGATAATGTATATATATATAGCTAGTTGAATGTAAAGCATTTTTTATTTAATTGGATGCTTTTTCAGTTGCATTTCCGACATCGCAGTTGAGGATTCAATCAGATTTTCTCATTCGAGTGGTGTAGTCACTTTCATGGTTTAACAAATAGCTTTTCTTAGGACTGTGACAAACTAGACAGATGTGGAAAAAATGTGAAACCTTCGTGGTTCGTGTCATACGTTTCAGGTTTCTGGTAGTCGATTTCAAAGGGAATAGCCATATCTATTTTAGCAGACCTTAGTGTGAAAAATACGAAGTACTTTGTAATATTGCACGTAGTTTAAATTGCTATGGTTATAGCATCGGATCAGTAACAGGTTAGATCTTGTGTTGTGAGGGATAGACAGGTTGACACACTCATTTGAGAGTCTACAGATTACATAAAAGAAGCAGCTTTTGATGTCTGCGTGTTTAAACAGGGTAAGTGATTCAGGCAGGAAAAGGGAATATTTTTCCTTTTCTTCTTAAGCTAAAACTCTCTGAGTTTGAAATATCTGAATTCAGGGAACAAGTAAAAGAACAAAAAAGGTTTCACCAACGATACCCAGTAATATTTATTGGTTATTATTCTCTTTTGTATTTTTGTACCAAACATAAGAATAAATATATCCCCACTTTCTTATGTTTTTAGTAGACTTGATGCACAAACATACTTGTTATAATTCAGATGGTAGGCTTAAAAAATCTAGAGCTGTCTATAAATGAAATTGTACAGGAATTGTACTTTTAATAAACACATATATAAGGAATAGACAGATTTGTCAAATTGATTTCCATCCCTTATATGACATTTTCTAATTTGTGTATATTAAAAAGACTGTCAATAAATAGTAAACATATTATTTTCTTTTTTTCAAAGATTGAACTTTTTAAGCAATATAATCTGATACATAGTTCCATTTTTTAAATTTTGAATAGTGCTGAATAGTGGTATTTTGAATAGCCTCATCTCAAAGTACTTAACAAGACGTAGAAAATGAACAGTTCAAGTGTTGTAACCTAATGAAATTTCAAATAAACTAAAATCATACAAACAATTTTCAGCTAACAAACCATGTTATAAATGCTCAGTGTTTGTAAATTGTTTCTAAAAAATGAAAAAAGGCTGAAATGTGTGAACAAGGTCTCCTTCATTTTCACAGTTTGGGATGATTTACAAGGAGAGAATGGCTTACAAGAAGTGATCAGATACAGTCTAGAGAACAAGTCTAAACACTGACATTAGAAGAACCTGCCTTATCTGGACGACACATGAACACTTACTTTGTTGAACAGCCATATGAAAGCCAGTTGTGCTAGACAGCATTAATATTGCTGGATTTGATCCCTGCTATGCTTTGTCTCAAGCATGGCATGCACATTCCAGATTTTCAAACTGTGTCTCTATCAGATTTCAACATGCCTGTCTCTTTACATGTGTTGTTTTAATAACTTAGGAAATGTACTGTATTAGCACACCACTGAAGTGGGAAACAGCTTCATCTTTTAAAACTTTCTACAAAAAGGGGGGTTTCATGCTATAACTGTTCCATGTAATATGTCCATGCTTTCATATACTCATATATACAGTATAGAGCAGCTTGTACAGTATATATCGTGATTATTAAACGAATATAAAAAAACAGATGCTGACAATAGTTTGTTATGCAAGCAAATTATAAAGATTAATAATTTCACACCGAAACAAAACCAAGCAGTTTTTTTTTATTTTCTGGTATACCTTAATAATATGGTAATAATCAGGATCAAACATAGACAATCCAAATATCTCCTAATAATAATATACATACAGTATCTTTACAACTAGTTCAGGTGGGTAGCTGGGTCAGCATGCGTAGGCTGCAAAGGAACAAGTAATAGGTTTATTCCTTACAACTATATACAGGAGACCTAGAATATTACAGAATTCTGTCCTATAACTAAATATACAATACCATAAAACTCCTTAATAGGTCAACAGGCCTATGTCCTAATGAAAATGGGTCTTACCTAGTAGTAAATCTCCCATTTAAACCACAGACACAAATTCCCCTGTTTTCACAATATAGGAAATTAAAATTTCCTAACATAATTAGCAAGATGAGGTGCTTGGTGTCCGACAGAATGTGGTCGTAAGACTGTTGGACTGATTGGGGAAAAAAGAATTCTCCCACGTCTCAGCTTTGGTGTTTTGATGATTTGATGATTTGATGAAGGATGTTTCTCCTTCACCCTTTTTCCTTTTCTGTTCTTTCTCCCTAATACTGTATCTCTTCTCCTGTGCTTATGCTGTGGTCCAGTCTTATGGAGGCTGGCTTAATAACCAGTGGCGACCATTGAACATTTATTATTTAAAATGGTGGTCTTAATAATTTACCTGAGTAGTTAAGAACTCCCTTCTCATCTGGTCTTCTTCCATGTTTACTTTCCACTTGGCCCACGAATGGGTATATAAATATTAAAATATTGCAACACAATATTCATTGTTACCAGCCCTCTGCGTAAGATAGTCAAGTTTCAACTTTGCTGAAACTCAGCAGCCTCCCCCCCAGTCACGATAATATTGTATTTTTTCAAAGGAAAGCTTTGTAGGTGTACTTTTCCTAGGCTTAAACCAATGTATTCCAACATTTGAGACATTGCTGAATATACTTGCAATTTAACATAGACTTCTACTGTTCTATTTAAAAATGTTTGGCATAAAACACTGTGTTATGTAATGGAACCATTATGCATTCTACTCTTACTGTTCCATTTAAGGTTTTAAATGTCAGCCTGCTATTTCGTCACTGTGACCCATTCTATCTACTTCCTTTTGTATAGGAAGTATTTTATGTAATAATCACAGTAGGTGAAATCTGGTTAGAGAGGTTAGTGAGAGGTAGTAAATATACACACACAGATAAATGCAGTTCTTGTGAATGTGGCTTTGATGACCACAATGGTAGATCTAGTGTGAGACATATGACTTTGGCCTGTGCAAGTGCATTTTAGTACCAGCTTCCCTGTTAATTTCTAACACCTCCTTGCATATGAATAGTGTGCGTGTGATGGGTGCATCCTTTGCTGTAAAATACTGTTCAGAACTTCCTGAGAGCAGTTACAATGTAATAAAGCCTCAATGAGCCTCACGGGTCAGCCCCCATCCCACAGCTACTTCTCCCTAATTAACAATTTCAAAGAGTGTTCAGGCAGTGTTCTAACATTGTTTGTGAAGAGTGTTTAGAGCAGTAATGATTAGAATCCCCTTCCATGCTTTTTCATGTTACCGTAGGTGATCTATGTGTTTCTCTGGAATTCTGCATTTGTTGTGACAAAGGATTACAGGCAACACATACCCCTCTAGGCCCATGTCTGTTCAAAGACTTGGCATGACAAGATGGATTGCTGCATTTGAGCTGCATTAGAAAGAAGGTATTCTCCAGCAGTGTGGACACCAGCTGTACAGAACATGACCAACAAAACCTTACCTCTGGCAGAGTCTTTCAATTTGAGTATGTTACATTCCTGGTCTCTTGGCCTGCTGCTAGAACATTATTCTGTCATCTCTTCAATTGGTTCTAAAGACTTCTTTGATCTCACTAGAAAGACCGAAGCATGATCCAAGACCTATCACTAAGGGACTTGTGACCTGTTCAAAGGTGTCATGGTGGCATTTTTTTACACTGCTGAAGTTACCATATACAATACACTGATCTTCTGTTTTCAGTCACAGCAGGCAGGACATGCTGGATGTACAGTCCACATAATTTTGAGGATATCTGGATATGTGTGGCACAATACATTGTATGACGTTTCATAAGAGCATTTTATTTTTGTTATTTTAGAAAATTTAAATTCCAGAAATTCCGATTTTTGTGCAGATTAGTTAATAATCCAATATTTTATTGTGCTTTTGTACAGTTTAGAATTTAGTTTCTGGAGTGGTAATAATATGGTTCCTGTGTGGCTGATCTGGAAATGCAGAGCTCAGGACCCAGGTGGGGTGTTACAGTCCAGAGATTGGTGTTTGAACCATGGCTGTGTCAAGTGCTGGTTTGAATCCTATGCGAGGCGGTAGTATTGTAGGTCCTTTCCCAGAAGGGTTCCATTAAGTACAAAAGTATCCAAGTCCGAAAAACGATAAGCGAAGCCGTAGTCGAGGGATAGACCAAGAGTTTCAAGAGCCAAAAAGTCGATTAGAAGACTAGTGTCTTTCCAAAAAGGTAGGTCACAGGTTGAGCTCGGGAGAGGTTACCTCAATAGTGAGCGGAGACTGAGTGGAGTGAGAGGGTATAAATAGGGAAGATCGTGTGGAATGATAATTGATTATTTAGTGTGTGACTCTCTATGGTGAGAGGTGCTCATGGCTATACGGTGACATCTAATTGCCTGCATGCGGTTTGTGACAGGCTATCCATAGTTGGCCGACTGTGACTGGACCATGGCTGTCCGTAGTTGGCCGACTGTGACTGGACCATGGCTGTCCGTAGTTGGCCGACTGAGACTGGACCATGGCTGTCCGTAGTTGGCCGACTGAGACTGGACCGTGGCTGTCCGTAGTTGGCCGACTGTGACTGGACCGTGGCTGTCCGTAGTTGGCCGACTGTGACTGGACCATGGCTGTCCGTAGTTAGCCGACTGGCACTCCTACAGTAACATCACTCAATTAACTGAACTCTGGAATTTGGTGGGCTTTGTTTAATGGGCTCCTCCTCCTGCCAAGCAACAGCTTTCTTATTGCATCTGATTTCCATTCAGCACTAGCTCTGCTGTAGGCAATGTGAGGCTTTCAGAGTGAGAAGAAAGAATGTGAGCACGCAGCCTTCATCATTCCCATGCTCACAGGAAGGCAGGACCTCCAAGAGGGATGGTGCTCCATCCCTCGGGTTTGGCTGCTCGGGTTTACTTAGAAGCATGAGATATCACTGCCAAGCCTGCCTTCCTTTCCACTTGCAGTTTGCCAGCATGTTTCTGATGTCAGAAATGACTTGCAGTCCCAAAAGAACACTGGGAATGCCACTGGCATCTTCGCTGAATGTTGAAAATCATACCTGTGTGACTGACCTGAATTCACTTTATTTTTTATTATAGAGGTGGTATGGTAGCCCAGTGGTTAGCATTGCTGCCTCACAGTGCAATTCTGGATCTGGGGTGCTGTGGGTGTGAATTTTGTATGTTTTCCCCAGGTTTTGCGTGTCTTTCCTCCTGGTGCTCCGGTTTCCTCCCACAGTCTAAAGACATACTGTCAGATTAATTGGCTTCTGGGAAAATTGGCCCATTGCTTGTTGGGATAGGCTGCACCTCCACCAAAACACTTAATTGGATAAAGGGGTTAGCCTTTATTTTTATTATATTTTAAAACACTCCTAGGTGTTTTGTGATCAGCTGATACTTGTGTAATTCAGTGGTTGTAAAGCAAGGATTTCTCCAAATTATTGATTGCCATTTTGTCAATATAGGGAATTAATGTTATTTAAAATTTGTCTTTTTCTTTCATTCCTATATCTTTCTTTTAAAATTGTAGACATTCTAAAAAAAACATTTGATTTTGTAATTTATGGGCTAAAGTACTTCTTTTTTATTGCCTTGTGGTGTACAGTAGATAAATCTAATTCTTGTGGTGTAGATAAATCTAATTCTGGATATTATTATACGAAAAGATCATGACTGAGTTAAAGAAGTCTGGAATCTATTTATGAACATAAATAGTTTTTCCTTCCATTGTTGGATTTATTTTCAGCAACATCCTAGAATAGCCGGTAGTTTTGAAAACCCAAAGTTTACTTTAAATAAATATGGCACAAAAGAGTTTGAACAATAGACGCCTAGCTCGTAGTAGGGTGGAGCTGTGGTTGGTTATACAGCTGAGTACTTGACTTGTATGACCTACAATATTTTAATGGAACACTAAGACATTGGTAAAAGAAAAAGTTATTAATAAAGTAAAATGACATGCTTCTTAGCACTGTTATTTTCAGACAGTAACTTACAGTATATGGTGCATTGCTGTTCCATCATGATCATTAGAAAGTTTAACAAGAGCAGGTTGAGCACTACGTAATTTTATAAAGCCAGATTCAAATGGTTTAAAAAAAAAAAGTCTGAACCAGTGAGAAATAGCTTTAAATCGCTGCCAGGGCAGCACTGCACTGCAGTGGTGAATGAAATGGGTGATCCCCACCAATATGTAAAGCACTTTGGAATACAAACCCTATATAAATTCAATGAATTATTAACATTATTAATAATAATTAATATTACATGCCTACTTATCCTCACAGTAGTACACTCTCATGCCATGCACTTCTTTTCACACTCTTAGTCCTACAATCAACAGAGGTAAGGCATCACGTAGAGAAGATAACACTGCATGCCAGATCGGCTTCAGATCTGAAATGTTTGGAGAAACATAAAACCATAAGAAAAGAAGAGGAGAGGTGGGCCCTTCTAGCCCCGTTGATAGTCAGCAGTAAATCGATCTCATCCAGCTGTTTCTTGAAGTGAGCTATCCTGGACCTCAACAGCACACGACCCTTTTGGTGAAGAAGCGCTTTCCGTTCCCTGTTTCAAATGTGCTCTTCCACTTCGCCCTCTGCTTTGCGTTTCACTGTGAATTCCGAAGAAATTCCCTCTGCTAATTGTATGGATTTCAGTCAGAAAACAAGCAATCGCAGTAATGAATAGAAATGGAGATTTTCAGAAAGCTTCTAATAAAGTTTCTTTGAATTGTTTTTAAGTTTTAATTCTAAAACTGCAGTCACATACTGTACGTTAAAATTAAGACATGCATTCAAACTGAGAACTTGTTAAGGGATAGCAAACAATGTGTACTGGTAAGGGGTAACTTCTCAAACTAATGTGATACGATTAGCAGATTACGACAGGGATCCCTACACAATACAGATGATAACTTATCTTAATTTCTATCAATGAGCTCGATTCTGGTATAGTTGAAAAATTTTGCGGATGTTACCAAAACAGGAAAATTAGCAAACTCCCTAGGATGTAAGATGTTTGAGAAGATTTAAATAGAATGTAAGACTGTGATAAACATCAAAAACTTTTAAAAAACAGCATTTTGGATACATGTAGAAAACACATAAACTATATATGAGATGTCAGGATGTGACATGAGTTAAAATAAGGATTCTATTGAAAATGCATTAAGTTGTTAAGCCTCTCATGTTGAGCGGGAATAGAATAATAATTAAACACCTCCATATATAGAAAGAATGTATATTCAGCAATAGCGGGGAATTAATTTTTTAGGTACCATATACAATTAAATGAATACAGTGTAAATTTCATTATATAAAAAAGACTTATTTTGAGGATTTAAGTTAAAAGATAAAACCAATGAAAAACAGGAAATCTAATTGTTTTTTTAATGGCGATTTCTGTAAAAAAACGTTATTGTGCCTCTTAATAGATTGGGTGATTGCAGTGGGTGTTAACCTGCAGAGCTGGTGCACACCTCAGACTTCCTCACAGTGTCACAGCAGAGTGTCATCTCCTTTAGCAGTGAAGCAACAGAAGGGATTGAGGAGGAGACATTTTCTATGACTACTGTGCAGTTTTTCACTCATTACACGGTTTATACAGCTTGAGAAAAAGTTAGTGAATCATCTGTATTCCTTAATTGCTCCTAAAGTGTGATTTTCATCAAATTCATAATAATAGATCAACACAATCTGATTAAACAAATAGTACAAAAACAATTGTTGTTTTTCTCGTCTACATTGAACACAATGTTTAAACATTCACTGTCTAAGCTGGAAAAGTATGTGAACTTCTAAGATAATGACCTCTATTAAAGGTGGTAATTGGATTCAGGAATCCCATTTAAGAGATGATTTTCAGGTGTGAATATAAAAAAACCCACAAAGTTTGGTTACCAGCAGAGTATGCTCTTTACAACACTGATTTGTTGAAGTGAAACATGTCCCAATTAAAAGAGCTTTCAGAGGACCTCACAAGAAGAGTTGCCAATGCTCATAGAGCTGGAAAGAGTTACAAAAGAATTTCTAAAGACTTAGAAATACCACAGTCAAGCAGATAGTGTACAAATTGAAGACATTCTGTAGCATGGCTATTCTCCCTAGGTGTGGTCATCCAACAAAAATCGCTGCAAGAGCGAGCTCTACATTGCTCAAGGAGGTGACGAAGAACCCAGGGTAACAGCTAAGGATCTGCAGGCGTCTTTTCACTGACTAACGTCTGTGTCATGAGGCCTCAATAAGAAAAACATTGAATGAGGGTGGTGGCCATGGAAGGGCGACGCCACAGAGGAAACTGCTGCTCTACAAAAAAACATTGCTGCCCATCTGAAGTTTGCCAAAGCTGGAAAAATCCTCTGTGGAAAGATAAAACAAAGTTGGGTGAAGCAAAACACTGCATACCAAAACAAAAACCTCTTCCTAACTGTGAATCATGGTGGAGGGAGCCACATGGTTTGGGGCAGCTTTGCTGTGCCTCAGGGCCCAGTCACATCACACTTTATAGGAACATTTAATGCTGGAATAATGATAATTCAATCCTTTTCTTACAACTGTATGCCAATTATATCTGTGTTTGCTAAATAAGAAGCACTCTGACAGTGTAACAAAGTCAACAAAGTGGGTCAGAGTGCTTCGTACAGACAAACCTAAGGACACAAGTGGCAACAAAGTGGAAGTTTGGGACTGAAAAGGGGAGGCACTTTTTTAACCAGAAAGGATGGTGGGAGGTGCAACAAGCTAATCAGACCCATAGTTGATGCCGATGCCCTGGCTTCTTTCAAGAAACAGCTGTATGAGATCCTTTGGATCAATTGACTCCTAACTGCCACAAAGTCTAGAAGGTCAAAATGGCTTCTTCCTGTTCTTATGTAACCTAACAACACAGCCTGTTTAGTGTCACTGAACTAGTACAAATCTACACAGAAGCCAGTGTGCAAAGAAAAAAAACAGAACAAGAAACACACCCCACCCATTACAGTGTAACATTCCAGGGTGATGTGACTGGAGTTCATGGTGGTCTGGAAAATCTTACTCTAGTGTTTGACTTGCTATTGTATTCCCATACACTTAGAAAGTATGAGAAACCATTGTCTAAGATTGTACATCAGTGTTTTCCGTCATCATTGAGGATCAGCTTTCACCTCAGAATTTAGTGCCATCGTTACTCCTGATGGTTATCAGGGTTCAATCCTGGACACTCTTCTGCTGGAGCTGGAGCTACTGAGCAAGTTCCAATCCAGTAGGATAGACAGTGGACCCAGTATACCTTCCTCTTGTAGGAAGGAATCTACACAACTGTATTTACAATGCATTGTTTACCATTCATGTTTCAGTGAAAGAAAAATGTGTAAAACAACATACAAAGTCTCTGAATTGTGTGTTGTTTAAGGTCAATTTGTCATTATGGCCCAAAATACTGTTGGAATAAGGCTAGTAACAATTAAATTGTTGCTGTAGATTTTAATATTGTAACGCAACGGGGGCTCAGGCGGGCGCCCTTGCCGCATTAGGTCGGCCCCTGCACCGTCCGGGGCTCGAACCCGGGACTTCCGCGTCTCTCTGCAGCGACCTAGCCCCGTGAGCTAAAGAGAGATCTCTCTACAGCCCAGTAGCTGTGGTCCTGCTATCACAGGGAAGGGCGGTGACGTCACCCGCTCTGGTACGCCGGCTCTTACACAGTGCCTGTCGGCCGTAAGCGTTACAATATATTTATTCATTTATGAAGCACTGGTCCATCATACAAGATGCATCTACTCTTTTTGTGTTCATAAATTTATATTTAGAAATACTACATCGCCTGCACAAGTACTTGTGTATTTGAATATGTCTTACTCATCCTGTTATCATGCAATCTTTTACATTTTGGTAACGTTGCATGCCCCTTCAATACTGGTGGCAGGAAACAGTATCTGGTAAGAGGTCTTCTTTCTATTGAGCGCTGTTTCCCCCTTGCTCAGCACCAGTGTCTTATTTTCAAGCCTCTTAACCTGGGAAGCGTTGTCACATTCTGCCTACTCCAGAACAAATTTCCATATCTCTGTTTCATGTAATTCTGCAGCAGCAAAAAAAAAACACCTGGAAGGAACTTTAGGGCATTGCAGCATCTCTATAAACTTTCAGCACCAGTTAAAAATAAATTTCAACCTGCTAAAAAAACATCTCAGACGGCAGTACTCCGTCTACCTACGCAGTCCAGAGTGTTCCACAGCAGTGCGCACTGAAAAGTCAGCACCAACCGTCAAGACAAGCCAGGATTAGCACCGTGAATGTTTAACTTGTGTGTGGAAGCAGAGTCACTTTACTGGCATGAGAGGGTTAATGAGCTGAGAACCAGGTGGCATTTGATTGCTCTAAGGCAGCCTTGTATTTTTAGCTCACAGTTACAGCACTGCTTGGCAAAAACAGTGCTAGGGATTTTGTTTCCACACAGACTGACAAACAGACAAGCACTTCTGTGCCAGAAGTTTAGCTTTATTTTTGTAAAAGTGACAGTCTCATCAAATGCATTTTGTTTGCACTAAACGTGGGATGTTTGCTTGTTTGTGTTTTAAAAAAAAACAGTTTTATCAGGGTAGATTTATAAATTAACCATGGCAGTGGTATTTATATGGAAGTGATTTCCGTCACATTTATTGAGGAGCGTATTGTGATTTTTAAGGTAATTGACGCACTGAGCTATAGTTTCAGATGTTACCCATCATGGTGAAGTTGAAAAAGAATTCGATACAAACCATAAGCCCAGATCGTCGGCCTTTGCATTAAATATAAAGTTTGAGGTATGATTATGAATTTAAATTCTTTAGACAGTGTATTAAAGAAGGAAATAAACATTCTAAGAAATATAATAATTCTGCAGGCAGTATCGCATTGTAAACACAGGTATATTTTTGCGTAGTCTGTGGCTCTGAACCTCTGTTAGAATGCACACTTTTAAACTTTCTTTCAATTTCTCTGTGGGATGACTTTTTCTTACTTGTGTCATCCATGCTGACTCATTCGCTAATTATTTTGTGTCACCAGCATAGCAAACCTCTCCCTTAAGGCAGGGAAATATTGAGTAATTGCTCTGCACTGTTAAGCAGTTGTTTGGACCTGTCTTTCCAGAAACAAACGTGTAAACCAGTCTCAAACGAATACTTCACAGACGATTTTATATTCAGAGTTTTTTAGGAGCTTAGAATGGGGGACTAGGCCTGACTTATTTTAACTAATAAAAACTGTATAACCTGCCACTTTACTTTGCAAGCTCAGAATATTTAATATTTTAGTCTTTGGTGGCCAAACCTGACGTGATGTCAAATTGACACACAGTAAGATATGCAAGTCTAGGGAAAACAGATACACAAGTGCCTTGCAAAAGGATTCAGGCTCCTCTAAATGTCTCATATTGTGAAATGACATATATATTTTTATAAACTTAATATTTTATTTGAAATCTGAATGCCCAAGCTGAAGACTTTCAATGGTAAGATAAGTGACAGTAGAACTGAAGATAACTCAGCAAAGACTAAAGAGAATAATCTGAAATATGTTGAGAGCATAACTATTCAGGCCTGTGAACTCCATTTTGAGGGAAGCATCTTTGGCAGCAATTACAGCCACAAGTCTTTTTGTCATGGATTGTACCAACTTTATACACCAGTTTGGTGTGATTTCTGCAAGATAAAACACTGCTCTGCATTGTAGGAATTGGGCAAAACACAAACACAGATGAAACAAAACCCTAACTCTTGAGCTCTAACTAAATTTATCTTGTAAATGTTTTGAATAGCTTGAGAGGTAAGCTGCTTACTGCCTCCAAAAAACCTACCTGACTGAGGGATGTTACAGAGTATTTCATTTTGAAATATTGAGAACCACTGTTATTGCAGAAAAGCGGAGGCGACTACTTACTATACAAATTTGTGTAGCTTCATTTAGGTTTGTAGCATAGCAAATGGGGTTGAGTCTATTTATGTAATCGGTGTATTATAGTTTTTCCTGACATTTAACCCCACATCTGGATGATGTGACAGCAGCCATAGTGCACCAGAATGCTCACCACACATCAGCTGTCAGTGAGGAGGAGAACAGAGTGATGAAGACAGTTCAGAGATGGGGATTATTTGGAGGCCATGACTGGTAAAGGACAATGGGGTAATACACCAATGTGGCCAGGACGCTGGGGTAATACACCTACTCTTTTTGAAAAGCTCCCTGGAATTTTTAATGACCACAGAATCAGGACTTCGGTTTTACATCTCATCTGAAGGATGGCACCTTTTTACAGTATAGTGTCCCTGTCACTATACTAGGGCATTAGGGCCCACATAGACCCTACTGGCCCCTCTAATACCTCATCCAGCAGCAACCTTAGTGTTTCCCAGGAGGTCTCCTGTCCAGGCACCTGTTTAGCTTCAGTTGTGAGTTGCAGGGTGATATGCCTGTTGAGTTAATTCAACAGAAATGAGTCAAAGACTTCCTAAAGGGGAGGAAAGTAAAAGAAAGAAATCAGTTATATAAAAAATCCTTCTGTGCATTTTAAAATTGAATTATGTATCTGTTTTGCATTTGCTGTACAGTTGACAACTTATTTTCTGTTTCTGTTCTGTATTTTTTTGCTGTTTTAATGACATAAAGTTGTTTTCGCTGTTTTGTTTAGAAACAATAAAATGTACAACACAAAAGAATAAATGTATGCACCCCGTACTGTATGTAACAGAAAAAGTGCTTGTACAGAAACAAAGTGCAAATACACATGAAGGTTTTGAATTTCTTTTTTGTTATAGTGTTGTAGCTAGAAACATTTCTGTTCTGGCAAATGAGTAAAGGCTGCAGAATCATACAGTATTTTCCCTCTCAACAGATTTTATCAGAGTTTGCTCCATCTGCACTTAAAAACAATAGTAACTGTAAATTAACATGATGGAGTGTGGTTTTAATTGCAGAGATGCACTGCAACGGTTTGTCAGCAGCATTGAAAATCAAGGGCACCTACTCTGCGTTGTCTTCCTGAAATAACCTCACTGCATGTCATCACTTTGCATAACTGCTTGGTTTATAATCTTTCAGTAGTTCGAAACATTAGTGAGCAGATGTAACCCTTATAGAGAAGGCTTCTTAGAAATAATTAAGTAGAAATAATTACAAGTACCATAAAATCACTTTTAATTATTTTTTGTGGAAAATGTCAGTTCTAGAGCATTAACTCCAAATAAGCAGTGGAATCATATAGGCTCACTGTGCATTTCTCCAGTTTGTCATATGTAGTACAGTAGGCTGGCATGTCCTCCTCTTTCGTATTTAATACGCAGTCTGTTGAAATCCGCCACTTTTTTTCCCCCAGAACAATCTGATGACTTCTTACCAGCAGTAAAAACCCCTGTGGGCCTTGTGGGAGAGGAAGCAGCCTGCCTCCCAGATCCATGGCAACAAACAACCCTGCAAAAACTCTCCCTGAAACACCCTCTGACAGAGCTGCAGTAAGTACGCCAGCCACCCCCCGCAGGCCAGGCTCTGGCCCAGGACTGTGAAGGGATGTCAAGTGAACTTTTGTTCTTTACTCAGAGGACACAGAACAGTGTTTGGGGTATCCTAAAGTGCCCCCCCCACCAATCCACATACACCAAAAACACATTCTATGAACATTCTCAAATTAAGATACAAAAATGACATTGAATGAAAGGATTTTAGCAGCAAGGTTGAAATGCTTTATTAATTCAGGTGGGTAGCTGCGTCAGCATGCGTAGGCTGCAAAGGAACAAGTAATAGGTTTATTCCATGCTGAAAAAAAGAAGAAAGAGAACACAACGTTCTGACACCTGAAGAAGGCTCCACGGCCGAAACGTTGTGTTCTCTTTCTTCTTTTTTTCAGCATGGAATAAACCTATTACTTGTTCCTTTGCATGCTTTATTAATGTTCATGAGAAAAGAATTGCTATCTAAAACTCTTTATAAGGGATGATGTTTGGCAATGAAAGTAGCGAGATAAAAGCAGGCCCTTATTCGGGGCCTCTATTCAGGTGAAGTCAAATAGTTAAAGTGGACAGGAAACCAGATACGTTTGGAGCATCGACTGTATTAAAAATAGTTTGATTCGTTTGCATCTGTGCTCAGGTACCCGTCATCTTTCTCCACAGGTTCTGACCTGGCTTAAATTAAATTACACGGGGGAGAAATCATACATTCAATTCAGATTAAACTTAGTGTGTATTTATGGTTGCTGTTAAGCCATTTTCCAGATTAAGATTTATTTCTTACAGTATTTATATTCAACCATAGAGCATTAAAGGAACATATTTTGCTTTAAAATCATGAAAGCAATCATTCATCTAACACTTGTCTTACAAGTTAATCAATTCCTTTGGTTACGTGATGTTCCACCTCTTATAGGATTTTCATATACTGTATAGTACACAATGCAAAAAACAATAGTTGCATCCCAGTGAAGTAATTAGGTCACACGGCTGCAGATCTGGTGCTTTCTCTGGTGGTTGACATGACTACAAAGGAAATATTTGATGAGAGTGATGAAATTAGTAGCAATAGCATTGCAGGGACAATTCAAACACTTAACAAACAGGAACTCCCCTTTATTTTAAGACTCAGCCTTTACCAAATTGCATCTGATAGTGTATTTATATCTGTTAACTTCTCATGGTTAATCTTATTGTGATTAATTTGCCACATTCAATGTTTGGAGCCATTAAGATCATTTTCAACTGTACATCGCTCTGGATCAAAGCATCAGACAAATTAGTAATCATGATGATAAACAATTTTGTATACTAGTATGATGAAAGTCAAATCAATTGTTGCGATACATTTAATTATATATATATAATTGCATTCACCTCCTTCTTGTGATGTCCCATTTGGAGCACTTTCATGGTTGAAAGAAATGAAATGTTTGTAAAACTTACAAAGAAAACTAGGGAGGAAAATTGAAATCACCAGATCTGTTATCAGTTGATCTTAACTGCCGCTGTTCATGGTAAAGTTGAATTGTTCTCTTTATGTCAGTGGGGGAAATAAAGGTTGACTGTCTTTTTGAAAATAGAAAAATACCCATTTGACCCAAAAGGAAGTTTGTCTTTCAGGCATTAATTTTACAGTGTGTGGTATATTTAAACAAGACAACGACAGATGTGGGACTTCCTGTAAATGAGAATATTGATCATACATCTGTTGCTGTGATAAACGAATACTTAACTCTGCTCAGATTCCTCAATTTGGACTTTGAAGAACTAGAAAAAATGAAGGAATACAGTAAATGTACACATGTGCTAGATATAAATAATAATATTCTATCGTTAGAGCATTTTAAATTCATTTGAAATTATAGTTACTAACCTACAGTAAATCTTACACATACTTCATTGCTTTCATAGTCCCACCTCTGTGAAAAGGAGTGAATATGGAGATTATCATGGATAAAGATCTCAAACATCCAATAACAGGAGTCAATTTCAGTTTTCATTTATATTGTAACGAACACATAGTTCCTAGGAACTGCTGAGGGTTATAATGTTTTTTTCACTTTCTTAAGAAAGTTTCCCCTTTGTTTTTTTTATGTGACCATATCTTTCCGGCTGACACTTCTTGCCGGTTTGAAATGCTAGCCCACGTTTTCACTCAGGTCCTCTCCTCAAAATGGGCCCTTTTAGCGAAATGGAAGGTTGGCAACATCATTGATTATCCACAGGCCTCTGGGAGCCTCTTTGAAAACATAATAGAGAAGTTGCAGTGTGTTCTCTGATGTAGGTATTGTCCAATTGACACAGCCCATCAGCTTCCACAAATGCTGAAATAGATAAAAAAACAGAAGTAAACCTGCTTTGCTTTATCTTCCCGTGGATTGCAGCAGACACTTGCCAGGCAGGTGTTCCAGCTTCCTGTTTTCTTCTCATGCCCCCTGACAGTGAGGTTCAGGGGCTGTGTTTTGGCCCATTTACTCATTATTGTGTTGTATTTGTGACACACAGAAATGCAGTGGTTAGATGTTGCTTTTAAAAATTAATTGTCCTTTCTAACTTTAATCCCAAGCCAGACAATTTGACGGGGGTTAATTAAGTTAAGGTTCTTAAAAAAATTAAATACAACAGAGATGGCTTTATGTTGTTAAACAGTCAAAAATTATCCAGACCATAGTCTATAGCAAGAACTGTCCACTCCAGAGAAAGGTGGCAGAAGTAACAAATCAAATCCTCTTGCCTGGTCAAAATATAGGAGCAAAGACACAAAAATGAATTTACCTCAGTCACAAATGTTGAATGACTAATTATACAGGGTAAATACTCAATATCTGACTCTTGTCTTGAGTATTTACTTGCACTTAACGAAGGCACCAACGTATTCCCTCATACAGTATGTAATGTTTTATTTATTGTCTTATTTTACAATCATATTAAATCTTGGAAACAAAAGGTAATTGTTTTCCTCCCTGATGTTTGAATCCCTGAGGGGTTGTTTGTGCTGCTATACTGTATATAAGTGATTCTCACTGGTCCTGGAGAGACTCAGCCCTGCAGGTTTTATAGGGGAGTCAGACTCCTGCAAGATTAGAGGCTTATAACTGGTTCAATGAAGTCATTCAGAACTCAAGTGGATTGAGGGAGATGGAAAAAGACGCTTTGACTCTCTGGGGCCAAGAGTGAGAATCACTTGCATCTTGTTGAGCGTCTTGTCCTCAGCCATTGGTCTGTGTGTGTTGCTACTGCTCTGACAGAAACCAGGTGCAGAGTATTCGAATCAGTCGATCGTCCCACGATTTCGGATGTAGTGTCTTCCATGTTGAAGAGCCTCAGCTGCCTCCCACCCCATCCAATAAGGAGCTTCTCCCACCAAGGACCGAGGAAAATGCAGGTTCGTCCTTTCCATGTCCATTTTATAGTGTCCATCCCTGGGAAGCTGGAGCCCTGAGTCTTCTTAGAAAAGTGAACACGGCACTCCATAGTTCTCAGGATGCTTTGAAAGTTGAGGTTAATTCCATGCTGATAAGGAGAAACACAATGTTTCAGCTGTTGAACCTTCGTCAGGAGTTAGTATCGGCCAAAGCATCAAGCCCTTTTTTTTATTTCTTCGCAAAACCTGGTGCCACTGTAGTGGTGGCGCAGCGGTTAAGGCTCTTGACAGGACGGTCATGGGACCAGGTCCCGGCTGGGACTCTGCTGTTGTACCCTTTTGCAAGGCGCTTCACTCAGATTGCGCCAGTGAATTCCCTGACTATCCTGGCCGTCTCCATAAATGCAAATTTGTCTTGAATTAACATATCTGATTAAAATAAACGATATAGCCATTCTAAATATTTATGCAAGTAGAAGAGTGGGCAGTGCTGTAATGATCTGTGTCTTTAACCACAGAGTGCCTAGAAGTGAGTCATAAAATGTCATAACCTTTTCTCAGTAGACAGCTCTTACAGCTCTGTTCAGTGTGTCAGGTTGGAGCAATTCAAATGGTAAGCTAAACAGGATACGTGCAGAGCATTATTATACATTATCAGCTGGTTTTCATGACCATAGGCTCACATGTTTCCAGTAGGTAGCTGCGTCAGCATGCATAGGCTGCAAAGGAACAAGTAAAGGTTTATTCCATGCTGAAAAGAGCCGAAAAGAAATGCAACGTTTCGGCTGTGGGGCCTTCTTCGGGTGTCACGTGAAACGTTTTGGGTGCCGAAGCATTGTGTTTCTTTTCTTCTCTTTTCAGCATGGAATAAACCTTTACTTGTTGCTTCACAAATGTTTCTTTTTGAAGTGATGGGCTTTGCTATCATTTGTTATGACGTTTTCTATAAAATTGGTTGGTGTTCACGATAAACGTGAGAGAAGGAGACACCTCTTGGCTCACGCAGCGGCTGTGCTGCAGGGTCTTGTGTAGCACAGAAATCACAATGGGCTCGTGAAAATGCTGGATTTAGGACAAGAACGGGGATATGGAGTGTGAAGAGTCTCTCTGTGACCTGCCCCCCCTCCAGTGCCTGCCGTGACCCCTGACCCCCGCCCACTCTCCGCCGTGTTGTTGCTGCCTGAGGCAGGGCAGGAGGCCCAGCTGGGGGGCAGGAGGTCCCCATGCGACAACTCCCGGAAGAAGGAGAAGAAGATGAGCATCCCGCTCACACTCCCCTCTGAGAGGAAGGAGGCCGGTGCCAGCGAGAGAGCTTCTCGGCTGCAGCAGGAGGTCCTCACCCTCACCAAGGAGCTTAAGTCACAGAAGGTAGAGCTCTGTGCCGGGCTTCGTTTGCCCATCATACCTTGTTTCTCCTATTGTAGCTCTCCGAAATTGAGTCTTTAAAGCCACCTGGACCCATGACCAGGGCCTTCAAGATAATGAGTCCTCTCCAGATTTTCTAGAAAATGGAAAACAAGTAAGCTGGTTTCAGGTAAACCAGCGATTATCTGTAGAAGCCGCCTTCAAAATTTGAATTTTGTGAATGATAAATAAAACTGACGTTTTTCAGCACATGCAGATGTTACCAGAATTTTGCAAGAAAAGAGTGCAACTGTGGTGTGGCAATTAGTGATGCTGTAGGATTTGTTGAATATAATAACATAGTTCTCAAGTTCTCTTTGCTGAAAGAATATTTGAACGGATGTGTACAGTATTTGCAAAGGGTATTCCATTGTTAAGTTTGTCTCTGTTAATAATATTGATTTGGCAACGCATCCTTTCTCACCTGAAGCTTCCATTTATCACCCTTTCTTGGGTTGTGTTTTTTTACCTCTTGCTTTTGAATGAAAAATCCTTTAGATTTTGCAGGCAAACCACAGCCTGGCTTTCACATCTGCGTGAGCCCTATCAGATTAGCTTTTCATGCAGGGCAGGGGACTTTTTTTTTTCTCTGTGCAGAGGAAACTGAAAAAAAAACATTTTCCTGTTTTATACCCAAAGCCTTTGTAGAACATGTAGCAGTTTGACACCAAATTTCAACTCGTGCATCTAGAAATCTGCCGTTGTACTGCGGTGGTACAACGGCAGTTATGACGAAGGGCTGCAGCAGTGGGGATATTTCTTCAGCTTGAGCTAGTACTGGTGTATTAGCGGAGCTTCTAAAAAAAATACCTTTCTCTTCTCCAGAGGGTCCAAGAAACCTCTTATGGGCCCTTGCGATGAGCAGATAATCTAGTGCCACCTCTATAAAATGTACTGCATGTATTTAAAACCAACAGGTCCAGAAATGCACTCAAGAGGTAGCAGATAAATTCACAAAAAGGCTATTTTCCAGAAGTTTTTCAGGGTTTTCAGGGCCCTGCAAAGGTCTCCTCTCACTCTGTGGGGCACATACGGTCCGATCCCGAGTTCGCCCAGCATCCTCAGGCGAGCCCCGCGCCTCCCGCTGAGCATGTGGCCTGTCTGTCGCCCTTGTCCACCCCAGGAGCTGGTGGGGCTGCTGCACAAGGCCCTGGAGGCCGCCCAGCAGGAGAAGCGGACCTGCGCGCAGTTCCTGTCGGCCGGGGGGGAGCAGAAGCGGCTGGAGCTGCTGCGGCACCAGGAGCGGCGCGCGGCCGACCTGGAGGGGCGGCTGCAGGCCCTGCAGCGGGAGAAGGAGGAGCTGGAGCAGCGGCTGGCCCAGCAGGACGGCCACGTGGCCGAGCTCCAGCAGCACGTGCAGCTGATGATGGAGAAGAACCACGCCAAGCAGGAGGTCATCCTCAAGCTCTCGGAGCAGGTGTCGGCCTGCATGGCCGACCCCCACTGTGCCACCCTTAACAGCGTGAGCGCCGAGACCTTCCGCCAGCTGCAGGAGCAAGCGGAGAACCTGAAGGTCTGTGCGTTCTCGCTGCGTTAGGGGGTCATCGCACTCCAAGGTTTTAAATCCAGGAATGGGACTTTTGTCATTCAGTACCTGATACTGATAGGTGAATTGGCTTCCTGGGAAATTGGCCCTGGTTTGAGTGTGAGCGTGTTTGTGTATTCTCTGCGATGGACTTGCGTACCCCACGTTGTGCCCATTGATTGCTGGGATAGACTTCAGCTCCACTGTGACCCTAAATTGGATGAAATGGTCAGAAAATGGAAGGATGGATGTATTAAAAATGCAGCAATTTGCATTGAAGGGAAGTGGACTGTTTTATATTTGTCACTCACAACAATAAGCAAGGAAGCAGGGCAAGAAAAGGCATTATGAAAGTATTCCAGCACCAGGAAACCATCCTATTAGTTTGTGGCTTTGTTCTAGTTAGGCATTTGAATCTGAGTCAATACTAAATTCCTGTTTATTTGTTTTTCACTCTGGTGTATATTTGAAACCCCCAGTTCAACTTTTATCTACTGCTGCAGTAATGTGCTTCCCATACTGTAGCTCCTGAATTATGTTCTGGTTTACTTTTGAGAATGCTAGCTGTGAATGACAGCTGTTCATTATGATCTATAGCTGAAATAAGACTGCATCTAAATTGTGTGAATAGGTGAAAATTATTTTTCTCAGAGAAAGAAGTATTTTTTTTAATTGATGAGGAACATCCACTGTTTCAAGATTACAAGATTAAATACTAGGATCTAACTGTGCTTTACAGTGGAAATCTCCAGTGAAATTCTGTAACTATTCATCTCTGAGCACCCTTAGTAGTTTCTTTATCAACCTCATTCATTTATTGCTTACTTTCCCTAGGATGATATTGAGGCATACAAAATCCAAAACAAGTTCCTAAACTCGGAAATCTACCAGCTTACCAAACTGTGGAGGAACAGTTCAGAGCAGGAGAAGAGCCTGATGATGAAGGTGAGAGCTGGAGGCCTCATCTATGAGGACATGTCACGACACCAGCTATGTATAAGAAGTAAATCAGAACTGGTCACAAAATAGTTTGTCCACATAAACATTAGGCAAAGCTTTATCATGCGCACAATAGTAACCATTTATTTTAGGAGTCTCCTGTAATTCCTGTAGATTGGTGTTGCACGGAAGACAGACAAGGTCAATGAATTTCCCCCATTTTCAAGGGAAATATCAGTGCTTATATAGAATTAAGAGTGATATGGGTAATTCACACTGTAATTTTCCCTTTAGATAATAAAATGAAACATAAAATAAAACATATTATAGCGTACTTGAGAAGTTCAGAGGAATCAATGTAGGCTTCCTAAAATAGATGAGTTGATGTAAATTCTGAAAGTCTTACTCTGTAACAATGGCCCACCACAAAACCACAGTGAGGCAAGAGAGCCCAGATATATCGCTGTCCACACAGCCAAAACCACAGCTAGCAACACTTCTCTTCAGTAGCAGCTACAGTGCATAACACAGTAAGAGAATGGAACATGAATGGACAAGTCTAGCACCTATCTGCCCATATTTAGCAAGGGTATATTTTTCTAAAGAATGCTTCCATTTTATATTGTTCTTATTATTTAAAAGCAAAGACTCAGTTCCCTACCAACATCCTTGAAAGTGTAATAAAGGCATGTTTAGAACAGTTACAACACTGTTGTTTCTCTGGTACACTGGGCCTCTCTTAAGGAAGTACTTATTGACTGCGGGTGAACCATAATGGACCATAGGGTCTGTTCTCGTGTTACTAATAGTGCTGCAAATTGATCAATGGAAGATCTCAACCTGACCTACTGTACATGTCCCAAGCTGTCGCTCAGCTTTAAGCATCTTTCTGTTTCTGCCACAGTGCGCCTACCTGGAGGCCAGGTACTGTCAGATGGAGAGCAAGTATCTGCTTCGTCTTCGCAAGCTTCAGGAGATCAAGGGTCTGGGCACTAAGCAGCAGGAGGAGCTCAAGAAGCTGATTGAAGACGCACTGAAGGAAGACATGAAAGATGTGCCCAAGGTCAACCCCATCAGGTATGCAAGTCCAAATGCACTGAGGTCTCGCTCTCGGGTTTCTTGACATAGACAGCCAAACACTGTGCCCAACTCTCATACTGCAGAAGTTACCCTTTATTATCATATGAAATTGAATCAGAGCTTGTGAGTTTTTTTTATTGTCCGGGAGAACCTGAGTCAAGGTGGTGAGTGGAGAATACAAATATCATCCATTCTCTTTAGTAACAATTTCTAGTTCTCTAAACTTGGGCGTCATTTATAATTCAACAAAATGGAACATTGTTGGAAGGAGGTGACTCCTTTTACAAGGCCCTGTGAGTAGTCAACTTGAATAATGGCAAAGTTTAAGCAGCATTGATGGGCATACAGATGGCATACAGATGTTAGGTGCTGTCCAGTGATCAGACAAGGATCCCAAGGAACTGAGATCACTTTCTTCTCAGCTTCATAACCATCTGAAGCCGCCCTTGCCTTCTTTTGCCCGGTTCAGGGAGCACGATGAGTACGGCTTCAAGATCGTCCCAGACTATGAGGTAGAGGACATGCAGTTGCTCGCCAAGATCCAGGCCCTGGAGATCCGCTCCCATAACCTGCTGCACCAGGACATGGTGGACAAGCCCCTGCTGGGCCGCTGGGCGCACTACATGGGCGGGCGTCCCTCCGGCAAGCTGGTGCCTTCGCCGGAGCTGAAGGGGCTGATCCGCTGCGGCGTGCCAAGAGAGTACCGGCCGCAGGTGTGGCGCTGGATCGTCAGGACCCGCACCCAGGGCCTGCGGGAGTCCCACCCACAGCGCTACCAGGAGTTGTGCAGGAAGGGCGAGGCCCTGCAGCACCCAGTCTCCCGCCAGATTCAGCTGGACCTGCACCGCACCCTCACCAGCAACAAGTCCTTCGCCTCCCCCACCAGCCCCGCCGTGCAGCAGCTGCGCCGGGTCCTGCTGGCCTTCTCCTGGCAAAACCCCGCCATCGGCTACTGCCAGGGCCTCAACAGGTCAGCTGACTTCCGCTCTCCGCTCCTCCCCTTGGCCTCGGGTGAAGGGCTCTGTAAAATGCCTTTTCACTCCTAACAATTCAGAATATACTGCGCGGTTTCTAAAAAAAGTCAGTACATATAGTGGATATGCAATGTGGGGACTCCAGAGTGGTTTTTCTTGTAGCAGCGTGGTCACCCTCTAGCCTGATCTCCTCAGATCTGAGAAGCTCAGCGAGGCTGGGATAGGGCAGTACTGGGATGGGGGGACATGTGAGGGGAACCAGGAGACTGCTGTAAAAGTGGTGTTGGTGGAGCAGTAGGTGGCACTCTTCCCACCTGGACCAGAATTTCAAAACCATTGGTCTAGTACAGTGGACAGGGACAGCTGTGGTATGCCCTGCCCTCCTTCAGATGAGATAAAGAATGCTCATTCGTCGTTAGCAGTCTCTGGCACCTAGGGTGTTAATCAGAGAAGCAGTGTCTCTACTCCATCTGATCTGCTGGGTCGTGGGGCTGATTCTGCAGAATGGCAGCCGACAGCCCGCAGGTGAGCGCAGCACTTCACTGGTGAATGGAAAGGGTGTGTCCCAACTGCGGAGTGGTTTTGTATACTTGGGATGACGCTATAAAAATTATTATTAGTATACTGAAAACTCTTCTCACACGACGAATCCTTTTGACTACCTGGAGATGGGTTGAGATTGTATTTTCCATTCTGAACTTGAGAGCACAGAATTAAAAAAACATTCATTTAAAAATATAATCGGGAAATATTATGATTATATTTGCAATGAAATTGTTCCAGTACAGTACAATTCTGAATAAATTGTTTAAATGTAGTATCTTATAATACTATGTTCTACAAAGGCTTTAAGGTAATTTCTAATTTATTAAATTTTCAGTATATATCATGTAGCATGGAATATGTAGTTAGTTGCTAGTGATGTTAATCTCATTGAATTATACAATTTCTGACTGTTTTATTAAGAAGCACAGCATATAAAGAACAGCTTTTGTCTCAAGGTTGTAACTACCAGATGACCACCCAATGATGGTGATGGTTATTAATGTAATTTGGGAAGCACAAGGGAAACACAGCCACCTAGTGGATCTCTAATTGTAATCTTGAGACATATAAAGAACTGTGACACACTTGAGGCTTGGGGAGTTGTAAAAAATCTTTTAATAGGTGTGTCCTTAGAAAACAGACATAAACACAGCCATAAGGTATAAAAATAGTGCTCTTCATTTACAGTGTGAGGAAAACTGCAATTAAATCCCCAAACCAGAATAAAGGTTTAAGGTCCTCTTTCAGCTACAACCTAACATTTCTTAATGTTCGTCTTTAATAGAAACCAGGCAGCCGAGCTGCTTCCTGACTTCAAAAACACTCACGTCACACAGACTCACAGCCCTGCACTTTGCCCTCTGTTCGGTTGTTCTTTCATTCTTCTCTCCAAGTGCCCTTCTCCTCCTTCCTGGTTTTTAAGTCAACTGTCTTGTAGCATCTGGTCAGGTGACTGAGGGGACCAGGACTTTCCAGGGAGATTTGTGGGAAATGTAGTTCAGACCACAGAACTTTACATCCCTTCACAGAATGTTAAAAGAAAAGTGCTTGGATATAAGTAGTTGGATATAAATGTTTGTACTGCCCAGCAGATTTGAACCCAGGTTTCGTCCAGGAAATCTGAGCACTGAAAGAGTACTCTTCATAAAAAGGGGTTTGGTGTCTTATTTATTTGAGGGTACTGAATGAACCTTCGGTGGATTAAGTGGGTCAGAATGGCTGAATGGCCCCTATTTCATAGGGACAGAATTCCAGGTTTTTGATGTCTGGATTAAGTAGGAATCTGAAACTCAGTATCGGTATCCGTTATAGTGTCTACAGTATATAACAGTAAATCATAGTGTGTGGTGTATTTGTGTCATTTATTGTAATAAGTTTCTCTTCAGCCCGTCTAGATTAGGCTGCCTGGTCAATATTCTGTTATCAAGCTACAGTATACTGGAGTATAAAGAAACTGTGCTGTGATCATTTGACATTCCCCGATTTTAAGTGGTGAAACTAGAATTTTCTCACATAGCATGCTGGTCTCGGGGCCTGTGTTTTAATTATTGATTTGATTACAGTCTTATCATTCCATCAGCGCCCTTATTTACCCTGGAGGGGAGATACCCAGGGATCTGTGTGACCCTGACACGTCTCGGGTGCAGCATGCGTGCAGAGAGGAGTGTGACTGTAACTCATCTCTCCTAGGCTGGCAGCAATCGCGCTCCTAGTCCTGGAGAACGAGGAGGACGCTTTCTGGTGTTTGGTGGCCATAGTAGATTACATAATGCCTCAAGACTACTACAGCAAGACGCTCACCGCCTCCCAGGTACTCTTCCACCTCCACATGTCCTTCGGTGAACTCATGCAGCACTGCCGCCTTGTAAAGAAATCATAAATTAACTTTTCCTCACACAGTTTAAAAAAAAGGACGACCATTCAACAATTTTCTAACATCATTGTGTTCCCTCATCTCAGCATAATTAACGGACGTTATTTCTGATCTCCCCTAGCTGAGTAACTCATGTTTTATATGAATCTTTCCTTTTCCGTGTATGTGCAATGACTGTTTTCCCCTTCGTCACTTGCAGGCTGACCAGAGAGTGCTGAAGGACTTCATGGCTGAGAAGATGCCGCGCCTGATGGCTCACTTTGAAGAGCACGACATTGACATCTCCCTCATCACCTTTAACTGGTTCCTGGTGGTGTTTGTGGAGAGTCTAGCCAGTGACATCCTGTTGCGTGTGTGGGATGCCTTCCTGTATGAGGGAACCAAGGTAGGGTGGAGATTCAAAGGCTTCTTCTGGATTGCTGCCTCTTTTTTTAGCTTTATTTTGAAATAATGGCCCCATTTTAAACCTAACTTGAAGTCACAAAACATAGCGTTGTTATTAAATGTAAATTATTAAAAGTAAAACTGCAGGCTTGCAGTTCGACAGCGTGCTTTGCTAATCTCATGAATCCCATTCTTCTCTGTTGTACTGCTTTCATTAATAAAGTAAAATTTTCTACTATGTTGAATTTGCTCAATTCTAAAAGTATGTGGTTCATTTCTGAAGATTCCCAAATAACCCAGCATGAGGAAGAGTTATCTGTGGTGTAAAAAAATGCCAGAACATTAAAGAAAACTTTGGGTCCCATCAGCCAAACATATGTAATCAAAGAAGAACCAGTGAACAGGCCTTTTCTGTTAGACATGGCTACTTAGTTCTATAAATTAATTAATCACAAAGAAACCCTGTGCTTCCCTTCACTGTAGCTCAATCTACTTAAGATTCAGCACGACCCTCTGTTCTAGTCTATATTCTGAGCTTTAAATTAAGACTTAATTCTGACTTTTTGAAGAATCTCAAGGCCCCAGTCAAATGTCTTTATTGAATGATAGAAAACATTTTTTTAATCTATCCATGTATAACGTGCAGATATAGGAAGGTTCCAGGTCATCGAGTTTGCTCCTATTCAAGCCTCTGTTTGGCATGTATGGCCATTATTGATGGCCATGGCTAAGCACAAAATTCGTATTGGTTATTGTTTTAGGGGATTACCCGTTTCCGAAATATTAACCTCTTTTGATTGCACAAAGTAGCCCTTTTATACAAATCTTTAAAAAATTGAGAAAAAGTAAAGTGGCACATCATCTTAATTGCTAAGCTTATAATGCTAAATTCAAATATGTTTGGACCTGTGAACATTAGAATAGTTTAGATTAGAAAGAGGCCCTTGATCCATCAATCTTGTGCCTTATTTTTTTTAATCAGGTGAGATTTAGACATCTTTTCTCTCTACTCACAGATCATGGAATATCTTTTCATCGGGTATAAAACTGAGGCTTAGCTACAATCAAGGGTCTATGATCTATGCTTACTGTTGTCTGTGGAGTATCTTCTTTATTTCTCCTTTTGTTTTTGACATTACTGTGATTCATAGGATTTTGTTTCTTCTTGAAGATGTACTGCTTTTTTCACAATGAATTTTCTCTTGCTGCTGGCAGGAATAATACTGTACTTTTTGAAGTAATTCAATCTAGACAAAAGTTTAAAGATCAAGAGTTTAGATTTTTTTACTAATGTGGAAGTGACTTTCACTGCCCTTAGCATATAAAGAAAATGACCTTTAATAGAGCACTTGCTCGGTAAATCGAGGTAATTGAGTTCAGAGCAGATATTCCCCATACTGAGTGAAGAAGCACAGTGAAAAAGGAGACAACTTCAAATGAGAAGTTACCAGCTGTAAGTGAACACAATTGCTTTCGTCTCCGGCACACACATCATTAGACTTCCATTTTTCCCTAAGGACGTGGTACAGGAAGAGGTAATTACTTTTGAAGGGCGTAGACTAATGGGAATATGGCTTTCAAGTGGGGCCTCAGCTATAGTGGATTAATGTAATAGTGGATTCAATCTCATTATACTACATCCTCACCATTCAGAATAAACAAGCTAAACAAGAATCACAATGATCGCAGGCGCAATTCCTATCCCATCTGAGTGTTGTTTATTATGTAGTATCTGAGATATCAGTCATTCCATTCTCGATATGGAGAATCATTCCTGGTCACTGTTGTGGAAAACAAGAGCTATGGATGTTTCAATAAACGTTATTGCACAATGTGCAATGGCAAATTTTTTAACTGAAATGTTCAAAGTGCTTTCATTTATATTTTTTAGGTGATATTTCGCTATGCACTAGCCCTCTTTAAGTATAAAGAAGAGGACATCTTAAAGATTCAAGGCAATGTGGAGATCTACCAGTACCTAAGGTTCTTCACCAGGACTGTCTCTGATGGAAGGTAAGACCTACGCCCACTAAGAGATGCGCAGCTTCAGGGATACCGACAGGAATCTGGGGTGGAGATTTCAGGTTGAGCACATTGACATGTCTACCAAATGTGTTCTTTTTAACTGTTCTTATGACAGAAGTCACCTCCTTCTTCTTATATATTCATCCATCCATTTTGTCACCCCTTAATCCAATTGCCAGAGCCTATTCTGGCAAGGCGAGCAGCGGGCACAAGACAGGGTACACCCTGGAAGGGACGCCAGTCCATCACAGGCTGACGTATAGACACAGACACGCACACTCTCAAGCCCAGGGCCAGTTTTCCTAGAAGCCATTGACCTCACCAGTATGTTTTTAGATTGTGGGAGGAACTCCATACGAACATGGAGAAAACGTAAAAAATCCACACAAATAGCATCCCAGGTCCAGAATTGATCCCAGGGCCCCAGCAATGCTAACCACTCGTTTACTTCCTCATGAGCAAGACAAAGTTTGATTATAAAAGAGGAAACATGTCTGAAACTTTAATTTCAGAGCCATTAAAAGCACACATTCATTAAATGCTTTATCTGTTGCATTTTACTCATTTGCAAATAAGAACCTATGGAAAAGAAGCAAAAGCTGTTTGCTTCAATTTTATGTGGCTATACATGCAGTTACAATTACTGACTGCACACTTCCGAAGTCCCCGCTGTAATTATAGCCAGTACCGAATAAATCTATATGCAGAATAAATCCATACAGAACACTCAATGCTCAGTCTTTAAAAAAAACATATCTTAAAATAAACATTTGAAAATAATATTCTGGATTGTTTTCATAATAAATATTAAGAAAAATATTTTTTCATATTTGTTGTTTTCCTGTCTTTCATGGGCTCCTTGAGATGTCTATAAGGGATAGTGCTGAGCTTACTTCATTGCAAAGGCCTGAAAGATGCATCTGAAGTACATTTACCCTCTGCGTTTCAAATATGAAACATCTCTCTTGCTGTTTTCATTTTTATGATCGGCTCTGAGAAATCTTTCAAGGTCTTATGATGCAGTAGTTAAACTACTTTGAGATCAAGGTTACGGGCATAATCACCAAACTGAGAACACACATAAGAGGGCACAATGTTTAGTAATATCAGTATCTTTCTTACAACAGAGAAGTGACTTTGGCCCTGCAATAGGCAAAGCTTGGTTCAGCACAAAATTCAACACAAGGCTGTTGCTAACTTTCTTCTTCCTCCCCTCTGGCCACAGGAAGCTGATGAACATCGCGTTTTACAGCATGAATCCCTTCCCGATGAAGCTCCTGAGGAGCCGACGCGATTTCCACAAGGAGAAGCTGCAGGCGGAGCTGCGGGAGCTGGAGAGGATCCAGAAGGAGTTTGTGACGGAGACCGTGGAACGCAAGGACAAGGACTTGGACGTCGGCATGAGTGAGGATGACGAGGACATGTAGGCCCGCTCTCTGGTCAGCCCAAGGACCACGCCCAGCCAAACTGTACTCTCAGGAGTCAAGGCTTCGACTCTGTGGAGGGACCGTACCTTTCAGTCATATAATAGGTTCTTCCTGTCTTCAGGTGAAGACTACACTGGAGCTACACCTGCCAGACTGTGTGGCAGCTCCACGACTTTCTCTTGCTTCCAGCTGCGTCAAACCCAACCCTGATTTCAGCCAGAGAGAACTGTGCTGTCTGCAAACCTTGACTTGCAGAACCAAGAGAAAATGTTTACCCAAGTCATGAGCGTGTTTTATTGAGATGTACTGAGATCTAAAATATACACAGCCTCATTTTCAAATAAGTCACCCGAGT
Organism: Lepisosteus oculatus; assembly: GCF_040954835.1. Classification (NCBI taxonomy): domain Eukaryota; kingdom Metazoa; phylum Chordata; class Actinopteri; order Semionotiformes; family Lepisosteidae; genus Lepisosteus; species Lepisosteus oculatus. Next base: position 33,497,794 of record NC_090696.1, on the reverse strand, counting down.
GTTCGTTTTTCACTGGCTTAGTCACAGCCGTGCACAGACAGCTAGTTCACCAGGGCTGTGAAGCATCACTGGAGGCACTCAGAGGAAATGTCCAACTGACTGTGGATCAGTAGAGAGGGGGTAGTACCACTTTAAAACACTGAACAGATTCACCCCAGAAGTAAATCAAGGTCTGAAAAGCAGTAGTCAAAAGGGCTTAATGTTCTTGGGACACCTTAATAGTGATTCCGAACAGGCTGTAGTGACACAGACCGTGAATACCAGCCTTATCTACACAATCTCTCCTAGATAAGGTAAAAGGGCAGCACCGAGAAAACAACTTCATTAATATACTGCGAGTGCTGTGTGTGGGTCCAGTTAAATAGCTTCACAGGCAATCTTGAATATATACAGTCCGTCACATTGCAGGTAATGGAGTATACATGCTCTATGTAAAATAACGAACACAACTTGAGGCATAGCCACATTTGTTTCCTGTCTCTTATCAGTGCCTTTTCTATTGATTTTAAACATCTTCTTTAAGTAATAAGAAAAAGAAAGCAGTCTTTTTTGTGATGACCATCTATCTGGAAATAGGTCTGTAGTACAGATGTTCAGCTTTAGCAGTTTTTTAATGCAAGTGATTGCTACATGCTCTTTTTTCGACAGCCACAAAATTTTGAGCAAATGTATTCAGATATATCCTCATATTTGAAAGTCCTCGAGTATAGATTGATGTGCGCTCTAATGAAATGCTAAGGTCTGCTTACTAGGTTGCAAATGAGGCACTGGATTTTGTTTTGTCAATGTTATAAATGGTTTGTCTGTAAAATGTTTTTCACACACCCATTTGTGGTTATGAACCAAATCTAATGAGGTGTTTTCTCATGCAATCTGTTTGTTCGCAGGAAAAACTGTCTACAAGTTTGCCAGTATGTTGCCTTGACAGTTTATAGGATTGTTTTCCATAGCTGTGACGACCATTTCAAGGGTTCAAGTTCTTACACTAAACTTACTGTGCTAAAAACTTTTACAAGAAATGTGTTCACATTTTAGCTTTATGTACTGTGTACTGTATTTAGTTTTATTCTAATAGTGTGAGTCAACTTTAGAAATGTTATTGTAAAAACTAGGACAGTTTTTCACCATTCTTTCCCTCTATAAATCTACTGCATTACTGAGAACAGCATCACTGCACTTTTCATCTTCTTACACAGTACCCAGGAATTGAATAAATAATCTGAAAATTATTCATGTTCATTATTCAGTCAAGTCCAGCATACCCGTGTTAAAAAAGTTACATTGCCTAGTTCTTTCACAAATTTTCTTCAAACTGAGAGGTGTTCTGCACTTAACACAAACCAGAAAATAGACCAAATAGTCTAGTAAATGTTTGGCCTCTCCAATAAAAAAAACAAAGCTCTTGTCTTACTTTGTTTAACGTATTTTCGTAACAGAATAAGCAAGTACATTTTTATTCAAAGTACACACCACATTTGTAAATTTTATGAAATAAGGGAACACATTTCTAAACTCTATATTGTTCTTTCTTGTCAAGACAGCTGTTGCTTTACCTACACATCAAGGAGAAAGATACAAAAATGAATCACAAAAAGACTATGAAGACAGTCGTTGTTAACCTCCATCAGGCTTTTTGTCCCTTAACTTCAAACATTAAATTTCCCCCCAAAAAAAGCATAGCTTTTTTTAGTTTTTGTAAACCACTGTTTAGCAGTTTTTAATAAAAGGGAAACCACAGTGAACAATTTAAAACTGAAAGTGAAAATTAAAAATGAGGTTTGCATAACTAGGGGATTTAAAGCTCTGAAGTCTGAGTCTTAGGAGTATTTTGTTTAAGGGGTGGTTATAGGAACAGTGGGTATTTAGTTCAAAATAGTGTATTGATTTTTTTCCCAAAAAATTCTTTTTAAAAAGAGCACTAAAAAGTCAAAGTGAATCTATTTTGTTGTTCATTGTTTTTCTTTCTTACATTAGTGTTAAAGCCAGTGCTGTGTAAAGAATAGCCTTGCTCTACTGAGGCAACCTTTTAATGATTCTTTAAAAGGTTGAGCTGTGCGTTTCAGGAAATGTGCCCTGAAGGCCAGAGTCACAAATTCTTGTCAGTAATTGTAAACCTTTCATGGCGGGGAAAGAAAAAAGATCCCAAAACAGATAGTTTTGTTTACGTGCACAACTTATAGTGCAGCATAATAATGGCAAATTATTTATACGGAAAACAGCCAATGACCCATTATTGACATTATGTATCTTGTTACATTTTTGAACATTTGTAAAATGTTCTTCATTTCATTCTCTAAGATCACAAATACCTTCCGACACATGTAACAGTAGTAAGAAGACAACTCTTATTCAGACTTCGTTAAAAAAAGTGCACATACAGTAGAAAAAGAGGAAAACATTTCCATTTACCATGAAAAATGCTGATTAGGGAAACCCCTATACAAAATTAAAAAACTATTTCTATCAGCATGACACGTGTAGTTGTCTGTGGTCAAACAAAAATTCCAAATCTTGTAGCTGTAAAAATGAAATTTCATTTTAAAAAGACACTGCACACGATATGTTAAAGTTTTCATTTTATTATTTTTTAAAAAAGAGATACATAAGAAATAATATAAAAAACAAAATTTAGTTCAATTTTACAAACAATTACTGCAATTAGGAGCTAAAAGCTATTATTACACCAGACTAGTAACCAATTTCATTTTAATATTTTCTAGTAACCGTTCATCCCAAGTGATTTCTGCACAATAAAACCTCAAATTCACAAATAAAATAAAGGGAATCACGTCTTGCAACAGTAGATTTAGAGCTGTGTAAAGCTTTTGATCCATTTTATAGATCGTACTTAGTCTGATGATTTTACTGCATTCGATTTTACAACTTATGTAGATGGAGTCCATACTTGTTTGAAAAAAAATGCAAATCTTACATGTCCTTTAGATAATTGTGGAAGTACCCAGATTTTTGCAATGGTTATCATGGAACATTTGTGTAAGTCTGACTTTCAGAGAAAAGTTCAACATGAGGAGACTAAACAACACCATTGTTGCTGATCTAAGCTTAGAAATCAACAATAATCACACACAGGCCTTTACATTATCATTACATTGTACAGATTAGGAAATCATTTCTATTGATTGGAATCGGTAAAAGTCACACTTTGGCAAACAATGCCTGGCTACATCTGACCCATTGGTTTGGAACCACAGAGAGACCAGGTAGCAGATTCTCTATGGATGACAGTAGCTGCATATAACACTGTACCTCACTGTCACTCACTGTGTACTGTTATCCTGAGAAAGACTCAAACTGGTATTCCGACTGCTACTAAAATTTGAATCCCGATCATTATAGCACATCCTAAATTGTTTGTAAGGTTTTAAGGACATCAATGACTTTTAAGCAACAAGTTCATATTGATTTCTTTGGTCTTATTTTTCTTCCTATCTAGTTTTCTGAGTAATATAATATGTAGGTAAGAGACATGTAAATTAGCAGGAAGCTTAAACTACGTTTACAGCTACCTTTCATATTTAATCAAAATTTAAACATTTGGCTTTAATAATTTCTAAAGAAGCATTTTACCGTTGTTAACACGCTTTGCATTACAAAGCACAACAAAAATGTGTATCATTAGTGTAGTCCCATTTGAAATAGCCTGCATAACATGCTTTTATACTAAAATAATGATCACAAAAGTAAGTTTTGCACAGAGCATATAAGCATTCAAACTATCTCTACTGAGAGCTGTTTGTCACTTACTGTAAGTTTTACACACAATTTTTTGTTGTTGGTAGTTCAGTTTTGACCAATGAATTCTGCTATGAATCCAGTTCATTGAAAGATAAGAATGGATATATTCTGGTTTATCCATTCCCATGCTATCAAAGCAATATTTAACTGTGCATTAATGGCCCTTATATACCATGTATGCATCACTGAAATCATTGAGCTGTATAAACAGGAAACGCTGCAATGTCAGTTCAAAAGGACAAAATGCTAATCCAGTTTGAATCATTTACAAATCATCACTCAGTATTAAATTTCCCAGAATCTGCCATGATCATTGCATTCACAAAAATGTAATTTTCCAACTTTTTATGATGTTCATTTAAACACACCTAGATTTTATCAGGAAAACCAGACCCTTATTTTTTTTGGCTTTGTCAAAACATTTTAAACGCTTCTTGGAAAAGGGGTTTACCTTTCCAAGGGTGGAAAAACCCCGGAATAAGAACAAGTTAGTGTTTTGGTCCGATCGGACTGCTTAACGTTGAATGGGAAACAATCGACCTTCAAAGCCGGAACTTTTAAAGACAAACCAAACTACAAAAACAGCTATTATCCATCTGCAGTCAAGTGACCATTCTAGGATTCAACATTATAGACCGGATACAGAAATGACGAGATCCAGCAGGAACCAAGGCCTACTGAACCAGTTAAGGCAAGGTGCAAGACGATTTGTACTCCCTCCATTTGTCTTAAAATAAGATCTATTGCACACCTGGAAAACTCTTAATTACAGAAGAGTTAGAAAACTGTCACCATAAACATTTTTAAACAGTTTTAAGAATTTTAGTGCAAGCAGGAAGACTTTTCCCCCCCCCCAAGATCATCATCGCTATTCTGTTATTGCTCGTCCTCTCTAGCTTCAGGGTTCTCCACGGCCTTTAATGACATCGGATTTGACATGGAGCAGATTTCTCATCACACTAAGAATCTGGGCAGCATTGTGACTTTCCTGTCGTCAGTGATACGAATGAGTGTCCGCGGCTATCAGTCCGTTTGACACGGTCAAACTCTCATAAGCAGATTATATGGCTGTCATTTCAGTTTGTAGGGGTCAGCTGCCCAAACTCTTCTCATGTGATCGCATGTGATCGTACAAGCGCGAACAGTGGAGGACCCTGAGCTTGTAGCAATGTGAAATGAGCACAGTCAAGTCTGATGGTCAGGATAGTCTGAGCCTATCATTGCCCTGTTATCGGCAGTCTTCCACTACCTGCCGTGTAAACTAGAATGACTTACACCGGTACTGACTGTTCTCTCCTTAACAGTCTTGAGAACGTTTTTTTTTTTCTAACAGTAAATAAATGTCACTGTTAATGGTGAGTAACATTAGTAACAACTCATTAGTGAAAAAACTAAAACTACAGAAACGTGCCCCTAAAGCTATTCCCCTCCCTTTAAAAAAAGATGCACAGAATTTGCTGCATTTAAAAAGCAGCTCTAATTCTGATCATGTTCATACACTTTGTGTTTCTTTAGAGGAAAAAAAAAGTATTCAAGCAATGCTATACAAATTCAGTTACAATGCTTGTTATTTGTAATTTGAACAAGATGAACAAAATCTAAAAACTTAATGAAAACTGGCATGATGAATTACTTTTCAGTCAAAACTGGACATTTTAGTGCTGCATTTATCTAGACGACATTTTAGTCAAATATAAAAAGGACATCACTACTAAAATGCATCAGTAGTTAAAATACACGGCGCTTTCATATAAAGTGCTTCATTACTTGAGTTATTTTACAGTTTCTTATTAAAATATTGTATTCCCTGGAGTGAAACCATAGTAAACATGTTACACATTGGTAAAAATAAACATTTGGAATGTTTAAAAAAAGTTCCATTAGGTGATTTTGGTCAAGCTGAACTTGCTCCAGGAGCCTAGAAAACAAAGTGATTGAGTCTTACTCCAAACAGTCACAAGCAATCACTGAGGGCACTGTGTGCACACACATTTTATAATCCCTTAAAGACTGAGCTCTGAACGGTATGGAGGTTCACTGGAATGTTAGAAATGATTTCACAGAAGACAAAGTAAACAGATAATGGCTGGAAAGTGACACAGAAACACAAACAAACAGCACTAAGCAGAAACAGTATCCCACGCTGAGTAAAGTCAAAAGCTTCAAAGAAAGCATGCTTGTTTCGGTGCTTCAATGCACAACGTGTAAAGTGTTGATATATTGAAATTAAAGAGGTTTTAAATTCTTGTGGCTACTTCGTTCAAGGCTAGAAGAAACATACATGCAAAGATGTCAAAGACATTCAGCTGTGAAGAGCTTGTGACATTTCATTTTGAGACCACTGAGGAACTGCTAATGTACTGCACCACGAGAAAAAAAAATCACAGCCATCACCCTTTCCGACAGACACATCTCGGTGTGTAACTAGATTCTGGACAGTTGAGGATAAACATTAAAGTAGTGCTGTTAGGTGCCTTTTCAATTTGGAAATGGCAAAATGAGCTATAAACTGGTCCCCAAATAAGATCCTTTAGTCATTGCCCTAAGCAGTCTATTAAAAAATACTAGGCTTTCAAATTTGAGAACCACAGTCAACATGAAGAGAGTAAATTACTTTAAAGGTGAGAGGAAAAATCCCATTATTTCTGGCATAAAATGAAATTAGAAAAGAAACAAAGACGGCAACCTGCTGCTGTAAAGAACTTGTAACAGTTTTTAAATAAGGGGTACGGCCATTTGAAATATTCTCCAGGAAATGTTTCATACATAAAAAAGCATCAAAAGAAGCTTATCACTTATAACTGCAACTTCAAAATACATCAGACAGTAACACTTAGTAGGAAGCGACATATCAAATTAGCCTTAACCATCAACAGGGAGATTATTGTGAATGTTCAAAGGTAGTAGCATCTCTGGCCACCAAAGGAAACAATGTAAGCTGTCAACTTTGACATATTATTGAATAAAAAATGTCTTAATTATGCAAAAACATCCCAGCATACTTAGGGCCATGTATAAAAAATGTGAGGCAGGTCTGGCTGCAAGTAGACACCTCAGTGACTTTGAAAGACTAGTGATTGTTCGGACGCAATTGGCAAGAGCTTCAGTGACCAAGACTGCTCGACTCGTTTATGTTTCAGGAGTATGTCAGCAAAGGGCAAGAGTGGGGCAGAAGCACATACTTCAAGACTGTGACACCCATGTATTAATACAAAGTGCAGGGCAAAATGGGCGTGCACATTCTGATCGAATGACATGGGCTGTTTTCACTCAGTTTAATCAAAAACAGTCCACCGAGAGCTCCATAGACCAAGATACGATACTCGGGTTTCACTGCACAAACCACTCAGCACACATGGGGATTCGTGCTTGCTAGTCCTGAGGACAGGCAAACAGCACAGACAATGGATACTGCCAGATTAATCATCTTTCACCATGACAAGTACATGTGCTCTACAGCTTTGTGTGCTTGGTTCCGACAGTGAAAGTCCATGATGTTGTGGGGTTTATTTCTCTGGCATGGTTTGTGCCCACACATTCCCTTAGAAGACCAGGTCAATGCTACTTACAACTTGATGGTACTGAGTGATCATTATCACCACATGTTGCAGTATTTCTTTCCTGCTGGGAGAGGTGTATTCCAGAATGACATTGACCAATCCACAGAGCACATACAGTTGCCAATGGTTTGATGAGCACGACACTGATGGTACCTACTGTATGTCATGGCCTTCTAAATCCAAGTCCAAGTCTCATATTTTAATCCAATCGAGCATTTATAATATATTCCGAGTTGACTGATTTTCTTGTAGAAGAACGGTGCCACGTTCCTCCTGTCTAATTCGAGACCCTGGTAGACTATGCCACAGAGCACAAAGGCCATGCTGGAATCACTTGGTGGCCTCATGCCCTATTAAGTGACTTTATATTGGAGTTTCCATCTATCCATTGCATCTCTGTCTTATATTACAGACTGAACAAGCACATATCATCATGTCTCATTCCCCATCTTTTCAGTGGGGCTCAAGTTTGGCAAGCATATAGCATAATTGCCTCTTTCTCACCTTGCAGGAGAGATGTTGCTGCATGAGCAGCATGAAGACATGCCTTGTCTTGGTAAAATGTTGACTTCAGGATAAGGCCACAGGAAGAGCAGCAAGTGAGGTCCTAAGACTTAACCGATGTAGTGTCTTGCAGAGAGGCCAACATCAATCACAGAATTCTGCAGCTACTAGTTATTCCTACCCAGTGCAGGTTACTTGGAAGAGTCACCGACAGATTGTTTGGCTGTAATATCTCGCAAGTTACTTAACTAAATCGACAACCAAAGAAACTCCAAGATATTCAAGGCTAAGTTGTGAAATTGCATAACTAAAATGTGAATTAAACAGATTCCGAGATTAGTGATCAGTGTGACACATACTCTGCTAAAGGGAATGAGGCAAAACACTCAGCTGCAGTCATTTTAATTGAAAAGCAGCTAATTTTGCTTCATAATATTGCCGATGTCACAGTTTTTCATTTGCAGTGTTTTTTAATTGTTTTTTTAAATCCCAAGTTAACATTGAACATGGAAGCTTAAAATGTGTATGCAATCAGAATTTATTTTTCAGCTTAAAAAAATTAAGTACTTTTTAAAAAGAGTTAATGATATTTTTTAGTTTAGAATTTAATAAAAATATATTCCTTTAATCTTTTCTCAACTACATTTGCAATATTACTCTCCCCAGAGAGTAGAATATATATAAAACCTAATACTTATTACTACACAGAATAATCATACAACCACTGCGTACATCTAGTTTTTACCCAATTGTAGTTTTAAACCTTCTTGATGTCTCAATACTTCTCATTTTAAACACTTTGCCAATATCTGGAATACCGAATGAACAACTGCTTGTTTGTAAAGTAGTATCTTCTCTAGAGTCAACAATTTTCATGTTTTGTCATAGTTAAAATGGATAAGCTCATAGGTTGCAAAAAATATATTACACTTGATCACCTTAAATGCTCTAACAACTTTGGATGAACAGCTCATAAACAAGTCTAGCAAAGTGTAGACTAGCACTGATGACAGACAACTGTGCATTTTAACTTTCAAATGTGATTTAAAATGTCATCTGGCATTTTTGTGCATTACTGCTTCTAGAAAACAGTGGAGTACTGTTGTTAGAACTGGGATAGTTTTTAATATACTATTTTGAATGACCCCAAAACAGCACGAGTCCTAAATTTGATTATACATTATTAGACTCAACTTTGTTTTACTTTGAGAAACTGGACCTCATATGTGTCTCCCTGTGTAAAAGCAGGGATAAATATTCAAACATTCTTAGGGCTATGTTTATAGAGTTCCAAGTCAGCCAGGTAGGAAGCAAGTGCCATCTCCAATTGGCCAATTATATTGCCTGACCACGGTGTGCACTACTTTAAGGGATAAGCATTTGTACAAAAGAGGTGTTCTCACAGGATCAGCAGATCCTGCTTAAAGTGCACTGTGATAATAAGGCAACAACTACAGACTTGAGTTCTTAAAGAAGAACAGGAACTATTGGCACATTACATAATGGAATCAAGCTGATCAGAAGAGCAGTGGTCTAAAAATACTGTCTATATGTACAGCGGGATACTGTTTCGGCTAACTTGCCAGAACAGGAGATGACTGAAACAATGAGAAGAACTGAAACAGTGAAGTAATGGGGAGGTACAGAAACAGAAAGAGCATCATGTCGACAGTGAGACACAGCACAAAAGCTTGTTCAGAGAAAGCCCAGTCTACGAAGACAGAGATGAAGAGGTAATAGAAGTGAAACTCCTGGAGGATGTCGGACTCGGTAGGGCCACTCACCATGGGCTTCGCCTCCCTGCTGTCGGTTGAGTGGGGCCTGCCCCTGCTCCGCTCTTTCATCGGCTTCTTGCTGCTCTCCACAAACTCCTGCGACAGCAGAGAAACACAAGTCAAGTCCGTCAGCAAGGAAGCACACGATCATTTCGGCAACCAGGGTCAGGAGGCTGCCTGTCCGTCTGTACAAAACAAGCGAGATCTACAAAGTGTAACGCCCTTGCCGCAATAGGTCGGCCCCCCACTGTCGGGGGCTCGAACCCGGGATTCCCGTTTCACTCAACAGGGACCTAGCCCGGTGACCCAAAGAGAGATCTCTCTACAGCCCAGTAGCTGTAGCCCTGCTATCACAGGGAATGGTGGCGACGTTACCGCTCTGGTAAGCCAGCTCTTACAAACCCTGATGGCCGTATGCGTTACACTCTCCCCCGCTTATCTCGCCGTCCCCCGAAGAGATCTCTCTTTGGCTCACCGGGCTGGGACCCTGTTGAGTGACGCGGGAATCCCGGGTTCGAGCCCCCGACGGTGGGGGGCCGACCTAATGCGGCAAGGGTGTCCGCCTTAACCCCCGTTGCGTTACATTGGTGTCAGAGTAGGATACCTCCTGGGAAAAACTAAGGTTGCTGCTGAAAGAGGTGTTAGTGGGGCCAGCAGGGGGTGCTCACCCTGCAGTCTGTGTGGGTCCTAATGCCCCAGTATAGTGACTGGGACACTATACTGTAAACAGGCGCTGTCCTTCGGATGAGACATAAAACCGAGGTCCTGACACTCTGTGGTCATTAAAAATCCAAGGGCGTTTTCTCGAAAAGAGTAGGGGTGTTACCCCGGCTTCCTGGCCAAATTTCCCATTGGCCCTTACCAACCATTGCCTCCTAATAATCCCCCATCTATGAACGGGCTTCATTACTCTGCTCTCCTCCCCACTGATAGCTGATGTGTGGTGAGCGTTCTGGCGCACTATGGCTGCCGTCGCATCATCCAGGTGGATGCTGCACATTGGTGGTGGTGGTGGAGGGGAGTCCCCATTACCTGTAAAGTGCTTCGAGTGGAGTGTCCAGAAAAGCGCTATATAAGTGTAAGCAATTATTATAATTATTATTACAAAGATGTGTGGTGGCCCCGAAAGACATGCGATGTACAGAAAATAATAATAGAAATACGCACTGTTTCTCAATAAGAATAACAATCATATTTCAGCAAACACTGTTGTTCTACATTGAACATTTAAAGTACAATAAACACAAAAGTTTTTGTGTTTCACAAAATGTGATTTAAGGACAATATAACCTTTAAAGTTGTTTTTCTTTAAATGAATTTACATGGCAAATATGTCAAATAAATTCTGATGAATAAGATTTCAAGGACTGTAGGAATAAATTTACACTTATAAAGGGGACAAAAGCAATTTCTGTGATGGATTACATGAATAACCAAATTACATTTCTTAAGATTACAATAAAGCAATAACTCTAAGAGTAACAATGTAATTTACATGGTGGCTTCCAAATACATTTTCAACTTTTCTTCAAATCCTTCTAATTTCACTGCCTTAACTTCAATCACCTTGATAAGGAAAAAACTTTATGGCTCACCAAGAGAAAAATCAGGACTCAAAAAGTGAGAGTGAAAACCTACAGATCCCAACATCTCTTCAAATTGGTGAGTAAGCAGTTATCATTCGTGACAAACTTCATTTGTTCCCATGAAAACCTTTATTATTTTTGTGCAGTGAAGTTACAACCATTCCTTGAATTGCCACGGAACTAATGATCCGATTATCAGAAGTATTCAGTAAAAGAAAACCTTTGGTGGTCCTTAAGACAACGTACAGACCGTTCCTGAATTAACCTGTAGCTCCCCATCACAAGGTAGAATAATAAGTCGACGCAAAATCAAGGAATAAGGGTCCTTACACATGAAATGACTATCCTCTTTGCACAAGTTATTTTGTTAAATAAAAGGTTCCGTTGTGAAATCAGCAGATCATGACAAAAATAGATGAAGATGTATATGAATATAATCTCATCCCAGCCACACTCAATGAGCCCAAAAATGTCTTACCATAAGAGCCTTGTCCATGAAGTACTCTTTCCCAGGACTCCCGTCATTGTACGTGGTATCGATGGCAAAGCACAAGAAGAGGACATCCACAACTATTTCATATATGGAGAGGAAGCAGTGGGCAACCAGGAAGGCGAAGAGGCACACGATGATCAGAGGGAGGACCCACACTGTATAATCCCGCTGGTAGTTCAGAGCCAGTACGCCCACAAAGGCTGTGCTGGAAACTATCAGGACCTGGAAACAGACACACAGTAGCTTCCTGTTAGAAGCCAGTCTATTCCTCTTCTTACTTACTGCCTGGGAATATTTGATTACAAATTTCTAAAAGCCTTAAGAACACCCCAAGACATGTAAAACCCAGGAAGGTATAGAAAACTACTTATACTAACATTTCCACAAATTTCCTTAGAATCTAGAGGTATTAAGTTTTAAATGGATAAAGTTCAATACTTCAGTGGACATCAGAACCGTTGACCACTCGTGTAAAGTGAGGCTTTCTTTTTTTCTGCAATTTATTTTTTAGACTCATATGCATCATCCACGTGAAGAATTTGTTACATGTTATTCATTGCCAAGTTTGACCAAAATAAAAAGCTTTGCTTTAAAGCTGCTCCACCATAGCTCTCAAACAGCTTCACAAGCACAATCTGTGACAGACGATGAAACAGGAACATAGGAATCATTTCACTGGTTGATGGCTCTATATACAAACCGCTCTTATCTTTGAAGACCTGGCCTGGAAATTAACAGGCTTATCAAGCCGCTGGCTTCCTGTGAATGACACAATCTACAGAAGCATCTTTAAAGAGGGCCTAAAACTGTTAGTTCAATTTGGATACTGTGTCAAGGTAAAAACTAACAGCAAATAAAAATGAAAATCTAAAAAGCCTAATAACTTACCTTAATCGGTGCTTTGATCATTTCTTTTGATTTTTCTTCCAAAGCCTAAGGGGTGATTGTTCTATGCTAAAGCAAGATAATTTATAGCTGAAAGTAGGGCTTGAGCTCTCTTTGTATTGCAACATTTGGTAATTAACTTCAAGACTGAATATTTTGCACAAATTTCTAAAGGAAATATCTGCTACTGGCACAAGCATTGTGGAACAAAACAAAGGCCTTCAGAGAGACCTCAAAAATACATGCTCACTGTTTCTCTTTTCTATGTTGCACAACCATACTGCTGATTTCTATTTACTATTACAGATTATTGTGTCTTCCTGATTCTACTCCTCTTTAACAGTCTCAAAGAGATTTAAAACTAAAGAGACATCAAATATTAAGCTGCTCTACAGTAAGCAGAGCTGAACACCTAACCTACTGCATACATTATATCTACCTACAGCTATAAGAAATTTGTTTATGACTTACTGTAAAATGGCTTTACAATTAACAATTCTGTCTCGGGTCTTGTCTGAGATTGACATTTATAATACTCAGAAAGAAGACACATTTGTTTGTCATTTTGTATTCTCATATCCCCTGATGAATACTGTTGCTTATTCGTTTGTAACGAAAACCCACTCATTCCCTAATCACAATTTTATCAAATTAATCATGAACCTCCACAGAATGATTTTTGTTTCAAACATAGGTGCTTTCTCTTTTCAGCACTGATTACTGAAGGTTAATTTTTGTAACCTTGCGTGATGACTGCATGAAAGCATCTCCCTAGTACAAGATTCGTGACTCTTTGATTACAGCCCTGAAGAATGTAGACCAGTTTTAATTTAAAAAAAGCCTCAGTGCTACTGATCTATATAGAAGCCATACCTTCCCAAGAAACAAAACAAAATCTCCAACGGTGTTGATCGTGGCAACTCTCAAAGCATTCTCCACCAGAATCACAAAGGCATCCTTTGCAGATGTGCAGAAGTTGGTGCTGTTGATAGCTGTAGCTGCATATGCATTCTGCAACAAAAAAAATATCAAACATTTTAAACCTTTTTTTTTTAAATCATTCTTTTATACATCTCACACTATTTGCAACTCTTGCTAGTTCTCAATCTGTAAGGGTTATTTGTATATCAGTGCAACCAAAACACAAAAAAGAAATCTACTGACACAAACAAGCCATGGTTATCTCAAACATAGATAGCTGAGTTTACAACGGGCTGAATCTCAAGATAATTATTTCTTGCTTTTGGGTGCACAGTATTCTTGACATCATTTAAAAAATATTACATTTTGAATTGCCACAAAGTATATATATATAGCCTGACCTTCAAAATCATGCATCTGACCTAACAGAGAAGAAAATACCTGATTCAGATAATTTAGGCACTTCTCCAGACACCACAAGCAGCAAATACAGGCTTTCAACATGCACCGAGCACAAGCATTTTCCTGAGGGATGGAAAAGAAATTTAAAATAATTACCATAATAGCAACACTATGTTTCAATTGCCTACCATTTCATGAATTCCTTATGTAACACTGCAGACGTCATTTATCTTTTAATAATGGGAAATTTCATTCTGCTGCTTCCTAATCACCGATATCAAAGGATCTCACTGCAGCAAAAGCATTAATGTTCTAGTTTCAGAGTAGAAAGTAGAGATACTGCAATATACAGTTAGAAAATTGATACCAAGACTAATATTTCAACATTTAGATTTCAATGTTACTTCTCCGTGGCTTGGACAGACAACACATGGTCACCTCTGTAAACAAAATACTTACACACTGTTGTTGCAACCAATTACCTTTTCTCCTTACCTTTCCTTTCAGTTGATTATGAATGTACATGAGGATCAATCGAGGGATCTTCACAAGTGTAATGATGAAGGATCCCTTCGCCACAGTACCGAGATGGTACCGGATAAGACGATATACGGATGACAGTATAGGAGTAAGTGGTAATTTGGACTTATCCCTACAACAAAAGAAACAATCATTTCTGAGTGACAGCTGCGTATTCCTCTTTATTATAATCTATAAGTTAACAGCTGGCAGTAGTAACCGAAAAATGGGCCTAAAACATGTTTTGGTAAACAAGAGTGATTCTGCAAAGTGATTTTAGCACGTCCCTCTTTAAGTCCAGATTCCAGACTCTGCTGTGCAGAGACTTGTCTTGAAAGAATGAGCAAGGTAAGCATACATCTTCAGGTTTACCAATTTCATGTAGGAAGCCTCTTACCTTGTAAAATAATAAGTGACAACAGCACCAGCAACAGTCATCTGCTGACACGCAAGAATAAACTCGCTGATCCAGATCAAGCCAACTGCGTGATACCAGGTCATGTACTGCAAAGGGCTCGACATTCGGAATTCCACCAAACCCTTGTCATTTTGTGTTGGATTGCCTGTGAACATCAAAAATACATTTTTCAACAACAGCTGCTGCAGCATTACAACAGGCATCAGATTAACATGACAAGCACAGTGGTGAGGAGTACACGGAGTGTAACCAAATTGTTCAGGGTAACAAACGTAGTAAGTGGTAGAGCCAGGGCTTGAACCACGAACTATTTTAAACAGAAGATATATTAAAGACAGATGTAACTGGTTTTCTTGTGTTATTTAAAATGGACATAATGCAATAAAATAAACAAGCCCACGTTTTATGGTAGGAATTGGAATCGCAATGCTACTCACACTAAGCATCTTTAAGTACTTTAACAGATCTTTGTGTAGGGAAATGATGAAGCTCTCCTTTCTTTCAAAATGTTCTAAAAGGACTGCAACAGAACATTTAGAAGATGGCAGCTTGCAGAATGGCAATTTCAAAACCTATAGACAGTGAAGCAGCTGGCTCACACTGCTTGCCGTTAGCACAGGCCACACAGGGCTGCAGAACCATATCGGCCACCACTGCACCTTACCTGCTGTGCCCAGGAATAGCAAAACCATTATCCAGTACATCCAGAACAACATCAGAGCCAGAAACGTCCAGAAGGGCTGGAAGACGAGCAGCGGCAGGTGGATGAACACTTTACCCGCCACATGAAATAGGGCGATTGTCAGAGCCACTCTTTTCCGCATAAAAAACATGAGCAGGAGCAGGATCACCTAAGTAAAGGGAAAAAACAAAAAATGGCCTCAGACATCTCTTTAATAAAATTAGGAAAAGAATTAAAAATTTCTGAAGCTTAGCAAAAAAAAAGCACTTTGAAACCCAGCAGAAACCCTTCAACCATCCGTGACCAGAAAGCTGCTCACCCTGTAGAGGGTGGCCTAAAGGCAGGTCTTACCCCAGCAGCACAGGTCACAAAGAGGGTCTGACAGCACACTGCTCCTAGCCTGGATGGGACCGATTTTACGATGTCTCAATTAATCGGAAAAGTGCTTGTAAACAACAGTTAACAAAACAGGGGCCTGTCAGGTGGCTCAACGGGTGAAGGCACTTGGCTGAGTTCAGGTCTAGGACATCTTACTAGCCAGCTGGGACTGGGATTCCCCACACAGTGGTGCACAACTGTCTAAGCAGTGCCGAGAGGGGGATGGGAGCAGTTGGCCAAGGTTTTCACGGCTCGCAGGCGCACCATGACCTCTGTGGGCTCCCAGGCACTTGGCGTGGGACGTGGCTCTTCTCAAATCAGCCTCAAAGTGTTAAAAAATGTTAAAAGATCAGTGACCTGAAGGAGAATGGGTGAGAGAAATCTGCCGAAATCTTAATCCTCCCCTGTGTGCAGTTGTGGTGTTTGTAGCCTGTTAATCTTACATTTATATATCAAAGCACTGGGGCTCTGGGTTCAGTTCCTCAATTGCTACCTTCTATCAGATCTTCCAGTTCACCATACTTGGTCATTAGATTGGAAATTCTGGTTCAGAGAGCCTGGATTCAATTCCAGACCTTGGGCACTTTCTGTGAAGAGTGTGTATGTTCTCCCCACGTCCACATGGGTTTCCTCTGGGTGCTCTGGTTTCCTCCCACAGTCCAAAGCCATACAGGTAGGTTAAATTGGCTTCTAGGAAAATCGGCCCTGGTGTGAGTGTGTGCATTCTGTTTCTGTCTGTGTGCCCCCTGCAATGGACTGGTGTCCCAGCTAGGATGTATCCTGACTTGTGCCTGTTGCTTGCCGGCATAGGCTCAGGCTCCCCCACAAACCTGTACTGGATAAAGCAGTTAGAAAATATATTAATGGATGGGTACAGCAGCGATATTAAAACAGCTATAAATGCAGATCTCCCCAGGTCCTCCAATATTTGTATGTTGGCTCATATAACACTTTCAACATTTTTGAGTTTCTCCCATGTCTTGCTAATCTTGCTTATTTGTGAATTTGTCAACTTTCACTGCAGAGAAACACCAATAAAACAGTTCCTGGAAAAAAGCAGCTTTTATTGTTGACCACAAAAACTAAATTGCTCTAGCCTTAGTAGCCGACACAACAACACATTGCTTACAAGACTAAAAGTTGTCTCAAAATGCATGTTGAAAAAAGAGTGAAAGGACCATGATAGTGGGTCAAAGAATTAATTGTTTACTAGACGTACAAACAGTTCCTGGAACCAGTGAAAATTACATAAGCGAAAAGAAAGACATGAGACAGCAAAGGTTGAAAAAACAAAGTGCACATTGAAATCATCGTTATGAATGAGGCTCATGCAGTGCACATACAATGGCTCCAGTACGCACTTGGACATCTGTTGCAGAAACACTTACTGGAGAAAAGTATGAAAGGGTAACATGCTGAAGAAAGATATAAGATGTGAAACAAGGGTAAACCGATTTCTTTCTACACAAAGACTTCTTTTGGTACAAAGTGTAAGTGAAAGTGTATCTTTCCCTAACTATGGAAAGATAAGACCGGCCATTCAGTGTTCAAGGTCTTGGGAATGTACAAACTCAAGTGACCTCCCCTCCATTACCATGGTAGCAATTTGCCTCAAAAATGGCTGAAGTCTCCTACATAAACTGGAACTTTACAACAATTCTCTGAACAATTATTCTCTTGATCTTATTGTTCCTTGCATGCAATAAACTCAGTTGATTTAGCTCATTTCAGGGTCCAGAACTTGTTTGTCTGTTACAACGATGTCTAAAGCTTTAGGTCCAGTGTACCTTGGATGTGAGCTATGAACCAAATTTGTGATGCAAGCTGTAGTTTCACTAAATTAGAGTTTTTCCCAAAAAGTGCAAAACTGGCCTTAGGCTTCCCAGTTGGAGGAAAAAAAAAAATCAAATGTGCATGACTCTCTCCCTGAAAGGGCACAGTGAGGCCTTACAATCAATAATCCTGGGCTCAGGAGTTTAGAAAAGGCTTTGAGGATACAGGTCAAGTATAAAATACTGGATGACATTTTCAGACCTTAAGCCCTCCCAGACTGCCACCTTATACAGAAATGACAAAATTAAATTGCGTCCAAAGAATTAAAACGGAATTTTGTGTTATACTTTCCCTGGAAAAAAAAACCAAACTGTAACAAATGCAGAACAGAACTGCTCTCAAAGGACATGGATGTAGTCATTTAGAAGCTGTAACCACTTGAAACAACAGGAACGTAAGGAACCTACCGTGAAAATGGTAGCAGCTATAGCATAGACCATGAGAGCCTGGACATTGTCTTTGGCTACTTCTAACTGATCTGCTGGCAGCGTAACATTCAGCGACTTCTTGTGATCTGCATAAAGCCACCACAGAACACCTGTGCCCCCTGCAAGCAGCAAAATAGGTTTTACAATTATTGTCAAATTAGCATTTTATTTTATAGCCCCTTATGTCATATTTAATTCAGCAAGCCTGAAGAAACTGTGATCATGATCAAGGGAAAAAGTCACACCTAAGACTACCGTGATTATCAAGATTACCATGACCTTTATATGATCATATGAATAATAAATATACATCTCAACATATGAATATATAAGCACAGTGTGTATTTGTCAAATGTAAACTTCATACAAGCCCCCACCAAAATGGCGATCGCCAAAAAACAGGTATAAGCTAATTCATTCGAAAGTATTTTTCACAATTGTGGACAGGCAATTCATTGACCATGTGTCCTGAAATCAAATCTGTAGAATCAGGCTGACAAGAATGAGGCTTTAATTAAATGTTGTTCTTCATGATCAAGAATTTAAAAGTGATGACTTCACAGGTATGGCCTGCTGAACAAGGGTATTAGGAGATGGGAGCCCTGTCTTTCACCTGTGTCTATGCCTGTAATTAGAGACTGTATATGAATGCATTATTGGAAAACACTACTTGATTATTTTTGCCCTCTCAGAAGCTCAGTAAACTGGTTTCACTAAACAAGACATATTATACTTGCTTTGAAAGGAGATGCTGGCCTAGAAGTACACCATCTTGCTTTGAAAGTCTATCTTGAAAAACTACAGCAACATATTCAAGGGAAATAAATAAAAACATGCTGAATACAAGCAGGTCTACCAGCATATCAAAAATAACTTTGATGGGTCAACCACTCAAAGGTGCCTTTGTATTAATATTTAAATATGGAAAAAAATGTTTTTGCATTTAGCAACAAAGTCTTGAAACCCTGCTTCAGGCAAACTCACCCAGTGACCCCAGAACCACTAATCCAGTGAGGATCCAGACAAGCACTGTGGAGATGTATCGTATGATGACCATCAAAATCATGGAAAGCACTGCAAAAAAAGACAGGAAGCACCTCAGTACAATCCACTGAGCTTCCTAGCCACTGAATGGATCAAAATAAATCTTTCAGTAGCAAAATGTTGTTTGTAGCTGCATTTTCCCGGGATGTCATTAAACTTCATTATTGCCTTCCTGGGTTTCCCTACGTTACTCAGTGTTTCCGTTTCCACTTCACTAAAATTTTGCAACAAATTCCAGGAAAATGGCTTCTCAAACATTCTTAACAATAATTGTTTGGACATTCAAAAAGAAACCCATAAAATATAAGGGAACAAAAAATGCTTATTGATACCAATTTTGCCAATAAAGCATTTTTTAATGAAAGTACTAAAAAGTCATACACTAGTAAAAGTGTCCAATACAAAAAGGAAAGCCATTATTCACAGTAGTGAAATTAGGTGGCTGTGATCCTACAGGCTATACCGATCCTCGCAGATGATTTCAAAGACAAGGACATTGTTTTTACTCAAGACAGCTGTGCATAATTCTGAAGGGCTCCCAGTACCTAGAGCAAGCACACAAAGGCCCATGATGATTTCTTTGCTGGTCATCACACCGGTGATTAACCTCTGAAGCACACTGTTGTCACTGACGAAGGTGATCAGGGCTTCAGCAAACTTGGCATAACAGGAGATATCCACAGGGATGCAGCGATGGAATACCGGAATTGACTTACTATCAAGAAACAGAATAAAGTACAAGATGAAGGAAGAACGTGAATAATGCAAATGTCTCTTTAATGTCATTTTGGCAATGTAGACAAATCACTTTTCATTTAACTGAATATTAAAACAAAAAGCCATACATATACAATGAGCAAGTGATTTAATATATTAAGACAGCAGAAACCGTCCTTAGTAAGGAAGTTGAGGGGCAAGTTCAGTTCTGTTTTCAATGCTAAAAGGAGAAGTTGCTAACAGATACACAATTTCAGTAACAGTGTTAGTTTTCTTTACCAATGTTTCAAAAACTCCAATTTTTGTTCTGCATCAGCCTTAGCAAAACCTACAGAGGGAGACTAAATGTTTTGGTTGTCCATGAATAAACCAATGTTTTATGTAACAAAGCATGACTGTGTAAACATGTTCATGGTTTACTGTTATAAGCATATATTTGTTTTTAAAATAAACATGGTGAGAATGTTCTAAATTGAGCACCTAGCGATGTTCATTTAAGATCTACATACCTTGGTGGCACAGGAAGCTTGGGGCACAGAGTATCTTTTTGTTTATGACTGGTATATTCAGTAGGCTTTAACTGATAGGAGCAAAGGGCAGACCCTAACAGGAGAGAAAGATACAAGCAGTTCAGCTCACTGGACAGAAAGGATCCATATGAAGATGACCTTAGAATCAACGTAGAGGAGATTAAAGAATGTAACTAAATACCCAGAATGGAAATGTTAACTCACATTTCAAAGATTCCAGTAAAAAATAAGGGGAATAGAATTCTCAAACATCTTCAGAAATCCTTGTGTATATAGAGCTACATATCAGTGATGTGCAAATTGGTTTACTGTTCTTCATCAAGAGACTTTATTACAAGATTAAATCTTATTCATTAAAAGATTATGAACTAATGGCAGTCTGAAAATGACTTTCATTCAACATATATGAGCACCAAATACTTGAAATAATGTGTTGAACTGTAAGACAATTGCACAAACATTGCATGAACACTGATGAACATGCTCTTAAGTGTGTGGAAGGCACATAGCCACACTGTTACTGGCCAAAGCCTGGGTCTGTGTTTTTAACAGAACTGTATTGTTTCATCTGGTGGCAGGACATGACACAGGCAATGACCTAATACATGCAGTATATGAGACAATGCAGTGAAATAATTTAAACTTTAAAGCTACTGATAACACAACACTAAGACAAACTGAAAACTACTAGCTGCCTAAATGCAAAGTTATATGTAGGCTGACTGAAACATTCAAGTAAGAATTGTTAATATGTGATGAAAACTAAATAAATGGGCAAATATGAAGCAGAAAAATTTCTTATGCCCATTTCCTCTTTTGATTTAATGGCAATGAGGTCTGTAAATTACCTCTACAAAGTGGGGTCCTTGATAATGTAGCTCTCACAATCTGAATCCAAGGTAAAGTAACTATCATTACACTGCAGTGACTATAATTACGATACATGTGAGGGACCACAGTTTGCAAATTTTCTTTTGTAAGAGTGTGAAGCTTATTAAAAAGCAAACGTGTTATCAGACAGCATTTTGTATAGCACATGGAGGTTTTGATCCAGACCATGTGGGAAGTTCAATGTTGGACATAAACTGCAGATGGGAAATATTTCCCAGTGCGGAAAAGAAACAATGAACGACAGGACACTGTGCTGACACAGGCAGGCATTCAACTGATTGTTAAACTACAGAACTCACTACAATATTGTGGCTACTGCTTACTATGATTAATAAACTAACAAACAACTAACTAGCATATTAAGTGCAAGTTTTCTTTCTCCATGTTATTGACACTGTGCCTACACGGAACCAAAGGGACCGTCAAAGAGCCCGAGGGTTTTACACTGCATATTAACAGTCTGACTGAACTCCCAATAAAGACATTCCTAAATATCTAAAACAGTAATGTCTTTGGTCTTACCGTTTGTCTGTGCAAATTTCCTGATATCGTTGTAAGTCTTTAGCTCCACACTCGGACATGATGTGACGCAGAGAGCCATAGACTTGATTTTCCTGTTAATGATGTCAATATTGCATGGATCCAAAAAAAAGACGTACCTACAACAGAATAAAGAGCAGAAAATGCAATATATACTGCAGAAATACCTTTGAAACAGCACAAACGTACCATGCCAGCTGTACACCTGGTCTAGGAAAGTGAGGTTAACTACGTAGATAAGAAAACAAGTGTCGAAAAAAAGTTACAATTTTAAGGTAAAGCAGGGATAAAGGTCTTTTGTCTTAACTGAGCTCTTTACCTTGCGGTTGTACAACCTGAAAGTTCTAGAAAAACCTAATATACGAAAAATATTCAAATTCAATATCACCGCAGCTCCACTACTTACTTTCTATATCAGTGAACATAAGAGACAGGTTATAAATGAGAAGATTCTGAAACAGCTAAGCTTCCCAATGCAAAGAGAAATATGAAGTTCCTACTTGTCCAAACATGAGATGATGAACTTGCAACAAAGCACCTTTCAAAGACATTACAGAAATGGGGCAAACAACTACACAGGTTGGCCAGCAAAAGAAAAAATCTCTTTTAATCATTAATAACCAGGTGAATATGGAATAAATGGAGCCAAACATTGCAAATCTGTTATTTCTATCTATTTGTATGCTCTGTATTCTCTGTATCCATGTGGATTTGTTATTGAAATGAATCTGAACATCGAGATGGTGCCTTTGACTTGCCATCTCATTAGGTGATGTCATAATGGGAATGTTTATGGGAAGTGCAACTATGTTAAACATTTACCTGAACACTGATTAAGGCCCCTAGCCTTGGGAGTGCCTGCTACTGGCCCAATATTCCATTGTCAACCACTGGTACCCCTTAATTAGCACATATAGAAAAAACTACAAAGAAACACGGATACATTTGAAGCTATCCCAACCATTAAGAAAAAGTACCATTAAAGAAATGTACAAATTTTCAAGCAATATTAAATCATCCACGCAGTATCAGAAATTATGAATCAAACAAACCATTGACGCTGATTTCAACACCCTTTTGGTCCGTTTAACTTTACCGTGCAAACATTTTTAATGGCTTTTGTTAATGAAACAAAGGACTGCTCAGCTATTATTACCACACTTTTGCAAATTAATTACAATAAATGTCCTTATTATATACTTGTCAATGCAGTAAAGCAGATACGAGAGGAATTCAGCATGGGTGGACGTTTTGGCAAAATTCAGCGATGTAATTTCAGATCAGTGAAACCCAGCATCAACCCCAGTAATTGGTAATGGACACCATCGAAGAGGAAAAAGGCACCTCCGTTTTTTTTTTTTAAAGTACTCTCAAACATTAGCCACAGCAAAATACTCACAGCCTAACTTAGAACCTTCATATCTGTGTGAAATTTGTTTAGTAAACTGACAAACTCGAGAGCAGTTTTAGTGGTAAGTCTAATCCTGACAGACCACAAGTCACTGGTTTCGAGAGCTCCTGTAACATCCTTAAGAACTGCTTTCCGTATGTTCTAATAGATTGTTTTTAAAATGATGATCCTGTTTTCTTTAAAATATGGCATTATATGACACGCAGTTCACAGCAGCTTTTACACATTGTAATTCCAGAACGTCTGTTCTGAATGCCGGTGCAGTGAAGCACTGCAGCTCCTTCAGTGTTTCAGGCTGGACTATTGCGCTCTTTGCTACATAACTTGTGTCATAATCACTGGAACACCCCAACATAACCAGGGGTTCCACGCGGGAAGATTTACCTGCACTGCCCTTATAACCCAAAGCTGAGAAACAGATGCATTTTGTACTGAAATATAAAGAGCTTATCATGGTAGGGGAAAAAATACATTATAATCTGCTTTCCCTGGAGCAGGATCTCTGAACAAACAATGGAGCGTGAAATGGTCTGGAGCAATCTGCTTCATGTTTGGATTTCACTTAAGTTTCCTTTTAGCCAGCAGTTTCTGAATAATGGCAAAGTGTGTGAATGTTTACATTTTTTAAACTGATTAAACATATTCCAAAATCCTCCAACAAGTCATGTACGCTACAGTTGCGTCTAAACCTGAAGTTTGGATCCAATTCACACAGAACAATGTACTGTAAAAAACAGATGTCGGTGCAACATCTCCTTTTTGTTTTTGTCTGCATGAACAGTGTATAAGATCAGTAGCATGACAGTACATATTTTACATCACATTTACCACAACTGAAAACCAACACACAATGATTAAAGTTAATGAAAGGGAAAAAATGCTAACCTTTCCTGACAAGTATTATACAAAATCCATGTCACTTAATAGAATTAAGAAATGTTATAGCATTTAAAAAAAGCTTCATTCAATGCAGGTGCACTACAACAGCAGGAGCATGGCTCCTCTAAGTCACTGAAGATGGCAGATATTTACTGTAGTTCCTTTTGATAGAGACTGCTATTTCTAAAGATGAGACATTCATGCAGTGATGGGAATTATCTGCTGCTGTGAGATATTAAAAACCAGAAAGCACATTTAAAATAAAAGTTCTGCAGCTGTCACATTTAAGTAGATCTGAAGACAAAACTAGAAACCAAGTAGATGAAATAGGTGAAGCAACAGTTTTCACTATACTGCCAGATTTGTCTGTTCAAATTACTAAAACCCATTAAAAACAAGACAGAGAGATCACACACTGTCTATCCTTTACATTGTTACACATTGTCGGGGCAAGATGGACCAAGACATATAAGCATGATGTGGCTTTTGTATAGTACATTTAAGATCATGAAAGCCATTTTCCATAACTGTACTAAAAGGTTATATAAATGTCTTTTTGCACCTGTTCTTCACACTTCTAGTCAATATAATACCAGACTCATTGTATAAGCAAATAAATAACCTACGATTCGCCAAAGTGTTGCATTTAGAGATGGACAAAGGATTCCTCAGTTTTTAACCTCTGTTCATTTAAACATTTTGGCAACTGGCCAGACTCAGAAAAAGAGCTCCCTGTTTGCACATCTCAACTATTCTCCGATACAATGAAGACATTGTTTGTCTTCTGGAGCACAGCAACAACCACAGGCCCTCTCTGTAGCCTGAAAGATTCTCCATTTATGAAGTCATATTAGTTATGATATTTCAGAGATTAAAAACACAGTTATTGCAGGTATAGTCCAACGTCTGTCATATCTACACATGGCAGTGTTTTGCCTTTATGAAGACTGATTTTGGATGAAGGCATTTCTATGAAGCTGAACATTACAGGGTTTCCTTGTCATAACTTCACAAGGGGGCTCACCTCTCCCTAAAGATTTGCTCAAAGTAAAACCATCCTAAAGGGAGCAATCAATAAAGTATGATTCATGTCGTTCTGTAAAAGACCTGTCAAGACCTGTTTTATACAAGTCTGTGTTGTATTTTTAGGCCACTCTTTAGAAGCACTTCTTTATTAAACATTAAACAGAAAAAGGACTATCTCCACTCCAAAAAGGGAAGTGTTCCGTTCTACGAGATGTTACTTCAATCCATAAAGTGAAACTTTTAGAAGAAGGCAGGCCTTAGAATATGATACTCACTTTTTGTCAGTTTGGTCCAGTCCGCTCAGTTCTATACCTTCTATCTGGGAGTTTTTCTGGCCACAGGTGTTGCCATAGCTGTCATATCCATGCACCAGCCTGGACGCTGCTCCAGTGGCAATAGCAAAGCCACAGATGCAACCCTATGAGAAGCACATGCACTCATAAGAATGGTGAGGAGAGAAATACACCACAGTTCTATTTAATTGTGCATCAAAGATGCACTGCAAAGTCTTACTGATCCAGAAGAGACAGCAGGTTTTAGTATGCATTACATAGTTTGGTCACCATGGCCCCCCAGTGCACCCAGTCATTTTTCCATGAACTTTCACAAGCCCATTTGTGAAGATTTCAACAGAATATTAAACATCTGAAATAACATGGTTTAAGATTTAGCCAGGGCCTGTAACTGTGCTGTTGTTTTGTTTTTAAAGGAGCCTTTTAAACCGAGTAAGGGACGCTTCGTTTCTGCTTTATGAGCAATGTACCAAACACCTTATCATCTTCCTCGCAAACATGATGTATTCTTTGTGGATCAGTTTAAAATAAAATTAAACTCTCATTATATACACAAAGTTACCTTTTCTTCAAAACACAACTATTCAGAAAAATGCTTTAAAAAGTTAAGGTAAATGTGCCATAAGACTCTTCTCTTTAATATACGATTAAATAGGTTATCCCAAACATTCCACATTCTCATTACAAACGTAGCATTTTCAATAGGACACACCCTTGAACCGGAGCAGAGCACTTACTCGATTTCCCACTCCTGGAGCACATATCCAGACACAAGATGAATTACTTTCATTCTTTTTTGCATGCAATCGCAATGCTGCTAAAATTCTGGAACTGAAACATCAATCTCTAATCTCAACACAACGTTCATCAATTGTACAACTGTGTACGAACTACCACAGCAAAAAAAACAAAAAAAATCCCCCAAACAGAAGAAGGAGCAAATGCACTTAACTTCCCCAACACCTATACTTACCATGCCGATGCAGAAAGCAATAAATATCAGGAGCCATGGAATGTCAGTACAGTTCCGTTCTTCCAGGGGTCTCCAGTCCCGCTTAGACCTCTGTAAGGAAACAGCAGAATTGCTAGGCATCATAAACCTTGCTCCCAAAGCCTCAGCTGCGTGGAAACAATTTAATGTCCAGCTGTCGGTTCACAGTGGCAGTATATGGAGGTATAGCCGAGTATCCACGTCACTACCATGAAGTAGGCAGGACATCAAGTCGTGCACAAAAATGCGATAAAAGACTCCCTTTTTTCCCCCAATTACGATGTAAAACAATCACACATTGTGCAGAAGAATCGTTGCTCTTCCCTGAATGCCCTTCATTTAAAAACCCCTGAAGAAGAGCACAAAAACGAGGTCAGAATTATTTACCGCTCAAGACAGAGCTGCTTCAGATTGTTATGTAAATACTGATTGTACACTTTTTTTTATTCAGCACAAGCTTTACAGATTACACGTCCAAGGCAAACTTGTGTCGAAAACGAGACGCCAATAGAAGCACAACTGCCATTACTATCAAGCTACGGCTTCGTCTAGCTCGACCTTGCGGTCGGGCAACATTTTACAAATTGGATTAAAGTGTTGTAAAGAAGGTCACTCCAATGGAGAAAGAAACAAGCCCACAGCCTCCACCAAAACAACACGGTGCAAATCTTACAACAAACAAGGAGAGTTCAAGAGAATAAAGCACAGGAAAAAAAAACTATACTACGGTACTGCTGTATTGTTTACGATTTTTGGACATAATATATTCCAGGAGACGTGGAACTATCTTCTCACCTCCGCGCAACCGCAGCATCCCATTGTAGGAAACACTTAGAATCGCACAGAACTTGCAGCACCACACGAAAACAAAAAGCAAAACTTAGCAGGGAGTTGACTGTGCGTGCGTATCCTGCATGAACTGCTCTGTCTCTCGCCGAAAGATGATATACGAAACAAAACTCCCACCACCGGACAGCCCCTTCTTTCAGCGCATCATTATTTCCTGACTTCTTCCCCCAGGTAAAAAGGATTAACTTTAGGATTTATCACCCCACACACTTCCTGATAATCTCAGGTGTAGCCGGAAAAAGAACTCTAGCCGATCCTCCTAAACTCTCTGGTCCAAGCCACAGCGCAGAGGAGAATGGGAATGTGGGGGTTTCCGAGGCGTTAGACAATGTGGCAGGAGTGGTGAAGTGCGGGAAAATTCAACTATGGTTGATTCTTCCGCTTTTCTGAACGGTCCCGGGGACACAGACATGATAAAAATGATTGGATATTTATCTTTTTCTCAGTAGTTAAACATATACCTATATTTATACTACAGGGCTTAAACTAATATTTATTATAAACCCTTCTACACCCTCACAAATCGTTGTGGGACATTCCAGTCTGTTGGTACGAGATTTCAGCGCGTTCTGCAGAAGAGAAGAGCGCGCTAAAATTACAGTGCTCGTACTGTAGCTATACTCTGTCCAATATATAATAAACCCAACACCAATATAGGCTATATGATATAGAAGATGAGTTGACATATTCAAGTATTGTGCCGTATGAGAGAAATAATAACTTTATTTAGCCTTTAGAATATATAGCCTAAATGTAAATTGAATGAAAAGTAAAAGTAAGGACTAGAAGGAATACAAGAATTAAAAAGTAGTTGTTTTATTTAAAAACTGAATAATTCACCCTAATAATAAATAATATTGTCACAGTGTAAACAAAAGGCAGGACCTGTATTGACTATCTGTTCTTGAGCTTCTGATTGATCATAGACCCTCCCAGCACAGACACTTATTACCAACAGTTCAGACTGGGGGGGAGACTGGATTACACAATGCATCGTTACACCTGGGGTCCTCTGCCAGTTGATCAATGAACCCCAAGCAGTTAACTCTGGCCTCTTACCGTAGATATCAAAGGGACAATTAGTAATAATAATTGCTTACAAATGTATAGTACTTTTCTGGATGCTCCACAGGTAATGAGGACTCCCCTCCACCACCACCACCAATGTGCAGTATTTATCTGGATGATGCGACAGCAGCCATAGTGCTCCAGTACGCTCCCCACACACCAGCTATGAGTGGGGAGGAAAGAGAGTGATGAAGCCAATTCATAGATGGGGATTATTAGAAGGCCATGACTGTTAAGGGCCAATGGGAAATGTTTTCGAGAAACACCCTGGGATTTTTAATGACCACAAAGAGTCAGCACCTCAGTTTTACTTCTCATCTGTAGGACAGTGCCTTTTTACAATATAGTGTCCCAATCACTATACTGGGGCATTAGGACCCACACAGACTGCAGGGTGAGCACCCCCTGCTGGCCACACAAACACCTCTTCCAGCAGCAACCTTAGCTTTTCCCAGGTTTCCCATCCAAGTACTGGTCAGGCTCACACCTGCCGAGCTTCAGTGGGCTGCCAGTTGTGAGTTGCAGAGTGAAATGGTTGCAAGCTGGGACACTTCCATCCCTCCACCCAGGATGAGTTGTAGTCAGGAGAGTTCAAGGGAATTGGAGAAGGAAGAGCTTGCAGTGTTGGAAGCAGGAGAGGACTCGGACACAAGGTTCTAGTAATTCCGTGAGTACATGGATAAGTTGTTTTATATATGTGCTGTGTAGACAGTTTTAGAACCTGCTGTGTCATGGGTCCTGTCTCTTGGAGAGGCAGAGGTACTGTAATAAAAGGTGTAAATATGTAGAATGAGGAATCTATAAAGCTCCCGGCTGCCCCTGAATCAGTAAAGGCCAGGAGTGGAAGAAGGGTATTTCCCTGGGTGATCGTGGCGGGGACAAAAAGTCCTTCATGGGCGTAAATGCTGAGAAGAGTTTCATTCACTGGAGCATCCTTCTTTGCTAGGAAGTGTTGGATGTGTTGTTGTTTAGCAGGACAGTGGGTTCGAAAATACCTGTGAGACCCACAGTAGAGGCAACAGCCTTCCCTTCGGCACCTTTCTTTCTCCTCAGGCGTTAATCGAGCATGGCCAAGACCCATTGGGTGGTCTGAAAATGGAAAGGTGTTTTCCTAGAACGGGGTTGTACGTAGTGATGCTCTAGATCAGTCCCGACGTCATTCCCTGACTCAATAGTTGATGTCAATAGCCTGCGTGACAACCTGCTCCAGAGTTTGTCCTTTTAGGGGCACTACAGTGATATGATCCTTAATGTCCTCTGCTAACCCTTGGTGAAAAAGGGAGATAAGAACCTCATCATTCCAGGTAGTTTCTGCCACGATAACATGAAACTCAGTGGAGTATTCTGCTGTGGAGCGCGGGGAAGCGGCATCTTTTCCGTGAGCAGAGTGGTGAAAAATGGTTTTTAGTTGCTCCTGGAATAGTTCAAAATCAGATATCTCCAAGGCATCCCAATCCAGTGCGTGACCGGTTAACAAGGAGATTATGAAGGAGGTCTTCTCACGGAAGGTGGGATAATCCGTTGGGTGTAACTTAAACACGAGGCTAAAAAACCATGGCATTTAGTTGGGTTACCATCATACCTCTCTGGGGTGATCAGAGGCAGTGACTGAGGGGAGGCAGCAGCAGAAGGTATCTGGGATGCCAGGGGAGTTAATGTTGCCGCCAGGTTAGAGAGATGTTCCGAGAGTTGCTGGATTGTGGATTGCAGCTGGGTCAGTGCCAAAGAGTGCTGAGACAGCACTGGCCGAATTTCATTTGAATCCGCGGGGTCCATGTGGGTGGCTCAGTATTTCATTATGTGGCCAAGCAGCTACTTGCAAAGGGATGGACCCTATGCAGGTTAGGGGTCACAAAATAATTAGTTTACAGAGAAATCCGAGGTCTAAGTAAAAAAACTAGCAGAGGTCAAGGAGCTAAAAGGAAACAAAGCTGAAAGTATCCAAGACAACTTCCAAAATCATGATCTAAGGCAAGCAAAAAAAATCCAATAGCCAAAAGGGAGTTGAAGGGAAATCTCAGTCACAGAAAAGTGTAGCTCTCAAGGTCAAAAACCAATACTGAGCACAGATGGGGCAGGGAATATGGCTTAAGTAGGCTGGAGATGAGGCGTGATGATGGGTTTGATTAACCTACGCCTCCCTAGAGTGGGTGAGGCGCATACTCTGGGTTTGGGTGCCCCCTGGTGGCCGGATGTTGGTACTGTAACATTGGGTCCATTTTATTTGTCAAAAAAGATAGTGTTTTTCTAATAATATTGTCTAAAAAGGACTGAATGTGTATCTTCAAGAAAAGTCCTAACCTCTCCACTGAGTGCTAATTTCAAAGATAAGAGTCCTTTGTGGATTTTTGAGAGTTTCACATGAAACATCTTTCTTTAACCTTTTGCCAAACAGGCGTGATGGGTTATATGTCCTCATTGTTTATGTTGTTATGTTAAATTCTTAAGCAGAAATTACGAAATCATTAGCACATTTAAATTCTGCGTAGGGCACTGTTTCCCTCTTGTGGCTTCAGACAGAACTAGCATCCTGGTTTGATGCTACTTAAGCACAAAAGTAAGTAAAATTCAGGACTAGACTGCAGCGAGTTGATATAGAAGTCTTTTATATCAAGTTGCACATATTTACAGTCAGCGCAGTGTTTCAAACCAAAGGCAAAGCCCCTACAGTTGTGACTGAAGGTGATATAACTGGATTCCTCCAGGAAGCTCCTTGATCAAGTTCTTGGCTCCAGATACACCAAAAACAATTGGAGCAACAATGTGATGAACAGCCTCCTCTCATGTTTATATCCATACTTACTTTCAAAGCAAATGCACATTTTCAAATTACTCTATCAAATACTGGACTCCAGTTACTATATGGTAGCTGGAGGTAAAACCTATGAAGAAGAGAGATAGGAGACTTAACAACTTGAATTTGTGATGACTGGCTTTGCAGACTTAATCACTACAACATACTGTAGGAACATGAGGAACCATATGCCACCCAATTCACAGTCTCACATTAAGGTATATATAAAAAAAACACATTATCTACACTGCAGTTGACTCAAAGATTTTGTGCTCTATGTGTGTACAACATCAAACATCACTGAAACATTTAGCAGCCATATCACCCTGCAACTCACAACTGGCAACCCACTGAAGCTACGCAGCTGTGAGCCTAGTCAGTACCTGGTCAGTACCTGGATGGGAGACCTCCTGGGAAAAACTAAGGTTGCTGCTGGAGAAGGTGTTAGTGGGGCCAGCAGGGGGCGCTCACCCTGTGGCTCATGTGGGTCCTAATGCCCCAGTGCAGTGACGGGGACACTATACTGTAAAACAGGCGCTGTCCTTCGGATGAGATGTAAAACCGAGGTCCTGACTCTCTGTGGTCATTAAAAATCCCAGGGCGTTTCTCGAAAAGAGTAGGGGTGTAAACCCGGCGTCCTGGCCAAATTTCCCATCAGCCTTTATCAATCATGGCCTCCTAACAATCCCCCTCTATAAATTGGTTTCATTACGCTGCTCTCCTTCCCACTGATCGCTGATGTGTGGTGAGCGTTCTGGCGCAGGTGGATGCTGCACATTGGTGGTGGTGGTGGAGGGGAGTCCCCATTACCTGTAAAGCGCTTTGAGTGGAGTGTCCAGAAAAGCGCTATATAAGTGTAAGCTATTATTATTATTATTATTATTATTATTATTATTATTATTATTATTATACATTTAACCCCCTCTTTTAATTATTTTGTATAATCAGTTTTTATGAAGAAGGCATCTGGAGGGCACAGTGACATTACATTAATTATATTCTATTGTATTATATTATAAATTGTGTTGACCTCTGTCTTGTATTCCAGACTGTTTCTGTAACTGTCATGAAGACTTACAAAAAGAGCTCCATCTGCTTGTGTTCATGAGGTAGCTGAGATCACGTGACACTCACAACACACAATACAGTACATACCATCTCACAATACAAAGCAAAGTAAACTGCAGATTTCACTGGGCACTACATAATCATGAAAGCTAAAATAAAGTTGTCTCCTCACATTTGTTTCTGGGTATAGAAGTAACATTTAGACATGTTGGAAAATGTTATTTCAAAAAAAAGTCTGGATTGGAACACACCCTGTAAAATGCATTTTCACATTTTTTAGAACAAAACAGCATATCAGAAGATAAACATAAGTGACCTCGACCACCTCTCTTTTCAGCATGTATCACAGGGTTGTGCAATAGCTTAATAATAGGAAAAATGATTTTGTTGACTTCCAAATGTACATCCAACAGAAACATGTGGTATTTTGGAACAAGTGAGGAACGAACCCAATGTTGAAATCCCAAAACAATTTTCTGTATGCTTTGGACATTCAGGCACTATTCCAAATACTTTCTTTACACCATATTCAAAATCAATAAAAACCTTAAAAAACAAATGAATGATCTCAGATTTTTACTGGTGGTTAAAATGCTGAAGGAATTACTAAACTACATGTGAATTTAGCAAGGTCATTATATAACAATATACACAAAGTGCTAATCTCACATTGCTTGAAATATTTTAAGATCTGGATTAGAATTGTTTTTTATGTGCAAGTTAATATCAGTATCTTCTGTGTGAGCAGGAAAATTAAATTTGTCACGAATATCATACCCTAATCAGAAGAGTTGCGAGTGTAGTCTTAAACACTGGCAAACAATTGCATGATCTTACAAAGAGGCTTTAACGAGCACGTCTTAATACTTGGTAAACTTTTAAACCGTTGCAGGGTTGCTCTGTCTGTCACTCTATACAAAAACAGCATGGTCACGACCACCAGATCTTTCAATTGTGATCTTTTGATCAGTTGACCCCAGTTACTATGTTAGTTCATTGGGCTATGTGTTTTCTCTTTTAATTTTTAACCATATTCTCGAAAATGTATTGCTTTTATTGGTGAAGAGACACGGTTGCTGTATCCTGACAACACCAGTTTCCAAATTACCGTTGGTACAACACGAGTGCCCATACTTACATTTTTAGGTATTAGTTTCAAGATCGACATAATTTAACAATAAAAAATAAAATTGAAAGCACAAGCGTAATGATAAAATGACCATAAACTTTACATTTATATTTATTTTCTATTATATTAAAGCAACTAATGCAAATAAATGGCAAGGGTAAATGTAATTTTGTCAGTATAAAGCGATTACACACAGATATATAGCACACAGATATATAACACTCTGCTCAAAGCGCTTTAGAAGTAACAGGGACTCCCCTCCACTACCACCAATGTCCAGCCCCACCTGGATGATGCGACGGCAGCCATAGTGCACCAGTGCGCTAGTAGGACCCACACAGACCGCAGGGTGAGCGCCCCCTACTTGTCCCACTAACACCTCTTCCAGCACCAACCTTGGCTTTCCCAGTAGGTCATGCATTCAGGTACTGACCAGGCCCACACCCGCTGAGCTGCAGCTGCATCACTGTATCACCCTGCAGTTGTGAGCTGCAGGGTGATCCAGCTGCTGGCTATAAGTATGCTGCCTTATGTATGTGTGATATGACATGATTATGCATCTGCATGTATATATGCAAGATGTAATGTTGTGTGATGTATTCAGATGTACAGAAGCGCTGTGTGTTCATGAAAATGTTTCCCCACGGGACAATAATGTTGATCTTATTTTATATGCAGTAGTTGTACACATTTCTTATTCGACTACCACCCCCGACCACTAGAGGGAGCAGTAACACCACTTAACAAACGGCGCGCCGACCTGTGCGTATTGATTCTTGTTAACGTAAATACAAGACTGTTTAAATAAAACCCAGAATGTCAGAATCCTTTTCTGGGATTAATCTGAAACTGAGTGACAGCATATTTTTTCAAGTACAGTCGTTTATTTTTCCATATATGTGTAGGTATTTCTTCCAACGATATCTCTTTTTTACTGTAGTTCTAAGAAGGAAATGTCGTTGAATTTTAATTTCCCTTCAGAAAACCCACAAAGTTTGGTGATGTTTAAGAAATTGTCTTATCCTAAGACATGTTGATAAAAGGTCTACATTAACAACAACCTGAACAGAAAACTCCTGTTGCTTGCCGGGATAATCTCCGGGTCCCCCGCGACCCTGATTGGAAGATACTGTTAGAAAATGAATGAATAAAACACAGCAGGAATTTTGATATTATCACTTAACTATGAAAGTCCAGCGCAAACCCTGTTCAGCTTGTTTGTGCATATCTGGGAGATGGCTGTGTTGAAATCTTTCTTCCCATTATTCCTGGGCAGAAACTGTAGGAGGGTATTTACAGGAACGTGTAGTTATGAAATGAATGTGGGTGGAAGATATCACTGTTTCTTTTGGGAGGGGGGTTGGATCATGACTTTTGGAAAACAGCTCTTGTAATATATCTATGGCTACTTGTTACCACAATGTACTATGTACTCTTGAAATAATAATACATAAAAGAATATGGTTTTGTAAGTATAAAGTATGTTAAATCGTAATACCTATGTGGGAGTGTGTAGTTAAAGCCTGGTATACTATAAAAACTGCTACAAGAAAGGGTTGTGAAACAAATGTCACAGTTGGGTCTTGTTGATAATTGAAATAGAAGCATATTTGAGCCAATTATGATAACTGAGAATAAAAATACACAGTGTAGGTAACAGCAAACTCCCCACAGTAGTTGTTACATGCCAGGATTTAATGGAATCCCAGTAGGAACTAAGTGAAATACAATAAAAATAATATACTCTGAGACATGCAATATTGGTGTTCTTAAACAGTAAGAAAAAAAAGTTGTGCAGGTAATAGCAGTAGCTACAGTATATCATCAGTACCTGGATGGGAGACCTCCTAGAAAAAACTAAGGTTGCTGCTAGAAAAGGTGTTAGTGAAACCAGTAGGAGGTGCTCACCCCAAGGTCTGAGACTCTCAGACATAGAACTGAGGTCCTGACTCTCTGTGGTCATTAAAAATCCTAGGGTTTTTTTTTCCAAAAAGAACAAAGGTGTTACTTCAATATCCTTGCCAAATTTCTCATTGGCCTCCTAACAACACCCAATATAAATTGGCTTTATCACTCCATTCTCCTCCCCAGTGTTAGCTGGTGTGTGGTGAGCGTATTGGCACACTTTGGCTGCTGTTGCATCATCCAGGTGGTGCTATACATTGCCTGTAAAGTGGTTTGAGTGGAGAGTCCAGAAAAGTGCTATATACTGTACGTGTTTGGAATGTATTATTATTTTGTTATCATTATTATAGTTATAGGTGGCAACCTTAATGTTTGAAGTGTTAAATGGACCTGTGTAAGTGTTTTTCTTTGACTCCAAAGAACAAAAGTAGAATGAATGTTCCTTTAGCTGTTGGCTGCCTACAGGACAGGGCAGTGTCAGCAATTGCTGTATCCACAGCAGGGTTGTGCTCCAGGACCATGATATGAACAAAACAGAAGGCTCTGTGTTGGGCCCGGCTCACAACTGCAACACCCATGTGCTGTCTACCTCTCGCGCTGTTGCTACCAGACAACCCAAAATAATGGGGAGCAATAGACTAATGAGAAGAATTTAAATTGATAAATTAATTTAATATTTGGTTTATTAAAACGTTCTTTGTTTTTTTGAATGCTTAGGTGATAATTAGTGTTATCCTTTGTCTTTCTTTCAACAGCTAAGTAAACACTGTGTATGCCTACTTTCCCATCTGGTGAGAAAGCAAAAGGCAGTTGTTTTGTTAGCTTTCTAACTGCTGTGCAAAAGACAAAGACTAGCTCCTGGATAAACAGAACTTCCCTTAGGGAAGTGAAGGGAAAAGTTACTTTCCCTTCACATCACATTCAGTATGAATTTCACTCTTTCTAGAACTTTGATAATAATAATTCCTTACACTTATATAGCGCTTTTCTGGACACTCCACTCAGAGTGTTTTACAGGTAATGGGGACACCCCTCCACCACTACCAATGTGCAGCTTTGAAAATATGCTACGAAACTAAGCTTTTTGTAAAAAAGCTGTCAACCAACAAAAAAGGTCTGGATGTATAAAGGCACACTACACTAACCTAAAATATACAATGTTAAAAAGTACATTTTAAAGACAATGTTCAAAAACACAGGGGTATTCTGTGTCAACTCTACCAGAGAGTCTCGTGATTTTTATTTTGCTACTATTTTAGCGTAATGGAAGTCAGAGGTTAGGTATGACACAAGGTTTCAACAATGAGGGACTGGGTTAAGTTGAACAATGAAGATCTGCTGAGTTATCACTCTCTTGTGATGTAGAAGTGGTGGTGTGGGGTTTCATGTTTGAAATGTGTCGCAGTTCGGAGCTGCATTGAGAATATAAAAAAGATATAACATATCAGTAGCTCTTTGAATGATTCTGTACAGCTAGGCAGGTCAAACGTGGCTTCCACATAACCTCATTGTATTTGAGAATGAGATATTGTTTAATTACATGCTCATTTTCCTTACTTTCAAAAGAGTCACAAACTGTGTGTTTTATGTTAAAAAAATTGTAAAACGCTGAGTTTACTTCTGTGTAAAGATCCCTATTGTACAAATACAATCAGGCTAGACCACAAAGGTATTTGTTGCAGGTGTTTTGTCTTGTAATATGCAGTTTCACTCAAAATTATGTATTAAGCCTTAATTGTATTAAAGGAGAGTTACAGTTATGGAAGGTATGGAAATACTTCAGGATTTGCATGCAGTTTCCAGTTTCAGTGGTTATTTTCAACAGTCTGTAGAGAGAGCATAATGTCATGAGAGTTTAACATAAGGAAGTGAAAAAAAACGACCTTGCTGACTTAAAGAAACCTTTAGTGACATGAAGAAATAGTCATGAAAAGTGGAAACTAAAACATTTTAAAAGATTTTCAGAACTCGTAATCGTCGCATGGCATTAAAGTTACTGTAGTTAAAATGTTATGTTCACAAGGAGTTTGTCCTATTATAAAACGTAGATACAGCATTGTTTTTTGCTAACTAAAAAGATACATGGACATTAATGACTGTATGGACTCATTAACTTCTAAGCACGTTTTAAGGTTTTTACCTTGTCTCAATTCTCTTTAAAGTAGTAACTGAGCAGCACACCTGCGACAGTTTTCGAATAATGGGGAAAACTTACAATCTAAACACCTAGAAGACCCTTAATTTAAAGACTACGGATAGTGATTAAACTGCTTTAAAAATGTTTCTTCGTCTAGAAAAGCTTCTCTGAGTTTAAACAAGAAAACAAAAAGAGAAGGTTTAGTACGCTGCGACGGCGCCATCTGTCAGGGCTTTTCCAAGCGTTGTTTTGAGGAAGCTGACGCAGCACGACAACAGAGCTCTCAGGGCCCCCATGAAAATCTGCAGTTCCTGTTATGTCCCGGCGCATCCTTCTCAGCAAAACCAGGCGACCTTTCACCCACATTTGGACATCTGCCAAAGCATTTGACCCGATTCGAGCCTTCTCGCGAGCATGTGTTCAACACCTGAAAATCGAGTTTATTTTTTGCGTTAAACGTGTGCTGTACGTCGGTTATTTTAGCACATAGTATTGGAGCTCCAATGTTTAAACAAAGTTCTCTAACCCCTCTACTCTTTTTCTGTGTTTCCACATGCGTATAAATAAATGTCACCCTGTCGAGTTATTTATTTTATATACCCTTCCTTTGGGTTCTATTAAAATCTTTTTTGACTGTTGTTGATCCAAATTTTTGATTGATGAGACAGTGTGGTGGTGTGGCACTTCGGTCTTGGGTTTAGTTCTGGACCTGAGTGCTATCTGTGTGGAGTTTGCATGCTCTCCCTATGTTCCTATGGGTTTCTTCCAGGATGTCCAGTTTCCCCCCAGTGTCCAAAAACGTACTGGTAAGTTAATTGGCTACTGGGAAAATTGTACCTGATGTGCATTCATGTGTCTGCCCTGCAATGGATTAGCGTCCCATCCTGGATGCATCCCACCTTGTCCCTGTTACTTGCTGGATTCATACATTTTTAAAATTTTGATATTAAAGTAATTCTGCTTTTTCAAGAGCTTGTCAGAGAATTTGCAAACTATTATTACAGAATTAACAAAACATCACATACGCAGTGGCTTGTCGGGAGCTTTCAAAATGTAAAAACTATAAAACTTCCACATTTGTTTCTTTTTTTATGGTGATAACCAAAGCTAACAGAAATGTGAAGTTATCTTTGTTTTTCAAAGCAAAAATTCACATTAATCATGATTTTCAATAAGATAGTGTAAGAACTTCATCTCACTGAAAATAAAAAAAGATCCATCACCATAATTCACAGACAAAACCATGTGTAATCTGAATCATGTTTAGGATGAACAAGTAAAAAATGTCTTTTTTGGGAGTTAATATTGTTAGAAGAAATTCATCCTTTCCGGTTTCTGTTTTGATTCGACTGAACTGTTAATGTTTAGAGATGTTAATTATGAAGGCGTTTTACAATTTAAAAGGAACACTTCTTAGCCTACTGTACAACATATTTTAAATACTGTTTATAGTACCATATACAGTATATACTGTATGTATACTGTATATTGTGCACTCCAATAGAAGTGTTCTAGTTGCCTCTAGCAACAGCAATGTCAACCAAATGAAAAGCATGCCTTATGGTTTAGTGCACAGTATTGTGAAGATCGGCTTTGAATACAGAACACAACCTTTAGCATTAGACGCAAGGTAGTGAATGACCAATGAGACTTCTATCATCCAATAGAGGCGCTTACACAGTGTCCTGCACCACCTTAGGTTAACACTCTTGCCCAGTGGTTAGGATTAAAAAAATAGTTCTGTGTACTATAACAGAAGAGACAAAATCGACCAGTCAAAGCAAGCTCTTACTGACATACTGACATAGGGCTCAGAAAAGCCCTAACCTGTGCCAGAATACTGGCCTGCTAGAAAACTGCTTACTGAGCAACAGGAAGTGGAAGGTCACAAAGACCTGGAATTGTAGGCAGGCTCTGAGAACTCTACCATCCACAACTCAATAACTGTGTTTTTGTGAGAGGCACATTCAAGTATAAGGATCTAATTGCAATGGATTTTTTTTACTCTAGGATCTTCCTCAGCCTTATAACACTGCAGTATCCCTGGCAGTCTGTAGTGCCATTAGAGTGGAGGAAAAAAACTTATCTCGGGTGAGTATGATACCATCCATCCATTTTCTAACCACTTTTATCCAATTCAGTGTCACAAAGGACCCAGAGTCTATCCCGGTAAGTAATGGGTGCAAGGCAGGATACACCTTGGAGAGGATACCAGCCCATTGCAGGGCACAGACTGAGACCAACCCAGACACACACTCACTCACACCTGGGCCAATTTTCCCAGAAGTGAATTCACCTACCATTATGACTTAGGACTGTGGGAGGAAACCGGAGCAGGGTATGATATCTTCCATGTTAAAGGCTTGTTCTTCTATCTATTCACCGGATTCCTTTTGCATGTTATCTAGTATTGATAAAACTCACAAAGGAATGGATTTAAATGAGTGAATTTGAAAACAATGAGGATTCAATCATGCAGATGGTTGGCTAGTGTCCACTTCCTGTGCTCTTCTATGTTTTACTGGGGGCTTGAGTGGGATATCATGATCTGCTGTCTGAAGGATTCATTCCACCAGCTGGGAAGTTTTGACTTTCATGTTGAGACTGTATATTAAAAATGTTCCACGAAAGTGTCCTTATGAAAGTTTTGCGTAAAGATTTTAATTTAAAAAGCTTTACTGACATGATGAATTAGTGTTGCCAAAGCAGAAACATTAACAGTAAAAACATATTATTGGACATTTACAGACATCACATAAAACACTGCTGTGGGACAGACTGACTATCTGTTCCTCAGGCTGTGACAGGAGATCACTCTCTGAGCTTCCAGCTCTGTTGAGGTTCCTCCTCTCTCCCCTAGTAGGATTGGAAACTCTTCTGGCTGTGACAGGTGTGGGAATCTTGAGATTATTTTAGGAAAGAATGTTTGTCTAATCCCAGAGTATTTCTTGCAGTGCAGCAGGAAGTGCATCTCTCTTTTTCATCCCATCCATTCATCCATTTTCTAACCACTTCTTCCAGTTCAGGGTCACTGGTGAGCCAGAGTCTATCCTAGCAAGTGACGGGAGCAAGGTAGGATACACCCTTGAGGAGACGACAGTCCACCACAGGATACATTCAGACACTCCCAAAAGCCAAGTAACCTACCAGTATGTCTTTGGAGTCAGGAAACCAGAGCACCTGGAAACCCACGTGAACATGGGGAGAACATACAAACTCCACACAGACAGCACACCCAGTCAAGACTTGAACCAGGGCCCCAGCACTGCAGGCAGCAATGCTAATCACTGCACCACCCTACTGCCCACCTATTTCTCACTGAGTGGAAATAACACTTGTTTTGTTGTTGGATTAACACATGGACTTTTCTTTGTCCCTGTGATTAGTTAATTTGAATATAAAATCAAACTGTTTATTATCAAACTTTATTTTCTATTATATTAAGAAACACTCACACTTTCCGGGTGAAATATAAGACCCACAACAGCAGATAGGATGAAGAGCAAATCTTGATTTGGTCCAAACCTAGTGTCTAGAGTGAAAGCAAAACTATCACATTTTGCATGATTTGAGAAACACCTTTTAAATTAACAATGCAAATACTGGAAAACAGGATGAGCTCTTCTCGAACTGGACTATCTGGTAAAGTAAGTGTTGCAACCTCAGCAGAATTCAAAGCTTAGTCTTTGAGCATAATATGTTTTTGTTTACTGTATTTTGAATTGTACTTGAAAAGATGAAAAATGTACATTTCTTTTGTTGCCTGATTAAGTTGTAAATACTTTTCCCCCTCATTTATATAATTGCTGTGGTGTGCAAGGGAACAGAAAAAGCTAGCAGTAAACCACAAAACAACTTCATCCCCACCTGTTTCCTAACAATAAAACAATTAAGTGTATATATATATACGCTTGAATTTGTAATGCCAAAGTAAATGTGAAAAACTTCTAATTTCTATAATGTTATACATACGATTATTTGATTCTTTTGTTATATTTTCTTTTTTGATGTCCACAAAGTGGATTTGGGATTCAAAAACTTAACTACATGGATAGACTGAAAAGTCATTTTGTTAATTTGCAATAGAGTACTCATGGTGCACAGGTTGTTTTTATTTTTGACAAAGTAAAGGAGATGTAGATATAGAGGCTGAACTCACTCTGTTTTGCAGTTGACTTGTTTTTTAAATTCACTTGCAGTTTAAATCATACCATTGTAAAATTATCATATGAAACGTGATCCGTACAAGGATAGAAAAATATCTCTTACTTTTTTTCCAAGTTACAGTGGCAAACAACAAAGCAGTTTGATTACACAATCCTGGTTTACAAATACATTCAGGGGTCTGAAGAGCTGGTACAGATCAAGATGATCCAGAACTGAACATTTATTTGTCAATGGGATGAAGGTCAGCACTGCTGCTTCATAGCTCTTAGGTCATGGGTTCAGTTCCAGACTGGGGCAACTTCCAAAAATATGCTGGCTATGTTAATCGATGTCTACATAGTCCATGCTAGTGTTCAGCCATGGGCTGGAGTCCACTCCGGGGTATGTCCTGTTCTGTGCTTCCAGGAATGGCACTAGGTTGCCGAAAACATTGTCAGTAATAAGTGGCGTTCAGATTGTGGATTGATTCATTGTCATTGGAAAAGGTATTATATAAATTAATGTAAGCCGTGACCCCACAGGACTGGGGGAGGTTACTTCTGTATTCAATTTATCCACAAAACCACTGATTCCAGACAAGAATCACAGCAATCCATAAGAAGCCCACAGGGAAAGTTAGAAGCACCATGTGTTTAGACATGTAAAGACATGTATGTCTTTAGGAAGGTTTGAGTAAAGGCCTCAACCAAACAAAGTAGTAAACGCTGGGAGAAAAGCAACACCTGGCATAAACCTATCTGAACAAAAGAAGAACATGCAGACTCTACACATACTGTAATAATATGCAGCTCTTGTTGCTAACCTCCATCCCATACCTATTGCTTTCTTAGTGGAAATAGGTGTCCATTCCTTAGCTTGAATTCCTCTTCACAACATCCAAATGCACGCTAAAACCCTAAAATCCTGAACTTTAAATTTGTTTATAATATTTACTTTTTTCTCTTTGGTTATCTCCACATGAGAAGCTTATCTTTTCTTTTTTTTACCACCCTTGGAGGATATGTCCTTCATTTCACAGACAACTGTTTATGATAGAAATGGCTGGAAGGACAAAATGAAGTGGCCAGTGTTATTGAATCCTTTGGTTTATTGTTGTTTGTGTTGAGCTTGTTATGGTGCCCAGGCCATATGAGATATGAGTGAAAAGGCAAGCAAATACAGAATAAAATATAGAAATTGAACAGCATTTTTTTCACAGTCAAACAAAAGCACTCAGACTTTCATCTTTGAGGTTTCAGTACATAAACCGCATCATTAAAATGGGAGGCTTGTCTTTTCTCAGTAACCAACTGTCTAACAGCCCCAACAATTGTTAATCAGAGGATAATTTAGTATTGTCCATCCATCTTCTAATAACTTTATTCAGTATAGGGTCACAAGGGAGTCGGAGCCTTTCCCAGCAAGCAATGGGTGCAAGACAGGACATTTATCTACTGTTTAGATAAAGAAGACTGTAAGTCTGAGACAAGGGAAATGCACCTGATATATTACATCATAATAAATACAATTCAGAGTTAACTTTATATATTTGAAGAAAAACAGACATCTACACCTCATAAATGTTGTAGTCAAGATTTTGTACAAGTTATTACACTTCAGCAAACCCAAATACAAGATTTTATTTTATATTCATGTGTATTTTAGGTCTGACGTTGATTTCTTGGAAAATATAATTTATGAGCTTTCATATTTTTCTCAAATGTAAATGTCACTAG
This sequence comes from Lepisosteus oculatus, assembly GCF_040954835.1. Classification (NCBI taxonomy): domain Eukaryota; kingdom Metazoa; phylum Chordata; class Actinopteri; order Semionotiformes; family Lepisosteidae; genus Lepisosteus; species Lepisosteus oculatus. Next base: position 33,454,500 of record NC_090696.1, on the reverse strand, counting down.
ATTGCAACTTAAGTGTTTCAATCTTTAACCCCCTGTAGAGCAATTTGCAACACTTAACCTATAGTTAATATTTTTATGGTTTTGGTAATTGACCCTTTTCACATATCTGAAATAAAAAACTATGATTTATAAACTTAAATGGTGACCATTGTGGGGTTATAATAAATTGCATAGAGTTGCATACGTACTAAGAATTTGTGCCTATTTTCAAGTTTGTAATACCAATCAAGGCAAGCGGTGGCTCTGTTTTTAGCATTGCTGCCTTGCAGTACTGAGGCAAAGCTTTCCTTTCCTGGGGTGCTATCTACAGTACATGGAGTTGGTAAGTTCTCCACATATTTGGGTTTCTCCCACAGTCCATATACAGTACTGGTGGGTTAATTGGCTCCTGGGTAACTTGGCCCTGGTGTGAGTGAGTGCATGTCTGTTTGTCCTTTGATGGTCTGGCGTCCTGTATTCTGCCTGGAGCCTATTGCTTATTGGGACCCTTGTGACCCTGTACTGGATAAATCTGTTCAAAAATGGATTACCAAGCAACAATTCTTAATGTTATTTTGTTCTTTCCATGGTTAGTGACTTTCAACAGCTTGAGCAACACAGTGTTAGAAGCATTTTGTCCAAGGATTGACAAATTCTGTAAGGCAGATACATCAACATGTGAATGCTGTAATAAGGGAGTATAAACACTGCAGAGAATTTACTGAGGATGCATTTTGGAATGGCCAGCACTCAGACATGAACATCCGTAAGCTATTTCTACTGTGAAAAGAATGATAATATTTTGATCGCTGACTCAAAGTTGCAGAATTTGCAAAGAAGTTTGGCATTTCTTTTGGAGCACTAAAACCATCACCTTCTGTATTAGCATTAGGGCATGTTCATGTTTCATACCACCTGGGGGCTGTGAAACCTCAGTTTGTAGAACTGTCAATATTGCCCATAATCTAACCAACAATTAGGTACACATAAGTAAGCCTTATTTTTTAAAACCTTATTTAGGACACTGTGCACAACTTTGGTTACCATGTTACAAAATAGATATTGCTGCTCTGGAATGAATCCAGAGAAGAGCAATCGGATTAAATGAGTGCCCTACACTGACAGGCTAAAAAAGCTCAACATTTTTAACCTCATGCAGAGAAGACTATGAGGGGACCTGATCAAGTGTTCAAAATAACAGCTGTTAGTAAATTTTGTTGGGTTATGCAATAGAAATATGCAGGTTACAATTTTTTATGCAAATATATTTTCTCTAATACTTCAAAATGCAGTCCTTCTCTTGCATATGATTTTTACAGCTTCTATCTGATGAATCATCACAAGATGGATTAATGTAAGCTCTTTTGTGCAATATGGGTGGATCATTTTTACCCTGACATACGGTCTTCCATGACTGCAACAACCAATGCTCTAGTTCAGAATTTTTCTGAGACATCTCAGAGACAGTTACAGCCACACTGTACCCATATAGACCTTTAGAATGTACAACACAGGAACAAACTGAAAGGAACATTTGTGGGATTATATTGCATGAAATGATAGGGGCAATGTTAATTACATTTAATTCCTAATTTGCCAAAGCAATTTTTTTCAATTCAGTCTATTCACTCTATAAAGCTGAAACAGAAAAGGGTGTACATAAAAACCTTTCCGTGTGTACTGCTTTGGAAACGATACTGAAGCGATGCAGTGTGAAATGTACAATAATAAAATCAAAACTCAGCAATTTGCTGGTGAACAGTAATGACTTTGAGAATTTAATGTACACAGTAAAACTGCCATTTAGCTTATAGAAAACAAAAACTGGCTTGTATTGCAACAAAGTCCTTGATTTGTATTACAACAAGAGCCACCCAATTTAGCCTCTCCAATGAAGTCCTCCTCGTTTTTATTGCAACAAGAACCACACCATTCAGCTTCTAAAATGAAGTTCTTGGTTTGTATAGCAGAAAGGACAACACTATTCAGCCTCAACAGCACAGACCTTAGTTTGTAACAAGAACCGTCTCATTAGCTTCTACAGCAGGGGTTCTTATCCTTTACTGCAGCTTGTACCCCTTTGGTTCTTAAAATCTGTTCTCGCACCCCTTATCAAAAACCATTGGAGTAGATCAGTTCTTTAAACCTAAGACATATCAACTATAGAATGAAAAATAGTATTATAGACTTATTTTAATTTCACAGTAAAATTAATATGTGAAAAATTACACTAGGTGTGAAGAAACAAAGAGGTTGTACTTACACACTTATGTTTAATTTGTGTTTCCAATGTTTTACTGTAGCCTCTTAAAACATTTGACATATGTTGGACACCCAGGGGGTGCAGACACCCCAGGTTAAGAACCACAGCTCTACAGCAAAGTCCTCGCTTTGTCTCAACAAGAATTTGTTTTATAACAAGAACTGCACCACTCTCTACAGCATTATCATTAGTTTGCAGTGTGAAACGAACCATACCATACACCTCATAGAGCAACCACGGGTTTTCATCTTTATACTGAAAACAAAAAAAACAACAGCATGAGAATTTATTGGAAAAACGTTTTTTGACAATATACAACTTCCCAGTTTTTTTTATTTCACCACAAACATTAATACTTTTGGGACAGAAATGTGTTTTATCATCAAACACAATGTGTTGTGATCGCCTCGCTTCACTGGGAGTTTATTCATTCCTAATTCCCATTAAACTGTTTTAAAAGATAAAAATTCAACCTCCACACGCTGCTCTGGCAATAATGCCATTTCTGTAACCTGCAATGAACTTTCTGAATTATCTGGCAAACTTCACAGACGTCCTAAAACGTTTTGGAAACAGACCCTCTTCACATCACTGTGCATCTTTTGCTTGAATCATTCAAAATGCTCAACGATGCTCCTCCGTGCTAACGAGTTCACCCAAATCTAAACCCTATAATCCACAGGTCCCAGACGCCCAGAGACGAATTCAGCCACGTCCTGGAGGCTGGTTGTTAAATGGTGGGGGGAGGGGTTTTAGTTTGATCCGCAGGTACGGGGTACACGAGTGCCTGTTGTTTAGACCTCTGTGTATTTAAAAAAAGGCAGTTACGCTCGTTTATTCCCATTTACACTACACCATGTACACTGTTCGCTGCCAAGTAAATATAAATTCAAGTATTTCCTTGTTACAAAGGGATCGAGATTCACGTCTGCGTTTATCTCAATGTATTTGAACCGGTTCCGTTTTTTTGGTTTTCTGTACCGTGACACATCTACTGTATACATAATAGATGTCTCCATGTACATATTGACATCTGAAAATAAGATGCGCTATGATGTTTCTGCTTCCTACCACCGCGGAATGGCATCACGTTGCCTTTCACCTAGTTTCTGCAGCGCTGCAGTGAGGTTACTTTCGGTCATCGGTACCTATTCGCAGGGAACGGCTTGGAAAAGAGTTACCCTGGCGGTGTCAGAGAAGAATGTGTTTTTGTTGTTATGAAATATTCTTACAATTCTTGCGTCCTTTCTCTCTATTTATGTTAGCATTAAAACCTGACTCAAAATCCCTTGTTGGTGTATAATACTGAACACTCCCCTCACTCAGATTCCTAACGAAATTAGGCGCAAGTGTCTTTTGCATCATATCTATTATATTGTAACGCTTACGGCCGACAAGCAGTGTGTGCAGACCAGATGCGGCAAGGGCGCCTGCCTGAGCCCCCGTTGCGTTACAATATCCTTATACCACGTCTATTTAAAATAAATTTAATCAAATTACGTCGCACATACATATTCTAATTTAGGATGTTTTAGCACTTCTTCACTGGAGTTTTAGTCCTATCGGTGTTGCGCAAAGACAATTTTCAGTAATTTAAGAAGCGTCAAAATACAATTGTTTAATGAGTGTCCTAGGCACTCGTTTAGCTAGCATGCAGGACGCAAGAGAAAGACTTCAGTTCGCGTCGAGGTTACTTTCGGTCAAAACAGCCTTAACCACTGCAAGCTGCCAAGTAAGCGTGCAGTGGGCTCAAGGGACGAAACATAAAATACCGGTGCATTGCTTTGTTCCTGCGTGTTCATTGCATGGTCCTTCCCTGAGTTACTGTCAAACATTAGTAGAAGAAAATCTGAAGCTGGAGGTGAAACTCAGTTCAGGTTCTGTTCTGGGGTTACTTCAGTTCATTAGCATTGCTCTAATTCCTCTGCCTTCACACAGACGTTATCTAAATGTCTAGGTATAAAATAAACATAAAATATCGTTAAAATACACTTTTTATGGAATTGTAACTCGTAATTCGTAACGTATAATATTGGTAGAGAAACGATTCATCAGTTTTTAACTTGAACAGGAGACACAAGCCGGGAGAACAATAACACTGCTGTTCAGTGCTTCTGAAAAAAAAAACCTGCACACGTCACCCAAGTCCGATTAGTTTCCGTCTGTTTTAGCACTGGGCCCTGCAAGTCCACACACGCTGTCAGCCAGCCTATAGGTCAGAAATCGGAATGGTACATTATTTTTCAGGCGCTTTACAGCTGACAGAGAAGGCTGGCCGGAGTATGCTGTTATCTCGTTTACAGCCGTGCAGTATCTCCTGAAAAGTCTCAATCAAATCTCTTGATGCGGAAGCGCTTGAAGTACTGTACAGTATGTCGCTGCTGCTATACGATGTGATGGATATCATGCTTTGTTTGGTACCGTACTGTGTTCTACAGACAGGGTTCAACGAGGCAGTAAATTATACACACCAATACTAAACTTAAACGTAACACGTATAAATGCTTTTCTTGTTCCTTGTGAGGTTTGCATTTAGGGTTATTTTTAGATTTTACGGTAAAGTTTTACTACTAGTTTTTCTACGATGCATTTATTTAAAAAGATGAAAACACTGCCTTAATTCCATCACTCACAATGCAAGAATTACATAGGTTTATTAACTACCTTTATAAGGAGATGCTTAAAATATAATTACTAATCCAATATTGTGATAATTCATGAAGGGTGGCAAAAGCATTGGAAATTAGGATGGTTATTATTATGATGATTAACATTGTCATTTGAAAACAATGTAGTGTTCGAGTACGTTTGTGTTTTAACTTTTTTCTAGTTTTTATTCAAAAACGTTACCGAAAAGCTGTCGCCAAAATCACGTGAAATTGTATCTCTTCCTCAATTCAGACCGCATAATGCCTACATCTCCCACAAAGCACTTGGTCATATAGGGAGCTCGAACTTAAATGGGCAACAGCACGCGTGGACGTGTGACAAAGGCATGTTCTTTTCCAGAAAGATCTGGGCCCACAGTTGTCGTCTGTTCTGAACCTTGATTGAGACTCTCAGTATTCCTCACTTTAACGAATAGTTTTGGAATGGTGGCATGGCAAAATGATATTTCTACCTGTGTTTCTTAAGCAGTTACGTGACACAAGTGCTCTTATTTTGAAACTTACTCCCATATAGCATTGTTAAACACTCACATAAAGACTACGCAAATAGTGGTTTGGGGGAATACTGTACGCATTGTGCTAGTCTTAAATTATTCCAAAGATGTTATTTGAATGTAAGCGGTTGCACTTCAAGTTAAATGAACTTGAACTCTATCATAAGTTTTTTTTTCTGTACACAAATCTTTTAACTGAATATCTGCAGTGGTTCTTCCCCCAGAATTAACATCATAGTTGCAGAATTAAGTAACTAAGAATAACGGTAAATATTTTCAAAGTGATTTAGAAAACAGAATGATGTAAGATTAGTGTATTGCTCTAATAACTTAGTTGTTGCAGTGTTGCAATAGTACAGTTGCTAATATTGCATTCATTATCGCTGTATTTTAACCAACAATGTAAAATAATGTTACTATTTGAATCATTTGCCAATCTTCAAATTGCCATAAAGATTGTTAACGTTTCTATGATAATTTTACTAATTATGTAATTTTACTAGTGAAAGGAAAACAAACTATTATCACAACCCTGATTCTGTTTAACAATACACTTTGAAAAAGATTCATGTTGGTAAATTGCTGTAAGGTTAAACACATTTATCACAAATTGTGTGGCTATATATATACGGACTATAAATTGCAAATACGTTATGCTGTCGAAAGAAAAACATATACTTTGTTTTAAAAGTTAAACATCAGTTTAACAAAACATTCCCAGTATAATAATAATAACAACAACAATAACAACAACAACAATAATAATAATAATAATAATAATAATAATAATAATAATAATAATAACATCAATGATAATAATACATTTTGCAGTTGTAATTTGTTGACATAATTTTAAAAAGCAAACCATCAAGACAAAGCATTTTAGAATGTGCTGTATAGCTTTAATAAACCTAACTGGTTTTGGTAGTAGTTTTGTATTGGTGTATATTTGTGTCCTGCAATGGACTGGTGTTCTGTCCAGGATATGTCCTGCCTTGTGCCCAATGCTTTCTGATTAGGCTGTGGACAACTCTGATCCTGAACTGGATAAGTGGTTATTGAAAGTGATGTTATGTGAAACTGTTTAATGTCTTATATAACAGTAAGTCTCTTGTAAATAATTAGGTGATTTTCAAAAAAGCTGATAGAATTCCAAATATCAGGATCAGTCTTGTGTTCCAGTGGTTACATCCTTCTTGAGACGTGTGAGTGGAGGTGGTGTTTCTAAGGGTTTTGTGAAATATTAACTTTTTTTTAAAAGAGGAAGATTAAACAGCAGCTCGACTCTTAACTTAATCATTGCTGTTCCCTGTGGCTATGTCTGTACGATTTAACACTCTGGTTTAAAGTGTGTTGCAAGAAAAATTAAGATAGGTTATCTCTTACCCAATAAGGTTAAATACAGTATATAAGAAAAACCTAGGAGGCCTAGGAACAAGAAGAGGTCATTCAGCCCATCTAGTTTGCTTGGGTGTTAGAAGTTAGCTAGATGCCTTTTTTATTGTACTGAAGATTAAGTATAATTTAGTAGTGGTTATTCATCACCTTAGGAATTGTGGGGATCTCAGAATCGTATTGTTGTGGGAACAACCATTATTTTCAGTAGTTTTTCACAACACAATTGCACCCATCAAAGCTGACATGAAAGATTTTTACTTACAACACCCAAACAAAAGGAAAGGATGAAACCTTAATTGAGCTGGTTTTCAACCAAAATGTCAAGGCTATTTCACAGATACATTTTGCTGCCCAAACACCACAGCCAGACTCCAGACACTTTTCCACATTGACAAAAGCAGACTCACTGATTCTCATGGGTTAACTGATGGCTGGGTCACCTGCCCTTAGGTGACAACATTACCTATTGTTCCAGCTGGACAGGTTAAAAGCCTGAGGGAAAAGTCCAGTCTTCATACATTTTTAATCCACATCTTCTTCAAGCACGTAGAATTGTGAATGATGCTTTTGTTTTTCCGGACTTTGGCCCCGTGTGAGATAAGACAGTCGCAATGTAGCTTTAGAATTGTTCAGCCATCACCTCTAGATTCAGAAAGCCTGTTCACTGTATACTCGAGGATTAAAACACAGCTTCCAAGACCAGTTCTACCACCCCATAGCTTCCTTATTTTAGACTAATGGTGTTCACTAACTCTCCAATGGACAAAGTTCAAGCCCGCGAAAGCTGCAGTGCGTGTTTTCTGCAAGCAGACCACTATCTGTCCTTGATTCAGTTTATGCACATTGGCCTACCATCAATAGAGACTTAGGTCTCACAAATGAAAGGTTTACAATTATTATAATGTACTACTGTGAACAAATGTTTATTCAGGCCATTCTGTGCTTTAAGCTGGCGTCACACTGCATGGCTTAACACAACTTCTAGTCGGGGAACATGTACAATTTAACGACTGCAGTCGCTGAATCTTGCTACCTTTTCTGTCCTAGAGGGTGTCAAATTACACGTCAAGGAATCGCAGGGGGCGACTAATTACACGATTCCCTCATGACTTTTCATCACGGTTCCAAACCTCGTATTGCGCCGTGAAAGTACCGCGAGGTCGCCTAATTCTGGCAGCCAATCAACGTGGAGCACACCGGAATAAAGGAGCACTGCACGAAAGTAAAAAGACAACATAGAGAACAAGCAAGCAGTGGTCACCTTCGCTGTAGCCTGTGCTCTGCTTTGTGACGAGAAAAAAAAAAGAGGATACGCTGAAGAATTTGGAGTAGACCACATTTGTTTGGTCATGGTACTTCTGGTTGAGTGCTCATTGGCTGTTGACTGTCACAGACGCAAGAGCCCAACTCTACGACCTGCGACTCGCTATGAGAAAATCAAAACTGTTTCCTGCGGCTGAAACATAAAACCGAGGTCCTGACTCTCTGCGCACATTAAAATCCCAGGGTGTTTCTCGAAAAGAGTAGGGGTGTTACCACGGCGTCCTGGCCAAATTTCTAATTCTTTTACCAATCATGGTCTCTTAATAAGCAGCCATGTCACCCTGCAACTCACAACTGGCAGCCCACTGAAACTAAGCAAGTGTAAGCCTGGTCAGTACCTGGATGGGAGACTTCCTGGGAAAAATTAAGGTTGCTGCTGGAAAAGGTATTAGATGGAGGCGCTCACCCTGTGGTCTCTGTGGTTCCTAATGCCCTAGTATAGTGACAAGGACACTATACTGTAAAAAGGCGCTGTCCTTCCGATGAGACGTAAAACTGAGGTCCCGACTCTCTGTGGTCAATCCCCCCTGGCATTTACCAATCATGGGCTCAAATAATCCCCATCTATGAATTGGCTTCATCACTCTGCTCTCCTCCCCACTGATAGCTGATGTGTGGTGAGTATACTGGTGCACTATGGCTGCTGTCTCATCATCCAGGTGGGTCTACACATTGGTGGTGGTGGAGGGGTGTTCCCATTACCTGTACAGCAATTTGAGTGGAGTGTCCAGAAAAGCACTATATAATTGTAAGGAATTATTGTTATAACATAACGAGATGCCTTCACGTCCCTTATGTCTTTTAGACAAAATCACTGCGACTTGCTGTTCCCATGTTCTTTGTATTGTATTCCCCTTTTATGTCTTTGATGAAATCTTGGCTTTAGTAATCTATTCTGCTAGACTACTGTAATATTCATGTTTCTGATCAGATTAGCTTCATGGTTTTACTTTAAACCATATTCCGAAATATGTTAAAAAGCTTTTTCTACACTACATGAATTACAAAGTCCACCGACTAGCGTCATTTCTAAATAAAGTTTGTAGCTACACACACATACTTATTTTTGTGTGTTATGTATTGGCTATTGTGCAAATCTATGGTTTGGGCTTGTTAACAGCTCCTCTTTAATATGCTAAAATATATGTTTTTAATTGATTAATGTGTGCATATGGATGTATAAGAATAAATAGCAACAAGAACAAAGTAAAAACACACCATTTATGAGCCTCACTTAGAAAAAAACTACTGTAGACTGCAGTTGCTAAACCTATAATCTTTTCTAGTCTGTGTTTTCTTATGTACCTTCATCTAGAAATGCTTCCGACATGCGTTCAAGGTAATTTTTATCTATGTAAATACACACTGATGTAAGGCAAAAAGGCAAATAAAAAAACAATGAAGAAATCTAGCACAAATGACTTGGAGGTGGGACAGTTCCAACTTTCTGTTACACCAAGGGCAAATCTACTGCATATACAGTTTAAGAGCTGAAGAGGTTCTGTTGTTCAGCCTCTAAAAAAGCAGATCGCTCTAGACTTGGCACAGCTGGGGTGGTTGCATTATCTCAGTTAAGTATGAACATTTAGTATGCTTTGCCTTATCCAGGCCCTGACCAGTTTAAAAGTGTAGAAACATTAAAAAATTACATTAGTGCATAATTAAAATGAATATCATGCAAAATATCTTTAATATGTTTTCACCTACTAAAGAGGAAGGATGTTTTTTCAACAGATAAAATGGATCGTTAATATAAAAAGAATGCCTAGTTTGCCTAGAATAATGAATGAGTAAAGAGGCTGACCTGGTGTCATTACTTCAGAATGGTATCCTGGTATCCGGGTTTAACTACTAAAGGGAACCTATCTGACCATGAAAGATCATTTGGCTAAGCTTGTACTCACTGCCATACTCTGACATCTACCTAGAACATTACAAAAAAAAAAAAATAATGCCATGACAAGAGAGATCCACTCCATCCTGCTTGTTTCAGTCTGGAAATAGTATTTTCTCTGAACCTGCCTGTCCCACTCAGCTTAAAGAAGGTATTTTCAAGTCAGTTGCAGACATTTTGTGTGAGTGGGGAGTTCTGTTTACAACTCAAAAGTAAACATTTTTAAACTATCAGTATAGGTAGGGGTTTTATCAGTCGTCTGGGACACTGCAAACACACTTTATGCTTACCTATGAACAAGAAGAGGGACAAAATGGACAAAGCAATTGTCAGCCAACCTGTCATTTTTGAAAACAAAGATGGAGTTTTGTTTTGTATTAACATTGCAAGTCAACAGGTTTTCAAAAAGGAGGTGTCTTGTTTGTTAATTAGACTTCTTCCAAGATCCAGCCACAACATGGCATAAGAACAAACTTTCTTTTGACAATTCTAACACAACCCCTCAACAGGGCAGATCAAGGCTTGGTCAATCGGCAGTAATTCTGAGTTGGATAAGCAGTCAGTGGAGGATCTTACAGAGTAGTATAGGACAGCCAGACAATTTTTATTGCTCTATCATAACCAAAACTGGGGCATTTGGCAAATACTTCAGATTTCTGTATTAAGCTGCACTCTATGTGTCCCAGCTGAAGCTCATATAGGGCGACCTGACTTTCCTGGTGAGTATTAATTATAATTACTTACACTTACATAGATCTTTTTTGAACACTCCACTACAGCTGATAGAGACTCTCCTCCACCACCATGTGCAGCCCCCACCTAAATGATGCAGCAGTAGCCGTAGTGCACCAGTATGTTCACCACACACCAGCTATCAGTGGGGAGGAGAACAGAGTGATGAAGCCAGTTCAGAGATGGGGATTATAAGGAAGCCGTGATTGGTAGATCAGGGGAAAATTTGGTCAGGATGCCAGGGCAACACCCCCACTGTTTTTGAGAATTTCAAAAACTCTGGGATTTTTAATGACCACAGAGATTCAGGACCTCAGCTTTATTCATCCATCTCAGGACGGCATCTTTTTACAGTATAGTGTCCTCTTCACTGTACTGGGGCATTAGAAAGATAAGATAAGATCACTGTATTAGCCATATACAATTTCTTGCATTAGGAATTTGTCTTTTCGCATACCTCAGCTTGCTCTCCATGAGACACACAGGCACACAGACAGGGAGAGGGATGCCTGAGGTCAGTGCGAAGGGTCAGCCATTTATACGGCACCCCTGGAGCAGCTGGGGTTAAGGGCCTTGCTCAGGGGCCCAACGGAGTAGGATTCCTCTACCGGCCGTGGGATTTGAACTGGCAGATCCTTAGGTCCAGATTCTCAGCCATAGTGCCACCACTCCGCCCAACAGACAGTACTCACACAGATTGCTGGGTGAGTGCCCCCTACTGGTCTCACTAACACCTTTTCCAGTAGGACCCTTTCCCAGTAGGTCTCCCGTCCAGGCACTGAACAAGCCCACCCCTGCTGAATTTTAGTGGGCTGCCAGTTGTGAGTTTCTGGGTGATCTAGCTGCTGACCAATCAGTAGATGAAAGGAAACAAATTCTGCTTCCCAGTACAAGATGCATGGCGCCAGTAACAGTAACAATGGCATGACCTAGCAAGAGTGCTGCACGGCCAGAAACCAAGGTGTGACTCAGAGAGAGATGATCAAGCCAGACCGGGAGAACATGACAGGCTGTGGGAAAGCCCAGTGTGACAGAGGTGTGGAGAGGAAGGGTAAGCAGTCAGGACGATGCTAGCCCACAGTGACATGAGGAGGTCCAGTGTCAGAGCCAGGACAAGCAAGCCAGGTTCCCCCAAAAGCAGATGACAGAAGGAGACCAGCTAAAAGAAAGGTTCCTTTTTAGTTCAACACGTCCAGGAAAGGCAGCTGCTTTTATCAGTCCAGGTGATTACCACATCTGCTGTGTGGGTGTGAAAGATGGACAGCTCTTGTCTGTGCTGGCACAGGTGAAGTGAGCACAGCTGCTGTCCCTCTTGCGAATTTGAGACTTATGGTGCAGGCAGGGGTTGAAAGGTCGAAGACTGTACAGACTCTACGAATTGTCCCTCATGTAAGCAAGGACAGAACAGTCGAAATCTGGACTCGAAGCCTGCACTTCCCTCACAGACTTCGTTATTGCGTGGCCTCTTACCTTAATAAAATCGATTTTAATTGCTCATAGATCCTCACATATGCCTTGGGAAATTTGTTTCCCTCTATAGGAGTTAAATCCTGTTTTCAACGCTGGGATTCTTCATTTTCATTTGGGACCTCTTTGATTGTGAGGAATAAAACTCACATTTCTTGAGCGTTCATAGCTTAATTTTCTCTTGCGAAACGAATAGTTTTTTCTTTATTTGTCGCGTTGGAAGGCAGAAGGACAAAACACAATGGCAGGGTAGCCCTTTTAAGAGCTGTTTTGACTCTACACGTGCTTCGCTTGCAATGACTGAGCCACACAAACACAGCGGAGACTGGGATCTACTCGACCGAGAGTAACCCTGCCTCCTCAGCGCAGTGTACAGAGAGCGCTATAAAAACAGCTAAAGGTTAAAAACGGCAGTTTCACAGACCGAGACCGCACGGTTCACAGCGCAGAGAGAAGATACAACAAAAAGGAATCTTTTGCTTCGTTTACTTTAAAGGATTTAGCATTTATGCATAAAGACACATAAAGACTGCGCGAGATAATAGGTAAGTGTCGATTTTTTTTAATCGTTATGTCATTTGTGGCTTTGGCATGTTATGGCATGTACTGTATCAAAAGTTTAGCTCTAACTTTTATTTTTATGACGGCATATTTGTAATCCCACGTTTGTATCGGTTTTTCAGTACAATCCACATTCGTGTCTTTTGAAAATGTGAATGCAAAATTACATTATATTCAGAAGAAACGATGAGCTGTCTTTTCTTTGTTTTAGACACAAAGGTTTTTCTTTTTGCTAATAATTTTATCCATTGGTGATCGTCAATTAAAAATCTTTACGTGTTAAATTTCTCTGTCTTTGCCAAAGTAGCCCTGTTTTGTTATATTGCTCAAAGTGAACGCCTTTGTTAGGAAGTGTTTTTGACGGGACACTTTGTAGTGTTCTTTTTTCATAGCCACGCATCTGCCGCTATCGTAGACTAGAAGCACTGTAGAGAAATGACCGACAGTAACCTCTCTGCTGTGAAACACAGCTGATGCGAGTTCTTAAGCAAGACTTTTTTTCCGCTATGTTAATTTAGAAACACGAAAAAGTACGGTAAATACCGATCTTCACTAGCATTGTGATTTTATTTCCTTTTGCTTTTATTGTTTTACCGAAAATGAAGAAAACAAATATACAAGTGCCTGAGGGAAATCTTGTGTGGAAATCTGGTTTTAGGGATTTGAAATTTTATCACTAGGGACAATAAGTGCAAAATGGTGAGGTATTTTTTTTTGAAAAACGATTGTTTGCACCACGGATACGGTACCGAACGCATGAAAGGTGAACTGAATTTTATTGATTTTATGTAAAAGCAAATCGATTAATTATAATTCGATGAAAAGCGATATACGATTAAAAACAAACAAACCACGATTAAACAAAAATATATATAAAATAACGGAGCCAAAGCTGTCATTCTAATTGAGATAAACAAGAAATACCTCTAAATATGAAAGAGTAAAATAGTTGTTTTTTGCGACGCTAGGGGCGCTATAGACATACTCATTTTCACAAAACGTGGCTGCAGATTATGCAGCGATGTTCCGTGATTACCCTCAACAGTACCAGCGGACGATAAAATGGATGGATATACGACTGAAATCTCAGAACAGTACACAGTAGTTTTCCGATATGTGTCAATATTTTTTAATTAATGTAACAAAAAGTATTTTAACAGGTAATTCGATTAACTTCAATTTGGGAGGGGGGTGAATTTTAATTAAAATTTAAGTTAATTGTATCTTAATGCTGTTAGAACAAAAATAAAACACGATATTAACTGAAGTTCAGCAAATTCTGTTTCTCTTTTTTATTTCTGGTTCTCATCAATGGGCCATTTTCAATAAAGGAGCACAATTAAGGGATGGCACAGAGGTGCAGCGATTAGCATTGTTGCCTTGCAGTACTGGGGCCCTGGGTTCAATTATGAACTTGGGGCAGCTACAGTATCTGCACAGAGTTTGTATGTTCCCTCTGGGTGCTCCTGTTTCCTCCTACGGTTCAAAGACATACTGGTAGGTTGATTATCTTCTCGGAAACTGGGAAGCGTGTCTGTTTGCCCTGCAGTGAATTGGTCTCCTGTCCAGGGGGTACCCTGCCTTGCACCTGTTGCTTGCCGGTGTAGGCTCTGGCTCCAGATCCTCTGCAGCCCTGAATTGGATGAGGCAGTTAGACAATGGATGGGTCTGTGGAAGAACAATTAATAGTATTTCTTTTTGTATGTATTCCTGTTTATGTAAGAACTTAGGGCTATAGTTAATCAACTGTGCTCAGTGTTTACTGGTTATCCGAGGACTTGCAGAATGTCCATATTACATAATGAAGAAAGCTTTGAGGTTTAACTTCTGGAGCACAATAAGTAGAGATCTTTTGATGGAACAGTAAGTAGACAACTTTTAGATTAAGAAAACTGTAGTGCATCTCTTTCTCTTTGGGAGTACAGTAAACCTTCAATATATAAAGTTTGAATATGTGCTTAAATATAAGCTACACGCAAGGTTTCCTAATTAATTGAACATTTCCACTGCTTTTCTTCATAAAAACTGTTACAGATTGTCCTGACTTTTATAAACCCTCTATTTGTACAAGTTAGGTGGTACAGAATCAGATGTACACTTAATAAAAGACTGGCAATATTTTTTTAATTGAAATCCTGAATGTTCCAGTCTATGTTTGCAATTTTAAATTGTCACTTTTTTAATCAAGTGAAACATTGGGTTAATTTACTGTACAGGATGGCCTTAGAGAGATATTGAGAATAATAGTGTGGCACCAATCCATAAAAGGGGGGCAGAACTAAGCAAAGTAGCCTAATTATAGGCCAAAAAGTCTCACCTCTGTTACTGTACACATAATGTAATGAAAACTATAATTAGCAGATGAACAGAGGATTGTTAGTATATCAGTACAGTACTACTGGAAGTCAATGTGGATTTAGAAAATGAAGGTCTTGCTTAACAAACATGTTAAGAGTTGTTGTAGCGAGCAACAACAGTATTATGTAAAGAATATACAATACTAGTGAATGGTATATTTAGGTTTTCAAAAGGCTTCTGATAAAGTTCCTCATAGAAGACTAATAGATTAGCAGAGATCACAAATACAGGATGAGTACTCAAATTGGGGTGCAGTACAGCAGGGGTCTGTACAAGGACCTCTGTTATTGTTCATTTATATAAATGATTTAGACTTTTGTATTGTTAATAAAAAAGCTCAAGTTTATGTCCATCCTTCCAATTTGTGCTTTATCCAATTCAGGATCACTGGGAGACTATCCCAGCAAGCAATGGGTGCAAGGCAGGATCAAGTTCACCTATGAAACCAAAATAGAGGGATTACAAATAACAGTAGAAGTTGTAAATGAAATTATTTTTCATGAAGACACTCCTTCACCTTTATTGCCAACTCTCTAAATTAAATATGCCTGAAATGTATAGAGGTACTTAAATACTTTCGTGTATAGTGTTTGAAATCTATTCCAAAACTCATAATAGCTAAATTCTGATGACATTAAGATATCAAAATGCTGCTTATGAACAGAGCGAAGAAAACCCTTCTTAGTCCATGTTTGTTCTGTGAATTATGTACCTTAATAAGTTTGCTTATTAAGTTTTAATAAGTTTGCCGACTGTAAAATAAATCCCCAATTTTTATTCTGAGACACAACAACCCTTGAATTTTTATATGTTTTACATACAGTAAGGCTGTGGCTATTCATTTGATAAAGAAGAGATTGCCTCAGTTTCGGAATGCCAAATTCACTTTTAGAACTTTTTCAGCTCCCCTCAATTCCTTCTCTTTTGGTAGCAGTTCCTTCATAATTGGTGCAGTTGCGGCAATATCAGATAACTGAGAGCACTTTGATCAGAACCTTTGAACTATGTGTTGGCCGGATTTCATTCTCTATAGCTTCGTTCCCCTGTGCTTGCTTTCAGTCGAGCGCCGGAGTCTGTGAGCTGGAACTCCTGAGGAAAGATGTCCATCTTTACTCAGCTGGGTTTGCTCCTGTGGAAGAACTTCACCTACAGAAGAAGGCAAACAGTAAGACTGTCTTATCTGGCCCTGTGATCATTTTCCTTGCTTGTGTGCTTGGAACCTACTGCTCATAGCTATTACTGTATACGATGATGAGATCATGTCTTGCCATCATAATTCCTGGTCTTCCTACAGGAGAGAGTATTCTGTTTTGACACCAGAGAAAGCAAAGAAGAAGCAGATAGAGAGAAAGGCGGCACATTTACAAGTGCAGCAGGTTTAGGAAAAATGAAAATCAAGCATGTCGAGAGGAATAGCCACATACTGTAGGAGTATATATATTTCACGACCCTCCCAAGCTACGCTGGCAGGGCACACAATCATATTTTCTTGCACAGTCTTCTGCAGTCTATAATGCAAAAAAGGCCCATTTGAACCCAGTTGTGTGCATTAACTGTAATTAGAGGGCCTATGATTTGCATATTTAGAGCTTTAGATAGAATTTGTACAGTACATTGAAACGGCTATTTTCTGAAGGAAAGCTTCAGACAATAATAAAAGGCTTGGTTTTGAGTTTATTTAACATGGAGGAGGATAAAAACGTATTTGTTATGAAAAACAAGTATCAGTTTTTTTAAATTGAAGACAGACTCGATTGTGTGACACAGTTTTGAATATTTTTTAAAAAAAAATTCTGAAAGTTGAATGATTACAGTTTTTAAAATTGGGCACCTTTAGGCTGTCCTCCCAATTTTATTGTGTAAGAGTATTGTTTTTAAAAAAGGGATTCTTAAAAGTTGTATTGATCTTGCCAGTGCTGATTTAAAGTTCAGGCATTGGGTTGAAGTGCTTGAATTTGAAGTGCCTCTTTGAGACGTTGATTCTACGGTTTGGGACAAAAAAGACGGTGTTTCGCTGTGAGGAGAGCCAGTTTTTCACTTACTGTCTTCTGGCAAAGATGAGACACAAAAGGCAAGTTCTTTGCAATGTCTGTTTCTCAAGCGTGAGCAGCAGTGCAATGTAGAAGCTGTAAGAAAATTAGTTCTGCATGAACAAATAGTTGTGAATTGTGTTAGATAACACAGCTACGTGTGCTACAGTATAGCCCAGATGGAACATCCATGGCTAAATCAAGTACTCACAGTTTACAGTTAGGTTAGCCAGGGAAGGTGAAATGGAATAAAATCTTGTTTAATTCAATAGATCCAGAGTTTTTCTTTGTGTCTGACCGTTTGTTTTCACTATGCACTTCAGAGAACATGCAAATGAAAAAAGGCAGCTCGGGGGCAAAGTTGGAGGATAGAGAAAACATGGAGTGATATTACCAGTATTTCACCCACACGGTTCTCTTTCCTGTTTTAAGAAAATGTCTGTTGAAAGCAAACATTATTCTGGGAAGTAGTTTAAATATTAGAGTCTTCATTTATTCAAGTAGCCCTGATAAGTGCAGATAATACTGGAAAAATATTTTTAACATAAAATGTATCGAGCATTGATTTGCCAGCATCCATAACAATAAAACTACATTTTCAGTTTCCTAAACTCTCGCATTAGCTGAATTGCAGAATACAGCAGATGTAATTTCATTGTGTGATACTGATTACATACCATCGCACGAGTGAACCAGCTCTGACTGGAGCTGAAACGCCCAGTTACAGAGCTGCAGCCATTATATGCAATTATGGTCTGGACAGCCTTAATCACCTGTAAATATTTAAATTTTTAACCAGATTTTTTATTTTCTGGACTGAGGTTACGGAACCGCTTGTATTATTCCCTCAAGCTACAGAACGTTTTATTTTAATGATGTTTCATTGAAAACTACAGTTTGTTTGCTTTTTAGAATAAGATCTTCGTACTAGGAAGTACTTTGTACTTCACCCAGGAAATTCAAGATGGTATCTTGATAGTGTCTCAAAATTATATAGAACTGAAAGAAATGGAAAGCTACTTGACACTATATGAAATAAAATACAGTACGCATATATAATCCTGAAAGTGAATATTATTAAGGTAAAAAGTTTAATTTTAAAAGCATAGTTTCTCAGAATTTCTGTATATCATCAACTCATTTCTGTGCTTTATAATATTGGGCATTCTTTGATTTTAAAATGAAAATTTTTCAGGCAACATTTCTTGTTTTGATTAAGTAATGAAAGTTAGATTAACATTGTAGAAGCAGTTTGTGGCTAAAAAATCCTTTTGAGAACAGCAAGTGATTGGCCTTTTCACAAAACTGGTTAAGCTGGCCTTGCTTTCTTTCTGCTTGCTTCTGGTGGACCGATGTTATTGCCTGACAAGGAGATGCAGCTAATTAACAAATTCAGAACATTTTCACATTTCTAAATACATAAGGGCCTGCGGACTTTCCCATGGTCATGAAGTGAGGTGATTCACATCAGAGCTCACGTCTTTTGAAACCAGCCTCTCACCAGTGACGTGCTATTTGGCCAAATTAAACCATTGCTTAATTTGCGTGCTTTAGATTTGTTTAAAGACATGCATCATCATTATTAATTGTTAAAGACTCTGGCATGCATTGTTAACGAATGCCTCTGATAAAAAAAGAGTAAATTGAGTCATTGGTAATTTTCTTCTTAAATGTATGACATTGGAAAACTGTGCTGTAGTTGACCAGCTCTTGAAAGCTTTTAAATTGTTCAAACAAAGCCTACGACTGAAACTCAGACTTTTTTCACTGAGGCTTGTGAAAAAAAGCCAGTATTGTGCTCTGCAGCTTTACAGTGTCGATCTCTCTTGTTTTGTTTTCAGCTCCAACTTCTAATCGAGATAGCCTGGCCGCTCTTCATCTTTTTCATCTTGATATCTGTGAGGCTTTCGTACCCTCCGTATGAGCAACATGAATGTAAGTACAGAAGATCCTTTTTGGATAACGCTAGCGACACTAGCAAGGTCATGGCAAACACCAATGGACTGATACTCTCATTCTCCTCGCAGTTCCCAAGCCACACTAGTCTCAGCTGCACAATGAAGAACTTCAGTTTGACTTTTTTGAGGTCACCATAATGCCTATGACCGTGCGAGACAAAAATAAATTAAGAAGGGTAAAAAACTTAAGATGGTTCTATGTTTTTTGGTATGAGAGTAATAATTGTGTTGGACGGGCATGTGCCCTGTTGTTCACTTCACACAACAGAAACCAGGATAAGACCTGGCCTTGTGAGATGATGTAGCTCTTAGAGCAGGAGGTTCCCACCTGCCTTTAGTCTAATAAGAAAATAAAAGTATTTTGTCTTTGCTCCCCAGTGGTTGGCTACACTCTATATGATCCCGTAAATAAAAGTTCGCGTATGTATTCTCACTGTAAAATGGTGTATGCATTCATAAAAATGTTCTAGACTCATATGTTTTTTTCTTTTAAACTTTTGTTTAAATGCTGGGAATGGTGTATTTCAGATGGCCAGCGTATTTCTTTAGTTTTTTCTGCTGTAGATACAGTATGTAGAGCTCTAGTGAACTATTTCACTAGTAATGTCTGGGTCTTAGATTCCAGAGCACAAATATTACAAATGGGTCTTTTCTGTTTAAAAGTTTTCACTGTGTTATTATCTGCCTGTGATATGAATAAAACCTTTAAACAATGCAAGAATATGTTTTTTATACTTAATTGAGGAAGGTTCTAATATTTTTCAAAGGCAACAGGCCAAAATACGGACCAACTGCCCAGAGGAAAGAGAATGATAGGAAAGTTTTCTAAGCTTCTAGTCTGGCTCACTGTTTTTTCCATTTATTCTGCCCCCATAATCCAACACATTCCAAATCTTTTGTAAAGTAAAAGAAAAACATGGATTAATGGTCTCCTTTTCGACACCTATGTAATCTCCTGTTAGATTTGCACTTTATGAGTACCTTGTGCAAAATGGTAAAAATCTCAAGCCATTGCCAGAATACACAATCGGCATTTATGTAAAATTTGACTGCGAGCAGGAATCCCCCATTAAGTCTCACTTGCCTTTTCCAGGAGTGTTATTTGTAATGATTTTATGATTTTAATTGCCTTCCTTATCTGTCTGTTAGTTCAAGTTGGATGGAAGTAATTGCAATCTGTAGTGTTGGAGAGGCTGGTGCTGTTCATAAACATCTATCAGGTGGACTTTTGTAACAGGTCAGGATGCCCCAGTTACAGCTGCTGTTATCAAGACACACATTTGGGATGACATTCTCAGAAAACACCAACCTTTACCACCCATAAGCTAAAGGTGTGACGACAGACCAGTGTTCCATTTTCTGTATAAAACAAACAATCCTGCTAGGGTTAGAGAAAAGTCCAGTTACCACAATTTTTCTCATTCTTTATAATACAAGGCCACAGCACTTACAGCCAAGGGATCACATAACGGGTCTGCCTGGATGTGTGCCGAAATAAATAAGTAAATGCAGTAGTCTTACCCCCACAGGTTCACAGTTTTGGTAACAAGGTTTTAATCACTGATTATACGTAAGCACCCTTAAATTTTAATCACCGATTACATGTAATTATCCTGTATCCTTGTAATGATCTCTAAGTTGAAAAATATACCTGTCTTTCACAGTGGTTTTCACTGTGACTGGTAATGTGAACTCCTTCCTTTGGCATTACAGACACAAGAGATGGAAAAACAGTCATTCACACAAAGCGGTGAATATTATTCACTTGAAAAGTTTTATCATCTCCAGATTATGAAGGCTGTTTAATTGGAATGTAGAAAATAAATTGACAATGGTAGTAAAACTTTAAAATGTGCTTAGGGGGCAACAAACGCAACAGTACTTTGTGAGAGTGCAGTCATACTGTGATCAGTTCTGTGTCTTATGAAATAAACTGGTGTGCAGTAAAATATCAATACTGATATTGATACTGAACATGTTTAGAAGGGAAGCGAATAGTCTATTTTATAAAAGGATGGGAGCTAACTAAAAGCATTCAGAAGCAAATTGTTTTATGAAATCATAAAAAATACAAAAAATGTAGGAAATTAAGATCTAAGTTCGGAAATGTTTGTTCAAAGAAAGGTCTTGTAATAGCAGGTTGTAGCTTACTGTGCGTGTGGAACCGATGCTGGATTTAGTGCCTGTGGCCAATTGAAGAGAACATATTCTTTGAAATGAAGGATTATCTTTAGTTAAAGACTGAATTTACAAGTCCGACAGGTGAATCATCTTGTCACAAAGCCAATTTAATACTGACCCTGCAGGCAGCATGTGTGTTCTTCCTCTTTGTCCATGTCTGATGTACACTAGTTTCCTTCCATTATCATGAAGAACATTGGGTGATGAAAGGCATCCCAAATTCAGACTCATTCAAGCCATTCACCATTCCTCATGCAAAGGGAAAGTGATGCACAAACTAGTACATTGTTCAGTGGTTCTGCTTAAAATCCTAGTTTAGAAGTAAGACAGGATTTATGTAATCTGTTGTGAAGCTGACATGTGAATGTGGACATGTTGCAACTTGTTTGTCTCTCAGGCAAACAGGTCTCGTGAGCTGGGATGAGGTTGTTCTTTGTGCAAAATACCTACTCTGTTCTCTTCATGCGTGTATCCTTGAACTGATTTCAGTGTTTTCAAATCTTCTTTATGTCATAAATTGACGCACACAGGCCTTTTAATTTCTTTCAATCGTCTGGGACAAAGAAGATGACTTTCTTCACTGCCTGGTGTGTCTTGGATATGTTGATTCTTTGGCTCCCTGAAAGAAACATCTGTTGATCATGTTGTGGTTTTTTATGGCTTTTGGCAAAAATATTTGGCATTAGCATGTTAACTGAATGTCCGTCCATCTAAAATGAGAAAGCTTCTCATCCTAACCTCATCTTATTTAGAGCCTTTATATACACATACTGTGTATACACACATGGGCAATTTAGACACACCAGTTGACCAAGCAAGCGCTTATTTAGAAGGTGGGAAGAAACAGGAGCATCAGAAGAAAGCACTCAGTTGTGGGGATATCATACAAGCTTCATATAGAAGGTGCCTTAGACCAGAGAACGCCCCGACACACGTTTATATTTTATGAAGCTGTAGTAATGAGGTGCAGATTACACGTTTATCTTTCTTGGCCAAAGACAGATATCTATGTCTTTTATGAGGTAAAATCTGCAAACTCCTGTCTAAATGATTTATCTTATCAGTTTCATTGAGCACAGCATAACTGGCAGTCTAAAGTTAACTGATAATACTGCTGCTTTTTGACTTGTCATACAAATGATTACAGGCTTTGAGAAGAAAAGCAGCCTAGTGCAAGGGTCATGTTCTATGCTGAGACAATCATTTTGGAGTGATTTTATTAAATCATATTATTTTGGACAGTATTTGTTCTGCCAAGTTATATCCACTTCATTAGAAATTCAACTTTTTATATGTCAATCTATTTAGCTGCATAATAAAGCTGCATGATAAAGTTTACAAATATTACAGAATGTTTTTAAAAAAGAAAAAATCAAAGGACATTTCTGTGATATTAATCTTGAAAAAAACGTTCTGATCTTTTATGAATCTGTACGTCCAAAAACCTTAAGAAGAGGTTTATAGCTCCCTTTTCACAGCTTTTTAGTGAAAGCACAATTAACTATACTTATTGACAATTAATTATTGTCTTGAGTAAGATATCTCAGAGAAATCTATTAATTTAATCTCTGTCTAAATTAAAAAAAACAAGCACAACTGAGTGACTAATGGTATATTATGCCTCTATCCTATTTAATTTCAAGCTGTCATGTGACATGAGTTGTTCGGAGTTCACTTCTGCTTTCTGTGCAGAAATTGTATCTTGCTGGTTTGAAACTGACGCTGTAGAAAAGACAGCTGGTTGAGAAAGTTTTGAAGCCAATTCCCAGACACTGCGTCGGAAAAGCAAATCGGAATGCAGCAGGAGAAGTTGTCCTGCGCTTCCTCTCATTCAGGCAGACCTTGCAGACAGCCCTTCAATTTTGGACTGGCTTTTCAGCTCAGAAAATAACATGCAGCTTAAGCCGGAAGAGCAATGGGGAATTGAAGACAATGCATAAGATGTAGGATAAGCAATGAGTCAGAACTGAATAACAGGAGAAGTGTAAAAGATGGAAACGAATCTTTGTAATAAGTGTGATGGTTTGTAACTGCACTTGTATTAGCAAGCTAATTCTTGCTGTGTGAAGATTACATTTTGTTACAATGTATGCAATTTTTAACATGGTTATTTATGTATTACTCTTTAATTAGGTTTTATATTTTCATTCACTTTCTTGAGAGTTTGTAATTAAGGACCACTGTGATTTCTGAATATTTTCTAAATACCTACAGAATATTATCTCAGTATCTAATAACTAACTTTATAGAGATTTATACAGATAGAATAATATTCAACCATGAGACTTCCTCCCTCTATTGACCATAAAAAATATTTAGGGACCAACAAAAACCTACAAATTTCTAGCATTATTATCACAAAATGACTAAATTTGTGTTTTTCTGACTAGAGCGATAAAATGGTGCAGACAGGTCCTGGATCTTTGAAATAAAGAGAATTACGATTGACAAAACTAGAGTAACCTAGAGTTTTTGCAGTCATAACACTGATATGTACAGTATTGGTAGTTCCTAATACTTTTCTTACTTGTAGATTAAAGAGAAAAGCGTTGTGGTAAGAAGCTCTGTCAATGTTGTACTATGTATAAGTGCAGTCTTGAGTATCGCGGGGTTCTGTATTCATGTAGACAGGTTGTTTAGGTTTGTGCTCTGTTTTGTGTTTTGTAGGTCACTTTCCAAACAAAGCTATGCCCTCTGCTGGGACGCTGCCATGGGTTCAAGGGATCATCTGCAATGCCAACAATCCCTGTTTCCGCTACCCTACGCCAGGAGAATCCCCTGGAGTTGTGGGCAATTTCAACAAGTCCATGTGAGTTTGTCTGCCAACTTTCAACTGTGCTTGGCAAAATTCGGGGGGCCATGTGTCAATTTTTCATTTAAAGCTTGTCAGAGCATGGCAGGAGATCAGGGCAATCCACGTGCATGTCATCAGATTGTCCAAAAAGTGTCCTTTGAAATGGGAAAAGACGAATGTCTGATTAATTTGTTTGTAGAACTTCCAAAGGGAGTTTTTTGGCAGAAATTTGGGAGGAAGGTCAGATCCTGATCTCATCCACTTCTGCTTTCCTGTGTATACATATCTTCCTCCTAAACTTTCCTTTGCGCATTTGTCTGGCATCTCTCTCATCACCCGATATACAGTACACCCTTTCAGCAGCTCCCTCGCTCATTCCTCCTTACAGTCAGGCTGCTGTTCCCTCAGCCAGGCCAGTTCAAATTAGCCACTTATTCAAATCTGACCAAACTACTGAATGAGTGTTTGTGTTCCAGAGGCTTGAGGACATTTGGGACGTACAGTTACAATGTAGAAGTATTTTTTAAATAGATATTGTTTTTGTAATTACAGTGGGGTATCCTGCCACCCAGAGCTATGTTTGCAGTTCATTTACTGTTATCACAGTGTTGCCTTTTTTGTGTGTTTTCCACAGTATCTCTCGCCTGTTTTTGGATGCCAAGAAAATCCTCTTGTACAGTCAGAATGACAAAAGCCTGAGTGGATTCAAGGACCTCATTCAAGCCCTGAAGAACATGCAGAAGTCTAGCTCAGGTACATGGAGGCTGTTTACCTCAATTAGGAGAGACTTTCAGAGACGAGTGCAAGTACTGATCTGAGTCTGGTATGTTTTAGGAACTAGTTCTGTATGCACTATTCATCTACAACTACATGGGATTGTAAGAAAGGTAATATGTATTTACCGTGTCCAGAGTGCTTCGGCAAAATTGTAGTCTTGGCAGTATGTGTTCATTTTGCTCACCTTAATAGTGGACCACAGTCAACAGGTTTTTTTTATAGAGAAGATCACATATCATTTTGAGCGATGTTAAGATTACACTGTAGTTCTTGGAGCCACACATTTAGAAACAAAGCTTTAAGAGCACATTGAAATAGAAATAAATGATTTCACATCTGCCAAAATAAACAGTTCAATGTGGAACAGTGCTTCTCTGAAGCATTGATTGCTCTGCACTTTGTGTCTGAGCTTAATTGGCACATAGCAGTTGAGCAAGACAGAAGCAGTTCAGTGAGGCTGTGTGTTCATCCTCAGGTGAATTCAGATGACTGGGGAAATTAGGATACACAGTATAAATTGTGGATTTTCATAATCAGCTCTTTAGTAGTCCTGCATCTGCTAGCAGGGCAGCAAGCTGGTCTATCAGCTCCAGACAGGCTAGGGAGGTGACTAGAATATTTAGTGCAAAGATAAATTACAGGAAGGCATTCCAGCACACCCTTCATAACAGGATACAGATCTTAACTGAACCAAGAGTGCTGCAGAAGTTCTCTTTAGTTCGCATTCTGAAGAGACAAACTCTTTTTTCTCAACTTTCACATTTTTCTGATTGCTGCTTTATAGGTGATATATAGGTGCTTCATAAGTGCAAAATATCCACAATTTATTTTGAAATCCTCACATTGAAAGGAGGTTGTGCCTATATTTTCTCCTAATCTCGTTGTCTTTCAAAATCCATTTTATGATGATGAATCTACAGTAACTGGAAATATGGTTATGATACCTGGCTTCTAGTCATGAATACTTGGATTACGGTGATTTACTACAGTATATCATGATTTAAATATCTAGTCACATTTAGAGATCTGCCAGTATTCGGAAAGTTATGTCGTTGCAGTTATGCAGTGTGTTCATTTAATGTTTATGGAGAAAATGACTTTTGAAAAGCTGATAATTCAGTAAAGAATTCTTAGAGTTCTTGATTGTATTAGAATAAAGGTACACGATATTAGTAGGTTCTGAACAGTGCTAACATCCCTATGTTTAAGTAAAAATCTAAAATAATTTTGAAATTAATATATTCTTTTAAGTATTTATTTCTCAAATAGGGGACAAAATAAGTCTTGTAGATCAGGTATTTTTAAAGCTAGGTGGCTGATTCTGTCATTCCAAACACCCACTGCAAATGTTGTAACTTTTCCTTGAACACAGTGTACAGAAATTGATTATTTGAGCAAATACCTGAAGAGTAAAGGGTAATTTTCCCAAAAGCACAAGTAACAGAGTTACTTAGTAACTAAGGTGCTGTACCAGGTATGGGCCACACGTAGATTTTTAACATGACAGATAGGAGCTTCTGAATATGTTAGCATTTACTGTAGATTTTTGCCAAGTTATGTAACAGGCAAAATGTACATAATTTGCAAAGTGAACTTTATATAAATATTTTAATTTGTAGTAAATAAATTGAGGCAATTGGTCATTGTACAGCATTTCCCAGGACAGACTGATTTTAAAACTTTAAAAAAAATATTATTATTATTACTACTACTATTTTAAAACTTAAAAAAAATATTATTATTATTACTACTACTTTATTACTATTACTACTACTACCACGTTTCGAGTTGTGTATGAGTACTGTATATACAGTATAACATATACTTTGCTAAATAACATATTTATCACACTCGGTAAAGGCACTGCGGAATAATCAAATTAATAATTTTGTGTATCTAATATTTAATAACTAATGTAATTGTAAAATTGGGTAAATTTACAACCGGGAAAATAATAGTAGTATCTGTGCATCAGCATATATAATATCTATTTAATGGAAAGTCACATTGGCTAGAGGCACTGGAACAATAATAGTATCAAGAGTTATGTAAGATGTGCATAGACATACAGTATACTGTATATAGCTTTTTGAAAGGAAGCCCTGACTCAGCTGTATCCAGTCCATCTGTGTTCATGTGTTCAGCTGTAGCGCTATCACTGGCTGACTCTTCAAATATTGAATTTACTGCACAGGTTATCAGAGGGCATCAGTGGTGCGATTTGCTTTATCAGTTTGCAGGTCCCTAAGGTTTTGCCTTCTGATTGCCCTTGTACAGGAAAAGTAAAATTTCATTCTAACCTTCCAACCGCTAGATGCATTACCCTCTGTTACAGCAGGAGTTTATTTATTTTTATTTCCAACATTTCTTAAGAGTCTATAGGTTCCTGTGTCAGTTACCATTAAGAGAGCAGTAGAGTTACAGGTATCTGTTAACCTTCAAAGTCAATTAGTGATGTGAAGTGCGCAGTAGGAAAACTTTAAATTAGGCTTAGCACAATGAAAGAATTCTTAAATCATACAATTTAGATGCAATTTTTCTGGTTATAGACATACTAGGTGTACTACCTGGCAGTGCCTGGGTGTCTGAATAAATGGTTTGAAAAAAAATAGGTTCTTGACAGCGCTACATTTCAGCAGTTGCTGCTGTGGGAATAAGGGAGATGATGCTGTTGATTGTAGAGCACCTTAAATGAGAATTGTGCTGAAGCAACAGACCTCCTTTACACCAGTTCTTGACAGTGTCATTGCCTGTTCCAGACATGTGAAGAGAGTTCCACGTTAAAACTTACATTTGTTTCTGTTTAAAAGAAATGTCTGGTAAATATTTCGTTTTTAACTTCATGAGTTAATTTCTAGAGCAAAAACAGGAAACATCCACAAATTCATGTGCACTGTATTCCTGAAGTCAGCATGTTTCTTCAGATCAACAAGGACTAGGTGGATGAGGACAGACAGTTTTTTTAAGAAAGTTTAGTTGATGGAATTTGGGTCAAACTTGGAAGTGGCTAAAGCTCAGTTTGATGAGATGTGTGTGAGGGATTATTAAATGATGAGTGAGACACCAAGCCTGAGCGCAATAGTGGAAACTACACAGAAGCAAAAACACAAGGCATATCTTTATTCATAGGGTTGTGGGAGTATGAAACAGGCTGTCCAGACATTTTTCGAAGTTGATAAACTAGACTCTTTCAAAAAACTGCCAGTGATCCTTGGATCAAGTAGCTACTAACTACTAAGAATTTAGATTTAGAAAGGAAATTTACATCTGTGCTTATGGTATGGTAACTTAAAGTTCCAGACAGCCACAGTTTCACATACTGGTGAAAGAATTTAAGTATGGGATTAGCAGCAGTGGTCAGTCTGAAATGCAGCCGTTCTAAGGTAGGCTAAAGAGCAATGACCTGTAGTAACCTTATAAAAAAATGCAGCCTTCGGTTTAGTCAGGGCTGATGCTGTGTTGGAATGTTCTGCCAAAGTGAGTACAAAAGGCTTGCAGTGAATCTCGCAGGCAGCTTAGCATTCATACTGTTGGAGCCTAGTGGAACATATCTCCTTACTGTTCATATGTTGTACCTTTGGTGTCACTGGGAAGTTGCCCAGGAGCCAATAATGTACAACCTTTCACATTTGTAATATGTACAATACATACCCCTTCAGCAACGTGGACGTTTATATTTATCGTTCTTTACATACCTTGCAAAAATCAGTGGGGTTTTTTTTTAACGTGACAAAGAATATCTTGCTATTTCGTTTTTTCCCCAAATGTAAAATGTAGTCAATTTTATTTTCCAGAATTGCAGTGTTTTGCTATTTTGTACCCTGCATGCTGCTGAATTACCTGAAGTTTCTCCCTTCCATCTGCCCATTTTTTTTAACCTGATTCTTGAGTTAATTGTCTACTGCCTTTTCATTTTAATGGAATGAGGATATACATTAGTTACTTTATATTCTAAATAAAAGCTGAGGTGAACTACGGAGAGCGGGGTGTGGAGATCCCATTGGAAAGGTTTATGTAGGCACATAAATGGGGTTGTGTTGTTCACAATTTCATTTATTTCAGTATTCTAAAATTACATTCATGAATTAGCTAGCATTAGCAAGATCTATGGTTAAATTTTTTAACATTTCCTGGGCATTCTGTAGTTCTACCTGTGGGCAACTGTTTGAAGTCCCTTCTGTGTTTTGATTACAAAGTTCTTTATTTTGGAATTTTCTGCCTTTCAATGTATGGGAGGAAATGTAATGTGGCAGCTGACATATGACAACATAGTGTCTGCAGTTTTTCACTTGGAACTGCAGTGAATTATTTTTTTCACTATGTCAGCAGGGAGTGTGAATGTGTTTAAGAGATTTCCTTTCTGTGCAAAGATCTTATTTCATTGGGGCTTCACATTCTAACATCATTTTTTGTTGTAGGTTTCAAGCTGAAAGACTTCCTCGTTGATAATGAGACCTTGTCAACATTCCTTGAGAGAAATGCCTCACTCCCTGAATATGCAGTCCGAGAGATAGTGGAAGCTGGTGTGAACTTGGAACAAGTACGTTTGCAATCTGCTATAGAATTAAAAGTGGAAAGATTGTAAAACATAGGACTGAAGATGAAGGAGTCTGAGAAGAACAGTTTTATTTTGTACTGAAGGAGAGTTTGGGCACAAGTCATTGTTTGTGGGGAGCGAGGGGTTAACAGAAGTATTCCAATTCCTAGCAAGGTTTTTGAAAATGTTAACCTAGTTGACTACAATCACAATTAACAATAAAATCCAGGGGGAGGAGGCAAAAAGAGAAATTAAAATTCTTTTTTTACAGACTTGACTTTTTGTCTCCAAAGAGACAAACGTCATTCATCCATTGTCAAGCTAAGTGAGTGGTGGTTAAGATCGTTTCTGAAGAATCTGTTTTCTGATTCCACTTCTGTAGCTGCTTGTGCACTTTCCTGTATTTTAGGCTAAAAGGCCAGAGGTGCCCCGAACAGTTTTTAAACAAGTTCAAGTTCTAAAACTTCAAATATTCCATAGTGAAGCCAAGTCCAGCCTCTCAGTGTGGCAAAACTAGTGTCTTTCTTCAGTACCAGAATTTAAGGTTTTTGCTCAAGCTGTTTAAATGGCCGTGTCTTACTGTCTGTTCTTGCATCCTCACTTCATTTTTTTCTGTTGTCTTTTCAGGTGCTGATGAGAGGTTTTGGTGTTCACTTAAGAGACCTTTGCAACTCCACCAAGCTGGGAGACTTCGTCAACATGTCTGATACAGCGTTATCACTCTCTCAACACATCATCTGTACCTCCTCTAAAGAATGGCTCAACCAGGCTGAAGAGCACTTCCTGTCTAACCTGGATTTTCTGAAACCAATACAGGTGAGGGTTCCGACACTTGACATAAATCTGTCCTGCTCTATATCTTTGTGTAAATTCCTGTGCTCTGTTTGTGTTATAGCTTTTTATTACTTCACCCTTATTTTTACCAACTAAAAGATGCTTCTCTGATGTTTTAATTGATAGTAAAGCATTTACTGAAACATAAATATACTTGGAAACTTGTGTAACCAGCCAAGTTATTTCCTGCTCCATTAGGTTCTAGTTGTTTAATGATCTGTGAAAGTGCCACTCTAGGCTAAGAATGGAAAATTAAAAAAGTTAGGCCAAACTGTGAAATTTAGCGAGTCTGAAACTAACAAGGAAGTATTAGCAGTCTATGAGGTTCTTAGTAAAGGTGAAGAGTCTTTAATAATGTTTAGTGTGGTTGTCATTTCGAAACAAAAGTGTGTGAAGAAAAGCCTTCAGGCTTGTAACAGAAGTGCTTTCAGTTTTAGATGATGGCAGATGTCCATGATGGCATGTAAATTAACCGTGTAAAGACTCTTAATGTAGGAACCATGTGCAACTCTACAAAATGTCAGAAAAAACGGGAATTATTAATAAGATGTTTTGTAGACTATAAAAAGTATACTATAAGTGTTTTTTTTTCTGAGAACACCTCTGAAAGGTAGTGTATGCTGATCATGGGAACAAAGATTTATTATGAGCTGTGCTACAGATCTGCTTAATGTCGGTTTTGGAAGCTTCAGGACAGAACTGGAATCAAGAGATTCAGCAATGCAGTTTGCTTAGTGCAGGTGAAAGCAAGCTTCACCTTGCGTTAATTTTAAATACAATTATTGTCTCCATTTAATTGGAGAAATCCAGATAAAGGGTGGTGGCAAATATTCTGTTTCTTCTTCATCTCACATATTTAAAAGGCCATCATTGTGCCTGTGGGATCTGCTGAGTCTCAGGTGGTTATGTAGTGAACAATGAGTCCTCTCTTTCTGGTGGGTTATGGAGGTATGAACAAGCATGAATGTACCTTGTCACACATAATGTGGAAAAATGAAACTGGATACAGGATTATCTTAAAAGTACAAGAACTTAAAAATTTGAGTAGAGAAATAGAAAAGGGAAACTATGAATATTAAAGGCAAATGTAGTGAGGTATTGTTGGTATCTGGGTAATATAACATAATGAAGAAATTAAAAGTGGCTGTATTATAATTGGCATGATATGTTAATTGTTTAATCCTCAGCTCTTTTGTTAATTGCAAATCAAATGTCTTGATAAGAAGAGTGGCTTAAAAAAATGCAGAAGCCTTAACTATATAGTTTATGGCAATGTATGCTTATCCTTGTCAGACGATTCATACCAAAAACTTCCTCAAAGATTCATGGGAAAAAAGTGTACACAATGGAGTGTAATAAACTCTGTGATAAGGTTAAAAATTAGTTCCGGGAAGGCAGAGAATGTCAATGCGTGTATTTAAAGGTCTGTGAAAATCAGAGCAGCTTTAAACCAGTTTTTTTCCTGTTATTATTTTCCTTTAGAGACATACACATACTGTACATTTTGATGTATAAAATCATGAAAACTTAAACAGCACTAGTGATGCATTTATGTTTTATGTCATAGAAACTAGACTTTTCTTAATGTATGCATACTGATATTTGGTCTGTCGCAACAAAATTAAAATACCTACAAACTTAGCAGCGCTTTAAAAGAAACTCAGATCATGAAGTGTTTAAATGCAACTTAAATTACCCTTTTAAGACACAACAGTTGCACTTCAAGAGCTTGTCCACGTCTGTCAGAATTCAGATAGTCCTACAACAGTTGTATTCTGATGCAATTCTGTATCTGTATATGTAGCAGAATGAGGGAAGGAAGCAGACAAAGTCTTACAAAAAATGGGAGAAAATGCTCCCCATTTAACTGGGTGCAGCCAGTTTGAATGCAACCTCAATATAATCAAAATACAGCTCTACTGTACTTTGTAAATCCTGTGTTGTGAAAGAAAGTCTGGAACATCAGCCATGGGCTAATCAAGAATCACTCCCTGATGTTCTAATGTTTTCCTTTTTTCACCTTTTGTAGAAAACAGTGAAGACGGACCCTCAAAATGTTCAGGAGGTTTCAGAGGCTACAGATAACCTCCTTCAGAGTCTGGCAGCATTGGCTGCAGAGGTAAGTTAGAAACATTTCCTATGAAGCATATCAGGCAACCCAATAACACATTTCTACCAGTTTTAATGTCAGAAAGCGTTGCGACAGCTGAGGACGTTGGTTCGTTACTATGGACCAGGAGGAGTTTGCCCCCAGTCATCAGCATCATGTCCAGCAACAACCTGATTTCTTCCTAGTTGTCTCCCGTTCGGTACTGTACAATATCCAATCTTGTTTAGCTTCTGAAATCTGATTAGATGGATCTTCAGACTTCAACTTAGTCTTTGCACTCTTCTCATGACATATTGTCAATATCTGAACTCCCGAGAAAAGTGATTCACTGATGCCAACCAATTATAGTCAGAAAGTCTTTAGTGTACTGATGTTAGCTGTAAATGAATGTTGCTTGCCCTTTCAATTTTGATATATGTTTTAGAGAACGTTGCTCTTGTGATTAGTAAATAATTTTGCAACTCAGAAGAACTAGTTTTATTATTTTTAATTAATTTTAATTAATTACATTTCTATAGTGTTTTTCCCAAGTTGTCATAGTGGGGCTTTGGTTTGGATTGTCTGGTTCATAACACAGAGCGCTACCTGCTGGTTTGACCTCACCACTTGCAGCAGCAACCTGGTATCCCATCCCAGCCTTGCTCTGCTTCCAAACTCTAGAACACAGGAAAGTGGATGTGAATTGTGTCATATTTTTGTACAGAGTTTCCAAAGTGTAAACGCAGAGTAGGCATCACCTCTTTTTAACAAAAAAATGTTGTTAAATTGTGAGAACTTCATTGTGGAAGAAGAAGAAACCTGAGCCTTTGATTTTTCAAAGGTTTAGCTTTTAGTTTAAAGCTCTAATAATTTAATAGCTGCAGAGTGAACAAAAGCTCTTTGAAACTGTGAGGCTGAAGTGTAAAAAAAGCCTAAAAACTAAAGTGAGGTGCATGTTTAGTCTTTATTGTCTATCTGCTGTCACAGCTTTGGATGGCTGACAAGTGTTAGGAACCCTTTGGCATTTGTTTGTGCCAAAGGTAGACAAAGGCCAGTAAGTTATTTTGCAGGCCTGACCAGAGAAACATTATGGTCAGAACTCAGTCACGAGACTTTGAGTTTCCGGGGTTTCTGACTGGGACATGAATGCACAGCCAAGAAACAGCTGAATAAGCAGAAAAATAAACATGAGGTTAGAAAACAGTCAGTCCTCACTAATAAAAAAGCACAGATTGCCAACAATTGATATCTCAAAATGTACTCGTATTGAGAGATTTGTACAAAAGAATTTCAACTTTGTCGAGGAATCATAGAAGAAGTACGTCCGTCTTAAAGAGAGTTCTTTATTTAAAAACTGCAACTAACACCTCCCCCACTCACTCTTAAGCTGCCTTTGTTCCTCATTTGAAAAATAAGACTTGCAGTGTGGTTCAGTGGTGAACTATAGTAACCTTTTCTGTTACTGTGGGAGGGGAGGCACTTGAGTATATTCTTCTTCTCAGATTACTGAACCGGTCCAGATTCTTCAGGGTTTCCATTCTGAAAGGTCTTGTAAGGGACTTTACGATGCTGTCAGAATAGTGAAGAAAAGTGTGCTTTCTTTACACAAGGCCTCAATTTTTGGGCTTATTTTTTGTGTCTGTGTATGGTTCGCACGAGAAGCAGTGGCTGCTTCCCTTTACCTCACCCTCGGCTCGTCTCTCTGTAGTGTAAAAGATAATTGATACCATGTGACAGCCCGTGTGCTGATGTGGCTGACTAATTCCTGTGCTGAAACAGCTAGCAATTTGGACAACAGTTTAAGACATATCTCCTGGAGACTCACCAGTTTCTGTAACCTCCCTCTTATTTGTAACATGACCGATAGTAACTTTAGCTCTTGCAGATGTTTTTTTTTCGTTGTTCTTCCTACTCAGAACATATTGAAGAAAAAAATCCCAGCTTGGTTCACTATGGTGCAACTGCCACACAAAGAGCCTATGTTTTGCTAAATTGTGCTCGCACAATGCATCTAACAAGATTATACAGCGAGTATAATACCTTTTATCGCCATTCCCATTTCCCAAAATTCCACATTCACTGGGTTTCACACATTATGGAGATAAACTTTCCAGCTGGTATATGAAATGAAGTCCCTTTGCTTACA
The DNA here is from genome assembly GCF_040954835.1 of Lepisosteus oculatus. NCBI lineage: Eukaryota > Metazoa > Chordata > Actinopteri > Semionotiformes > Lepisosteidae > Lepisosteus > Lepisosteus oculatus. The sequence continues at coordinate 33,420,016 of NC_090696.1, read as the reverse complement.
TTCTTTCCCCTTCTGCTATTTATAATGTTGGTGTGTTATTTAATGCTGTATATAAAATCTAAATCTGTATTTAGTCATGACTTTAGTCACATAACAGTGTTTTAGTAAGAAAAAAACAAAGAGTGAAAACCCATTTCATCCAGGATAATTCTTTAAAAATTGACCTAAATGGCTTGTCCTAATGAAACATAGTTATGGAATTGATGTAAATGACTACAGTTTTTTTATTCTTTCCATGTGTTTTATTTATTTTATTTTAATTTCCAGCTTGTGGTATAAGGATCAAGCACAGTGTAGCATCAAAGCTAAACATTGCTCTTGTCTCACACCTGGGAAAACGGCAAGCACAGTCACATGAAGCATACCAGAAAGAACCATTCAAGTTTAAGAAGCTGGACTTCATAGGAAGAGAAGGAGACCTGTTGTAACACGCGCTTGACTTTTCTGTTTCACGTTCTGCAGCTTGCCAGCATGAAAAGCTGGAGTGACCTGAGGAATGAAATTTTATTCCTGACCGAGAACGCCACAGGCTCCCCCAGTCACATATACCAGGCGGTGTCCAGGATTGTGTGTGGACACCCTGAGGGTGGAGGCCTCAAGATCAAGTCCCTCAACTGGTACGAAGACAATAACTACAAGGCCCTGTTCGGCCACAACAGCACTGAGGACGACACTGTCGTCTACGACAACTCCTCCAGTAAGTAGGCCTAGACTCTGGACTTGCTTCTAAAGGGAGCGCCTGAGTTATAAAAACCTACCACATGCATTTTTGTCATGATTTCCTTTGTCGTTTTGATTTCTTGGGTTTTTTTTATCTTGGTTGTACAAATTGCGGAAGGAAGAGAAAGCAGTTGCCTAGAAACAGGAGAGAGGTGATAATTTATGAGTCTGGCACTAGGGGACAGTAGAGATGTTGGGGATGGGGGCTGGGGTGGGCAAAGAACATGTAGTCCTGCAGTTGTGTCAGAAATGGTTTTTGTGTATGTTGGTGGAAAATATTAGTGACTAAACTATCCCTTTTGACATCTTTCCGCACCTTATAAATGCATTGCAACTAACTGACTGCCTGCTTGTTACAGCTGAAGTAGGTATTAGGCTGTCTGTTGTAAAATTCCATGCAGAACCCAGGACAGTCTCCTCAGAGTGCGTGCCAGATGTTTTGGTCTTTTAAAAGAGAACTTTTGTAAAGGTTGTTTAAGTAGCGTGGGAGAGAGGACTTTGAAAATAAGGTCCCGTTGCTCTGCACATAATGAACAATGTGTTCTCTCTAGCTCCATACTGCAATGAGCTGATGAAGAATTTGGAGTCCAGCCCCATTTCTAGAATGATCTGGAGGGCACTGAAGCCACTGCTCATGGGCAAGATCCTGTATACTCCAGACACCCCAGCCACACAGAGGATTATTAAAGAGGTAACTGCATCCCAAAGAGCCTTCACAGCTAGATGTAGGAGCTGAAGGGTGTCCACCTCTGAAAACGGGAACAGCCTTTTCTGTTATTCTTGTTGAATTCATCTTGCTTTGCTGGATATAATTTTAATTTAACGAATAGGATCCATCTTAATTGGAGTGATGTGTGGTTAAAGCACAATTTGTACCACTTTGGCCAAGGAAGAGCACCCAGTGGAAATTACAGATCTCATGAACTTGGAACACATTGATTATACAGCAGTAAAATATGCAAAAGTCAGGTTTTTCAAATGTTTTATACTCGCCCCCCAAAAATGTAGACTCGTCATAAAATGTGTGACAGGACATACATTTTTAAAAGATTTCTTTGTAAAGAATTGGTAAATGCATTTCTAATTTCTAATTCTGTTACAGATTAACTGAACAATTCACTGTAAAATTTCTAACTGAGGTTTCTATGTGTTAGAATGCATAATTGAGAAATGTTATTTATCGCTTTTCTCTATAGGGGATTTTAAAATTTAGGCCTAAATGTACAAATACTTATAGGAGCCACTAGATTTATACTCCAAGCCACAGTACTACCAGAATTAAATTTCTCAGTTGTTTTCTGTCCACATAATTTGTAGTTTTTTAGGGTTTCTCTAAACTCTTTAACGTCTCTCATTTAGGCCAGTGTAAATCCGGTAGCATAAATGAAGGGTTTCCATAAAAAGCAATCTTAAGTCTTGTTGAAATTAGTAGCCTTGTGTTTTAAGATGCAAAATCCAATCAAAAACATGGGAGAAATCTTCATTTAGTCATGGTTTTAGACGCATGTAAGAAAAAAGTAAAGAGAGCAAACCACACCAGAGTTTCATCCAGGATAATTCTTAAATGAGAATGAGAAAAATGGATTGTCATTATGAAACACAGGAGAAGTAGCTACATTAGCTTAAAGCGGACAATAAACAGTTGTCAAAGTAAAGGCAGTATTTTTCTATTCATACAGGACCTCAAAATGACAGGTTTGTGGATGTTTACTGTTTTGTTAAGAGGAAAGTGTGATTTCTGCCTGGCTTTGAAGAAGCCTGAACACGAAACCATGGGCCAGGCAATGCAAATAAATGGGAGAACAGGAAAGAGACAGGAACGAAAAAGAAAGGAGAAGTTTGAAGAGGCCTGAGGGAGGCTCTTCAGATAGAGAAGGAAGGGCTGCCAGATCGCACTAGATCAGTGCTCATTAACTACTGTATATCCAACTCCATTCAGGTTGGAGGGATAACGTGATCTCCTTGACCCATTATCTGTGAGACGGTGGGGCTGCATGGGTCTGATAGCAGGAATCTTCGAGCCATAGTCTCTAACAAAGAGGCACAGGCCAGTTCATTCAATTGGCATTAATGTTAGTAGCGTCATCAGGGACTACCGTATGTCAGATAGGCCTCTGGCAGGGTTTGGTTCAATATGTTTACCACAAATGTGAAAGCGTCTTTCGTGTGTAACCATAATAGTTGTTTTTTTTTAAGCACACATGAGAGGTTTCTTTCTACCCTGCAATTGCTGGGATGATGATGGGAAGGAAGCTGAAATGAGATGTTTCTATTTGGAAGTGAACTCCAGTCGTCACGTCTTTGCCACTGGTAACAAAGCCTCTTCGGTTCTTTCAGGTTAACAAGACGTTTCAGGAGCTGGGCATATTTCGGGATTTGGGAGGCATGTGGGATGAACTGAAACCCAAGATCTGGAATTTCATGGAGAACAGTGAGGAAATGGATTTAGTTCGGGTAGGTGAAATGGCTCAGTAAATTACTTATTCCAAAAAAACTATTTTGGTTCAATTAAAAAATGTGCATTATTGTTACCAAACATCCATTCATATTTATTTTCATTTCCTTTTTACAGTAAATATAATATTTATATATAATATATAATATGGTATCAAGCATATGAGATCAGTAACAGCAATAATTAATCCATTTGGTCTGAGCACTACCAAAAAGTGAAAAGGGTTCATCTTTTTTCGTTCGAACCTTACATCCCTTTTTCTGTGTTTTTGACCAGGGTTTAATACCAGTTAGGCATGGTGGTGTAGAGGGCATGATAGCCGCCTCACAGCTCTTGGGCCAGTGTTTGATTCTGGAGAGGTCTGGTTTACATGGTCTCCCCAAAGCCATTCTGCATATCTTAACTGCTATCCCAAATGCTTGTGTGTGTGTGTCCAGTGATGGACTTGCTTCTTGCCCAGTTTGCAGTCCCACCTTGAACCTTGTGAATAAGCTCTAGCCTTACCAAGAATAAGCGGTTTTCTGATAATGTTGGCATTATGAAAGTATATTTAGGAAGTGGGGAGAGAGCTGTGGCCAAACTCTAGATTAATGTGGTACATGTTAGTTACTCTTTAAGTATCTAAAAGGTTTTCCTTAAGAGCTAAATATTTGTGGATTCCCAAACACCAGATTGCATCAATCTTCCAGTCCATAAACATGGAGAAAGGCAGTGTGACAGTACTCTGCAAAAGGGCCCATTGTCAGGATCCAGAAAAGAGGCCAAACAGTCAGGGGTCTTGCTAGATAATCCCCTGTGTGGAAGTGAATTTATGATGCTTGAGAGTCCTCATTTTCTGGATATTGAATTAGTGCTGGGAGTTCGGGTTGTTCCACGTAATATTATATACCAAGAAAGCCTAACAACAAAGAGTCTGTTGTTAGTCTCTTTCACGTTTTTGTTGTCCACATAGCGGGTCCTTGCCCTACTGACTTATTTACTTAAGTTGTTTTCTTAAAGCTGACTAAAATAGTTCTCTTTTCAAGTACGTGTAATCATATTAAAGGCCGCTGAAACATGTTGCAAGCTGATTTATTTGTTAAACGTTATTTTGTTCCTTTTCTTTAAAGCATAAAGTCAAGGAGAGCTGTAACACTTTAACTTCCTGCTCTCTAAATTGTATTACTTATAATTTAATTCTATTTTGATCAATATTATATAGGCTCTAAAAACTCTTTAAATATTCAAGATAATTAAACCCTGTTAGATTTTCGAAGGACTAAAGTATGACAAAATGCATTTTTCATTTATTCTGAGAAATTAGCTTCAAAAACAGTTGATGATTATTAGAATAGTATTGCATAATGCATTATCTAGTTCCTTCTTTTAAAGTGCGAAATATGTATTCAAGGTGAACTTTTTGAGTTTCAATATTACTTTTCCTGTTTGGTTAGCCACAGAGTGGTACACTGCCACCTTGTGGAATGCTTACGTATAGCTCCCATATATATTCTACCGTACTTGGCTAGATCTTGCTTTACTTGACAAACGATTATCTGGTAATTTGAATGGCTATGTTTGACGTGAAATATGTGTTACCACACGTTTACAACCCCTGTATGGATCAATCAAAGCTTACTACTTCCAGAATAAAATTGTGGCTTATGTCTTCTGAATCCGTGCTGTTTAAAACCTTGCTTTTAGACTATTTCCGTTCTACTTTTCTGCTCTTCGGTTTTTCACATTTGTGAAGAATGACTTTCATTTTGTAATAAATAATGTTAAAAATTGTAGTCCTAGGCAATGAATGGCTCTGAATTAATTTCCAAAACACAGCTGCGTGATCTTAATTTGGAATAACTTTCTAAAGCCTGCATAAGAACCACCATTTCATAGTATGGTACACCTCGGGGCTTAAATTCTTCATTGTCAATTGGGAAATGATTAGCGATTTGTCAGAAATATTACAACTAGAATTGCCAAGGGTCTTTGTTATGGAATTGTGAAAACAAAAGTGAAATGGGGAAAGTTTTTTTTATGAAACAGACCTCTTAACCTTCATCTACTCAGCTCTGTGGTTTTCAAATGGAACAAACAGCCTTGTAATGCTGGCGGATTTCTTTGTTCCATGCAGACTCTCCTTCAGAACAACGCGAGTGCCAGCTTCTTTCATGCCCAGTTAAATGACACGGACTTGAGAGTTGAAGACGTGTCGAGTTTCTTATCCAAACAGTCGGAGGACACTCGTCCCCGGGGAACAGCGTACACATGGAGAGACATCTTCAATGAGACAGACCAGGCAGTGCAGAGCATCTCTCAATTCATGGAGGTCAGTGTCTCTATTCAGCAACGGATTTAGAAGTCGAATTTTCTAAATTCAGCACCCTTCTCCTTTATTACTCCTCCCTGCAAGGCCTTAATTCTGTTGTGCGTCCCAAGTGTGCCCAAAAAGATCAACACTGAGTCTCAAAACCTCTGTGTTAGGACACAATGTTAGTGATTCTGTACAGCATGTAAAGAGAAAATACCTGCATATGGAATTCGGGTTTGGATGTGTCTGTCTTATCTTGTTTCGTGACCATGAAGAAACAGCATCTTGCATGTATCTTGAAAACAGCGAAACGGCTCCTTTCAGTAAGACAGCACGTCTTGTGATATGAGGATGTGTGAAGGTCATGTACAGAGAATTTAATCTTGAAAAGTCAAAGATAGGTTTCCGCATCAAATAAAGACAGAATTAAATCTGCCTGATTGACATTGCATTTTAAATGACTGGTCATTCTGATATAGAGTATAGCAGTGACAAAACAATTGCACTTAACGATTCTAACTAGTGTACTGCTGTAATGTTCTCGGATGGACTGCTTTGAACACGTAACTCTCAGCGGGGTTCAGAGAGGTATCTCTGCTTACCAACAGTGGAAATAATGGCCTTTTCTATTGGCACCTGCAGAAAGTTACATTGATAACATCTGTGTTAAACAGGGCTGCTGAATAATGTTTCTGAACCTTGCATATTTGGGATAAAAGAGTTACAAGCATTTCATATTACAATGAAAACTGTCCATACAAACAGTACAAATAGCTCCGTGACTGTGCCCGTGTTTTTATTTTCTTCTTGGAATGTGTTTTAAATTAGACACTTGTTCCTGTAAATCAAATTTGATGTCTGAACAAAACCTGAACTGTTAATGCTGGTTTCATAACAAGACAATTTGATTGAACTCTAGCTGTACAGGAGGTCAGTGAACTACGTACCCTTCCAGACCTGGGATCAGATGTTTTACAGTGCAACAGTTTGGCAGCTATTTCTAATAAACACACACAAATAAAATTTTGTTCACCTTATGTAAACTTTTATTTTATTGAAATTGATTATTTTATTCACCAGCTTACACAGAATTTAACTCTATTGAAGGATTTAAAGACAAACATACCAAACAGTACTTCCTCCTTTATGTAATGCTTAATGGTAAAACTTTACTGTTGCCACTCAAACAATATGATTTTACCCTAGAGGTAAGAAATATACATATTTCTAGAGATGTCTAGAGTTTTCTTGGTGAATTGAGATCACTATAAATCTCACAAAAGACATTAGAAAATCTGAAAATCAGGAATGTCTGAATGTTGGTAACTATTCTGTTCAATAAATTCCATAAAAATACTCCTAGAAGATGTTGTCTTCTAGTGAGACATCTCTTTGTTGAAAGGGGTGACTTATTTGGATTTTTTTTAAAGTGTGTCAACTTAGACAAGCTGGAGCCGGTAGCGACTGAGGAACGACTCATTAACAAGTCCATGAAGCTACTGGATGACCGGAAGTTCTGGGCTGGAATCGTGTTTCCGGGAATTGAGACCAATAGCTCAGATTTGCCAACAAAAGTTGACTACAAGATCCGCATGGACATTGACAACGTGGAAAGGACCAACAAGATCAAAGACGGGTAAGTAGGTTTATTTTTTTCTGGAGTTTCTCCAGAAACAGACACCAAATGAGTAATGAAAACCACTCACAGAGGCCTTCCTGCCAGTCCCTTTTTCAAAGGTTAGATTTGTGTTTTGGAAAGGTACTGGGATCCTGGTCCTAGAGCTGACCCGTTTGAAGACTTGCGCTACATCTGGGGCGGATTCTCCTACCTCCAGGACGTAATCGAGCACAGCATCATCCGAGCTGTCACGGGCACCAAGGAGAGGATAGGAGTCTATATCCAGCAGATGCCTTACCCCTGCTACGTGGATGACATGTGAGATAAAGCAAACTCCTTATACCGACAAATGATAAGAGTGCTTTCCTCTAAGCAGTATGGCATTCACAGTTCCAGTTTGGCAGTGCCAGAGCCTGTGGCCTACTTGAATGTTCCCTGCCACTGTCTGGATATAAATGTTTGGTGAAAGCTGGAGTTAAAGCATGATATCAGTGAATTGGATTTTTAATATTAATTTGCCTTGACGGCATTGTGCATTTTTTTTGCGGTTCAGTAAATTTTAATAGAAGTATAGGAAAGTTCTTGGGGGTTTGGGTTTTGGGGCTCACGGGGAAATTTCCAGATTGTTGACGCCGCGCACTTTTGTCTCGCCCACTGCAGCTTTTTACGTGTGATGAGCCGCTCGCTGCCGCTGTTCATGACGCTGGCCTGGATCTACTCGGTGGCCATCATCATCAAGGGCATCGTGTATGAGAAGGAGGCCCGCCTCAAGGAGACCATGAGGATCATGGGGCTGGACAACGGTATCCTGTGGTTCAGCTGGTTCATCAGCAGCCTCATCCCACTCCTCATGAGCGCCGCATTGCTCGTACTGATTCTGAAGGTACATCTTCCTTTCCTTGATAAAGGGGCCTGGAAACCGTGCCTGTCAGTGAAAGGCAGGATGAACCGCAGGGTGGCTAATAGCAGTTACAGCCCTTTGTCCTGAAGTTAAAAGCTTCCACTGACCAAATTATTAAAAAAGTTACAGCTTTACGACCTAAAATCCAAGAGAAGGCAAAACCAAAGAGAAGGATTCTTCTTGTACTGAAATAAAGACGTCGTACTGAATGAAAACAGTAGAAAAAAATGACTTGCATTCGCATCAAGTCAAGATGCAAAGGCTGCAGATAAACAGTAACATAAAACAACAATAATCTGCAGAAACCAGTAAGCACAGTATTAATTAAATGCTATGATGCTGCATAAAGCTAAGGAGTTTCAGTGCTGTTTGACAGACAGGATGTAGTTGCATAATCCGAGCCTTGTAATGTTTCATGCAGACACAAGCACACTTTAGCTGAGACTTGACATGCTTTGGAGCACACTTTGAAAAATAAACAGTTAATAATTCTGTGCAAGTGGAGCAAATATTGTTCTGGATCTTTCCCCCACAAGAAGTTATCATCTTTTCAGACACGCCAACACTTTGGCACCTTGGCAATTTAGAGACAGCACATTTGAGATCCGGAGCATGAGGGCTGAAGGATGTTCTGATTTTTGTTCCAAACGATCTCTAAATTGCTGAGTTGTACTCTCCACCTGTTTAATTAATCACAGTGAAATTGTTTCGGTCTTTTCTTTGACATTTGTTTTTTAAACAAATGCCTATAAACCCTGCCGGACTGGAGCTTCAGCTGTCTGCGGTGGTGAGTGGTGGGGCGCGAAGCTCTGGCTCTGGTGACACCTGCCGTTTCTCCCCTTGACCCCGCAGAAGGGAAACCTGCTGCCCTACAGTGACCCCGGGGTGGTTTTCCTGTTCCTGGCCTCCTTTGCCGTGGTGACCATCCTGCAGTGTTTCCTCATCAGCACCCTGTTCTCCCGCGCCAACCTGGCTGCCGCCTGTGGCGGCATCATCTACTTCACCCTCTACCTCCCCTACGTCCTGTGCGTCGCCTGGCAGGACTACGTGGGCTTCGGAGTGAAGGTCTTCGCTGTGAGTAAACCCGCGTCACCCGTTTCTGTAGGAGCCTGTAACTCAAGATGTTGGAAGCACTGTGTTTTCTGGGAACATTATAAATAACAGTCATTATGTTTAATTTGGTGTCTCCTTCAAAGCAGTCACAGGAGGATTAGCACTGCCGTCATAAGATGGCATTAAATGTTCTTTTTGCCTTAGTGTCGGGCTGAGTATTTGGCTGAAGAAAATGCTTGTCAAATTGCTGCCAGTGTACTTGGAAAATCATATGTTTATTATGTTGAATCCCAGAGAAACACATTGAAGAAGTAAATAAACACAATTGATTGACTCGTTAAGGAATATCCCACACAAGTGACCGGTAAGAATGTAAGAAAGGCTACAGACAGCCATTCGACCCACTTCAGCTCATAGTGTTTATTATTACTAGTCTGAGGGTCTTGTCCAGCTGTTCAGTGTGAATTACTGACACGGCATCTCATTTTAAAAAGGACCGCTAAGCACCTTTGTCATGGTAAATGTACATACCATTCTCATGTTCTTGTGTGTTTTGACAACCTCTTTATTTCAAACTTCATTATGCACTGACTAAATCAAGCAGTAGAGGTCTGAAGAATTTAAATAAGACCAAATAGACACCACTTGTGCTGTTGAGAATTGTATGAATTGCCACTGCTCCTTTCAACAAGAGGAACCCAATGGCCTGTATCCTCAGTAATGTGGTCTGTCTCTTCTTGTGGACTTCCTCAGAAATTCCTGACGCTTGTGTGTTCTTGTCCCATTGTGTTTTTTTGTGATAGAGCTTGTTGTCCCCAGTAGCATTTGGGTTTGGATGTGAGTATTTTGCACTATTTGAAGAGCAGGGGGTTGGCATTCAGTGGAACAACCTTGTTTCCAGTCCCCTAGAAGAAGACAACTATAATCTCACCACTTCCATCATCATCATGTATTTCGATGCCTTCCTTTATGGAGTGATGACCTGGTACATCGAAACTGTCTTCCCAGGTAGGTGTAGCAGAGGGTTGTTTATAAGGATGGCAGACTTTTCTGAACAGAAATGTCTGGGCAGGTTATGTTAAATTGTTTTGACTTTGTCCTAGTGTTGTTTAGAAATTAACCAGAAACAGTGGCTTTGGAAGTTTGGAAACATGGAAGAAAAAAAACATTGTTTTTTTCATTTAAAAATAGATACACATGCATCATTGTGTTTTGTTTTTTAGAATATTTGGAGGTAAACCGATTATAAAAAGGCCTTTGTGAATCTCTCCTCACTCTTTGTGCTCAATAACACCCTTGTCTTCAACAGGGCAGTACGGGATACCCAGACCCTGGTATTTCCCCTTTACTAAGTCCTACTGGTTTGGTGAAGCTGAGGACAAGAAACATAGCACAGCATCAAACAAGAAAGGCAATGTGGGAGGTAGGAGCTTTATTTTAACCTGTGTATTTAACAGTCATTTTAAAGAGCCAGTTCACAGTTTTGGCAGAATAAAGTATCCTAACTGAATATTGATTTTAATGTTTGCATGACCTGAAACTCATTTGAATCTGGAAAAAAATATATTGTTCAGCTGTAATATAAGAATGAAACCACAGCCAAACATATTAATTCTTGGTAAATTTAGTGATGGTTCTTCTTTGGCAGAGTAAAGAGCTGTAAGTTACTCTGTTACTAATGTGACATTATTATCTGAGCTACTGTAGTCTCCAAAGACAGAGACTTATTCAGCAAAAGCAAATGGCAAATGATGGCCACACAACAAGATGAACACAGAACTTGTTAATCTTTCTTGTTGTCTGACGCTGTGGCATCAGTTGAGTGTTGTTTAAAAGGCTTTGGTGTGTGGCTGCCATTCATCTCACTGCAATTACGCAGTAGATATTCCATCAGTAATTGTAGGGAACTGGGATTCTAATTGCATTAAGCACCACAACCACAAGAATGTAATTGATCTTCCCAAACACAGCTCTAGGTGTCTTCAATCTGCAGCATTTGCATAAACTCTTGGGTTGCAAGGCTTGGTGTTGTAGTTCAAAAATACACATGTTGTGAACATTGAAATGTGAGCAAGAGGACACATGTGGAAACTGTACAGAGGGGCATAAAACAGAAAAGATCTTTTGCTCAAAGGGTTGTAGGAGTAACAGGCTGCCCATACTTTTTGTTAAAACTGATACCCTGGCTTCTTTCAAACAACAACTAAATGGGCCAAATGACCGCCTCTGGTCTGTAAACACTCTTATATCAGTAGATGAAAGACTGCAGGTCGTCAAAGTCCTTGTTTCACACAGTAACTTCCCACATACTGGAGCAGTTAGGCTGCCCTTGTCCTGACCTGTTTTGGGCTTAAATAAAATTACGTTTTCATTGCTGTTACTTGGTTCAAGATCTGGTGTCTGAGAGAGCTTAAGAGCCTAAGAAAACCAGCAAATGGCTGAAAATCTCTGGCACTTGTAAGCTACAGAGGAGATGAGGATCTGGAAATGTGTCCGTCTTATCCTTCGAGTTTCATTTTGATTTGCTTTTTTCAGTGTGTGTTGAGGAAGAGCCGGCACATCTCCAACCAGGAGTGTACATCCAAAACCTGGTGAAGGTGTACCCTGATGGAAACAAGGTGGCGGTGGACGGGCTGAATCTGGGTTTTTATGAAGGGCAGATCACCTCCTTCCTGGGACACAATGGAGCTGGGAAGACAACCACCATGTAAGAGCTTTGTTGAGTCGGATTTGATTTTTGCTCTGTAATGGGTATGATTGACATGGGTATGAATGACTTATCTCCAGCCTTTGTTACAAGGCCGCAAGAAAGAGGGACTGCATCATTCGTGACTCAAACAAGCTAAATTTAGTTCATGGAAAAAAGTTCCAAAAACTTGCTTGAAGGTTTGAAGGTTGAGGAAATTCTGATTGGTAAAATTGAAAATCATTTTGTATATCTGAATATTTTTTTGTATTTTTTTTATATTATTGTTGAAGGAATGTGACCCTCAAAAGTAGGGTTTGTATTGTGGAGTTATTTTTCATAACACACAAGTATTTAAGAAAATTATTTGTATGTATAGTATGTTTGATATTTTAAAAAATGGCAGTTTTTGTAAAGTGTATTGACCTGCTTTTTTCATGTCTTATGTGAGTGTAGGTCAATCCTTACTGGGCTATTTCCTCCCACCTCTGGTACTGCTTACATCCTGGGGAAAGACATCCGTTCTGAGCTCAGCAGCATCCGGAAAAACCTCGGAGTGTGTCCACAGCACAACGTTCTGTTTGATCAGTATGTTCCCTTCCTGGAAATCTCTCCTTTCCTTTGCTGCATTGCTCTAAATTCTCTCTAGATGTTGCAGGTGTCAATGTAAATAGGAAGCTAACGTGTCCCAATGAGTAGCATGAGTAATTGTCCAAATCTGGCTTAGTTCCTAGATTTAAGTGAAAGCTCTGGTTACTGTTTTTATCCGTATCGTTTGGTATTCAATACTGCTTTGTGTTGAAAAGGCTGACAGTGGAAGAGCACATCTGGTTCTACGCCCGTCTGAAAGGCCTGTCGGAGAAGGAAGTGAAAGCAGAAATGGAGCAGATTGTCGGAGACGTTGGCCTACCTCAGAAACGCAAGGCGAAAACAAGTCAGCTGTCCGGTGAGAGACCACTTCTCGGTTGAAGTGCTCATTGTTCGTGACCAAAAAGCTCTAGTTCCTTTAAAACATTTGCAGCTCTTTTGTTCAACACAACTGAAATGAATACATTGGCATTCCTAGTGGCTCTACCATTTTAGAAGCCCTTTCTATGAGTATCATTACGTCATTCGCTTGATAACCATTTCCCAAGTGGAGCTCGGTTGCCTGTGCTGTTGGATTGGGTGTGTTTATATTAATTAGGACTAACTAATTAAGTCAGCTCACAACACAAAGGTGATCACAGAGATTGGCCTGCTTCTGATGGGTTTGCCATTGAAAGTGGTGACTAACTTGCAAGGAACTATAGGGCTAACAGCGTCAAATGGTGATTTGTGATTTAATTTAGACACAAAAGCAACTGGCATTTCCAAACTTAAAATTATTTTTTCATGCTTTCCGAGGAAAAAACCTGTTACAAAAAAACGCTGGATACATTTTTTGTGAATGTGTAACTTATGCTTTTAAAGGAGGTTCAGCAGCATTATGATATGTTGTTTTATCCATTTTAGGAGGTATGCAGAGGAAGCTGTCAGTGGCTTTGGCATTTGTTGGAGGGTCAAAGGTCGTTATTCTGGATGAGCCTACTGCTGGTGTGGACCCTTATGCCCGCAGAGGCATCTGGGATCTTCTGCTGAAGTATCGCCAAGGTAACTGTTGTCTCCCAGTTCTGCCATTTTATTGGCTTTAGTTCCAAGGATAGGAAAACAAGTAAAAGACTAGGCTTTGTCCTGATGTCCTCACATTTTTTTGTTTGCTGTAGGCCGCACCATCATTCTCTCAACGCATCATATGGATGAAGCTGACATTCTTGGGGACAGAATTGCTATCATCTCTCATGGCAAGCTGTGCTGTGTTGGATCATCGCTGTTCTTGAAGAATCAGCTGGGCACAGGCTACTACTTGACCCTGGTGAAGAAAGACCTGGATTCCTCCCTGAGCTCCTGCAGGAACAGCAGCAGCACGGTGTCTTACATCAAAAAGGTGAGCTTGGGTTCAAGCAAAACCCTAGAAAAAGCACAATGACAAAACAAAGTCAGATTTGTATCTTGGCTTTTAATTGTCTGCATATCTCTTGTCTCTTACCTGATTGGAACAGTAAATTATACTTTTCCTTTCATAAAGTAGTCAATTGAATTAAACAGTCAATAGATGCATGAGCAGTACAGTATTTTTTTTCGATCTTCTCCGTTCCTCAGCATACTCACATAAATCTAAACATTTTGCTGAGCACTGTCCCTCTCCTAGCAGACGTTGGACACCCTCAAGCACATTATTATTATTTATATAAACAAAACTTTTTAAAATGCACAGTCACCTTATTCTGGCAGGAACTGATGACAGGTTAGTCTTGCTTAGTCTCTTTAGTCTCATAGTTTCAGTGTGTGGCCTCTGTCTGTACAACAAACGTGCAGCATAAGACTTACATTACATTATAAGTAAAATAGTGTGGAAAACAAGAAATGTAAATGGAAGACAGTAAGCAGTAAAAGCCTGTGTTCCTGTTTTAGGAGGACAGTGTTTCACAGAGCAGCTCCGATGCCGGACTTGGAAGTGACCAGGAAAGTGACACAACCGTTATTGGTAAGTGAGTGGAAACCTGTGGACCGAGGAGACGCAGAGGCCTTTATGCAGCCTTGCCTGAACTCTGTGTTGTGCTCAGTGTTCCCAAATTTGAAGTGCAGCCTATGATGCGTACACAGTTAACAGCTTGTGAAAGACAAGTCGTGGTGAAAAGTGACGGCGAACTGTCAGACAAGTCATAACTGTTCACGTCTTTCCCTTCCTAGACGTGGCGCTCATCTCCGGCGTGATTCTGAAGCACGTCCCCAAGGCCCGGCTGGTGGAAGACTTCGGTCACGAGCTGAGCTATGTGCTGCCTTATGAGGCGGCCAAGGAAGGGGCCTTCGTGGAGCTGTTCCACGAGATTGACGATCGACTCTCAGACTTGGGCATCTCCAGCTACGGCATATCAGACACCACACTGGAGGAGGTAATGCTGCTGTGGCCTGCGGGAATGGGGGTGGATGTCTCTGTGACCTGCAGAATTGATCCGTTCAGTATGACAGTACCATTTAACACTGTTTCCCTTGTTTTTAGATATTCCTAAAAGTGGCAGAAGACAGCGGAGTCGATGCAGAGGTTTCAGGTAAAATACGTGCCTCGTTCATAAGAACTTGGGGAAAAAAAGAATAGTTCTTCACACGAAACTATGTTCTTGTGAACTGATGGAAACAGATTTCTTTGTCAGGTATCAATGTAGAAGCTTGAAGTGTGTTTTCCCAAATTCATTGTGCCTCCACTTTAATCAGTCTGAATTCAAGAAACCATACTAAAGACCGTGCAAAACACATTACTAGTTCAAGATGCTAATAAAATCAGAATTTACTTGTTTATTACCCATTTTCATTTTGTTTTAGAAAGAGAGGAAAAATTATATTTTTTTGTAGACTTACAAAGACAAGTACAAGATTGCTCTTAGGACTTCTGCAGAGGTTCTCAAAGTTTGAGGGTGGATACTGTCACAAGCTTTATTAAATCCACTTTCCGAGTGTCCTGTGGCTTTATTAATTTCTGCACTCATTCAGATGGGACCATCCCAGCTCGGAGGAACCGCAGACATGCCTTTGGAGACAGACAGAGCTGCTTGAGGCCTTTTACTGAGGATGACGCCTTCGATTGTAATGACTCTGAGGGTGATCCAGGTAATGAAACTGCACAGCCCCAGAACAGACCTTCCCGCCAGCAGTTACATCAACAGTAGTGCTGTTCGATTTGTCTTGTCTGCTTGTCTCTGGCAGTATCCCTCTAAGAGCTGAAGTGCCATTTCAAATAACAGGGAATGAGAGCAGCCCACCTTTATCTTCTCTGCCCTGCTCCTACACTACGACACTGCTCTTAGCGTTTGCTCTGTTGCCTTTCTGCGATGTGCAGTAATGTTATGCTCAGTGCAAGCACTTTGTCGTGCTGTAAAGCTCAGTGTTCTGTGTTTGACTGTTTCAGAATCCAGAGAGACGGACTGGCTCAGTGGAATGGATGGGAAGGGCTCGTATCAAGTGAAAGGCTGGAGCCTTAAGAGACAGCAGTTCGTGGCCTTGCTGTGGAAAAGATTTCTGTACGCACGTCGATCCAGGAAGGGCTTCTTTGCACAGGTAAACTCGTTGTGGTAGTTTTAGAGATACGTGCAAGGAAACACTTAAAATATTTTGTAATGATTGGTATTTTATTAGTATAGGTGAATGTGTTTGATTGTTGGAAGCATATATTAAATATAACAAATGGAAGCATTTGACTTTGGGCAAGAAATAGAAACTCTGTAAAAATGCTGAGAATTTGATCCTGTCTGCTTTGTATCCTTTGCATGTGTTAAACAAGACTTTCATTTCAGATTGTGCTACCGGCTGTGTTTGTGTGCATTGCCCTCGTCTTCAGCCTAATTGTTCCTCCTTTTGGAAAATATCCAAGCCTGGAGCTACAGCCCTGGATGTATGATGAGCAGTTCACCTTTATAAGGTAAAGAGTATGTGCACATTTGAACTAAAAACCAATAATTAAGGAATACTACAGAGAATAAAACTGTCCTGCTGTTTTTGTTTACTGTTAATTTGCATACTAAAATAAATTGGCCTGTTGTTGTCAAGCCATGGCTGTAAACTATTTCAAATAAAATAGTTATTGAAAAGGCTCCTGTGAGGCTGATTGGTGGTAAATATAAGGGGAGGAAATCAGTATTTCTGTGTTGCACAATGGTGATTTGCTTATCGGTTTAGGTTACACTGTGCAATACTGACATGCCACATGTACTTATTTTTTAATGTGTGAAAACATGAACTCTAAAAAGACTCTAAAAGATTATGTCTCCTTTAATTTGAATGTTTATAAAGTTCTCTTTGTGGTAGTTCCCAGATCTATGGCATTCTTTGCTATTTTTCTGCCTCTCCTCTTCCCAACACTAATTTCATGATGGGAACTCCAGGTAGATGAGAAAGACAAAAGATGGGTAATGTAATGCATTAGCGCTCTGAAGGTTGATTCGCTGGTTTGTTACAGCAACGATGCCCCTGAAGATGCCAACACACAGAAGTTACTGGGTTCTCTGACCAGCAGTCCAGGATTCGGCACCAGGTGCATGAAAGGAAATCCTATTCCGTAAGTATTCCTTCAGGAAGAGCAGCCATATCAGACACACATGGGAGCACTGACACATTGCCCTCACTTGTGTACATAAAGTGGACTGAAACTGGACTCTGCATTGACTGTTTCAAATCTTAATTGTTTAAATTTGCGCAAAAAGATGAAGGAAAATGTTCTTCACTAATATTGCCGAGGACGAAACATCCAACTCCAAGTAAGAACATTAAGGAGGAATTAAGGAGCTTATAGAAAAGTTGATTTAATGTATATTAAAATCTATCATTAGCACTACCTACAGTAGTTTGATGAAGCCGCTTGTTTTTTCAGTTGTATGACACTGTCAAATTCAGAGAGTGGGTATCACAAATTCCCACACAAAGAATGAAAAATGTTAGTATGTTCATGGTTGTGAAAGTGAAAGTGGTAACTCCAGAAACGGCAGGGCTGATAAATACTCCTTTCCAGAGATACCCCGTGCTTGGTGGGGGACAACGAGTGGGTGACGCCAGAAGTGCCGGACAGCGTGACGGATCTCTTCCTGAAAGGGAACTGGACAATGGAGAAGCCATCTCCCTGCTGTGAGTGCAGCAGTGAAGGCCGGAAGAAAATGCTCCCCGACTGCCCAGCGGGAGCCGGCGGACTGCCCCCGCCTCAGGTAACAAGGCCCAAACCGCCAAAGCTGCACCAGGCCTCAACCTCAGGGCCTAACCCGACACTGTTATCAAGGATCCAGGCTAACAGGAACATTTGTTGCACAGCCACTCTGAACACTCAGAGTTTCAATATTAAAGGGCTGTAATCGGACCATGAATTTGCCAAGGTTTAGTTCACCAGCTTTTTCATTCTTTCCAAACTCATCATTACCTTTACAAAGTCTGGGGAGATTGGAGTTTTAAGTGTCTTTTTTTCTGTTTTTTTTTTCTCATAGATGAAACTAAGTACAGGAGACACCCTGCAAAACCTCACTGGCAGAAATATATCTGACTACCTGGTGAAAACATACGCACAGATCATCGGCAAAAGGTGAAGTTCTGCCATCAAACAGCCTGAATTTGAACAACTCAGTAGTTAACAAAGTTAATTCAAGTTCCAAGTTTTTTCTTTTGGATTTCATTGAAAACCGGTGGAATTGTATAAACAGGTCAACAGCATGTGTAAAAATCCATGATTGGAAATGGTTTAAGCTGATATTAATATTGAATTACTTATAATTTATGTTTGACACTCATTGTAAGACTTAATTAACTTAAAATGAGGCATAATACATTTATTCAAGCAAGACATTTATTTTTTACAGCCTGAGGAACAAGATTTGGGTCAACGAATTCAGGTATTCTACTTTTTTTCTTTTTGATTTTTAATAAACTGACAAATGTAGTGCAGTGCAATTCAATGCTGTCAATACTTTTAAATATATTATAAAATTTCAGTGCCTACAAATTGCCATACAGTATAGTGCCTTTTGTTTTTAATTACAAATGTTTTCATGCATGCATGGAAAACCAGTGTGGTACTTTGAACTAGCGGCACCCTATATCACATATCATTGTTGTTAAGTGAAGTTAAGAAGGTTACAGAGTTTTAATTGATAATAATCCAGGGTAACATTGCATATTTTGTAATGTTTGAAAAGTGAAAATGCAGATAACATTGAAGTGCATTAATGCATTTTCTAATATACAAAAGTATTTTCTAATTTCCCTAAAGAAAGTATAGTTTGCCATCATGCCCTAAGAGACTGGTAATTGTTTTCAGGTATGGTGGATTCTCTCTGGGGGCAAGCAGTTCTGAGATCCTCCCACCTGGCGATGAAATTAACGATGCCATATTTCGAATCAGAAAGCTTTTCAACTTGGAAAAGGTAAATTCTCAATCTGTTAAATTACAGTACAATTCTCAATCTCTTAGGTTACAGTGTAAAGTCAGAGGACTTGACCTTATTTCTAACATGTCTGGATTTTTTCATCAGGGAGCAGCAGCCGATCGATTCTTGGGAAGTTTATCTGGATTCATGAAGGGACTGGATGCAAAAGATAATGTGAAGGTTAGTTCTTATTGTCCCGTCCCGTCCCGAAAGACCCACAAACCCATTTTTGATGCTGCTCAGTTTTGTATGGCTGTTACCTGTTTCTACATTCACACAGGAAAATCATTCATCACTGATTCATGCATGTTTCTGTTACATCTTTTGAATAACCAAGAACATGATCAAGCACTCTCACAGCCTTCTTTCAGTTTTCTTCTAATTTCTGTCAGTAATCAGAAGAGATATTAGAGTACAAGGCACCCTGCTTGTTTAAGTGTATTTTAAGAGTATTAAGTATTCTTTCGGCTCTGATGGCAGGGGAGTGACTCTGGTGACCATACCGGATTTTTTCCATTGCTGACCTTGGCAGTAATCATTTTTTGTTTCCAAGCTTCATAGTAATCTTCTGCTAGGATTCCGTCTGTTTTCTGTGCCAGGGTAGATAGCACCAGGGACTCATGTCTGATAGTCTGTAAGTCAGTTGGTTTCTCACACAAAATAACTTGCTTTTAAGCATTTTTTACACAAAATATCCAGTACTAAGGAGGCTTTGTCCTTGGGGGAAAAATGAAAACATATAAATGGATATTTTGTCTGTATTGACCTTCTTAATGATTCAAAATGATGCAGATTCAATGAGCAAGAGAGAGACACTTTTTGACAACTTCATAGCAAGCAGAATTGCCCTTATGATTAGTCTTTGCACTTTCTGTTGGCCCCAGTTTCTTGTCGGGTGGAGGTTCAGTAGTTAAAAAACTACTGGAATAGTAGGTGGAATTTTCTTTTTACACTTAGTTTCCCATGTCCTCTTAACTAATTTTTATGAAATGGTTATTTTATGTCATCCAGCAAGAATGAACAAAAATAATAGGGAGGGTGTGATCTTGACTTCATTGACAGAAGGAAAAGGATTGATTCTTGATTCTTGATTCTTGATATTGAAGAAAGGGGGTCTGACTCCTGTTTCGAAGTTCCCACCTTATTTTGGAGCATTTCATTTTAATTTAAATGTAAACATGTTAGCAGAATTCGAGTGAGACCTCCCCCACTTCTCTTTCAGATCTGGTTTAATAATAAAGGCTGGCACAGCATTGGCACCTTCCTGAATGTGATGAACAATGGGATCCTTCGCGCCAATCTACCCGAAGGGGAAGATCCCAGTGTGTATGGGATCAGCGCCTTTAACCACCCTCTGAACCTCACAAAGGAGCAGCTCTCACAGGTGGCCCTGTAAGTTCAGACAGAGGACGTCTGAGGAAACCTTTGAATCTAAGACAATAACATAAAATGGCATTTTTATATTCAGGGCAAATTTAAACCTGATCTATGAAGCAGAAAAGAACCTTGAGGTCGTTTCCTTTGGATTTTTTTCAAAGCTAAATATAGTAGACAAGTAGCAGAGCTTTTGGAAATCGAATGTGGAAAAAGAGTATTTGAAATGCCGTGTTTCTCCCTAGGATGACCACCTCAGTGGACGTTCTGGTGTCTATCTGCGTGATCTTCGCCATGTCCTTCGTGCCGGCCAGTTTCGTAGTGTTCCTGATCCAGGAGAGAGTGAGCAAGTCAAAGCACATGCAGTTCATCAGTGGAGTCCAGCCCGGACTTTACTGGTTGGCCAACTTTGTCTGGGATATGGTGAGTCATGTGCCCTTCACTCCTCAAATATTTAATGATGCTGGTGACAACTTACGCAAGACTGTCATAAGCCTGATGATGTAACTGCAGCTGTTTTAGGAATGTGTTTGTGTATGTGTGTTTTCAGTAACTCAGTGGAAGATTTTTTTTTAATGTATTCCAGTGCAACTACATTGTGCCTGCGACACTTGTCATCATCATTTTCGTCTGCTTTCAACAAAAGTCCTATGTCTCCTCTGCCAACCTGCCTGTCCTGGCTCTTCTGCTGCTCCTCTATGGGTAGGTTTTACAAACATGATCTTTAGAAAGGGCTGCAGGGAAGCTTAGTATGCCTCTAGCTGTGGTATGGTTCATTGCATGCTAGATGTTTTCTCACAATGTATTTTTTCTGGAGCGTTCTAATCAGATTGTTAGGAGGAAAAAATAGCTGTTGGTTAATTAAAGCTTAGTTGATAATGAAAAGTTGAAATGCAGATTGCTCCATTTGGTGTAGCGTTCAGCAAAGACGTTTTACTGTGTCACAGAGGTTTAATATTAAAGGCAGGGGTAAGGGCTCGTGTGGGAGGAGTTACAGTACCAGCGAATTGATTTTTGACAAAAGAAGATGACAAAAGAAGCCATGTTTGCGTTTCATTATTTTCCCTAAACAACGGCAAAAAAACACAAAAATGCATCAGACGCCCCCGCCACTCCTGCGAGAAGCAGAAAAGTTGCAAAGGAGGCATCACAAACCCACCCCCAGCAGCAAGATGTATTATCTCTGGCGAAGTTGCTTTGACTGAAAAAAAATCCTCTCCTTCATAATGACTCTATACTGATGTGTGCGGAA
Organism: Lepisosteus oculatus; assembly: GCF_040954835.1. NCBI lineage: Eukaryota > Metazoa > Chordata > Actinopteri > Semionotiformes > Lepisosteidae > Lepisosteus > Lepisosteus oculatus. The sequence goes on along the minus strand of NC_090696.1, from coordinate 33,398,687 downwards.
CTGTTACCTTGGTAACATACTGTAGCTACATAATAAAGCACTCCTCAGTGAAATAGAAAAAAAGGAATATGAGAAGAGTATAGGGTACAATTGCTCAAGGAAGCACATTGTAGATTACTGAATCCTCAAAAGCCACAGTGATGAACAGTGATTAGTATCTGTGACAAGTGTACTATCCTTTGTTATCTTTTGTGAGACCTACCAGTTAATCAGTATTCCCTACTGTAAAAACAACCATTATCTCACTTTTCTAATGTCCGTGTTTTCATTAAAGGTGGTCAATCACCCCCTTGATGTATCCTGCCTCCTTCTTCTTCAAAATCCCCAGCACGGCATATGTGGTTCTCACCAGTGTTAATCTGTTCATTGGGATCAACGGGAGTGTTTCCACTTTTGTACTTGAACTGTTTACCAACCATGTAAGTCGTGTTCCGTTTGTGTAAGTCTCTTTAGTGAAAATGTGTTTTTATAGGGCAGGGATCCCCAATAGGGTTTGTCTGCAGGTTTTCTGTCCAGCTGGATCAGCTCGTTAATTGATTAATGGGACCAGTTTAACAGCTCTTCGCCCAGCTCTTCGTGTTCTGCTGCTTCAAAAAGATTTAGAAAAGCTGCAAACACCCTACATTCTTAAAAAAACAAATGTTTGGAAAATTTGTAGAAAGGTTGTAGCTTGGTGAATAAGATGTCTTGAAAATGAAGGACACACGTTACTTTAGAAAAGACGTGAGGATTAAGCACAGTGTGAATCTCTGATAACCCAGGGCTTTTTTCACGAGCACAATCTCATCTTTTCGCGGTCTGTTTTATCACCAGAGCCTTGGTGGAGTGAATGAGATTCTGAAGCGAGTTTTCCTCATCTTCCCACACTTCTGTCTGGGACGAGGTTTGATCGACATGGTGAAAAATCAGGCTATGGCTGACGCCCTGGAGAGATTTGGTAAGGGTCTTGACGAAAACCGTTTGTTTTAATCATTTAGGACTAGTTAAAACGGGACATGATTTCAGTAATCATACCTACCACAACAAGGATTATGAGTCTAAAACGGAATCATTATTATTATTCTGAGGAGGTTTTGCTATACTGTTTTTAGGTGAGGATTACTACGTCAGTGCTAAGGCTTTTGTCATCAATAAATAGGAATGTAAGCAGGATTTAAAAGGTTCCGTCTGACTTTGGGCCTGTGTCCGGGCCTTCCTCTGAGCAGAGTGCTGTCGTTGCAGGGGAGAATCGCTTCAGGTCGCCCCTGTCCTGGGACATGGTTGGCAGGAACCTCTTCGCGATGGCAGTGGAGGGCGTGGTGTTCTTCTGTATTACAGTGCTCATCCAGTACAGATTCTGCATCAAGCCAAGGTACGACCAAAAGCTGCACCTCTGCACGTCAGACATCAGATTTCTTGGACATCGCCATCATTCACTGGTTGTTAATAAAGTGAAATCCAGCAGAAATGCCTCATTTAGTCCAGTTTTATCATTTAATAACACATGGACATCGTTAATTTTGCCAGATGTCAGCAGCACAACTAGATGGCATTCCTGAGAACCCTTTTATGTGTAGGAACTTTTCTTGTGTTGATTAGAAGAGGTTTTGCCTTTTGTACTAATTCCTTCAGCCATAGCAAAGCTAGATATTGAATTGAACACGGTCCTGCCACATCTGCTCCAAATGAGCTCAGAGCTGCATTTTGAAAACATTTTGTTGCTGCTCTTCAGGGCAGTGTCTCCCAAACTTCAGCCTATCAGTGATGAAGATGAAGATGTGGCACGCGAGAGGCAGAGGATTATGAGTGGTGGCGGCCAGACTGACATCCTGGAGCTCAGGGAGTTGACGAAGGTGAGAGGGCACTGCCAGTGAATAGCATGTCTCTAAGCTGACCTTCTGCAGAGCAGAAGCTGCCATTTTTTTACTCGATTTAACATTGGTGCTGTATCTCATGTGTAAACAGCGTTTGTGGCTGGTGCTGATCAGGACAGGGAAGTCTTCAAATAAGACCTTGATATATTGTATTTTTGTAATGCAGGTGTACAGAATGAAACGGAAGCCCGCTGTGGATCGTCTTTGTGTGGGAATCCCACCAGGGGAGGTATTGCCAGATGTTTCATGAGACTTTGTTAGAATTACAGTAAGCTTTTCGTGCAAATTTAAGGAAGATGCATACACACAGTATCTAAAGCAGTGCTCTTGTGTGCTTCGTCAGTGTTTTGGCCTGCTGGGTGTAAACGGTGCTGGAAAGACGACCACCTTCAAGATGCTGTCGGGTGATACAGACGTAACTCGTGGGGAGGCCTTCCTAAGTGGAAAGAGGTGAGAGTGGATCTCAGACAGCCTGCTCTGGAGTTGATATTCGTCATTCTGCAAAGCACTAGCACTTTCAGTTCTTTGCGAATCCTCCTTTTCTTTAGACTCCAGTTTTTGGACTAGCCACTTACTAATGCATAGCAGAACTATTCCAAACAAGCATCATGCACAACAGGGTTATTATGACAACATTTCAGAAAATAAAAGGAATTCAGAAATATGTTGAAAGGCATTAAAAAAGCAACAAATGTTATTGGTTCTAATACTCATTTGCGTGGTCCTGATTTCTCTAGGGTACAAAAGAAGCAACCAGGTGAAGTGACCACACTGACCATAAAACAAGTGATCCTTGAATATGGGTTACGGTCCTCAAATTGATTTTTTGGATTGTGTCACTTCTCTATATACAGTACTCATCCTGTTTTGCAACACTTGCATTTTAGTGACTCACAAGTTTCGCCCGTTAGATGTTTGTTTCTGCTGGCTGAGCATATTTACTTCGCCCAGTGGACTGGATGACCGCTGGTAATTCATTGTCATCTGTTGGATGTCTAAACAAGAGCAAACTGGATACGGCTGGCTGTAGGAAGGATGTGGTTCCGAGTAGCGTGACCAAGAAGGACAGTCAGTGCGTGATAACATAAGAGTGTTCGCAAATGAGTGGAAGCCATTGAAAAGGAAGGAGGCAGTTCTGCACGTGCAGCTCATTTGGTTTTCAGTAGCTTATTGATCCCAGGCTCTCATTCTGCCAGCTTGTGCAAGAACAAGGGTTTTGGCTTTGGCAACGTGGCTAGCTAGACTCCTGCCACTGTGTGGTGAAAGAAGCACCTCCACTTCTCAGATTTTAATATACTTCCCCGGAGTTTCAACTAGTGTCCGGTGGTTTGTGTTTCACTGTTGATTCTGTAGTCCACTGACTTTATCAAAGACTCCAGGATCAGGTTGCTTTGTAGCTGTGGCTTAATACAGCACATAGAAACCTTTTACCAGGACAAGATCAAGTAACGTGTGAGCTACTAGAGTGTATTTCCAAAAGGGGAGCTACAGTATATAAAGTACAATACGTGACACCAGGGTACCTTTAGTTTTTGGAAAATGCTGAGGAACTTCAGTATCCATTAGTTATTGAAAAAACTCTAAACAAATCCTTCAAATATCAAGCTTTAAATGTCCAAAGTTAACCCAGACAAAGTTATAGCATTAAATCTTTTATCTTGACTTTTTTTCCATCTTTTGAATGCAGTATACCCCTGCTTCCCTTTCTAAAGTGCACAATGAATCTGTGAATGGGGGTCCATCGAGTGCTGTTCCACAGAGGAGTTAACATTTTCCAGCTCTTGTGTAATCCTAGGGTTTCTTGTCTTGCCAGTGTCCTGAGAGAGATCCACGAGGTGCACCAGAACATGGGCTACTGCCCTCAGTTCGATGCCATCAATGACCTGTTGACTGGAAGAGAGCACCTGGAGTTCTACGCTATTTTGCGTGGAGTACCAGAGAAAGAAGTCTGCAAGGTAGGAATACCATGGACAGTTCTCCTACATTCAGAAGGCCTCAGGGTTCAAATCTAAAAAAAATGCATTTTAAACAAGATTCTAAGGAAAATCCTGACCTTTTTAATAACCATGAATGGCATTTTGACATTATTAATGTTTTGTAACTCAACCTTTAAATGTGCAGTTTCCTTAATGACCTCACAATTTGTTATCTCCTTTATAATCTGGGGTGTTTGACTTGGAGGCAGAGTAGATGACAGTTATGTTCTGGAATATTTCAGTGGCTCTAAACAGACGGTGTTGTGCTGATTCTTCTTCAGAAGTGTGAAAGACGACTGAAAGAAGTTAGAAGCCCTCTCCTGTATGATAGCTCTTATAATGACGTCACTAGCTTTCATGTTTTGAGAAATACCTAAAATTGGCATTACGTTGAAACTTCTAAAACCTCAACCATCCTGTTGGAGCCCTGGCTGTGTGTGTGGTTTCTGATGATTTCAATCGCTCCCACAGGTAGCGGAGTGGGGGATTCGGAAACTGGGCCTGGTGAAGTATGTGGACAAAGGCGCTGGGAGTTACAGTGGAGGCAACATGCGCAAACTCTCCACTGCGATGGCTTTGATTGGAGGACCTCCTGTGGTGTTCCTGGTGAGCGTGCAGTGATCAGTAGCTGTTCACAACAGGGGATACCTAGAACCTACCATTCAGGGTTCGGGAATTCAAATGTAACTCAGAGCCGATTCATTGGGAAGAAAACATGAGCAATATTGCACCCACCCACTCAGGATGTAGCTGCTCCTGACCTTCCCAGCAGGGTGGCACATAGTTGTGTTAGATTAACTGGTGTCTAAGCCGGCACTTGTTTCGTTACATGGTTTTTCAGTTCTCACATTTCTTTTAGCCAACCATGCTTAACTAGGGGTTTCTTCTCAAGGATAACCTTACCAGAGGCCCTTGTGAATTCTGTCTTGTTAACAGTATTCAGCCAAAGAATGCCTCCTTTACTTCTATAGTATGTAGAAGGTTTAGGAGCAAACCACATTCAAAGAGGAATATAACAAATTATTGATGATTATATGGTGTGTCCGAGCCTTAAGGCTCATAAATAAATGAACAAGCATTCTAGCATTGGCTTAATGTCTCAGAAGTCCAGTAGCTTAAATGTGCCTTTTTTAGATGATCCGTAAAGGCAGACACACTTGTATTATTTTGTCCATAGGGAATATCAGAGTATTTTTCTGCATGATGTACTTAATAATGCTGTAATGCTTCCGACAGGACGAGCCCACCACTGGAATGGACCCTAAAGCTCGGAGAGCCCTCTGGAACTGTATCCTCGGCATTATCAAAGAAGGACGCTCTGTAGTGCTCACCTCACACAGGTACACCACTCACACATTTATTGCTGCTATTACAGATTACTCTTGATTAGTGCAGATGTTTTAATATCTTTTATTATCTTTTGTTTTTTCTATTGTGAAGTGTTTTGAGATGTCTTTTGTAAAAGGATCCATATAAAATAAAGATGACTGCTGTGATTTTTTTTAAAGTCTTAATATTGTTAAGAGTGCTGTTAATTAAAAATAAAATGGCCACTTGTGCTTTTTAAGCACCACATTTGAGTACAAACAATATGATCACTATCCTGGAACTATACAAGGAGGAACTGGGTTGAAGTACATTTAAAACTGAGACCAAGGGTTTTTTACTCAAAGTGCTGTGGGAGTGTGGAACAAGGTACCCAGCCTTGTTGTTAAATGAGATATCCTTGTTTTTTTCATGAAACAGCTGGATGAGTTCTTTGAATAAATTAGCTTAACTGACAAACAAGCTAGATAGGCCCAAAGGCCTCCTCCTGTTTGCAATCACTGTTATATTCTTACTGTAAAAGCTCATAAAATGTCTCATACTGTATTTTTCCATAATTTAAAGTATTTGAGTTTATTAAATTTAGTTCAGAGAGCTGATGTATCATTACAAGAGTCCTGGATGATACACAAGCCTACATGGATGAATGTGTGACCGTTTTTTTTTTGTCTCCACAGTATGGAGGAGTGTGAAGCCCTCTGTACACGAATGGCGATAATGGTTAATGGCAGGTTCCGGTGCCTAGGCAGTGTTCAGCATTTAAAGAACAGGTAATAATGAAGACTTCTTTTTCTGCCTGAAACCCCCTTGCCTACAATCTGTACTGTGCGCAGCTGCTGCTCAGGCAGTGGGAATTCTACCGAGATAAAAAAGGGGTACAGAGAATTTAGGACCCAGTAATCACAACTGTGTCTTTTACTGGGCTATACATTTTATGGTGTCAGGAGATACATGAATACATGAATCCATATTCAAATTTAAATTTTTTAACAGGATGTGACCCAATTTAATTTTCAGTTTATAATTGACGTTTATTATAAATTTACTTGGCTGACACTTTTATCTAAGTAATACGTTTATATACAGCAGTTGGGTTTCCTGAGTCAGAATACTGGATTTGAACCCATAACATTCTGGTCAGGCGGGCTAGAGTCCAGACCCTTACCACTGTTCCACACTGCATTTTTTTACTGGGTTAATATTTCCAAAAGAAGGTCTTGGTAAGGTGAAGGGGAGTTGGCTCTGCCGACAGAAACCTCACTGTGGTTTGTCTGTTGTTTCTTTGTCTCACTTTGTTGGTTCTTTTTGTCAGGTTTGGAGATGGGTACACCATTATCCTGCGGGTGGCAGGCACCAATCCAGAGCTGGAGCCCGTGATGAAGTTCATCGAGAACGAGCTGCAGGGTAGCGTGCTGAAGGAGAAGCACAGGAACATGCTGCAGTATCAGCTGCCCTCCTCCCTTACCTCCCTCGCCAGGATATTCAGTATCCTGTCCAAGAACAAGCAGCAGCTCAGGATAGAGGACTATTCGGTGTCGCAGACTACTCTTGACCAAGTAAGCCTTTTGCATTCTTTTTAACTTTAGAATTACAAATGATTTTTGTTAGATTTGTCACCCAATTTGAAGTAGCCATCTTGGCTATCGGCTACAAACCCTGTGACCGTTCATGGGGAGTAGAAAGTGTAGGCCAACTGCTCCGCTCTGCCCAACTTGAAGACACTCGTTTTTTTAACACATTATAGGCAACACAATCCCTTACTGGAGGCTTGGTGCCGATTTGTGGAGAGGCATGGAGATAGGTTTGGAGGGGTTGCAAGCACCTATGAGGCTGCAGAGGGCTGCTTCTGAGAGCAGAGAGAGCCCTGGCTGATCTCCCCCTTGGCAGTACTCAGCCAGTTATGCTCTGAATGCTGGTCAGCTAATTCAGCGACTCCCTGAGGCCCTGCACTCATAGAGCTCTAGTGCACTTCAGCTGAGGTGCTAGGAAGGCCCCACTTTGGTGCTGTTGTGCAATCTGGTGTAGTAGTAACCTTTTAAATGTTCAGATTGTCCAACGTGAATCTGCCTGTGTAGAAGTCTTTGTAGATTGTTATTGTCAAGCAAACACATTAATTCTTATTGTTCAAGAACTGTGTCAGAAAGAATTACTCTGGTTCAACGTTCAAGAGGTAATGACAATGGCCTAGTGGTCATGTTATCCCAAAATAATAGTGCGCAGATACTTACAAAAAGGGTATGAAAGTGCTTTACTACACGACCATAGTGCCCCCTGGTGGTCATTCCACCAAAGCTTTGTGTTAATTAATTGGTCATTCATTGAACAAATTAAAACCATTTCTCCTAAAAAGTTAAGTAAACCGTACCCAACTGAGCAAATAATGAGGCTGGAAAGAGTGTCTCTGGGATCCAAGTCTGAGCTTTTTGAACTCCGGCCTTAAGAGTTTTCAGTAGGTGCTGACACTCTCTGTAATAAAAGACAGGATATAACAGCAGGGATGTTGCTGCAAGAGATGCAGTTTTGAAAGGCTATGGTGTGTAACAGCCCGAACTGATAACTCCATCTGTCTTCTTTTCCAGGTGTTCGTGAATTTTGCAAAGGACCAAAGTGACGAGGACCATTCAAAAGACATTTCTTTGAACAGAAAAGAAGCTGCGTTAGATATGGCGCAGCTGACTTCCTTTCTGAAAGACCAAAAGATGAGAGAAAGCTACGTGTGATTTCTTTTTTTTTTTGTCATTTCAAACTGGAACTGCCGAGGCAACTCTTGAAAAGCAGTTTTTTATTTCAGTAGGAGCTGTGAAAGAAGACCAAGTGCAAGAACTGAAACTGAACACACTACTGAAATTACGCAATGCAAGTCAATGCAAGTCAATGCAAAAATTCCACTTCTGTTCACAAGGCAGTGCCTTGTGCTCTTCATTAGTTTTAAGCATAGCAAGTGCAAAAACTTGAATATAGTTAGATTTGTTTTTACAGCTATAGCATTGAGGATGCTGAAGTTCTGTTTTTTTTTTCCTAGAATGTGCGACATTTTTTATAAAATCCATGTAATTCCAATCCCTCGCTATCAATAATAACAGGGGAATCAGGGTCTGCTCACTTTGAAACCACAGTTTTTCTTACAGTATCCGAATGTCTATGGCTTCTCAGAAGAATTTAGATTTTCTAAGTATATTTACAAATGTTGTACTATAGTAGTTGTTTCTAATGTGGCATTATTTATATATCTTTCTCAGCACAGTGCCTGCTAAAGTATAGTCTCACTTTAAAATACTCCCTCCAGGATCTATAAGTACAAAATACAAAATTGAACTAAGAAATGTACTGTACTGACAAAGCATTTATCTGTGTGACGGTTCGTCCCTCGTTTTTCTTAAAGCAACCAATCATGTTGTTGTATTTCAATCACAGAGCTTGAAAATACCTCAGGAGATTAAGAGCCCACTTAAAACAAATCATCCTAGGTTACAAAAAATCATAAGCTCTGTGGTGAAGGGTTTTATGAATAGACTTCTATCTAATGAGTGCTACATTGATTCTACACTGAAGTTTGTTACCAGCTTTTTTAGATGTCTGAAGATATGGCATATGGTCCTGGCTACCAGCATCAGGTTAATGAGCAGGACTTGAGGAGCTCTAGCAGTATTCCAGCTAAATTGCAAGGGATTTGTTGATGTGATTATAGTTCAAGAATGTCCATCTGTTATTACTCTGTGGAGGTTTTGTATAGTTTCCTAAATTTTATGTGTAGTCCAGTGGAATCATTTTGATAGATCTCTTTATACACCAAAAACATCTTCAAAAGCAAAAAAAGAGCATTTAAATGTTTCATGCCACCAGCATTTGTGAGTGATCATCACGATATCAAAGGTGTCATGGAGGATCAGCTTCATAAACCCTGCATCAGGATTACCTGCCTTTAAATCATAGAATATTGCTGCTGACATTTGTTACATTACAGTGGCCTTGCAGCTACATAACATGATAATTATAATCCAATCCAGAATCATTAATATACAGAAATGAGTCTAGTGTTTGGAATTAAGTGAACATAAACTCTCTAGAACAGACATTTTCATTCACCATTGATGTTATCATTGCACAAGTGCCATATCCTGCGATTACAATAGCATCCTTGTACCAAAATGTGCCAATAGTGTCTACTGAACTATATTTAAGCAGTATAACCATTTGCAAGAGAAAGGTGGTGATCCTTATTATTACTCAATTATATCTGTTTCTTGTTGGTTCATAAATTGTTGGTTCTCAATCTTTTGTACAAAGTATTTTTAGACACATATACAGTAGTTCATGTTAGGAAGTTGATAAAGACTAAATTCATAACAGCAGTTTCATTTCTAAATTGCCACTGCTCTGACGAGAGGAAGCAGAAATTTTTTATTTTGACCAGATATGATCAGGTAAGAAGATGCTCACAATAAGGAATCCTGTTGGGGAAAATACACAGTTAATTGTTTTGATTCGACACAGGAGGGCAGTATTGTTGGTCCTTCATTCCAAGCACTTTATACTGTTTTTTTGTTGGGTTTTATTGCACTGGACTATCCACAGACTTTATAAAAACAGACTTTTGTGATGAAAACATTTGTTCTAAGATGGTCAATTTTTTCTGTTTAATATCAATATCTGTTTACATCAAAAGTATTAAGAAAGGCTGTATGGGAATATCTATGTTACTTGTCATTCACATTACTTATTTACAAAATAAAACTTGACAAATTTTCACTTGCTGCAATGATTTAATTGTTCTAATGAACATTAAGGTAACATTTCACAAACTGTTGTCTTCATAAGTCGGTCTTGTCCTGTTTTTATTTTTCTGATTAATGTAATCATAAATTGAATATACGATATGCAGAGTTTTTTGAAAGTTTTCTTCCTGAAATTCAGCAAAAAATGACTGGCGTTTTTAGATGAATAATTGACCGATCCTGACAACAGTGGATAGAATTAATGAGCACGTCAGCAGGGCAGATGAGGCAGCGCTGGCATGAAAAGATTGTTTCTATTCCAAATTAATTTAATTAAATCAAACATGGCACACTCCTTAAGAAAATGACATACTGTACAAATACATCAAATTCGCTTACAGTCCCTTCAGTGGTCTTAATTTACCTTTATACATTACCAACAGGCATGACAGAAAAGCAACATCACTGTTGAATAAGATTACCATCTACAGAAGAGTGCTCTTCTTAAAGTGTAAAACAAAGTCAGACGTGTTGCAACAATATATTAAATTTGAAATATATACTTCAACCCTATCCAGGAAAAGTAAATTGCAAATAGAGATGGAGGGATATATTATCTTTATTTTAAATTGAAAAACATGATTATATTTCAGAACTGAAGTTCAAGAACCAAATACATGAACTGACAAAAGTACAACAAGAGTTTTTGTAACGGCATTATCACAAAGAGTATATAAAAACAAGCATTTGTGTTGCAAAAAGCAAAACTATTTAGACTGATCAACTTTATAATTATACAGTACATGACTGACATTATTCAATACTTTCCAGGTCTTCAAATCAGTCTTCAGGCAAGATGAATGGTCTATCAAATTAAAAATTTTAATCTCTTAAGTAGCACAAAATCTCATAAATGAACCTGTTGATAACGAAGGGCACAAACCGGTTAACTGCAGGCACGTTTGTTTTACATTACGCCTTGGCACTCTGGAGTCTTTTAAAGTCATTTAAGTGGAGAAAAAGCCATAGGAATTAATAGTTTGTTCCTCTGGGAATCCAGGTATGACACACTCTCTCTCACTGTAGGAACAAGAGCAATCTTTAAAACAGGTTTACATTTTATTTTCCTTTTATTTCTGTTTCACCAACAGTATTCATAATAGTTAAGCAGCATAGAGCAGCACTGTTAAAGCTTCCAAGAAATGAAAAATAGACACAATGTGACCCACAAAATAAACAATATGTGAGTCTTACTACAAAACTCAGTGACCAAGAAAAGACTTAAGTGGATTTTGTTTAATCTTTTCAGAAAACAAGGACACCTCAAGAGTTTTAAGCCCTTATAATAAACATACCTATAAGAAACTTCCATCTCACTTATTTGAATTAATCTCTAACATTTGTATTATGTATTGTGTCCATTCATCTTTAAGAATTTAATGCTGTGTGTCTTTTGTGGGTTTTGACAGATTTAAATTAGACTAATGAAGAGAAAAAAGTGAAAAAAAGTATTTTTGGCCAGCACATTATATATTTATGAGCCCAATATGTTTATGGGTTCAATGTCTGCAGACTCTGGACAACCACTTTGGAAATTTAATAATAACCAGCATTATTAACCAGATTTTTTGCACCCATTTCCCTTCGTGGCTTTAAAAATATAGCAACATCATAAGAAATGTACAGACAGTTGCAAACGAGGAGGCCATTTGCTCCATCAAGCTCGTTTGTGGCTAGAAGCTAATTAATCGGAGAAAATTGGCTATCAGCTTCGACAACAAGGCTGGGTAGCTTCTTCCATACTCCCACAATCCTCTGGGTAAAGAAGTGCCTCCTGTTCTTGGTTTTCAATGCAGTTATGCATAGTTTACACTTGTGTGCTAAGGTTCATTTGTCACTGTTCATTTAAAAACATCTCCCTCACGTCTCATCAAACCTAGTTTAATTAACCCATTTCCAGATTTAACAAAAATCAGACCAACTTCAGCTTCTTTGTACTTACAATTGGTACTATATGTTTTAGTACTTGCTGGATTTGCCCTGTTAGTTTCAGCCCTGCTACCACAATGGATGAATGAATACCAGAACAAGCCCCGAGTGAGGTCAGCGTGGTACAAAACCCAGGAGCTGTCACCTTACCTGCTGCAACCACCCTGGCATCCTGGTGGGCTACGCGTCTCGTCGCTGCCCGGCGGTCTGCGTCCTCATACCACCACAAAGCGTGCACTGCCAAACAGCAACCGGTAAGGGAATCAGTCTCGCTCACACAGATTCACTGAGGGTCACATTTACCGGACACCTGGACAAGCTTACTGAAACACAACCTGGAGGAAGAATTGGTACGGACTGTACCGTTTTATACGATAATGCACCGTTTCTTGAAAGAAAGGATCTGTCCTGAAGTCTTTCAAATACCATCCTAAGCAAAATGTTTCATATGCAGCTTGAAATCTACAACTTTTAAGCCAACAGCAGCCAAATGTATTTAACAACTAACCAGAATCTCCACTTATATTTCTATTAAAATATACAATATAAAATAAAATATTATATGATACTGTACAAAAAGTCCTTCACTGCAAGAGGTAATAAGTTGAGAAAGGGTATAATTGAAGCTAATCTTTTTCAAATGCCCTGTTACAGTTCATTTATTCCATTCTGGGGAGGCCCATACCTCGGTTTAAAAGCCCAAACTCGCTGTGGAAGACTCCGACGAGGTGGGCGTAGCCGGCCTTGGCGTGGGTGCTGACTGCTGCTCGGAAAGCTTTGCCCCACACAGCCGGGCCTCCCGGCTTCATCTGGAACGTCACCAGCTCGTAGACACCTGCGTCCACCCAGGAAGATGTGACCACAGCGCTTGAGACCACACCGTTACCGGAAACGAAGAAACTGACAAAGCTTACATGCTGACACGAGCTGGATTCTCACTTCTTGGTTTTTTTTCCTTCACTTACATTTGCCAATTGTTGCTCTACCCACCTGATTTGGAACACCCATGCTGCGTTTTTTTAAATCACAGCTCACAGCTACGAGCTCTGCAACCGCACACGGGAAAACTGGAAATGTGTTGGCAGACTCCTCCCAACCGCCTGCTCTCCAGCCACTTGTGCTCAAAATGGCCCAGGCAACATTGCCCTGTACCAAAGGTTCAGAGTCGACTGCAGGAGAGGTGTGTCCCCCACTGACAGCACCGCGTTGAGTATAAAAAGAGATTTCTAAAAATAATTTATGAACCAAGGGAATTATGTGTTACTGGAAGCACATTAGGCTGACTCCATCATTCACAAACTGCTCTCAGCAGTCAGTGGAACCAGTGGAAACATCAATTGAACAAGCTGCCGTACTAATATAACAACTGTTAAAAACCCTGGAATTAAGAACAGAAGACACTCCAGGCCCTTAAGTGCCCGGGAGGAAGCAGGGTTCCTGGAGTCAGCACAAGGGATACCTGGGAGGTCAACCCCTTGGTGCTCAGCCAATTGTGACCCAATTCACCAAACAGCATTGCACAACTGGATAGCGTCATAACCCAGGCTCCCAGCCATGATCACAGAGCTCAACCCGCGGTCGAACGAGTGCCATCGCTGCTTGAACCACTCAGAGGGCCCCAGAAATCCTCTGTTCAAGATGCGTGAATAACCTAACTGACTGCTCTTTCCATACAGTATTTTAGTACGAGTAGACTCTAACATGCCAGACACAAGCCTTTTAACAGCATATTTAGTAGAGTGATGCAAAATAAAAATTTTCAAAGATGTATTTTCATTCATTCACAAAATGTATTTTGTATTTGGAATAGTGTCTGGCCTACAAGACAAAATTTAACCTAAAAGCAAAGAGGGAAAACTTAATTTCTTAACAGCAAGAGGAAAACAGCCTAAAGATATTTATGAGATTGCTCCACAGATCCAATGTACATGGGCCAAGAATTGCATCAACATCGAGTTTTGTTTCCTGCTGTGAATTGCGGTTCGCCTTTGGCACCGTGACGCACTGCATGAATCACACGAGTTCAGCTTTGGTTTCTTAAAAAACATCAGCATTAAAAAATGCAATAAGATAATTGTTTTTCCCCGACACTGAATGATAATACTTTGCCCCTGTGCTCTCTGTACACACTTATCCGGCAATGAACATTTCTGAAGATCTGATGCAAGTTCATTTTTATATTAGCAAAAAGGTCAGGAACTTCATGGGGCAAGCTTGTTGACCAATCAGTTTGCAGGTCAATTCCTAAGTCAGCTGTGTTTGGGCACAGTAAGTGATCAGAGGTGCCCCTTTTCCGTTCTGTTTAGGCAGAGGCAGCAGTGTGTTCCAGAGAAGGAAGGAAGCTCACCTTCCTTGGACGGCTTGTCGATCTCACACCATGGCACCAGGTACGTGACTTCGCTGTCCTGAGAGGAGAGCAAAGGCAAGGCCTTTGAGATGTACTGGTTCTGCCACTCTGGGTCCTGGGCCAGAGCAGCCCGCACTGCGGCCCTCTGGGCATAGCTCTCTGGTAGGGGGAAGTGAACAAATTCTGTTACACTTCGCATCCTTCAGTTGTGTGAACCTGAGTAATACTAACTCTACGTTTTTCAACATCTCACCATATTTCCAGATATGAAAGACCTCATTGAGGCCACCATACTCCACGCTCCAGTAGCCCAGGAGCTCGGAATGAGCTGTGCGCAGTTGGATTTTTTCATTTGTAAGCTTCAGGAAGGCGCTGTTGTGTTCAGGTTTGATGCAGTAGGTACGCAGCTCATAGAAAGTTCCATTTTGTTGTTGAGGCCCAGTTGAGAGTGACGCATGGAGCTGCAGTAATAAGACACAACACAAAAAAAAACAGCAGGCACTTAAAACATGCTGAAGAAATGTTTCTGGGCCTCATTTAATGGGAAATCAAGTATCACAATTACTTACAAAAACTATGACTCAAGTTTTATTTTGTGACAGAGTATTATAACTATGACACATGAGGGTTATTAAGGAGGATGTTCGGTCTCTTTATGTTAAAGGTCATCTGACAAGAGAGGGCAATATTTTATTTTAGTACCATGGTTGTTGGGTGCAGTAGGATAAACTATTACACCAAGTACTGTAAACAGACCATTCTCTGCTCAGGAAATGACTGACTCAATTTTAACGTTTTTTTCCTGCTTAACTCTGTCCACAAATTCCCATTCATTTTCATAGGTTACACCTAATTTAGATTTCGCAATTATTAATCCACTCAGCCTCCCACTCAGCAAAGAGGAGAAGTGAGAAAGAGCCCTGTGTACACAACGCTCCTTCCTCCTTCCTCAAGCCCTCGCTCTTGGCTGTGACAGTGGGGAATTACAAGAACACTTATCCAGACTTACTCTACCTACCGTTTCATTTTAAGGCACAGTCCTTTCAAAACTTCACTTTTACCTACAGGAGGATCAGAA
This sequence comes from Lepisosteus oculatus, assembly GCF_040954835.1. Lineage (NCBI taxonomy): Eukaryota > Metazoa > Chordata > Actinopteri > Semionotiformes > Lepisosteidae > Lepisosteus > Lepisosteus oculatus. The sequence goes on along the minus strand of NC_090696.1, from coordinate 33,383,403 downwards.
AATAGGAATGTGCCTTCATCCCATGTGTGTGACAGCTCAGGACGGAACCAAGGACAATATACAATTCCACTTTTCATTCTCCTTGCGGTACAGATTCTACACAAGCTCTGTATCACACAAGCAAATATTTTAAGTAGGAAAAAAAAAGACCTCCATGCTTTTTTTCTCAACAGAACAATGAAACTTTAGCAAGCTATTAAACCGTGCAGTAAAACATTGATCACTTTTAAAATACCAACACTGAATTTAATCTTAACTGTTAATGACTGCTTTCCACTATGAATACTGATCTACAGGCTTATCCCACAGTCGGGAAATGTGACTCCTCCTCTACAATAGGACCCTCACTTATGCTAGAGTTAAAGTTAAACTTATTCAGAAAGAAAACAAGGTTCCAGTACCTTGGAAAAAGTTAATGTTTCAACCAACTCATGAGTTCAAGAAAAAAAGAGAAACTGCGAACCAACAAATGCACTAATGGTAATGAGTAGGGATATTAATTATTCTTAAATTGTCTTGAGGATTAAGAGTTTAAATGTTGAAGCCATTCACAACCAGCCGCCTATTTAGGAACATGTTAGTGAGGTAGTATGAAGTCTGTAAAATTACAACTCAATTCTAGTACAGAAGAAAACCCCTTTATAGTTTTGTGTACTCAAATCTACATCATGAGTGATGCACCTCCCAGCCTCACTATCAGCTCTGAAGGGTTTTTTTCTGTGGATCTTTGATACAATCAGGCTACTCATACAAGTACATGGGGTTGCTGGGAAGGCACACTTCACAACAAAAAAAGAATGAATAATAGCTTGCTCTCCTTTAAATAACTGCAGAGCAACACCTGCCACATAGCAGCTCTGGTTGCCTTTATTATTAAACATACTTGACTTTTACTGTTACCCTGTCACCCTATAAAAATCCTGTCACAAACCTCTTCACACACCACAGTAGGACACACTGGAGGTCAGTGAGACAACAGAGGATAAAAACCTGGAGTATTCATTATAGTGCCCAAGACATGCTTGCTTGTTCTGTTAGCCTATCCAAACTGTAGATTTATGCATATTGAAAAGGGGGCGTTTTTATCTTTCCATTACTTTTACAGTATATCAGTTGCACTCCTTGAAGCATTTTTATGACTTGTTTTATTAAAGCCTGTAATCGACTACAAGTTGACACTTGACTGCAAAGCTACAGTATTTCAACTGCCTGTTAAGGTAGGCAATTGTCAACAATATGCATCTCACTGCAAACACAATAAACTGCTACACTACATTATGTTTCAGATCGGTGAAAGGACAACTTCAAACACACATTTGTCGCATTGATGGAAGATAAAAATTCCAAACGATATGAAGCATAATGACAAACCTTTTCTCTGGTCCTTATTAATTCAGTTCGTAAAACTCCACAGACCTACGTAAACTCAAGAAAGTTACAGGATTTAAATATTTGATGAATATATCATCCCCGAGCAGAATGCTTCGGACTGAGAGATCAATGATTGTAAACGATTTAAAGATGTTGGCTTGTTCAATTCAACGAAGTTTTAAAAATCTGAGTTAAACACCAACTCCAATCATTTGCACAGATGCCAAGTGTAATTTGTAGACGTGCAACTGAGCAGGGAGCTGTGTAACAGTGCAATTTCTAATATATTCTGGTTTCTGCATTTTAATTTTTTCTTGCATATCAAAAGTATGGTATTAAGCTATTATTGTGGCTGATTTTAAGAAGACGAAAGGGCTTGTTTCTTACTAGTGATTTTATAAATACCCACGTATAAATAAGGGCGAGTAAAATAAATGTACTCACCTTAGGCGTAATCTTTAACTTAATCTTGTCTGGGAGGGTAAAAGCTTTTCGAATCGCATTTCTAACAGAAAACATTGCCCGTTAAACTTGTTTTAAAAGCTATTGCTAAAAACACAAATGAAGACGCTTTATCACAATCAACGATTTCTGCGCTTGCTCTGCTTTTCTTATTTGCGATCGTTAAGTACGGAAGCCGAGAAGCCAGTCGCGGCCCTTTGTAACTTTAACCCTCAGGGTAGAGTCCTTTCCAAATACAAGCTGCACTGTCTAGTCTTAATAGGGACATCTGAGGTAGTTCCTCTGCTGTAACGTGTATGAAATGCAACTGCTGCTGACAAATGGAGCGAACAACTTTAACCCGTTATAACTCTATGCTAAGTCCAATGTGAGTTTTATAAGAATATGTATTTTCATTTTGTTTTTGTGTGGCACTGAATAACAACAAAAATAATTGCATTCACGTAGCTCTTTACATCCATAAAACTGTACATACAACAGGGAACACACTTTCTGCACCCATGGTTGGCATGCAGTGCCCACTATTGACTGACAGCTCCAATACACATCAGATGGGGTGGGGAAATAAGAAATTGTTTAACCAATTCAATTTAGGTGGAATTATAGGCAGGACAGACTGCAAACAATTCATGCTGAATCCAGGTATCTGGGGTTAACTGCCTATGCTTATGAATAGTGATATACTGTAAGATGTTTTTTGAGTACATACTAATGCCTTCAGTATAATGCCACTACCTTGGTTTTCTGGAAATGTGAGTTGACCAACACCACTTGCGATAGATAGCAAACCTGGTTTTTCTTGAAGATCTCCTATCCTCCTATTCACCAGGCCCCGCCTTGCTTAGCGTCTGAGCCCAGATGAGATCAGGGGGAAGTTTTACATCTCCCTATTGCACTTTTTCTTGTACAAATAACAAAAATTCTCATTTTACTGTACTTGCTATTGCTTGTTATCTTATCTTTTGTTTTCTTTTGTACCTGCAATAATGAACAACATTGTAAAACAGTGTAAATCACCCGGTATAAGGGCTGCTAAGTATAATTATCTGCTAAGCAAATAATAAGAATAAGGATAAGCTGTATTTTCTGTGCTTGCAGCCTATTCTCTACTTTTTTTCAGCCTTACTTCCAGTCTACCGTTAGCAGAACTCTGCATCATGCTGTACATGTGTTTACTGTCTGCTCAGATTTGGTTGCTGGTATTTTCGTCACAAGAGCTCAATAAAGAAGTTAAACAATGACCTGTCTCTGCTGCACAGCTGCTGGTGCTCATTACAAAACAGTCACAACTAGGCACAGACTTCATAAAGTCATAATCATGAGTCAGTTGGGCATCTGCTTCAGAAGAGAATAACATGACATCTCTACAATGCACCACCTGACCTGTGTCAAGGGCTGGCAAAACAGCAATAATGAAATTAATAGTTTTGTGTGTCTTGTCTGTAACGTGATGTTGTGAATAAATGGAGGCCGCAAAGTGAGCTACGGAGTACTGTATATCCGCTTTCATCACACAATAGAAGAACAATTGCATTTTCATATCAATTGAGATACTAGCAACAAAATGAACTGAATGGCTTCTATTTCTAGGAATCTTTTGGAAGACCTAGTGCCCTGTACAGTAGACGGGGTACTTTTTATTATACAGTATGTTTGAGCTCATGTAACAATGCCAGGAGCCTTTTTGTCCCTCGGACACCACCAGTGTGGTGACTGTCCATGGGGGAGTGTGTCTTTATCTATCCTCCATTTTCTAACCACTTCATCCAATACAGGGGTGTGTCCTTATGTCATATTTTAACTTAGTCATTGAATGACAAAGTCTGTTTAAATACTAGGCACTCAGATTGAGTTATTAAAAAGAATGAAATTATGTAGCTACTTGTGGTTGAAACTGGCATTTTCTAGAGCCAAAGCTGAACCAAAATCGAATCATAGAAAGTGAATCATTGCTGTGAAAGAAAGTGACAGTGATTTAATTCACTAAGTGGAGATTCATTTGTTTAGCTTTTAGTGTGTGTATTTTGTGTTTGCTATTAAAAGTTAAAAGGTCCGGCATGCTAACAGTTGGTTTTGTTTCAGCTCTGTATCTCTGATCCCCTGTTGGCTTAATGTCCTGTCGCACTCCTTGCTAACGTGATGATGAAGCTCCTACTGTATATTGTCATGCCAGGCCAGTGAGTATCAGACAGCAGCGCAAGCAGCAACACGACCAGCAGTGGAAACCGATCTTTTTATAGCCTGAAGTGGCCATGGCCATACCCAGCAGGCATTGCAAATGAGGATAAAGGCTTTTGAAGTGACCACTACCCCAAGAGCTCTGAATTAAAGGCACAGAGGTTTAACTTTGCAACTAATTAAGACATTTCTAGTACTTTATTAATTAAATAACTTTATTAATTCTGCCTTTTGCTGAAAGGTCACGTTATATGCTCTATGAGTATCAAAACTTCATATGGACTTGTAATTCTTTAGGTTTACTGCTTTGGAAAAGTAATGAAAAGTAGAATGAAACATAACACCAAATAATGAAAATCCAACAAGAAACTTTAGGATCTTAAACTTTTACCATAGCTATTGCTCATTTATCTGTTTGAACAGTTGTCTGTTTTAGACAGAGATCAAGAAATGGGCAGCCTTTGTTTTTCCCTAGAGACACACACTATATTTAGATAAGATTGAATTCTGAAATGTGCAGGAACTGCAGAGGGTTAAACAGTCTAATGCAGGTAGTCATACAGATCTTGAAAATACACTACAAACACTGTAATATTTTAGAGGCCAGGAGCATAAAAAACACAGCATATCAAAGGTCAGTTAAGGAGCGATAAGAGAGATTGCTGTAGTTTTCAACAATGATCATCAGCAGCTGCGTATAGATACAATCTTCAGTCAGGTGTGAGAATTCCCAGAGAGCTGAGCAAAACAGGTCTGGCAAGTTCTATTTGTACCATATTTGCTTCTATTTGTGAAACAACATGGCTTCAAAAATACTTCTGCTGTTTCTGGTCGTTCTCCTCTCCACGGGTGAGCTGGTCATTTTTCAGTCATTTCTCATTATTCACCACGGCCTCTGTAGCTCAGTTCAGTTTGTATTCAACAAATGTTTTTTTAAAAGTGGAGGGCAAAACCAAACTGTGGTGATCTGTATTTAAAGGTTACAGATTAAAGACCTCATTCAAGAGTGACATGTTTTAAGTCAGTATGGAGATTTAGTGCATAATTCAGAAGAAAGAATATATACTTCAAAACCTTTTATGAGAAGCAATGGTAAGACATAATACATTTTTGGACAAATTTCAGCAGTTTTGCCTATTTTTTTCAGATTTCACAGAGCAATCTGGGCAGCAAAGAAAGGTAAGCTATGAGTAATTTCTTATCAGAAGTACTGCAATTCTAAATGTCCTTAAACCCAACCACCAAAACACTGACTTTTTGCTTGTTTTAACAGCCTGCCTGTGAGGGCTTTGTTGCTGACAATGCTTGTCCTCTGAATTATTTCCCAGTCTGTGGGACAGATGGATTCACCTATCCAAATGAGTGCGCGCTCTGTGCCAAGAGACTGTAAGCAGATTGTTTCATCTTCCTCCGTTTCCCGAGAGCAAACTGATTTTTGCAATGCTTTCCTTTCTGTTTTTCTAAAACAGAATCTGAATGCACAGAGTTTCCATGCATTGCTAGCTCTGCATGCAGACACATACAGTAAGCTTTGAGAGAGGAGAAAGACAGGAGAAACAAAGCCCGCAATATGATTCAGTGTAAGTGTGCACATTCATGCGAAGAGACAACAGCTACAGTGAGGAGACATTCCCTGCTTCATGCTTCTCAGATTCCTTATCCAGTCAGAGCATAGAGGATGTAACTCTTTTCTGCATCATGCTTAAGACTTGAATGTCTGGCATGTCTCATCATGTTGTCTCAATAATACACAATTAACTAATCAGATCATACCGTTTGTGTACTGTATTTCCACCCCCGAGCTGCTATTAAATCTAATTTTACTGATATTGACTTCCATAACAATGAGAAGGCTAATACGATTACTATGACATATCATAATGGTCAAACTTGCTATTTGGCAAAGGCTTTTGTCACCTAAAAACCCTTTTTTTATGAATAGAATAGAATCTTTATAGCCACATGACCAAGGCCAGTGGAAATTGTTGGTACAGCTTTGCTACAGACATTTGACATGTGTCAATAACATACAGAAAAAAAATACCGGACCTGAATGCACAATATACAACACAGATTATTTAAATACAGGAGAGACCGTACATAATACAGAACATACTGTAAAAATTCATTCTATATTCAAATATGCAAAAACAAAAATGCCACGTTGATGCCCTGCAATGTAAGCATAGACAAATGTAAACGTAGGCAAATCAATCCAATTTAAATGTGATACAGGTCATAAAGCACTAATACTTGTTGCGCAGCCTTACAGCAGTCAGGAAGAAGCTGTTCTTGAAACGGATGTTTAGGATGTCAGTGATCTGAAACGTGTACCACAGGGGAGCAGCTGAAATAAGTCGTGCGCGGGGTGAGATGGATCCACAATAATCCTGTTAGCGCGCATGGTGGTATGTTGGGTGTACAAAGATTCAACTTAGGAGAGAGCAGTTGCAGAAGAGGCCTTCGTAACAATGCGTTGAAGTCTTCTCCTTGTTAGGATGTCCGTGCTTCCGTAACACACAGAGATAGAAGATGTCAGAATGCTGTCTATAATGGCTGTGTAGAATCGGACAAGGAGGTGTTGACTGACTCCAAACTTTCCCTTAATTGTCTGAGAAAGTACAATCTCTGATGTGCCTTCATGATGAGATGGTTTGTGTTGATGTGCCATTTTAGAGAGCTACTGTACAGATATAGGTGCCCAGTTCATATGAGTCAGTTATGGCTATTTATTGACCATTGATGGAGATGGGGGATTTGAGATCCTGTGAGTGCCTGAAGTCCACAATTACCTCAAAGGTTTTGGGTGTGTTATAATCAGGTTATATGCATGAAGACATAAGATTAATAGTGCATATAAAATAAAAACAACATTTTTTCATATTTGTTCATTAGTAAGACAAGTCTTCTTCTGGTCAATTTGTAAAAACTATGTATGGACATGTCAACCTTGCTCTTTGGTCATTTGTAACCACCGCAACAATGATGCCTGGATCCAATGTGTGATAAATGTTTAATATAGTGTGTTAATATAGTGTGATATAGGCCACACTGCCTTTCTAAGCACGCATTGTATGTGTAACACTTTTAAAGAATGTGTAAAATAAAGACTAGGTGTGAAATCAGCTGATACACTGTGTTAGCCATATTTATATATGTTTCATGTTCTTGTATCTCCAGGCTGACCAAGGCGGACATCTTAATCGCCAAGGATGGGACATGCTGAGGAATGGTCAGTGTCCTTTCACCTCGAGGAGAAAAACCCTTGTATGTGTCTTGATATTAATACTAATAAAACCCGATTTCTGCATCCTTCCTTTGTGTTTGTGGTGAACTTGGAGGGGTGGGAAGGTGTTGCTTATGAATAGATTTTAAACAATTCGGACTTAAAAATGATCAGCCTCAGAGAATCTACTTGATCCTCTAGTATCTTTTGACCCACATGTGAAAAATTTGATTAAGACATCTTTCTTTCACCTTAGAAACATTTCCCGCATTAGGCAATTTTTATCAATGTCCAATGCTGAGTGCCTGATTCATGCATTCATAACATCAAGGCTTTATTCCTGCAACTCGTTACTATATGGGCTCTCTAACCCTCTTCTTAACAAGTTGCAATGCAGTATGTTAAAAACTTGGCAGCTAGGCTACTAACTCACACCAGGCTCTGGCAGCATACTGTATCACTCCTACACTTAAGTCTTTGCATTGGTTGCCTATACAGTTCCGTATTCAATACAAGATCTTGTTGTTGATTTTGTAGGCTCTAAACAATCTGTCTCCATCGTACCTCTCTGAAATCCTCCATGTTTTCACTCCCCCCCTGTAGACTCCATTCAGTTGAGGCCTGACATTTACTCACTGTCACCAGGACTAAATCACAGACTTTTGGTGACCGTGCCCTATCTGCAGCTACTCCAATGTTGTGGAATGGCCTTCCCCAGACTTTTGCGAGAGACAACATCTTTTAACTCTCTTCAAATCTAAACTTATAACTTACCTTTACTATTAGGTCTATGTCTGATTGCCTACAGTCAGTTTGTAAAAACCTGTGTGCTTTTGTTTTTTTTTCATTTACTTTTATTGTACTTTTCTTGTCTTTTTCTTTATTCATGATGTGCAGCATCCTTTGGATTGGAAAGGCACTTTATAAATAAAAGTTATTATTATCAGTCAATGGTAATAAAAGCCAGGTCTAAATGCACACGAAAAAGGTGATTAATCGATGACTCAAAACTGAAAATCTTTTGGAGTTATAATTGTTGTCTTCAAACCATTAAGCGAAAATGTAAATAAGCATAGAAATCCATTACAATGTGATTTCGTAGCGGCCAAAAAATGTATAGTACCAGTCACTGTGCTACGGAGGAGCTCAGCCAAAACATCTAATGGCAAGACATCGTGAATGTAAATAGAAGATCTTGGATACAGTAGCTTTATAAAAGACTGTCTAATCTGGTAGATATGATCTTTCTAAAATGAAGCGTTTTAGTTTTAAAAGAGTCTCAGGGAAAGACAGTATTAAATAATGCAGCCTTGCAGTCACAAAGAAACTAAACTTTGACCTGCTCTGAACTCATATTTACTTAATACTAAACCTTTTTTAAAATGTACTGTATGTATACCTAATGTAAATTTACAATCATACTTTTTTCTGTTTACTCTTAAATTGCCCAACTCCAATATTACTTCATCGCTGTAACCACTCTTATAAACAGAAAGGAATGAAGCCTCAGGTTTCTGCAGATAAGGGAGTTGTTACATTTACTGCCCTGAATTATCTAGCCAACCTTTTCACACTTTGTTGCTCTCAAACTCCTCTCTTTACCTCCCTGGAACCTGGATCGCTCTGTGATTCAGCTTCAAAGAGGAAAACCTAGCACTGCTATGCTCCAAGACTCTTTTTCGCATTTTTGAAGAAAGTTTCCATTCTGCCTAAAAATCTCTTTGCATTCAACGACCTTTACTGTTGTTTGACTGGATTTTCTCAACAGCTGGAACCTGTTCATTGAGGAAAGCTTAAATGTAGCTACTGTAGGTGTCGAATTCTTTGTGGTCATAGGCCTGTCAGCATCAATAGATCTCATAAACCCATAAGAATAATTACGGATTAGTGAAGGCCATTCAGCCTCTTTAGTAGGGATGGAGTCTTGTGTTGCCCAGGAATCAAACCCAGGCCAATTGACAATTCAGCTTGTCTACACCCAGTTATGAACTGAGGACCTTTTCTGTGTTAGGTGAACATATCCACTACATTATACTCAGCTAAATTATTTAATTCCTTTATTGTCCCATCTGGCATGTTTACACTGCGGGCAGGTACAAGACATAACACAGAACATAGCTTTTTACTAAAGGCCCATGGAGGGCACACCAAGTACTGAACCTTGATCTGTATTGTGGTTTAAGAACGAATGTGGAAAATTTAAAATCATCTTTAGATTTAGAAGTGTAGTGTGTGTGAATTTGATCTTATAGTATAAGGTTTGAGATTAGACACATTTAACTTATATACAAATATGGAGAGAATTGTATTAAGAAGTATTTAAAAGCACAAGCAGAATCCCAAATAATATGTCATTCAATACATATTAGTTGACTTTCAGTTTTAAGCAGTGGATTCAATTGCATGCTATACTCCTTGTTTAACGATAAATCTGAGTGTTCTTATGGTTATAATGATTGTGTTTACATTAGGTACAAATTAGTAACTACATTGTATCTAAACCAAAAGTCGAAAGCGCATGCGTGCACCGTCTGCAGCGTTGAACATTGTCATGAACTCTAAACCCAAAGTTTCAACTGCGCTTCTGTGCGCTGTCATTGCACAATGTATTAGGTTGTTCATACATTCAAAGTATCTTTGGCATATAGTACCTACGAGAACAATTATCGTGTTATGACGAGAAGGTACATTATTAGTACATAGTAAATTATCTCGTAATTACGAGACAACACATGGGATATACCTTTTCCTTGATAACAGGAACGCGCTTTCGTACTGCAGTGCTGTTTTTTGTTTGATACAACAGACGTCGCTGCAGGTCAGGTTTGAATAATCTCAGCCCTCTGGCGCAGATTTCTGAAGTTCTGCGCAGATTTCTGCAGTTCTGCATAGACCTGCTCAGCTCAGCTTTACTCTCTCCTGTGGCTGTATGATGTCAGGCAGCCTGTCCTGGCCGCAGCCAACGAGAAATTGCGGCTGGGAACCAACAGAAAGAGACACTGAGGGTATGAGAGATCTAGCTGTCAGATTCCAAGTGTGCTACACAACTTTTTGGTCCTAACATCAATAACAGCTTGAATCGACTCCAGCAAAAACAAAGAAATAAATAGTTATTCTATGGACGTTGTCATTTATTTTCTAACGCGAACCCGTGTATTCCCATAGAATTCTCACAGGCTTTATTACCAACAGCTATGTCACCCTGCAATTTACAACTCACAACTGGCAACCCACTGAAGCTCAACAGGTTTGAGCCTGGCCAGTAGCTGGTTGGGAGACCTCCTGGGAAAGGTACGGTTACTGCTAGAAGAGCTGTTACTAGTGACACCAGTAGAAGGTGCTCACCCTGAGGTCTGTGAAGGTCCTAACGCCCCCATATAGTGACGGGGGCGCCATACTGTAAGAAATGTGCCGTCCTTGGGATGAGGCGTAAAACCGAGGTCCTGGCTCCCCGTTCTCATTAAAAATCCTAGGGCGTTTCTAGAAAATAGTACAGGTGTTATTTTAACCTGACTAAAGCCCCCCCCGCTTTACCAATCTTTGCTTCCTAATACTCCCCATTTATGAAATAATTGGTGTGTGGTGAGCGTACTGGTGCACTACTGCTGCCGTCGCATCATCCAGGTGGGGCTGCACATTGGTGATGGAGGGGAGTCCCTATTACCTACCTGTATAGGTCTAGTAAAGTACCAAATTAGTGTAATTATCATTATATTTATTATTATTAATATTATTATTATGTATAAGAACAGTTAGTGAGATTCACGGAGTAAGGCAAGTAAGCGTGTGACAACACCAGAATGCGAACAATAGCAATTGTCCCCCGTTTTTTAATTAAAAATTAAAAATGAGTTAACCAACGCATCCGTGGTGTAAAACAGAAATGCTTTACCAGAATGAAAATGAGGAAGAAACCAGAGGACTCCAAATAAACAAGTGGTAAGGCCCTGATATGAATTGTATTTTTTCAAAACTATTCGTTTCACGTGTTCCTTTTTCTTTGACTTGTAGGGAACTTTTCTAATTCCGCAGCACAACAGCTAACTGATGCGTGACGTCACTTAACCAGAGCCGCAGTCGCTGCGCGGAGATCTCAACCGCTTCTTCCGGCAGGGCGCTCTGCGTGCAACACTGTTTCCCCTCCGCCGGAAACGCGTGTTACTGTTGAGATAAAAACACAGAAGCAATGCTGGACAGCTTTAAAGAAAGAGTTGGCGAGGTTTTACTACCTGGCGATGTTTTTTCGTTTGAATCACCAGGTTCCGAAAGTAATATACAAGATAAAGTTATTTGTGGACCCGGGCTGCGCCGTAATGGAGATGAAATCCTTGTTTGCAAAAGTGGCATTTTGCGTCACAAGGAGCCGAATCTGTACTGGATAGATTCCCAGCAAAAACGGGTAAAGAGTGGATATCCATCACAGCAGTTTTTCTGAGCGTAAAATATAATGTTTGGTATAACGTATGAACAACAGAAGTTCACTTGTTTAATTATTTTTAAGTTATTTAAAGAAGTTAATCTATATGAAAATGCTTGCAATCGCCCACGTGGTTGATGTCATTCATGTAGACATTTACACAAGAACAAGAACACATCTCGTTTCTGAGACCAGTATTCACCTGCATATATTGTCAACCTGTTTCTGTCTGCAGTGCGCTTCTTCTGCATAGTCACAAACTACTAATAGCAAAGTTCGATTTACTATTACCTAAAACACGTAGTACATCAGACGGGTCTCTGTTAGGTCTTTTAGATTTGTTTAATCATGCTGATATAATTTAATATTTTACCATATAAGAATGTTATTTGTATATGCTGCTTTAACTAAAGATGATTGCCTGAGGTGTAAAATGCTCTCACAGTACTACTGTGGGCTTTTAACGAGAATGTTTACAGCTGACCTATCTGGTTTAAGATTAAAGATAACCAAATGTGCTAGATGGGGCGAATGGTATTTTTAACCTTTCTTATTTTGAAATATTTCTTCTTGAGTTCAAGACTAGATGTGCTTTGGTTCTTCAGTATCTAGCAGACTGTTACCTCCCCTCCAGGCGGCCTCCTGTCAGCTGATTTCTGGTTTGCTGTGTTTCCACTCTTATTCCACACTCTGGCAAATACGGGGCCCTCTGTTGCTGCACCCCAATACTCCATAACCATCTCAGAATAACCAGGGACTCAGCCACACTGGGTGCTTTTAAATCTATCCTTATTTTCTTCAGTTATTTGGTTGTGATTGAGTTTTTTTCTGATTCTGCCGTGTAATGCTCATTAATTTTACTGTGACACGTGCTTTTTATATTTTACAAGTGCCTTGAGAATATTGCTCTTAAAGGTACTATTTAAAAGGAAAATGACAAATGTTCCCCTGATTTATGAGGGATACAGCTGCATTCAACAGGAGACCAGACATCCATGAGACATCTTCGGACTGATTTGCCCATAAACAGCAGGCTTTGCCCAGGCAAAACAAGTCTGGTGTATTTTACAGATCTGGCATTGTGAGAAATACCTTTTTTATATTTCAGTACGTCCCGGCGAAGGGGGAGTGTGTCATTGGTATTGTGACAGCAAAGTCCGGCGACGTTTTCAAGGTCGACGTTGGCGGAAGTGAACAAGCTTCTCTGTCCTACCTGGCTTTTGAAGGGGCAACGAAACGAAACAGGCCGAATGTTCAGGTACGTGCTCTGTAGTACGAGTACAGGGGCTGTGTGGTAGACTGGACGTTTCTGGGGAGGGGGCAGACTGTGAGGTTACCATATGTAGATGCACTTAGTGATCAAATTGTTCTGTCCGCCGGAGTGCGGGAGTACTACCGCTACCAAGTTAGCTACTGCGTTAAAATGGTTAAAAAGCTACAGTGCACAGGCTTTAAAATCAAAGAAAAAAGACCCAGAGTAATTTGGTTTTAAACTTAAATTACATTTTATGCTAAAAATGTTCCTACAAAAAAATAAATCATACTGACAGGCTTCTCATGGCAGCTAATCTTTATCTGTGTATTACAAAGAAACTGTTTTATGTAGACCATAAAAGCCATGCAGCGTCATATAAATAAATTGCTTGGTTCCGACATTTAACTGGCAGCGTTTGTCTCCTGCAGTACAATGACAGAGACATAACTGCAGAATTTTGTCAGTGCTACTTAAGCAAAGTTGTAGCTCGTTTCTGTGATTAGGCTATAACTCTTCAAACGGGTTTCAGGAAGTTTTTAGTCATTAGTTTTTCTCAAATATAATAGGTTGTCTAGTAATAGGAAACAAAAGTACAATGTTTGAAGCCATTAGAACAAAAATGTGTTGTGGGTGTTCCGAGTCCCAGATGGGAATCTGAGTAGGCGCTGCAGTGTGGGTGAGGTGGGTGCGGGCTCAGAAAGCAGCCGTCACACCATACCTTTTGGGAGCAGCTGGACTACTCCCTACACCACCAGTTCTTCTATCGTGACCAGCTCTTGGGCTGTGTAATTCCAGGTTCTTGTCTACTATAGAAGAAGGAAGAAGGAGTAGAATGTCCATGTCTCGCTGTGTCTTATTTCAACCCTAAAGGCAATTTAAAACCCCCAAATCTGTTTTTGTGGATATGCCATTATATATTACCATCACGAGCTACAGTTATCTTAGGTCACACCTTCTGTAGTAGGGGTTCCCAACTTCATTTCAGCTTTGCTCTATTACATAATTAGACCCCTGACTTCAATCTTTTGGTTTCAATTCCTAAGCACGTTGGAGGTTGCCTTTCAACTGCTGTGTTTCGCAAGTAGCATAAGATCTCCAGCTTCCGAGTCGAAAAAGAGAACTTTCTGTAAAGCACTTTTAAAGGCGCTATGTAAGTTGATTCATTCAGTTGTTTGCAATCTAATGAAGCATCATCCTAGCTGAAGTGAAGATCTCAGTTTGAGTGTAATCCAGCCTGTGCGTGGGACCAAAGATGTTTTCGTTCCGAGTTGTAAAGCTATTCTGGAAATGGAGTAAATTTTATTGAAATAAAAAATGTCAATTGAATATATTCTGTTCATATTAAAGATTTGAGTTGTGGTGCATACAAAAATAAAGCTTGAACAGCAGAACGTTATAATGCTATTGTTCATTTTGAAAGCAGGCATCAACTCGGGGAGAGTTAGATCAAGGGTTCGGTAACAGATGTTTAACTTAGACAATTGAAATGTTTTAGGTATTAATAGAATCTTCCTCAAAATAGGTTTGGTAATACATTTTTTCTGTTTGAGCTAAATGTTCAGTATAAAATAGCTGGAGAAGACTATTAGCTTAATTGCCTTAATTTTACATTTACAGTTCTTACATTATAGAAAAGGATGTTTGCTTTTGGATGCTTTGTGAATCACATTATCTAAATCTGTGTTAGCAATTTTGGATATAGCACTTAACAGTTAAACACCACAGGATATAAGTGGAAGCTGAAGGGAAGTGCATGTGAAAACCAGAACAGGATGTGCTTTTTTACAGGGGGGGTGGTGGGAGTCTGGGACAAGGTACCCAGCCATGTTGTTGAACCTGATATCCTGACGTCTTTCAAGAAATGGCCAGATGAGGTTCCTGGATCATTTATACATACATAAAATAGCCTTGTCTTCTTTGCAAATGTTATGCTTAAAAAAGACATCTAGTAACCATTGTCCTGTTGCAATATCCTGATAGGTTGGAGACCTGGTGTATTCGCAGTTTATAATTGCGAATAAAGACATGGAGCCGGAGCTGGTGTGTATTGACAGCTCTGGACGTGCCAATGGAATGGGAGTGTTTGGGACTGGGGGACTTCTCTTCAAGGTGTCTCTGGGACTTGTGCGGAAGTAAGTTGACGTAACGTCAGAAAAAAAGGCTTGTGCCTCCCTTTGGCTGGAACAAACAAGCACCATCTGATATCAGAAAGTGAAAGACCTCATTCTACCTCATACTGCTGTGAACGCAGCCCGCAACTGAACATAGACATTACAGAACATGCCTCTCACCAAGGTCTTGAAGTTTTGGCTTAAAAATAGCAAAGGCCCTTCATAAACAGAAATATCACTGCTTTGGGTGATATAGCTCATAAAGCTACACATTGCGATCAATATAAAAAGGACATTTATAAAATATAAAATATAAAAGTGTCACTTCAAGATCAATCGCAATTTAGAATTGTCCACCACAGTTGTTTGGAGTCCTAAAAAAGTCTGTTGTTGGTACAACCAAAATAATTTATTGATTTTCATTACATATAAAACACATGTGCCCTAGATCTTAACATATCACAGTTCTACTAATGTGCAGAAGATATGAGTTTTGTAACAACGGTGTGATGCAGTTCAATCTACCACCTTCATGAATCAACAGTTAAAATCATAATATTCCTCTCTCATTCCTATGGTGTTGGTTATACAGCATTGTGGGACCCTCCAAATGTCTGTATAGTTCTTTAGCACATCCTGGTCCTGGACGTTCTCACACCTGCTGGATTTCATTCTGGCTGAGGTTAAATACCTAATTGAACTAGCAGGCTCGATTGGAAGTCTTGTTTTGCTTACAAGTATGGAATTTTATTTTACTTAGGAAATGTACTAGTTAAAATGCAGCCTTTAACATGTTTAAGAGCTGCAAACAGTCAAAATGTTTAAATTGATCCTATCATTAAGTGAGTAGAGGGTTCAGTTGTGGATTGAAACCCAGCAGGTGAGCAGTCCACCTGGGCCTGGATAAGCAGCCCATGTATGAGTAAACTTTATTCCAGTGAATGTCAGTCTTGAGTGTTCCAGACTCTTCTTATTTTCATTTCACCCAAGCTCTTAATGAATAAAATCAGATTGCTTAAATTGTGGAGATTACCGTTTTTATCCCAATCTTTAACCACTGAAGATCTCAGGCTAAGCTTGTGTGCAAGTATTACGTTTTGGTTCTTGCATGTAATTGTTACACCTTCTGTGCATGGACAGTCACAGCATGCTAGTCTTTAATCACCACCATAGCTTTTTTTTTCCCACAGTCATTGACAGCACATTGCAAATAAAACTGGAAAAAAATGAATGGTACATAAGTAGAGCTCGTTTTTGTAGGCCTTGAAGAATCTGAAAAATATTGAGCATTTTTTGTCTTTCAAAGGGTGTCAAAGTAAACATACATCATCCTGTATTAAATAAAGTATTTCGATTCCTTCAATCACTAAATTGTAAGAGTCCTAAATTTGCATGTAATTTCTTCTAAAAGTATTTTAAAGGATTTACTTATTGGTGACATGCATTTGATTACGGGTTTTCTAGCCTTGGTTCTGAATGTTCATGTACACTTTGACCATTCGTGAAAATATGACTTTTCCAGGCTCTTTTACCATTGCCGGACCATTAATTATTATTAATTTTCTGTCTTGACTTGCAGCATGATGCCCTGCATAAATGATATGTGTGTTTGTCTTGTCAACTCCATTTAAACGCTTAGCATGTTATACTTCTCCCTGCTTCAGGGTTGTTGACTTTAGCATGGCAGGTCTCTTGTGTGTATTCAAGGTTACATAACATTATTTGTTTTATAAGGATACTGTTGCGTTTATTGCATTTTTCTATTGTGAGGTGAAACCTCAGATGAGTTCCAGGGAAACAGGTCTGAATGCTAGTGTTAGATGTGATCCCTATTTTTCTTTTTTAACGTTCAAGTCACTTGTGACCGAAAACCCTTTTTCCCCTGCCATGCAGGCTCCTGGTACCGCAGAGTGAAATAGTAAAGGACCTGGAGAAGATTTTCCCCTTCGAAATGGTCGTTGGAATGAACGGGCGGATTTGGGTGAAAGCCCGGAGCACTCAGCAGACTTTAATTGTTGCCAATATCCTGGAGAGCTGCGAAAACATGACAGCACAGCAGAGGAGGACACTCTTTAAGAAGGTGGCACAAAATGCCTCGTAAATCAAGAACCCCGTTACAGCACACCCAAGCTGGTCTTTGTTGGCAGTGCCAGGAAGCGTTTCCACGGTTGCCACCTCCACAGACCTCCCTACAAGAGACCGGTCATTGAGGCAGTACAGCTGGAAGGAGTCTGCTAAACAAACTCAAGCTTTTTGGCTTATTTAACAGCACGGTCTTCACTTTTGTAAATCAAACTTAATGCCGCTTTGTGACGTGGCTTAGTTCCAGGAAGGAGTTTTTTTTTTAGCAGGATGGCAGTTGAGTATAAATCAGTGATTTTTTTTAATTGCATAATTTTGGATTTTGGGAAGGTTACAAGTTTGGTCGCATTTGTCTAGAACTATTTATCATTGTAAGGTTTTTTTTATGGGGGTTTACAAAACACTTTTAAAATGTAACCTAATAAGGTGTATTCTTGGACTTTCAATTAGAATTTTGATGTTGTTAATTTTGATATTTACTTTTTAATAAAAGCCAGTAATTGGCTCTCCCAACTGGGACAGTTCTTACAATATATGTGAAAGACAGAATAAATCACATCGCTGTAAAAATGCATAAATGCATTCACTGACATGCTTAGAACATGTGTTTCACAATAATATCTAGCTCCTGATGCACCACCTATTAAACAATTTGAAGCAGAATTTAAGCGATATCCTAATTTCATCATTTTACTTCACCTTAACCGAAGTGGAATAATCCTGATCCTGAAAGGAAAATGCAATTAAAACAGGCACTGATTAGTGAGCAGTCCAATCTACAACAATATGTAGATACAAAAACAATAACACCTTTGTCCTTGAGTACAAAAATAAGACTTATCATTTAAGTGCAGTTATCTAAAATGAGCTGTTTCTGTGATAACAATGACCTTGGAGTGTTTTTTAACTGTTGTTACTGACTTTGGGTACCCTAATAATCTGGATTCAAAATTCAGAAACAATCCAAATGCACAATAACTCTGACGTTTCGAAATTTAAAAAAGCTTTTCTCTTAGAATTCAGACAATACAGTCATGCAGCACCTTTATTTCATCTCACATTTGAATTAATCCTCGTATGTATGTTACTGCTGTCAGTCTTGACATCAGACCTCATTTCATTTATGTTCCCAATCAGTTCTTTTACAGTTTCTTTCTGCTGGTAATGATCATTTTCTTAAATTTACCTTTAAAATGCCACATAAATGTTTTTATGAAAAGGGTGGATCTTAAAACTGTGACTTGTGCGATATGCCAGTTCTCACTTGTACTGTATAGTATATACGTGTTTGCTGCGTGTCATGGTTGAATGTTTTCATATGGCAGTTACCTTGTAGAAGGTCCTCATGCTCTTTCTGGAGTAATGTTGTCTGAAGGGACAGGGCTGTTAACTGAGTGAAGACAATACATAAAACCCATGTTAACCAGACAGTCCGATAAAAAGTGAACCTGAATTAGTAGTTTGTTCAAAGCTTGATTAGCTCTGTTCACGTTCAAGAGGGATTACAGATACCAGCTGTTTGGAATATTTACAGAAAGAGTATGTGACAATTTCTGAACAACTGGAAATTGGATTCTATGTTCTGTGATAGGGCTAAAAATATTCTCATACCATGTATGTCCATTCTGCATTACTCTAGATGCCTGTGTCCTTAAGGCAACATTTATGGTAATGTATCAAGTTGTTCTCGTGTGTTCTCTCTTTCAGAGCAGAATGCAATAAGGTACTGTACATGTGCATTTCTGCTGTGCTATCTGGAGGTGTAATATACTTTTTTTCAAACTTCACTGAACTGTGCTATGCCTCTACATCCTGAAAGATGTGTTCTGAACACTTAGGAGACACAGAAGGAGATGGCCTGTGTAAGGCCTTGCTGGCTCCTGACCAACCTCTAAAACCAGTCCTCACCTTGTGACTTTGGGTTCAAATACAGGCCAGTTCGCATGTGAACTCAGTGTCGGTTTTCATTTTTAGCTACTTCCCTAGCAGATATTTGTACACATCACTAAAAAGGGAACTCCAAATTGATTGAGTGTTTCTTCAGAGACATATTTTGGAGTGTTGGAGGAACTAACACACTTAGTTTGTCAACTAAGGATGACAGACTAAGACACATGGATAGTCAACCTCTGACTTATGTTTTCATCTAACTGATGTCCACAGACACCTGGGTTCCAAGAGGAAATGTCAGCGGGTGCTCAGTAAAATTCAGAATTATGTCTCATGTATTCCAGTTATTAAATGCTCTCAATCACAGCTTTTAAGGCAATCTTACTCTTTTAAATGCACTGTGGGAGTTAACTACATGGGGGAGTCCCTGAAAGGCTACTGGTCCTGCACCAACAACTTCAAATGTCCAGTGTTACAGCCAACAGCATTCGACCTCTGATATTTCCTGTCTTTTTCCTGTATTGATGCTGATCATGACTCACAGCCACAAAAGGAGCTGATTGAAATGTCCAATACAAAAATGTGCAAATCAAATTTGCATTGGTTTCCCTATCAGAGCTCTGAATTTGCACAAGACGTACCTATGAGTGAGCTCTTCCATTTTGAAAGCCGTAAAAAGCAGATAAATGTGGAGAATGATCTGATTAGCACTAACAAGAAAGACCACATACTGTTGAGTACAGCAGGTTACACCAGCCCCACCCCTCCCAGAGTGGAGTTTTACTAGACTTCATTTTTTTTATTGTCCATCATTAAACTGCTCTGCAATTTATAGCCTGTGCTTGAAAAGTTGCATCACAGAAGTGTGTTAAAATATGTGTAAATATAAAAGTGTGGCTTCTTTCATTGAGTGTTGTTTGCTTAGTCAGAGTGAAATCATTTAGGGTTCTGGGGATTAAAATGTTTAGGAGCCCCTGACATAAGTAGCACCCATCAGAAATTCTTATTTGAGGTATTGAAAGATATAAATCAAAGCAGAGTTTGATAATAAAACAAATATCTTCGAACATCCTTCAGCATGTACAGTTTTGAGGTCTACAATGTGAGGTCCGTTGCAGATTCTTTCTTTGCGGAATCAGGCCTTCAAGACCATCAACAATCCTGGAACTTCGGATGGCCAGAACTGCAATCTTCCTATTTAACAGAAATTCCTCTGTAGAAGATTTAGGGTTATTACCCTTCTGGAATGCAAGGTCACATATGAAAGTGCACACCTTCTTGATGTTATGCAGCCTTCAGTGGTCCTTCTGTAAGGTAAAGCTGCCCATGTGCCGTCTCAGAACTTCGTCTATGAACAACACTGTCTCGGGATCTTGTAATATAAGATAAGCCTGAAAAGGCTTTATTATTTTTAGAAATATTTAAGGCTCTGATACTGAGACACACAGACATGCTTTTGTGAAGTTCACAGATATCTAACACAATGTAAGCTTCCCAGCACAGCCTGACAGAAGACTTGGCATTGTGGATATGGCAAGTCTCTAAGTGATGTCACCACAAACCAGCAGGCACCCAGCATGCCTCAGGAGTTGCCATGGCACCAAAGGCCTTGGCTGACGCATCCTAACCCTGCTCTAGTGGCACTTAGCTAATTGCTCTATCTCAGGGAATCCTACACACAGTCAGCTAGAGAGATTACCCAGGTAATCTAGTAACATCTAGGCAACAGAGCATTTTTACTCCTTAGACCAAGAAGCAAGGGTAGTCTTCTTGAATTTACCTAATGTCTACTGGATTTCCCTAGTTGAACCTGACCCATAACACCATACTTTGTATAGGAGGTTTTTACAGGCTACATGCACCTTGTGTGGCTACCAGAATTCTAGTTTCTAAACTATTTGAAAACAATATTTTTGGCATATCTGCTGTATGATGTAACAGTAAACAGATTTACAGTATTAATTTCCTTTTAGGAAGAGCCATATTCAAGTAACGTCAGATTTGTATTTGCTTAGAAGAAAACAACAGTAAAGTCATATCAAACGAGGACTATTTTAACATTTCCTGTAGGAATCTGAATCCTTTTATTTTGTTCTAAAAAAGTCTGAGTTGGGAAAAAAAACATGGGAAAGGATTCTATGTGAACATGGCTCATGGAGTCTTTATAATTTGTTATCAAAGATATGAATACAGAAATAGTGACTAATCTTAAAAATGAAGACTGCCTACCGACTTGTTCTTTGAGTGAATGGCCTCTTTTAGAGTTGCAACCTCCTCTCTCAGTGCAACAAGTTGTTCTCGCAGGGCACTTTCCTGGATCTTCCTGTTCTCCCCTCTCAGGGAGGTCAGACGTGTTTCGTTGGTCTTAATAATATCTATGCAGTTCTGAAATTAAGTCGATTGATAACACATGCTAAACAACTGCAACATCCTTCCCTGCATTGATCTTCCATCTGTTCAGTTTCCTCCTTCCTTTTTGCATTCTTTCTCCCCAACAGCAAATCATGCATTTCAACCTGGTGTTCAAATAGCCTGACCTGTCTGTCCGAGTGGTTAATGTTGTTACTATGGAACCTGTCTGTGACTTCATGTGTTTGATACATGCGAACACCAAGGTGCTACCAAATTTACAGCAGCAGTAAAAGTTTAACAAATTCTGTTATTAAAGTTTTTTTTACACATTTACCAGTTTCACACAAAAGTGGCCTAAGCAATAATATATAAAATAGCCATCACTAGAATAGTTTCATGTTAAAATATCGCTGATGTATTCAAACAAAGGGACTGAGCATGCCTACTAAAACCCGGAAAAATTCACAAACATTTCTACATTGCTAAATACTTGCACACATGCTGCCATATAGGTTCTGTTTTAAATTTTCATATTAAACTCTCCAGATGAATATATTCTATTTAGGTTGAGTGGTAATGAGGAGCAGAAGTGTGAAGTCTCCACCAGATAAATCTAACCTTCAGAAGTCTTGTTCGGTTCACCCATTTTACAGCATCCATGTCTTCTGGCTTGTCCGAGTCTTCAGAGAGTACCTGACAGGCCTTCCTGAGGTGTTGCAGTTCAATTACTAGGGCAGTAATCTACTCAGAAAAATATAAAACACATATCGTCTTTGAAGATGTACTGGACATATTAATAGAAATATCAATATAGGAAATTAAGTGATTTTTCTATCAGAGTCAAAAACCAACGGAGCAATACACTATAATGCTGTATACCCTCCTCAGGGCTAGTTTCAGATCCAAACCTGATTGAGGCTGGACAGAATAAGGCAGAGAAAACAATGTGCTTCCTTGAAGCGAGTTTGTTGGAATTCTATGCAAGCTTATTAACGCCACAGAGAAAAAAATATATGTTGTGTGTTTAAACAAGAGTGTAGTGTTTAAGTGAGAAAGTTATTGCGTTTATACATGAAGGATAGCATAGTTTCGAAAGCTGTGTCATTTCTACTTTGCACAGAACTGGCAAAAACAACACAGGTTGAATCCAGGAATGCTCACTGACATGATGTTGTACTTCATGTATACAAAAAACATGCTCCTGTAGATTATTTTTATTTCTATAAAGAGGAGTGCAATGATAGTCTTCTGTTGTTTAATTCAATGCTACTTTGCATGGGACAATATTACAGAATATGTAATACAAGATATTAATATAGTAAGCAATACTGTTCACAAATTAACTATTGCTTTTAAACGCAATGCTATCTAGTACAAATGCAATAATTTTCTTGTTTAAACACAATAATATCTTGTATAAATGCAATACGTTTCTTAAATGCAACAAAACATTCTCTGTGGCGCTAATAAGCTTCTGTACCTTTCTTGTGTTCTTATGTTATGACTTGTTTTACTAATTCCTCTGTCCTTTTTATATATAATTTTATGATCTGGCAGGTGTGCCTCTCCTGCAATTACCTGTTTGATAATCAGTTGTTCATCTTCTGTCTGGAAGCAGTGGTCATCCAGAAAAATATTAGTTTCATTCGCCCATTTTTCACAATCCTGAAAACAACCAAAAACATGCCATTGTGAAATCAAAGTATAAGCCAAGAAAGGAAAAAAAATATTCTACACATACAGGTAACTGTGATACGCCTTTGAATCACCAAAGGAAACAAAATGAAAAATAAAATATTTAATTTGGTTTATTTTGATACCAGTTGCACAAGCAGTTGAATTCAAGCCCAGTGAGATTTTGCTAATAGCATTTTTAACACTCACAGAACAGAGAAAGACATGAAATATCAAGGATCTGGAGGTTATTGAAGTGACTGCAGCTCTTAAAACTAAAATTTCTACACAGATTTCTATACAGTTTCTATGCGATGGGAAATGTGTTTGTTTTCCTGCAGTGGGTCCATGGAACACTGTCCAATTGCTGTATTTGCTGATTTTTTGGGATTATAGAGGAGTCTTGCTTGGGGACACCATTCATGCTGCCTTGAGTCCTAATATACAGTACAACGTGTTCTAGGCCTGTTTACTGTCCAGTGGCTGGTATTGCTGCCTCACAGTGCTGGAGCCCTGGGTTCAGTTCTGGACCTGGGGTGCTATCTGCATGGAGATCTCCCCATATTTGCGTGTGTTTCCTCTGGATGCTCCAGTTCCCACCCACACACCAAAGACATACTGGTAGGTACGTCTGGGAAAACTAGCCTGGTGTGAGTATGTGCATGTCTGTGTGTTCCCTCCGATTGACTGGTGTACAGACCAGGGTGTACCCTGCCTTGTGCCCACTGCTTGCCAGGATAGGCTCTGGCTCCCCTGCAACCCAGGATGAAGTGATTAGAAAATGGAGGGATGGGTAAGGGATGTATTGTGTTAAGGACTACACAATGGCGGTTTCAGCTGCATGGAGTTTGCTTTCTTCTCCGTGTGGGTTTCTATCCAGTGCTCCGGTTCCCTCCCACATTTGAAAACATGCACAGGGCTCACTGACAACAGCCCTCCATGTGCGGGTGTGAGTGAATACATGTGTGTCCCATCTATCCCATCTATGTTTTATAGAGGACTATGGGATGCCTAGGCCGAAATGGTGCTAAATACAAAAAATTGTATTGTTGTACTGTTGTACAGAAATCTTGTAATCTTAATACTTACATATATTTACCTGTCATTTGTACATACTCATATACAGTAACTTACTTATAAGGTCTTTAGTCCAGTTCCCCATGTGCAGGTGTGAATACATGTGTCCCATCCAAAGTGTATCCTGCAGGCTCTGTGCCTGCTTAGTCTAGCTCACTGCAACCTGCTATGAAAAAGCAGTCCGTGGAAATGGACAGACTGCATTATGTTGATTCAAATAAGCTACAGTATAACAAAAGCTATACCAAGGGAGGGATGACAACAGGCAAGTTCAATCAACCTCAGCCATCGGTTGTTTATAATCAATGAGGAAATCCTAATTTCTTCTCTTAAACATGATACATACTAGACATTACCCCCTTCTTTCCCTGGCGTATGTCTTGTACATCCCTCCTCCACCCCTGCAGCTGCACCTAGGCTACTCCTCACTCTGCATGGGGGTCCCAGCCTCCCCGTCCTGTGGCCAGGAGGTTAGACCTCAGCCAAGCAGGTAAAACCACACTATTATTACTTAACATACTCAATAAACCTTTTAATATTCCTAATTCTTAACTGTTGTCACTCCTAGAGAAATGTGAATTTGATGTAAACTGTGAAAGACTGGATTCATTAGCACAGGTTTCATTAACACGGTCACAGACTTGGCCAGTAGTTCAGGAAAATGTCAACAGAAAGGAAACCGAGCTGCAGGGGAGGTCTGGCGGGGCCAAGAGAGGCCGGGGTGTCGTGCAGAGGGGAGAACAGCACAATAGCAAGACAGACTGAGGCAACATGCCAATGTGCAACAAAACTGACCCTCTTTACGAGACGGGGGATAAAAACTGGCTAAATTCCCCCTGCGCGAAAGTGAACAGTGCTCCGTGGCTCAGCTCCATGGACTGGAGCAGAGAAGAGAAATGAACTATGAAATGATCAGGGAGTTAGAGGGGGTAGATTTCTGCAAATTTCTGCAAATCTGGAAAAGAAGCAGCTTTACAGGTAGCAATATTCTAGTTCAAGAGCTGTCATCTCCAGTACTCCAGTCCTTAAAACAGAGCTCAGTCACTTTCCCAGTTAAATTCAATATCGAGTCACCGATTTAACGTTTTCTTACCAGCAGAGGATGGTCCTGAAAAAGTGCCGGGGTAGAGCCTGTCAGGACTAGAGCAGCCCTGTCCTGCTTTAGTGACTCCATTTTAGAAAAATAAATGATTATGATTATTGATAGGAGTGAAGCAGAAAAGATTTTAAAAAGATTTCACTTTTGACTGAAGCAACTTTGAATCTTTCAAACTCATAGCGATTTTTGGACATAAAGTCATTTTAATACTTTTTTTCAGAATTTGGAAGAATATTAGCACCGGTATATCAATTCAAATATGCAATCTGTAGGCTAAGCACCCAAGGCACAGCGATGCCCGTCTCAAAGCAGGATGCACACGGCCATGAGACAATCTTGTGCAAAACTCTGTTTCTCTTGCAGCTCAAGAAACAAGCTTGCAAGCTCATGGGATGTGTGTCTTGCTCTACTATCACTAAACAAATCTGTTTTTGTCTTATTGGTTAATGTGGTGAGATGCTTTTTTCCCTTCGCTACAGATCAAAAATAAAACAAAATGTTTAAATGCAGGAGTTGGAACATCCACTGTGTTAATTCTGCACAGCCCTCCCTCTCTGCACTGACAGATGTCTCTCCCCTTGTGCTCAGTCCAAGGTGCTGACTGAGTGAAAACCAAACATTGCATCCAGGACACGGAAATAAATGTCTGTACTATGTTTGCTGTGAAGCCAGAGGAGAGAAGAACACTTTATGGCCAGCTACCAGATGTGTGATTAAAGAGATGTTATAAACAATTAAAATTATGGTATTCTGTAGAAAAACATAATACAATTATAAATTATATTGGATTTTTATGTAATATTTCAGATTGCACGTTCTGGGGTTGTGTAAGCAGAGACTGCACTGTGTATAAATTGAGCAGGTTTTAAGGTGTTGGGGTTGCCCAGCAAACATGGATTATTATATCAAACCCGCACCTGGCTGAGACTTAGTGCATCTTCCTCTTGGAATTCAAGATGAACCGGCGGCCTGAAAGAGATTTACTGACATGATAACCACACAGTCAAGGGGTCAAGCTCAGTTCGTACTTGTGCATTGATTTTCTTGGTGAACACCATCTCAAAGGGCTTTATGTGTGTAAAGCTGCTGTTGCACTGCAATTTCCCTCACGGGATCAATAAAGTATCTATCTATCAATCTATCTATCTATCAAGTCATGTTAGAGCATGCCAGGGCACTGCAAAGTGCAGCCCCATAGCCAGTTTGCAAAATATAAATAGGACAACCTCACAATCCACAGGCATGGGCAACAATCTAACATGCAGTAAACCACACGTCTTCCTTTATCAGAACATACACCACACTGGTTATAATAAAGGCCACTGGTAAACATAAAGCCAGAGTAACTGCATCAAACACAATGAGTTAGAATTACCAAAGGATCTGGATTTTTTCTAAGAAATGGGAGTTTGCAAAATTAAGCAATTGCAATGTGACGTCCAGAGGAACTCTGAGGTGTTTCTTAGTTCACAAGTGTAGCATACCATAAAAGAAAGTTTTTTTTTTAAGTAAGCCAGGGTTATAGTAGAATAAAACTAAAGGTGAGAAACAGTACAAAAAAAATCAACATGTTAAACTTTCATACAAGCACAAGAACCTTTCATAAGAACTTTTACTGACGAGAGGAGGCCATTTAGTCCGTCAAGGTCTTCTGGAAATCAGTTATTTATTGAACCAATGATCTCGTCCAGCTGTTTCTTGAAAACAACATGGCTGGGTAGCCTGTTCCACCCTTGATGTACAGTAGATACAAAATGATAACTGTGATAAGCAGTCCTGGATGTCAATAAAATGAGTACTTATGGTAACTATTTTGCAATAAAGGGAGTTTTTTTCCTCGCTGAATGAACTGCACATCTTTTACAATAATATTTAAAAAACTTACCCAGGATAGCTTTCTGATTTCACTGCATCTAAGACCATCTGTTTCAGTCTGAACTGTGAGGATGCCTGAAACAGCAGCAGAAATTTTCGTTACTGTTTTACATTATCCAGCGGAACCTCAGTACCTTTTCCATACTGTACCAGCAGAAAAAAAGCTTAATGCTTTCACCACATAGACAGGGTTGTATGAAGAACTGAGGATTGTGACAATCTAGCTGGTAGTGTTACTGTTTTCAATAGATTTTTTCTTTTCTCCAGAAACCTTTGGCCAATTGTAGAGTCAGGGCCAGTGAATTTAATCCTTCATAATAAGGAAATGTGACATCATTTTCTTGGCAGAAAATTTCAGTCGTAAGGCAGAAATATTAAAAGTGCAGATTCAGCCAGACTTAAATTGCACAGGAAAATGGGCAGGAGAAGGTAAAAAAACATGAAGCCACACTGATTTCAACTGGTTCTTCCAAAACAGGATATACTGAGAAAAAACTGGAGAAGGGCTTTTAAGCAGAGGACTTCAATCAGAAAAAAAGACAAACAAGAAAGAGATTCTCTTACACAATTTCAAGAGAACTCTTGTAAGACAAGACAATGTATCTCTGCATCTGCTTTTAAACAAATATTGTCCAGTTGGTACTTTTCCTACCGTTTCATCCATTTAGAATGACAAAAAGTAGCATTATGAAATATCACATAGGAAACATTTTTGACAATTTGGCAAATTAAAACAATCACTGTAAGGAAATAAAATGTCAAAAAGTAAGGTTAATAGGGATAGATTGCGGCTGTCTGAATTGGCCGTATCCACAGAAATGTCAAATTAAGAAACACCGAACAGCTACAGCATGCAAGCTTTTGGCCACATCAGTTTGAATTATTATTTCCCCTAACTGGCTTCCAAACAAATACATCTGTGGTTTTGAGGTAATTCAAACCTTGAATGTATTGTACATATCATTACATATTGTTAGTTGATACGATATTTTCATCCACTGCCAGGTCTAGTGAAACTGCAACACCTCTTACCAATTGGGAAAGGAACTCTCTGTGGTTTTTAAGTATTCCAATCATTTCTCCCCAGTCAGCACTTTCGATAATTCTCCTTTCATGCTGCTCAAGAAACCTCAGGAATAAAGACAGAGCATAGTATTTGGTTAAATGATTACCCAAAGAAACATTCTCTACTGGAAAATGAAATCAGTTCAGCAATTGAAAAAATAAGAGAGCATGGGTCCAGGTAAGCATTAGAATTAGAAACAAAACTATGGCGACAAGAGTTAAATATATGTATGTGTTTGAGTTTAAAATGGTGTCCCTTCTAGGCAGCACAATGGTGCAGTGGTAAGCATGGCTGCCCTGCAGCACTGGGGCCCTGTGCTGCATCAATTCCTGAGGTGCTGTCTGCATGGAGTTTGTTCTCCCTGTGTTCACATGAGTCTCCTCCGGGTGCTTTGGTTTCTTCCCACAGTCCAAAAAACATACTGGTAGGCCTACTGGCTTTTGTGAAAAGTGCCCCTGGTGTGAGTGTGTGCGAGTCTGTGCCCTGCGATGGACTGGCCCCCTGTCCAGGGTGTACCCTGCCTTGTGCCCACTGCTTGCCAGGATAGGCTCTGGCTCCCCTGCTGCCCAGAACTGGATGAAGTGATTAGAAAATGGAGGGATGGGTGAGGGATGTATTACGTTTAGGACTGCACAGTGGTGGTTTCAGTTGCGTGGTGTTTGCTTTCTTCTCTGTGTGGGATTCTATGCAGTGCTCCGGTTCCCTCCCACATTTTAAAACATGCACAGGGCTCACTGACAACAGCCCTCCATGTGCGGGTGTGAGTGAATACATGTGTGTCCCATCTATCCCATCTATGTTTTATAGAGGACTATGGGATGCCTAGGCCGAAATGGTGCTAAATACAAAAAATTGTATTGTTGTACTGTTGTACAGAAATCTTGTAATCTTAATACTTACATATATTTACCTGTCATTTGTACATACTCATATACAGTAACTTACTTATAAGGTCTTTAGTCTTTTAACTTGCTTGTATAATCTCTGCATCTTTTTGCTGTACATCAGCTGAATGTCCTAAACGCCTAATGAAAAGGCCTTTCAAAGCCTGCAATAATTAGATGCTGTGCATATCAAATTAATATTTCAGCTGATGGTTTTTTGGCACCCTTTGCAATTGCTGTTAACAGATGACATCAGTGCCTGTGAGAGATAGAGAGAGTTTCTTCCTGCTTCTCAGGTTCAGGTTGCCAAACCAGCAGATCTGAGTAAAAGTTAGAACCAATTCAAGGAAGTACCAGGAGAACAAAATCAACAATGAGTCATCGACCTTAACAAAACTTAAGCTTCCGTAAGAAAAAAAGACACCATGGACCTTTTCTGAGGATCAGGTTAGTACAGGCTTCAAAATTAAGCTTGGAGTCCATTACAGTCCCCAAGTACTTGTATAGTTCTACTCGCTCCACTGAATCTCCCCCCATGTAGGTTAGGGTGGGTAGGGGTGTTTTTCCTGAAGTCAATTATCATGTCTTTGGTCTAGGAAACATTTAGCTTGAGGGGGTTTTGTTCACACATGGTGGCAAACTCATTAACGACTGGTACATGGCTCCACTCGTTTGCTTGTAGCTGGCCAGCTACAGAGGTGTCAGCAAATGAAGGGACTTACAGCTCCAGTTTCAGCTTCAGACTTGTCAGCTGCTCTGTAATCTTCCTCAAACCTTCAAATGCCTCTAGGAGTTTACTGGTCTTAAGAAAACAAAAATGAAACATCTTGCATTACTGTTGTAGGCTGAAATAGTCGATCAGGTATTTTTTAAAGATGAAACGTCTTCTTTATGGATTTCCAAGGCTGTAAGTACAGTCAAATTTTCTGTCTGGGGCTTATGCTCAAAGTGCAACTCAGCAGTGAAAAAGGAATAAATACCCTTTGTCACTGCTGATCCCAGAGGAATGCAAGATCATCAACACAAAACCCATACGTCACTAGGGCCCCTTAGTAAAACGTCTGGAAAAACAGAAGAGCCTGTGGCTTTATCATTGCAGTGAATGATTTACAGTCTTGCCTCATACAGGGTATCAAATAACAGTTCCAGGGAACTAACATGGAAGTCCACCTTTAAAAGAAGCCATAGCCATAGAGCTTTCCGTCCTCTTTCATTCTACAAAATGAAATGCTTTATTAACCTAGCACACCCATTAACCTCATGATCAAAATGCTTCCATTTCAAAGTCTGTTCAGTTGCGGAATTTCATTATTGCTTTGGGGTTTTCTTTACGACACGCAGAAATTGCGTCAAGCTGTTACCATAAGCACCTCCTTTTCCCGCCGCAGCTCAGTGGGCAGCGGAGGTGTAGTAGCGGTAACAGTGCCTGCAGGTCTCTCCGTCCTGCGCTCTTCCTTCAGGAGCCCTAATTGAGCTCTCACGTGTCTCAGCTCTCTCTGCACCCGCTCACAATCGCAGCATGCTTTCGTCTCCCGCTCCCCGGTTCCGCTAAATGATTCACAGATGTGGGGAAAAAAAAACCTTGAAACAATCCCCTGGCCACTGCCAGAAGTAAGATTCTATAACGGCTTTCTCATGATTGGTTTTGACTCTAAACATTGTAATGAAACAGGAAGCAAGGAAGAGTTAAACCTATCCAAAGTAGGAAAGGTCTGCTGTAGGTGAATGAAAAAAAGCGAACCTTTTCGGGAAAATAAAATATTCCACATGAAAAAAACAGTAAGATACCTGTTTATTTCATGTTTGGAGTCCCAGTTCCCACTTTGGGGAGATTTATTCATCCTCAGCTGCTCCAGAAGCTGAACTTTCTGACGGATCAGCTGTTCTCTCTCAGACTCCAGTGCCCTGATCCTGACAGCGGAGATGTTCCGCTCGCTTTCTAGTTGAGCAATCTGCTTCTCAGATGACATCATCTTTTGTCGCAGCAATGTTAAGTTGTGTAAGATGTTTTCGTTGACCTAGATGAAATAATGTTAGAAACTCTTAAACGTTTTACCAGAAAACTGGCCTTTTTTTGTCACTCCAAAAACCTAAGAAGTAACAAAAACACAAAATTAAAAGCAACAGAGATTTCTGGAACTCTGATGACATTCGTTGGTCTGGTTATATTGTTTAGGACGCAATTCTGTTTTTGTTTTTGTCTTACCATTCCTCTTCTGAGCTTAAGACCATTTCCTCAGCAGTGAGAAGGGAGAAAAGCAGGGAGAGGGGTGTGGGCCTGTCTTTTCCACATCAGAAGAGACCTTAGGTTGCGGCCTGTGTAACAAATACGCCCCTGCGTATACCAGGGATCTCAGCCGCCTAGGCTGAGGGAGGTCTCCTTTAGCTCAGCCGGCCAGAGACCTGGGTTCGCGCCCAGGCAGTGAAGGACGAACTGGGAGGGCAGGAGCGGCAAGGAAACCCCAAGAACCATTACACCTGTCATAAGGCAAATGTCCCATCTTTGCATTGAATCCAGCACAGGAGAAGTCCATATCAGCTTTCTGGAGTCAAGGCTTGCCTACTGCCTTGTCTACTTAAGAGATGCAGAAAATGTCTTCTTAAGGTCTGAGGAGGTGGAAGTCAGTAGGTGCCAGGAAAGGGCTGAGGCGAGGGAGCTCCTGTATCTCTCACCTGTAACACTACAGGTGCTTGTACAGTAGGGCGTGGATGGACTGGCATTATTGTGCAGCAAGATGGCTCTCTGACACAGACGGCAGAGGACACAGCCCTTTCTGATCAGACCTGTGAACACCTGCAAGAGCTCTGGCTTTACTAAAAACATCAACAGACCAGGTTTTGCATAGAGCACAGGCAAATGTCTGGAATGATGTCAGGTGTCAGATGTCAGTGTTAATGCAGTATGGCCAGGGTTTCAACATAGTAGATGTTCCTCTTGTTGACGTGAATTGCAGGTGTAAGGAATTTTGGGGTACAATCTGTTTTGTGTGCAGGGGCATACTGGGGGCAGAATAAATGACACTATACTACTGGTGTCTGTTTACTGAAAATAAAGGAAAATAAAGCTATATGTAGGCTTTGTACTGAGAAAAAAGATTAGAAGAAGGAAAGAATTACCTGTCTACTGCTTTTGAGTTCTGTGTCTGTCTGGAGCTTTTCCTTCTCCAGTGCATGCTGCTGGCATCGCGCCTGGAAGAGATCTGACTGAAGATTTGACACCTCAGACTCCAGTGTCTCTCTGCTTTTCTCTGTCATCTTCAGGTGTGATGAAAGATCCTGGACAGACTGTTCAAGATTGCATTTTTCCTAGAAAGTAAAACTGACATACAGTACCTAGGAAAAGTATTCACACCCTTGCATATTTTCACAATTCTCAGTAAGGTCCCTCAGATACTGTAGGTAGGAAATTGCACCAAGTGGGTGTTCAAAGCTGGTAAAGACTTGCAACTGTACTTGGTGAAAGCAATCTGCAGGAGTTACAGCTGTCTTTGTCAATAGGTTTGCACACTTGTTTTCACACTAGGATAGTGCAAGTTTTGCCTTTCCCTATTGGAAAATAAAGATAAATAAATAAAAGCTACATTTATTAAAGAAAGAAAGTACAATGTTTTTAAAAATGTTTTTTTTTTCTTTTTGGTATTTTTTTTTATTAATATCATGAATATGATTTTATACAAACTGTTAAAAACATTGTGTTCACCACTATTGTGCAACAAGTATTTTTTTACTGTTGCCACAGCACTTAATGTCTCAATAAATGTAGGTCCCAACTTTTGCTTTTCTTCTAAGATGACTTCACATACTTTCTCTTCTTAGCCATCGGTCCACACTTCGCCACATTATTCCTTATACTCTCACGATTCTTCACAATAGTGTTTGATGTAGAAATCGGGATATTCAGCCGTTTTTTTTAACGTTTTTTCACGTTCACACGTGAGAATCCACCTCACATAATATAGATACTTTTGGTTTGAGGGAAATGGTCTTCCTTTCATTCTTCCACTCCATGTTAGGCTTTAAAACACATATTCGATTAAAAAAACTCACAACGCACACAAAGACAACCATACAGCACAAACACTGAAACAGTAATGGCAGACGGCCGACAGCCGAGGAGGCGTTGTTTTGGTTGGGACTGGAAGAAAAATTACATACATAACGGGAAAACGTAAATACCGGTAAAGTAAATACAGGGTTCGACAGTATATCTATTAGGAATTGTGGTAATATTGTAATCTACATAATAAGCAAATCATGTTACCTTCAACAGGTGACTGTTTTCCAAAGATAACACAATCATCTCTGATGTCCTCTTTAGGCTCTCCCCAAGCGAGTCTTGATCGATGGTGACTTGTGTTTTCTCCTAACAAAGAGTGTCAAAAAGGCATTGAGGAAATGGGAGGAACTGCTTACTGATTTATTACGTTTTTAATTCTCCGGTTGAAAGTGTTTAGCTCTGTGTCTCAGGCCCTGATCTTTGTTAACTTTGGCATTGAAGACATCTCTCAAGTGTAGAAAGGCTGATCATGTTGAAAACACAGACCTAGGGCCTCAATGGCTGAATCTTTAAAATAATATGACCCAAGAAGTCAAGAAAGGAGGCAACAGATTGGAGATTTCCTGTCATGTCAGAGCCTCCTAGTTACACAAACCCAAAGTATTTACCTAGCAAGATCATGTTCCTTTTATATGTAGACAAGAGCATCACATTAAAACTCTCATATATAGGCTTCTACCACATGAAATACACAAGGATACCCACTGGACTTTAGCCACGTTTGTTGTGATGGTAACTATGAAGTCATCTGGCAGCCACTATACGGCTGTGGAATCCTATTCAGAATTTCCTATGCTCGCCCTTAACAGGGAAAAGGACAAAAAGGATGTTCTCACCCTAGGCGGTTTAGGTCTCTCTCAATACCCAGCCAGCTCTAGGCCACTAACAAAATCCATCTAAAGTAATTCTAAAGTAACTCTGAAGAATCTCTGATCCAAAGTCAGTGTGCTTGCAGAAGCAAAAGTGTGCAACACTGAGTCAGTAGTCATACGTTAATTGTATTTGTAATGATTGATTTGCATTATTCAGTGCAGTTCGTTCCAAATGATATAAAATTGATGACAAGACCTCATTGTCTACAGGTAAAGTGCAGTGTGGTTGACATGCAGGTTGCCATTATAAAGGAAGTGTTTATACCCTTTGCAACTCCTATTTACAGTATGTCCTCTCTGTATGGCACTAAATTCTACCTTGCTCTTTGTTTCTGTTTTTTGAGTGCCTAGATGACTACTTGGCAGGAGAATTGACAGTTTGACAAAATGTAGGTCTGAAAAAATACCTCTCTACCCTGAGAGGAGGAGAGCAGTGTTGTATTAAGATCTCAGACCTACCATATAAAGCATCAGAGTTCCCACCCCTGGGACATTTCCTGTTTTTTAACTGAGAGAAGACGGCTCGGCTAGACTCTTTCTCCTGTACTAGAGTATACCACAAATACTAGAAGAAATTAACTTACATACGAACCAAGAAAACATATATACAATATGTTATAAAATAGAAGAGTTGTTTTAGAAAATATATTGATATGGACAATAAAGTACAAGAAAGAGAATCATGTTGCAATATAATTTAGTCTTTTATTAGATTTGCCAATTAGACTAAATAAATAATTAGATTTAACACTTTTTTAGAATGGTCTATAGGTATAAACTTCTCCATGTGGACAGTGGCAGGTTTTAAATATCTAGAATAATTAAAACTGTTCTTTTGGGGGATGATGATTCCTAAACATGAATGCAGAAGCATTTCTAATTATCCAGTGGCAAAGTAAAAAGAACGTGGCTGGATGGATATACAGTATGTGGTATATCAGCTGAAAGAAACTATGAACATGATCACATTTTACATTTAAATCTAATTGGAAATTATGGATGGATGGAAATTTGTATAGTTGCCTAGGCTCTAAAGCCTTCTTAAATCATCACAGAAGAAAGTACGTAAATCATGTAATTGACATCTTGTTGTCATTGATTACTTGAGTGTTTTAAATTTAAAAAGGCTATTTGTAGACAATAATGATGATGAAACCTGTATGTCTGAGAAATGTGTGACTTCTTCCATTTCAATTTGTGACATTGAAAAATGTATAGAAAGTAAACTTTGAGAAGAAATTATTTCACACAAAGCCCGAGTGAGCTGTTTTTATTAACTGGTTGTGAATTCTGGAAGTATACATACTGAAGCATTTGAATTATAGAAGTGAAGGCACATAAAATAATTTTAATCCAACGGTACTCACCTGTTCTGGTTTGGTGGAAAATATGACTGGTGTACTACAGATGAGTCTTGACTGGATGACTTCATCTAGCTTGCCCTTGATGATGTAAAGCTCTGATTGCAGTTGTAGAACTCTGTTGAAATTAAAATGTTGGTTACCATTTGGTTAAAACAAGCCAACATCTAAAAATATTTTGGTTTTAGATATAGGTGCCACTTTTGCTTATGTAGGTAACATTAAATGTTGGTGAGAACCAGTGATCTGATGACAAATCCATCCACGCGTTTTCTAACCACCATTCAAATTCAATCAGGGTCGCCTGTCAGGGAGCCAGATCCTGTCCCAGCAAGGAACGTGTACAAGGCAGTAAACACCCTGAACTGGACACCAGACAAACCTCTCGCACCAGGGACAATTAACATACCAGTATGTCTTTGGACTGTGGGAGGAAATCAGAGTACCTAAAGGAAACCCACGTGAACACGGGGTGAACATACAAACTCCACACAGAGAGCACCCCAGGTCCAGAATTGAACTCAGGACCCCAGTGAAGTCAGTGTTGAGAATTGAACTCAGTGCTGTGAGGCAGCAAATGTTTCATTGCAATGAAACTACTGGACAGATCATTCAGATGTGAATGATAGTCCTAAAATTGCAAGAGATGATTCCTTCATTCAACCAGAATATTCTGAGGATATAACTGAACCATCCATTTTTCTATAAAATCATCAAATCCCAGTCTATTCTTTACAGCTTTCTGTCTCCCTGCTTATGGAGTTACCAGACATATTTACTTCATCATAGTGCAATAACTGCTCTCTTTTCGGTGACATCATGAAAGGCAGGCTGGAGGCAGCTGTCAGGTTCACTGACTGTTTTACGGGACTAGATACCATTAAGGTTCCTGGTACAGCGATCTCCTCCACCTTGAAATGGGACAACAATTTACACTCTACTGTACACCAGATAGTGAAGAAAGCCCATCAGAGACTCTCTTTCCTTAGGCAGCTCTGAAAGTTTGGTTTGTGTTGGGAAGCCATGATCCATTTTTACAGGACAGCAACTGAGAGTGTATTAACTGACTTAAATTGAACCAAGCCACTCAGGAGAGGAAACAGCTGGGGACAGTGATCCACACTGCTTCTAAGAAAATTAGCCATTTGTCCACATACGCAACCTAAGACCTCTGAAAATGATCAGTGACCAGTCCCACCCAGAGTTTCCCCTGTTTGAGCTCCTTTCTTCGAGAAGAAGCCTAAAATGTAACAAATTTTATAGAGCAGTTCTGCAAGAGCACCTACACCCTGGCTATTTGGTCTCTCAACTCAACACTGTTAAAAAAGCAAATAATAAATTGGTAAATTGGTGGATTCCATCTTCGCTGTAATGTAGAAACATATTGTATTTTGTATATGAAATGTGTTACTTTCTCTTCTGGTATCTGTCTTTTTTTGTATCTCTGTGATTTCAAGTGCGACACAAAAAAGTCCTAACGGGTTGGTTTGGCAATAAAGTTGACTTTGAGTTTTCATTCCAGCTGGACCTGCTAGTCACAGAGCAGGTGGAGCTCGGCTGGCAGAGAGACAGAGGGAGAGAGAGGGTTGCTCCCCAGGTTTATAGAGGGACAATGGCGGGACAGTGTGAACCGGGGGTAAAAGAGGAGAGTTGTAGGGACAGTCCGGTGCTGGCGGCAGGGATAGCTACAGTATCTATCCGGTTATTGCACAACAAATCATTTATATGATGTTTATTACTATCTATGTGTTGAGAGAAAATTACATTACAGCCTAATCAAATTATCCCTCAACGGTTGTTACACTCTCCCTCAGCAGTTTATGAACCAATAAAGTATTAATCTCTCCATTCATTTATATCTTTCTGCTTTCTGCTCTTCCACTGAAATGCATCAGCTGATTTCTCTTTAGGACAATTTTACACACCCTTACACATTCACATTCGTCATCCACCCACCT
This sequence comes from Lepisosteus oculatus, assembly GCF_040954835.1. Taxonomy (NCBI): domain Eukaryota; kingdom Metazoa; phylum Chordata; class Actinopteri; order Semionotiformes; family Lepisosteidae; genus Lepisosteus; species Lepisosteus oculatus. The sequence goes on along the minus strand of NC_090696.1, from coordinate 33,346,136 downwards.
TCCTCCAGTCTTCCTAATTCCACCACATTCCAGAAGAACATTATTTTAACTTCTTTCTATTTTGCTGATCAGTGTGCAGTTCACTTCTACGTGTTCCTTGGAAAATATATATGTCAACATTGTGAGACAAAAGAGTCACTTGGCATTTTGGCATTAATGTTCCTGGACATTTATGTTTATTTAACATTCCTTATTTTATGAGAGGAATGTAATAGTATGAAACATTCCTCTCTGTTTAGAAATGTCATTGGTGTAGATGCCAATTATTTCTTCATAATTGTTTAAGCAGGGCCTTGTGTCAGCATGTAAAGTTGAATTCCTCATATCTCATGAGCGGGGTCAGGTTCAAAAACAAACGCTGCTTTTTTTCAAGAGACGGAGAAAGAAAGCCTTGAATTCTGTTAACTGTTATTCATGTTTTTTAAATGTATAAATAATAAACTGAAACGCATTTTCAGGATCCGCATGATGCAAAGCAGAATGGGGAGTGTATTGAACTTTCTAGATTTACAGGGACTAAAAAAGAATAAAAATTGATGGATTGATTGATTGACTACTGACAATATTATAAATTCAGTGCTGTACACTTTTTAAAAACATTCCGTGTAATTTAAAAATGGTTTTACATTTTAAAGCTTAACAGTGTCTTGAATTGCACTGAGACTAGGGTAAGTTATCAGGAGTCTCAGGCCAGCTCAATATCCTCCTGGCCACAATGCCTCATATTACAGCCAAATCTTCATCCCCGTGAGAATAAGCCAGAGTTAAACCCCACTGATTCAGGCTGCATTCTCACCCTGATATTCTGTTGTCAGAGGGAGGCTGTTTGCTCAGCTTAGTTCTCACCATAGGATGATGTAAGATGAAGTGAAACATTTTTATAGGTAAAATGATCATGTTGGGACATAAACAGTGGAATTGCTTTACAATATATTATTGTTCTAAAAACTTTAATGGTAGAACCCTTTCTTTATCTCTCAGTTACTGCCAACAACATTCTGTGATCACATATGAGGAAATTATAGCATTTAAAGGTACATTAGGAAAACTTTCTGGGCTGTCATAAATACAACATTATGTGTGGATAGAGTTCATCTTACCTTTTGTGCAGGTCACTGTGATTTAACATATTAAACAGACCCAGTGAACAACTGTTAGTTTTAATCGCCCTAATCTGGTCTGCCAAGATCTGCAAGAAAGGAAAATAACGTTTTAATAACTAAAAAGCATGGGGACAGAATTTAATATTACATTTTCCATTGAACACTTTCAAAGCAAAGGAGCTGTTAACGTTCTTAATGTGGAGCTAGTAAATTGCAGTTCCTCTGAACCGAGCATCTCTTGGTGCAGTCAGCTCTTTTCACACTGTCTGCCATAATGGAAACACGCAGAAGACAGATGGGCAGCCTCTGTTGGTCAGAGCTGCTGTTAAAAGGCAGGTAGATCATCTAACCTCAGGCTATTGTAAGCTGGGCCATTGCAGGGCTTTGATCCTGTCCATTAATATCTTATCTGAGTCTTTGATATTAACCCACCTTTGTCTAATTCCTAGCTGACAGGAAAGCCGAGAACTGCATGATACTCTTTATGGAAGTTAATTATCATTCTAGGTTTCTAGCACAATGCCAGTAGGTTTCAAAGGGCTGAGGTTTCTTGTACTGTTCTGTGACTAACTGTGTTATATGTTAAGTGTGTCATATGGGCAGTTATAAAAATTGCTGTGTTTTGGGGAGTGATTCAAAACCTGGCGCATAAAACACAGACAATGTTTGTGCCTCACAATGTTCAGTCCACAAAACTTTATGGTGATCCTTCTGCCTTATTAAGCCCCTTATTTGCATAGTTAAGGCAACATTTCCAGTACATCAGGTTTATCATTCTGTTGTTACGTGGGAGTACTGTAGCCTCATAAACAAACCCAGTCTGACCAGTTTTTAACACTGTGGCTCATCAAGCTTTTGTGGTTTTAGGTACAAAGAGTATGGATAATTCCCTCTAGGGTGGGATTCTTGTTCTCCTCAGTTTTTGATACCTGATAATTTAACAATCCAGTTTTTCCTCACATTCAATGTATGTTAAAGAGGTATGCCAGAGTTCAGTAAATTGCTCCTGTTCTACATACAATAAACATTTGTTTGCCCATTGTATTTTTATCCCAGTGGGTTCTTTTTGATTTGCTAATTTGCTAATTCTTTGCCTAGTTTAGAGGACCTTTTAAATAATAAATATTTAATTTGGGATTGGACCAGAAGCTCGGGACTATCTGCTTTAAAGGGGCTTCACCAAACCAGACCAGAGTAAAGCTGAAAATGCTGCCCTGCTTCCAGGCAGTTCAAGAAAAGTGTCTCTGAGGTCAACAACAGCCAATGCAGTCACCGACATACTTTGTTAACTTTGTTCTTAATTAAACTATGATCTTTGGTCTGTGCAACATTTGGAGCCTGTTACACACAACTAACTATATCTGATAAAAATCTCTTCAGAAAGACCTTTTTTGTGAGAACTTCGTCATACAGTACAGTAAATACTGCCATTTGTTGACCAGGAAAGAGTCCCACCTTCCACTGGGCTATCCTTTCCTCAGTGGTTGGCCCAAAGACTGATGCTGGTCTGTGTAGTTTGTTAGCAACATGCTGCAAGGCATTCTGGGCATTTGCCAGGCTTTCCTCCAGGGCCTGCTCCCTGCTCTCGGAGTCTCGCAAGCTGACCCTCAGGCTGCGGGCCGTTTGGCAGCAGAGCGGGCTCAGGGGTGTGTGGTCTGGAAGCATTTTGACGAAGTAGGTTTTTCCAGCAGACAGCAGAAGCCCACCTTGCCGTAGTGCTGAACAAGCAGAAAGGCAGCAAAAGGGGTTTAAAGAAGCCATAGAAAAGGAAACTTTGTATTAGCTTTAAAGTACATAACCAAAATCACTGAAAGGCATTGATGTGAGTTAATACCTTTGTGCACGACTTGTAAAAGCCACTATTGTCTTGATCAGAAGCTGGTACAATGAGTGACAGAAAACATTTTACATAAAATACAGACAATGTTTGCACCTCACGATGTTTAGTCAACGTTTAATCAAAGTCCTTGTACCATAGTAAGTTGACATTCAAGAAAGAAAAAAACATTCTCGAGTTCACCTCTGTGTTACCATCAACAATCGCGGTAATCTTCCAGGTGCTTCGGGCCTTAGCAATAATTCAAATGTTTAATTACAGTTCTGCATCTTATGTGCACTGCTGACATGACTTGCAAGTCCCCTATGCAAGTTGCTTTATTAACTCCTTCAGTGTTCTGCAGTTGGGAGAATAGTTTACTGCTGCTCATTAGCTTCTTTCTCACTGATTCCCTTTCTCTTATCAAAGAGATAGAAGGAAATTTCAGAAGGAAAACAGCCTTTTTCTTGACTGTCATTCATCTAAGTGCTTCATCCAAGCCAGGATTGCAGAGGAAGGGGGCTGGGGGGGGTGGGGGGTGGGTACAGGGGACTGTTGCTTGAAGTCTATCTTGGCAAGCAACGGGCACCAGGCAGGATATAACCTGTCCTGCCAGCCCATCGCAGGACAGACACAGACACAAACACTCTCACACCTATAGCCTTCTAGACATTTGGGTCCTGAATGAGCCCAGTGTTCTCTGTGGCTCACACAAAGTCAGTGTTTCTAAACACTTCTATACCGTTCTGGTTGAATGCCAGTGTATTTTAACTTAAACACTGCGTGATTCTTTCCCTACCAATTTATTATCACTCAGCAAGTCTCCCGTGAGACACAATTGATGGCTTATAACCATGAAAGTTAGGAGAAAAACACAGACCTCACCTGAGAACAGGACTAACTTGAGATTAATTGATTTTTAAAAAGGTCAAGTTTATACCTGAACCTAAGAGCTTAATAGGCCATATATTGTTTTAAGTACAATGGGTGTGCCCTTACTGCTTTATTTAAGGAGGTAAGCCAATTGTGAGCACAATTCACAGTTGCAGTGATAACCCACGTGGGAAGTTCACATTACTGTGACACAGGAAGCAAAGCATTAAGTTAAAGGAAAAAGCCATTTTTAAAGTGAAAATAACAAAATTAACAATTCAGAGTATCAACTAGTAGTGCTCTAACCTTACTGTCCTGATATGAAGTAGGGAGAATAATGTTGGTGTATATACAGCATGTATATAGAAGCAAATAAGTTCCACCAGCAAGTTAAATAACAGCATTTTGCCATTCCCATTTATATTCGAATAGACAAGCTGATACAATTCCTCCTAAAGTCCTAGGCCAGTATTCACATTCTGTATATATACAGAAAGTAGGTTTAGGTCACAAAACCATGTGCAAAACAGTCCTAAAGTTCTATAATCTTTACACATGACCAATTCTTAACACTGGTGTCCAATTGCAATTAAATGTGATTTGCTCACCTTGTCCAAACCCAGAGTCTGAAGTAGCTTGTTGTTCAACTCTTCTCTTTAATTACCAAACATACGTAATTACTTCAACAATGAGATTTCCAAAATGAAAAGATAGCTTACAGTCGCTTGTGCTCTGCTGGGGTATTGTTTTGCTTAGCCTAGACTTTGTCCTAGCAGGTTACCTATGGATACGATCCTCCTACTGCACAGGGCCTAGATAGGTGAAGGTAGCCTTTCAGGGCTGAGCTGTGGCTGAACATTAACTACTGTGTGGCTTCCTTTGAGGGTCAGAATGTTGATGGTGAAGGCCAGAGCTCTGTGAAAAAGAAAAAATGGGGTGTGTGGTATCTTTTATGTAGCTGTTCCAGATGAGCCACATGTACAGTCTTGCTAGGAACCAGAGAAAGGTGAGTACATTCAAAACTTTCCCTAGAAGTTTCCACTTGGTTCCAAATTTGTTGTAGATTGTGTGAAACCAAATCATGCTCCGAAGGCAAAGCTAAATACATGAATAATATCATTCAGAATCTGACATTGTCATAAGGCTTGGACTGGCTTCAAAGCACAAGATGCCCAGTACAGTGTGTGTGAAATAAAAGCAACTGTGGATGGCAGCGTTCTTTGTCTCAGCTTTGGAAGTTGTTCGAGAGAAGATGCCCACTTGTGGAAAGGATTGAGCTTCCTGTCCTCTACTTTACTTTCCCACCACCTGCAAATGAGGCTGTACCCAGAGGAGCTTCTCACTGAGAGATGTGCACCCACACTGTCCTAAAGGTGTGGCAGTGCGTTTTCGAGTCATGCAGGAATAACCTGATGATGTATTTTAACTCATACTATGAGGAAAGAAACTGCAGTATAATACACATGGAAAATGATATTACTCTTATGGATTGCAGGTGAAATCCATTCATCACAAGTTCATCTGGTGCTGCATAAGAAATGTGCTGCTGTCTTTTCAGCCTGTGGAGCTGATACATTCCAGGCAGATTGCAATTAGCAAGCAGGCAGCTTCAATTCACAAGAGCTCCTCTGAGCTTGTACTATCGGGCTATTTTCATTGTGCATGAAGCAGCTACTTTTCTAGCATGTGCTGCTGACATTACAGTATGGCAACAGTACAGTAATCGGAAGTATAGATACAGTATGGCATGTCGAGGTCACATGACCACATTAACCAAATTATTCCTCTGATGTGTCATTAAAACATGATGATAAAGACATATGATTAAATCTGCAACGTATACACATTCTACTCCATGATTATACCTTTTTATTATTTATATGCACATTTTAGATGTAGTTGGTCTTGCACTGCAAAACATGCATATCCTTATCACAAACCTAGTGAATCATTGCAGGTTAAATTAGTCAAGTAGTAGATTAATGACTTGAAAAATCAACTTTTACCAACTAATCCAATTGAATGCTAAGTGATTTTTAACGTACATATTGTAATGGAAACATTCAATACAAACTCTCATGACAGAATAGAATTTAGTGTATAGAAGATGGTAAAAACACAACAAAGCAAAATCTAATTTTATTGACTCCTGTGTACGGTGTACGTATATATGTAATTAAGAAACATTCAAGTCAAACTCCAAAGAATTTTAATGTGATCCAAACAAAAGTGTTTTTTTTTTCATTAAAGCACACCAAAAAAGACCAAAATTCCCCCAAACTCAACAAGGAAATGCAAAAATAATAACTCTGATTTCCAAAAGAATGCAACCTTGATGTTACAAAATATAACAATAGAATTGAGACAACAAGAATTTAAAACTGCATTTTCAATGGCTTTTTCTCCTCTGAAAAGCTGAATTTTCACACAGCAGAAATGCACTGCATAACATATAAATACATCAAATAGTGTTCATGGCCTTTTTAACTTTTCACAGAAATTTACCAATTTAATTCGAGATGATTTGCAACAGCAGCATAAAAAACACACAGCAAGATAAAAATAAAACAGTCTGAGACTGTCTTTGGACATACAGCTTAATGGATTCAAGTTTGCTTTTACTTTCCATATATTGTTGTTCCACAAAATACAAAGATAAAAAGCAATAGCAAGGTTATCTCTGGAAAAACCAAACACAGTAAATTATAAACTAAAACAAAATGCTTCAAACCTCGGTATAACGCACCCTGCTTATAAAGGCCCAATGTTATAATGAACATGCTGCATCCATAGGAATGCATTCTCTTTTGACCCCTTTATTGTGATCGAAACCCTGATTACAGAGACTGTCTTATCACAAGACTGTGCTGTTGAAATAAGCAACATTTGTATTTAAGCGTCTTAGAGAAAAACTTGCCTGTATCCACAGACAGAGCTTTAAAAGGCAGTTATTTACCAAGCATTTTGGAATAGCATTTAAACAAGGCAACATATCCACTGAGCATGAAAACACCAGCTGCAAACTTTTTATATGCTCTTTGTAGTTTAATCGAGGTCTTTGTTTGCTGGAATCTTCTAATTGTGTCTGATAAGCTTGGTGTGATTATATCAGGTCTTGCTCTTTATAGACAAAGTTACATTTGTATAGAGTGAATTCATCAGTGTTCAGCGTTGTGTTCAAGGTTGATAGAAAAAAAGGTACTGGACACAACATGCAAAATGCGGATCATGTTACTTTAATGTAATTTGTGTCCTTCAAAACGTTGCTGTATCCGGTTTCCTTAGAGGCTAATGGCTCTCACTGACTGCTACAGGTAATTAAAAAAATATTGGCTGCGTTGCAGCTTCTGTTCTTGGGATTCCAGTCATTGTATCTGTGAATTTTCCATATATTTGGTCTCACACACATACAAAAGTAAAGCAGCTTCAATCATCCATTCAGAAATAAGACAAACAAAAAGCTCCAACACCTGAAAACTGATTCACCCTGAAGAAGGTGACATACAACAGTCTGATATAGATATAGATTTCAATATTGCAAGAACTCCAGGCTAGAGTTCAACATTAGCACATGCCAGGCACCACTTTATCATTAAAAAGTTCTCGTTCTTTGCATTTGTTTTCAGATTTCCTATAAAACGTTTAAGGCTGACAGATATTGCTTTAAAAGAAACCTGTTAATTGCACAATGAAATACCTTGCTCCTTTCGTTTATTTTATTTTACTATTCCATTTCTCATCTGAAAATGAGTCTCAGTCTGAGGCAGCTTTGACATGCCTTTGACTAATTCCTTTCTAAGGTCTGGAGTATGTCAGATGGGCACCAATGTTGACAACTTGTACATTATATCAAATATAATTTCACACAGAAAACAAACAGCAATATTGTAAAGAGGTTTCAGTAAGTGAAAAGGAATTAATTAAAGAACGTCCCTTTCTCTCGGGAAACTTGGTTGAGTTTTGAAACAAAAAAGCCTGAATCAGTTTGAAACTGCTAAGGGGAGATTTATGTGTCCGTGCAAGCAAAAACTTCAAAACTTTGTTAAAAAAAGTAACATACTAGAGAACCAAAAGGTTTTTTGGTACTTTGTAAAATAAACATCTCTATCTCCCGTATTAAAAAAAAATGCAAATACAATTTAATGGAGGCTGTGCAAAACAGGAATGCATCTGGGGAAAAGGCACATAGATGTGTCAAGAGTATTCACTCAGAACAACTTTTGAGTCTTCGCTACTGAATTCCAAAACACCTGGTCTGAAGCCTGTTTATGTACAGCGCATGCTAAGGCACATTTGGTGACTGCATACATTGTATTGCATGTGCATTTCTACATATACAAATATACACATTTCTGAACCATTCCTTTCATCGTTCTGGAGGTTACCTAGTTGGCATTCCGACATCCACGGTTATGTTTGTAAATAATTTATTCTTTTCTACTTTAACGACTTTGTAAGTCAGCGAATTGATGCCATCCGTGTTCATGGTTTCTCTGGTGTGCACAATCCTGTCGAACCTGTGAACAGAAACAACAAACTGTGAGCCGGACGTCTGAAAACGGGAGCAATTGTACGGGCGGTAGAGAGTTCTTATTCGCTGGCTGTCACGCATTGCAGAGGAACTAAAAGCTGTGCCCGTGAAACGTGTTCTCATGTCCACAGCTGAGCCACTGTTGTGTGCACTCCTTTTCACAGTGCCTCCCACATCTAAATGACACAAAACTAATCATGTCTGTTGGGGTGTGTTGTACTGGGGTATCCTGGCAAACAGATTTATTATATGACACTAGGGCGGCACAGTGGAGTGGTGGTTTATACTGCTGCCTCCCAGTGTGGGGCCTTGTGTCCAATTCCAGACCTGGGGTGTCACCTGCATGGAGTTTGCATGTTCCCCTGTGTTTGTCTGGCTTTCTTCTGGATGCTCTGGTTTCCTCCCATAGACCAAATACACACTGCTAGGGTCACAGCCATCATGAACAACGCCTCTCATCCGGTTCATGGGACTGTTACTGGGCAGTGAAGCACTTTTAGCAACAGACTGCTCCAGCTACAGTGTTCAAGCCGCAGGTCTTTCCTCCCGGCAGCTGTCAGGGTGTATAAGGCTGCCCTAGGCTAAGATTGTTAGCCCTTCATTTGCTCATCTATGGACAGCATGTTGCTCTATTGTACTATTTGGACAATCAATCTGTATAAACCTATGCACATTTTGCAAATATTTTATTGTTTTTACAGTGATTATGATAATCATATTTTGCACACACCTATGTATTATTTTTATTTCTTTTATATTTATTTTGTATAACTTTTCGTCTATTCTGATGTCTGTTTTTGCTTGTCTTGGGCTGGTCTGCTGTAACACATCAATTTCCCTACGGGATCAATAAAGTCTTAACTATCTTACTGCCTCCTGGGGCAAATGACCCTTGTGTGTGTGTGTGTCTGTCTGTGTGTGCCCTTTATGGACTGGTGTCCTGTCCAGGGTGTACCTTGCCTTGCGCCCAATTAAAAATAAAAAATATAAAACTGGTCTTGTCCGACAGATACCTGCATACGTTAGGATACCATCATGGCATCAGGGACCAGTATTCTTTCTTGCTATTGTATCACTATTGTATTATTCTGTACCCCCTGGACTAAATTATCTATAATATAAAAAGACCTTCTCATGTTCTATCTAACTGTTGTGCACTTTTGAAACACTTTTACATCAGTTTTGAATTTTTGAAAAAGATGAGGAAGGACAAATTGTCAGGCCTTATTCGAACCAGCCCTTCTCAAGTACATTTTCCATTGTCCTGCATTCGGATGTTTTACGGAATTTCTACTTTCACTGTAGAAAAAGAAATTCACTCTTCCCGGTCCAATAATGTTCCTGAAGAGCAAAGGAAAGATTCTTCCATCTTACTTCATCGTGTTTTCAAAAGACGCATTTCGAAGTGCCAATTACTTTTTGTCCTATTCCCAGCCATTTTGGCATGACTATGTTTTAGGATTCGGCTCTCCAGTAATGGCTCCTGCACCAGCCTGGGAAGGAATGAACCACATAGTCCTACTCTAGTGTGCCCACGACACGGCCAGCCTTTCGGCACTGGCCCTTCAGAAGCACCATGGTAAGGGCAGTTTGTAATAAAACAACTATGGTTGCTATATGCGTTACACAATAACTGTGACCCTATGTGTACTCTGAAGTCATTTTTGTACTAGGACCTTAGAAAAGGTCAGGGGTCATGGGAAAAGCTATTTATTTACCACAGCATGAAGGGTTTTTGTGTTCCACAGTAACTGTGACTGTAGCTGCTCTCAATAGAGGTTCTAAGATAATTTTCCAGGAAAGAAAAGGTAAGGCTGACAAATCTTGGGGTCAATCAGCTTTCTTCAGTGAAAATTACAATTCCCATAGGCTACTGTTCCCCTGGGATTGTTAACAAGCTTTCAACATTTTATTATAAACAGATAAAAAACTGGATAACATAACTGGACATTAAAAAAAATGTCACTTGAAGGACAATAAAACCAGTTCGTACCTCTGTGGGTTTGGGTCATTCTTGCGGTCTCTGTCGTGTCGGATCATTCGACATTTTCCAATCACTGCATCAGGGCGTGAGATAGACATCCCCCTGGAAGATATCCTACAGAACAAAGTACAGGTGTTAACACAGGCTAGAACAGCATGCCAGTCTGTGGTGAGAGTGTCACAGAGTGAGTCACAGGAGAGGTGTTCCCTCAGCTGGTAGATACACACTGCTCCTTCAGCCTCTTGTATTCTCTGGTAACTCTATAGACTGTTCTCTAAATAATAGAAATGAACAGAATCGCAAAGAAGCTGTCTTGAAAGTATAAGATTTGTAAAACCCACACAGAGCAGTCAAGCAAAATGCCTTTTAAATTAACGCATTATGACTGTAGACTGTATTTAACCACAGATTTTTTTTCAATTGTGATGCCATTATTAAATGTATAGGGTAAGAAACATTTTGGTTTAGAAATGTTCACAGTGCATTACAAAGGAGAATGTCTTACAGTCTACGTGGGGATAGGTACAAACAGTAAGTTATTACTAAAAGCTACTCCCTGGTATAGCCTTTCTGTGAATTATTTCAGCAAAACTGCTTTATAATGGTGGAGAGGAAAAAGCAAGGCAAGTCCTTCCTTCCTTTTTTAATTTGAGGTCATACTTCTTTTCTCTAAAAAAAGAGACTCTAGCGTTCCTCAGCACGGAAAAGCTGTGAATTATTTTTAATTGTGTCTTAACAGGAAGCACATAGTCACAGAATGTAGACTATACTAAAAACTAATGGGGATACAAGTACTTCAACATTGTACAGCTGAAAGGAACACCATTTCCTCAAGGCTGAGTCAGCAGAGACATCTTGGTCTCATGCTTTTGTCTTAGCTGTAAAAGCCTACAGTTTTGAGGATTTTAAAAGCTCTAAATGTCTTTCAAAAATATTTCTAAAGAATGTCAGAGCAAGATCTTGCAACAGCAGCGGAAATTAAGAGGTAATTAAGAGGCAAATCCAGAAAATGCTTGTTCCCTTTCTTTATATTAGTACGGTTGATTAAATTCACATAACCGCACTCTTAATCTCTGGATTTGTTTATTAAAATAAAATTGCCATATTATCTCAATAGCACTGTTGTTTGTATCAAGAAGGAGGCTACAGTATGTTTAGTGTTCAGATGTTGCCATGGAATTGCTATGCAGGCTTTTTGTGTTATGGAAGCCATTTTTTTTTTGGCCATCAAGAGCAAAGCAATAACTGCATAACAAAACCACAGAATTTTACATGCTGGGGAAATTTATTTCAAACAGGCTTAAGACAGAGAAATGAACCCCCAGAGATTGGAACACACAGGTAGACCATGAGCCCATCACCATCTTTCTGGAGCAGCACTTGCTGATGGTTAACTAAGTAAAGAGTGGAGGTGCAGTAATTGGGTCGCTTGCATTGGGTGGAGCAGTGGCTCTGTGGCTAAGGATCTGTGCCTGTGGCTAGAAGGTTGCTGGTTCAAATCCTGCAGCTGGCAGAGGAATCCTACTCCGTTGGGCTCCTGAGCAAGGCCCTTAACCCCAAGTGCTCCAGGGGCGCTGTACAATGGGAGACCCTGCGCTCTGATCCCAGGCTCTCTCTCTGTCTGTGTGTCTCATGGAGAGCAAGCTGGGGTATGCAAAAAGATCATTCCTAATGCAAGAAATTGTTAATAAAAGGTGATGTTATTTCTATCCTTCCATTTAGAACCTTGGGTTTTCCTCCAGTGGATGTGTGCTGCCAAGATCCCACCTAACCTATTCCAGGTTGGCACTTCACAACCAGCTCTTGCACTGGGGAACTAATACCTCTTTGGTCTCAGACACTTTGCCAGTTAGGCAGCAGTGTGAAGTACTCTAGATTCATAACTAAAAGGCCATGTGTTCAAATCCCAGGTGGGGCACTGCTACTGAAATACTGAAATACATTCAGCAAGGTACTTCACCCAGCTTGCAAAGTGCCCAGATGCAGAAATGCATACAACTGTAAATCATTATGTAAATCATTAACTGTATCATTAAAATTAAGTCAAATAATACTGATACTGAATACTGAAATACATTCAGCAAGGTACTTCACCCAGCTTGCAAAGTGCCCAGATGCAGAAATGCATACAACTGTAAATCATTATGTAAATCATTAACTGTATCATTAAAATTAAGTCAAATAACTTATTCACAGAGATGTGTAAAGCACCCGAAGCAATGCTGTTGCTGATCTACGCATACGAGCACAGACGCAGTGCAATTCCGTATGGAAAAGCCATTCAGGGAGGCCAGCTTCATGGGCTGGGTGACGTCACTGCCCGACAGAACAAAGCCTTGTTTCTGAGAAGCCAAAGCAGTAAAAATGCTTCATTTGATTACCAAAAATGAAGTACAAACTAAGGAGATTGGGCTGGCTCTCCTATGCCACTGTAAGAGGGACTGAGAGATCTTACTCCCCTCAAGAAGACTCCCAACTATTTCTGAAACAAAAGCAGCACGAACGCTGGTTTTAACAGCATATAATCTAATCACCTTTCTGTTTTCTGACATTAAGCCATATGCTTTTAATTTAACTCATATTAAATAATTTGTGCTATTTGTAGGGGGCAACCTTCATAGAGCCGCCACTTTGTGTCACAGTACAATGTTCTCAGAAAGTTCTCAGATTCAACTCTATATTAGCTATTTCTCAGTCTCATTTTGAGTTTTTTTATTATCTAATGTCATTTTCCCACTTGGATATCTAGCCTCTTATATAGTTGTGTTAAACGGCCCAATCAGTCTGTATTCCTGAAACTAGCACTCTCAAAGCACTCTAGTAAGCGAGCAACTTACCTGTTGTAAATGTCATCATCTTCTCCGCCCCAGCCCCAGTAATTGTTAGGAAAGCCGTTGATCTTCAGAAACTGTTCCTTGCTCAAAGATGACACGCCACCAAAATACTGCTGATAAGGCAACCTTGAAAACAACAGTAAACCTCTAAAATTCCAGCCTTAAACACAGATACTAATATGTGGTGGTGAACAGCTCTTACCGTCAAAAAGGGTTGAAAACCACTTGATTGCAGAATCAGGTAAAATATTTCACACAAGTTAATGCCGTGTCAGATCAACACACAATCCTACCACAATGAGCAATCTCCACAGGTATTCGAAAAATGTAAGTCAAAAGAATCGTATCAGAGCAGGCACAGTTAAAGTGCTTTTAATTTTGTGTGAGTGTGCAGTTTTCATAAATGGGACAATGGACATGTCACTGCCATGAACATAAATTATGAACATAAAAGTGTCAGAAATAATGAGGCTATTGGCTAATTTTGTTAATTTACAGGCTAGAAGCTCCATGATGCAAGACTCTTTTTAAGTATGTTCCTTATAGACATTATGTAATCTGAAATGTTTCTTCTTTTCTGGAATCTGAAACAGGAGAGCAAAGAAATTCCAATTGTGTTAAATACTACTTCAAGAAAATACACTTTAAGTTTCATCAGCAAAAGTTAAAGGGAACGCCAAGAAATTTGTTTCTAGACTTGTTTGCATTTCTTCTTCTACAATTTAAAGGGTAAAATATAAAAGAATGCCTGAAGAAGGTGCTGTTCCTCGGTGCAAAGAAAATGCATTGTACGAAGTCAAAACTGTCCCTCAAAAATTACCAGGGCTGGACTGAATTAAAAGACACCAATCCTGTTTATCGGAATTAACAAAATATTTTGTTTAGCCTGAAACATGCACGTTGGACTTTGGTCTGTGGGAAAACAATTTGGCTGCTCTCCTCAAAAACACATCTAAAACAAGGCTTACACACTTAGTCGACACAGTATCTGTAGACCGATACCTTTCAACAAGAAAAGGACTCGTGAATATAAAATGTGAATAACGAGGAACAGGTTCCATTTTCTAGTCAGTAAGATTTAAAATAACATTTTCTGGTCACAGCAATGCAGCAGTTATCACACTTCTGCAAGTGTGAGCAGAAACCACTTTTTCTAGCTGGCTTAGAATCTGATTTTTCTGGCTGGAGTCTGAATCGGAGGGCAATGCTCTGAACTTCGCTCTTGAGCTTGGATCACAGAGTTCTTCGGAGGTCATACATTGGAGAAGGTCTGAAGCATGCGAGATTGTCACTTTCCCTATTTGCTCCTAAAAATACCTGTTCACATAAAACTGGCCAAAGCAATAATCCTATCATAATGTAATGGTGAAACACAAAAAAGTAATATTTACAATTGGAAAGAATAGAGACCAACATTTTACATTCAGCTGGATACATTGTAGAGCCACCTTAATCTAACTAGGCATCACTGCATTAATTTGTTGGCTGTTTCTCTGATCAAATACCTCAGCTGTCCATATATATATTCTCACTCCTAGAATATTCTCACTCCTAGATATCCGACACTACCATTAGCTCTTAAGGTTACAAACAAGAGGAGGCCATTTTAACGCATTTAGCTTGTGTGGTTGTTGGTAGCTAAATGACCAGTGAAACTTAACCATCTTTCTTGAAAGAAGCCAGGGTGTCAACTTTGACAACATTCAAGTACGTAACTGTGTCAGCATGTATAGGCTGCAGAGGAAAAGGTAAAGTTTTATTCTATGCTGCAAAGAAAAGAGACAATGTTTTGGCAGTGGAGCCTTCTTCAGGTGTGACACCGTACTCCTCTGTTTGCTCCTGCAGGAAAACATCTCCTTGTGCGGCTTGCAGAAAGACCAAGCAGAGGACCAATGACGAGGTTGAAAGTCCGCCAGGTACCAGACGAGACATGACATGATCGGTCATCAAAGAGAAGTGCATGTTGGAGGACCTGGAAGAGCTTATCAACTGGAACAAGATGACCAGTAAATTCAAGAGGACTGAAGAAAGTGAAAATGGAAAATAGCTGGAGCTGGTTCAAAGCTGGAGGAAAGGAAATACCAACACTCTCAGAAAAGCCACTAAAGAGGCTGGGAAGTGTTTCGATGAAAACACTGAAAGATACAGTGAGCATGTAGAGGACAGTGAAGCAAGCAAAGGAGTGGATGCATAAAGTGGAGAAAAGCCGCCGTCCTGAGAAATACAACACTTGGTGTTGCCAACACGGGGTCCAATGAAGAATACTCTGGCCTCTCTTAGTTTTTGACTGCCCAATAACAACACTTAAGGGAATGGAAAGAAACATTAGTAGTTACCTAAGAAGATGCTAGAGGTACAAAGGAGCTTCAGTAGCTTGAATATGTACAGCACAGGGACCAAATTACAACTATGTTTCAGGGGGCTAGCCAAGGAGTTAGATAGGTCCTGCTTCTGCATGACTGTAGGGATGATAAAGTAAGACCCAACGGAGCAGAAGTTTGCACAGACAGGAAACGGTCAGCCACAAGGGCAACCAAAGAAACAGAATCCAGGCTACACCACAAAGATATTGCGGGGACAGTAGCCACTGGAAAGCTAAGAATTGGCTGCACCCAAAGCAAGAGCTGAGGAAAAGCTAACCTGGTGGAGAAAAGAGACCTGGTGCAGTTCCAAATCTGTAACGTGGTGGGAGAGGGTAGGTTTGCACGAGCGGATAAGATGAGACTGCAAGGGAGATGGACACAGAGGGAAGGAGTGAAAGATCATGTGGGCTGATATGTGGTCCATGGAGACCAACAGATCATGATTCCTGAAGATCCATGCTGCTGTGGAGGGCACCCAAGATACTGAGCATAAGAGACCACCACTGAAACCACAAGAAACTGCAAGGCAGTGGGACAAGAGGCAGAGAAGGTGGTGGCCGAAGAGGTAGGAGCAGTGCTCAGGTCGGGTCTGACCATCCTTGCTGGCTCACCCTCTAGAAGGTGCCAAAACACCCAGTGAAGTCTTCCAACTCACTGTTTCCCATTTATGTTGTGTTCTTGCTATCTGAATTTAAAAGTCTGCCCATGTCTACATCAAATATTTCCAGGTGTTTGCCCAGGCTTGAATTTTGTCAAAAGCTTCCCAGTTTGGTTTTGTTCAAATAGAGGTCTTAATAGGTTAATAAGATTGAACCCTCAATTTACCCAATCAGCTGATTTTAGCCAATTATCCATTATTGGTTAAAGTCCATTTGATTTTCTATTTTTAATTTCAAAACCCCATCCTACTTTTTTAGCGCTGTAAAATTTTTAAAATATTTAAACATTCAATAAGCTTAAATAAGACCTAGATTACAATGAAGACCAAAAAAAGAGATTGATGCTCCAAATCATTGTGAACTTCTCTTGTAGCTTGTACAGTGTTTGCAAATTCTTTTACATTGGTCTCAACTGCAAATCTTGCTGGAAACCCTGACTAACCCTGACAGTGATCTAAATCACTGATATGACTGAGGAAAAGCAATTCCAGCTCTTGAGTACTGCTACAATAATGCCATCCCTCTTATCTAACTCTACTTAATATGCGGTCACCAGTTATCAAACCAAATGCATTTCCTTAATTGCCTACTTCTTTCTATTTGAAAATAAATCTTAAAGAGATTACTGAAACTGTTACCCACTTTTGCCCCAGGGAAATCACGTATTGTCGTTGATAATTCTCACACACTCTCTGTTCCCGACAATGGACACATGTTGACAAGTGACTTGCGGCTCTTGTCTCGGGGAGTTGGTATGCAAAAAGGGTATGGCCAGTAAAGTTCCTGGTCTTTTGTTGCAAAACATCTCTCGAAGGTGGAACCTGTTTGTCAGGTGTAGGTTTTGGCCTTTACATCTGTGTAGGTTTTAGTTTAAACTTAGCTTTTGTTCATGTTAAGGAAATAGGACAGACCACCTGTCCATGGAATCCATATTAAGCTGATTAAAAGAGTGTGTAACATTTGTCAAACAGCTGGGAATCACATCATACATTCCGTGTCTATCTCTTCTTACAGCACATATGCCTTTTCATAAACACATTTTGTGTTTATGTTTTATGTCATAGACCAACATTTAATATTTATGTTAACACAGAAGCTGCAAGGCAGCGTCTCATGTATAAATTTCCCGTAGAAGTACTTGTGTCTAATAGAGGAGTGGGAGAACATCTGCAGGGATTTTTCTATCTCTACTCTCTGAGGGCTTTTGTGAAATAAACGTATTTTGCGACTTCTTGCATCCCCAGGCTAAGATTTCTGGAAATGAAATGCTTTAGAAAAAAGGAAAAAGGCAAAAACATAAGAGTCCTGGTTAAAATTAAACTACTGGGTTATACTTTATTTAAATGTTGCTGCATAATGGCTTCACAATCCCTTCATAGCTGCAACATAAAACATATTCACACGCATAATGCTTTACAGGGACATGCACAAGTGACATAACATGTATAAGAGGTCGTAGCATTTGTTTTAACATAATGTATAGCGCTTCATAAGATGCAATGCTAAAATGAAATGCTAAAATGTCATGACCTCGTATGCACACATTATGTAATTTGTCATATGGATAAACCACTTGTTTCTACTGTAGGAATGGTGAAAGCAGTTCAGTCAGGACTTTGAAGAAGCTTTGTTTTGCTTATTCACACCATATAAATACAAAACATTCATTTTTTATTCACTTCCACACTAAAAAACGCATCAGTTCTTCAGTGAAAGTGCATTATACCAGCCCTGAACTTGAAAAGCAACAAGTATAAGTTAAGTAAACTCAAGCTAGGTCCTTTTTTCAGTACAACTCCCCAGAAGGGGAAACTTAGAAGCCGATAGAAATGGAGTGGTTTCATGGATACTGTAGATGCAGCTCTTATCAAACCGTCTCTTCAGAATTACCAATATTGTGAAACATTCCTATGACAACGCAAACAACGACATTTGATGCGCTCTGCAATCGGATACTCCTCTGTTTCTTGCCTGTCACAGAGCTCTTTATCAGTTACTTTTTCTTTAAAATGTTTGCCGTAGTCATTCATGACTATACACTGCCTTGCAAAAGTATTCAGATCCGTGCAGTTTACACATTTTGTTGCTTTAAAGGTTGCATGACACAAAGACATAATTACTATGAAGGAAAAATATGAGAAAAGTCATGACTGCATAAATGGTCAAACAAGTTGCTGTGTATTTAGGCAAACCTCAAAATCACCTTAACAAGACACACAATAAGCTGGGTGGTGTCCGTCACGCTTCAATAATGTCCAGCAAACATTCAACCATCCAGACCAAGGAGCTCTCAAAACAACTCAGGGATAAAAATGTAAAAAGGTGCAGTTTACGAGATAAGGCTGAAAAAAATTCAAAGACTCCTAATATCTCTATCAGCATTGTGAAGGAGGGGCTACTGAAGCTACAGCCTGAGGAAGTGAATTAGTGCAGTTTATCAGAATTGCGCAGGCTCTCAAATGTTTGGCCTATTGACAGTCAGGAAGCTGGTGTGTCCTGATCGCTTTGGAAGTGCTGTTTTTTTTTACCTAGTGAACAATAGCTACTAATACAATAGACATTTTGGTGTCAATGCAAACCAAATTGTGGTGGTTCAAAAAGACATGAGAAATTTGTGACCTGGAGTCAGGGTTAACCCCGTCTTTAAACACACAGGCCGCTGGTGCTGGTGAAAACAGAAAGAGTCATGTTCTTAAAACGTGAGTAGAAAGCAAAAAATAAAACAGAAAAATAAAAAAAGGAGTTGTACTTCGCCAAAAGAGTGCTTGACACCCTTGGCCTCCTGTTCCTGGATGGAGTGGTTTTATAAACAACTGTTCCACTATAAAGAACTAGCCAGGATGTGCGAACCACAGCCATGCACTTCCCAATATGACTCAGCTTTCAGAAAGCAGCGGCCAGCAGCCTAATTCATTCCATGTCCGGAAACGACAGTGGAGCTGGCCCCATTAGCTCGGAGCTCCCAAGCCCTGACTACCAGCAGCGCTGAATCGACGAGGGGATCAGAAAGAAGCTCACTGACATGATATCTGTCTGTTGTGGCTTTTGACCACACCCTGCTGTACGTCAGCGCCTTCAGCATGCTTGGGTAGAGCTGAATCGCACACATCTGGCAGGTAAACTGAGGAAACGAGACTGAAGGGAAGGGGGGTACAAGCAATTTCCACTTGAGCGTGGAAAACAGGGAGCTCTTTGAAATCCATGTTGCAATGTACGAGGTGGTGCCAGGAGAGAACCGAAATTGTTGTTTTGGCTCCTGACAAGAGTACCGTATTCAACACGCCCTCTTTGCTTCTCAACGATGTCCAATTAAAGAAAATGAGCTCAGCTGTGTTGACCAACAGCTTGCCTTGGCTGCTCTTTGGACAGCACTTACTTTTTGGTTCCCTTTGTACCATGTGATGCACATTAATACAGGGCTATGTATGTGCTCTTCTAATGGTATAAGAAATGAGCTACGAAAAATAAATGGTTTGCTGGAAGTTGGATTGCGATAGACAAAAAAAAAACAAAGCCAACAGACCAAAGAAGATACCTTTGGGATTATTATGATGGTACTTGATCTATTATGTTTGATCTACTGGCATTTGATGTTTAATTTCTCCAGGGGTGTTTTTCATACCCCAACAAGCCAAAATAAGCAAGCCGTTACCTGGTTTATTTATAAGTAAGGGTGGAGCGGTGGCTCTGTGGCTCAGGATCTGTGCCTGTGACTGGAAGGTTGCCGGTTCAAATCCCACAGCCGGCAGAGGAATCCTACTCCATAGGCCCCTGAGCAAGGCCCTTAACCCCAACTGCTCCAGGGGCGCTGTACAATGGCTGACCCTGCGCTCTGACCACAAGCTTCTCTCCCTGTCTGTGTCTCAAGGAGGTATGCGAAAAAACGAATTCCTAATGCAAGAAATTGTATAGGGCTAATAAAGCAACATTATCATTAACTTTATTTTAATAAAGTGCCTTTCCACACCCTAGGGCACTGTACATAATGATAAACAAATACACTAAATAAAACAAGAATGTACAAGACATAACGTAAGACATAGGCCCCCGTTCAAAGATACTTTTTAAATTTAGGTTTAAAAAGAGTCAAAGAATCTGCCTCTTGAAGAGACACAGGAAGGGCATTCCATAAAAAGGGAGCAGAGAAAAAGCACGCTCACCAATAGTCCAACATTTAGTCCCAAGTACAGTAAGCAAAGTGACCAGCCTCAACTGAACAGAGCCTATGCGAAGGAGTTCAATAATGTATGATGGAGTCACATTATTCACAGCCTTAAAAGACTAAATATTGAATAATTTATAGGCAACCAATGTAGAGACTTGAGAGCAGGAGTAAGATGTTGCCATGGTCTAGCATGAGTATCCAAACATTTTATAAGTATTCATACATTTAGCATATAATTAAGTCCTAATAACAATTCCTTAGACTTGTACAGCTGTTTTCTGGACACTCCACACAAAGCTTCACAGGTAATGGGGATCCACCTCCTGCACCTCCATAGATGTAAAGCCCCCACCTGGATGATGCAATGGAAGCTAAAGTGCATCGATACTCTCAACACATCGTCAGCTAACAGTGGAGATGAGAACAAAGTGATGAAGCCAATTCCTAGATGGGGATTATTAGGAGGCCACAATTGGTAAAGGCCAGGGAGAAATTTGGCCAGGATGCTAGGGTAACACTCCTACTCTTATCGATAAACGCACGGTGATAGATTTTTAATGACCACAGAGTCGGGACCTCAGTTTAACATCTCATTCGAAGGACGGTGCCTTTTTTACAGTATAGTGTCCCCACCACCATACTGGGGCATTAGGACCCACACAGAGCACAGGAGGGAAGACCCCCTACCGGTCCCGCTAACACCTCTTCCAACAGCAACCTTAGCTTTTCCCAGGAGGCCTCCCATCCAGGCACTGACCAAGCCCACCCCTGCTGAGCTTCAGTGGGCTGCCAGTTGTGAGCTGCAGGGTGAAAAAGCTGCTGTCAGAAGCAGCTGTGAAGCCCTATTGCAGTTGGTTTTATCTTGTTTAGTAGCTGCATTGACTAGAAAACAGCCAACTTCTTTCAGTTCTCCTTTTCTGACCCCTCCCCCCATTCACGAAGTAAACAGAACAGGGCTTCAGCAGCAAGAGGAGATACTGACTGGTTCATGGGTAAACTTGCCTATAGTTGGGTCCCAGTCAGATCCTGTCTTTAACATCAACACACTGTACTCCGCATACCATACCCACACACTGGCTCCAGATCACGTCAGGACACCGAGCGGACAGACAGAACCTCTGTAAATTGGCAGTATCTAAGTGAGGCACACGTGCACACGTTGCAGTGCTTAAAAACAAGAGGCTGTGTTCACGATGGAGACAAAGAGCCCCTTTAATGAGAAAACAAAGCTCTTCTGGCTCCGAGCGTTCAACCATTGTTCTCGTTCTTCACTCAAGTCATTATTTCAAATTTTTAAACCATATCCACTCAAAAGCAGGTCAGGAGAAATCACAGCTCTAAGGGATTTTTACTATCTGTGTTACCTTATTTCAGAATCCTAAATCCTGACTCTAGATGAAAATGGAGAGATGATGAACACAAAAGAATGATCATTTTTCATGATACCCTGTGAGGCTTCTGTGTAATGTTCTCCAGTTGCTCTCGTGTGTTAAACATCTTAATAACAAACCTTGCATAATCTATGGAAAAGAATGCTAGATGCCATATATTAATCACTGTCCTACCCATACAAATTATATTTGCAAATCTTTTTAAAACTACCCTTGATTGTTTTTTAGATGCTGTAGCACTTACAAAATATCTCAAAAGGGCTTACAAGTTTAGCGTTATATAATTAGCATTTTTCTCTAAGGGTTCCTTAATTCGATGCAGAAGGTCTAACCACTGTTAAGCATTTTCTTTTCTTTTACAGGGATGGAAAGTTTACAGAAAACTCTGTAGGTTTCCCCAAGAAGTGAAGAAGTCTTCAAATACAGTGTCTAGATTAACAACATAAACACAGAGTATGCATCTACTATATTTAAACACCAAACACCCCTCTCCTATACAAAAACAAATGTACAGTATGTACACTGTACTGTATGTATTTGTGTATCGAAAGGTCCATGTATGGACTGTGGCATCACCTTCATCATGCTTCTGAATTAGCTCAGAAGTACCAAGATGAACAATGTCAGTTTTGCGATTGTGTTACGGATATATAAGACCAGAGGAACATTTACTAAAGTGATGGAAAAGTTAAAGCGTGGAAAAAGAAAGGAACTGAAAATGTTCTGAAGCCCATGACCTACTGTGTAAAGTATGTCAGAAGTAATATCGGGGTCTGAGCACACTTGGCTACCTTTGGAACTGGCTCACTCATGTTGTCATGTGACTAATAAAGCCTGCTGCTGAATGAATTCTGAAGTTTACAGAAACTTTGTATGTGTAAAAATATGTACCATACTTATAAGGGATTTCTTAAGCACGCAGCATGACCATGACTCAGAAAATACAGCCAATTGATCTTATGATCCTATATAGACACTGCTTCACTAAAACATAATTAAGTTTTGACTTTGCTGTCCTAGTAATTTCAGAGGGCACAATGCATGTATAGTTGCACCTTTCCAAGTGTTCACAGCATAGAAGGTCTGCAATCTGTATACATTACTTACTGTTTAACTTAAACTAGTAGAAACATATGCTAGATTCCCATTGCAGCTACTACATAGGACAAATCTTTTGAAGTGTTTTGCCCTCTGCTCCAGCTCAGACGTATTGTGAAGCTACACGCCCTGTTCTGTCAACAGGTGCCAAATGAGAACAGTGCAAAACCTGTACGGTGACAGACACTGTGTTGTCTTTTTCAAAACAGCCCACACTTGAATTTGAGGAGGAATGTGGGAGAGGTACTCTGGTGCGTGTTGCAAATTTAGGACTTGACGATGAAGCCTCACATAAAACAATAGTGTGTAAAACATCAACGTAAAGGAAATAAACCTTTAACTACCAAGATGGCAGATGTATAGGGATACAGGTTGGAAGGGGGAAAAAAACTACAGTAAACCAATGAGGATTAGGCCTATATTTGGAAAATTGAAACATAAAGCATTAAATCTTTTACAACTATTTCCAAAATCAGTGAATGTTTCAGATTGCTGCTCCATTTAAGGTTCGTATTGGTATTATTCATGTACTGTAGTAGTGGCTTGCAGCTTTGTCTTTTCCACGGTTTCCATTCAGATTGCTCAGTGGCAGGTAAAATATGACAACATTTTTGGGGCAGCATTTTATCGTGTTACAGTTTTCATCAAATAAAATGAAGACGTACAGAATGACCACGAACTGTGGCAGTCAAGACCACCTTGGAGAGTTATTGTGAAGAAAGCATGGGCATTGTTGTCACATACAAAAGATTATTCTTAGCAAATGAACAGGAAGACACCCTTGTGCACATATCAAAAGTAACAAAATGCATTCCTGGTTTCATTATTCAGGAAATTTCAATCTATATATCTATATACGGTAACTTCAGGAAATAAAATGTTACATGCCTAGTGCGTGCTATCTGATCTCTGCTTAGTAAGACGTGCTCAGTGCATTTCCACAATTGTAATGTAGAATTCTCTACAGTGTCTGCTTAGAACAGAATTTTTAGGTGACTAGCTATTTCAGAACAGCTTAAACTTTACAGTGTTAGTTTACAATATACAGAAAAATTCAAATAGTGGCACATGGACCAGTGTGTATCGAAAGGTCCATGTATGGACTGTGGCATCACCTTCATCATGCTTCTGAATTAGCTCAGAAGTACCAAGATGAACAATGTCAGTTTTGCGATTGTGTTACGGATATATAAGACCAGAGGAACATTTACTAAAGTGATGGAAAAGTTAAAGCGTGGAAAAAGAAAGGAACTGAAAATGTTCTGAAGCCCATGACCTACTGTGTAAAGTATGTCAGAAGTAATATCGGGGTCTGAACACACTTGGCTACCTTTGGAACTGGCTCACTCATGTTGTCATGTGACTAATAAAGCCTGCTGCTGAATGAATTCTGAAGTTTACAGAAACTTTGTATGTGTAAAAATATGCACCATACTTATAAGGGATTTCTTAAGCACGCAGCATGACCATGACTCAGAAAATACAGCCAATGTAAATAGAGTTCATTGGGATAAAAAAACAAAACAGAAAATTGTAGCCTGGCCAGCTCTCAAAATTTTATATCCTAGTCAGAATACATTTTACATGCTGAAGAATAATGTAAAGTCAGAACACCCCCAAACAGGCAACAACTCAAAGTGACTGCAGCAAAGCATCTTTAATGATAGCTCAAGAGTTTAATGAATGAGATGAATCACAGAAGTCTTGCAGTTATTGCCTCAAAGGGACATGCAACCAAGTACTAACTCTTACACGCATTGGGTTGTACTTAAACTATGTTTTCTTTATAATGTGATTAAATGTATGCATGGAATTACCAAACAAAAATGTAAATTATATTGTACTTATCATTCATATTGATCTTATGATCCTATATAGACACTGCTTCACTAAAACATAATTAAGTTTTGACTTTGCTGTCCTAGTAATTTCAGAGGGCACAATGCATGTATAGTTGCACCTTTCCAAGTGTTCACAGCATAGAAGGTCTGCAATCTGTATACATTACTTACTGTTTAACTTAAACTAGTAGAAACATATGCTAGATTCCCATTGCAGCTACTACATAGGACAAATCTTTTGAAGTGTTTTGCCCTCTGCTCCAGCTCAGACGTATTGTGAAGCTACACGCCCTGTTCTGTCAACACGTGCCAAATGAGAACAGTGCAAAACCTGTACGGTGACAGACACTGTGTTGTCTTTTTCAAAACAGCCCACACTTGAATTTGAGGAGGAATGTGGGAGAGGCACCATTTCCTTGTCACAAAAAGTATTTATGTGTTCAAAAAGACATATTTCACATACTGTACAATTACTTCAAGATAATCACCTCTTTATCCACATTAGTGCTCTGCCCCTTGTTCTTTTCAACCTTCTTTATTCTGTTACAAACTAACTTATTAAAAAGTAAGCCCTTTATAAAGCACATAAACGGACAGATCTTTCTTCTTGTAAATCACAAGGAATAAAGGTATTTGTACTTTGTGTTACATAAGGTGTTAAATTACTCACCTGAAGCCAAATTTATCCATTGACACCGCAAGATGTCTTGGCTGGCTGTAGCACTTGTATGTATTCCGGTCATCCATAGGTATCAAATCCACGTCACTGAACACAAAGCAGTCATAGTCATACTCTTTCAGAGCTTCTGCATAGCCTATGTTCAGGAGCTTAGCTCGGTTGAATGTCTCATCTCCAAACTGCATAGAGAAAGGGAGGACAAAGAAGTAAAAATTAAAACAGACTCCTTAAAACAAGACTACAGCTTGTACTCTGGTGCGTGTTGCAAATTTAGGACTTGACGATGAAGCCTCACATAAAACTATAGTGTGTAAAACATCAACGTAAAAGAAATAAACCTTTAACTACCAAGATGGCAGATGTATAGGGATACAGGTTGGAAGGGGGAAAAAAACTACAGTAAACCAATGAGGATTAGGCCTATATTTGGAAAATTGAAACATAAAGCATTAAATCTTTTACAACTATTTCCAAAATCAGTGAATGTTTCAGATTGCTGCTCCATTTAAGGTTCGTATTGGTATTATTCATGTACTGTAGTAGTGGCTTGCAGCTTTGTCTTTTCCACGGTTTCCATTCAGATTGCTCAGTGGCAGGTAAAATATGACAACATTTTTGGGGCAGCATTTTATCGTGTTACAGTTTTCATCAAATAAAATGAAGACGTACAGAATGACCACGAACTGTGGCAGTCAAGACCACCTTGGAGAGTTATTGTGAAGAAAGCATGGGCATTGTTGTCACATACAAAAGATTATTCTTAGCAAATGAACAGGAAGACACCCTTGTGCACATATCAAAAGTAACAAAATGCATTCCTGGTTTCATTATTCAGGAAATTTCAATCTATATATCTATATACGGTAACTTCAGGAAATAAAATGTTACATGCCTAGTGCGTGCTATCTGATCTCTGCTTAGTAAGACGTGCTCAGTGCATTTCCACAATTGTAATGTAGAATTCTCTACAGTGTCTGCTTAGAACAGAATTTTTAGGTGACTAGCTATTTCAGAACAGCTTAAACTTTACAGTGTTAGTTTACAATATACAGAAAAATTCAAATAGTGGCACATGGACCAGTCCAATGGATAGATTTCGTTTTGCTGGTATGAGAAAAATATCTCAGTTCCTATGTTTCAATCAGACAAACATTTTTTAGTCTTTTTTTCTTGTTTATTTATTTATTCGTATGAGCTTAACCTGCAGAAGTTACACAGTTAAATTGTCACAGTCAGGTGCCTCAGCCAGTCACGGCTGGCATCATCCAAATCGGTGAAGTTGCCGGGGCACCTGAAGCGAGGGCAGGAGTAAAGGATTTGGTCGGCCGTCGCCGCAGTCGCAAATTGGGTCATCAGTGAGGCCCCACTTGTATAGGGTGGCCCGGAAACGGCCATGTCCGGTTCTTAGTCAGTTCAGCTTGACCCAGGCTTGTCTGGGCAGGTCATTTCCAACGGGTTTGTTAGATACTTTGTCGATAAACTGTTTCAGCCTGTGGTTGTTATTATTCCACGCATCTTGCCACTTTTTGTTAGCCCAAGTTAGCACTTTTTGTGATGGTATAGTTAGAATTGCCCAATATGAAGTGGTATAGTTAGAATTACCTACTGAAACAAAGAGGATATTGCATGTCCTTGTACAATATGTACGGGAGAGCTGAAATAACAGGAGATACAGTATGACTTGAAGAAATTCTGAAAATAAAACCAATTTGTTTGTTGGTCTAGTACAAGACTCTGGTGAATATGAAATATCTTGCCCAATCTTTTGAAGCGAATGTTCTCAACTGTCTTGGTTGTCTAAAAACACATTCCTGCAATCTAAAATTAGACAGTAGTGTGGCATATAGGCTAAAACTCTGGACTGGAGGGTTATGTGTGACAATGTTGTGTCAACCAATGTGCTTCACACAAACTGCTCCAGTAAATGCCCTGTTGTGTAAATGCCTCTCCAGGTCATCGTCAATGGAAATTAGTTCCCATTGACTTTCCTGACAAAGGAATACATTTACTACTGACCCATAAAACAAGGAATAAAAACAGGTTTAACTTGCTCAAGACTATACTTTGACCAAACCCATTGACCAAACCCAGCATTGCTATGTAAAAGCATTAGAGGACAAACCCTTCCAAAAGGAGGTCATTACTATAGTGAATGATTCATGCTTGAGTGCAGCTTCTAAGTTACTGGCTTTGTTCTTTAACATAAGCATCAGATTTCCTACTGTATAAATAACTGTCTTTAAACCTGGCTTGGCGTACCTGCTTCTTCTACTTCAGAAAGCTTTGTTTCGGGTTTGCCAGCTGTGATAGGAGACGTCCCCCAGGACTGCGTGCCTGGGTTTGCTCTATTCTCCCTGCATCTCTCATACGGAAGAATGTAGTCAGCTTTCACTGTTATGCTAATGAAGGCCCAAAGGTATCTTTCTGCAAGGCCTATCAAAACCCCGGCACAAAACAGAGGCTTGTTGCTACACTTGCCTTGGATATGAGAAGAGTGAACAGCGACAACGGACCAAATGTGCCAAGTTATAAATCCAGAACACAAGGAAAAGATGTGTAACGACACAATGCTAACCGTGTCTGTGAAACGTGATGGTGAGAAAAGATTCACACATACATAAATCAAACACTGTCGTGTCATTGTATTGCCTGGTGCACAAGGCCTGAAGTCAACAGGCACACAGAGAATGAACAGTTCCTTTTTTCTTTTTCAATGCTGTGTTGACTAACAAAACAAGGCAGGATGTGCAAGAGCGGTAGAATTCATCGTAGTGGAAAATGGTGGAAAAATAAACTGAGCTGTGTATCGTATTGGTTTGCAGGATCTATATATATACACGTTTGTTTGGGGTCAACAGAACCTTCCTTCCACTTACAGTACAGTTGCAGCCCAAGTACAGAACTCAATTGTCCATAAGACAGACTGAGAGCAGCTACTGTATATTAAGCATTAAGCTATATTAAGCACTATATTATATTAAGCTATATTAATAAGCTATGTTATTTAAGCGCTTTGAAAAGACACCTTTAAAGGCACTATATAAATAAAGTTTTTTATTATTATTATTATTATTATTATTATTATGTGCCCAAAGACATCCTGCTTTTTTTCTACATTTATCGATATGGATTATCATACATTTCTTTTTCCGAGAGAGGGCACTCTTCTAAATACAATTCTTCATGGTCCAGTTTGCACTAAAACTAATTGGATGTCTGTTATACCTCCTGCATATTAGCAGCAAAAGGACTGTAATAATACTCTTGGCCTTCTGTCAACTCTCTGATTGCTACCTACATATTCAGTGAAATTGCAAATACTTTGCAATTGCAATTTGTGTCCTTTGCAAAAAAATACACAAGAGGTGCTTTTTTCATTGACTCAAATGATAGGAAAACTTTTATTCATCTTTCGTTTTATTCTGTTTGCTCTGTAAGTGAGCAAACTCGTCCACATTTCAATGATTTGCTGTTTGCGTCTTATATATCCAAGGTAGAACAAATTAGAAGAAAGGAACTGAAAACTTCTTTTTTCAAGTGGCTGGTCAGCCACAAACCCTCTATCGCTCACTGCAGTCTTTCTGTGCACCTCCTCTTGAGGTAAACTGGTCAATATCTAGGTTGTGCCACTTCACCATTTCATACATCTTCAGACCGCAACACAGTGGTGCTACATTTTTTCAAAAAAATATCTGAATGTTATATTTTTGGCAAAATGGTCAAAAAGTTACATACTCTTTTAAAAGCATAAGAGATTGCTTAGGGGATAAAAATAGATTACCTGCTCCTTGGAAGCAAATTTGTAGCCCAGAACTTACACATACAGCAAAATCATGTTTGAAGGAGTAGAGGCCAATTGAGTCCCTTTAGCTTCTTTGGGTGATAGTAGCTAACTGATCCGAGAATCTCATCTGTTAGACAGACGTGAAGGTCTTGGCTTCAAAAACGTGGTCAGTTGTTTTGTTCCAAAGGTTTTGTCCCTTTGTGCAAAGAAGCACCTTTTCTACTCCATTTCAAAAGCACTTCCCATTAGTTTTGATTTGTCTCCTCCAGGTTCATGGCTCATTGTTGATTCTGAAGAAGCCCATCCAATTTGCTTTGTCAGTGCCTCTGAGGACAGCCTTGGCTGGTTAAATCTACACAGACTTTGTGCTTTTAGCCTTTCAAATTGGGACATTTTCCCTTCGGGGATGTATAAAGTCTTACCTTATCTTATTCCATTCAGCCTGGGAGCAATTAAGAAGTCAAATATTTTCACTTAACCAAATTTAAATGAGTGATTTAACAATGTCAACTGCAAAGTCAATGTTTTACATTAATCAGAAGATTACTCATGTTTATCCAACGTTTGCTGTGTTCAGGGGTTTTGCATATGTTTTTTTTTAAACAGGAAAGCAAACAAAACTAACCTGTGCAAACGTAATGTATCACTCTTTGTTTCAGGAACAAGGATTTACATACTGTATATAGGGACTATTTTGACAGTAGCAGAATCTTGCTCCATGAATGGATGTGTTCTTAGCTTAGTAAGCAATTGATATCAATGCAATATAGCTAATTATTGTTCCTAGCCTTACCCAAGGGGCCAATATTTTAAACTGGAGCTATACACTAACTTTCTGAACTGAAACAAGAAACAATGAGTTGCCCTTTTTAAAAGCTGGTTTATCCTCCAGTTTTCATGGACCTGTTGTGTCTTTTCTGGTTTTACAAACTCCATTTAGAGTCAGAGAAAATGAACGAGCCAAAACACCTTCGATAAACAGATCTCGCCACAGAGAAAGATTAAACCCACATTACCGGTGTGCCCGAGCAGCTCAGCGATCACAGGACAGGCCCGAGATGACACCGCGGTCGTCTGAGCTCTTCTGAGAGGCAACGCGCATGGCTACAGACAAGACTGACATGTAAAGGGGAATGGTTTGCACAAGGGAAGAAGGAAAACAGGGTCAATAGGGGAGAACAGGGATAGGAGAAAAAGAGAGAAAGATTGAGCAGAAACACAGTAAAGGCATCAGGGGCCCAACCATTTCTTCAAGTGCAGATTACAAGGCACAGTCCCCAATAAATTAAATTCTGCTGGGGCAAAATGACAAAAACTTGCCTTTTCAAGGAGAAGCTTTATCTGGCAAAAGCCATGGCAATGACCTTTGAAGACATATAGTTCTGTATCAGGAATCTGCTTTAGGGCTTTGGCCCTTTCGATTTTCTAAAAGCATTTTAAACTCAAGGTCAATGTATCCTAAAGCATGACAACAGCACAACAGAACAACAGAACATACTCTATCACTGAAGGAGGTAAGACATTTGCTCCTTGAGCTGCCTTCCTTAAACCTCTTAACTCCTTAGTTTGTCTTCTTCTGTTCCTGGAGCGGGTAGGGATATACGCAGCATGGTTACAAAGTACAACAAGCGAAACTGGTCTTTATTTAGAGGAACAGGTCAAACAGCATCTCTTTCTTTTTTATATGAAACATTAGAAATAACAATAGATTTAAGGAGAGTCTGCTATTTATTTAAGAAAAAAAGGGCTTGAAAGCTTATCCTTGCTGCACAGAAGGGTCTATTAATCTATTAACTTTAGGTTCCTGACGCATTTTGTTACACAACAAGAGGATTTGAAAAAAGAAAACACCTTAAGCTCTCCAGAGATGTCAATGAAAACTACCTTAAATACAGTATGTGAATACTGCGCAGTTTCAAAAGACTTCAACACTTCACTGTACACAGTATGCACATTATTATGATTGTGATCTTATCAACAAATGTATTTAATACAGAGAAGACAAGCCATCATGTAATGATTCAACAAACATGTACAGCAATAAGGCACAGGCACTATTGGGTGTCTGATGAGACTCATCATCAACAAACGTGTTTGACACACACTTACTTTTTATCATACCAGCCAAGCCCTCTGCAAATACTGTGCTCAAGAAATATCTGATAAAAAAAAAGAAAAGTATGGAAGTCCCTTGCGTCATTAGTCTAATACACAATACAACTTTAGAGGACAACCTCAGCATGTCAGACACAACCTTGTGGATTTTCTTTTCATATCTCAATGTCAGCAACTGATGGCAGGATACTGCTTGTCATCATTGGAAATTAAAGTGCTTTGCTCAAGTATTCAGAAACTTTTTAAGTTTTCAAATTTTGCTGGATTACCAATGATACAGTACGTACACATCATTTTAAATTTTTTTTAGACAGCTGCTGACAAATACCTAATTTTATCAGTAACGTGCTTCTGTTTGAGCATCTGAATCTACTGATTGGAAAAAGATGTGTGAGTATCATTTGTAATCCATCAACATTTGAAAACTTTTCAAGGGTCTGAATACTTTTGCAAAGCACTGTAGGTGCAAAAGCCTAGCAAACTGAGCAGGAAGAAAGTACCAATCTGAGACATCTGGAATTATATAAAAAACATGAGGGCTCTGGAATTTAGGTGCCATAATCTATGTTGAATGTAGTTCTCAAGATCCAGGTCACATATCACAAGGCATCCTGGACTGTGAAGAACTATTTTTGATAATATATACTACTATTTCTGGTTGTGGGATCGTGAGGATTTGCGTGCTTGCCTGCTTCCTAATATTTTGTGTGCTTTGAGTTGTGCATTCAGCACACCTGGGCTATTTCGAACTCCAGTGCCTTGTAAAAATACAATAAATTTAAAATACTCAGACTCCCTTGTGAAAAGTATCTGTAAACATCTGTGTTTAACTGGATTTCCTGTTGCAGTGCAATTTAGCTGTTATGACACCCACCCCCAGAGGAGTTTTCGTCCAAGAATGCAGCTGCAGGTCTTTTCCTGTGCAAACCTTCAAAACATTCAATGCCCGAGTCTCCCATAACGATTACAAGCAAAGAGGAAGCCATGCAGTCATTCTAACTAGCCCTTCCACATTCCTGGAAGAATAAAATCCAACTGGAAAAAAAAAGATGGGACTTGATTAGTATGCTGCAGTACAAGGGGGACGGGTGATTAAAAATATCACAACCAAAACACTTGCTAAATATATCTGCTGGCACTGAAAACAGAGAGCGAAAGATTTATATGTTATGAAGGGCGCACATCTGTCTCTCCACCCCTGTATCTTGTTGCTTGAAGGCCATTCGCCCAACATGGTGTGTTTCTTGGCCTCTGCTGCTGTGTTCGAGAGGAACTGGGGGGATTTCTAGGCTAGTGTTAGAAGCTGTGCCTTCCGGGCAAGCATGACAAATACAAGCAATTTAAACTATCGAGTCGTGTGTTCAGTTCCATTGGTGGCTAATGCAAAATAGTACAAGTCTTTCACAAGGGCCCTGAACTGTGCTGGATAACTGTGCTGTCCAACACAACCAGCAGTTACCCTAGTATCTTTATGCCATGCACTGTATACTCATTCCAAGCTTTAAACTGGCAAGAAGGCTGTAAAGGTGGAAAGGATAAGTGTGAGTAAAAAAAAAACTGTAACAAAAGGAGGAGAAAGAATGTTTTTTTAAAAAAAAAAGCTCTAGCATGGGGGCTATCCACAAAATTAAGCGACAAACCCAATTAACAGTTCAACAACTGTCAACATAAGGTTTTCTTCCTAAATATTGAAAAAGGTTAAGACACAAGGCACAGCAGCACCCGAAAACTTAGTGAAGTCACTTGAACTAATAAAAATAAGAAAAACCTATGTTAAAAATTCTACTGCTGCAGAAAAAATGAAACCTACTTTTATTGCTGTTTATTAACATTGTGGTTTCATTCAAGGCTGAAATGAAATTGAAATATAATTAAATTTAAACAATAAGCATAATTTAAATCCCCCATTTTAATTCCTTCATTGTTCGGCATCACACTTTTTTCTATTTTCTGCCCCTTTCTCTGCATCTTTCATTGGATTTCACATCCAAAGTAAAACCCTGCCGCCCCCTCTCTTCACTCACTAGACCACGACGTGTGAAACTCCCCCAATTCGTTACCTGTGTAAATCTCTTGCTGTGAGAAGGTGCTGGAAAGCTCTGTTTGCTCAAGGAGTCTCATAATGAAACAAATAAAACACTGTTCTGGACATTTGAGAAGATTAAGAAATAACTAACTACTACAAAATCTACAGTATATAAATGAATAACTATTACACGCAAGCGATATAAATGCAGTAACGGTGCCCTGTAACATTTGGGACAGGAATGAAGACGCATGTGGGAGATTTCGCCAAAGAAGGCAAAGCTAAGACGAGCTCAGGTGTGTGTGTGTGGCTTCATTTACAGGGAAGACAGGAATAAGTTATAGCTCAATTTGAGAATGTGCGTCAGACGAGCACGAGAAACAGATGTGGTCATAGTTTATAAAATCTTCACGAATTCTTTGAAGCACATAAATGGCAAAAAGAACATGAATGGCATTAGATGTAAATAATGAAATTAGGGCACTCTGTGACTGTAACCTCAGTTTCTTTTGTGTTGCTGCTTTTACAGTTTAGAAAGAACTCAATTCACAATAAGGACATGTAACAACCCCAACATTCTCTTGTGTAGTCCAAGATCAGAGAAAATTGGTGTGTATGGAACTACTGGATAAAGATTCAGTAAATTTTTTTGTGAAAAAAGAGCACATGTAAAGAAAAAGGTGGCTTAGTAGTGTTGCAATGTGGCGGTGAAGCTACACAGAATGATGAATCACAGAACAATGTGACAAAACAAATATCACACTCGACTGAG
Source organism: Lepisosteus oculatus (assembly GCF_040954835.1). Taxonomy (NCBI): domain Eukaryota; kingdom Metazoa; phylum Chordata; class Actinopteri; order Semionotiformes; family Lepisosteidae; genus Lepisosteus; species Lepisosteus oculatus. The sequence continues at coordinate 33,312,102 of NC_090696.1, read as the reverse complement.
CCCTTGAAGTTAGACAGGTTTGTTTGGCATGGGATCCTAGAAAGGCTGTTTTAATACAGTTAAGGCAGGCTTAGTGCAGCTAACCCACTCAGACAAACTGCTTAAAAAGGCATGCATGTAACATGATAAAAGCCAAAATCAAGCATTCAAAAAAGTCTTCTTCCTCAGACTGTGTAGCAGAAATGTCCCACCTCCATAGACGGAAAGAGTAAAATTACAGAATGAATACTTGGGAAGGATTTAAAAAGAGGCTGCCAGACTTGTTTACTTGTTACAGATCCTAAAAGGTTTATTTTCTCGCTTGTTAAATATCCAGACGTATTTACCTTCTGCCAATAGCATAATGTCATGAGACAAGATTATTGTGGTTCAGCAATTTATAAATAGAGTCACTTCTTAAAAAAATGTGAAAATATTATAGAAAGTGTTTGGACCAAAATTGAAAAATTATGCAATTAAAACTGATTGATTGTCAGTAATATTTAATGGTATCTACTGTAGTAAACCACCTTTACCACCAATTATCAAGAAACTTATCATCTTATTTATTGAACAGACGTATGTAGATTCACTATGACTATTAACATCAAGAGTTTATTGACAATTAATAATAACAATAATTGCTTACACTTATATAGTGCTTTTTTGGACATTCCACTCAAAGCACTTTACAGGTAATGGGGACTCCCCTCCACCACCACCAATGTGCAGCCCCACCTGGATGATGCGACGGCACCCATAGTGCGCCAGAACGCTCACCACACACCAGCTATCAGTGTGGAGGAGAGCAGAGTGATGAAGCCAGCTCATAGAGAGGGATTATTAGGAGGCTATGAGGCCATGAGAAATTTGGCCCAGACGCCGGGGTTACATCCCTACTCTTTTCGAGAAACACCCTGGGATTTTAATGACCACAGAGAGTCAGGACCTCGGTTTTACGTCTCATCCGAAGGACGGCACCTGTTTACAGTATAGTGTCCCCATCACTATACTGGGGCATTAGGACCCACACAGACCGCAGGGTGAACGCCCCCTGATGGCCCCACTAACACCTCTTCCAGCAGCAACCTTGGTTTTTCCCAGGAGGTCTCCCATCCAGGTACTGACCAGGCTCACACCTGCTGAGCTTCAGTGGGTTGCCAGTTGTGAGTTGCAAGGTGATATGGCTGGCTGGCTGACAAGGGGGTCTACTGTGAAAGTTACAAGCTAATGTCTGTGACCACTGTTGGAAACAAAACAAGCTGCACACCTCTGACTTATGCTTCACACCAAGTTGCAGATGATGTCTTGTGAGATTCATAAAGCCTGAACAAGCATGCGTCAATCCCCAGTTTCTGGACCCTACGTGCCACGTGTAACCTCAGCTCATTTCACAAATGTTCAATGGGGCTAAAGACTAGGTAGAGCTGTCACACTCTCCACTCCCAAGAAAGCCACAGTTGAAAAAGAAGCACAAGGATGTATGCTGTCGACATGCCACTGTCGTCTCTAGAATGTTGTCATGTCAGGATCAGGCCCAGAAAAAGCAGTGAGTGAGATCCCAGGACTTGACCAACGTTGCACCACGCAGTCCTTTATAGACCTTACACTTGCACCTTCCTCTTGATTTTGGAGAGGTTAGAAACTGTGAATATCCCAGACAGTGAATGACAGTCTACAACATACTGGGGGCAGAAAGGTGTTGTTCTGTTGATAAGTGCGACCTTTGGGTTCTTATCCATTTTTCTTCCTTTTTTTCCCCACTTGATTTAACTCAAAATATTAAATCACCTCATCTCTCTCACTAATGAAGCAATTTTGTGCTCATACAATTGTTACCCGGATGCTCCAGTCTAATTAGTGAGTAATCAAGTAATCAAAATGATACTACAAACATTTAATTCATATCCAAAATATGAAAATATTCATTTTAGTAAAAAAGCTCTGTGTGTGAATAGGGAATTTTTATGCCCAGGACAGAACAGAGAAAAGCTGTTTAAAGCCATCTTAGTGTCACATGGTTTCTTCTTAGCTTGATAAAACAGGTTTTTTAAATGTACGCATGCTTTTGGTTTTCTGTTTTGAACCCCATCCTTTGTTAACAGTTCTGGATAAGGCAGCAATAAAACTGTGTTAATTTCACAAGCACGGGCGCTGTGACACCAGTGACAAACTTTGTACTATGGAAGTCTGGCTGTATCAGCAACTATAACCAAGTCAAATCTTAAGAAATAACCGACAACAGTACGTAAGACGACCCTTGTAAATGTATATTGAGTATTGGCATGTCGGCAAAAACTCTACAGTGCAGACGTTGTCTACATATACAGTACCTGTTTAAAAAAAAAGATTCATGCTTAAGTGCACAGAGCTGAACACTTAGTTAATTTTGCAACTGTCATTCATTCTAAAAGTAACAAACCACTTCATTTCTACTATATCAGGCAGAACTAATTGTTTCGGACTTTTACTCCTCAAAGTCCAACAGCTGGGAGAAAAAGGCCACACACCTTCAAAGGATAGTTCTCGTGCATTCCGGAAACAAAAAATACACAGGAGGCTCTGCACTTTTTTTAACAACACAAAACGAGGAATGCAAAATGCCAATGCAACAACATTTGAATGGAATGCAAAAACAGCAACAACATACCAGAGCTGTCACCTGCCTTTCGATGACACCATTCTGTCGAAGTGGATTCTTACCTGGTTTATCACATACACCCCGTAGTCGAGCTGCTGCCTCTGGAGAATGGGATGCAGGTAGTACAACCAGAACTTCAGGTGCTCTTCACGCTTGCGGAATGGAATAATAAAGGCCACTTTCTGCCGGGCTACGCAGTCCTTTGGCATGTATCGGCCACCATCTCTGAGCTCGGGGTTTTCTAACTCGATCTGTTTCAAGCCCACGGGCTGAGAAAACTCTATTCTCAAGGGACCCACTGCAGAGAACAACAACAAAAAAAAACATTCTGTGTCAATTCAGGCACCTATATGTCTTTGAATTGCATACATATCGATACATCCATCCATTTTCTAATTGCTTCATCCAATCTGGGGTCGTGGGGGAGTTGGAGTCTATCCCGGCAAGCAACAAGCCGGGGTACACGTTAGACGGGATGCACAAGACAAACACAGAGAAGCTAACACCCAGGGCCAATTTTCCCACAAGCCAATTAACCCAACAGTATGTCTTTGGACTGTGGGAGGAAACTGGAGCACCTGGAAGGAACCCACTCAAACATGGGGAGAACATCCAAACCCCACACAGAGAGCCCCCCAGGTCCAGAACTGCACTCATTCAACTCAGGGCCCCAGCGCTGCGAGGCAGCAATGTTAACAGCTGTGCCCATGTGCCACCAAAACTGGTAACTTAGTAAAAGCAATTATACGGAAAATTATATCTGCATTTTCCTAGAGTTCTAGAACTTTCTAGAGCAAACAACTTCTAATGCTTCCCATGATGTGAAACTGCCTTGTAAACATATTCACCATTTCCAATAATTAACATTGTTTGAGTGCACATTTCACTCATCCTTAGAAATCTGTTCAAAATACGGCCACCTAACCTACTGCACCAAAACACTGCAAACCAAACAGCCAAAACGAATGACAGTCGCAGAATCTAAAAATTATATCAGAATCAGGATCTATGCGTCACTTAAAGGATAGTTCACCTAGCTTTAAAAACTAAAATCGTTCTTTGGAAAGACACCGTAAGTACTGGACACATACATAGCACATGCTATGGGATATTTGGATTTTCATATGGCTTTAATAACATTTCGCACAAAAAAGTAATTCATAAATTATGGGCGGTAAGTATGTTTGGAAAAGTAACAAAATACAAATAAGATGTAAATGATCAAACTGAGGCAATGTGCTTAAATGTGTACCACAGAAATCAGTCTTAGAAGCACTGCTCTTTTCTTTAACATTATATCAATGATCTAGTGCCTGGTACTGTATAAGCAGCAAACTAGCTCAGTTTAGGACTACCACTGCCAAAACAGCTATTGAAATTCAAAAGCATTCAATTAGATAAGAGAAATTATGTAAGAGAAAGATTAGATCAAATTCAAGATTGGGCCAACACCTGAAAATAAAAACATAAACTATGAATACAAAATCAGAAATGCTGAACTAGAAGACGTTACTAATGTAAAAGACTTGGGACTGTATGTTCACATGAAATTTACGCTTCTAAACAGTGTGGAAAAGCAATCAAAAAAGCAAAATGAAAGGCATGTCACATAAACGATGTCGCACAAGGATTAATAGTGTAAAATTTTAAAACAAGGGATGTTGTCTTAAAATTGTACAACACACTAGTAAAACCTAATTTGGAATATTATGTACAATTTTGGTTACAACATTTTAGAAACGATATTGCTGCTCTGAAATAAGTCAAGAGTCATGCATTTATGAAAACTACAGGACTGGAAAAACACCTGTCTAATGACGTTTAATGTAAGGCAGTCCATAGTTTTACATGTAGGTAGAAAACAGAAACTAAATACAAAATGGGAACTAGAAGAGGCTTATGAATAAGTCTCAGGTATCTGATGTCAACATATCATTTACAACATCTACACAATGTAGGGAAAGAGAAATGTTAAGGGTTTGTTAAAGGCATAGAATGTAAATACAGGGATGTTATGGTAAAACTGGACAATGCACTATTACAGTCTCATTTAGAGTCTTTACTCATTTAATGAGTACAGTTTTGGCCACTATGTTAGAAAAAAAGATACTGCTGCTCTGGTGACAGAGTACTGGCACAGGTTAATATAAAGAAAGTGCATTATTGTTCCTCTGATCTGATTAATTGTCCCCAAGGTTTCTAGAGTTTAATTTTTTTGATTAACCACTTAATCACTGACACTACCATTGACCTGAACAAAAGTTCTGATTAAATTGATTGCTTTTTAAGGATATGTTGAGCCTCAGGCTCAAATGCAAGATAACTGATCCCATACATATAGTATGGCAACATGTTTTATCTTTGTGTGTTGATTTTGTGTGCGAGTCTCTAGGCTAGAGACTAGGCAAGATCCAAAACTATTGCCTACTTACTTTCAAATGAAACATTTCAAGTAATGTTTTAAGTATCTGAACAGCCTTTTATATGGAGTCCATGAGCAAACCACAATTTTCTCCAACCCGAGAAACAGGTTTTGTCCCAGGCAAAACTTATTAATTATGTGCATTTCCTTTATCACCAAATACAAGACCCTAAACTGCATAGTCTTTTATGGAGTTAGACAGAATTAAAGATTTAGCTTCCATACTAACTGTATCATTTGAATATAATCATTGGCTTATTTTGTTATTCTTACTTGTTTTGCTGGTATTATAATTATAGTTATCACACAGTATACTTGATATGACAAAGATAAATCAGATTCATACAGCACATTTCATCCCCAAGGTCCCAAAGCAATTTAGAAACAAGAGGGAACAGATTCATTCCCCACTGAAATGCAGCTCCCATCTGTGTGACCTGCCAAAGCTATGATACAAGCAGCCCCACTACACAGCAGATCAGGCTGAGAAGAGAGAAATTACATCTCCATCTGGATTCAAGAACAGCTTCCAGCAGACCAGATAGTCGAAGTTCAAAGGAACATTTAGCCAGGATACCAGGCTCTCACTCTGCAGTTCCAGACAGCACCATATGGAAATGTGCTTTAGTCACCTAGAGGACAGGATTTTTCCACTTTTCAACTTCTCATCTGAGGGAAGGTAGCTCCTACAGCACAGGGTGCCCACTCCCTTTACTGGGGGAGAATGTAGGAGAATCCCTCTTCTCTCTCAGAGATTCTGACCTGGGGGGAAGACTGAGACCTGAGACCTAGGTGTAATGATGCTGGTGTAATTAATTCTAGCTCTGACAAGAAAGGGCTTTCTGAATACCTTTTGAATATTTTGAAGCACTATCAGGAAAATATATGCTATGCTATGTATATTTAAGTAAACCGCAACTGAGAATTCTTAGCCAATCCCTTAATTATGAAATGCCACGGCTTCAAAGTGAACTGCCACACAACAGTAATTTCAGAGTGTTCCACCAGACATGATTAGAACGGATGGAGTTCTTCACCCCAGACACCCAAAATAAAGCTCTAGTACCTAGACGCAGTCTAATGACAATACAACATAAATAAGATTTGCGCCAAAGTATTGTACTTACCTAGAAGAGGTGAAGTTTCGGGACATTGCTCAAGGTCTTTGGCTTTCACTGTTGGCGACCTTGCTCCAGGAGGTTGTCGTTCAGAAAGGTTTGACGTTAAGGTCGCTTCAGAACGGCTTAGAGCTGAGGTGCTATAGGTGTTCTGCTGCTGGTTTTGGGCAAACGAGTTACGAAAGACGTCTAAAGTATTTAAATAATAGAGAAGGGTGACCGAGAGATGGACAGCGCAAAGGAACACCACAAGTGTGCAAGTTTTTTGGAGAGCTCTTCCGGGTAAACTGGGATTTTGATCAGGCATTCTAATCAGATTTACGAAAAGTTTAAAGCGATATTAAAAAGTAAGCATTTAAAAAAATTGTACGTGGGATTGATGCGTTATCCCCGCTGACTTACTTCACTTATCTTGTCGGATCTAATAAGAAAGATCGTCGTTCTCGACAAGCAGTTTCCCCCAGAAACAACTCCTGAAAATCTGACAGCCGCAACACAAATGTAAAAAAAAGTATCAGGAAAAAAACGAAATGAACTGAAGACGCTGGGATTTTTAGTCGCTGTAATTATCAAGGTTGAATCAAATTCACCGCTGGATCAACTTGTATAATTGTTACTCTTTTCTTTCCAGAAGACCACCACGTCCTCCCTTACCTAGATCTTTAACTTCATCAGTCAGTCTCAGTAATCTCATTTAACGGGTCATTTTCCTGAAGAGATGCATCCTCGCGAACTTCTGACTTGGAAGCCACGATCAAGACCGTTTGTCAGTTTATTAGAAGTACGCAAATGTCCAGGCTACACTGTACCCCATGTTTCTCTCAGGCTGTGACTGGCTTCTTCCGGGCGGAGGGCGCAAAGAGAACTCGCAGAAGCCTGATGCCTACAGTCTGACGTGCGTGGTTTAGGCGTGGTAACTAGAAGAAACCGGAAAGATAATCGTAATGCGCGCTACAGTATTAGGGTTTGGAAATTAGGTAAATTAGGGATTTGGTTAGGTTCAGGGTCTGTGGTGGGTGTACCGAGTTTCGATTTCTAATCCGCGCCGACATAGTTGTAGTTACAGACTCGGGGCACCTGGAAGCCAGTGAGTGCCGGACGACAGTTATGGCTATGCACAGCACAAGCGCATCTGGAACTGAAGTTGAACATGTCTTAGTTGTTTTCCGAGTGCTCTTCTAAGATACATCGTGATAGCACCGCAGCTTGAAGAGAAACGTGTTTGCATTCTTTTCCTACAAACCAGAGACCAGTTTTCTACGTTCTCTGGGGTTGCTACCTGAGCCTATAATCTCTTGAGACATTTTGTGAGGATTTTAAAATCGTCAAGAAAACGAAAATAAGTTAACTTGTAAATTGAGCGCTAAACCTTTTCTTAATACATCTGCTTAATTAACATGTAGAGACTAACTACATAAAAGTCTTTATGTATGTTTATAAATTTAGAATATTTAATATTTTTTAATGAATCTGCTAATAATGCATAACTCAATTTACAATGTCTTCATGCTAAATTTTACAGCCTGCATTAACTCAGTAATCAGATGTGAACTGTTCGTTTTACAGATTAACATTAGATTAGTCATCAATTCCAATTACGATTGTACTTTTCAATAAAAATAACGTTTTTAAAAAAATATATGGAAAACTGCAAATTATTAAGTTAAAATAGATGTTTTCACATTCAAGGGATACTCTTATATTACCAGGCCTCACATAACAATTAAGCAGTAATATCAATTTAGTAAACGTTTATCATTCACTTTACAGGTTAATTTAGTTCTGTGTCAGCAACTTCAAGATAAGATCAACTTTATCATACCCTAGCAGAATTTTATGGACACATAGCGCTTCTGTCCATCTGAATACATCACTAAACACTACACATCCCGTCTGTTGTGCATGACACCTTAATTGGTTTATACTGTGACAATTGCATTTATCCTTGGCACTTTGTGTGCGTGTTAATTGCTTAAATCGTATGAATCTACGAATTGAAGGGACCGTATGAATATTTGTTTGTATTTGATCTACATTTGGGAACCCTTAAACATGTGTTAGAGGGAACAAGTTGATTTTCATAATTAACAATATGAAAAGATTCAGATATAAGTTTTCTCCCTGTTGTATCATGAATTGTTCAAACATTGTCTGCCAGGAGGAGAACTGGTTCACTCTCATTGCCTTCATTGCTCTTTGGACAAGTTGGGTGATTTTTGTTTTTCTTAATTGGACTGATAAATGACCAAGTCACACTGTTATACCATAACAAATAGCAGTCTCTATTGCAGCATTGTAAAAGAGGAGCATTATTTTCTGTTCATCTCCAAACACTCTTAATCTTTGTAAAAAAAATTCAAACTCTGGTGAACTCTGGAGCAAACCCTCTCAACCTGAGTATCTTAACTTTAGTATCCTGTCCTGTTCAATGATTTATCTATATTCACAGGTTTGTTTTGGTTAGTGTTCAGTTTCATCACCGGATGTCTTATAAAGGCCCCTGTGAATCATAGAACTTGATGACCATCAATAAAGTGAAAGAAAATAAAATTTTAATGTCCCAGGTTGTGCAAATTTCCCATACAGTCAAAGGCGGCATAGCAGCACCACCTAGTGGTATATTTTGTATAAAAGCTCTTTTCGGTCGCTTTGTCTTCTCGGTAAATCTCTTCTAAGTAACTGGACTGGACTGTCAGTTGTGTTACCATTTATTGAACAGCAGAAGTTTCTCCATTGGTGTTTATTGCGAAACCGCTATTATACACTTTAGACTACATAATATCACTTATGCATTTGGATCATAGGCCTGTGTGCTAAGGGTTTTCCCCTGTAGCTGGAAATCAAGTGCAGTAGCTTTAGGCTGGATTGTGCTTTTCCTGAGGATCTGAGAGAAGAAACCCTCCCATGCATGTGGCCACTAAATTAAGAAGGCAACCGCTGCTACAAAATGGGAGACTGGGAATGTTAATGGTCATTGTTCTGGCACATGTATGAAAGTAAAGTTAATATCTAGGATAACTTATTTTCTAATTGGGATAACCTGTGGAAGTAGTGTCACTCAGAGTCGACCCAGAAAAAAGTGCTTTGTGTCTGTATACTGTCTTGTTCTGTCCCATTCATCCCTCAGTACCAGGACAAGCTTGTGCTTGTGCCCTAGTTGCCACAAATCATCCCACAGATCAGTAGATGTTCGATATTGCTCAGGTGATTAGTCAAAATGATACAAATAACATTTTATCAATATCCTAAATCTGTATACTGTATCTTATTTTTCTAAAAACATACAGTTTTGTGCAAACATTTAGGCACCCCTGGTTAAATTATGTTTCATTTAATCTCTACGTGAACAAGAGGTGACATGACCTCTGTATGGTACTAAGTGAAACCCAACAGCTTTCTGTAAACTGTAATGCAAAAGTATGATTTATTATTTAATATTTATTGAAAAAATAAAAAAGTGAATGTAACCGGTGCAAAAGTCTGGACACCCTCATAGTTGATTCATTACTAGGTTTTTAATTTGTGTTTTTCAAAGGCCCCAAAACTTGACTGACTCGTTAGGCCTTAAATTGAGCCAGGTGAAGAATTCCATGGTTGAACAAATACTCTGACCCTTCTAAGCTCTCAGGTTGTGATTTCTGTTCTGCTTGCTTTCAACAACCATGGTCTCCTCTAAGCAGCTGTCTGAGGGCTTGAAGATAAAGATAATTCACTCTTACAAAGCAGAGGAAGGCTATAAAATGGTGTCTAAATGCTTCCAGCAGGAAATTTCAACTGTCAGAAACACCATTGACACATGAAAGTTAATGGAAAAGTTAAAGTCAAGGCAAGATCTAGGAGACCCAGAAAAATCTGATAGAACTGCCTGAAAACTGGGCAGATCTGCAAAGCAGAACCCAGAGATCACTGCAATATCTGAATATTATTGAAAATCTGTGGGGAGATCTCAAGCATGCAGTGCATGCAAGACCTAAGAATAGTTCTGAGCCAGAAGAGTTCCTCAAGCAAGAGTAGGAAAAACTCCAAAAGCAAAAATAGAAATACTCTTTTCTCACTACAGAAAAGGTTTGGATGCTCTGATTTCTGCCAATAGAGATGTTACTAAGTACTGACTGACAGAGTACACAGACTACCGCACGTCAGATTCACTGTTTTTTCTTGCTTTGAATATCTACAAAACTGTTTGCAGAAATGTTAAGTTTTGTACCACACAGAATTTGGTTCAGCTTCTTTTCACTTAGAGATTCATTAAAACTTACAATTTGACCCGGGGTGCCCACACTTTTGCACTCAACTGTAATTGCACAAAAGAGCATTAGGTTTTTTTCCCCAGTAAATGTGGCTGCTATATAAATACAATTACCTTATTGCAGCAGCAGGGGGAGCAATATGATGGAAATACTGAAACAGAACTACTATACTGTTTTGTACATTTTATCAATAATAACTTATCAAATGTACTCTTGGTCCAGGAATTCTCAGTCCTAATCCTGGAGGTCCACTGAACTGTTGATATTTGCTATAATTTCTTATAAATGCTGTAGATTGAAGAATACACAAGTGCAGTTGTGAGACCCTGGCTTTTAAGTAAAATAAAAACTGTATATTTTCTGCTGGCCCCTCTAATACCTCTTCTAGCAGCAACCTTTTTTTAAAAAAACATTTTTTTTTTAGTTGGTCTCCCACCCAGGTACTGACCTGGCTCACACCTGCTGAGCTTCAGTGGGTTGTCAATTGTGAGTTGCAGGGTGATATGGCTGTTGGCACAGACACATTGAACCAGGTTACAGTAAAACAACACAAAGAAATTAGCCTATCCTTTACAAACTAATTGTAATCTGCTATCATTATTCATTCAGTCTTTAACCATAGGGAAAAGAGTACTGTACCAAGTAGCCAGGTATGTGATCATGTAAAATACACTGTTTAATTTTTTTGTAGAAAACTTCACAAAGTATTGTAATAATTCATAATAACCCCTTGCATTTGTTTGGTGCTGTTCAAAAAGCAGGGTAGATTTTGCAGGCCCAGGGAGGAATTTTACTGGGGTTTTAATATTCGTACTCTTATGAACAGCAGAAAGAGTAGTCAACACCCTGGTATAACATCTAATCTAAAGGATAGCACCCCCTACAGTAGAGTGTACAGTACAGTCAGTGATCTGGCAGTTGTTGCAACTGAGATGTATATTTGGCATATCATGAGGTGACTGTTTACTGTGTATACACACCCAGATGGTTGTGCCTCCTATAATATTTCATTTCATTTGAATATTTAATTTGATTCTCATCTTTAAGTGCATCTCAGTTCTGAAAAGTAAGGAACATCTGCATGGTGTTTATTAGAAATTTAGGCACATTGTGTGAAAATATTTTTTTTGTTTCTGAAATTATTTTACTTAATATCCACAGATAATACAATTTTGTCTCATTTATTGCAGTCTCTAAATTGTACATTTCTTTTGGAATTAAGTACATACTGTATATATTCATATGTACAGTATGTTCTGTATTTCACAAGGAAAAATGAACAGGTTGCGTATTTGGTGATCATACCCAGGTCTTTGAAGAAGTATAGCTCATCACCGGCAGAGTTTTGAAAACATAAAGTTCCTTCTTTTTCTGCAAATGTTGAGCTCTTCACTCAGAAACCTTTCACCACCTGATGGTGGTCCATCTGGAAAGCCTCCAGTACTTACTGCTGATCTTTCAGCTGCAGAGCTTTGCTACAGTCTTCATCCATCTGCAGTCTGCAGAACCTCCAAGAAAAGGAATTGCTGTGGTATCTGCCTTGAAGCTGCTTTCCTCCCCCCCCCCACAATTCCCTCTAATCCAGACTGCCAGTGATGTTCTGTCACTTGGACTGCACACTTTGCTCCAAGGGTATTTCAGGCACCTCCTCCGTATTGTCATCGACCCTTGCCAGCCACCTTTGCAAAGCTTCACTCAAAGGCATAGTGACGGCTGAGTCACCAATGCGGTGAAGTTAAAGGACTCAAGACTCCGCCATCTTTAAGTGTGGTGCTCCCCAACCAACTGCAGCTTCCGCAATTTCCATGACCTTCCTTTGGCGGGTTCACTCGTGGCCTTTCAGAGGCTGTCCTCATTTTCACATTGCACAAGGGGCAAAAGGCACGAAGAAAGCTGAGGAAGAAGAGGTGATGCAAAGGCCCCTTTTCACCTAGGCCCAGTGTTCTCCTAGCCTGCCAGATTTATTACTCCAGGTGCTGGAAAGGAAGAGAAGTAGGTGCTGGAAATCCCTCAGCATTGCTATGGCTTCATCCTGGAATCGCTGTCTTCCACTTGGGTGCCAGTCAAGGTTGCTCTCTCGCTGCTGCTTCAGACACACACTGAATCTCTCTGTCTTCCCCATGGCCCCTCCTTCCCTTCTGTTTTCTCTCTCCTTCTCTAAATAATTGTTGAAAGGTTTGGCTTCAGCCTGCATTGCTTCCTGCTTCAGACACCAATATAGCACTAACATACGTCAACAAAGCTCTAGAAATAAAGCAGACAAAAGCACATTAAGTGAGGGTTCCAGCTTGCATTCAGTCTACTAGTAAAAATATCCCCAAGATACCGCTTAGCTCAGGAAGGCACCCTGGGTCCCCACATACTCTCTCTGTGCATATTCTGTGCAGGGGCACACACGCACACTCACAGACACAGATACACAAACAAGCACCCACACAGACTCTCCCACATACTCTCTCTCAACCCCTGCAGAGGCACACACACTCACACACAGACTTCCACATAAACTTCCTTAACCCCTGCAGGGGCACACATGTACACTCACAGACACAGATACACAAACACGCACCCACACAGACTTTCCCACATACTCTCTCAACCCCTGCAGGGAAACACACACACACAGACACACACAAACACTCACACACAGTCTCCCCCTCATACTCTCTCTCAAGCCCTGCAGAGACACACACGCACACTCACAGACATACAAACACTCACACACAGACTCCCCCTCATACTCTCTCTCAAGCCCTGCAGAGACACACACGCACACTCACAGACATACAAACACTCACACACAGTCTCCCCCTCATACCCTCTCTCAAGCCCTGCAGAGGCACAGACACCCACACTCACAGAAACACAAACAGGCACACACAGACTCCCATACAAACTGTCTCAACCCCTGCAGAGGCACACACACTCACACACAGACTTCCACATAAACTTCCTTAACCCCTGCAGGGGCACACATGCACACTCACAGACACACAGACTCCCCCACATACTCTCTCTCATCCACTGCAGAGGCACACACAAACACACACACAGACTCCCCCCAGGCACCCCCTCAGCCCCTGCAAAGGCACAGACAAGCACAGGTCAAGTGTCTCAGTTAACCAACCATGCCCAAACCTTACTAGCTACAAGATAAAGGCACACAAAAGGAAGAAAAAGTAAACAGAGGGACGCATGCACAATGTGTTTAATGCAGAACCAAAGATTAACACTAAGAATGATCAACAGCTTTTAGGAAAGGCAGGCCTTGCTTAACCAACATGTTAGTGTTCTTTGAAGAAGCAGCCACAGTAACTCTAAGAACACATAAACCATACAATACGGAATATTTTGATTTTGATTTTCATTATGCTTTTGACAAAGTTCTTCTCAAAAGATTCATTGTGCAATTACTGGCAGTAGGCATTCAGGGCTCTAGTGTTTAGATTGAAAACTGGTTATTGATAGAAAATAGAGATCACAGTACTGATGAGTACTCAAATTCTGGTGATGTAAGACTGGCGCTCTTCCTAATTTAGATTAATGATCTTCTAGATTGTGATATACTTAGTAAAGTAGTCAAATCTATAGATGATACCAAAATAGGAGGATTAGCAAACACTGTAGAAGTAGCAAATCAAATTCAGAAAGATTTAGATAAAATTCAAGACTAGGCAAACACCTGGCAGATGACTCTTAAAGCAAACAAGTGTAGAGTGCATAGGGTAACAAAAACAAACAACAAATACAAAATGTGAAAGGCTGAGCTTGACGAAGCTATTTATGCATTTTTTGCATATCTTAAAAACATTCAGATATGTAGGATGGTGCAGTGGTTTTATTGCTGCCTCATAGTGCCAGAGCCCTTGGCTCAATTTTGGACCTGGGGTACTGTCTGTGTGGAGTTTGCATGTTCGCCCCGTGTTCATGTGCATTTCCTCTGTTTGCTCCGATTCCCTCCCACAATCCAAAAACATACCAGTGGCTTTTGGAAAAATTGGCCCTAGGTGTGTGCGTGTCTGCTTCTGTGTGCCCTGCAATGGACTGGCCAGGGTTGACTTGTCTTGTGCCCATTGCTTGCCAGGATTAGGCTCTGACTCCTCTGCAATCCTGAATTGGAAGAGGTGGTTAGAAAATGGGAGTTTGGACTCAGATATTTATGTTACCATGTCATTAAATCAAATACACATATTATTAGTATAATACACAGTCCATATTCTATCTGTAATAGAGTAAGTAAAAGGCAAAATGTTAGTATAGAAAGTTAAATGTGATACATTTTTAATAAATTATTGCTATTTTAAAATTATACAATGCACTTTCAAGACCTTATTCAGAATATTGTGTTTAAGTATGCTCATTACAGTCTAAAAAAGATTAAATCAGACCAGGTACATTCTGGGGCTTAAGTGAAAGTCTTACACTGACAGGCTGAAATAACTTATCTTTTCTAGTTTGAACAGAGAAAACTACAAGGCTGAAATATAAGTATTCAAGATCCTCACATGTTTTGATAAAGTCAACCCAGTGAAACACAAACCGGGCGACACAAGGAGAAACTGTGTGGGTGCATTTGAAACTGAGACTAGGAGGCACAAAGGGTTGTAGGAGTATGGAACACACTACCCAGCCATTATACCTACCCTGCTGAAGCCTCTGGCTGGATGACAGCCTTGGATCAATTACTTATTAGCTGCCAAACAAAACGGATGGTCTGAAAGGCCTCTCATCTGTAACCTTTACAATAAAAACATACACATACAGTATACATACACATCCACATCCTCAGATGCATAAACACATCTTCTAAAAACCGGCCTTTGTCTCAATCTCCTTTGCAAGTACAATCCACTAGCCCTGTGGAATTCACCTGCAATAAGGTTCACAATCCTCTGGCATCATGGCACACTGTTCATAAGAAAGTGCTATGGTTCACCCGTACTCTTTGTCTGTCTCAAGTACTACATGAAGCGAGAGGGACTATGCAAATCTTTTATATTCATTTGATTTAAAAATATGTGGAATTGTGGTACCATGGCGACATAGTGAGTACTGCTTCACAGATCTTATGTCCTGTGGCCAATCTGGACAGAGACACCTTCAGTGTGGCGTTTGCATGTTCTCTTCCTGTTTATGTAGGTTTTTGCTGGGTGCAGTGGTTTCCAAGCATCTAACAAGGACAGTTATGCTAGTCAGGGAACTGGAGTCTCTAAACTGTTCCTATGTGGATACTTTGTAGACCTTGCAAGGGACTTGAATCATATGTATGACGCTTTCGGGTTCTCAAAATCTCCGCTGCAGCCGTGTTCCTATGAAGAACTTTAACAAACACAGGTCTTTCCATAGTCTTCATTGTTCAGTGTTTGTTGACTTATTTCTGTGAGCATGAATTTGCGTATTTTGCTATAGCCCAGGACCCTACTCTGAGATCTCCTGGATTAGAAGCAAGCCTTTGCTATTTACTCCTGAAAAAGATAAAGACGACGACTTCGCAATTTTGGAATGTGGTCTGCCTTGTTAATAAATGCGGCATTGAATGAAACCGCACTTTCAGAATTCATACTTTAGATAAATACTGTATTTGTTTTTCTTCTTCCATTAACTGCTATTATTAGGATTGCGTTCATTGAGGTTCCAGGACTGCAAGAGAAATCCACTCGTTTCAACACAGAACTTCAACTCAGGGCTGTGCGACTCAGTCCTGGGCAGAAACGCGAGTACGCGCTGACGTCAGCCATCCCCACGAACAGAGCGATGTGCTGGAATGTGGGGACTTGTTACTCCGGGAACAAATTCGTTTCAAATAAGTTGAAAAATATAGCTTTCGAGTTGCAAGAAAAGAAGAAAGTGGCTTAAGGTAAGTGGAAAAAGAGAGGCGAACTCGTCGGCTCTGCGGGCATGTGGCCGGGAATTTCCAGACCGAAAACTTTGAGAAACTGTTTTAAAAATGGAGGGGGTTTTCGCTCGCTGAAAAGGGAGAGGCGCTGTCCAGGGCTGATTCAATAAAGCGCAGAGCTCGGGTTTCAGCACGGAGATCAGGACCACGGCTAACACACATACAAAAAAGTTTGAGGTACGGCTTTAATGGGCACTTATCAACTGCGGATGTAGCTTGTGATCAGCACGTTTAACTTAAAATGGACGATGTTTTCCACTTTCTTTGTTTAATTTAGTAGAAAAAGTTGTCCTGTTTTCTCAGTTTCCGGAAAGGGCATGTTTACTTTGCTAAGTTTTTGAGAGAAGTGTTGGGGCCTTGAACATAGTTGGACAGCGATTTTTCCTCTCGCGTTTCCTGCATTGGAGTATAAATGCTTTATTTACGAAAGCATTTTTGCACATCGTAACTGTTCACGTCAGTGTTTTCATTGGATCTCGAGTTAATTTGTTCCTTAAGGTTGATAGACTAAAATAGGAGGCAAAAGTTTGACCTTCTGTTTTTACGAGGGGGAAGTGTGCTCTTCACTTCGGTTTTGCTAAAATGGTTTCTTGCACACTTAAGTGCGAACTCAGGCGCTTTGCTTTACTTGGAAATCGAGTTGCATATTCACGAATCTGAGACACGCAATATGTTAAGAAACTTGATGGTTTTGGAGGAAGAAAAATAAAAGAAATGTAACTATTCCCCTTTTCAGTGCTTAGGTAGCAAACGTGAGCTCGTCATCAGGTGACTTCATAAAGCTGTATATTTCTTACTTACACGGTACATCAGAGAGCTTGTAGTTGGTGGGGCTGTTTGGAATGTTATAAAATGGCCGAACGCAAATTTCTAAGCATGCAAACGCAGAGGCCTAAGTTTTTTACAGTTTGAAGAACAGACTTGATTGTACTTACGTTAACTTGATGCAGCATGTTTTTGTTTTATAATTCACTTTCTTTCACACTTTGTTTGAATGGGACGAGCCGACATGCTGCTTCCTTTTAGGTACCCCACAGTTTGCCAATAAAGAGAGTCGAGAAATGCCTTTTAGATTTTTGGAAATAAGTACAACTTATTTCGTGCTTCTCTAATGAAGGGTTCGCGGAAGAAATTAAACGCCTCATGCCGAAAGAAGCTGGGACATAGGTCACAGTCCTTGATTCCCATACCGAATACCTAAGAGCTGACGATCCGTAGGTGTCTTAATAGCCTTAAGTAAAATTTCCATTAAAGGTCATTCTTAAGCTTTGGTGAAATCAAGTTAGATAACGGATAGATTATTTTTTAATTTACCATCTGCTATGATTGCTCCTCTTGTTACATGTCATGTTTCCATAAAAGTGGCTACAAGTAGAAGATGCCCATTTTGGCCCACTGCAGTTGTATAGCTGTTAAAAGGTAATTGGTTTGAGAATGTCACGAGCTGTTTTTTTTTTAAGAATCCATGAAATCATGAAATCTTGGGAAAAAAAATGGCTGAGTAGCTATTTCAGAACTTCCACAATTCGCATTTTGCACTTATTTTTCTGTGACTGGAAACCTTACCAGTGTGTTGGTCCCTTCATGAGCTGGCAGAGTCTTAAATATTTAATTTACACAAACCCAGATCGGTGGTGTCCATACAATGAAGGCTCAGGTGTGAAAGGTGTGCTTTCTGCATTCTTCTGAGCTTGTGTCATCTTGTGCATTGTTCCAGTTTTATTACAGTTTAAAGGCTATTCTGATTTCGGTCTTCAAACTGGCCATGACCGCTTTAATTTATAATGCTGTCCAATTAACCTTGTGCTTTTATTCAACATTTTTGGATGAGGTGTTGGTCTTTCCTTTTTCCTTACATTCTGTGCCTGGGGTAAAATATTAGGCCTGAGTGGCGTTTTTTCCCCTTGTTTTTGTTGAGCGGAATTGCAGAACTGTCAGAAATGAGAAACAGTCATAGGAACCTATGAAAAACCTAATCTTTTTTGGTATTTAGTAGCTAATTTATCTGTGGATGTCAGCCATCTCAATGTGGCTTCAACAACATGGTTAATAGGTTAATCTGGACTCTCATAATCCTGTATGTAAATAAAAGTGCCTCTTAGCCTTGGTTTTGAAGGAAACAAAAAATAAAAGTGCCATGAATATCCTCTGGTTCATGATTCACTCCTGATTTTGTACAAGGCTCTTATGTAGGCTTTGTCGGTGCCTTTGGGGGTTTTGAATATTTGAATCAGGTCCTATCATGGTCTTCTGTGTTTAAGAATAAACAGATTTATTTCTTAATGCCTGTGAGAGTAGCAAATTCCTGTGAGACTGGGAATGTATCTGGTTGGTCTTCTTTGGAGTGATTCCAGAGAAACTGTCTTTTTTTATAATGTGGTGATCTAATTTGTGTGCTATATTCAAAATTAGGCCTTACTAAATTGTAAAAACATTCTCCCATTGATTTCAATTCTATGGTTTTAATGATGTATCGATGTACAATCGAGAAGTCTGCAGTGGTTGTCCAGTGTGCATTCAGAGGCCTAGTTTTGGAACGTTTAACAGATGTACTCATAGTGGCATGATTGTGTGTCATCCCTTCTTAGAACCACAAACATTATTCTTAGTTTATGACAGCTCACAACCACAAAATCGTATCTTTTGGTTGATCTTGGTTTTGTTTTAGAGGTTTTGGTATAAACCTTTAAAATCTCTTTTCGTCATGAGAAATCAATCAAATTTAAAAGACAGAATTTACATTTTCTTTCCAAGGTGAAGGAACTGAAGTCTCCTTCGTTAAATGTTTTTTTTTTTCAATTCTGAAACACTTTAAAGTGTTTGAATCTTGGGGAGAAATAGGATTTTATTTTTATTATTGTCATAATGAAAAGAGTGCCATAAAAGCTGCTCTTAACTTTAAACCCTTTGCTAGTAAGCCAAGCCATTGACTTAGTTAATGTATTAGCCACATTGCAACTGACTCCAAATATTTGAGCATGTTTTGCCTTGGCACCTGGGATATCATTGGCTGGTGAATGCTGGGGGATCAGGTGACTGTCACAGTTGACTGCTCTTGGCCTCTCCTGGTAGAAACAGTCCATGCACCAGTGGGAATGAGAGGCTCTAGCCTCTTGCCAGCTCTAGGAATGCAGTAAGGAGAAAGCTAATGGCTGATAGACATGCATCTGTTGGCAATGCATGAGCAAGACCTCTGAAGAGGCTTCATAGTACTTTGTTGAAGCTGGTAGTACAAATAGTACTGTTGGGGTCAGAACAGCCAAAATGTTTGTATTTCTATTTTTCAGTACCTGTGTTCTGTGTGTGTAAGTAATTTTGTAGACTTTCTTGTGCTGTGAGTGAAGAAAGACTTTTCAGTAAGAATAAAAAAAGCAACAGCATTTGCAATTATTTGCCAAGTGTGTTTAATTATTACTAAAACCAGACAGTTGGTAAGTGAATTAATCAAATGACAGAGGTAATGGGGATGATAGCCCAGTCGTCTTTCTTCTGAAGCGGAGTTCACGAAACCTTATCTTTACAAGAATCCAGTTACACTGCAATTCAAACTCCTTCTCATGTCCGAAGAAGTTGGCCTAGGCTTGTGGGAAACGAGCCACCATTTTTCTCTGTAGTCATTGTTGGTAACTCCAGTAGCTCCTCAACTTGTTGTCATGAAACTGAACACACTGTAGCACCACATTTTTGTGATTTAACCGAGGGCTTTTCATAACAGCTTCTTACCTTATTTCCTAATTATGGCAGATCTTGGAGCTAAGCAAGACTGGGATGGTTTGTACTGGGTCAAGGGAAACTGGGCTGCTGCTTTTAAGGGGGTGCTATGGACCAGTAGATGGTATTTTTCTCTTTGGTCCACAAGTTCCAAACCTATTCCACAAAGTGGTGACCAGGGTACATTGCTGAGCAGTTCAACTCTGCTGTGAAACCCAGGGCCTGCCTGCCTGATTGGTCAGGAACGATCCAGTGGCATTATGTGAAAGAGTAAGGCTGCTAACCCTGATGTGCTGGCTAAATTTGTCTTTGGAATATTCTTCCTGACCTTATTAAAAATGCAGGCTTGTGTCGATGTTTTTAAATCACACCTAAAAATGGCCCTTAATTCATACTCTCTCGATTTCGCATTTATACATGGATTAGCTGTATTTTCTATGCACTGTGCTTTTTATGTGAATAAGTTATGCAAGGTATCTTAAGAGTGTTCTGGATTGGATCTGTATTAAGTGTTCTAGCTCTGAGAGCATGGATAAAAATAAAATCCCCAGACCTTGTAACCAGTGTTACTGCAAACCTGTGGTGAAACGTGAACAGACCGGCACACAGCAGGGCTCAACAGAATAAAACTGATGGATAAATCAATAAAGAATAACATGGATTGATCATTTCCACTGTCAGGCCTGCTTAAGGCAAGCCGGCGAAGTGTTTTTTTTACTTCTCCAACCAGAGTGGTTGTTTTAGCTGTGGGTGTGGTGGTACTGTTGGGGGGGGGTATATACCACTTCTGTAAGTGACAAAACCGGTCACTTTATTGTGGGAGGGCTCCAGTTCTGTTTGCTGTCGAAGCGCAAAAAAGGGAGAAGTCTAACCAGGACATGCAGCATCATCTGTAAATTCTCTATATTTTTTGTGTTTCAGGACAGCATGGCTGCTCAGACTGTGCACCCCATTGGAGCCAACATGTTCTCGTCTCCGGGGGGCATGCCCCTGAGTGGGGAGGGACACGGGCTGACCGAGCTGTCCAGGACCGAGATGGCGGCGCCTCAGCTGGTCATGCTGGCCAACGTGGCCCTGACCTCGGAGGTCAGCGGCTGCGAGTACATGATGGAGGAAAAACAGATGGTGGAGCTGAAGACCGTGGGCAGCACCTTCTCGGACAGCGAGGAGGAAAACCTGCTCAGGTGCGACTACGAGAACCAGCTGGAGATGCCCGTGGGGTTTTACGCCGAAACCTCCCAGGGGACGGGCTCCGACGAAGAGGTCCTGCCCAGCGCCCCCGTGTTCTGCCATTCGCCCCCGGGGGCCAAGAGGAAGCGGGGCCACCGCTGCGTGGAAGCGCCCAAGAAGAAGAAGCCTTTCCACTGCAAGCCCTGCCAGTACCAGGCGGAGTGCGAGGAGGAGTTCGTGCACCACATCCGCGTGCACAGCGCCAAAAAGCTGATCGTCGTCGGGAGGGCGGAGAACGAGGAGCAGCTGAAGGAGGCAGCGGAGAGCACGGAGGGGGTGGTCTACAACAAGGGCGTGATCCGCTGCGAGCGCTGCGGCTACAACACCAACCGGTACGACCACTACATGGCGCACCTCAAGCACCACAAGAAGGAGGGCGACAGCCAGCGGGTGTACAAGTGCACCATCTGCACCTACACCACCGTCAGCCAGTATCACTGGAAGAAGCACCTGAGGAACCACTTCCCCAGCAAGCTCTACACCTGCTCCCAGTGCTGCTACTTCTCGGACCGCAAGAACAACTACGTGCAGCACATCCGCACCCACACAGGTACTGGGCATCGGGCACTTCTGACCTGCACTGACTGACTGTGACCTGCATCGCACTGACTGGCTATTACTGGCTGTGATAGCCTCTCTTTACTAGGGTGTTGCGGTCGTGGGAGTCTCTGTAGGGAGCCTAAAAGGCATCCTCTCATTTTCTGTGCTCTGTATGATCTGGCTTTAAAATGTGAAAAACAAAGAAATAGCTGCAGCTCTGACTCAGAACCCCACATTCTGTTTGGAGAACATGGTGGGGAGTACACAGCAGGGAAATATCAGTACAAGTGTCCCGGAACAAGTCCCTCTCGTCAGTTTTTGCTTGTTTCTAAAAACGGTGAGACAGCTTTCCGATCTAAAAGTATGATCAGCTTAAATAATTGGCGTATCAAAAACAGAAAACAAAATTGCTGTGACCGTAGGGGCAGATCCCCATTTTGTGCAAAATTTCACGTTTGAAATTCCAGGTTCCAGGTCAGCAGGTCTCGTATGAGCAAAAAAAGGCATAGAGGGGAAAACAATTATTTTTTTAAGGACATTTTTTGAAAGGATTTAGATCACTTTTTTTAAAAAAAAGCAACATTAAGCATGCAGCTTTGTTGAACAGTGTTCGTGAACTTCTAAGTAAAAGGAATTAACATTTTAATTAATTATAATAATAATTGCTAACACTTACACATTTTGAGCAAAGAGCAACTGTGCTGTGCGTATTTTGTTTCATTTTATTTTTAGTACGCAGGAAGTTGCCTGCAAAATCAGAGTCCTAGAAACCCCTATGTAAAATTTAATTCCATTCTCTCTTGAAGATACAGTTGCCCTTACTCAAACACTCTCCTGCTTTTCTCATTGTTTGAGGGTGTGAGATCGTTATAGCCTCTCTGTTCTATGCTGACACATAGAAATGCAGCACTGACTGGATCTGTTCAATAGCCTATTGTGATGTAAAATTCTACAACAGAAGACCTTCCCTCAAAACAACAAACAGCAAAGACAACAGTGCTTCAGTTAGACTGCTCTTGAACAAACAGGGGTTTAAATTGGGCTGTAAACCATAGAAATGGGTGTCATTAAAAACTCTGGAAGAAAACTGCAGGATACATCATGTACCAGCTGTTGAAAATGGTCTAGTTCATTATATGTGAAAGCTGTTCAATGAATAGAAGAAAAACCTCAGCCAGCTTGTGAACTTGTTCCAGAGGGATAATCTATTCTTTGCACTTGCACTCTGTGTTGCTTTGTGTGTGGACTGTGTGTAGAAAGAAATTCTCCATAAGTATTCTCCAAATGTATTCTTAATATTGACAAACTAACTGAAAGTGAATATAAAAGAAAATGCGTGTTCAGATGCAGGCATATCAGCATTTCATGTCAACATTTTTGATTTACCATGATAATGTATGAAGCGGAATCCTAAATATATCTTTGTAAAAAAGAATTCTATAGTTCTAAATGCAATACATACTCTTTGAATTTCTTTTTACTCTGTATGTAAATACTAAATTAAATCCTGTAATGTTCTTGGTCATCTGGTAGTTTCACAAACTTCACAATGTTTACAAAAACTTCCAGAGGTTGCCTTGATTGAATTTCTTCTTACTCTGTACGTAAACACTAAATTAAATCCTGTAACATTCTCAGTCATCTGGTAGTTTCTCGAATTTGTTTACGGAAGCTTCTGGAAGTCACTTTGATTGCCAGTAGGTAGTAAGGGAGGCTGAATACTCAGCCCATGTCATTGTGTGGAAAGCCAGAGAACTGTCCAACGATCTAGGGTAAAAATATTCTGATCTTCAAGAGCTCTAGTGAGGAATATAAAAGGAGACTAAGCCAACCAGGTTTTTCATTTTGGGTTCTGTCATCGAGAAGTTCAAGACTTAATGCAATAGCAGCTCCTCCCCTGGGAGGAAGGCATTTGAAAGCTCTACCCAAATAGAGGTCAGGAAGGAGATTTGAAGGATAACTCACACTCAAGGCAGCAGCCAGGAACCTTACAAAAATCTTTTAAATTACAAAAAGAAAGGAAATTGTTGACAAACAGCAACTAGTTCACCCCAAGACGAATGGGACCACATGACTACACACATGGAGTGTGTGGACTCTCCTGGAGTGGGGGTAATACAGAATAGTAACGCTGTTGTTGAAAATCAACACTGTCCCTTTTGTGAATAAATGAAATGGATCTGTTGTTCTTAGTTTACATCGTCTGGTCCTGGTTAGAAAGGAGAAAGAGCTGCATTGCAAATTTAACCAGGACATGGACTTCACAGTAAGAGAATACAGCACATGCTTTAAAGGCAATCACCAGATCTTTTAAAATCTTACAGAGCACACCTCCTTGTACTCAAAGCCAAAGGAGATTTCACAAAGTACTGATTGCCAAGATTGTGGCTAGTTAAACACCATTAACTACCATCTGGCTTTTGACTTTTCATTTTGAAGAGGACACATTAACTAACTGGTTGTCATCTTATTTTGGAGATTATATTTGTTTTTGTTTATCTTATTATTTAGGAGAACGTCCTTTCCGGTGTCCTTACTGCAAGTATTCAAGCTCCCAGAAAACCCACCTGACCAGACACATGCGAACACATTCAGGTAAGTGTCTGCCTCTTATCTTTTAAGAGCAGTTCACAAGATGGGTATAAAGTCCCCAGGGACTTGGAGTTTGACCTTGGACCCCTAGAGGTTTTTTTTCTCTTTACTAAGGAGTTTTTGGTTCCTCTCCTCCGTTGTCTTCTGGTCTGTTCTGTTGTGTATTCACAACATGTATGGTTACTTGCTTTGATAAGCGCCTTGGGGCAACCTTGTTGTGAAAGGTGCTATATAACAATCAATTGAATTGAAAGTTTGCAGTGTGGGGATAAACAGCAGTGTGGCTATTGGCTAGTTTTGAGAAAACTGGTGGGCAGGGCAGCGTCAAAATTAAATGGTAAATCTCAAGATCCTATTGCTAAGACTTTTGTCATATTTTTTATGTAATTGTTAGTGTAGCATGTCAACCAAATATTATTAGGTTTAATGCTTGCATACATTGCAAAACAAAAGCATGGTCTGTGTAGGGAATATTAACTGTATATCACTTGGGACTTAAGTTTAAGAATTTTTTCTTCACAATGTTCATTTCCATTTTTTGTCGCATTCAATGCATTCAATGGAGCAGTTGGTTTGGATACCCTTCTCAAATTAAAACAGTAAGCCATCAGGTAATGGTATGTATGTTTGTGCTTCGTGTTTTTGATAAGTGCTTGATCGCCGGTAATTGGTTGAATTTATTTTCTGGATTTTCCAGACTTTGTGACTGTTTTTCTTAAGCATGGGATCATGATTTATAAGCATCTCTGTCATAGAAATAGTATTTTGTGTTGCCATGGAAGGTATGGGTTTCCCATATAATGTTTATTTTTTATTTTTTTCTGATAACAGGTGAGAAGCCCTTTAAATGCGAGAGTTGCTGCTACGTGGCCGCTAACCAGCATGAAGTCACGCGTCATGCCAGACAGGTTCACGACGGACCCAAGCCCTTGAGCTGCCCTCATTGTGACTACAAAACGGCGGATCGCAGCAACTACAAAAAGCACGTGGAACTCCACGTCAATCCCAGGCAGTTCCTGTGCCCTGTCTGTAACTACGCCGCTTCCAAGAAGTGCAACCTGCAGTACCACATCAAGTCCAGGCACCCTCACTGCACTGAAATCACTATGGACGTGTCGAGAGTGAAGCTGCGCAGCAAACGGACTGGACCTGGGGCTGCTTACTACCAGGCAACAGGCAGTCCTCAGTATGCTGTGACTGGGCAAGAAGAAGAACCGAAACGCGTGGGCCAGGAGAAAAAATCAGAGAAACAAGAAAAGAGCGAGGGCGAGAAGCAGGCGAACACAGGTGCGTTGAATCTCACGACCGCCAAAACTGTGAAGCCCAGCTCAGAATCAGTTAAGGAGAAGCAGCAGAAGGAAAAGGGCCTCAAGAAGGGAGAGGAGGGCTCCGATAAGGAGAACATGGAAAAGAAAGAGAAAGTTCAGGGGTGCACAGACAAGGAAGAGAGAGCGGAGAAAACTACAGGAAAGGAGACTGTGGAGAAGAGTACAGGACAGGCTGCGGACAGGCCTGAGAAAGCAGAAAAGAGCTTGGAGAAAACGGCGAGAGCGGAAAGTAATATAAAAAGGGCAGAGAACGGTGCTGATAAGCTGGTAAAGAAGAAAGAGAAAGAAGCCAAGAAAACGGCTGAAGCGGCCAAACCTGCAGACAAGGCGCCGAAGACGAGGCCCAAAAGAGAAAGGAACCCAGCAAAAACGAACGTCAGTGCTGAAAAGCCTAGCAAGACTGCAGAGAGAGTGAACAAGAACCCGGAGAAGGCAGTTAAAGGCACAACAAAGAAGTCTGCCAAACTGACCAAAATGGAGAAAGCAGATAGCGAGAAGGCCCGCGAGGGTTCGGACACCACAGAAAAGGGTTCAGAGAAGCTGCCCAAGACCAAAGCAGGGAAGAGAAAAGCAGAGGCGATGGAACCTGCGCCAGCGAAAGAGAACTCTGAGCATCCTGCTTGTGTGGAAAAAAAGAAGAAGAAAATGAAGGGCAAGGACAAAAGTTCCAAGAAAAGTAGCATCCTCAGAAAGAAGCACAAAAAGCTGAAGAATTGCAAGTCATCAAAAAGCAAAGGTAAGCTGGGTAAGAAAGCAGACTGGCCCACCACTGTCAAGCTGAAAAAGAAAACTACAAAGACCAAAAATGAGAAGAGCAAGACAGCTGTGGAAGAGCCAGCCACACAGGAGGAGAAAAGTGACGCTAATGACTCTCGGGATCCCTTACAAAATGAGGATTATCCAGTCACAGAGATCCAGCTGGTGATTGTTGAGGAGGAGGAGCACCTGGCTTCTGAAAAGGTAGGCAGCTCCCCAGTGGACAGCTGTACTGAGGAGGCCACTGCTGATGGGCGGGAAGATGGTACTGGTCATGGACAGGAAGAGGCCATGGCTGATGGGCAGGAAGAGTCCACTGGTCATGGGCAGGAAGATGGCACAGCTGATGGGGAGGGAGAGGGCTCTGCTGATGGGGAGGGAGAGGGCTCTGCTGATGGGGAAGAAGAGGGCTCTGTTGATGGGGAGGGAGAGGGTGCTGCTGAAGGAAAGAAACAGGATGGAGACGAGAATGAGGAACAAAGCAATAGGAGCACAGAAGACAGTGATGTAGGGAATGTGGAGATTGACAAAAGCAAAACCTTGTCGGAGCTTCCTCATGAGCAAAAGCAGCTTCCTGAGGAAACCGGGACAGAACGAGAACTGGGGGATGACACAAGTGAACCAAAGGACACATCTGAAAGCATTAGCTCCAGCAGCCAGCAAATCCAGCCTTGTACAGAGGAGACCACAGGGCCCAAGAAATCCGCAGACCAAGACCGTTTGCCCCCTCTCGAGCTTCCCGCAGTCGGCAACAAACCCCACGCCGAAACCGTGGACACGGAGGAAGACGAAGGCATCCACAGCCACGACGGCAGTGACCTCAGCGATAGTGTTTCCGAGGGGAGTGACGACTCGGGATTAAATGGGGTGGGAGCGGCTGCGGAAGCTGCCAGTACTGCCATGAAGGCCAGCGACCCAGAGCCGAGGCAAGCTTCCAAGAGTTTCACTTGCATCTTCTGCGACCGCGTGTTTTCAGCTGAAGGGGAATACAGGAGGCACCTGAACCGACACTTGGTTAATGTGTACTATCTGGAGAACGCAGCAGAGGACAGCTGAACAGCCGCAGAGCGGTCGGCGATCTGGAATTGCTTTCATAAGCCGCAGATTTGTATCTCAAGTAGCAATCATCAGTGGTGTCTTGTTGTTGCATTACTCCTTGAGGCTTCCTTGATATTATCAGTCATATATGTGTAATTTGTATTTTTGAAGGCCATACATTTTTCATTTTTGTAATCTCTTCAGTGTCAAGGTTTATCGTATGAACATGAAAAATGATCTGGCTTTGCGTAAGGTGTATCTCGAGGCATATTATTGTTCTCAACCTGCTGTGAGTGTTGATTGAGATTAATGTATAATACAAAGCTTTATGGCGTTTCTAGAAAATGTGAGGCTAGCTTTACAGACTGCAAGTTGGAATGTGGAATTCAACAACCAGGAGTCTTATTTTTCTTCTTTCATATCTGGCGAGGCCTTTTTTTCTGTATTCATCCACATCCTGTTGGTAAATAGAGGAGTTGGTTCATTTTTGTGACATGGAAGTCGAGGAAATCCTTGCAGGGACAGCTTTGGCTTGTGTGGTATTTCAGAAGACGGCCCTCTTTTGAAAGCGTGAGGCATTGTTACTTCAGAGGGCTCTGAAAAAGGCAGTCGACTATATTCTGAAAGGTGAATTTATAGAGTAGGGGCTTTCCAGACTTCATACATCCCAGGACGTTTTTTTTTAAATCACCTCATGTTAACAGATTTTTCTTCAGAAAAAAACACTGCTTTTAGCCTCCATGTTTCTTGCAGCGGTGTACAAACCTTCATTAGTTATAGCTCTTCAGAAAAAAATTCAAAACTAGCGCTTTGAATAATCATAAAAAGAGTCTGTCCAACAAATAAGCATAGTTTATGCTTTATGAAAAGTATCATTATTATAATTAAGTAATGTACCAAAGATGCCCTTTGTCCTTCCTGAGTAAGAGGAATAATAAGACAGACACAGCTGCCCAAGCCATGCAGTTGTGAGAAGTGCATACACTCATTTTGTATTAGTTATTCCCATCTGCTCCTGGCTGTATCTGACACTTTACACTTTCTTTACTGTAGATGTGGAATAAAATGCTTTTAGGTACTCCAGGTTACTGGAAGTCTAAATGAAGGAGACTAAAAGCTATATGATTTTTTTTAAAAGCATGCACTTTGTAAAAAAAATTGTAATCCCTTTGATTTTTTTTCTTTCCTGTGACCTGCAATTGCAATACAGCATCACAAAAACATTCACTGGTTGCACACCATCTTAAAGCTATGCATTGGAGCAAGGACAAAAATAGACTTTTCGAAACTTTGTATTTTATTAGTTACCAGGTTTTATATTTCTTTTGGAACTTCTGTGTATATATGTCTATCAAAACCTAAATCATAGGTAGTCAGTAGGCTTTTAAATTGTAAATTCTTGAAATATTTATAAGGATGGGTGTGTGTACCTTGGAGTATTTAGTAAATGGTTTTCATCGCTATCACTTGGCTGCAAGAAGTGTTATCCTGGTATTTTACAGTGTAGAAATTAATGACTACAACAGCTTTATTGTCCTAATAGTAGGAAAATCCCCCTTATTGAAACATTTCATTCTGAAATACTGTAATATTTATGTATTAAATTCTGTTGATATTCACTTTTTCCTGGGCTTTTCTGTCTTAATAGCTAATCATGCTCCTGGTTGTGTTTAATTTGTGTAGTTTGATTGTGACGTACACAGTTCAGTGCACCATTGTGGGATCCCTGTCAGAGGCAGTTTCAAATTATACGTCTCCCTTGACAACTGAGCCAGTTTTGCCTGTAAATATTTTTCTGAAACAATGCTACAGGAAACAAACGGTAGACTGTTCAATAAACTGCTTACATCTGCACTTGGTGATGAGTTGGAAGTACATCTAATTTTCTCTAAATTCTGGTAATTCACGGCACATTTGTCTCTTGTGGCACTGTGTGCAAATGATATTTGCAGTTGTCCTGGTCAAACTATGGACTCTCGGTCAAAAGGTAAAACTGGAGAATAAAACATGGGACAACTGATCCAAGACTGTTGGTGTGAGCTGTACCCACAGGTCACCTGGCATCACCTGATGCTTCAAAAGAGGCTGATCTGGCCAGGGTGGCCTGTAAATGCTTGTAGTTATCAGTTTGTGTGGTGTCAACATGTAGATGGAGGGGTAGAAAGTGAAGAAAAATAAGGTAAATGCAGAGACCTCGACGGAAGATTCAGTTATACTTCGATTTGAACACAATAGATGAAGTCCAAAGATCTTATATATATATAGTATATTTGTTGTAAAGAAAGGAGTCTTTGTAAAATTTGACCTCTTTTCTGTAATGCCTTTGACAATCAGTCTTTAATCTAGTTTGTGAACAGATTTGTGCTTTGAGCAATTAAGCAGGTTTTAAAGAAAGTTGGACCTATTTTGGTCAATAGGTTTGTTTAGAAAATTCTTTATTTTTATAACAGATTGTCCTGCTTCTCAATAAAGTAATGGCTTTTGCCTTCCCCTTTTCTGGTTTAAGAAATTAAACCTTTCATTGACATGAAAGTATGATGGTACAGGTTTTGAACAGTGTATGATCTTCAACACCTTATGCTTTTCAGTCATGCAGTGTTTTTTTTTTTACTGACATTTTCAGAGTTGTTTAAATGTAGAACTGTTTTATTTTCTAGTGATGCTCTGTAATTATCACTCAAAACTTTTTTTTTTAACGCGAGAGCTGGTTTGGATGAAGAGAAAAAATCTGCATTTTTATAGACGTGGATTTTTCTATCCTCTCTGCCACAGTCCAGGATTCATGGAACAGCAGCTGAGTTCTGTTTGATTTCATATCGTCATGTGGCAACATGTAAAACAACTGTACAGAAATGAGCTGAATCACTGTATACTGTAATTTCACATAAAAGAACTGAAGACCACAAACTGTGACCATCCATCAGAGTACTTGAGGGAAAAATGAAACATCGGTAAGCCTGTGACTCTCAGGCTGAGGCAATGTCACAAATTAACTATTGAGGTGTTACTATTTGACACTATATGATTTTAAGGGCTACATGACAGATCAAAACTCTGTGGCTCTGCAGCTTTGTAAATTGTTGACACTTGTACACATTGTTTTGCCTGCATCCAGACTGAACAGATTGGTTTATTGGTTAAGTCAGCAGTGTTGTATTCGATTTAATTGACTATTTTCCTCACTTTAAGAGCAAATCAATGTATTCTGAATAATTTCATACACAAATATCAATTCAAATTGAATCCAGTGTTATGTTCT
The DNA here is from genome assembly GCF_040954835.1 of Lepisosteus oculatus. Lineage (NCBI taxonomy): Eukaryota > Metazoa > Chordata > Actinopteri > Semionotiformes > Lepisosteidae > Lepisosteus > Lepisosteus oculatus. Next base: position 33,281,342 of record NC_090696.1, on the reverse strand, counting down.
GCCCACACATATCATGGGTTTACTGTCCCTGAGCATTAAGCTGTTTTTCCATGTTTGCACACAAATGACCTAAATTGTCATTCAGTTTGGTATAGCTTTATCTGATTTTTTTTCTTTTTTTTGTCTGGATGTACATTATGTAATACGTTGTACTGCCAGACTGCTGATTATGTTGAGCAACCTATACACATTCTTTTGCATATCCAGTGCAATATTGCCTGTTCAAATAAAACCAAAGTATGTATAGGACTCTTATGAACTACTGTGCATTCTTAGTTCCCCTGTCTAAAAATATTGGGCACAGGGAAAATGATGTTCCTTTCAATTGCTATTTGTCTGAATTGAAAATGCACTCATTCTGGGTGGTTAGATTGCAAATTGTGGTATCTATATGTGTTAGTGTTATATAAAACTGGAAATGATTATTCTTTATGTACATTTGTTTATCTATAGTAATTAGGTCATTTCTTAAGATAGACACTGTAACTGTCCAATGCATGTATCATTAATTGTACTCGGTTATATGTAATTTGTTGTTTGTACTATGTAGTAAATAACACAGTATCCCTTTTTTTAGTAGGGGCTGTTGGGCTCATTAAACCATTACTGGACTAGCAAAGGAAAAATAAAGCATTTATGTTTGAAGAAAGATGTGATGCATACTGACATCTAGCAGTTGGGCCAAGATTAGCTTGTTTCATTTTCTTGTTTGTCCACAGAGAATGAATTTTCCCCAATTTGCATTGTCAGAGCATCTTTTTTTATTAATGATGCTTCATTTATAGACCACAAACTCCAGCTACCAATTTCACTTTACAGAAAGTGTGAAATAAGTAATTAAGGGGTGTATTATTACAGAACTGTACATTACTGCTATAAGTGGTAAGAACACAAATTATATCAAGAGATGTTAAAAGTGTAATGAGTGTTGAATTGATAGCATCTTTAACACCTCTCTCTATAATATGCACCAATAATAATGAGCTGTTATTGAAAGAAGGGGATACTGAGTCATTTGCTTGACTTTGACTGATCCAGTGTATATGAACTGCTCCCAAGCTGTAGAAAAACACTGTAGAATTTTTCAATAAAAATTTAAGTTGACTTTTTTTGTCAAATTGATTTATTTTGAACATAAATTTTGAAGATAAAGTAAGATTTCCACTAAGCAAATCAAGGGTGAAGACAGACCACGTGGTATTTTAATGACCAAATATAAATCAATTGCACAGGCTAAAAATTGGCAGGGATTTTTCCACTTTTTTTGTCTCCTTCTCATGATTCTGAGTTCCAGTTCATAGTATCTTATAGCAACAGTATTTTTGTTCTTGCATAGTAATGTAATAAAAACTATAATTTCCTGTTTTAAAAATGCAAGGTTTTTTTTATTTTAAATTTTGAAACTGATTAATTGGAGAGCAAGAACAATTGAGGATTACATCTTTTTGAACAAAACCCTGGAATTATACCTGCAGCAGGGATCTCCACTCCCAGTGTGAAAGAGCCCTTATCCTGTTACTCTTACAGGTCTCCCTTATTTGACTGTTATTTAAAGATGAGGATCACGTGTTTAGTTATTCAGTTCTGCAAGTAATGTTTTAATGAAGGGAACGCTCCTCCTTGAGAAATAAAGGTATTTTGATTCTTTACAAAATATCTCTAAATGATACATGAACATACCCCCTGCTAAACTGATCATAGTTTAACCGTTTCAAGCCTTGGGCAGCTGATAATTTAAAATCCATGTACATGTTGCCGGACAGGAGTTCTGAAGGACCAGCGTGAAGACCCTTGATCCATACATTTCACTTTAAGAATGGTGTTTTTATCTGGCAAGTAATAAGTAACATATAAAGTGGCTTCAAGCTGACAATCAGTGTTATTAAATCAGCTGAAGTGATTCAATTCAATGAATAACTGCTGAAGTGTAAGATCAGATCATTTTCTTAGCCATATACAATTTCCTGTATTAGGAATTTGTCTTTTCGCATACCCCAGCTTGCTCTCCATCAGACACACAGGCAGGGAGAGAAAAGCTTGGGGTCAGAGCGCAAGGTCAGCCATTGTACAGCACCCCTGGAGCAGTTGAGGTTAAGGGCCTTGGTCAGGAGCCCAATGGAGTAGGATTCCTCTGTCGGCTGTGGGATTTGAACTGGCAACCTTCCAGCCACAGGCGCAGATCCTTAGCTGCAGAGCCACTGCTCCGCCCTATCTAAAGCATTAACATTGCAAAACAATTAAGAGGTGTATGAATTTGATGGTCCTATGTTCTCATACAGCTGCCTGTCACAACAAGAGCAGGGATAAATCTTAAGTTGCCATCGTTGTGTTCAGCTGGAAGGCAATGGTCAGAGAGAGTGTCTTCCTGCCCCTGGGTGTGGGGTTCTACCCCAGGGGAGCAAGTCTGCAACTGGTAGATGAGCAGGGAAGAATATATGAAAGGAGGTAAAAAGAGTGATGAAGAGGGGAAAGAAGGATCTTTAAACAGTTCCAATGAGGAATCAGGAATGGTTCACTAAGTAACTGCATGAAGAGGAGGAGATGCAGGGGAAAAGCAAGACAAAATATTTAGCAAGGTGCAGGGTTTTGGATAAGTTGGAAGAGTGATTACCAGGCAGCTGAGAGGGATGAATAGAAGAGTCATAGGAGAAGGTATACAAGGCATAAGAGATGTCCTGATGGCTTGACATTGGACCACCAAACATTGAAATTGGCAACCTCAGAATTATGTGATAAAAACTAGTCTTAAACAACTGTTAAATGTATTTAACTCCCTTGACTGTTGTACAAGAATGCCCGTTCCTCTCCTGAGAAAGCTGCTGCTACAGAATGACATGACGTGAAGACACAGTATTTTTCATTTCTTTGATTTGTCTGCTCTAGCTGTAGACAGGCAGGTGTCCAGCAGGGTCGGAGGTCTCTTGGCTTTGTAGGTGGGGGATTTCCGGATCCTCTTCCCTTTCAGGAGCACGATGTGGGGCAGCAGCGGGGGCCTGCGCAGTGCGAGTCCCGCCCCCGCCGGACTGTGCACCCGGAACAGCAGCTTGTCTTCGGCGTGAGCCGTCACTGCCACCCAGCCTGGGGGAGAAGAAACCAACTCCAGCTTTCACCATACGGACTACAACTCGACCATTCCTTTAACATGCTTCTGCTTTATTGCAATTGAATCCCGCATTACATTATAAGAAGCAGTAAACCGCCACCCTTTATCAGAAAGCCTCTCATTCCTTGTAAACACCCAGACAGTACAGTGGGCAAGGTGAGAAAGGATGCCAGATAATAACAGGGCAGCCACACATGAGCACACAGAGGCAATTTTGACACCCTAATTACCCTAGCCAGCATGACTTTGAAGGCATGAACAAACAACAGTACCCATCAAACACTCATGTGAGACAACAATGCTAAATACCATGCCCCTCTGCTTCAGAACAATATTTTAAATGAGACTGAAAACAAATGTTTCTTGTCTGAGTTTGATTTTGTTTGCTATTTGGTTTCTAATTTGAAGGTATGATCTTCACATGGATGAACTGGTTAGAAAATGGATGTATGGAGGTTCTTCGCATCATTTCTTTATTATGCTTTCTTTCCAAGAACCCATCTTGAGTTTCAATGAAGTAGAAAGTGTGAACACAAGTTGGTTTACTGCCATTAATAGTGGTGCTCTTATGTAAAAAAAAATATAGAATAAGCTCCTGAAAAAACAGTCAAAAGTGCTTACTGAATTACTGTCCAAACTGTGTCTAATCTTGTTTCCAGTATATCCAGTAAGGGACTACAGCGAAACAATACAACTGGGACAATCACCCTACTCCTGTTGATAATCCAGTGTTCATTGGCTTTCAATTTACCTCACTGCAATACCACTCCACTTTTCCAACCCAGGTGCTCCTTATGTCACAGTAGTGAAGAGAATAAGTCAATGGCGCTGTTCCTACCTACAGACGAGAGCTTGATGTCGGCTATAGCCTCTTCAGGCCCCACTCCCTGCAGCTCAAAGTCTTGAGGTACAAGAGCTGGAAACTGTCTCATGCGCTCTTCCCCACCAGCAGGCACCTAAAGACGTACTGTTGTGTTAGCACAAGTCTCGGAAACAAGCCCAGCATCTCACCTGAATGTCCCCACAGTCCCATGACCTTCATATCCATGACTTATTACCAAGAAAGTGGATAGAATTTCAGAGCTCTCTATAGCTCAGCTAAATGATCATCACATTTTGCACACACCTATGTATTTATTTTTATTTAGTTTGTTGTCTTTTGTTTTATAACTATTCTAATGTCTGTTTTTGCTTGTCTTGGGCTGACTTCTGTAACACATCAATTTCCCTACGGGATTAATAAAGTATTATCTATCTATCTAAATTATTATATAAATGCCATTATGGAACAGAAAGGAGAAAAGGTTTATTGTTAGTTACTAATTTTGAAACATGCTACCAGAGTATGTCTAATTCTAAAAAGCAAATGTGTATTTGCAGCCACCTGAAATTTGTGTAACATCAATTTTAACTGCACTGCAAATCCGTTCTTTTTTTCCTTTAAAACAGGAAGCAGGAAAGAAGGAATGGAGGAGCCGAGTTAACCTAATGACAAAAGGAGAAGTATTCTGTGTACAACATGTTTGAACTGGAAATCTCTTAAAGCATGTATTAAATGGCACATGATGCTATGGCTAAATACAATCTTTTTTAGGTCATGAACAGAAAATTAGCTCCAAACAGTCCAGTCCAAACAGATTGTTCTTAATCGTTACTGGCTGTTCCCAGTATATCCAGTACAGACTACAGGACTACAGAGAAACGGGACCAGATTTGCTTGGTGGACTAACGGCTTCTGATGTTCTGATCAAAATGCACCAACTTGTGGATTTTTATGATAAAACTGAACTAAAGGCATCATATTTTACATAATGCCTAATACTAAACTATATATACATTATGTATGTCCAAACAAGCAAACTACAATTATATTTGTTTCACTCCTGATCACCTGTCAGTACATTATCAAATTACTGAGGTATCACTTTAATACTATAAACTAAAACATTCATTTTCCCCAAATTTAATTGCTACAGCAAAGATAAGAGTTGTGCTTTAAAAGTTTTCTGTTTTGGTTTCCTACTGTTCACACGCACTTACCCCAAGAAGTGTATTCCCAGCATGCTTTTGGTAAATGTCATCTGCTTTCTCCCCACTGGTGATGTGAACTGGCAGGAGATTGGAGGCGACAATCGAGAGCCAACAAGATCTCTCGCCCTAAGGCAAGAAGAGCCTTTAAAGTGAAACAGGCTACCACTCATGGAGTGCACAAGAATCTTAATGGCACCACTCATGCCTAAAATATTTTTTTATCTCCTTTGAATCTCATTGTTGCATCTCATTTGAAAAAAAATATTAAATCTCTCTTAAATCATTTGCCACAGACTGCTTTGCAGATTTATACAGCAGTTAACAATCCTGTACAGCAACAGTAGACCTCAAGAGTACAAAAAAAGGGAAAACAAAAAATTCCTGTGGGAGCAAATAGACCTCTGGGGTCCCAGTTCTCCTCCAGGCGATGTGTTTGTGGTACTTTTATTACGAAAAAATCTGTACAGATACCTATTGAATAATCAAGCAAAATCTGTATGTAATATTGGTAATATTGCAATATTACATCCAAAATCAGCATGTAATATTGCAAACTACCATTATTTGCCTCAATTATCCTTTTGGCACTTTTAACTTCACTGAAATCGTAATCCACTATTGTCACTTGCGTTTATTTTACATCACAACATTTAACACAACTGCATTTAAAGTGTCACTTATGTCCATGCTGAATTGGGGAACATACTCTAAAAACAGTTAACAAACATTTTACTTTTTAGTCCATGTATGACACCATGGGCACAAAACCAAATGGTCATGACCTCTACAATTTACCCACCTTAAGGAAATCTATGCGCACTAGGGCGCCCAAAAAGAGCACCATTCCCGGCTTCAGCACAAACGTCCTGGGCACAATGGCTTGAGTTGGTACCACCATCTTCAACTCTTCATCTGTGAGCTGACTGAGAACCTGCAAAATGCAAAGAGATTAAATAGCAGAACTGCTTATTTCAATAGGCTTTCAAACATGGGCACACAGTATACACAGCGCCCTGTTACAAACACTTTACACGTGTCTGCATTAAATGCTGTCTGCCATTTGTTAAAGTTTGCCTTGATCTTTTACAGATTGTTTTTAATCCTCATCCTCCTATTTTGGTGTCATCTGTGAACGTGACTAGTTAATAACCTAATCCCATTAAGATCATTAATATAAATTAAAAATTGATTTAGAGGAGTGGTCCTAACACAGAGACTTGTGGTACTTCAGAAATAACATCACCCAGTTTTGAGCATTTAACCCTTCACTGTTTTCTATGCATTAGGCAGTTCTCAATCCAAATCCATACAGTAGCTTGACTCCCTACTACCTATTGAGAATGAATCTTTTATCAACAGCCTTTGGAAAATCAAAATATACTCTGTTTGTATCCATTACTTCTGTTGCTTGTTTAAAGCTATGCAAAGAGCTACCCTTCCTACTTCCATGTTGACCTTGCTCAAGAAATCCACTGCTGTACAACTGAGCCACTAGTTCTAATTTCCAAACCCCTGCAAGTTCATAGTGTCTGAGAGCTATAACGCGTTGCCTGGTGTTCTGGATGACTACAAGAAAGAAGTCTGTACGTGGGTCTGATAGAGGCGACCTCTATGGGCACATATAAGGTTCTGAGGGGCATCTACATGGAAAAGGGAGCTGGAGTCAGTGTAGGACAATCAGTTTCCTCTGGGAAATAATCAAGCTTATCAGTACTAAAGCTTCCCATGTCTGCCTGGAATAAAAACAACTACAAGATGGCACATTTTAACTAATAGGGATAGCAATAACTGACCATGGGCACCAGCAGACAGTAAGTGTTTCAGTCAGAGAAGAGCTCTACATCTGACATGATGCTGCACTCATGACTCATGTCTGATTCAATATATTAGGTGCATGTAGTAATTATTCTGCAGCTAAGCACAAAGATTGCATTGGCTAAACGTACAATACGTTTTAGCAAAAGCACTCACACAGTGTTCTTTCATAATTCCCGGGGTGTCATACAGCCAATGCGCATCTTTGAGCTCGTTGTGGGTGAACTCCACTGGGTTGGAAAGAGCTGATTTTTTACTCATTCTGTCTTCTTCCTCCTCTCCCACACTGAGACTTTCTAGATCAAAATCCACAACATCCATATCTTTCTGCGCCTGGACAGCCGAGCCAAAAGATCTGCCAACTCGCCCTGAAATGAACAGGGAAGACAAATTCCTTGTCAACCGTGCAAGTGTGGCAACTCCACCCCCACAGGAAGTCTTTCATTGGGCTCTTGAAGAAATCAGGGTCATGGAGGAACAGGAATAGGTTTATTATTATAATTATGGGCTTGAAACCAGGCTGTGTTAAGGTACCAGATGCTGGAATGTAAGTTAAAGTGAGGACTGAGAGTTAAGGGGAGCATAGGGTTAGAGTTAAGAGTTTCACTGTGTCATTTAAGTTAGGGTTAAGGGGAAGTTTAGATTTAGTCACAGGGTTTTTATTCTGTCTCCTTTTAATTTATTCAGGCCTGAACAAATGTTGATCTGGTACTGTCATAGAAGTCAGAACTCTTACCTACTAAATATCCCTGCTTGCTGAGCTGCTGCAGTCGTCTTAACTCCTGTGGGCTCAGGTCCTTCTCTGACTGAGAGCCATCACTCTTCAGTCTCTCAGACCTCTTGAACATGCGATATGGAGTGGGGTTGATGATTGGGAACTTCAGGAGATTTAGTGTGGTGCCTCATGAAGAACAGATAGGTTAGTGTCTGCTTCCATCTGCAACAACCTAAAATATGACCACCTAACATGGGATAAATTTAGGTTTTGACAGATGGAAAACAATACTTTTCATACACTGAGCTGAGGGAATAGCGAAAGGTATTTCTTCCTCAATCATCAAAACATCTAGTGATTTAGACTGAGGTTTATTACACTGTTCATACAAAGACTTCACATAAACATATCCTAATAACTTGAACTTGGCACTGCAAGGCCTTTACTTAGACATATGGGCAGTTTCTCTGCAAATCATGCTAAACCTCACTGCATTATATAGTGCCTTCATAGGCTTCTACGACGAAAGAGAGCGGGTCTTCACTTTGCACTGGCCTGCAGCCTGGCAAATGTACAGTAATAATTACCTGGCCATCGAGATATGGTAGCTTTCTGAATCACATCTGGAGCTTTCGACTTGCAGTAGTCTGACTCCAGCAGGGTGTTAAACAGTGTAGACTTTCCAGCATTTGCTGTTCCAACCAAATACACATCTCCTTTATATTTCCACGATCTTTGAAGACTCGAAATTAGGTTTTCTATCCCATAGCCGGTCTTGGCGCTGATGAGATGGACGTCTTTGGTGCCATCGCCTAAAGTAATACCTGCGTCAACACAATATGCAAAAAGCTGACGTTTAATTCGTTTTAAATAGCAATCCGAATCGCCAGGTAGCAGATCTATTTTATTTCCCAGAACCACTATGGTTTTATTTTTGCCCACTAGTTCTAACAGATCTGGAATGATAGAATCGGGAATATCCAGAAGGTCCACAATGAACAATACCAAAGCTTTTTCTTGGCGTATCCGACTAACAACATTCCGATATTCTTCTTTCGAAACCTGAATATTTAAAGACTTTTGGTGATGGACAAGCAAGAAACATCGCTGACACACCGCTCTGTCCATCTTGTCCTCCTTTATTAGCTGTTTGTATTTCTCACTGGGTACATAACCGGGCAAAATCGGGTCAGTGCAATGCATACGAGCACCGCATCCCGAACAGCTGTTGTCACTAAAAGGAATCTCCTTATCTGGAGTGCCGTATATTTTTTGAGATTTTTTCCTTTTAGAAGTTAATTTAGGAAGGGGGAAGCCAGCGTCATGAAATTCTATATCCATTTCTTGTACGTCCTGGTCCTGGTCTAACACTGTATCTTCTAATAACCGCATCTGTATTTCCAAAGCTCTGTGATACACCTCTGTACACGACTTTCGCGATGCGTTTCTCTCTTTATTGGCCACAGACCCCATCTGCGAAGGGGGTTTGAAAGAAACCCCATCATCGTTCTCTTCCTCTAGGTTGGAGTAGTCTAGAAAGACGAATTCTTCTTCTTTTTCTGGTTCAATCGATGTGTAAGAGTTTCCAAGACGTCCCTGCTTTCCGCTGTCGCCGATTGCCGCTTGCGTTGTGCTGTAACAGCGGGCCACTGACGTCCACGTGTCTTCCAAGCAGAAGATCTTAAAAGTTGGCACTTTTCTACAGAGTCCTGGACAATTGCGTAGAATAGATGAACAGCGATTACCTTGTCTGTCCCCCAAAGTTGGTAAAAATACAGGAAACACATTCCGGGCGCAATAACAAGCAGGAGCACATTGCTTTAGTCGGTATAACCTCTGCATTTTTAATATAATTAAAAAAGAAATTATACTTGAAATATTTTTTTAAAGGTTACGTTTTTTCTTCTTAGTTGAACCTTGAATGGCAAATAATAACATACACATGTGGTGCGTCTAGGAGTCTTCCATTTTTAGTACTCTGACTCCTGTGACGTATATGATTACCACATCAAACCATCCGAAATTATTATTAATAATTATTATCACGATTCTCTTTGTATTATTATTGAGAATATCAATTACAATTAACATATTTCTGGTGGTTCAATTATTTTAAAATGTTTCGTTTGACGTCACGAAAGCCTGCAGGAAGTGACGTATACACCATCGATATCTCGTACTGTTGTGTTCAGGTGGTGTGGATGGAAGTAGAGGGTTATAGCGCACTTATTTTTAATTCAACGTATTTGTAAGTGTTTTTTTTTCTTTTGGAGTCAATAAAGGAAGTACCTTCAATCCAATATGTATGATCAAGATGAAGGTAGGTATCTGGTTTGTTTAGTTCTTTTTTTAAACAATATTTTGAACATGGCGTCAGGGTACGTTCTTTGATTTTTGGTCTGTATTGTACAGAGGTGTCTTATAAATGCAAAATGAATTGTGCCATTAACTCTGACACGTTTAACGACATCTGTTATTTAGATTTTGTGCATCCTGAAGTTTGTTTTAGAAATATTGTGCTTCGTTTTCAACATTCTCAGTCTAAACCGTTCGTATTTACAGTCACTTTCAGCACATGAGTTCTAAATTTGTATTTTGAAATGCATTCAACAGGCGAGAGCTTTACATCCAAATAGGGAAGGTGATTTTCCAAAAAGCTTTTGGCATTTCAGTTTTATCAAGAAACGCCAGAAAATGAAATCGGAGGAACGGTAATTAGTTCATGGTGGTTCTAACATCTCATTTTGCGTACCACTGTCCTTAGGAATTAAAAACGTGGCCTTTTCTTTAATGTTCGAAAAGGTTGCAGAGTAGCAAACGTTATAAAAGTCAATTTCGGTGAAGTTAACAGATGCCTCCTGATGTATTAGTCTAAGTTCTGTCTTTCGACAAACAATCACACTCGTGTCGCCATTGTAACAAAGCTGCTTCAGAGAGGGCAGGTTATTGAGGAGAATAAAGATTTTTTGCTCCTTTTATCCTTGATCATGCCTTTAGGAAGTGGAATGAAGCAAAGTGCCTGGAGAAAATTCATATGTGTACATGCAGTGCGATCAACTCTGCATAGGCGGCACGCTGTCTCCAGAGCTGTGAGATAGCAGGTCCAAGTACCATGTCTCTTGAAAAGCTTTTTACCACGCATGTAGTGTAAAAACAGTTTCTGTGAAAATCAAATGCATTAAGGGCCATCTTACCTTTCTTTGTTAGTTTCATATGCAGCAAGCTTTCTTCCTGTAGAAGGTAACTGCCTGTGAATAATACTTTTTTAGGGGGAAGTCCAAAGAGAGCATAATATTTTATGTGGATGGGGCTCCCTTAATATTACAATTCTGTGGTCTTGTTTAGATATTCAGTATGATGAAGATGACGATGAGATCACTCCAGACTTGTGGCAGGAAGCCTGCTGGATTGTCATCAGGTGAGCAGCCTAAAAAATATAACATATTAACCACCTTCACCTTTTAGGGTTATCTTTTGATTTTATTGATCTTATTTTTGACTTAATACTCACATTTCAACATTCTTCTGTGCTGTAAAAGTCCAGCCCTGGTCCCAGTGACGTACAACCCAGCAGATTTTGAATGTCACCATTAGTTTTCCTACAAACAATTGTAAAGACTTGAGAACTGAAATGAATAATTTCAGTTTTGTTCATTTTTTAAAGCTACACAGTTTAAAGGTTGGTCATTCCTGATTTAGTTGAACCAGTTACCTGACTAAACTGATCACAGTCCACATGTTGCAGGTCCTTACAAAGATATAATTTAAGGATGACCTATAAGACCTACTTGATTGTGGCTCTCCACTGCAAAAGTTGAACTGTTTTTCATTTTGTTTTAAGTGTGTCCCCTTATATATTCATATATATGTTTGTCTGTTTATGTCCAGTCAAGTTCTATCCTGCTTTTTTAAAAAAGCACATTTTTTTTCTGATACAGATATACAAAGTTAAAAACATTTCTGGTAAAGGGTTTCACAGATTTGGCTGTAATGAATCAGAATGTATTTAAAGTTCTAAAACAGAAGGAAATGTTGGGCTTTAATGAAGATAGTCTATAGTTCACTGTCATTCTTAACATTGCAAGCTGCAGTTTGTCTGATGCAGTCAGCATTCTTCCTTTCTGTGCAGTTATTCTGACCTATATCTATAGAAGCAGTAGTGATCATCTCCTGTAATGCAGATCTTCAAAGCAAATTCAGCCCAGGTTTTTTTCCACATTTGGGGCACAAAGGGGGAGAATGGTATTAGTAATGGATGGCCTGTTCTTGTCTTCGTAGTTCTTATTTTGATGAAAAGGGTTTGGTGAGGCAGCAGCTGGACTCTTTCGATGAGTTCATCCAGATGTCAGTACAGAGGATTGTGGAGGATGCCCCACCCATCGACCTGCAGGCTGAGGCCCAGCACACCTCTGGAGAAGTGGAGGAGCCCGTGAGTCTCTCGACGGCTTGAAAAGATTTTTCCGGCATGTGACCCCAAGCAGTCTGAAAGTGTAGTGATATGTATTGATGCACAGATACGTCTGATTAATTGGTGCAGGGGGCGGTTTGCCCACAGTAGGGGCGATTTCTGTGAAATCAATGGGTGGATTTTGCATGTTTATCACCTCTTGTCATCTTTTCGTTCTAGCCACGTTACCTGCTGAAGTTTGAGCAGATTTATCTTTCCAAACCTACGCACTGGGAGAGAGATGGAGCTCCTTCTCCTATGATGCCAAATGAAGCTAGACTCCGAAATCTTACGTAAGTTGAGCTTTACATTGTTGTGTTGCTCCCTATTCTGATGCGATCCCCCACATTGTTTAGTTTTGTCCATTGCTGTTGCAGAAATGTGCTTCACACCAGGGTTTTTTTGAGAGCTAGAGCAGCATTGTGCAGCAGGGGTTAGGTCTCTGAAACTGGAAGGTTAAACTCCAGCTGAGACAGTGCTGTTTGTACCTTTGACCAAAGGAATTCACCTGAAGTACTCCAATAACAATACCTGGCTTTGATATTTTTCCATTTTAAAATAAAGTTGGACACTGGGCTCCTCATTTCTGGTCTACCTTCTAAAATAACGTTTCTCCCATCACAATATCAATTTCTGGATAATTTATTTCTCTTATTAAGGGAATGTATTTTAACCAACTGGTTTAAGAAAAACACCCTCTGTTACATTTTGGTATGGTGAATGTTGTAGTGTACTGCCCTATGGAAGGCTTAGTGCAGTTTCCATAGGAGAACAGAAGATCATAAACTATGGTCACCTGTTACAGAGTATTTGCCAGTGGCATTAACAGAATTGTTGCTTAAGGGTCAGTGAGTATGAAAGTGAATCCCTCTGTGGGTTCCCCAAACTGAGGGAGGAGGGGTTAGGGTGGATGGTGGGGGGATGACTGAATGTGGAGGAGAGGACAGGATGGATGTCACTAGTTGAAGACTGGAGATAATTTTTTTATCTTTATCTTTCTTTTATTGTATACTATTTCATGGTGGATTTTTTTCTTCTCTTAATCTTATTGTTTTTCAATGATGGATGGTATTTGAATTTTGTTGGAAAATTAATAAAAGGATGTAAAAATACCCAGTTTTGAGTTCCATTGTAAATTGGTTTGGTTTAAAGGGTCAGTCGGATAAAAATGAGTAGAGAGTAAAGAGTACTACCTTTGGAGAAGGTGTGCATGAACTGACATCAGGTGTTCGAAGGATAGCAAGTGGCCGACTTCACAGCTGGTCACGAGTGATTAGTTTACGTAAATGACTAGTATAAACTGTTAACCTAGTGGAGTGTATGTGTCCTTTCTTTTGCGTTCCTTATCTTGATATGAAATTCAAGTCAGACCCAAAACATTGCTGTGTTTGTATCGTACAAAACACTGGGGTTTGGCACATTGTCCTGGCCAAATTTCATCCTGGCCTTTACCAGTCATACCCTCCTAATAATCCCTATCTCTGACTTCATCACTTTGTTCTCCTCCCCACTGATAGCTGGTGTGTGCTGGGTGTACTGGTGCACTATGTTTGCTATTGCATCATCCAGATGGGTGCTGCACATTGGTGGTGGTGGAGGGGAGTTCTCATTACCTGTAAAGCTCTTTGAGTGGAGTGGCCAGAAAAGCGCTATATAAGTGTAAGCAATTATTATCTTCTGAATCTATTGATGTTCACAAATTTTTTTCCTGGCTCAGGTACTCTGCTCCTCTCTATGTGGACATCACCAAAACCATCATCAAGGAAGGGGAGGAGCAGCTGCAGACGCAGCACCAGAAAACCTTCATCGGAAAGATTCCCATCATGCTGCGCTCCACCTACTGCTTACTCAGTGGGCTGACAGACCGTGATCTCTGTGAGCTTAATGAGTGTCCCCTGGACCCGGGAGGCTATTTCATCATTAACGGATCAGAAAAGGTAAAAGGAATAATCCTGTCCAGCTGAGCACAGCCGATGGACAGACATTTCATGTGAAGTGGTGTTTTACAAAGATTTTCATACTCTATAACAGCAATAGGGACACCTTTAGTCAAGTCTTTGGCATCGGTCAGAAGTATTTAATGTTTTAATTGTTAATAAAAATCTGCAGATTTTCCAAAAAAAAACATTGTAGATTGTCTGGTTAGCTTCTTTTTGAAGAGCGGAATTCATACATGGAGAGAACTTGAAATGGGCCAGATCTTGACACAACCTCTTGCCCCCCAGATCTGTCCTCTTTGGTTCCAAACCAACAACTGTTCAGCTCTAAAAATACTTCTTTTAAAAATGTATGTTGTGTAGTTTCTTCTTTTGAAGTGTACTTGGAATACATGGAAATGTGTCAACTAATTCAGTAGACAAGTAATTAGTCATTAATAAAATAACAGCTGGATGAATATTGGATTAGAAAGTCTTGATAGTTTTATCTGAAGCTGAATTCGCAGGTATTTATACTGTGGCCCAGCTCATGATTTTGGTGCTATGCACCTTTTTTGCTGCAGGTTCTGATCGCTCAGGAGAAGATGGCCACAAACACAGTGTATGTGTTTGCCAAGAAGGATTCCAAGTACGCCTACACCGCAGAATGCCGGTCCTGTCTGGAGAACTCTTCCCGTCCCACCAGTTCCATCTGGGTCAGCATGATGGCCAGAGGTGGTCAGGTGAGACTAGGGCTTGGGGCAGCACTGGGCTGCTGGACACTTTTGGTCATACTAAGTGTCCCCCCCATGGAGTTAAAACACCTGGGAGAGGCACGTGTGTGACTGTCAAAAAATGTCCTTTTTCATTTTGGTGAAATTTTCACATTTGTTCACCCACCTCATTCACCAGGGTGTGAAGAAAAGTGCCATTGGCCAGAGAATCGTGTCCACTCTGCCGTACATCAGGCAGGAAGTGCCCATAATCATCGTGTTCCGCGCCTTGGGCTTCGTGTCTGACCGCGACATCCTGGAGCACATCATCTATGACTTTGATGATCCAGAAATGATGGAAATGGTGACTTTTGTTTTGTTGTTGTGTGGTTTTATGAAAATCTTTTAATTTATCTTCATGTTTTTTCTGTGCCACATGCATTTTTAGCATTCATTTTAAATACAGTACCTTTTGAGTGTAATGTTCTTAGTGTACCATGGATTGCAGTCCATGCTTTAAGAAAATGTTGCAAGTGTTTGATATGTTTGCAGTAAATGATAGATTTATTATGGATAAAATCTTTCCCTTTTTCTTGCACTGGTGAATCGTTACCGGTAACCCAGCTGTTGCATGTATTGAATATTTAGGTATATGGGGAAAAATGGGAGTTAGGTTCACATTGCCTGGATTTGACTTGTAAATCTCATTATAACACCCACGTTTTCTTAAATACACAGTAATGTGTATAAGGAACTGCATTATAATCTTATTAAATATTGGTATATATATTATAATATCATTTCCCGTACATTAATACAATGGAAATTGAATTTTAGATAAAGCCACTCGCAACACCAGCCCCAATTGATAATTAATTTTTCCAAATTGTGCATATAGATTGCTTCACCCCCTTTAATCTACCACTCAAGCACATGATACATCTTCTAAGGCCAGTCCATCACTTCTTTTTTCTTTCCTAAAGACATTACAGATCTTGAACTCTTACTAACAGTGCTTACTTACTGGTGCCTTCTCACTCGTAGCACACTTAGGAACCATGGTTTCTCACTAAGTAGTATTTCACAAACATGAAGCAGATGAGAGAATACAGTGACAATGTAGGGGACGCAGTGTGGCACATGTGTGGTACAAGACGACCCAAGACAGTATGTGTTGCTGGTTCCACTTGCTGAAATGTTAGTATCAAATCTTCATGTAAATGTGAAACCGAGTAAACCACAACTGCCTTGTAAGACAGGGGAGACCTGTTTATACATTTCATAATATTTTAAAATACTCATGCTAGAGATGATCCCTTCAGTTGTCTGATATATTCATCAATATATGAGTGCAACAGAAGAAATGCAGCTTAATTACTTGTTGAAATTTGACTCTCTGCCAGATGAGGTAAAAATCTCACCCCTAATATTTAAGACCTCTTTATCAACCTATTTGTTTTGGTCTTCAAGTGACCCAGAGCACAAGGAAGGAACTAAATGGGTGATAAATGTTTCATCCATCCTGCCTATCCAATAAGAATTAGGTTATTGGTCCATAATGAACTACATCACCTCATGAATATCCTGTAAATCTATTTCATTAAATGTAAACTTGTCCAAAAGGCAAATTTGTTGTTTTGAAAGGTTTGACATTTTTATGATTTTTTTTTTCCATCCAAATCTGTGTCTGGCCAGGTCAAGCCTTCCCTGGACGAGGCCTTTGTGATTCAGGAACAGAACGTGGCTCTGAACTTCATCGGCTCTCGAGGTGCCAAGCCCGGGGTTACCAAGGAGAAGAGAATTAAATATGCCAAGGAGGTGCTGCAGAAAGAAGTGCTGCCACACGTGGGAGTCAGCGACTTCTGCGAGACGAAGAAGGCTTACTTCTTAGGGTAGGAATTAGAGCTTCGTACCTCGTGGTGGTGTTTTATAATGATTCTTGTTCCCCGGGAAAATACATTCATAGATTTTGGAAAGGGTAACCAGATGACAGTTATAGAAATCATAAACAATGAAAAATACGTTAACATCTCATGAGAGGAGAAGTTTATTTAGTTGTCCTCTTTACTTTTGTCAGAATTGTGAGGTGTGATTTTGTATTATTAAATGATAAACGGTTGATAAGGAGCTGTGGTGAAGTACACAAGTAACCTTTTTTGTTGTAATACCTGATTATGGCCCATTCATTGGTAAAACGCAGAATTTCTTGTAAGAAAATTAAGCTCTCGGGGTTTCCCAGCTTGGTAGACAGACAACTGCCTGCAGGTTTCCATTTGAAAGGAGCCAGCATCACTAGTGTGAAATAACATCTATAGTATATCTACTTGC
The DNA here is from genome assembly GCF_040954835.1 of Lepisosteus oculatus. NCBI lineage: Eukaryota > Metazoa > Chordata > Actinopteri > Semionotiformes > Lepisosteidae > Lepisosteus > Lepisosteus oculatus. The sequence goes on along the minus strand of NC_090696.1, from coordinate 33,264,274 downwards.
ATTCAGCGCTGAGATTTTAAAAAATGCACTACTTCAAAGGATGTTGTTTCCAACGAATTCACCTCAATTTAACCACTCATAAAAACTTAGTTCCTTCTTCAGAAGTCCAATGCGGGGGTCAATTTTCAAGCAACTTTTGAATGGGAAGAGTTGAACCTCTTTGCAGAATACGAATCTGAAAGCAAGCGAACATGTACCCCCAGAACAAACTATAAATTTTGAAATTAAGGGAATGTGTACAAAATGAGATTTGTTTTAAAGCGTGTTTTTATCTGAAAGGAAAATTGAAAGTTGACCGTGTTATTTTTTTCTGTGCTTTCAGGTATATGGTCCACAGGCTGCTCCTGGCCGCTCTAGGCAGGAGAGAGCTGGACGACAGAGATCACTATGGCAACAAGAGGCTGGACCTGGCGGGGCCGCTTCTTGCTTTCTTGTTTCGCGGGTAAGATCAGCGGTTGGCTTCACTTTTCCAACGAGCGCGTCAAAATGGTCCAGTTTGCTTAGGAACTAATTTCTGAAGATCCGAATATGGTACATTTGTCCTTCATTGACTTGTCAGATACCTGATTTTAATGTTGTTTGTAGTATTTCCGTTACTGTCGGACGCTTCCCATTGAAAAAGAATAAGCAAATATAAGAACGTATGAGTAAGTAAGAGGAGGTTGTTTACCAGATGTGTTAATCATAAAGAAGAATGTTGCATGTTATTTTTCTTGTGTTCCTTTATACAAAATATTTATATTCTAAATTTTCTGTCGTTTATGTCCACTTGAAAAACAGTTCTGGACCTGATTTTATATCGGTTCTGTCCTAAGAGACTTACTTAACACTGAATACTGATTGGTGTTGCTATAACATGTTAAAAGAAGTACCCACTGATTGCTGTTTTTTTCTTGGCTTAAATATTAATGAATGAACAACATAAATGTCTTTTTTCCGTGAGAATCTCTCAGCTCTCTCAAAATAACTCGGTAAAATATTTGTTCAGGCCTTGAGAAATAGCATTGAGTCCTTGAGAGAATGGTTATCTTGTGGCTTTGTTTTCACGTAAGATCTCTTTTGGCATTTCTCATATTTTTGGGGCTAATCTTTGCAGTGTTCAATAAAGACTATACAAACTATACTATATTGGTTTTGCTATTTTCCAAATCTCACAGTTTCTCATTGAATTCAAAGGTCATACCATGGTCATAAAGCATGTGTTTTAAATGCTGTTGAAATATTCAAGAACAGACTTGATATCTGTAAGAAGGTTAACATAAGTAGGTTGGAATAATAATTCAGTACGTTCTTTGTAAACAGACATGATGTGCAGCAAAGTAATTCCCACACTGATAGTTACAGAGCTGCTGATAAATATTCAGGGTTTTCTTATTTTAATTTCTCTCCTACTCTTTATTTCTCTCAGAATGTTTAAGAATCTGTTGAAGGAGATCCGAATCTACGCCCAGAAGTTCATTGACCGGGGGAAGGATTTTAACTTGGAGTTGGCTATTAAGACTCGCATCATCTCAGATGGGCTGAAGTACTCTCTGGCCACAGGGAACTGGGGAGATGTCAAGAAGGCCCATCAGGCCAGAGCTGGAGTGTCTCAGGTGGGTCTTGGAGAGAGAAGGAGGAGGAATGATGCTCTGTCTACAGCCAAGACCCAGCTTGTGATTGCATGAAGTATATGAACAAATTCCCACATTGCTTGAGAGCAAGTGTGAAATGCTTTTGAATTTTTTTTAATAAAGGCTTTCATAGGATTGTTCAAGGTTTTGATCAGGAGATTTTAATAAGGCCATTGGACACAATTGTTTCTCATGAAACACTAAAGAAGAAACTTAGGTTTTTGTAATATTCAGTTTTAAAAGAAGTATGAATTTGGAAAGGCTAACTGGACTGAAACACCCCACTTGGTGTGCAGGATATGTCCAGAATCTTAGAGATTGCAGGTCTTTGTTTTGGCACTTATCTCATGACCTAGAGCAGGCTAACTGAACTAGCCTATTAATTTTCACTGTCCACCCTGCTTGAGCATAGCAGAACATTGCCTGTCCTTCTGGGTAGTCCTCTCTAGGAATCGGGCAGAATCAAGATGTGAACTTTCTCTAATGCAGTGTGGGAGAGTTGTGACGTGGAATTATTATTTTAGGTGTTGAACCGCCTGACCTTTGCTTCAACCCTGTCGCACCTGAGGCGTGTGAACTCTCCCATTGGTCGAGACGGGAAGCTGGCCAAACCCAGACAGCTCCACAACACCTTGTGGGGCATGGTGTGCCCAGCTGAAACCCCAGAGGTAGGATGTCCAGACCTTAATGTGTTGAATGAGTTCCTTTCTTTATTACATCGGTATGAATTAATTCTATGTATCTCTGCGTCTTATGACTTATAAAATAAGCACCTATGTTCACCCGACTTCGTTAGACTTGTAAATCGTGCTGTTGTGCTTTTTCTATGAGAGGTTTTATGTATCATCACATTTATACAGCAGTGGTGACTATTCTTGGGGGGTATTGTTTCTTCTGTTGTAGGGAAGTAGGACTATTCATTTGTTGGTAGGTCTTATGTCATGTCATGGAGGAGTTCCTTAGAAGTGGTGGTGTTAGGTTTGCAACAGCAGTCTGTATGTTTGAAAGGTTTTGAGAATGTGATTGAACTGGGTGTGGACAGGACTGTTTAGTCATGGTTTCTCCGTTATCCAGGGACATGCTGTGGGGCTCGTGAAGAACCTGGCTCTGATGGCCTACATCTCTGTGGGTTCCCAGCCCTCCCCTATCCTTGAGTTCTTGGAGGAGTGGAGTATGGAGAACCTTGAAGAGATCTCCCCGGCTGCTATCGCCGAGTCAGTACTGACATCTTCCATAGACCAGCAATTGCAGTGATGAGCTTCGACAGCAGTGATTTTAATCACTCTCCCCTTTGTTTAACGTAATGTGTAAAAAAAAAAAATTGGAATCGGATAATACAGTATTAAATTAGGATTGTGACACTGTGTGTTAGAGTCATCTGCCTACTAAAAAAGCTTTGTGCTTTGTTAATGGTTTGTGAACGTCATGTCATTACAGTGCGACCAAGATTTTTGTAAACGGCTGCTGGGTAGGAATCCACAAAGACCCCGAACAGCTGATGAACACGCTGAGGAAGCTGCGCCGTCAGATGGACATCATTGTGTCAGAGGTGACGAACGCCGGCATGATTCCACAGCAGCCTGTTGTTTAAAATAACTTTTGCAGTATGTTTAGTTTTTGTGCTTTTAGAAAAATAAAAACCTGTGCCCATGCAGGACATCTACTGGTAAAGACAGTCCCGTAATGTAAATTTATTCCCAGTTCTGCCTTCAGTTTTTTTTATGCTGATTTAAAAAATGTAAAAGCCTCTCCCAGGAAAAACTAGGTTTATGTGATCCATGGTTATAGAGCTATGTGCTAATGTTAAATTTTGTTGCATCAGAAAACCAAGATTAAAAGTTCTAGGGGGCGTATGTTCATATTAATTGTAAGGACCTAGTTGCCTCATGAAGATTTAAACTGCCAGAATCCATTATAGCACTGTCCAGACAGCTCGTGACTCTGAAGCCCCTTTCTGTCTGTTGCAGGTATCTATGATCAGAGATATCCGCGAGCGAGAGATCCGGATTTACACCGATGCCGGGAGGATCTGTCGGCCTCTGCTGATTGTAGAGAAGCAGAAACTGCTCCTGAAAAGAAGACACATTGACCAGCTGAAGGAGAGGGAGTACAATAACTACAGGTGTGTCAGCTGAGGACAGCTTGACAAATGTTCATTTCTTATTGCAGCATAAATATATTTTATTTTATAATCAGTGAAGAGAATCATTGAAAAAAACATTTTTGCGATGTATTAAATTAATTTGCATTTGAGAGTTACCGTGGTTATCATTCCCTTTGTATCAGAGTGTGTTGATCGATGTAACACTCCCACTTTGTGCAGTAGTGGAAATTTAAGTTGAACTTTAAGTTGAAATTTAAGTTAAGATACACCATACTGCGTGTATCACAGGCTTGTACTTACATGGCAATACCAATCGTTCTGTTCCGAAGTTAAACATTTTTAACCCACCACATGAGATTCAGGGCGATGTCTGTATTCTCTCGTCCAGCTGGCAGGACCTGGTGGCAAGTGGGGTGGTGGAGTACATTGACACTCTGGAGGAGGAGACGGTGATGTTGGCCATGACGCCTGATGACTTACAGGAGAAGGGAGTGGCCTATTGTTCCACATATACCCACTGCGAGATCCACCCCTCTATGATCCTGGGAGTCTGTGCCTCGATCATCCCTTTTCCCGATCACAACCAGGTATGGCTCGTCTTTGCATTTATGCTGGTTTGTCTTTTTTTTTTTTTCTAGCACAAGAGAGGGGAATACCGTTTATTAGCCCATAGCATAAGTACTTCTTGTGCTGAACAGAAGACTGTCGTAGTCATAAATGGATATTATCCCTAACTCTCTTCTCAACAGGTTGCAGTACGTTCAGATCTCTGCAGCTGGACTACTAACTCACACCAGACCCTGGCAGCATATCACTCCTGCACTTAAGTCTTTACATTGGTTGCCAATCAAGTCAGATATTCAATACAAGATCTAGTTGTTGACTTTCTAGGCTCTAAACAATCTGGCTCCATCACACATCTATGAACTCCTCCATGTTTACACTCCCCCTCTGTAGACTCCGTTCAGTTGAGGCTGGTCCTCTACTCACTGTCGCCAGGACTAAATCACAGACTATGGGTGAGCGTGCCCTATCTGTTGCTGCCCCAGAGTTGTGGAATGGCCTTCCTCAGACTTTAAGAGACCCAATTTCTTTAACTCTCTTTAAATCTAAACTGAAAAACTTCACTTTTACAAAGGTCTATGTTTGATTGCCCACATCTGTAAAAACCTGAATGCTTTCCTTCATTTACTTTCACTGTATTTTTTTTTATTCATTATGTACAGCGTCCTTGGGTTAGGAAAGGTACTTGTAGTCACAATATTTGATCTGTGACACAGAAGAAACAACTTCGGAACCCCCCGCTTTCTAATTTTCTCAGTTTTTTTGCTAATTTCTTTTTTTTCCCCCCTCTCTCCCTGTTTAGTCACCAAGAAATACGTACCAGTCTGCTATGGGTAAACAAGCCATGGGTGTGTACATTACCAACTTCCACGTGCGCATGGACACTCTGGCCCACGTGCTCTACTACCCACAGAAGCCCTTGGTGACGACGCGCTCCATGGAGTACCTGCGCTTCAGGGAGCTCCCTGCGGGTGAGGGCTGTCGCGCCGCTGGTCCACATTCAAAATGTGCAAAGAACTGGGAAGGAAATTTAAAGAAATGATGGCCAGAGTGTCGAGACTTTGTAGTGCTACGTTTTTGTGCGAACAACTGCTGTGCGGCAGTGATAAAGTCGGACACGTGCTTGAAGGGAAGTTTGAAAATCTCCGTCACTTTGACCTGACAGAACCTAGATCTGAAATGAAGATGTATAACGGTAGTCCAAAAAACAGGAAAATTCATTACACAGATGTCTTGAAATCTGGCCGCTGACCTTCAAATCAGGCCAGCGCAGAGTGTTAAATGCAGGTAGCAAACATATAAACTGGAAATCGGAGATTTGACTTGGGTCTTTTTGTCGATCCATTATTTATTTCTTCAAATAGAAAAGCAAATAGGATGTTAGGATAGTTAAATGTAGAACTTAAATCAACTTTATGTTAAGTACATGTTGCACAAGTAATATTAAGACAACAGAATACTGTGTGATATCCGCTCCATGTGATTTTGATCACCACATTGCAAAAAAGATACTGCAACCCTGGAATTACTCCACTGATCCTGATGCATTCCTTGACTCAAAAGAAAAGTCCCACTCCAAGAGGCTCAAAGAACCATTCGATTTTGTTCTTCCAGGAATCAATTCTATTGTTGCAATTGCATCATACACTGGGTACAATCAGGAGGACTCGGTCATCATGAACCGATCTGCGGTGGACAGAGGATTTTTCAGGTCTGGCTGCCTATTCATGTTGTCTCCTGGCTTCAGTGATAACAGTAATCAGACGCAAGCTGAAATAGTACTGTTGAGTAACAGTGTAGTAATATGCACTTGGGCAAAACAAACACACAGCACATAATCTCTGCTCTTGGTCAAGGGAAGTACCTGATCCCAGATGTACTGTACCTGCTGCCTTGCATTCTCAGTGGTTTTATGGATTGAATCACTGTGCTCAACAATATGTGCAGTGAATGTGCAGGTCACGTCAGAAAGTCATGGATCTGGTGGTTTGCTAATTCTTTAGTGAATTTCAACATGTGAAGGGATACCCCTGGACATGAAGAAAAGTGAACATTCTTAATGTTTTGTTGATTTAGACTGGCAGAAGTTGTTTCTCTGATTTAACTTTTGAAAGCCATGTAGAATTTGGTGCAATTTAATGGAATTGTAATGTTTAATTGTTCATCAACTCAAAACGTTTTGAAAAGTGCACCAGTGTTTCATAGAAAAGGTTGGAAATTCTGCCCTATTAGGATATGCCAAAACTTTTAAATTGATATTATATGTGATTACCATCATCTCCTTTTACTGCAGCAAGAAAAGGGACTCCTGCATTATTTAAAACAAAGATAATCTTTGTGATATTCTGTACATGTGATTCAGGATTAGTGTAGTTCCTGTATCTATTCCTGAAAACCTGTAAAAAAGATGTGAAGTGTAAACCTGTCTCCCGGGAAGAAAATAATTCTCATACCATGCAGAGACATCACACATACCTACAAAAAGGTGAAGCTTTCCATGCCGGGTTAAATACTGAAATGTCTCGTTTGTACAGATCTGTGTTTTACCGCTCATACAAAGAACAGGAGTCAAAGAAAGGCTTTGATCAAGAGGAGATTTTTGAGAAGCCAACTCGTGAGACGTGTCAGGGTGAGTTAATTCTCTTTGCTCCTGTTAATAACTACCTCAGTGCCTTGTGATCTTATAGAATTAGCCTCCACTATAATAAGACTGACTGCATAAAATAATGTGATGCTGTCCTGAAGGCCCTGCCTGTAAGACCAGTATAGGATAGTTTAAAACAGATGGTGAAATACAAGATTAATATGAATGCCTTCCCCCTCTTCCCAAGCAGTGCTTTTCAAGTAGTAACTTTGTATTAAAGAAAAACACTTTTGTGTAGAAAAGTGTGTATATAGTAGTAAAATACAGGAATAAAGAAAGAAGCTCAATTGCCCTTATTCCGAAAGAAAAGGAAAAGAAAAGAATTGCAAAACAATTTGTTGTACCAGGTAAAGACTCTGTGGCATTAATGTGGGTCCTCAACCTGTTTTGGTCTGGATATATTAATGTATAAAAGTAATCCCCCCAGTGCTTTATAATATATTTTTTATTGTTGATTTATAGTTTTGCTTTATAAAACCAAGTTGTATTCATTTGATGAACATCTTGGAATTTGAAATCGCATTGATGGTACCCTTCTGCTTCTTTCTTTTCATACATTGGATACACTTGGATCTGCTTCTCAATATCTCGGGAGGAATAAATAATATTGCTGCAGTTTTCATTACCGCCAGCTGCCAGTGAAGTCCTCTCTGCCCCTTGCCACGGTTGTAGTCACTGGATAATAAAAAGCCCAACTTAGAAAAAGAGCCAAATTGCCACCGTAGAATTTCAGATTGAGAAGAAGAACTGACAAAAGGGGTGTCCTTGATCCATCAGGTATGAGGCACGCCATCTACGACAAGCTGGACGACGACGGGCTGATCGCGCCGGGCGTGCGCGTGTCCGGGGAGGATGTGATCATCGGCAAGACGGTCACGCTGCCGGAGAATGAAGATGAGCTGGACAGCACCAACCGGCGCTACACCAAGAGAGACTGCAGCACCTTCCTGCGCACCAGCGAGACCGGCATCGTGGACCAGGTCATGGTCACGCTCAACCAGGAGGGGTACAAGTTCTGTAAGATAAGGGTGAGTCTGCCACCCTCAAGTTTCTCCACTTACCGACAACACAATCTTGGGCTGTAGAATGATCATGAAATGGAAAAGCTTCTTTCTATCTCAGCGCTTGTTACAGATGTGCCCAGCTTTAATTTAATTTCTCTTGTTTTTCAATGATCACAAGGAAATGGCTGGAAATGGTCTTGAGGTCACGAAGAGAAATAGCCCTGTGCTTGCTTATTGTTTTTCAAGGACTTTGCCGTATTTTTCAGCGGTGTTTGTTTCTCTTCTGTGAATCCACAGGTGCGGTCGGTTAGAATCCCCCAGATTGGAGACAAGTTTGCCAGTAGACATGGGCAGAAAGGTACTTGTGGGATCCAGTACAGACAAGAGGTAAAAGTTTATTTGTGCAATGCGTCAACCTCCCTTGTTTATTTTCAGAAATGCATTCTTTGTGAACTTAAACCAGATACACTCTCTATGGAAGATCCTGTCCATAGCTGACCACTTCTGTGCCCTGTGTATACTTTGGACTAAATGCAAAACATTCTTGCAAAATATTTCAACTAAGTGATGTGAAATTGGGCTGCAGTTTACTATGGAAATGTTATATTGCATATTAGAACAAAATACTTACCGTATCTAGAAAGTGTCACATTCTGATTCAGCTAATATAGAAGTGAAATGGGAACCAAAGAAAAAATGTATGGGTACCTAAGAGAGGATTGCATTTGGAAATCTGCCATTTTTAAGGAAATGGTTTTCTGAGCAAGATACTAGCCTTGACTGTAATTTGAATTGATGAGAATATCTGTTCCTACACATGAAACAAACACAGCTGGAGTTACGCCACTCCTGATATCCACTTCCAACGGATTTATGTTGAGACTGACTTTTAGCTTCCCAGAGAAAAGGGAAACGCTGTCTTTTCAGAGTGCAGATGTGTTCTCTGTGATATATTCCAATGTTCTCTGTGATTTTATTTTTATTACTTAGATGGCTTTTGCATTCCCACATCTTTTAACGGTTCATTTGGTTTCTTAGAGCTTTTTGTTTTCATTGGAGCTGAACTTATTTATTCCTTAATTAGCTGGAACGTTCATTGTCATATTTCACATCTGGTAAATGAAATTCCAGGCTAGAGAGAATATAACAAACTGAGAATATAAAAAGCTCATCAAAGGGGGAAATACTAATTCTACGTGCTAATGTGAAGGTACAATACTGTAATGTCTCGGAGAAGCCAAGGAACTAGGAATACTAACAAGTCTGCTGTGGAACCTGCCAAAATAGGGCAACTTTTATCATCAAACAAGAATCTGTTTTTCCAAGAGGCCTGGAGGGGATTCAATTATAGATAGAATGAATGCAGTGTTTCCTACGTGACTGGTATGAAACATTCATCATAGCCTGGTTTGGGTCATTTGATGCAAAAGGGTGAAATTTGAGAAGTCTGAACTGGGAGTCTGGGTGAACAAGGAACAGCTATTCCCTTTAGAGGTGGAGTATTTTAGGACTATTGCTGTGGTAACATTGTTCTGTCTGTTGATTACTTCTTGCATAGGACATGCCCTTTACCTGTGAAGGAATAACTCCTGATATCATCATCAACCCTCACGCCATCCCCTCTCGAATGACAGTCGGCCACTTGATCGAGTGTCTTCAGGGCAAGGTATTGCATTAGACTCTCTGGAAACTGCTTTTATGTGTGGAGAGAAATAGTGTTCTTGCACTCTAAGAAAGAGGGGCATTTTTATATATTTAAGCACAAGTGTTTTCAGCTGTGACTAGAGAATACATGATGTCTAAGGGATTTCATTATGAACAGGTGTCTGCGAACAAGGGGGAGATTGGCGATGCCACACCTTTCAACGATGCTGTCAATGTGCAGAAGGTTTCTAACCTGCTCTCCGAATACGGTTATCATCTGAGGGGAAATGAGGTATAGTAGTATTTCCTCCTAGGAAAATTAATGCATAGAATTCATTCATACTGGTGCAGCAGTATAACCTAATGTATATTGTTTATTTGGAAGCTTGTACACAATAAGATATCAAAATATTTTATGCTTGCTGTTAAACCTGCATAATCTTCATGTAAGCAGTGCACTGTTGTGTTGCAATAAAATGTATAGTTCTTAGTTGCTGCTGAATTTCAATTAATTTCTTGTACTTATGAACAGTTGTCAGCCCAAAAGATGTCGCAGGAAGGCATAGAGGTGCATCATCCACCTTAATGTACTGCCCAGAGTTATTTCATTGTGAGGGTGTAGGAAATTGTTCAGATTGATGCCATTGATTGTTTTTCAGGTATTGTACAATGGCTTCACTGGCCGCAAACTGACCTCCCAGATTTTCATTGGCCCGACCTATTACCAACGTCTGAAGCACATGGTGGACGACAAGATCCACTCCCGGGCTCGCGGGCCAGTTCAGATCCTCAACAGACAGCCCATGGAGGGTAGATCTCGGTGAGGATGTGACACGGTTAACATTCCCATTCTTTCAGAACTATAGGAGTTTGTCTCGGCAAAATTAGTCAGGGCCTTCAGTCTGGAGTCAATTGCGTCTGAAAAGAAAGACCCACAGCCTGACTAGGTTTGTGCTCCTGTCCTGTGTGCAGCGATGGAGGCCTGCGATTCGGGGAGATGGAGCGCGACTGTCAGATTGCTCATGGAGCCGCCCAGTTTTTGAGGGAAAGACTGTTTGAAGCCTCTGACCCGTACCAGGTCCACGTGTGCAACCTGTGCGGGCTGATGGCCATCGCCAACACGAGGACGCACACCTACGAGTGCCGAGGGTGTCGTAACAAAACACAGGTACGTTTTCTTTGGTCAGCGTCTTGGGAGTCGCGAGTCTTGTTTCCTTCCCTGATGTTAAAACGAAGAAAAGAAACTGTCGCCCCGTGGCTGGTGCCCCTCATTCCTGTTGCGTTAATTGCTAACACGACGCGCTTGTCTCCGTCCGCAGATTTCTCTGGTCCGAATGCCCTACGCCTGCAAGCTCCTCTTCCAGGAGCTGATGTCCATGAGCATCGCGCCCCGCATGATGACCAACTAGTGAAGTCTGGCTTCTCGGAAACCGATATCTGAAGAGAGAAAACGTCTTGCGTTGCCTCTCCCTGTTGAACTGAAAACAGGGAGACTTCGAAAATGAAGATTTTCTGAAAGGCTTAAGTGCTGGAATCATTTACTTTTGGAAGTAAACGTATGTTTGTGAGATCACTGTTTAAGCATAAGGAATATGCTTTTGTATTGGTTATTTTGTCATTTGTTGTTTTAGAGAAAACTTAATAAAGTTCTGATTTTTAACACTTTTTTGCTGAATTGTTGACATTAAAGAAATACAGAGGTCGCGCAGGAAGTCCTGCTCTGTATTACAAAAAAATCTACAGGAAAGCAGTGAAACATTTGATGATGGAGAATTTAATTTTCAAAATAATCCTACAAGGTCATCAGTTATCCAATAGATTTCAACTGAAATAATTGGGGTTTTTTGATGGTTACCAAAGCTTATAAAAGACTTGCAAAATGTATTGGTCCAAATTGCACCATAGACAGTAGATTGATTACAAGACTGAAAAATTATTATTAAAAATAAAGCAATGAACTAAGGCAGCTAGTATGTTCTCATTCCAATTATACGTTTTTTTTGGACAAATATTTCCACACACTTTGCAAAGTGCATTTCTAACACGTACCATTTGCAAAAATTGATTTTTAGCAAATGCAGGATTTGGTAGGACTGTGGTTAACACATTCCCTTTAACATTTTCTTAAAGATTATTTCTGAAACTCTTCTTTAAAATGTTTAACAGGTATTGGTAAGAACAATTGAACCTTTTTTAAATACTTTGAATATATGATATCCTGAGTTTCAATTCATACTTTTTTTTTCTTCCTTGATAATGATACTTTCTTTTTATTGTCTTGGCACAATTATGTATTTTTTTTGTTGGTGACAAAGATGCATAGAAATTGATATTTACTATGAATGTATAGCAGTTTTTCAGAAATTATGGTCAAGTATTTATACAAATTCATAAAATTTATACTGGTGCAGCTGTATAACCTATTTTTTCCTTTGGAAGCTAGTTTACAGTAAGATTTAAAAATGGTTTAACAGCAAGCTTAAACTTATGTATAACTGTCGCTGTACATTCAGCGGAGATCGTGCAGAGAAAATCTATAAAATTGGCGGAGATGTGATTTAATTTAGTTATAACACTTTATACAGGTCAGTCATTAGAGATAGAACATCTTTATATAAAACTCCAAACAATTTTTCACTTTCTTGGGTTTTTTAAAAAAAAACAGTAAAAGTTCCATCAGAAAAAATTGTAGAGGATACTATGTTCTTTTTTTTAAAAAAAAAATGGTAATGTCTTATCTGAGAAAAACACAGACCACGCTGACTGGACTAAAGAATAAAAAACACAAATTGTCTATATAGGTTTTGGATGACGCTTGGTCCCACTCCCCAGTTCCTACTTTAACATTTCAGCCATCACAGACATAGCCTTTTTACAGTTTTCACTTTGAATATGACCATTTAGATTTTCTTGGTGTTTGTGGTATTCAGTTTTGCTACTTAAGTTAAGAGCCTCATTTCAGTACTTCCCTAGATCTTTTAAATGGACATGACGGTAAACAGTGAAGGACTCTCAAACGTTTTAGAATCAAAATACATCTGCCCTTAGGTAAATAGAACCTGTTGACCATACAGCATCGGGGAATGCACTATGCTGAAATGCTGGCCCACTTCTAACCTTTTATTGGAGATAGAGGTATCACAACCCTGGGTCCTTTATCAACACCCCAAAGGAGTTATACAAATGATTTACATTTTTGTAGCTGTTGTAATGTCCTGTTGCTTTATATTTTCTTGTAATTCTCTGCTGTAATATAACAAGCTGTCAGTTCTGGATAATTCAGCTTCTGAAAAGAGATCTTAAAGTTGCTAACCTGGAATTACAAAGGGAAATAATGCTTTACACACAGCCTAAAAGTCCATTGAAAGTCAAAGACCTTTTAATGATGAAACACTGAAGTTTACTCTCTGATTTCAGGTTGTAAGAAATCTATTCAAGCCTTTTTTCCATCATTCTTCTCTCCCTTGAACACTTCCTGTGGATTGGTTTCAGGATGTCCTTTCAAAAGCTGGTTTTATGGGATTGTTTGGTTGTCATGTTGAAAAATAGGGAAGAATACCTGCCACCACACACAAAAAAGTCCACTTGTCAGACATTTGAACTGTTTTCCTCTGCAGTTACAATTCCAGAATACCTGAAGCAATCTTGACAGATCTACCATCCTGTAGTACATTTTAAATAAGAAATTAAAGAAATAAAAAGAAAGTTCCAGTTATGGAACTTCACTATCAGGCTTATTCTGTCAAACACTAATCTAAATGTGCATTTATGTGTTCTTTAAAAAATACAGGTTAAATATTTTTTTTATAGACATAAGAGTGGAATGCAAGCATTTGCAGTGCTGGTGTGCTGAAGATATTAGTTTTGCGCTGGATTCAAACTCCTAACTCCATCCGGGCTGCAGAGCTGTGTAGGCTGTTGATGGTGCACACTGCTCCTGACTCTCAGGTAGGAACACACCATGTCCGCTCCATCTCAGAGTTCGTCGTCTTGAGCTGAGGGCACAGAAACAGCAATCAGTTTCACTGCAACCAAGATCACCTTTCATTAAGAAGCATGAGGTTTGATGCAGCAACTGAAATGATTGTCATTTAAAATAGATTACATAAACTGATAGTTACAACTGGAACAGGAAAAAGTTAGAACAGATGTCTCCCTGAGCTCACTGGGTGAGAACTAAAGACGTAACGGAATAGGGTGGGTTTTTAGAGCTTGAGACAATACAAACCCATGTAACCATTAAAATATGACTCTAATGAATTCTGAATAATGCCTGTATCAAGCATATTTACTGTGACATTTTTTCTTACACACCTACCTTAGATGCGTAAGAAAATAGGCCTGTGTAATTCTTTACTGGCATGTGTAAATATGCATGTCTGGTAATGCTAACTGATTAACTGAAAGTTACACAAGAAAGCTTGCATAGCACAATTAGGGCTAGAGCTTTTCAATGAAGGACAGGTGCCCTGGGCCAAATCAACCCCCTAGGCATTCTGTTTCGTATGTCTAACCCAAGAACTGAATTCCTCTAGCTAGAGAAAGGCATTCAAAGCCTTGAGAAAGTACAGGCCTGCTTATCTAGCAAAATGACAGTCATATGTGGACGTGGAAGCAGAAGGAGCAGGGATAAGATATTACAGTTTTTTGTCTTCTAAACTCTGAAGCCATCTAGCTCTCTTGCACAACGAGGGCATTTTTTCAGGAAATTCATGTTGGCCCCCTGTGACTGTGATCAGCAAGGTGTGTTTTTTGGACACCCGGGGCTAAATGGCAGAGGGACACTGGGGTGAATGACTCTTGATGTGCTGCCTACTTAGACTGACTCAATGTCTGAAAGTATCCAGCTACAATCAGCACTTCACTCGAAGTAACTCAACCGGTTACCTTGCTGAGCTGGGATGCCATCAGACAAGTCTGCCACGTTGATTCTGCCAACAGCAGATGTTTCTCCTTTAGAGTTTGCTGCATGGCACTCATATTCTCCGGCATCCATTTTGGTCAGTGGAGAAATCTGAAACAGAGGCATGAAGACAGATACGCTGTGTCTCAGATTCCTCTGGCAGTTTGCTATTAACAGTCCAGTTTTCCATTGTGAGAAGGTTAATTGATTTACTCTTAAATGGAAAAAAAATCCAATTTGTCAGTTATGTTTTCACCTTTGTTGTTTACTTTAACTACTAATTTACAAAGTTTTAAGTCTGATACACATATGCATAAACATATAAAACTGCTCTGTAGTCTTTTTGTAATTTTTTAAAATCAGGGACATCTTACTTTATTTTGTTATCATTACTCAGAAAACATTACTGTTTCATAGAATGTTTTATTAGAGTTTCACATAATGATCTGTAGTAATCAATTGGCTAGCTGATTTTGGAGAGCATTACGTTTTTTCAATTGCTCACATACATCCAAAGAATGTTATAAAAATACTTGTGTTTATAAAGAAAATAACAAAATCCTGCAAATACTTCTGCAGAATACCATTTCTTTGTTCAACAACTTAAATCCTTATAAGGAAAAATCACTGGTAACTAACGCTGATAAAGAATACACTGTATTTTAACAGAGGGTACAGTTTTGATTTTACTATCCCAATAAACTTGAAACAGAAACACCATCATGAATGAAGCAAACAAACAAAAAATGTTTATTTTAGAAGCTGATCTTTGCCACCAAGAGCCAAATGTGAGATTTTAATCCATATAACATTATACAATAACAATATTTTATCTTACAAACTTTCTTCTATCAGTTTTTAGTACCTGTGGTGTACATAAGCTAAATTATGTGTTTTTATGAAGCATGGAAATAACCAGAACTAAAACAGTCAACTGCTGAAGGATATCTGATACAAAAAGTAGGAAAAAAAGAATACATACCCAAAGACTACAGAGGTGACATCTAATAATAAAATCAATAACAACAGCAGACTCTCCACTCTCTATATCCGTAGCATAGATATCAGGACAATATGCTATCTGGTACAAATGTAACTATTTTTAAATTGAGCCACACTCTTGGCGTAAAGCCATTCACTAGTCAACACAGGTACTTTTACATGAATAAACAGCCACAAACAGTTCATTTTAAGTCAGACATTACTTTTAATAACAATAATAAGGCAAAAGTAATGCTGTCCCAGCTTCGCTAATCACAGCAGTCTATTAATCCTTGATAAAGAAGCTAATGTTTCCAAAAGTATTAAAAAGATTTTATCTTATCTATAAAATCTTAAAAGAACAGCTACTATTTATGAATCTTTGACTCTACATTCAAAACTTTAGACAATCATGATGAAAGATATTGTGATACTAGAGGCTAACGTTTTCAAAGATTCTGTCTGCTTGTGTTGTGGAAAACATTAAAACCTTAAGGCCTTACTTTAGGGTTGTTTAAAGCTTGTTTAGAGTCTTGTTTTAAACAAGGTCAGTCAACCCAAAAGCACAAAAAGTCTCATTTTCTTAAAGCCACTTCAAAGCCACAGACATTAAGTACAAAGATGTTTCAGAGGTGTCCTCAGACACATTCTTCAAAAAACTAAAACTTCTTGTGAGCAGATGTGGAATTTCACATAAAGGGGTAAAAAACGGAGACAAAATTAAAAGTTACAGTAAACAGGTCACAAGTCTATAATCACAAGCTAATAGCAGTTAACTATGCTGGAGAGTGAACTGACACCAAGAAAATGCTACCAGTCACCTTTGGAAACATGCATGAATGACTGCTGCTTAAAGCGGATCTTAAGAATCTGTATTCTGGGGGAAGGCAAACCTCAAGAGCTCACTGCTGATGTTTTTACACTAGAGCTTGCGGGTCAAGATGTAAAAGTCAAGAATTATCTAAGAGAATAGAGGAGCAAGTGAGTGGAAATATATGCTGTATATTCAAGAGGGAATATGGCGCCTCAGATCTTAACTTACTCTGTGAATTAACAACCACTCTTTTTTTATCAGAAGGGTTTACTCCACTCCCATCACAGAAAAAGAGGAAGCACTAATCCTGGAAGAAGTGTTAGTGGGGCCAGCAGGGGGCGCTCACCCTGCGGTCTATGTGGGTCCTAATGCCCCAGTATAGCGACGGGGACACTGTACTGTAAACAGGCGCCGTCCTTCAGATGAGACGTAAATCCGAGGCCCTGACTCTCTGTGGTCATTAAAAATCCCAGGGCATTTCTTGAAAAGAGTATGGGTATAATTTCCCATTTGCCCTTACCAATCATGGCCTCCTAATAATCCCCATCTATGAATTGGCTTCATTACTCTGCTCTCCTCCACACTGATAGCTGGTGTGTGGTGAACGTTCTGGCGCACTATGGCTGCCGTCGCATCATCCAGGTGGATGCTGCACATTGGTGGTGGTGGGGAGTCCCCATTACCTGTAAAGCGCTTTGAGTGGAGTGTCCAGAAAAGCGCTATACAAGTGTAAGCAATTATTAATTATTATTAATTACTAAAGAATTACTTTTTTAGTAGTATCTGTGTCCACTGTTACAAAACCTGCAGGGGACTTTTCAGAACAAATTCCCTGTGTTTCTATGTACTCCATTTATTTTTATATTCTCCATAGCAGCTGGTGTGTAAGTGGGATGTTATATAATGTCAAAATGTGAAAGTTAACACTCCCAGCGTTTGGTCATATGAAACATTTGTGTTCAGTTGACAACAGTTCAGTTAAGGACATACATTGCAGAAATGGAAAAACCGCAGTCTTGTTGGGAGAAGGAGTTAAGTTTAGTGTGTTATACTATTTACCCGTGGTCCTCTAACAAAAGGACGAAGACATCCTGACCTACACATGGCAAGAGGAACTGTGGTTTCCAGAGGCAAGTGATTAGTGAGAAGTATCTTTCCAAAAGAACTCAGCTGTCTGTCGTTACACTTCCACGTACTCGAACGCTGAGGTCCTCTTTATTTAACGCACCAAGTCCCCTCTGCAGGTGTGTCGGGTAGCCAGTGAGAGAGCGACCACAACACACCTGGGAGCTCTGAGGGAGAGTGAGAGAGTTCCCGAACTAGCCAGAGCTCCAAGACACTTACTGTAAGTGTCGTTGGGCTAAAATCGAAGGACCCCCCTGTACGAGTGACCAGAAGATGAGCCACAGGGGCGGCCATTATAGAGTTGAAACCACTGGTGAAGCTTCTTAGCGGCTAAAGAATATTTTTCTTTTCCTTATTTTAGTTTGCACCATGACCCCCCGTGCATTTTGTTTCTCCCAGAGCCTCCAGGCTTTGTTCTGTTTACTGAATAAAGGGAGTGGCGGCGCAGGGACTCAGCTCAGCCTGTAACAACGTGTTCAAGTTAAAGGAGACTTTCTGACGTGGATACCGCCCGAGACAAAAGAGCCTTTAAGACAAAACTCTTCCTGGCCGGGTTTGTGCGCGAAGCCCACCCAGCGGCGCAGCACTCACCAGCACCCAGCCGGTGACCTCATGCTTCTCTGGCCCGCCACGCGTCTGGATGGCCAGGTTGTCACGGTCACCAGGCAGCAGCTCCATCTTCTCCTGACCCTTGCTCGTAGTTACGATCTGACATCCACGTAAAAACGAGAGAAAAAAAGGAAAGACCTTCACGTGTCACTGATTTAGCTCTGAATGCCATCCTTTTGCCCGCCTTGCAAAACATTCAAACACAGTGGGGCTGTTCACAATTCATCTCAGGATTGCCAGCCAGAGGCCAGGATCTCAGTCATACCAAACAACTTTGACAGGATGCAGATGACAGAAAAAAAGAGACAGTCATTTATTGGTTTGTCAGTCAAAACAAGTACATGTAAATGGAACTTGAGTTGTAATTACTAGAAAAAAAGTGATTAATTAGACATATGGTTAATATGCAGTAAATACCTTGCAATACCAAAAACGTAACCAATGGAGTATGGGACATATGGTGCAGTAAAAGCCATTCAAAACTGGGTACTCAGCTTTAAGGTAGATTTTCTCAAACATGCATGATCCTCATTATAAAATCATAGATACAGACTTGCCACTTTTAAGCATTTTCTCATGACTTTACAGCACTGTACTGTACTACTTTAGTGATTGTCTAATAGAGTGACATTACAGTAAACTTTATTTTATACAGCACTTTTAAAGGTGGCTTCTCAGAGCACTTTTTACAGAACAAATAATTGGTTACACTTATATAGCACTTTTCTGGACACTCCACTCAAAGTGCTTTACAGGTAATGGGGACTCCCCTCCACTACCACCAATGTGTAGCCCCACCTGGATGATGCCACAGCAGCCATAGTGCACCAGTACACTCACCACACATCAGCTATCAGTGGGGAGGAGTACAGAGTGATGATTCCCAATTCAATGAGAAATGTGGACAGGATGCCAGAGTGACACCCCTACTCTTTTCACGAAATGCCCTGGGAATTTTAATGACCACAGAGAGTCAGGACCTCGGTTTTATGTCTCATCCGAAGGATGACGCCTTTTTTACAGAATAGAGTCCCTGTCACTTTACTGGAGCATTAGGACTGCAGGGTGAGTGCCCCCAGCTAGCCCAATCCAGATACTGACAAGGTTCACACCTGCTTAGCTTCAGTGGGTTGTCAGTTGTGAGCTGCAGGGGGATATGGCTGCTGGACATATTATGCTTTAGAGAGGTATGTAGTTCTTTAGTGTTACTGTACACAGTGACCTTTGGTTAACTCAGAGTACTTTCTTGAAAGTCCAGTCATGTGCTGTCTTGAGTAACCTGCAGCTGCTGGGCTGCTTTTGGTGTGTCTGCAGTATGTGTGTGTCTGAGTATGCAGGGGTGGATTATGAGGGACTGCTACATGAACCTTAACAGTGGTATTATAGGAAAGCAGAGAGCTGTCTGCTGTTAGCTGAATAACAAGTTAGTTACTACACCAGGGGCACATCAGACTTGGGCTGTTCACAATATCCTGACAGATACACTACCTGACACACTGTCGGTTATATTAATCCCTCTTGTGACGGAGTTTAGGAAGAGATTGAGGGTGTGGTGTTCCCTTGATCTTAGCAGTATCTTTTTTCTGTTTTTTCATGTGACCGGCTGATATCTACTCAACACAGAAACAAATTGTCCACAAGCACATCCTTGGGCCCCAGCAGCTGTGTACTTTCATCCATCTTCTGTCAAACCAAGACGGTGCTTGAAATTTAGGTTTCTTTTACAAGAGACACAGTGAGGACTGTGTTAAGTACAGAATGACATGATAACTTTGTCTTGTTATAAAGCATCTTCTTAAGCTTTATTCCCATTGGCTTCCTTGGTCAAAACAGAAAGCTGTGCCAATTGACTCTCAAGTCAATTGTGTCTCCTTCCAAACAATTTATACAATTTATACACGCCAGGGATACAACTACCCCAGATGCAAATGGGGTTACCTTCACTCCAGTTTGATGTGGTGTCATTGTTTCCCATTTTATAAACTGCATTGCGACTAGCTAATTTATCATAAGTACCCTCTTTCCACCCCCTTTTAGTTTATCAAACCCTTTCTGAAAACCCTTGACTAAAACCTCAGCAAACAAGTCAGATAATCAAATAGCAGTGCTCTGTCCCCCGCTCTTCTGTTAGAAGTGATTGACTGACCTTTTTCCAGGTGAGAACAGGTGTTGGGATTCCTATAGCTTCGCAGCTCAGGTAGACCTGGGCTCCAGTCACATTCCAGATCTCTTTAGGAGGAGTCACAATGACAGGTGCTGCAACACGAAGAAATATTAAAGAGGGTTCGTAAGTTCAACACAAAGCCAATTCTCAGTTTTGCCATTTTGTTTCCTTGACAGCATAATCTTAGCAAAAACTTTCTTTTTCTTCAGCAATTTACTGAACACAGGAATGGACATAAAATTCATGAGAAGTTTCCAAGGCGTGCATAAATTTAGTCAGGCATTTTCATAAACCTGTTATGCATTGATTAGTGCAAGGCATCAGTGCTTTCAGACTTCCCACAGAATCTAAAAGTAATCCATCACATACACTGTAGGCAGACATCAACAGTGTCTCTGAAGCAACTGTTAAAAAATACACAGGAAAGCCAATTTATTTTCACATCTGGATTAAAAGTCCCTTAAAGAAAAATACTTTAGGACCAACTTATTAAAAATTAACATTAAATACTTTTTTTTAAATATGAGGCTAATTTATTTATTTGAATATCAAATAAAAATATAAGAAATTACACGAGAGAGTAGGCAAAGCTTGGGTTACAAATACAGTACTTGAACTTTTAGTGTAAGGAAGTATTTTACTGGCACATTCTGATCATTCCTATCATGTTTTTTAGGTAAAAAGTTCAGTTTTTCTAGCTGGGTCATGAGACAACAGAATGAGAGAAGGTCATGAGAAAAGTCTCACATGTTAATTTTCTAAACTGACACTAATTTTCTAAACTACGTCTGTCCATATTCTTCTGTTTCAGACAGAAAAACAGGGTCACCGAGTTCTGGTATGGAATTAATTTTGGGTTGTACATTGTCACTATCTGCCTCATCTCTGAACGGACCCTCCTATGAAACCTGTCTGAAAACACGCAATAGAATAAAACGCATATAACTTCTGGTATATTTTACATTATCATTTGATTGTTAAATCTTTCAGACTACTTAATAATAAACACTTCTGCCTGCAGGAGGGGCTATCATGCACTATTACTGCCTTAACTTTAAATAGATAAATTAGAAGAAAGTAAAACGGGATAATATAAAATTCACATAAAATTTTGGATAGCTCATTTTGAACAGGGAATAAAGATTCCATTTGCTGCAGTATTTGTCCTCCGTTTGGCACATAAATTGATCAGTTTAACCTACAGTATGTACATCAAGTATAGTTCTGGGTGATAGTCTCTCTTCATTAAGACACCACTGATAAAAATGCACCTCAAATGTCAGTTTATTACACATTTCAATCTTTTAATGGTTTATAAGTAAACTTTGCACTATGGAGTTTCTTCTTTTTGTATTTTTTAATCTTCCTTTGGCATGCTCAACTTTTTTAACCGAGTACAGCACATTACTACAAGCTACAAACGACTGAAAGATTTTTGGACTCACCCTCATAACTAATGCGCTAAAATTACAAATACTTGAAGAGTACATTCAGTGCCTCAAAACAAAAAAAGGATTTTTTTGGGGGGGGCTGCAAGTCCCGATTTTTCTAATGGCAATCCTTTGAAATCAGCCGGTCTAATTGAAGGGCAAATCGGGAGCCGTTTGAATTATTCCCATGGCATGTGATTTTGCTTACGGGGACTATTTTTACATTGACCACGATCAATTCACTCGCTAATCCAGGACGGGCCAGTCTTTGTCGTTAATCATGACAGGGTTCAGTGAGCTAGCGGCAGGCTTTGGTTTGAAACAACACGCTCATCCATGTCTCTACAAGTGCCGCAGAGGTATTTGATTAGCACTCTTTTCTTTTGAGGCTCAAAAGCCCTCTAGGCTGAAATTTCAGACAGCATGTCTATTCAAAGCCATGAACTGGTATTCGTGCCATCCAACAAGGCCCACTTGTTTCTTTAATTGCACTTATGGAACCGTTCTTGATTCTTATCTGTGGTCTTGTACTGTCAGTTGGATTTTAGATGATTTTTAGAGTAAGAGATGCCAGTGCAATCGCAGCATTACTGACAGCTGTTACTGTAACACACCTTGTCAGATACACCTGACAAGAGACAGGTTCTACACCATTCTGTGAGGAGAGTCTAGAATATACATGAACTGAATAAAATCAAAATAATGTCCCCCTTTTTCAATTAGGTATTTAAATGCAATTTAAGAACATAAGAAAGCTCCGTGAAGTTGCCCCTCCAACAGACAGCACAAACGATGAAACCCACCTCATGCGCTAGTGCTACGTTTGTGCTGGTTTGTGTCGCTGTACGTAGCGTTTGTGCTGCTTTTGTTTCCGAGATATAGCGCCTTGGGTTTTCGGGTAATCACGTGACTATCTACGAGGAAGTTTACAGATGCCAACAAACTCGGTACTTTGACTCCTGATTTTCATGAAAACAATGGGGGCAATTTGTTTTCCGAGTCTGTCTGATCGGGTGGGGTGGATGTTTCAATATAGCGCCTTATTTTCCTGGCTGTGGGCTAACTCTGTGACGTATAAAACAGCAAAGCCACGACTAACAGACCTTTCCGTTGTGATCTTTTGATCAGTTGACCCCAGACTTTGCAGCCTATACACGAATAAACAGTCTTACATTTAGGGAGGAGTTACTATGTTAGTTCATTGGGTTAAGTGTTTTGTTTTAATTTTTAACCATGTTCTCGAACATGTATTGCTTGTGTACTCCTTTCATTAGTGAAGAGACCAGTTTCCAAATTACCACTGGTACAACACGAGAGCCCATATTCACATTTTTAGGAATTAGTTTCAAGTTCGATATAACTTAACAATAAAAAACAAAATTGAAAGCACGAATATAATAATACAATGATCATATACTTTACATTTCTATTCATTTTTGAAGTACAAAGCAGAAGGTGTTTCCCCTACCTTAAATATACGATTACAATTGTTCGAATACCATGTATTCATAATAGAAAGCAGCGGAGACAGTTATATTGCAAATAAAAAAATGTATGTATTTCGAAGATTAAGGGACATTTTGAATCAATAAAGACGTTAAAAAAACAAGCCGATGTAGTAATTTTTCAAATAAGTAAAGCATTTTAAAAACAGATTCTAATTAACAGTAAACAAGCCGATCCAGCTGCCGCTGCTAGCTTCAACAGCTCTCAGACCCGTGGTTGGCTAAACCCCCGAACAGTCCGGGCCGCGATTGGGTGAAGAATCGACACTCTGATTGGGTAAAGCGCCACAGCGGAAGTTCTGTGTGTACTGTGTGTGCTGTATGAGCACACTGGATATGCAGTAACACATCTATTGGATTCCAATTACTGATCAATCGCAGACAAAAAATGTCATGTCATTCCCCCCCGCGCCCATATCGCGACATGAAAGGCCTTATATCGTGATATAACAAAAACTGCCAAGCCCATGTCGCGACATGAAGCCCCTATATCGCGATATGACATACCCCGGCAAAAGTGCCCCCCTGTCGCGATATGAAAGGCCTTATATCGCGATATAACAAAAAACTGCCAAGCCCATGTCGCGACATGAAGCCCCCTATATCGCGATATGAAATATCCCCCCCCCCCCCCCCCTCTCCCGACAAAATGCCTCGCCCCCATGTCGTGACATGGAGTCCATATGTTGCGATAGGGCATACTCTGACAGGATATGCTGACCCCATGTTGCACAAAGTCCATATATTGCAACACAAAATCATATATATCGCGACACGTCCTATCTGGGTATATCATGTCCTGATATGAAACCTTTGTTGGGACAGCGGTGCCAGGGTGGCATGGAAGCAAGGGGCCACTCGAGATATACACTGCCACGATATACATGCCTTATACATGGGGCCCCTATCATGACGTGCTGCGGAGGTCTTGTCGCGATGGTATCCAACAGTTACGCGTTTGGCAACAGCGTGTCAAGCTAATCGATCCAACGATTTAATCCAGCCATTTCTTGAAGGAAGCTTGTCCCATACTCCCACAATCCTTTGTGCAAAGAAATGCGTTTCATTCTTGGTTGTAAACGCACTTTCACATAGTTCCCATGTGTGCTCTCTGGTTTGTATTTCAATTTCCATTCGATAAACTGGGCTGACTTTTTCTCTCAGAACATATTTAGAATTTTTGTGTCAGGTCTCCTCGTAGTTTTTTTTTTTCAAGACTAAAAAATGTCAGTTCTTTTAGCCCGTCAGTGTAGCACATTCCCTCAAGCCCCTGCATGCATCTAGGTGTTCTTCTCTGGACTGATACCGGCAGAGCAATATCTTTTTTTTTCTAACTTGGTGGCCACAATTGCACACAATATTCTAAATGAGATCTACCGACTGCAGTGTACATTTTAATATAACATCCCATTATTTAAATTATACATTTTTACTTTATATCCTAACATTTTGTTTGGCTTTTTTATTCCTTTCCCATATTGTCTAGAAGATGTAGATGCTGTGTCAACAGAAACAGAAAAGAAAAGTCTTTTAGAAAAGTAGCATTTTCAATCTCAGAATTTTCCATTTTGGGCTAATGCTTTTACTAACGTTTGCAAAACTTTGCTTTTGTTAACACTGATCATCAATCGGGCATTTATCCAGTATTATATTTCGATTTCATCTGCTTCTACAGTGTATACAAATCCTGTTCACAAGTGTCGCCACTGGGCTTTAAATGATGTTGAACTGGCTGGGGTGGTCAAACTTTTACACAGCACTGGTTTAAATGATGGCTAGAAACCAGACCAAGCTGAATTTCTGCTAAAGCAAAGGACGTGAGGAGTGTTTCACACCTGAGACGGGACAGGAAGGAATGTGAGCCGATTGCTTCGCGTGTATGAAAGCGAGGTCCGCTTGCGTGCAATTCAGATTCGGGGCGGAGGGAGAGTGAGATCTAGGGAGCTGAAGGGGCAAGGGTCCTCTCACAGAAGACTGAGCTCAGAGTAGCTAGAGCCTATCCTGGCAAGCAACGGGCACAAGAGGTACACCCTGGATGAGACTCCAGTCAATCGCAGGGTACACACACACAGACACAGGCACACTCACACTCACACAAGGGTCAGTTTTCCCAAAGGTCTATTAACCTAGAAACCGACTCGGAACACAGGGTGAACACAGAGAAAATATACACGCTAACAGAGAAAATACAAACTAGGTGTCCGTGTTCCTGGGACTTGCATTTCAAGCCACTGCGTGTATTCAGTCTGTGAGACTCCCTGTTTGACAGCTCGTCGAAGAATGAATTTCTACGATTTCGTGCACTGGACACGTTATCAAGAGGGCTTTATATTTGAGCACCAAATATACAGCGACGTACAAATAATTGCACTATAGAGCAAATTCATTGCAATACTCATACAGGTGGATGCTGCACATTGGTGGTGGTGGAGGGGAGTCCCCATTACCTGTAAAGGGCTTTGAGTGAAGTGTCCAGAAAAGCGCTATATAAGTGTAAGCAATTATTATTAATTATTATTATTAATTATACTATTTTGGATTGTGGGTTGAACTGTGGGCTCATTTATCTCATCTAACCAAAACATTTTTACGCGTTACACCTTTTAGCACACCCCGAAATGAATCAAAACAGTTCGTTAGCGGAAAAGCGGTGGCCTCGGAGCAAGTGGTGTTGCTACTACAGAAAAAAAAAACACTACCTTGTCGAAATGATTTTCAGAGGAAAATGTGTAAGTAGTGCTATAGCCGCAAAGCGGCAACTAAAGTATTGTCTAAATACGGTCTATTCCGTATTTACTACATGCAAATTAACTGTATATTGCCAAAAAAAAGAACGCAAGATATACAGGCAACATTTCTAATATATTGTTTTAGTTTCAAATTAAATTTCAATATAATATCTCGCCAACATAATTTGATTTTTACATTGTCTTTTTATTCGCGTGACCTTCTTTTCCCGCTTTTAAGAATTATAGTTTCACAATACAATACCAGAAAGACTAGTGCAAAGGGCATCAAAATACATGTTTTAATACATAAGACCCCAGTTTAGAATTTCCGTGATTTATATTACTTTAAGTAGAGCTTAAGGTTTTCAGGGGCTGGCTCAGTACTGTACTCCGGTGGGTCGTGGGATTATATTAGACTGCTGTTGTACTGTTGAGCAAAGGAATTCACTCAGATTGCTCCACGAAATGCTCTGCTCTGTTAGAGCTCTGTTGTTCTCGATTGAGTTAACAAATAAAAAAATGCTAATTCCTAAACGCTTGTCACAGTGGTGTAAATAAAGGTCTCACTTGAGTAAATAATACAATAATACAATGGATGGGGCATCTTTAACATCATTTATCGAACAAGGAAGACATTCTCTCACCTTTTTCGCACTTTCCTTTATTTAGCACCTTGATCTCGGGTTGCTTCATGCTTACGGCTTTCTTGCTGGCCGCTCCGAGGTCACAGCTGTTCTTGTAGGTGACTCCGTCAGTGCCGCACACTTCGTGGGCGCCCTTGCAGGCACACACCCCGGTTTCTCCCTTCCTGCCCTTGCCGCTCTTCACGCACTCCATCCCAGCCGCGCAGCGCCTGGAGGAGCTGCCGCGTCCCCCGCAGGGATCCCCCTGCCCGGCAGCGCAAACGGCACAACACCCGCAGGAGTCCTGAACCGTGCCCAGCTCGCAGCCTCCCGCCGGGAGAGGGGCGCAAAGACTGGGCTGGCACGGAGCGCAGCCCCGGGTACCACGGTTAGATACCGTGGCCGAAACGGACATGGAGAGCACCAAAGCAAAAAGCACCAGCATATTTAAATAACAGGAACCCCTGTGCTCTTCTCTTACTCGTCAATATCCACCTCGCAAAATGAGGCGACAGTCCTCTACACCAAAACTACACTAAAGCTGCTCCCCGCCCACTATACTTAATCGCACCCCTTACAGTCCAAGTTTAGCTCGCTCCTTATTGCTTAATTTCCCGAAAATATGTAACAGTTATAACATATCCTTCTAATCCAGTACAATACTTAAATTGGCTTCCTAATGAAGATAATGCAATATATGATTTTATAAACCTAGTTTAGTTTATTAATTTCTAATACATAAATTATGTTTTATGAATTTTATTTCACGCACATTTTATTACCGTTTTCACTGTTTCAGTGAAACATTTTTAGTCAGTTAAGTTTCTTAAACTCTCCCAACACAAGAAGACAGTTGGATGTTGAACAGAACCGCTCAGTTCAAGAATAAAGTAAAACACAGAATACCAGTTTAATTTCGAGAACGAGAACAAAGACGTTTTATCTTCAAAATCGAGGATTGATTGAATTTACACTTTACACGAAAACCAAACACCTTTAAAGAGGTGTGCTTGTGGAAAAAAAAAAGGTTATTTTCTTAAGTATCGTTTTCTGGGGGAAAAAGACATAAAAAAGGACATGGAATATCCCTAAAGGTCTTATCATGCTGGACAGTACTGCAAAACTAAAAGCATTCTCATGTGAAACTTTTTGTTTAGGGATGGGAATTGGTCAGTTGCCAAAAATTCCAAGGACGCTGAATCCCTGCCTCTCTCAACAGCTAGCTTCCTTGAGTTTTTACATTATGTACTCAACACACATTCCAATCCATTCAACACTCCCACATGAATAAAATGTCTCCTGCAGTAAAAGCTTTCCAGTCTTCCATGGTATTAACATACCATATACAGGTGTTGTGGAAATAACGTCAGACTTCCACCAAAGCCAAACACAAAACCCTACAAAGGTTTTTTTTTTTTTTACTTTCGTGAGGCCTGTTGAATCCTCAGAAAATTCCAGATTTTCTGGATTATTTTTCGAGAGGGATGCGTATATTCCACTGGGAAAGCCAGCTCCGCAAGAGTTTAAAACCAGGAAATGAATCGCACGGCAGAGCGGTCCTCCACAGAGGCCCGGCGTGGCCCGGCACCAGGGCTACTTGAAGTATTTGGTGACAAAGGCGGAGGCGAGGTCTCTGTACGGAGTCTCCGAGTCGGCCCGGCTGGGGGGGATCCGGCAGATCCTGCGGAAACGCGGGGAGCGCAGCAGCAAGTTGTGCCCCAGGCCAACGCAGCTGGAGCTCAGCCAGTACAGGGTCATGGACTGCAGGAGAGGAAGCACACAGGACGTCAGACTAAACAAGAGCAGCAGCTTGGACAAACAGAACACACAGCATTCAGGGTCAGACGTCACTGGAAGAGCAAGACAAGCTCAACACGGAAGAGCAGATCACAGCGTCCTGGGCGCACCCAGTTTAGGAAAACAAAGTCATTTAGCCGACACCGGTCCAAGGGCACTCGTCTGCGGAACAAAAGAAGCATAAAATGCTACATGAAAACTCATGGAGAAGGGTAAAAACAAAATAAATCAGTTAATACATTCAATTCACGTTATACGATGATCAAACCAAGGTACAGAAATGATTAAATGACCAAAGCACAAGGTAGAATAACTGAAGTAAAAGGTAACGCAAGACACCAAAACTGTACTGCAATCTAAGGATAGAGTCTAAAGAGGAAGAGGTGCCTCCACACTTGACACGCCCCCTGTGTAATGCCACAGTACTGTACACCCCACCTGGATGATGTGACGGCAGCCATAATGCACACGGTACCTCACCACACATCAGGTTTAATGGGGTGGAGAACAGAGTGATGAAGCCAGTTCATAGATGGGGATTACTTGGAGGCCATGACTGGTAAAGGCCAGGGGGAAGTTTGGCCAAGACTCCGGGGTAACATCCCTACTCTTTCCGGGAAACGCCCTGGGATTTTTAGTGACCACAGAGATTTAGGACTTGGTTTTACGTCTCATCCAAAGGACGGCACCTTTTTACAGTCCCTGTCACTATACTGGGGCATTAGGACCCACACAGGCTGCAGGGTGAGTGCCTACTAAGGGCCCCACTAACACCTCCTCCAGCAGCAACCTTAGTTTTTCCCAGGAGGTCTCCCATCCAGGTACTGGACAGGCTCACACCTGCTTAGCTTCAGTGGGCTGCCAGTTGTGAAAAGGCAAAGCATACTGTGTACTGGCAAAATATATATATAGGACTAAGTATATATACAATTAGCAAATTACACTGACATCCAATATCTTGTACACATAACTATCAGTTTGATCCGTTGAAAACTGTTATGTTCCTCATCCCTCCTCTAGAGGGCGCTCCACCCCTTCTAGTTATCATTAGTTTCTATTATTTCCTGGAGCATCTCGTTTGCTTTTTGGTTAAAAGCCTCGCGTCTATGCAGTTACAGGCTCAGTACTGGAATATGGACGCCACATGGTTTGCCTATTTTCCGGGTTGTCTGATGGCAAGCCTTTTCCCCGGCATCCTGACTGCCTGGTCCTGTTATGTTTTTAGTTCCTGTTCCTGTGCCGGTTCCGACCCGGTTCCCGTTTTTAACCGTTTGCTTGGATGGATCTCCCAGCTCTTGGATTAAGGACCGCGCCCCGACTTCCCTTTTGGATTTCCTTGGACTTGGTTGCTTCCGCATTTCCCCCGTGCACCTGCTCACTACAGTCACCGCCCCCTGCTGTGTCAATCCATCCTAACCCCGTTGTACCTTCCTCCGTCGTCTTTTACGGATTATACCGTCCGCATAGTGTCTTTAATAACGCACTCCACGGGAGTCAAAACCGGCTCTCGTGACAAAAACAAAAACACATTACTTGTAATTCATCAAAACGTGACATTATTGGTGTGGGAGGTGAAGACCTCCAAAAATAACTGTGCAACACTCAGCACTCGACCCCACAGAGACTCAGTTCTGGAACTCAAGAGGGGAATGTCATACTCACCGAGGGCACAGTAGCTGCAATTGGTATCATCACCAACGAAATCCCACGGATAAAATTGGTGATGTACTTCTGGAACCTGGACACTTCAGTTCTCCGTAAAGAGAAAATCTGAAAGGGGATGAAAAAAAGAAAACTCCATCCAGCACGTGAACATTTATCTGGATATTAAAAGGAGATTCGAGTTTCCCACAAAAGAATAGTGACACTGATCTATCCATCCATTTTTAACTGCTTCTTTCAATTCAGGGTCACAGGAGCCGGAGCCTATCCCATCAAGCAATGGGCACAAGGCAGGAAACACCCGAGAAAAGACATACGCACACACAGACAAACAAGGGCCAGTTTTCCCAGAAGCCAATGAACCGACCAGTATGTCTTTGGCCTGTCTTAAGAAACCAGAGCACTTGGAGAAAACCAACCCATACAAACTAAGGGAACACATACGAACTCCACACAGACAGCACCCCAGTGGAACCCAGGGCCCCAGTGCTGTGAGGCAGCAATGCTAACCACTGCGCCACTGTGCCAACCTCTTAATATCATTATACAGTTCAGACATAACATAGTTTGATTTAGTGGTGAAATAAAATCAGGAGTCTTGTCTACACAGATTAGAAGATCTGTCCTTTCTCCTTTCATTTCCTAAGAAGGAATGTTCACTAACTCTGTAAGGAAACAAATTAGTTGAATCAGAAAAGAGTTGTTAGGCTTGATGGGGTTAATGTAAGGTGCTGAGTATCCTGAGTGTAGGAAACATACCTCTACAATGATCAAGTTGACCAGTCCTAAGGAAACTGGCATTATCCAGGTGGGATCAGGCAGTGTGAGATCAGGAAACCAAAGGGCGCCCCCTGCTGCGAGCTCTGATTGAAAAGCTGTGAAACAACCAAAGATTGGGGTTTAAGGAAGCCGAAACGTAATGAGCAAAGCTATAGCATTTACTTGACATTCGCACATGTGAAGAAAGGCTTCGCTCCATAATATCCCCGAGAATGCATTTGCATGCATTTTTCCACAGTAGCAGTTTTTGCCCGTTTTGCGATACAGGTAGGCATCTACACACACATTGAGCAGTATGAATGAAATGCAATGCCCCCAAGTACCTCTAGAGGAGTCGCTAACTCCCAGACTCATGTTGCGCAGAGCGAGCGACAGAAACACCCACATGGGGATCTGAACCCAGATCAGGAGGCTGGCTTTCACCGGGTGGCAGTTGTCTCGCACGTATAGTTCAGACACGATGCGGCGCAAGTTCTTCCTGAAATGGTACCTGAGCGACAGAGAAAATGGGTGTTACTCTATGTCCAGAACAATTTAGAAAACCAGACGGGCCCTCCACACTGGACATGAGAAAAAAAAAACTAAACTGGAAGTGTTTAATAAAGTAACAATAATGCTATCATTTATGAAGTCGACTTTCCAAGAGACAAGTTTCTGGCAATGTACAATCAGCAAGGTTATGTCACAAGAGTGTAAAATTCAGGGGAATAAACAGCAAATTACAATGAAAACCACAACTGCCTGGACTGTGATCAATTTATGAAGGTTGGGTTTAGTCAATTAAATTATTTGGGATTTAATACTGAATTATACAATGATAAGCAATGGAAGAATCACTTTAAAAAATAAGAAAATAAATAAAATGTCCAACTACCTGTAGAAACCAAGAAATTCGAGCCTGAAGTGTTCATTTGTCCAGCCAAGCTTTATTGTATGCATACAAGGAACCACAATAAGCACCATAATAGTTATAGTACCGATTGCAGCTCAAAGTGGATATGGTCCTACAGAACTTATATACACACGTCCCCCCCCCACCTCCTCCTCCCCCTCCTGTCTTTGATGTAACCGAAGGAAATAGAAACCTTCCTTTGTCATCAGGTGTTTAGTGTAAACATTTACCATCTGGGGGGATCAAGGGGAGAAAGCCTCTGTGATCAAGCAGGCGTGACGGTTACAGTTTAGCATGTAAAAGCCATTAGCAGGCTCCATCATACCTTATAAATTATCTAACATACCTATTGATAAGTTCGACTTAAAAGGAAAAAAGAGGAACATTCGTATTCCTGCAGCACCTATTATTTGTATTTCTGTGTGAAAGTTCTCAAAATGTGACTGGATGTTGCTCTGATTAAAAGCAATTTGCTGCCGGGGCAAAAAAATCTTATGAAAACCTCTGTGATGACACCACAGGCATCACATTGCTGGGATTTAGGACACCCTTCCTCAGCGTAAGCCACTACATTTTAATATGCATTTGTCATATTTGTGAAATGTGTGTCTGTATTTGTGAAAGCACATAGCATGAGCAGCACACACTGCTCGGCTATAATCTTCAGAGTTTTATTTGCATTATATCCCCTCAGCTTGGAATGCACCTAAATAATGCGGACCTGCGTGTATGCTCCTCCCATGCGTCCAGCTGTCTGAGCCATCGACCATTTCACATGCTGCTGAGCTCACACTTCCTTCCTGGAGCATTCGCAGCCATTGGACGAGACATGTGTAGCTGTCTGACATCACCATTGGCAGGAAGCAGGAGCGGAGGTATTCCTCTAGCCAGCTCAGGGCAGCCCAGCCACTGTGAACTTCTACTTGGCAGTCCTTATGCTGAATAAGGCTCAGTCATAAATTGAACAGTATACGGATCTGCCTTGATCAGGAAAAGGCTTACCCATTAAAATGTGATCTATTTGCTGGATTTGTTTAATATTATCACATATGGTGTTGTTAAACAAGAATGAGAAAAGGTCAAACAGTAATCTCACATCTCTGCTCCCCAATTATAATGTGGTGCGTGCTGCCCACAGCTCTGTGAGCACCTTTTCTACAGGTACATCTTCCTCCACAGCAGCTCCCTGTTTCATTCCTCATAAGTGAGAAAAAAGGGTTTCGGCAGAACTGACCAGTCATTTCCTCAAGTTAATGCTGAACACTAAAGTATTGAGATGCTATTTCAAATCGTCACATTTCAAATTTGACCAAACTACTGAAAAGCCCATCATTGAAAAGAAAGATTGAACAGAATGTATAAAAAGAGATTTGATATTTATTATGAAGTGCCATATCTAAAAACCTTTACAGCAAACCAATTACACAGTA
The DNA here is from genome assembly GCF_040954835.1 of Lepisosteus oculatus. Taxonomy (NCBI): domain Eukaryota; kingdom Metazoa; phylum Chordata; class Actinopteri; order Semionotiformes; family Lepisosteidae; genus Lepisosteus; species Lepisosteus oculatus. The sequence goes on along the minus strand of NC_090696.1, from coordinate 33,231,257 downwards.
AACTTTTCTTATTTGTGATAAAAATCCCAAATGGCTTTAATTACTGGATACTAAAAGTACCACAGAAAGGCTTGAACAAACAGAAATCTTACCAATTTACAAATTAAACAGAGGAACAATTATTACCACAGACTAAGATAAAATTGTAACATGCTCTTTCAATGGCTTTTGGTGTCAACATGCAAGGCAATTTCTTACCGAGCGACTTTCTCAGACCAGCCCAGCTGTTTGGCCCGGACGGAGACCTCATATCGTAGACGCTTGGCTAGCTCTCCAATTTCAACTTGCAACGACTCAATCTGGCTGGTGAAAAGACCGAAAAAATGTTACATTACCTGGAAAAGCTTTTTTACAGTTCCAGCAAAATCTCAGCTTGTAACATAGCAGGGGCTTTCTATAGGTTCTGCTGTCAAAGGTATATAAAAAGAAATAAAAATATTTCATGACATTACAGTCACCCTTTATTGCTACATCCAGCCCACTTCTGCTTCAGAAACTGTATTCTGTATTAAACCTAGAGATCTTCTTAACACAGATCAGATTCCACATCCTGAAACCTTGCCTTTAAGATGGCACACTGTCATACAGCAGAAGGACACTGACTGTCAAGCAGCTCCCACTGTTTCTTGTAAATGGCTTTATGCAGCCGGGCCAGCAAGTCAGCGTAACATTGACCAACAACTGCTGTTCTTTGCAGCTAGTAATTGCTTTACATTAATACATTTGCAAGCCAACTTAAACTTTGATTCAGTTTCCGCAGCAGAGTCTGTTTCTGGACTGGTTGCGTCTGAGGATCATCCAGATTCTCTGGCATTTTAAATTCCTTCAACTACGGAGAAAAAGCAAGGGGCAGGCTCCCCTGATCACAGCAGTCATGTCTTCCCTCCTTTCATATGGATGGGCAGTTTCCCTTAAGAGCATGTAGTGCCCTCAAACAGCAGATTATGTTGCTGTCAACAAGGAGCTGTGAACACTACAGAGTGCACAAGCTCTTCTTGACAATCCTCACTGTGGTGGAGTTAAAGTCAATCATTTACTATCTGTTCTCCCTCAGCCAGGACTGCAGGGGCCTAATTTTGCCCTCTTTGAGAGTTTCCAATCAAAATGCTGATTACAGCCACATCACCCTGCAACTCACAACTGGCAACCCACTGAAGCTCAGCGGGTATGAGCCTGGTCAGTACCTGGATGGGAGACCGACTGGGAAAAACTAAGGATGCTGCTGGAAGAGGTTTTAATGGGGCCAGTAGGGGGCTCTCACCCCACAGTCTGTGTATGGTCACTATACTGGGCCACTATTCTAGTGCTCCAGTATAGTGACAGGGACACTATACCGTAAAAAAGGTGTCGTCCTTTGAATGAGACATAAAAGAGAGGTTCTGTGGTCATTAAAGTCCCCGGGTGTTTCTCAAAAAGAGCAGAGATGTAACCCTGGTGTCCTGGTCAAATTTCCCCCTGGGCTTTACCAATCATGGCCCCCGAATAATCCCCATCTACAAAGTGGCTTCTGTTCTCCTCCCCACTGATAGCTGATGTGTGGTGAGCGTTCTGGTGCACTATGGCTGCAATTGCATCATCCAGGTGGATGCTGCACACTGGTGTTGGTGGAGGGGAGTCCCCATTACCTGTAAAGCGCTTTGAGTGGAGTGTCCAGAAAAGCGCTATACAGTATATGTGTAAGGAATTATTATTACGGACATATTCAAAACATATTAGTAAAAATGATGGGTTCAGGCAAAGTTTAAAGTTGACACGGAATGCTGGCTTTGAAACAGACCTTTGCTATAATGGCCATCTGGTAGGTGCCCAGGGGCAGCGTGACGGCCGTCCTCAGGGCCACCGTGGTGCAGGCGATGCTAGCCCACCATGGCAGCCCCGTGGCCTGCTGCGTCAGCGCCAGGAGCCCCTCCGTCAGGTGGACGGGCGTCGAGTCCGCGAGGCTCTCGTACCAGCTGGGACCGGCTGAGGCAGCCGAAGCCGCAGAAACCAGGCCCCTGCTCTGCAGCACCGCGCTGCCCGGAGATCTGGAGAGACGGACCCCCTCCCTGCGGGGCAGTCTTTGGTCATGGCAGGAGGCAGTGCAGGCCATCTTTAACGCCCTTCTTGCGCAGGGCCTTGGAAGTGCGGCCATTAACAGGCCGGCTCTACTCTGCCAAAGCATGAGGCACGAGCTGAAAGAAAAACATGGGCCAGATAAAACGACTGTATTTACCCTTCCTAGAAATGCCACGTTTACGATGACGACATTACTACATTCGATTAGCCAGCTGTTACATCACCCTGCAACTCACAACTGGCAGCAGGTGTGAGCCTGGCCAGTACCTGGATGGGAGACCTCCTGGGAAAAACTAAGGTTGCTGCTGGAAGAGGTGTCAGAGAGGCCAGCATGTGGCGCTCACTCTACTGCAGTCTGTGTGGGTCCTAATGTCCCAGTATAGTGACGGGGACACTGTACTGTAAAAAAGGACCACCCTTCGGATGAGAAGTAAAACCGAAGTCATCATTAAAAATCCCAGGGCATTTCTCGAAAAGATAGGGGTGTTATGCCAATGTCTTGGTCAAATTTCCCCTCTGTCCTTTACCGATCAAGGCCTCCTTATAATCCCCATCTATGAACTGGCTTCCTCACTGTTCTCCTCCCTGCTGATGTCTGATGTGTGGTGAGTGCACTGTGCACACTATGGCCGCCGTCTCATCATCCAGGTGGTTGTTGCACATTGGTGGTGGTGGAGGGGAGAACCTATTACCTGTAAAGCGCTATATAATTTGAAGGAATTATTATATTATTCGTTTTTAGTTTGTCTCCCTTTCAGCTACAGCATTTGGAGCAGGCAGACATGCTTGGCAACAACATTATTTTACATACAGGGAGTTTGGTAAAAAAAAAAGTGCACTGAAGATCAATAACAAGATGTTGTTCTTTACTCTAACTGTTGTGGAAGTGTGGAACAAACCTTTATGTTGCTCAACATAAATATGTTAAGAAAAATTACAAATGAAATGAGGGAATTGCTTCAGTTTTAACAGAATGGCTGATTAGTTTATACTCCGAATCCCACCTCAGGCTCTTGATTTTAGACACACCTGCCCCCTCTGCTTCATAGGAACAATAGGTTTATTCTATGCTGAAAAGAGAAGAAGAAAACACAGCGTTTCGGCCGTGAAGCCTTTTTCATGTGTGAGGTTTCACGGCCGAAATGTTGCGTTTTCTTTCTTCTCTTTTCAGCATGGAATAAACCTATTACTTGTTCCTTTGCAGCCTACCCACCCAAACCTCCTCGGCTTCACGTTCCCTTGTTGATTTGGAAGAAGTCAATGTTTTGAGGATATTAAATTCTTTAATCAGGTTACCATATAATCGTCTCTGTTCAGGACTAAAAAGGCTTAGTTCTTTCAGCCTGTCAGTGCAGGAAATTCCTTTGTCTCGGAATGTAGCTGGTTGTTTTTTTCCTGATTGACTCCAGAGCGCTAATGCCTTATTTTCGTCTTGGCGTTCGTACAAAAATAAATGGACAAATAGACGTTACAGTAATAACAGGTTATATTTTATTAGGGTTGTATGACTCACAACAGAAAGGCATGACCTGTTCATTTTAAGTCGTTTGCATATTTCATTATCATAATATCGTTATCATAAAGAATCGATTCAATTTTGGTCCGTTACAGTTAGCTGAGAATTGTTTACTGTTTCACTGCTATCACCGTGGTCCTTAGTATTATTCTTCCAGAATTAAAAAAACAAACAAATAGGGGTTCGTTTTAATCATTACATAGCGATCTTAGCTGTGAGGCTGGAAATATCATGAAGGTCATGAAATGAATGAAATGAAGAGGTACCTTGTAGTACCGTTTGCATTCTGAAACCCCAAGAGTCATTCGAAAACCTTAGTTTAAAGTGAAAAGTAATACAGATGTTGTTCTCATAAACAAAATACACTGTTGTATAGTTCTACAGAAAATATTTAAAGCACATTTACCTTTCCGTAGTTTATGGTGTACGGGTCGCTGAAATATGACGTCACAGTACGCCCTCGCTCCCGGCATGAGAGGAAAATAGGTTTGTGCTGAGTTTGCTCGAGTGATAGGCATGTGACTTCGCTGACTATTTAACTGTGTGATAAACTACAGTTTTGTACCGCTTTATTTTTTTCTGTCAGCATCATTAGAGAGGAAATTCGTTTTACACGGTAAAGTGTATTTTTAAATAATTTGTAAGATATATGTGATTTGATTGCGTTTACTCCAGTTTTTTACTGGAAAGGCACCGGGATAGGGTACAAAAATGTAATTTATTTTAAAAGGTATTTTAAACATATATGGACTTATTATCAGAAGTAAGGAAAAACTACTATCCAATATGTAAAAAAGAGCAATGTATCTTTGTTTATACAGTACAAAGCGCTATATAGGCTTTATTTATCAACAGACATAGGTGATATGAAAGACCGGTGTAAAGTTAGCTTGAAGTTCGAAAATGATTTTGACACACCTGTTGCGTTTTCACGAAAGCTCCTAGAGTTACGAAAACACTTGCTGTGTGTACAAAGTACATTGTGACTGTTTTCACAGCCTTCACTAAGTCGTTTTTATGCACTTTTTTTGACCACGCACGAATATTCTTATGGCCACATCTTCTCAAGGGAAACACAGAAAGCCTTGTTAAATTTGTTAAATAAACAAAGAGCTCTACTTGTTACATTTTTTTCACAGCCCCCACATAAAACCATCGGTGAGCTTTTTTAAACCTCCGTTTTTATATCGATGCGTAATTACGCACTCACTTACCTGGGGGACCCCTGTGTACACACGTTCACAACGCGAGAAATACTGCTCAATGCGGCTTCGTGCGAACAACCCGTATATGACCATAGGAAGCAGCGCAGTCTCCAATTACCCAGACTGTAAGCACGGGAATAAAGCTTTGTTTGATTTCTGAAACCCTTTCTTTATGTCCTGTTTTCATTCAGGTAAGGGTCAGCTATATACACAATACTGCTGACAGCGGGAAAATTCATATTCTTTACTCAGCAGCTTATTAAAAACAGCACCCATGATGTTCAAACCGATTTTGTACACAGAAGACTGACAGCTTTGCGTTGTGAATCTCTTTTTCTCGTGCTTTTATCTAATGTGGCACTATGCACTGTGATAGGGGGATGCTGTTCACAAACCAATAGCATTTAAACTACAGCACCCACAATGCTGCAAGTGTTTTACACACTAAGCAGGTCCTCTGACCCTTCCAAGCCTTGCTTTGGGTTGTGTAACCTCTTTTAGTTTTTCAATATGGCACCATTAGACATGCAATACACTGGGATAGGGGGGTCTTCTTCATGACTCTAGTTTTTTAAGCATAACATTCACAATGCTGCAACCAAGTGTTTTACACAGCAGATAGCCCCCCTCACCTTTATACAACCTTGCTTTGGGTTGTGAAACTTTTCTTTATTTTTTTTTATAATTGTTTCAATATGGCACTATTAGATAGGCAGTACATGGGGATAGGAGGGTGCTATTCACGAGTCAGTTGCATTTCAAGCACAACATTCACAATGCTGCAACCAAGTGTTTTACGCACCAGATAGCCCCCCTCACCTTATATAACCTTCCTTTGGGTTGTGAAAGTTTTCTTTATTTTTTTAATGATTTTTTAAAGATAACACTACAGGTAATACACGGGGTAATACAAAACAAAGGGCTGCAGACACCTTTTCTCAAAGAAAATCTTCTATTTGACATTTGAGCAAACAGTACATCCAAAAGCATTAACTGATTGAGCGATAAAGTTAGGAACTCGGAGCATTATTTGTTCCACAACACCGACTGAGAACCAAGTACTGTACATTTCCTTGTTTTCTTCAAAATAGATAATGTACCATGCCTGTAATCACCCGGTACATGTTTCCTTTCTTATGCTGACAGTCTTATTCTTAACTTTCTCAAAGTCTAACACATGCACATGACTATAGTATCTGTTGTATGAAGTGTATAAGATGAGGTATGTCCTTGTTCACTTGGCCGCATTTTGCCCTTCTCTTTCAGAAAAGCGGAACTGTGTGCTGGGAAAAGGAACTCCTTGTTATCTGTGGTCATTAGGTTCTGTTTACTCTTCTGTACAGAGTGGCACATGTCTCTGTCAATAAGCCTCCCAGAGGTTATTGGCTTTTGGAGATGTCGTCATGAAGGTTGGTTGCAGAGTAGTTGTGGTCAAAGGTAGTTGGAATGAAACAAGGTACATAGAGGAAGATATTCTTTTAGAAAACATAACAGTCCGAACACTCAGGAAAACTGTTCAGTTGTCCACTGGTCTGAAAAATAAGGAGAATGGAATGGATCGGGTGAGTGATTTTTTTTAAACACTTTTTTGTTTTTATATTATCATAACTGAATGTTTTGGATATCTCAATCATGCTGTATCGTACCTTAGATTTCTCAATAGTACTTTAGTACTTGGTGTTTATAATTCCTTAGTAAGTATTTTCAAATCTATGCATTTACTATATAAAGTAGACATAAAGTATTTATCACATATCCCACATTCATTCTTGTTAGTTATGTTAAATCTGGAAGCCATCACAATTCTGGTCTTATCACTAACCAGTATCACTTTCCAAGCCACATGGTTGTTCATTGGTTTTGATAGGGGGAAGTCTTCTCTTTTCCCATTCAGTTCATCTAAACAAAACATGCAGCAGACTATAAACAAAACCAAAGTTATAAAGCTCTTTGAAGTTCTAAAGTAACTGTTATGGTTATTACTTATGTTGTAGAGGCAGGTAGAAGCAGACAGTGGATTTATGGCCACTAAGTTAGTGCCTATTTGCTCTACATTTGACTTAAAGTAGATGCAGTAGATTAATGTGTAATTGATTATTGCTGAGATTTGTTCAAGACAAACGTTGTTTCACTACTTCCTGGTCCTGGAGGCTTAAATAAGAGCTAGAACCACTTTTCTTGTGGTGAATATGAAATTATTCTTGTATTCCATAGTCACACCGGAAATAGATAAATACAATATTGATTTTATGCTTGAACCTGGTAGAAAACAGGACATTTATCAACTTCCCCTTTTTTCTATTGTGTGAATAATCACATATATTATTTTTCCTTGAATTTGGCTTTTTATCTAAGAATGATCTAAACAATGGTTGATGCTGATATTTCCAATCACATTTCAAATGGCTAAAAAACAAAAAATATAACATTTGATTATAAAAATACACATTATTTCCCAGTGTGACTAGATCATGTTGATGTGTGAACAAAAAGTAAACTACTTATTGCTATAAAAATAAAGTTTTAGTTTTATTATACGTTAGTGATACACAAATATGCTCTACTGTTCTGCTATAATTTATTCTGTAATAAACTGTTAAATATTTTCATATTATTTTGGTATTTATTTTTAATGTCACCATACACCTTTGCCTTTCACAAACTATGGTCCTTCAATACAGTACATGCTAGCATTAATGATTTAATTCAGAATATTACACAGAGACATGATAGATCTCTTTCAACACGCAGTTAATCAGTAAACACTCTTTTTTAGTTGACTGTGATGGAACACAATCACATGACTGTCATACTTTTTATTATGACTAGTGAAGGACCTCATAGAATGATAGGATCAGAGACAGCTGTGCTGCCTGAGGCATTCTTCAATTACAGGATTTACTTTGGCTCCAAAATAAAAAGCGAAGCTAGTTCGGATACAGTGACGTCATCGCCCTCCCCGCGCATAGCAGGGACCTGGGCTGATGGAGGTCTCCTTTAGCTCGTGCGGCTGGTTCCCTGTTGTGTTACGCCGGAGACCCGGGTTCGCGCCCCTGGTGTTGCGGGGCAAAATGGGTGGCGGAGTGCACAAGCCCATGCGGAACCTCGACAGTCACATATTATTCATGTCCATATTTGCTGAATGATTCAAAATATTGATTTCACACACTAAGCTAAGGAACTCCTTTCTTCTCACTCAGGATGCCTGCAAACAAGACATGTGAAAGTGAGGTGTCCATGGAGCTCTTTCTGCACTGCTCCCTTGTCCCTGCTGTGAGTACCCTTGTAGTCTCCCAATGGAAAATTCCTCGTCAGCACTAACAAAGTGCACATGCACCCAAAGTGTAAAGTGGAGGGGAGTTCCTGGCTCGAGAGTCTGAGCTGGGCTTATTCACTGCTCGTAGCTCTTCCTCCCCATGATGTCCCAGGACACTAGAGACTGCTTGGCTCAGATGATGTAGGTTACACCTCTCGGTCTGCATGAGGCTGAGCTTTCTGCAGGTGAGCAGAATATGGAGCAGAGGATTTCTCCTGGGTGGAGAATGCTTGTGGGTTTGTAAATACTGTGGAGTAATGTTTTTCGTTTTGTGTTCAGGCTGAGGACAATAAATAATCAACCAAGATTAATTCTCTACATTGTGAAGCCTATGGCAGTAATAGACAAATACACCCTTTTTCAGTTAAACATATTTATATTTTAAACCCTTGAGTGTAACATGGAGAGTTAGTTTTTTTTTGTTTCTTAACCATTCATGTCCAAAGGGAATATGGTTGTTTGTTTTTAAGCATTCCTTAAAATGGAAACAGCTGCCTTTCCTTGCCTTACAGGAACATTTCCCATCTGTCCTTCTTCCAGGTTTTCATCATAGCTGTCCTGTCTTTTCTGCAGAGGAGGGGCAAGAAAATGGCGATCGATGAGAAAATCCCCGTTCTTCGCGGGCACTTTGGCCTAGTCGTGTGAGCCAATTGATCTTCTCAAACACTCAAGGGCCACATTCCTCTTTCTAGGGTTGTCTACCAGTAGTCAGGCCCGGCCTGACTATTGTCATTAATGAGAGGACAGTGGTCTGCCTTCAGCTTCCCATACTTGTAAATTGTCAATTCAGTTTTTCGTCTTTGCTGAAATGAAAACTGGTGACAAGCTCCTGTGTGCTGTAAGGATGTAATTGTGATGAGCTGGTCACTATTCCTGCCTCTGACCAGACCATGAGAAGTGCAGCTACCGGTTTGCTAGGTCATTAGGTTTCACAGTGAAGACATTACACTGAATTTCCACATGAATGTCTTTTATTTTAAGATCGGTTTTTAAATGTTCAAATCCTGTACTGCCTCCAAGTGTCATTTTATCAATAATCTTATCCTTTGATTTATTTTTGCCAGGCCTTTAGACTTCATTGGGAGCCTCAGTAACAGATGGTCCTATGGCTTTGCTTTTGGAGCTGTATCTTCTAGTGTCCTGTTACTATTCTCTGAGAGATATATACCATTTACTGTTCCATCATGGGCTAGAGGTACAGTCTGTAATACAATGTCATTCTTGTTAAAAGTGTCAGTAACAACAAACATTGACAATATTGATTTTTAGTAAGATATTGATTATATTGAACATTTGGGAGCTCTGGTTATCTAGTTTATAGTATGTTGTAGGACTTCATTTTAAAGTGTGTAGTATGTGTTGTGTGGGGAAGTAGGATGGTGGCATTAAAACACATCTATCGTTGTTTTGCATATCTTCCACTCACTTTTCTTCTATACCTTGATGCTACATATCTATTGTTTTCAAGTAATATCTAAGATAATACTGCTGATCCATCTTCCTCATGCAGTCCAACGCAACAGGCCCTGGTGTGAGAGTGGGTGTGTTTGTGTCTGTGTGTGGCCTGTGATGGACTGCTGTCTCATCCAGGGTGAATCCTGCCTTGTGCCCAGTGCTTCCTGGGATGAGCTCTGGGTTATGGTGACCCTAAGTGGGATAAGTGGTTAATGAGACTGATGTAATGATGTGATATGACTGAATGATAAAATTATTAGGGTTTTACCATGAATCCCTGTATATTCACGACATAGTTTTAAGCACTAACAGGACTACTTCACCTGTAAAATTTAGAATTAAATCACCTATGTACACATTTGCTTATCCTATGTACATATATGCTTATTTGATGACATCTTAGCCGTCTTCAAAGGCAATCAGTACCCTCACCAGACAGTAGAAACATATAGTGCACTACTGCAGGACATCCACTGAGGAAAACGGTCTGCTCACCTGAAAATGAAGATTATTTAATTAACATTAACTGTGAAAGAGGTATGATGATTTTTCATGGCTGTTAATCTCTGTTTTTTAAAAAGAGGATTTTCACGTCTGGGTCGTTCCTGCATAGTCAATTAAAGAATTAACACAATTATTTTCTGAATTAGATGTGTAAAGGCTCTTTGGAAAGGGGACCTGCAGTCCCAATTTCTCTGACCGATTATTAAATCTCCATCACAAAATAAGTTATTTGAGGTTATAAAAAAATTACATATTCCGAATTAAGCACAAAACTGTGAATGTTTCGTGTAAATACTGTACGTCGCCATGTTGTCGCAAACTCACATTAGAGTTTCACTGAAATGTTCCAACGTGATCTGCGTGCAGTTAACAAGTAGTATTTGTCAGAATTGAAAGCAATATTTGTATTGGATTAAAAGAGACGTATTCACAAGCAGGCTTGTGAATACATAGGGCCACAACATGTATATCGCATATCTGGAAATGTCTGTTTTGTGATGTAAATTGTAGGTTTTACAGGTTACTGGTTACTGTGTACATTTTACTTTTATTGCGGTTTGAAATGCGCTCATCAATGATGATTCTTTCTAATGCCGAAATATAAAAATAGCAGTGTGGTTCCCCTTTAAGGTCTTTTACAGTTGGTTACTAAAATTGTACAAGTAGGTAGCTGCGTCAGCTTGCGTAGGCTGCAAACGAACAAGTAAAGGTTTATGCCATGCTGAGAAGAGAAGAAAAGAGACACAACATTTCAGCTGTGGAGCCTTCTTTGGCTGTGAGAAAGAGAGGAAAGTCAGCAGCAGATAAAGCATAGGCGAACAAAAGCCAGGAAGCGGGAGCAGGGAGGAGGCAAAGTGGACACTCAAGTGGTGCGAAGTCGAGAGAACTGAGGAGAGGTGAGAAGTTTAAACCTGCATGTGAATAGAGAGGATTAGAAGGAGACGAGTCTGTCGTTGAGAGAAGGGGGAAGGTGTGGTCCTAGTTTCAGGATAATTTGGTTTCAGCTATGGGAGTTAATAAACCCTACTTTGAGAACACAGACGGAGAGATCAGTGTGAACATGGCCATCAGAGGTGAAATGAGTAACTTGGAGTAACTTGGCTTGGAGAGATCTTTGATCCTCACAGCCCTGACATGTTCTCTGAAGCGGTCTCCCAGTCTCTCTCCTGTTTTCCCAGTGTAGATGGCTGGGTATTTTCTGCAAGAGATGCAGTACATAAGGTTGCTGGGGGTACAAGATGTCATCTGAGTGATCTGGAATTGTCCTGAGGGGCCGTGAATGAGGGTGGTATTAGATATATACTGTATTTGCAGGTGATGTAGTGGGTTCTGTGGCAGGGGAAAGTGCCTGGTGTAGTAAAATAGTGTGCTGCAGTAAAAGTACAGTTACCTACTGTATAAAACACCTTCCAGCCTGGCTAGAAGTATTAACAGTTACATTATCAGACCTGCTCTGTAATTGAGAGCTTAGAGGAAGAAAACTCGGATGACACCAGGCCCTGTATGTGACACTGGTTCAGATAGCTTCAGTACTACAGAGCACTAGCTGGAAAGTGGCTTGACAACTTGCTCAAAACCAAATCTACATTTATAACTGCAAATAATTCCCCAAACTAATTTATGATTTAACCTGCAATAGCATCCTCTTTTCTCTTCAGCTTTAGTGTATTTGGCAGGAGCTCTTGAGGTAGGCCTGGCCTACTTCCCTTTCTTTGCCTGCCTGTCGACAGACTTCAAGATTGTCGGAGGAGTGCTGGGGATCCTGTATACTCTTATTTGGTGGGTACTTAGGGTTGACATTTTTTTTTCTTCCGGAATGTAAGCAATGATACTTAATTCACTGATAATTAGTTGGGAAAACAATTCTAAACAGATGGAACAGAGCTCCATGTTCTGTGTTTGAACAGGCTCACAAAAAAACATCACGGTACTTGCAGAGTGGTTAATTTTCTGTAAACATAACTGAAATGATGTGTTGTAAACAGATTCTCCAATGAGTGACAGATTTTGCTAGAAAATAAAGATTATGCTAGTGATAAATCTCCATCTTGTGGTAGCATGGCACCAGGAAGCTATACACATAAAACACCCAAAAGATGTCTTTTTCAAGATTGAAGGACTCACCTGGCTGTATTTTCATGATGTTTAACACGTGATTGTACCTAGGCATTCTTTTTACTATAACCCTGGTTACTTTCCACACACCTTTAACCCCGTGAACTGTTTTTGTACTTTAACACACCATTATGTAAGACGGAACAAGTATAGGTTTATATGGAATAGATTTATTCCATGCTGAAAAAAAGAAGAAAGAAAACAACGTTTCGGCCATGGAGCCTTCTTCAGGTGTCAGGTGTCCAAACTTAAAAATTAAAAAAGGTTTTACAAAACAGAAAGAGCTACAGATGATAATTCATTTTTAGTGTATTTTTAAATTCTCTTTTCAAACAGATTTTAAATGTGTTTTTTTTCCCAATTTGTAGGTTTATCATTACTCTCTGGGATATCGTGACATGTCCTAGTGGTCAGGTAGGTGAATATTAAAATATATGTACAGTGCTATTAAATATTCAAGCTTTTTTTCTTGAAAAGCTCATAGGATAGTAAAAAAAAATGACCATGTTTGAATTTATAAAATAGGCTTACCTTGATTAATTTTTCAAACTTAAAATGCAAAATGGATACTTTTCTGTGTTGTTCCATGTTTGCTTTAGTGTTAGAGATGATTAAATCAGTATTATTCTAAAGGATGTCTTGTCCTCATTTGAGCTTATTGTAGCCTCTTTACACAAACAGGATCTTTGAAATGAAAAGCGGTCTAAAGAGATGATTATTTTTGCTATTATTCTGATGAGTAAGAAGTGCTCCTGGTTCTGAATGAGGTCCTGCAGATGTCAGGGCTTTCACCGCACACACAGGGGAGACTTTAGTAAAGGGCCCCGGTCACCCAGGATGGCCATGAGCCAAGTACACACAGGTATAGGAGCACAACTGAGATAAACCACAAGGTCAAGACTAGCAGCTGTTATACGAGCCACGTGTGCTGTAATCTCTCCCAGTTACCTCACCAGAGGTTGCAGCAGCCACAGTGCATTTCTCCCAGTTACTGCTCATTTGATGCTTTTTGAATGTTAAGTCTCTAAAGGTCCTTCATGTGAGGTGTCAGGTTTGCACCTGATGAGGTGCGGTGGTACGGTGGCTAAGGATCTGCACCTCTGGCTGGAAGGTTGCCGGTTCAAAGCCCGCGGCCAGCAGAGGAATCCTACTCCGTTGGGCCCCAGAGCAAGGCCCTTAACCCCAACTGCCCCAGGGGTGCCGTATAAATAATTGACCCTGCGCTCTGACCCCAAGCTTCTCTCCGTCTCTTGTGTCTGTGTGTCTCATGGAGAGCAAGGTGGGGTAATGCGAAAAGAAAAATTCCTAATGCAAGAAATTGTTTATGGCTAATAAAGTGATCTTATCTGCTCTGCCCATGCTCAGATTCTTGGCAAATACCAGAAAATTATCTGCCTGTGGCCATGCATCCTCTGCCTGTTTGTTCTGCTGGCCCGATATATCCACATGCTGGTCAAGGCTGTCCAGGCCCACCTGAATCTGGACGTGGATGAGGTGAGCACACATTTCGCGTCTTTGTCTTTCCATTTCTCCAGCCCCTGCTCGCTCAGGCAGCATGTTCGTCTGCTGTTGAGAGTTCATGACAGTTACT